>NW_028261393.1:20578003-21778003 GCF_051295495.1 Thamnophis sirtalis | reverse complement strand
CTAGAACAGTTTCTCCATCCTTCTCCCTTTGGACTATACCTTTTCTGCCAACTGAAATTCCTATAAATGTCCCTTTAAAATTCCCTTCTGCATATTTGACTTAGTTAAAAGTTGTTGCAATCCAGGGGTGGCTTTCTGCCAGCGTTACTGCCGGTTCAGTGCACCTGTGTGTGCAGTTGCCTGTAACATTAAAAATGTCAAATAAACATACAGCAACTGGGGAACCGGTTTGGGGGCATGGCGAGCCTGCCATCCCTACCAGTTTGGCAACCCAGTTGCAATTTCCACTACCAGTTCATCTGAACCGGTGCAAACCGGTAGCAACCCATCTCTGTTGCAATCACTACAAAGGCAAAACTTAATTGTTTTCTTTAATCCCTTCCTTCCAGTCTGTTCTAGGCTATGTAAGGGAATTGTTCCAGCCATCCTCATTTAAAATCCTATAATATCTTTTGAAAGTGAATCCAGAGGATAATCACTATACCCTCTAGAAATGAAATAGTTACTTCTATACAGCCTTCTGTATCGGCTTTCCTGTTTAGCCTTTATAGTTCTCCATTCTGCATTGCCTTCCTATTGCTTTTACCTTGTCCTATAATGTAACAACAGTAGTACTAACGCTTATAATAATATTGATTATTTATATCAACATATATTTGCAATCTCTATTTTCTGTTTTGGCTTCTGTTTTCTAGCCACTTATAAATTTTATTCCATATTTTATAGAAATCCGATTGTTCTCTTTCTTTTAGTTCTGTGAAATTACTTTATATTGTTATGTATGTTTTGTGTTTTGATTTTTCTTGTTGTGTTTTTCTTTCTGTTTTTAAAGATTAAAAGATTCAATCAAAATTTTAAAAAAGAAATAGTTACTTCTTTTACTCAGGGAACATCTGCACCCTGATCTATCAGAGGATTCTTTGAGCCTATTTATGATTCATCCTCATAATCTTGTTTAGGAAACTCATAAACCACTTGGCAAATAATAATTTGAAAATTAAGCAGATCCATTTTAAATTTAATTTTGACAGTAGTAGTATTGAATTAAAAATGGAAAGATGAAAAGATAAGTGTAAGCGGACATAGCCTAGCATAAGTAAATTATTCCAACAGGAAGGAGAAAGAAGACAAGAGGAGAGGAAGGTAGAAGAGATATGAGAAGAAACGGGGAATCCACTGAACAAACTTCTGCTTATAAAGCATTTGAAAGACAAAATGCAAAGAAAAGCGCAAAAAGGATAGATAACTGCCTTAACAACAATCAGATTAACATTTGAAATGGATTTGCATATTGCAAATCCTTGGCTCTTAGTTTTCTACAAGATAATAACCTGGTTCATCCATAATGCTAAGATATAAACCACAATTTACAACTCATACATGGTATGTATTTGTTCTTAAGGTAATAAACAAATTCAATAACTCTGGTATATAAGTCATGGTCTACCTGGCCATCATTTTCAATGTGGTGCCTATGATCTCTTGGGAGCTGTCAACTCCCATGCTGGCTGGGGAATTCTGGGATTTGAAGTCCACAAGTCAGAAACGACATTCAGCTGGGTATGAAGCAAATGTATTTATCTATTTATCCTATTTGTAACCTGCCTCAGAAGATGTCACAGTGGATCTAATGAAGATGCATTTTATACTATGGAGATAAATATTGTCTCTCTTCAATGTGAAAGCTGAAATTTATTCTCAACTGGCTTTCATAGTTAAGTGCCTACAGGGCATTTTTCTTTTGTTATTTCAAAATTGATCCTTTGCATACAGTATACACACTCCAAAAAGTTTTGATTCTGATTTGTTGGAGCAAGGAGTGAAAACTAAGGTGAGGCCCCACCCCTGTGGGGAAAATGAAGGAAATGCGAACTATTGTACACCAGACTTCAGGCAGGTCTCTTGAAAGCTAATCCTAGAGTACAGTAAGTACAGGACCTTGGAAGCTGTAAGAGGAATTTCTAACCCTCATTTATAGGGAATTCATTAGGAGGATCTATTTGACTGACATGGAACACTTGTTCCAGAATTTTTAGATACATGTTTTAGATTTTTAAAAATTCTGCCTTTATCATTTTTATAAATAATTCAAAGTAGTTAATGGATTGTTGTGGCCCGCCAGCGGCCAGCAGAGCTGGCAGCAGATTCAGATAATGAGGAGGTTGGGGAGGAACCAGATGTGTGTTAGAAAGATGCTTGTGGGCTGCAAGTGTGCCTCAACCCTCGACAAAAATGCAAATCTTTAACCTTAACCTTAATCTGACTGCTAGGACTTGCTGTTTGGGATCTGATCATGGGGAGGGGGACATGGGTACACATAGTGATGGAAAATATTGTTCTGCTACCGGTACTACAGTCTCTGGTTGTTGCTGTTGTTTTGTCTCTTTCGCTGAATTTTTGACAACAGCTGAGACAGGAGCAGGTTGTGGGGAAGGAGGAGGAGATAGTTGAAAGGGAGGGAAGGAGCAAGTAAGCAATGAAAGGTGGGAAGTAGAACAAGAGAAGCTGGGAAAGAAGAAGGCTTTATCCACGGTTTGCATCCTTGAACAGGGAAGTAGAGGGTGTACCTTGTCTTCTACGGATGCCTGCTTGCCTTTGTTGTGGCCCGCCAGCGGCCAGCATAGCTGGCAGCAGATTCGGACAGTGAGGAGGTTGGGGAGGAAGATGGGCCAGTCCTGGAGTCTGAGGAAGGCTCTGATGAGGGCTGAGTTGGAGGCAGAGAGTGGGACAGAGCCGTATGCCAGTTATCAGCTGCTTTCAGAGTCAGACGTCAGTGAGGCAGACGAACAACTGGAGCCGGTTCCCAGCGTGCGCATGCACAGAGTTGCCAGACGAAGGGAGCAGCTAAAGAACAGGGGTGGATTTGGGAGTAAGGCCACAGATGGACGATGAATAGCCCCTCTCTGAGGAAATAAAAGAGGAGCGAAAGAGTAGAGTTTGCAGGAGACAATTAGTTCGCCTAATTGGTTCGTGACTCTCCGAGACTCCTTGCCAGATTTTGCAGATATTGGCCTGTCAGCTCTCCAAGCCAGATAAGGTCTGTGACTGTAAATCCTCCCTTGAAAGGCTTTGCTGGATGTGAGTGAGCAGAATTCACATTCAATTAAAAAATGGGTTTTTTGTCAGGAGAAGGAGTTTGCTTCATGCTCTTGGGAAGCCAAGGTCTGAACACATATCTCTAATGCTCCTTCTTCCCTATTTGTCAGGCCCAATACCAAGAATGACACACAGTGATTATTGCAAACAGAGTTCTTTATTGTTTCATACCTACAGACAGAATCTTGACAGACTGAGGGATTCTACTATCTGCATCTACATATAATCTGGGAACTATTAAGGAGGGGCTGTCCTTACCCTCTTTCTCTCACACATAATCTCTCGCCTGAGTTGCCTTTTACTCCTCTGGAATGCAGCCCCTCCCTCCTGGGGATCCACCTCCTCACTGCTTTCCATCGAATCTTTTCCCCACAACAATCCTGTTGGGTGGATCATTGGGCTGAGAGAGAGGGTGACTGACCCAAGTCATCCAGCCGCCTTTCCAGCTGAGGCAGAACTAGAACTCACATTTCTTGCCACCTAAGTTAATAAGACGGTTGTTAAGTAAATCTGGCTTCCCCATTGACTTTGCTTGTCAGAAGGTCGCAAAAGGTGATCACATGACCCCCGGGACACTGCAACCGTCATAAATATAAAACAAGTATCTGATGTTTGATCATGTGATCTGCAACAGTCCTAAGTGTGAAAAATGGACAGAAGTCACTTTTTTCAGTGATGTAATTTCAAGTGGTCATTAAACCGAATGGTTATAAGTCGAGGACCACCTCTGGTCTGTGAATTGTGAGGGAATGCCTGACTTTGCTCTCTTCCTGTCCACAGCTACGTGGCCTCTCCCTCCTTCAACTCTGGACTGCATTCCACCACAGCTGTCTTTGCTTATTTATCTATTATCTCATCTTTTTTATTTGCCCCTAAGTTTGGGATAGGAACGCGGTGGCTCAGTGGCTAAGACACTGAGCTTGTCGATCAGAAAGGTCGGCAGTTCAGCGGTTCGAATCCCTAGCGCCATGTAACAGAGTGAGCTCCCATTCTTGTCCCAGCTTCTGCCAACCTAGCAGTGCGAAAGCATGTAAAAATGCAAGTAGAAAAATATGTGGTGGGAAGGTAACAGCGTTCCGTGCGCCTTTGGCATTTAGTCATGCCGGCCACATGACCACGGAAACAGCACTGGCTCTTCAGCTTTGAAATGGAGATGAGCACCGCCCCCTAGAGTCGGAAACGACTAGCACATATGTATATGCAAGGGGAACTTTTACCTTTACCTTTGGGATTGTTGATTTATAATGTAGCTTTTCTTGAATCTAGCCATTAACGCTTAGTCAAGCCTGACTTAGCAGGATATGTGAGCTACCGGTATAAAACAGGTTCTTTTGGTTTGTGTCTTCCAGTCCTTTTTTAAAAAACCATGTGTGCTTTTTCTGTAGCACAATGTTGTTACAAAAGGCAGTCCAGGCCCTGGGGAAACTAGCCTGAGAAGAACACAAGGCATAGTAAACTTCAAGTCACACGCAGGGCCACAGATGTTGAGTACTCGGCAGGCTTCTTATGTGTTCCTCCAACCAGGGATGAAGCACAATAAATAATAAATAAAATGAAAAGTGAGAGAGGAAATTGCAGTGAGCAAAATGCCATTGGAAGGATTCCCCCTCCCCCAAAGCCAATATCTCCCTTTAACACTTGGCACATTTGCAAGCAAAACATTTCTTTCCCAGTCAGCCCAGGGAAGCAGAGCAGGGAGGAGAATAGAGACTTTGTTTATGTTGTGTTTATTTGTTTAAAATGGCCACCCAGCACATAGATAGGTAACTTTGGGAGATAGATAACATTTTTTTAAATCCAAAAATTCAGTTACAGTTAAAACAACAATGGGGCTACTTTGCATTGGAGCAAAATGCATTTCCATCCCAAAATATATCAGGATAAATTAGCTTTCCCCTAATTTATGCAATCCATTTTTTTGCTGTTGTGGTATAATACTATGTTGATCTTCCTCTCATTTCTATCTGACTAAAGAAACATGTTTCTGGTTATGGGTAGCAATGGGTTGAATGTTTTTAGACTTCTATTTTATGCTTTCCCCTAACTCCTAAATCCAAACAACCTCTCTGCACAACAACATCTGGCACAGAAATCTCAAAGGTGTGTGTGAGACTGCAGTGATTTACATACGACTGTATAATACATATTTTGCCAAATACAAACCAGAAGGGTAAGGCCAGTGTTTTTCAACCTTGGCCACTTTCAAATGCATGGACTTCAACTCCCAGAATTCCCCAGCCAGCTTAGTTCACTGGGAAACTCTGGGAGTTGAAGTTCATGCTTCTTAAAAATGGCCAAGGTCGAGAAACACTGGGTAAGACCATTTAATCATCAACTGGAAATGAGACAGTGACAGCAATGTGTGAACACAGAATAGAAATAGCAGCAGCGCTTAGACTTATATTTCACTTCGTAGTGCTTTACAGCCCTATTACAGAGTTAATAGAATCAGCATATTGCCCTCAACAATCTGGATCCTCATTTTACTGACCTTGTAAGGCTGAGTCAACTTTGAGCTAGTCAGAATCAAACTCCTGACAACAGGCAGAGTTAACCTGCAATGCTGTATTCTAATTACTGCACCACCATAGCTCTGAGCATGGAACACTTTCTCCGAACATTGCCCTAAACATGGAGTTGCCAGACAAGATGGCCCAAGTGCCACTGAAGATTGCAGGCAAGGATAGCCAAACGAGAATTAACAATTGCTGTAATTATAACACATCTGGGAAAAGGCTGGTTTGGGACAGGCCGAGCCTGGAATCCAATTGGAAGACCGCAAAGCTATTGCAAGATACTCATATTTTGCTTTAATATCCTACTTTAGGAATCTGCTTCCTCTGAATATTCTTTGATTTCTTGCAGTTTTGATGCAGTAGGGCCATCTTAACTGAGATGGAGTTCCAGCAGAAATCCCAAACATCTGGATTTTGGGGTGCTGGGTACTTGAGGCCTGATCCCAGGTCCTTACAAGCCGTTAGAGCCACCTGCTTTTCATCTGCTGTTGTTTTCCATCCACTGACCTGGCCCAGTCTTTGAACAAAATTGTTCCCAGCGGAGGCCTAAAGACTTTGCTCGGATAATGCTGCAGCACCACGAAGGCCTGTTGCTCTAACCCTTTTCTGTCAGAAAGGAGGAATAACCAAGGTTTAACCAATGCCGCATGTGAAGCAAGCTTTGAAGAGGACTACGGGCAGGCCCAAGGCACGGGCAAGGCCACGTTAGGGGTAGAGACCGTTGCACTGCAGCTAAACCCCATGTTGGTTTGCCAAGGTTCAGACTAGGTCAGAGGTGGGTTGCCAATTTTTTTACTACTGCTTTGGGCGCGCTCGCACATGTGGAGAAGCATCTGGGTGGGTGGGTGGAGCACCCTGCTGCCGCTACTACTGTTTTGCCTGATCCGGGCCGGGCCGAGCTGAGAGCAACCCACCTCTTTACTAGGTGGCTTTGATTCTCTTGTAGCTTACTTGCTAACCATGGTTGAACATACACAGATGAGCATGAGTTCTAAGCAAAGTTCACACATGCTAAGCCAAGCTGCCTTAAGGTGACAAACATACCCAATACTCCTTGCTCCTCCTATTTTCCCCAGAACAACAATCCTGTGAAGTGGGTTGAGCTGACAGGAGTGACTGGCCTAAAGTCACCCAGCTAGCTTTCATGCCTAAGGCAGAACTACAACTCACTATCATTGGTGATTGGCCCAAAGTTCCCCAGCCAGCTTCATGCCTAAGGCGGGACTAGAACTTAGTCTCCTGGTGATTGGCCCAAAGTCACCCAGTTGTCTTTCGTGCTTAAGGCATGACTAGAACTCACCGTCTCCTGGTTTCAAGGCCAGGACGTTAAAACACTACACCAAACTGCAAACATTGTTGTCATATTTGGATAATTTATATAAGATGCTTAATCAGAATCCCTTGATACACTAAATTCAGTTTCTGCTTTATAAATGGTGGTTTATGGTTTTGTTGCATGAACCCAGTTAACACATGGTTATGATTTCATGTAATCCAACAACCTTTGAAGGAATTGACAACCACTGCTTTGAACCAGTAGCTGGATTCATATAATTGCTTAAACGGTTTAGCTTATAATGAGAACCCAGTTTGGGTAGTTAATTGATAGTTCTGCCAGATGGCCAAACCCAGAAAAACAATGGTCTACTTAACCATGGATTAATATATTGCAACAACGCAACTATTATGTGATATTTTTATTTTTGCACTGATGGCTTTTCAGATATGGACCAAGGCAGCATAGAAGTCACAGAAGTGATGACATTATTGTGTGATGACATTGTGATATATATCCTCCTCTTTCCCATGCATGGTATTTAATCATTAAGGTTAATCTCCTACTAAAAAGGCTAAATATGCAACATTTACAGCAGGGTCTATGGAGATTCTCAGTCATCCAGGTCATGGTTGTCCCAAAGGTGCTTTTTCCCCCCAAGAGGAAACTGGACTTTCTGGTGCTACCAGAACCAGACTACCAGAAAGTCCAGTTGCCTCTTGAAAAAAAAAAGCACCTTTGGGACGATTTAGAGCAGGGGTGTCTAACCTTGGCAACTTTAAAACTGGTGGACTTCAACTCCCAGGCCAGCCAGCTATGCTTGGATTTCCTTGCATTCTCCACCTCTGTACAACTCATACCTGTGATTAGCTTCAACATACTTTATTCAATCAACCAACTGAGTTTTCAGAACACACTCAACCCTACATGAATCTTTGGGGCTTGGCTGAAGGGGGGGGTTGGGGGCACAGTGGTGAAATTCATTTTTTTTACTACCAGTTCTGTGGGAGTGGCTTGGTGGGCATGGCAGAGGAAGGATACTGCAAAATCTCTATTCACTCCCCACTCCTGGGGGAAGGATATTGCAAAATCCCCATTCCCTCCCCACTCCTGGGAAAAGGATATTGCAAAATCCCCATTCCCTCTCCATTCCTGGGGGAAGGATACTGCAAAATTCCCATTCCCTCTCCATTCCTGGGGGAAGGATACTGCAACATCCTCATTCCCTTCCCATTCCTGGGGGGAGGATACTGCACAATCCCCATTCCCTTCCCATTCCTGGGGGAAGGATACTGCACAATCCCCATTCCCTCCCCACTCCTGGGGAAAGGATACTGCAAAATTCCCATTCCCTCCCCACTCTGGGACCAGCCAGAGGTGGTATTTGCCAGTTCTCCGAGCTACCGGTTCTCCACAACCTTTCAGAACCTGCTGAATTTCACCCCCTGGTTGGGGATTAGGTGGGTTTGATCAAAGGCTTAATGGACAGCACCAAGTTTGACAATGCGGGGAACCACGGTTGTCCCGCAGCTCCATCCGTGTTCAGAAAGGGTCAGGGGTCCACGGACTGCCCAGGCCAAGTCCTCCTCCACATGCTACTCATCACGACCCCGCACCCAGCCCTCCCACCGCAAACGTCACCAACCCAGTTCTCCTGGCATCTTGTCCAGCCTCACGTCTTGGTCATGTGAACGTGCCAGCTGCTGGGAATCCTTTCAGAAGGACTTGGGATGTGTGTGTGAAGGAGGGAGGAGCCGTTCGTACGCATCGCTTTCCGGGGTCACCTGTTCTCTCTCCTCGCCTTCCCTCTCCGCAATCGCCACTGGCACCGGCACCACCGTCTGGGCACCTCCAGGAAACGGGCGGTGCTTCCTTGCAACATTCCCGATCTGTGCCATTTCCGCCCCCCTCCCGCGTCTTACTCCGTAGAAGCGACGGTCGGCTGCCAAAATCCTGCCAGCCCCCCTCCCCGCCCGAGCGCCCCTCCCCGCTACATTCCTGCGAGGCTCCAGCGGTGAGTGCCAAGCCGGGGCTTCCGGGGAGGGGACGGGGAGGGGGGGCACAAACGACAATTTGAGCGCGGACGTAGAATAATCCTTTCAGCGGGGCTCCCGACCAAAAACGGCTCCCGGTTTCTACCTTCCTTCCTTTCTCGGCGCAAACTGCCTGCAGTTTGCCTGCTAGACCATTGGCGCTGCACCTGTCACCCCCACCCCCACCCAAATCACATGCCCTAAAACGGCAAACAGGTCCAGCCTTCTGCCACCTCCCCGACAGCGTCGTTCTCAGCCGGGAAAGGAAAGAAATATTTTCTAGAGCTTGCTTGGAAAATGCGGGGAGAGGGGAGAGCCCACGTACGTTAGCAATGCTGAGTGAAGATTCTGGAGCCCCTTATTCCACCTGGGTGTCTTTTAGGATTGTATGGACATCGGCTTTGGTTTTTTCCCTCTTTCACCTGCTTTGGGTGTTTTTGGGGACCTGGGGGAGAAAAATCTTCCCTTTCTGCCAGGTTATTATATTCCACCTGTCTAGCCCAGATCTGCCTACAGCTGAACTACACAACCTGCAGCCCCAAGAGTGGAAGAGCCTCTGTAAGCTGTGCTTGCCACGTTGTGGGCCTTCTGATGTTTGTGCACAATAGACAAAAGAGTTAAAGGCCCAACAGTGGCTTTTGCATAACTTGTGAAGCCTGTTTAGGTTAATTTGGGTAAGGAGAGGGAGTTGGCTTGGCCTCTTTTTGCAAACAATTTGTTTGGTTAGTTAGATTAAGCCTGTAATGCCAAGGTAACCATTATGGGAGGAAAAGGGGAACAGAATGATTAAATATATGGAAAGCCATTGTGGGTGCTCCATTAGAGTTTGGTTGTTTTCTTGCACGTTTCATTACCCAAACTAAAATAAAGGTTCCCTTCGCACATATGTGCTAGTCGTTCCCCACTCTAGGGGGCAGGGCTCATCTCCGTTTCAAAGCCAAAGAGCCAGTGCTGTCTGAAGATGTCTCCATGGTCATGTGGCTGGCATGACTAAACGCCACAGGCGCACGGAACACTGTTACCTTCCCACCAAAGGGGTTCCTATTTTTCTACTTGCATTTTTACATGCTTTCAAACTGCTAGGTTGGCAGAAGCTGGGACAAGAGTGCAGAGAAGAGCAACAAAGATGATTAGGGGACTGGAGACTAAAACATATGAAGAACGGTTGCAGGAATTGGGTATGTCTAGTTTAATAAAAAGGACTAGGGGAGACATGATAGCAGTGTTCCAACATCTCAGGGGCTGCCACAAGGAAGAGGGAGTCAAACTATTCTCCAAAGCACCTGAGGGCAGAACAAGAAGCAATGGGTGGAAACTAATCAAGGAAAGAAACAACTTAGAACTGAGGAGAAATTTCCTGACAGAACAATTAATCAGTGGAACAGCTTGCCTCCAGAAGTTATGAATGCCCCAACACTGGAAGTCTTTAAGAAGATGTTGGATAGCCATTTGTCTGAAATGGTATAGGGTTTCCTGCTTGGGCAGGGGGTTGGACTAGAAGACCTCCAAGGTCCCTTCCAACTCTGCTATTGTATTGTATTATTGTAAGTAATGGGAGCTCACTCCATTAGTGATAGCACTGATAATGTTACCTAATTTGAGTAATAAAGCACCTGCAAAAAAACAACCAAGCTCAGAGGGCGACACAGGACCCTTCATTTCAATCCTGAACTACAAATATTTTTGTTTATTGGGTGCTCAAACCATGAAGGTTTTCAAGACTGGGAAGCCATTTATTTATCCAGAAGAGTATAGGATCTCCAGCTTGAGCAGGGGATTGGACTAGAAAACCTCAATGTTTTATTCAAATCTTATTGTTCTATGTTCTGTGTTCATTCTGATGACTGTGTTATATTCATTTATTTTAGTAATACGTAAATTAGATCAGCTAAAGTAATCATCCAGGTCCCATTTATGGTCCTCTCATCCCACATGCATTCAGAGGACTATTGTGGTTTTAAGCCAGAAAAAGATTATGCAACATAGTCACCCATGCTTAGAAAGATGGAAATATGACCAGTTTGTGAATTACTTGGTGGCTAGCATGAAGTTATCTTCTCCTCCCTGCCTCCCCAGCACAGGAAGCACTAGGATTGGCCTTACACAACTCACTGGAACAAAATGTGGTTAATTTATGGGTCAATACTGTATGCTGTGTGAACTCAACTTGGCCGGTCAGTTGCTAATTCAGTGTTGCATGAACCTGAACCATTGAGTTAATGAAATAAATCAGGATTTAGATAACCAGAAGCTCATTATAGGAACAAAGGAAACTTTCCTTAAGTCCTGGAAAACTAAACTCTATTCAGAAGAAGCTTAGTCAGCTCTGATCACATGTTTACTGATCACAGGTTTTTTTTTTAAATTTGATGATCCAGGCTTTTAGAGAGGTCTAAATGCTGAGATTGGCCTGGGATCCAAAGCATGAATTTCGGGATGACATCTAGGAGTGTTGGAATTTTTATGCATATTGGTCATGTCCTTATATCTACATTTCTTTCTCTGCTGGTTTTCTTTTTCCCAGTTGGGTGGGGGCATCGATGTTTGCCATGTGCCAACCGGAATTCCCCCTCCATCCACAGCTCGGTGAAGTCCAGGGAAATTCACAGCAGGATGTGATCTACCGTAACAAAAAGGACTCCCATCCAGACAAGAACCTCAACTTCATGGATGAGAAGTCCTATGATAGCAATGAAAACTGGAGCCAATCCATATCAAAGGTGCAGATACCAGAGGAATGGGAGCAATGGAATTACAGTGGGATAAAGAAGGTACCTGAGAATCGGACTGATCTAATATGCCAACAGAAAACAAAGAATTGCTCCAGAGGCATTTCTCAGAACCTAAAGTCTGATGACAACTTCCTGGGCTTAGAGGAGGAGAAGGAAGGACAGGAGGAGGACATTCGTAGACCACCCGAAGGTGCCGAGGTCAGGAGTCCAGAACAAGAGACCAACTGCCAGGTGAAGGTGAAGGTAAGAGGGAAACTGGCCAAGTCCCCTCGAGAAGATAAGGGTTGTTCCAGTAGTCATTGGATTGATAGCCCTGAGAGCGATGGCACCAATGTTTGGAAGATACCTTCTGTTACTGATGAAGACTGGACATGTAACACTACGCAGCAAGCCTCCTCTGGTGATTTTGACAGTTCTTCCTCTAGTTCTGAGACCTTCTCCCCATCACTGGCAGAAGCTTTCAGGAACATGCAGGAGAAGGAGAAGTTCAAAGAGTTGGAGAAACAGAAATATCGCATCCACTTAGTGATGTATCGCCGCCTGGCCTTGCTACGCTGGATTCGCAGCCTCCAACAGAATGTTGCTGACCAACAAAATCGACTGCAGGAGAGCTTTGACACTATCCTGGACAACCGCAAAGAACTTATTCAACATGTCCAGCAAGGCATGGGGCACACCAAAACCTCAACTTAGGGAGAATTGTAAAAAAAAGGCCCCCCTTCTATCTCTTCATTTCTTAGTTTGGCCTCCCAAATAAGGGTCATCAGGATCATGGTTTGTTTGCAATTTGCCCCAGTGGACTTTTCTCGTGTTTGATGTTCCTCCTAGAACACATCAGAAAATTATCAGCAAGTTAGCCATAGACACTCCAGGACATATTATTTATGTGGACACATAATTTTTGTTCCAAGATATTTTCCAAGATGCATCACTTCTGGGGGTGAATGTATTATAAATACAACTTAGAGTGAAACAAAATAAGAGATGCAGGTGGTATTATGATGATTCGAGCCTATGGCCATGGAGAAAAGCTGAAAAATCGTGGACATATAGGCTTATAAAATACCTGCTAAGCATCTGAGATGGAAAGAAGCTTGAAATGGGAATTTTGTGAGTCAGTTATCAAATCTTGTGCTACTAACTGGATAAAATGTTGGATGCTTCAAACCATGATGCAGCTTGCATGGCATGACATCCTTATGATACATGAGGTAGTTCTGTGCCACTATTTGATACCTACTCCGAACTGCCAAATTTCTGTTCCTAACCTGCCTGGCCATTTCCATACACTTTGCCTTATTTATCATCCTTGTTAGCTTCTTAGCTAGACTCCATCCTTCTTGCTATGAACAAGGGCTTTGAGTTGGTTTGCTATCCAAGCTTTCTATCCTAGGTTTTGCTATCCAAGCTTTCACATCCTGCTTCCAGGTGCTTACAACTTTTTCAGCCCTTAAAGTTCAAACCTATCAGCATGCAAAACAAGAATCTGGAAACCAAAGATCTGAAAGGCTTTAGAATAGGCAGGATTCTTCTCTCCAGCCTTGTATTTGGTTAATCTACATCTGGTTCTTTCCTTGGCCCTCATCGATTTATCAAAATGGGATGATGCTGAATTTGAAGCTGATTTTGTGAACCAATCAACATATGCCCCAAATGTAACCAACCCAACAATCCAAATTGTATCTCCTGTTCTTCATCTGATCCTTGGTGTATGTTGAACCAAGGTTGGATGTCAACATAAAAAAATCTGTGCCCAAGTTGATTGAAGAAAGAGGATCTTGTTTCCTACGTTTTGGACAATGACCTCTTTAAATTAAAACCAGAAGCACGTTTCACTTTACTTCCAAATAAACCAAACCTTTCCAAGAGTGTATTCACCTTGGAGACCAAATATGATTGTACACATAATTGCATGCATGTTTGTTTAAAAAAAAAAACAAGGAGCATGGAATATTGTAACTTTCAAAGTAACACAGTTGTATGTTAACTTCCAGAAATCTTCATCACTGGCTAAAATTGAAGCCTAGTAGCCTCTTGAAGCCCATAAATTTTTGCATAAGTAGAGTAATAATACAGGTACTTCTCAATTTACAACTGTCGTAAATCATGGCGGCTGTAAAGCAGATCACCTATGTGATTGAACGACCTTTTTTGGTGGTCATTAAGCAAATGCTGTGTTGGTTAAGTGACCCCATTATTCACCATGGGCCATTTTTGTCCCAAACCAGAAGTAAATGCCAGTTCTCAAAATCTTTCCTCCTTAAGATGTTCATTCTCTTGGAATGAAGAAGAGACATATATCTCATCCTTGTGCCTCTCAATCATACTCTACACTGCCCTTTAAAAAAAACCAAGTGTGCTATATTTCCTTGAATTTTATTTGTATAAGACTAATTCCTGTCTTCCACATCCAGAAAGGCTATAGAAATTGAATTAAATGTCACACAATACACTGAAGAGATACCTAATCCTGTAGGTAGATTTGCAATAATACAGCTACAAACTACTGTGCTCTAGTCTACAATGTTTGGTGAACACAAACTCTGAGCGACTTGCTAACAAAACTGGCTCCTCTTTTAAGATGAGTTAGAAAGTTTCTGAGAGTGTTTGACATTTTCCAAAATATCTAAATTAGGGAATATCATATGAAAATATTTGTTTGGCCAATTGACCAAACCCAATTTGCTATTTCTTTAGTATGATAAGCTGTCAGATTTATGTCAAAGTTAATATCCCCTAGTTCTTCAGTATAATCTACTGACCTCAGTTGGTTCTGGTTACCTTCAAGATTAATAGATATTTCACCCAGCATCTTTTTGGTGGAAGTGAAATTTATTTTTTTAAATATTTTACATAATGTTTATTTTAATCTTCCTTTCCTAAAGATGATTCCAACTATGATAGAAGTAGAGATATACGGATGTACATTTCCAGTAATGGATATCGTGTTGCGGAAATCCTTCTCAAACTGATTTTTAAAAAAAAACATTTATGATTCATCTGTGTAAAGAGACTGGTCTGTTGCTTTTCTATATTTTTTTTAACAGAATAAATGTATTACAAAGTATAATATAGGATAATGATGTAAACTGACTTTACTGATTGAAGCATTTGGGTAATTATTGCTATCGCTAGTACAAATCAGGAGTGATATGCATGTTCTTTGAAAGAAGATAAAAATGTCTATATTTGGAGACATACTTTGCATCTTGATTATTAAGCTCCTACCTAAGGCATTTTGTGGGTAAATGAAATAAGATTATAGAATGAGAATGCAGGTGGCAATACATTGGATGTAAAATTTCCATAGATTTTGTTTGCATTGTGTCTAAGCAGATGCTATTCAGGTAGTCCTTCACTTATGACTATTTGCGCTCGCAATTTCAGTCATAAAGTGGGTCATCCTGTGAGCATGCCCAATTTTACAATCTTTTGCTGGTGGTCACTAAGCAAACACTGTGGTTGTACAGTGAACACCATGGTTGTTAAGTGAACACTACAGCCATTAAGCAAAGCCATTGTTTATTATGACATGGTTCTTCTGCCAGGAATTGGAAATAAACACTGGTTTTCAGCAAAAATGGCATGTGATTCTGGGGGGGCTGCAAATGTTCATAAATGCAGGCTAGTTGCCAAGTGCCCCAAATGCAGTCATGTAACTGTGGGAGACGTGGAAATGGGACGTCGGAATGTTGAATCCGGCTTATAAGTCCCTTGTTTAGGGTACATCATAACTTTGAAAATGATGTCTGATGGGTCATTCCATGTCAAGTGGTCTGCGGCTCCCTGCTCGACCATCACAGATTTCGATGAAATTTGGTGTGAACATGCACACATGTCCCCAATGAACATTGGTAAAGAGTTACATTTGCCGATGCAATAGTTGCGGAGATATAGCCCATACCTCAGCCCTCTACAGTATGACTCTGAGGTTTCAGCAACTTTGAGACATAATACTGTATCTCTGGCAATACAGAACTTGGCCATCTTTTGTACAACTTGTTGTGTTCTATTAAACAAAATAATAAAAACTTTCTCATGAGCGATCTCCATCTAGATTATTTGGGGCAAAGTTGGCCAAAAATGAACGCAGCTCGAAAAAAGGTTAAAGTTTGGCTTTTTATAACTCTGGAAGGAAAGGTATGAGAAATGTGAAACTTTGTGTGTAATAACTTAACAATACAAAGTTTTCAAATACAACATTTTATTCTGCAACTGATTTCCAGTAGTTCACAAATTGAGTGTAAAGTTTCTGATTATAAATTGAGGACTATGTGTACCAGTGGTGGGTTCCTACCAGTTCAGCTGAACCAGTAGTAGCTTGGCAGCCTGGGTTGCTGGAACCGGCAGTAACCCAGGCCTGCGACGCCCCGAACCAGTTCTCCTGGCGGCGGCATAGGCACCACCATCTTGTTTTTGCTTCTGCGCATGCGCAGAGCAATTTTAGTTCTATTGTTCATGCGTGCAAAGCATGCACTGCACGTCTCTGAGTGAACCGGCAGTAGTCTCTGCCGGAACCTACCTCTTATCTGTACCATAAGGTTTCCTTATTAGGAGAGACATTGTGGGGCATACTGGTTGCACTTTATAATAGTTCTTTGTGTGTGTGAAGATTGAGATTGCTACAGTTTAGATAGCGTTCACCAAGCCTATTCTGTAAAGCAGAGGTCTCAAATCATGGCAACTTTTAGACTTGTGGACTTCAACTCCCAGAATTCCCCAGCCAGCAAGTTCTCAAGTCTTAAAATTGCCAAGTTTGGAGACTTCTGCCTAAAGGACCAGATCCTGCCTCACTTCTACCACTGCGGCTGGCAGATCTGCTGGCCAAACAGCATGGCAACTATTGGAAGACTCTGGCCTGCCAGCAAGGGAGATGCTGATAGGCTGCCCCTGCCCAGGATGGCTTGGCCACTACTTTTGCTCCAAGAGTTTGGCTCAGACTCAGATCTGGCAATCTGCCACCTGTCCGCCTCTCAATTCTTAATTTGTAGGACAGGTGGTAGGCTAGATTTGGCCTGAAGACCATTGTTTGCTAATCCTGGTTTAGAAGATGGCACTGGTAAAAATGAAGGAAAAATTGCATTAGTGTCAGTATGATTGAACTGATTTTATAGTGATTTGTTCTTATTGGCGAATCCTGGGAAATATCACTCTTGGGGAGTCAGCCTCTCTATCAGATGACTACTGCTTTGCCCAGAGACAATTCCCAGGATTTATTCCAGGAAGCCAGGACTTTTAAATGGTAAAGGAGTTGTTAGATATATAGATGTTTATTGCTTTTTATGTGCAATGATTATGCATATCCATGGCTTATTTTTTCATTTAAAATAAAAAGTCTCACTCTAAACTTTGGTGAGTGGTGCTGAAGCAGGAAAACACAGAGCGTTTAGCTGGAGAGTGAATCTTTCCCACATGCCATCACAGAAGTGCACTAAGAATTGTAAAATTCTGTTATTTTAATTGTGCAATGAAAGTATAATAGTGTTGGCCTACATGGATTGGTTTCTTAGTTTGATCTAGCTTGACATACACTCAGCAATCAGCCGGAGCATAGGTAGGTTCACCAGGCTCTGCTCTCTGTTTTAAGACCTTAGCTGTTGATAGGCAGGTGGTAGAGCAGCATTTTTCAAACCTAACAATGTTGAGACAGGTGGACTGGGTGGGAATTCTGGGAGTTAAAATCCACCTATCTTAATGTTGTGAAATATTGGTAGAGCAACATCCTGTGATTTACTGCAGGGAGCTATCCAAGGTCCTAAGGCTTCTGCTAGAGCTTAGAGTTCATTCATGTCATTCCCTCTGACCTCAACCAGCCAGGATGCTTTGACTTGGAGCATTCCTGAGGCTAATATTTGGGCAGTGTCATATACTAGTTAAGATGTTGTATTAGGATTGTGGAGAGTCTAAAACTGAGAATGGAACTTATTGAGTAGCTTTGATTAATTATCTTTCCAATCTTCTTGTGGGGAAAAATAATCAGAGGTAGGAGTGCTACATATTACCCTATTAGCTCTTGTTGAAAAGGTGGGGTATCAATTTAATAATAATAATAATAAGAAGAAGAAGAAATAGAAAAGACCAAAGGATAGAAAATGCCAAGCAATGGTGTTATCAATTTGCATTAGTAAGCTGAACATAAGGGACTGTTAGGGACAAACTCCAAATTGTGAATCTATAAATGAATTTTCAACCCTTGTTTATTAGTAATTTCACTGAGGCAGAATCTTTTGAAATGTCTTCGATTGTTTTCACCCAGATTTCTGGGCACCTACCCTTAAGTGTCCTTTATGAGATTAGCTATGAACAAATTCCATTTCTTGGTTGTTTATCTCCATGGTTTCTCTCAGCCTACCCACTCTGTCCAACTTACAAGTAAGGAGAATTTTTTTGACAGTGAGAGCAGTTAATCAATGGAATAGCTTGCCTCCTGGGGTTGTGGGTGCTCCATCACTGGAGGTTTTCAAGAACAGACTGGACAACCATTTGATTGGGATGGTACAAGACTTCAGCTTTGATCAGGGGGTTGGACTAGAAGATCTCTGAGGCCCCTTCCAGCCCTATGAGTCTATGATTCTATGTCTTCTATATGTGTGGCCATCTTCCCCCAAATTCTACAAATGAATGGGACACTTGTGCAATAAGGACTTGATGTGAAAGCACCAGTAATGTATGTAACACTGACTCTAGACTCAGATAAATAAAACTTGGCAATATTTAAAATGTATGGGCTTTAATTCTCAGAATTCCCAAGCCAGCATTGACACGTATTAAAGCTACCATTTTTAAAAACACTGCTGTAAACCTTAAACTCACTAAATCCCTCTGTCTCAAAAGCATCTATCTGTTGAATCCATTGTCTTATCTATCAATGACTATAAGTAATAGAGGATATTTATAATTTAATAGAAACCACTACTAAAAAAGGAATATGTCCCTTAGGTTCCACAAAGATAATTCTTGCAGCATGCTTAATTAGAAAGAAAAGAAAAGAAAAGAAAGAAAGAAAGAAAGAAAGAAAGAAAGAAAGAAAAAGAAAGAAAGGAAATATTGCCAGAGGATGGAACTATTTTTGAATTCACACAAAGTTTGACAATAATATGAAGAAATAAATATTTTTCACCCATGCTACTGTTTTTATTGTTTTATGGCTTTTACAGCTTTTAATATTTTATATAATCGTGATCCAACCAGAGATAGCACTGATTGAAAATATAATATGCAGTGCAGTTACTGCCAAAGCTTTTAACATTTGGAAAGGATTTTCAGATAGATCAGAAATAACCCATCTAAAATGGCAGCAAAAGAAAAAAGAAGAGAAAAAAGAGGTTTATTCTCTGCTTTAAATAATGTTATAATGTATTTCCTGTAAATGCTCTTGCACAAATATTTATTTCTATAACATTGCCAAATTACTGTTTTTGTTTCTAAAGGCAATGTTGATAAAAATGGCTGATATAATGATACCTACCAGGGAAAAAACCCTATGCTAATTGGAAATAGATTAACTTTTCCAAAATAACACAGTACTAAAAATCTACCTGGCAGTTTCTCACATTTTCCTTCCCAGTCAAAAAAGGCTTTTCTTTTTTATATTCTCCTTGGAGCACCTGAACATTCCTTTAGAATGTCCCTTAGCAATGCTTTTGAAATTAATTTATCGGTGGAGGTGGAAAAGGAAGTGCTCTCAGAAAGACCCTTTTCTGCTGCCATTGGGACAGAATTTGTGGCCAAAGCATTTGGCAAATTCACTCTCAGAAATCTATGAGGCTCTCACCACCAATACAGGTGATCCTTGACTTACAACCATTCATTTAGTGACAATTTGAAGTTACAAGGGCACGGAAAAAGTGACTTGTGACTGCTTTTCACACTTATGACCATTGCAGCCTCCCCCGCAGTCACATTATCAAAATTTGGATGCTTAGCAAATGACTCATACTTATGACTGTTGCAGTGCCCCGGCTTCATGTAATCATCTTTTGCAACCACCTGACAAAGTCAATGGGGAAGCCAGATTCACTTAACAACCCTGTTACTAACTTAACAACTGTAGTGGTTCTTTTAACAACTGGGGCAAGAAAGGTCGTATAATGGGGCAAAACTCCCTTAACAAATCTCTTGCTTAGCAGTGGAAATTTTGGGCTCACTTGTTGTAAGTCGAGGATCATCTGTATATGTGTACCCAATTCCAATTCTTTAGAGCATATACTCTACTGCAGTGTTTCTCAACCTTGGCGACTTTAAATCCTGTGGACTTCAACTCCCAGAATCCCCCAGCCAGCTGTGCTGGCTGGGGGATTCTGGGAGTTGAAGTCCACAGGATTTAAAGTCGCCAAGGTTGAGAAACACTGCTCTACTGCTTGCTTCAGCTCCAGCCAATCCTTCCTGGTTATTACTCCATCTTCCTTCCTGGTTATTATTCCATCTTCTTTATCTGGTCTCACTCCACTATTGATTCAGAATCTCTGTCACTCTGACAAGAACTTCAAGTGTTAGAAAGTGACAGCCCCTACTAGATCTTCACCACCTGTGATATCCTCCCCCCACCCTCATACAAGCCTGGAGCTCCTTAAAATATTGATGGTGCTGATTATTGGGCTCCACCTCTCTGTTACTCTATAAAGCTTCAAAGCTGCCCTCGTGACCTCAAGACTGGACTACTGCAATGCGCTCTACATGGGGCAGCCCTTGAAGAGCATTCGGAATGCAGCCGCGCGAGCGATTGTGGGTGCACCTCGGTACACCCACGTTACACCTATCCTCCGTGAGCTGCACTGGTTACCGATTGGTCTCCGGATACGCTTCAAGGCGCTAGTCGTCACTTATAAAGCCCTTCATGGTATTGGACCTGGGTACTTGAGAGACCGCCTGCTGCCAATTACCTCCCAAAGACCCATTAGATCACACAGATTAGGCCTCCTCCAGGTTCCGTCTACCAGCCAATGTCATCTGGCCACTACCCGGGGGAGGGCCTTCTCTGTGGCGGCTCTGGCCCTTTGGAACGAACTCCCCACAGAGATTCGGACCTTCACCTCTCTCCAGGCCTTCTGAAAAGCCGTTAAAACCTGGCTGTGTCGGCAGGCCTGGGGTTGATGAGTTCTCTTCCCCTCTCGAATTGTGTGGCTGTTGGTTGTTTTTAAATGCCCTGTACTTTTGTAGTTTTTGTGTTTTTCCCTTCCCCTCCTTGGGTTTGTGCGCCGCCCTGAGTCCCGTTGGGAATAGGGCGGCATATAAATAAAATGAAACTCAAACTCAAACCCATTATTTCCATCTTGAAAAAAGCCAGTGGGCAAAATCTGCTTTTGTAGTTCTTTTCCTTGATTTGAATGGGTTTGTGGGAAGCCAGAGGGATGGAGAGCCAAAGAGGGAGGATTGGATGATAAAGATAGGGCACTCATGCCCAACCCTTGGTCACTTGATCTCTAAATATCTGTCTTGGCGTGACATCATGGTTCACTCAACCCAGTTTTCTGGGTTCTCATGACATACTGAACCATAAACTAGCTACATGAACTGAGTTTGTACACACCATTAGCTAAAAAGTAACAGTTGAGCATTTCTTTAGAATGTTCCTTAATGATGCTCTTTGTTTTAGTTTATTGGTGGTTTATTGGCATGGAAAAAAGGTGCTATGACTGTTTATTTGGATTCTTCATCCTAGTATCCGATTATGATGATAGAATCTCTATTGGAGGGAGGTAATAAGACAAGCCTTTAGCTTAGAATCTTTGCACTGCAGAAAGTGGCACAGGGCTGACTTTCCCTAGAATCTGGAATCTTCTCTGACCGTCCCCAAGGGAATGCAGACAGATTAGCGAGATTCTTGTAATATAGGTGACCAACAATAAAGCTTCTGCTTAAGACCATTCACGTGACTCTGTTTGCTTGCACCTGGCAATTATGAATGTTTGTTTGAAAAAGCAAGTATTCCCCTTGTGAGCTCAGTGGCTAAAACACTGACCATGTCGATCAGAAAGGTCGGCAGTTCGGTGGTTCGAATCCCTAGTACCGCATAAGGGAGTGACCATTACTTGTTACAGGTTACTTGTCCCAGCTTCTTGCCGACCTAGCAGTTCGAAAGCACGTAAAAAATTCAAGTAGAAACATAGGAACCACCTTTGGTGGGAAGGTAACAGCATTCTGTGTGCCTTTGGCATTTAGTAATGCTGGCCACATGACTATGGAGACATCTTCAGACAACACTGGCTCTTTGGCTTTGAAATGGTGATGAGCACCACCCCCTAGAGTCAGGAAGGACTAGCACATATGTGCAAGAGGAACTTTTACCTTATTCCCCTTGTCAGTGAATCAATTTGAGTGGGGAAAGCTATTATAAAAGGTGGATGGTGGACAGCTTCTGAAGAGAGTTACAGCAATAGATTAAATTCTTCAGTGTCTCTGATTCTCAGCTCCCTGGGGCTGTTTGTTGGTTAACAGGTACAGAAGAGCTGGAGAACAGAAGAGAGCTATAAATACCTGTGACTTGAAACCGAGTCTGCCAGAGGTGTTGCAGTGATTAAATTGGCTATTTAACCCTCTTTGGGACTTTCTCACCTAGTGTCTCCCCCCCCCCCCCCCGCCCCAACACCTTTTCAACCAGGGACATTCAAGGATGTTCAAGCCAGCAACACAATATATATTTGAGCAATTAGGAAATAAACCTGGAAGGTAGAATTTCAGTTTAAAAAGGACAGTTCCCACAGTTCTCATTTCTTTTTGGAAAACAGGAGATGAATTAGTTCTGAAGTTGTGTGCATGAGAGAGAGAGAAGATGGATGGATAGGTGGTTATAATATAGTGTTTTCATTACAGATATGTATCTTGTTGAAAAAGTATCTTTTCTTCCAATTTGGCATCCTCTCAGCAAAAACACTCAAGAAAAGCGGAATGTCAAAGTAGACATTTTATAAGGAGCACTAAATTACAGGAAGCCTAAATTGATTTACCTCTAAGGTTACATGTATTCGAAGTGAATGTTGACCCCAATGTTGTGGGTGTTTGTGGGGGTGGGGGTGTCATTTTTCCTTCCTGGTTTTCAATACTATTTGCATTTTGTTGGCTTTTTAAAATGTTGTTGGCCACCCAGTGGGCAGCTATGTAAACGGAATCCATTCAATAAGCAAACTGTGCCAGTAGTTGATTCTCCATCCTTCCAGATGTGCTGGACTAGATTGGCAATGCTGTCTGGGAATAATGGGACATGCAGTCGCACACATTCAGAGCATCAGTAAACAGGATGGATTTGATTTAAATCAAGTCGATTTATATCACAATTTAAATCATGATTTAAATCACAATTTAAATCATGATTTAAATCACTAGTAAAAAGGTTTGATTTAAATCAACTTGATTTAAATCATATTTTTAAAACAGCAACTATCATCCCTGTCCCGCAGCGGCTCCTCCTCTGACCCATTGTTGACTCACCATTGGTGATGTGCCACTGACACAACAAGGTGAGGGATGTGGCGGACAGCAGGTGAGTGGATGCCCACGAACAGTTGCTGCCATGGTGGATCTGAAATGACAGATGCTCTTTAATATTATGTTTATAAGCTGCTTAGAACGTTTCACTTTCATTTTTATTGCTTGCCCTTCCTCCTCACACCTAGAACTTGGTGGCACAGATGCATTTCTCTTCAAACAATCATACAGTTTGTAGTGTACATAGATTTGCAAAACAATGGGATAAACGAATATTCCTGAACTTTGTTTTATGATTTATCTCATGGTTACTGTGAAATTGTATAAATGCATCAATGCAGTGCATGTTATCTCAGCTTGCAGAGCTTGGATTCATTGAATGAGTTTACCAAAAATGTAAAATTTGCAATATATACAGCCTCGTGCTACATAACTAAGCTCCATTTCATGCTGAATAAAATAAATTATTAATGTATCTTAAATAGAAAACTATCTTTAGATAGATTTTTACACCAAAAGCATTTTATTAAAATAAATTTGATAAAAATTAAAAAAATGTTGATTTCAATAAAATAATCCAATTTAAGAAAATCAATTTTTATTATTTTTTTAAAAAAGATAATTGATTTTTATCCACCCTGTCAGTAAAAAAGCCACAGTGACATCAAAATGATGGCACATGAATCATGCAGAGGTGGGTTGCTACCGGTTCAGCCTGAATTGGGGGAACTGGTAGTAGCGGTGGGGAGGCTCCATCCACCTACCTGGACACTTCTACACATGCGCGCCCGAACCAGTAGTAGAAAAATTGGCAACCCACCTCTGGCGTCATTGTTCAAAGAACTCTGTGTTATTTGCTGTTTCATGTCATGCATCATAAAACACATCAAAGTGGCCTCTATAATATGAATATTGTCTTTGTTCTATATGCATATGAAGATCCTCTAATGTCAGCCTTGGGAAGTAGGCTGGACTAGGAAGGTAAAGTTATGAATGCTAATGTGTAATGTTGCATTTATAAGGTTGCATTAAAAGAATCTTGAAAGTCTGAATGTGCTTTCTTTTTCTCTGCCTTTCTCCTATAAAAGGTCACATTTGAGACGCTTCCTCACATTACATTTCTGCCCTGGACTCAGATTTCTTTTATTTGACCATTGTTGTGCTGATTGCAGTTCTTCCTCAAAGTTCTTCCTATAGTCTATTACAGGGATGGCTAACCTTTTTGTCATCACAAGTCAAAAGCGTGCACATACATACATGATGCTATGCACACATGACCCCCTTGTGCCCTGCTCCCCATGCATAAGTGCGTGACACACACACCCCATTTACCTCCTGCCTCCACTTCACCCATTTTGGCTTCCAGGTTGGTGTAGGAGGCTTTCCAGGCCCATAACAGGGCATGGGGAGCCATGCGAGTCCCCAAAATGCAATGCAAGCACCCCCCCCATGCATGCACCCTTCCCCCTGTGCATTTGCCCATCCCCGAACATGCCCCTCCCCATGTGTGCACACATGTGTCTCTCCTCCTTCATCCCAGGTTCAGTCATTGTTGCTGCATTTTCATCAGTTTGGAAGAAGTCCCAGTGAAGTCATTTGTCTTGATTCTACAGAAAAAGTTAGTTTGTTCTGGAGAGCATCCATGAATTTGTTCCAGGTCGAAAAGATGGCTAATTTCTTTGTCACAATCTAACCAATCTAGGCCAATCTCTCATTTCAGCTTTTCCTCCAATTGTGTTGCTAGGTGGGGATTATAGGATTTGAAGATCGAGACCTCTGGAGGACTCCAGCTGAAAGAAAGTTGATCTATTTGGTCAGTGGATTGTTTTGCTTTTTATTGTTCTTGGACTGAACAATAAAATGAGGAGATGAAGCTAGATTAGATATGGATCTCATCCTGGCCTTCATTCCTCCTTAAGGAGAAGAACAGGATTATTTTGCTTGCTTCACTCACACATTCAATTTGCATACTTGCTTCCAATGCAAACATTACCAGGGAATTCTGGATATTTTCTCAAGCCGCTGAAAAATAACTCGGCACCTCTTCTATCAAAGTTGTGGCTGTCATGATAAGCAACCCGTTGGCTTCCAAGAATAAAATTGAATGCCTGTCTGTTTGTGCTTAGAGGAAGATTCCAGGAAAGGGGGGAAAAAGGTAATTTAGGGATATTGCTAAAACTTCATTCAGATGAGCATTGTTTATGCAGGTTTACCTATGATGGGTTTCCAGCCATTTGTTAAATATTAGCATCTTTCCTAGTCAGATCCATGATTACCCAGTCTAACATTCCAATCAACTATGACTGACCACATTCTGTAGGACAACTGGAGAAAGAGGTTCCTGCCACCTTCCCACGGTGAGGCCTACACAGGGCCAGTGGTGTTTATAGGGGAATGTCAAAAAGTCAAGATGGCAGCCTTAGCCACCATTTTGAATGTTTACCTCCCTGCAGGCATCACTGCCGAGAAAAAAATTGCCAATGCTGGCTAACCTCAGCAGTTGTTGTATGTTGTTGTATATGTCATATATGTTATTGTATATAAAGTGAGCCCACCTAATTAGACCAGGCCTGAAGAAATCAACTCCATAGGAATACTAAACCTGTTTTATTGAGATTGGCTGTAATAGTAGAATCTTGCAAGCCTGATTGTGTTGTATTTCCTTTATCTCTTTATGGTTCAGTCAATCAGCGAGGTGTCTGCCTAAGCCATTTCCAAATGAGATCTGTATATTACCCCTTGTCAGCTGAACTTGCTTTCCTCCAACAAAGTCATCCTCCTTATTCTCTAGGGTAACATTGCTCAATTTTGGCAGCCTAAAGATGTGTGGGCTTAATTTCCAGAATTTCCCAGACAGCATTAATGGCTGGAGAATTCTGGGTGTCGGAGATCCACACATCTTAAACTTGTCAAGATTGTGAAACACTGTATTGTATGAATGCAGTCATCCCATCCATGGATTTAAAGTTTTCTTATCAAAATATATATACCTTGGTAAAACTCAGGAGCTGTCCTCAAAACTTTGAGTAGGATGGGGAAGAGGCAAGCAGCACTTCAGACAGTAGACCTGCTGATAAGTTTGTTCTCCATCAATTTGGTCTGATGGTTAAAGGACCAGGCTATAGGTGATCCAGGTGGCTTTGGGCCAGTTACTATCTCTCAGCCCAACCCACCTCACAGAGTTGTTGCTGCGGGGAAAATTGAGGAGGAAGTAATAGTAGATACGTCTGTTGCCTTGAGTTATTTATAAATAAAATAAAGGGAAATCAGAGGAAGAGGCCTCTCCAAGGGAATCCCAGAGCAGTTAGAAAACATCTTGCAAGAAAAGAAGTCAATGGAAAAATATTTGCATATTTTGCCTGCAAAAATTGCATGGATGTGTCCGTGAAGTCAGCAGGACTTCATCTTGACATGAAGGAGAGACTTTGCCTTGTATTCTCCAGTGAAAAGATCATGTGGTTCTGGATTATGGGAATTGGACTCTTAAGAGATTTGATAGGGTGACGGGCTATAGAAGGCAAGGCCAAGGTGGCATCTGAAGATTTAACTGTGGCCCTGGTGCCTCCTTGAGACCGAAAATCCTGAAAATCCCTTATATTATTTTTTCCTTGTTTGCATTATAATGGGTAAGACACTGAGCATTTAACAAGGCCACGGTATCTGATGAAAACACAGTTTGAGCTTTCTTTCTTTAATAATTCTGTTTGAAATGCTGTCACGTGTGGCCAAAAAAACCGCCTCGGGTGAGAAAATATTAATCAAAAGCAGTTCAGTTTTAAACAGAATGGTGTCTGTGTGTATGTGTGTTTGTGTGTATGTGTGTTATCTATTTTCATAGACATTCAGATGAGAGAGGGTGCTTTGGAAAAAAATGGCTTTTTGTATCACAGAGTGAATAAGATACCAGGGTTTTTTTCCCCTGCCTGCTGCTACTGACCCAGAGTTAATATTTTAATATTTAAAAAACTTCTATTTTGGTCTCTTTTTCCCTTTTCTACTGCTGGGATGGTCTAACAAGCTCTATCAGTCCTGAAGGAGTCAGGTAGTCCTTGACATGACCATACTTGAGCGCAACATTTCTGATGCTAAGTAAGACAGTGAATTTTTTGTCCCATTTTACGACCTTTCTTGCCATAGTTGTTAAATGAATTGCTGATGTACATTTAGTAACATGATTGTTAAGTGAATCTGGCTTCCCCATTGACTTTGCTTGTCAAAAAAATTGTCAAAGATGATCCCATGACACTGCAATGTGTGAAAAATGGACATAACTCACTTTTTTCAGTGCTGTTTTAACTTAGAACGTCACTAAGTGAATTGTTGTAAGTCAAGGACTACCTGTACTCATGAGAAAGGCAGATGAGTACTGAGGAAAAGTGTCACCAAAAGATTCTTGGGAATGAGAATGTTCCTTTCTTCCTAAAATACATGCTTGGTTTGAATGACTGTCCTAACACAGCCTGTGAATTTAAAAAGCAAAGAAACAGTAAAACATTGGTAAAAATATTCCACGTGATTGAAACAAAGCAATATTCTTAGTTGGGACAGCAGATAATTTTTGTAAAATGAGTAAAGAAAGCATTCAAAGATGAGCAAAATTTATCACTGAATGATAAAAAAAATTAAACCCTACACCCATTCAGAACTCACTAAAACCTCTCCCTCCCTCCCTGTCTCAGATAGAATTATGGTGGCAGAGAATATATTTTGTGTTCCCAAACAAAATCAGACTTTCCCGAATTATGAAAAAGCCTTCAAGGTTTAGCTGTTTTGGCTGTAAACCCATGATATAAACTGAAAGCAATTAAGAACTTACTTTAAGCTGATTAATTAACTGAACACTTATAAATGAACTCTCTCATCACAATTTTTTTTTGCCAGTATCTTTTAGAAGGGAAGGGGGGCATAACATTACTTGCAACCAACAAAATATAAAGAAAGGATATGTTTAAGCTTTCCTCCCATTCATTTTTGCAGCAGAAAAACAACAAAATGATAGGACCTTTCTTTTTAAGTTCATTGTGATCAAGAAGGGAAGACAAAGTAGACGTAGATAAACAAGAGGTAGGAAGAATAGAATAGAATAGAATAGAATTCTTTATTGGCCAAGTGTGATTGGACACACAAGGAATTTGTCTTTGGTGCATATAGGCTCTCAGTGTACATAAAGAAAAATAAAATAGAATACGTTCATCAAGAATAAAAAAGATACAACAGTGATAGTCATAGGTTATTAATAAGCAATCAAATTATACTAGAAAACAAATAAAACAATATAAATTGTAGAGATACAAGCAACATGGTTATAGTATAAGTGGGAAGAGATAGGTACTAGAAGGGAAGAGAAGAATAATAACAAAACACAGGAATCACTATAGAACATGTGTTTTTGAAACTCATTTGGGGCTGTGTGCAGACAATCAAATGCTGAGAAATCAACAGTATTCCAGTGTGTGAATCCATGCCGGATCTACCAACAGGGTTTGCTTTACATTGTTCTTCTTCTTGTGCCAATGAAAAGATTTCATCACCTTTAAGATGGAATTTATAGTATTTTTTTAAATGAAAAAATATTATAAAATAACTGTATATAATTTTTTTAAAAAAATATTATATTATAAAATAACTAATGGGACATGGTGGCTCAATGGTTAAGATGCTGCGCTTGTCGAAGGTCGGCAGTTCGGTAGTTCGAATCCCTAGCACTGCATAATGGAAAGTGAGCTCCCATTACTTCTAACCAAACTGCCAACCTAGCAGTTCGAAACCATGTAACTAAATATCTTCAGACAGCGCTGACTCTCTGGCTTTGAAACAGAGATGAGCACTGCCCCCTAGAGTCAGGAACGACTAGCACGTATGTGCAAGGGGAACCTTTACCTTTTAAAATAACTAAATGTAATGAAAAATGCTGGCAAAAATTATTTCAGCAGGTCTTTCATAGGCTACCAATTCACAAGAAAACTGGGCTAAGGCCAATTTAGTTAATCTTAATAGAGCCATAATACTTTCAAGGCCTTTGCTGCAACTTTCCCTTCTCCAGACAAGAATTCAGTGGATTAAATGAAAAATAATGAATCTTTCCTTAAATGTGCATATAATTCGAAGGCATTGTTTTTCTTTGTTGTTCAGGGAGAGTTTATCTTTTCTTCTTCTTCTCCTAAGCGCACACATCTTCATTCCCCAGACTGAATGAAAGGGAGAAAGCAGTGCTCAGACAGAGCCTGTTTGGGGTTGATACTGTGTGGTATTAAATTGTGAGGCTCCGGACTCATGGCCAGAGGGCAGGAAAGTCCAGAGATAGGGAGCCCAGTCAAGAGTAAGTAGCCTTGAGTTTTGGATTGATAAACCACTCTAAGAGGCAGCTGGGCCAACTTGCCTCCAGGCTGAAAACCCTGTATTTTTCCTAGTGATAGCAGCCACATCTGCATTCCAGGCCTGGAGGGGAGAAACAGCTTAGTGCCGGCTTTTCAGCTTCTTTTATCCCACAGCAAAGGTGGAGGGAGCTCAGAGTTCAACCCTCAGCCTGGGAAATGGACAGCCAATGGAGACAGCCTGCTTCTGTGTGGCAAAGTACACCTGCGTGTTGCTTTCTTCGTTGGGCACATCAGAAGGGTCTTTGTAGTGGGAAAGCCAGGTAGTTTAGGCTGGCCCAAAGTCAGAAGGATCTGGTAACAGTGGTGGGATTCAGCTACTTCACACTACTTCGGGAGAACCGATTGTTAACTTTCTGAGCAGTTCTGTGATCTGGTTGTTGGAAGAAATCATTAGGGCACAGAACCGATTGTTAAAATTATTTGAATCCCACCACTGGTCTGGTAGCCTCTTTTCCAACTAAGAAATGTTACAAAAGGGCACCAGCTCTTGTGAGCTGCAGGTCACTTCATCAGAATACAAAGAGTGGCTCAATGGATGTAGGATTTTAATCGGGATGACCCAGAGTAGAAGACAGGTTGGTTGTGGAGGTTACATGTGAGAAAGATTGCATGCATCTAGATGTTCACAAACAATTGTGTTGAAAATTGGTTATGGGTGCTGAGATCTTTTGAGGTCTGGGTATTCAGCCCTTTCTTGTTCAGTGTTGCTGTTGAAGTCTCTTTTTCTCAAAATGGACATATTTGAGATTTGCCATCGTGACAAATCTTAGGCAGCTGAGATGTTATGATATGACTTTGTCCTTTTTTTAAAGGTGATGTCAACTTCGTTCTTATTAATTTAGTCCTCAACTTACAACCACAATCAGGACCAGAATGCCCATTGCCGAGCCAAGCACTTAAGGGAGTCATGCCCAATTTTGTGACCTTTTTTCGCCATGGTTTAAGTGAATTGCTACAGTTGTTAAATGAATCATATTGTCATTAAGCAAATCCAGATTTTCTCTATTGACTTTGTTTGTTGGAAACCAGATGGGAAGGTCAGAAATGGTGACCACATGACCTCAGGACACTGCAAACTTCATAAATATATGCAGGTTGCCAAGCTCTCAATATTTGATCATAGGATTATGGGAATGTTTTGATGACTGCAAGTGTGAGGATCCACAGTAAGTTACTTTTTTTAGTGCCGTTGTACTGAATTGAATGGTTGCTAAATGAATTGTTGTAAGTCAAGTACCACCTGTAGTTTGTCCCTTTGTCTTTATAGCCATAGACATATATACCACTTCACAGTGCTTTACAAGCCTCTCTAAGCGGAGTCAGAGTCAGCAAATTCCCCACAAGAATCTGGGTCCTCATTTTACTATCCTTGGAAGGATAGAAAGCTGAGTCAACCTTGAGACGGTCAGGATCGAACTCATGGCAGTGAGCAGTGAATTAGCCTGCAATACTTCATTCTAACCACTGTGCCACCACAGCTCTATAAGAAGAACATGAAGGCTGTTTGCATGATACATTGAGAAATAGTGTATTGATGTTAACATATACAATGATTATTGTTCATATCATGTTGATGTACATTACATTATGCTATTTGCTTGGCCTGTAAGGCAACCAAGGACCATGCAGATGGTGGGAAATGAGTTATATTGCTGCTACTATTAGCACCATTATCACTACTACTAATAAACTAGATTTGCTGACAGATACTTCCTGGGTTTTTCTTATCTAATTCAGAGTGGAAAGTACGTCTTATTTGAATAATAACAACAACAATAATAGTAATAATAATGTGAAACTGCTCAAACAAAAGACTGACATTGTCATAGAGGGTCATATAATGCGGATAAAAGAGGAATGAGGCTTGGATTATGACTGTGGCTGCCATCTTGGCTTCTAAATTAGAATCTAGATGACGGGTGTCAAACTTGATCATGTCACATGACGTATCGTGACTTTTTTGCCTTTGCAGAGCCGGGGTAGGCGTGGCCTGCACCTGATGCATCCAGTCCATGGGCTGCCAGTTTGACAGGCCTGATTTAGATCAGTGTTTTTCAAACATGGCAATTTTAAGCTCTGTGGACATCAATTCCCAGAATTCCCCAGCCAAATCAAAAACATTGACCTAGAATGGAAAACATAAATGAATTGCAGAAAGAGCTCTGACTAATACCTAAATGAGGTCTTGTTGATAGGCCAAAGATTGGCTCTCATATTGGGGATACAAGTTGTTTCCTGTATTTTTTTTTAACCCTACCCCACTGATGGCTCTCCATTCCCCAACAACAAATAAACTGTGTTGGCAGATCCAACTTTTAATTGCTTTGTTTATTGTCAGCTGCTTGTGGGGGGGGGGGAGATGAGTCAATGGGGTAATTTCTGAAGACGCTTTGCCCTGCGGGTGCACTTTCATCTACCAGCAACTCTTGATGAAGTCCCACCTTTAAGACTCTGCTCTTGTTAGGACATGTCCTATGGATGAGGTGGAATCTTCAGAGAGGAGGAAAACGGGACTTTAAAAGCTTCAAGGAGGCAGCAGTCAAATGAAAACGTGGCAGCTATTCAGCCTTCATGTCTGAATAATAACCTCTGGTTGGTGGCATGACCTGGTGTAAGTTTCTTTGCTCTAGGACAATATTTCTTAAACTTGGAAAGTTTAAGATGCATGGACTTCAACTCCCAAATTCCCCAAGCTGGCATGTATAGATTTCAACTCCTAAAATGTCCTAGCCAGCACATGTAACACAATTCACAGAATTTCCCAGTAACTATGCTGGGTAGAGAATTTGGGAGTTGAAGTCCACCCAACCTAAAATTGCTAAGCCTAAGAAACACTGTGGCTCAGTGGCTAAGACGCTGAGCTTGTCGATCAAAAGGTCAGCAGTTCAGCGGTTCTGTCCCAGCTTCTGCCAACCTAGCAGTTTGAAAGCGCTTCATGCACCATCAGCATTTAGTCACGCGGCCACATAACCATGGAGACATCTTCGGATAGTGCTGATTCTTCAGCTTTGAAACAGAGATGAGCACCTCCCCCTAGAGTCAGGAACAACTAGCACATATGTGCGAGGGGAACCTTTACCTTTAAGAAACACTGTTTTAGGTGTATTTGGAAGACAATGAGAAAACCTATGTATCTGAAATGATCATGTAACTTGAAGAGTATAGGCAATGGACAACTGCTTTTAATTCCTATTTCTCTTGGTTTTCATTATTTTGCAGTTTTCAAATGTGATTCTACGCACTTGATCATTTCCTTTTTTTAAAAAAGTATACATTAGGCAGTTATTTATTCATTTATGCTATTGACACATTCACAAATTCAGAGAGACGGCAAGTAGAGATGTTTTCTCAAAATGTAAACGCTTCTGCTTCTAATCTTTCCTGAGATATCAATTCTTTATTCTTCCCAACCATGTGCTTGACTAAATGCACTTTTGTACATTGTTTTCATTAACATTGCACTTTTGTGCACATTTCTCCCTAACACACATTTTTTTAAGAAAGGAAAAATGTGTGTTTTAAAATTTAAACTACATCTCACCGTAGCCATGAAACCCAGCTGGGTGATTGAGCTAGTCTCTCTCTGTCTCTGTCTCTGTCTCTGTCTCTGTCTCTGTCTCTCTTTCCTTCCTTCCCTCCCTCCCTCCCTCCCTCCCTCCCTCCCTCCCTCCCTCCCTCCCTTTCTCAGCCCAATTCACTTCACAGGGTGGTTATGGGGAAAATAGGAGGAGGAAGGTATGTTGGATATGTTCGCCTCTTGGAGTTGTTTGCATAAATAATAAAGGCGAGATATTCATACATACATACATATATGCACAAAGATACATATGATCTTTACTTTCTTGGCCAGCCTCCCTCTGCAGGCCCGGGGGGGGGGGGGGAGAGAATTGGATGAACAGACCCCCTGAAGAACAGTGAGCAAAAGCCAGAGGGAGTGTTATTTGAAGCTAGAGTAGCTTGACCTGTCGGGGCCTGGTGGTCTTTGTATCTTCCTGCAGCTAATCATGGGTGAAAATGGAGCTTAACTTGGCCCTTGTTTCGGGATCTTCACACTCCGCGCGTCGAGAGACAAAAGGCCCAGCTTGCAATGGAGTCCTTTGAATGAAGCCTAACCCCTCATCAAATTCAGTCTGTCAATAAAAATCAAGCACGAAGGCTAAGCTTCCTTTTAGCGGCACTAACAAGTTTTCACAAGACTGTTTATCCACCCAATTTAGAACGACACTTAAAGTCCCTAATCCCAACAGGCGTGAAAGTGATCAGCTAGGTCCAAAGCAGGTGTATTGTTCCTGCGCATTCGCATACACACACTGAGCTTGTAAGGCAGTTGAGTGTCCTTTGGGCACCCTAGGAAGTGAGGCAGCTGCAGTCTGAATTCTTCTACGAAGCCTCTCCTCCGCCTCCTTCTCCTTTTTTTTTTTGCATCCAACCTTCTGCCCAGTCAGTTCAGCTTATTTTCCTTTTTTAATTTTTTTTTTAAGGAAACAAGATGGGGATGGAGTTTTAAAATGGAGGCGAGCAAAATGCTCAACAATGGAGTAGGACAAAGGGAAGTTCAGGGTTGGCTCACTAATCCACAAACACATGATAAAGAAGAGCAGCAAACTCTGGGCCTGGCAGAACGGAAGGTACCAAAGGGACTGGAAGCTTAGGATATTCATTTCCCCTCCGGCATCTTCGGAATCGAGGCAGCGCTTCCTGCCCACGGAGGATAAGAGGTGCTGTTCTGTACTGGAAAGGGAAAAAAAGAAATCATCTGCAATTTCAGCTTTCATCTGCTTGAAAGCAGCACACGCTTATCACCCCACAGCTCATGTAAGAGAACAAATCAAGGCGAGCAGAAACGAATCGGCAATAAGGCAAAATTAGGCACACTTCTGGTAGCCGGAGGGGGGTATTTATAAACACACAGGCACATGTTGCTTTGTTTTGGAGAAGTGATTTTGATCACATCTAAAAAAGGGAGCCAGCAGAGTCTTTAATGACAGGGCAAAGGAAGGGAATCTCCCAAAGTGACAGTTTTTCCACCTCTGTATACCTTTTTGCAGGACACCTGAAACTATATTTCTCCTTTGAGTACAAGTAGCCCAGAGGTGGGTTGCTCCCAGTTTGGCCGAACCAGTAGTGGTATTTTGGCCTGGGTTGCAGAACCGGCAGTGACCCAGGCTGGCCACACCCCTGAATCTGTTCCCTGGTTGCTGCTGCCATTGCCAGCATGTTGTTTAGTAGTGCCTGCGCATGCACAGTTCACTGTAAATTGTTTTGGGCATGCACAAAGTGAACCAGTAGTAAAACGAAGAGAAACCCACCTCTGAAGTAGTCCTCCCTTTACAGTCACTGACTATTTGAAGTTATAATGGATCCCCCCCAAAGTACTTACAACCCTGTATACACACCCCATGGTGTCACAAAGTTTGAGTTCAATTGTGGTCATCAGTCACGGAGTACCTATAGTGCCATGTACAGGAAAGGAGCCATTTCTCTTGTCTTCCAATGTCCATTCTCTTTCTCCAATTAAGCAAGAATATTTCCATATGTCAATCTCCATTTTTAAACTTGTTTTTGTGTCATGCCCTACAATATAAAAAAAAAATCTGTCCAGAATTCCTTGAAAATGAAGCTGCTAATGTTTTTAACATAGCACAAGTATCAGACAATCACCGAACAATTGTGAGATTATATGGGTGCATAGAAACCTACACAATCACATGTCTTCCCAACTCTGAGTGTAAACTGTGTTTTCAGAAGCAGAAGTTAGCCTTAATGAAAAGACAATCACACTTCAAATAGGGACTGGAACTGAAATGTTCCTCTTTGAATCACTTCTATTTTCTCATAGTAGCTGGATTATATTTTTCCTCTTGACAAATAGCAACACATATCCATGCATTTATTAACATGGACTCCCCAGAAAAGTCATTCTGGGTTGTGCCAGAATACTGTTACTCCTCAACGTATGATCAATCACTTAGCAACTATTCAAAATTACAACAGACCCTCCCCCCCCAAAAAAACCCCAACTATTTATGATCTGGATTTGAAGTTCCAATGGCCAGGTCACTACATTGTGGACAATTGGCAACTGCCCTGAATTTATGGCCATTTGCAGCATCCCACAGTCAGCGGCCATGACTGATGTAGGAGAAGAACAGGCAGAGTTTGTAGGGTGGAGTTAGGTGTGTCATCAGCTTAGAGTTGTTGCATTCCTACAAGTATTCCAAGTCCAACCCTCCTGAATTCTGTTGACCCTCATCTGGTGCCAATTTAGACCAGATTTTTGTGTATAGGCCTGAGTAAATCTTCTATGCTGCAATTAACCAATGGCCCAGATTCTTTACTCCTGACATTTATGGTGTTTTTGCTGGGAACCAGAGACTACTTTCACTTTTTTTAGAAAAAGCTCCATAACAAACAATGGATTTGCTTAATGACCATAGCATTTGCTTAACAATTGCCACAAAAAAAGTAAAATTGGGTGCAGACATATGATGACCTGCTTGGACTTCTAATCCAACCCCCTGCTCAAGGCAGGAGACCTTATACTATCCCAGTCAAGTGATTGTCCAAATTATTTTTGAAAACTTTCAGTGATGGGCCATCCACAACTCTGGTAGGCAAACATTAATTAATTTTTCTCACTTCATGAAATTTCTCCTTACTTCCAGGTTGGATCTTTCTTTTAACAGGTTTCCATCTGTTACTAATTGTCCTGTACAGTAATCTGGTGCTTTGGAGTATAAATCAATCTGCTCTTTTCTCTGACAGCCCCTCAAGTACTAGGAAAAGAGTTATCGTGTCCCTCATAATCCTTCTCTTTGGTAGGCTAGACCTTATCTAGCTCCCTCATCTACTCATCATAAGTTTTAACTTCCAGACTCTTTATCATCTGTGTTGCTCTTCTCTGCACACTTTTTAGGTTCTTCTCAGTATCTTTTTTGGACCATGATGACCAGAACTGTACCATTTCTGGTCCCTGAAATAACACAGGGCAGGCACCTTACAATTGCTCTTCCCCCATAATGCATTCAATTCTTTTCCAGAAAAGAATTACATTGGTATAAAGATTGTATATGTTTGTTTATATGCAAAAGAACAAAAGTAGAAAAATAATTGGTGTAATGTAAATAAAAATACGGTAGGTCCTTTGCACCACAATAGGGGGAGCTAACTGGTAGGTTTGCTGGTCATTTTCCAAGTACTAACTTTTGATGATGAGGGGTAGATCCCCTTTGTTACCTCCATCCAATCACCTTTAAATCTTCACAAAAAAAATCATCTGAGGACCCTTAAACATTCCTATTTTTTTTAAAAAAATCTTTAAATGGAACCTAAACTGAACCCAAACAATTGGCAGGCCAGTGATTCTCCTTCTTGTGTCGATCTGCTCTAAGACCACAGAATGTGCCCAGAGGATTAGTTTGAAGAGTCCTCCTACATATTATATCCTTGTGGATTATAATAAAATTGTTATTTTGCAGAGGAAAAATGAGGAATAAGCTACTTGTATATTCACTTGGTTTTAATTAAAAATTGCCTCATTATTTACACTGTTGTTGTTTTTAAAAAACAGAGTTTGCTGCACTATAGAAAAATTCATCACTCTTGATTACTTATTTCTGGAAATATATGAAGTTTAGTTTGTTGAATTTGAATGTTCGTTTAAAGTTTGCAGCAAAAATTCCATATTATCTTGATGCACGTTTCTGCCTACCTATGCTTTTTTTTTTTTTTTTGAAGTTTGCAAAAACGATTTTCCAATTACCTATTTTTTCCTTTGATATAAGGCATTCTGAAACACTGTGTTCATAGCTCTTTGGATCTAGGATATTTATTTATTTGATTTTTATCCCACCTTTATTACTTTGTAAGTAACTCAGGGTAGCAAAAATGCCCAGTAGTTCTTTTTCCAATTTTTCCCACAACAATCCTTTGAGGTGGATTGGGCTGACAGAAAGTGACTGGCCCAAAGTCACCCAGTTGGCTTTCATAGCTAAGGCAGGACTAGAACTCACAGTCTCCTGGTTTGTAGCCTGAGACCTTAACCACCAGACCAAATTGGCTCTCTATTTGTATCTACTCTCTATACCCGTGATGGCGAACCTATGGCACCTATGGAAGTGGCACGCAGAGCCATCTCTCCGGGCATGCAAGCTGTCGCCCGTTGCTCTTCCAGGTTCCGGTACACTGGCCAGCTGGTCTTCAGTGTTTGGAAGCACCAGAAATTGGAAGAGCAGCCACATTTGCACACCGGGTGGCTGCTCTTCCAGTTTCGGCACGCGCATGCGCACCAGCCACCTGGTGGTTTCGGTTTCTGGCATGCATGTGTGTGCAAAGACAAGCTGGCTGGTGCACATGTATGTGCCGGAAACCAGAAGATCATTTTCCCGGTGCGTGCATGCACACCAGGCGGCTGCTTTTCCAGTTTCTGGTACACACACATGTGCTTGCTCGCACTCCTATTTCGGCACTGGGTAGACGAAAAGGTTAATCAACACTGCTCTATACCTTCCTTTCCATGTTTTGCAAAACAGAATTGTGCAAGTCATAGAATTGTGAATTTGGAGTGAAATCCGCATGCCTTACTCGCGTTTGGACTTGAAAATGGAGAGTTAAATACGATTGCATCTGTGGGCAAACTAAACCCAGTTCCCTTCCATCCCTCCTGAAAGCCCCCTTCAATAGTCAGAGCTCAGCCGGGAAAGCTACCAGGGAGGATAAGTGCAACCAGCCTTTAGAGTCAAGCTTAGCCTTTCTCGCTGGACCATTGTGTTTTATTTTTTTAAAGTTGAAGATTGCAGCTTCTAGTTTTTCGCTCCAACAAGATGACCTGCATTGCAAAGCTGATCTGATCTTCCAAGCCGAAATCTGCTCTCTTGTCTCCCATCAGCCTTAAGGCACTTTGACACCCTGGAAAGACCTACTGGGTGTTTGTTTTCAGAAATGGGTGAGTCTGTTCTCTACACAGAGAGTGACCAAGAGGCCTAATCTGCTCTCTCTTTAATTGATTCAACCAGCTCTCCCCTCCCTCTTTTTATCCTCAGGCAATGGGAATGGGGAGCTACAGCCCGAAAAAGATTAGCACCCTTTAGTTAACAGATCAGACAGGCTTGCTTCCTCCCCCAGCCTTTTTCTCCTGCTCCAGCAATGCATAGAAATAACACTAATCTCATTAAGGCACAGAAAGGGAACCTTCAGAGTATATTAATAATGGGGAAGGACAATTATGAATCTGCCTTCTGATGTGGAAATGGGGAACGGGGGATCGCAGATTTGTTGATGGGCTTCTATTTGTTGTGGGGAGAGGAGGGTTTTTTTGAGGTAAGCAAGGGGTGGTACGGATTTTTAAAAAAAGGCTCACCTCCTTTGCAAAGTAAAGTCCAAATGCCAGACCCTGCAGAGAAGAATTTCAAACGGTTGTTTAAATGAAATGGGTGCATTGGTATCCGGTTAAAGATAAGATATAGTCATTGTTGTGTGTTCTAAAAGCTGGGTATGTTTTCTAGATTCAGTGTGTTCTGGTAAAATGACAGATTAACAGAGTTGGAAGGGACCTTATAGGTCCAACCCCCCCCCCTCAAGCAAGAGACCCTACACCATTTCTGACAAATGGCAGTCCAATCTCTTCTTGAAAGTCTCAAGTGATGAAGCCCCCCACAACACCCGAGGGCAACTTCTATTCCATGGGTTGATTGTTCTCACTGTCAGACAATTCCTCCTTGTTTCTAGGTTGAATCTCTCCTTGGTCAGTTTCCATCCATTATTCCTTGTCTGGCCTTCAGGTATTTTGGAAAATAGCTTGACCCCCTCCTCCTCTCTGGGAAAGCCCCTCAAATATTGGTACACTGCTGTCATGTCTGCCCTAGTCCTTCTCTTCACTAGACTAGCCATGCCCAGTTCCTGTAACTGTTCTTGGTATGTTTTAGCCTCCAGGCCCCTAATCATCCTGGTTGCTCTTCTCTGCACGTTTTCTAGAGTCTCAACATCTTTTTTATAGTGTGGTGACCAAACCTGGATGCAGTACTCTAGGTATGGTCTTACCAAGGCTTTATAGAGTGGTATCAGTACCTCCCTTATTCTTGATTGTATCCCTCTGTTGATGCAATTTAGGATTGCATTGGCTTTTTTGGCTGTCACTGCACACTGCTGGCTCATATTTAGCTGGTTGTCCACTAAGACTCCAAGATCCCTCTCACAGTCACTGCTGTTAAGCCTGGTTTCACCCAGTTTGTATGTCTATTTTTGGTTTTTCTTTGGTCCTAAGTATAGGACTTTACTTTTCTCTACATTGAATTTCATTTTATTAGGGTTATTTGGTTTATTTAATTGAAGCCATCCAGCCAACCCACCACCTACCCATCCACGAGCCAACCTACCTAAGCTTCAAGACTTTATGACTATAGTAAGTCCTCAACTTACACCCATTCATTTAGTAACAGCACTTATTTTTCACACTTAGGACCGTTACAGCATCCCTGTGGTCATGTGATCAAAATTCAGGCACTTGGCAACTGGCATGTATTTATGACAGTTGCTGTGTCCCGGAGTTATCGATAATCTTTTACAAGCTTCTGACAAGCAAAATCAAAAGGGGAAGCCAGATTCATTTAACAATCATGTTACTAACTTGGTTAGTGACAACTACAGTGATTTACTTAACAACGGTGGCAAGAAAGGTTGTAAAAGGAGGCAAAACTCAATAACTGTTGCTTAGGAATGGAAATTGTGGTCATAAATCAAGAACAGGCAAAATTTCAGAAAGCCAGTAAGAAGCATAACAGTGAAAGTGAACGGAACTGCTTTTTTTTCTTTTTCAGTTTGGAGATGGCACTGGACTCTCTTCTCTTCTCTTCTATCTCCCTCTTCTCTCCCCTCTACTCAGTTTATAAAAGGAGAATAGAATAGAAAAGGTTTTCCTTAATGGAGACAGGAAAACAGGGTGTGTCATGTTAAGCAATAATTTTTATTTTGGAACTGATCAGAGAACAAATAGAAAATGTCTCACATGGTTTCGGAAATCCATTTATTCAAGAACCTGTGAAAGTTGTCTCTCAAACTAGCCAGGAATCACATATGATAGATCATTTCAATTTCCTGCTAAGTTTCCTGCAGTCTTCGTGCCTCTGCCTGTGTTTCAGAAATACATTCGGCATGAAACTGAGCTGTATTGCATCGCAAGGATCTTTGATATATCGGCCAACTTCAAAGGAGGAGCCATCACACAAAGCCTTCATCGGCCGCCAGCATGATTCATGATTCTTCCACACGCAATCTCCCTCTCACACAGGGCTTGTCAAAACAAATCATCCCACAACGAACGTTGGAGCTTTCAGTCAGAGTTTAGGTTTGCTTGCATATATAGTGTATTGTTGATGTCCATTCAGTTGTGCCTGACTCTTGGCGACTCTATGGGTCAGATCTCTCCATGTTTGCCCATCTTGCACTCCTTCTTTGAGTTGTTCTAAGCTCTGGGCTGGTGTCAGCTTTGATGGTGCCCAGCCATCGTGTTCTTTGGTGGGCTGGTTTCCTTTTACAGCTAACTCTTTCAAACATAATCACTTTCTCCAGTGAATTCCCCCGCATGACCTAGCCAAAGTAAATGAGATGCACTTTTGTGATTTTATATTCACTAAAAGGTAAAGGTTCCCCTCGCACATATGTGCTGGTCCTTCCTGACTCTAGGGGGCTCATCTCAAAGCCGAAGAGACAGCTCTGTCCACACACATCTCCGTGGTCATGTGGCTGGCAAGACTCAACACCAAAGGCACACGGAACATTGTTACCTTCCTACCAAAGGTGGTTCCTATTTTTCTACTTGCATTTTTTACCTGCTTTCAAACTGCTAGGTTGGCAGAAGCTGGAACAAATAATGGGAGTTCACTCTGTTATGCGGCGCTAGGGATTCAAACTGCCAAACTGCCAACCTTTCTGAATGGCAAGCTCAATATCTTGGCCACTGAGCCACCGCATCTCTTTTTATTCACTACGGACCATGCAAAGAAATTCCCCTGCATCGTTTTCACACTAGTTCCCTGGGAGGAATGAGAGTTTACTTTGGACATTTTGCTTTCAGAGGGAAAGAGATTTGCAGAAAAACACCTCTGGGTGTAGTGGGGTGTTCTTGCACTCGTGAGTGACACACTAGGGCCAAGAGCTCTTCGTCTCTTTGTGTTATTTTTTTCACTGTAGCATCCACTTCCTAAGGGTCTGCTATGGGGCTGGCTTCCCACAATTAATAAAATCTCAAGGGAAGATACAGAAATGTGGGAGCAGCAAAAAAGGCTTTGGATCAATGAGAAGATGTACCCGAGGAGATAACCTCACAATGACATTGTCATGTAAACTATCTCGGGAGAAATGTATTCTTAGAAGTTGTGAATGTTTCCTTAACATTCACACGTTCTGAGAATACAGGTAGTGCTTGACTTAAAGTAAAAGTAAAGGTTCCCCTCACACATATGTGCTAGTCGTTCCCAACTCTAGGGGGCACTGCTCATCTCTGTTTCAAAGCCAAAGAGCCAGCACTGTCCAAAGACTCCTCCGTGGTCATGTAGCTGGCATGACTAAATGACGAAGGCACATGGAACCCTGTTCCCTTCCCACCAAAGGCGGTCCCTGTTTTTTCTACTTGCATTTTTATGTACTTTCGAACTGCTAGGTTGGCAGAAGGTGGGACAAGTAATGGGACCTCGCTCCATTATGCGCCGCTAGGGATTCGAACCGCTGAACTGCCATCCTTTCTGATCGACAAGCTCAGCGTCTTAGCCACTAAGCCACCACGTCCCATTAGCGCTTGACATAACCATTCATCTAGTGACTGATCAAAGTTACAATGGCATTTTAAAAAATGACTTACAACCAGTACTTGCACTTAATAACATGGTTGTTAAGTGAATCTGGCTTCCTCATTGACTTTGTTTGTCAGAAGGTCTCAAAAGATGGTCACATAACCCTGGGACACTGCAACGGTCATAAATATGAATCAACTGACAAGAGTCCAAATTTTGATTATGTAACTATGGGGATGCTGCAATGGTCATAAGTGTAAAGAACAGTCATAAGTCTCTCTTCTCAGTGCTGTTGTGACTTTGAATGTTCACTAAATGAATGGCTGTAAGTCGAGGACTACCTATACTGACTTCCCTTGTCCCACCACCGTGGTAAAAGTGAGCAAAAAATATATATTTCCTAACCAAAGACTCACCACATCTGTTGGACTACAATTCCTACATCCACAATCAGCACAGCTATGGGACAGGGGCATCTGGAGCAGGGTGAAAATAATTCAGATGGCTGAGCTGAACCATGTGACCACAGCCCATCTCCATTGTTTTGTCTGATCCTTGCAGATCTTTTGGAGGATAAGAAGCTAGAAAATTCACCTAAAAGAGTGATGGCAATCCTTTTGGGCACTGAGTGCCCAAACCGGAACGTGCGTGCATGCATGTGTGTGTGCCGGAAACCCAAAGACCAGCTGGCTGGTCCGCATGTGGTGCGCTGGCCAGCTGGTCTTTGAGTGCATTGGAGGACTGGAAACCTGAAAACCAGCTGGCTGGTGCGGATATGCCTGTTTTTTGGGCTGTTTTCAGGCTGTTTTTCGACTGTTTACTGGTGCTCCGGTACCTGTGAAGGCCAGCTAGCTGGCGTGCATATGCGTCAGGGGTGGGTTCCTGCCAGTTCTAACTTCTTCTATAGAAGAGGTTCCACAAATCTACAGTGCCGTTTAGAAACGGTTCCAGCTCCCTCCCCCCGCCCGTCCGCACATCATCAAGATGAAGAGCGAGAGGAAGAATTCTGGGAGTTGAAGTCCACAAGTCTTAAAGCTGTCAAGTTTGAACACCCCCGGGGGGTGGTTTCTAAAGGGTTAGGAGTGCAAGGGTCTTGTAACTTGACAGCTTTAAGACTTGCGTGCTTCAATGTCAGAGTTCCTGAGCCAACATGACTGGAGGAGGAATTCTGGGAGTTGAAGTCCACAAGTCTTAAAGCTGTCAAGTTTCAACACCCCTGGGGGTTTTTTTCTGAAGGGTTAGGGGTGCGAGGGTCTTGTAACTTGACAGCTTTAAGACTTGTGTGATTCAAATGCCAGATTGCATTTTGATTGCTAAGCAAGAGCGTTGTTAAGTGAGTTTCACCACATTTTACAAATTGGCCACGTCCACCCAGTCACATGGCTAGCAAGCCACTCCCACTTGGTCACATGGCTGGCAAGCCACTCCCACCCAGTCACATGGCCAGCAAGCCACTTCCACAAAGCAAGCCACACCTACAGAAGAGGTTCTAAAAAATTTTTAAACCCACCACTGATGTGCACGCCAGAAAGTAGAAGACCAGCTGGCAACTGACGGTGCACGTGCCCACAAAGAGGGATCTGCATGCGACCTCTGGCACGCATGCCATAGGTTTGCCATCACAGACCTAGAATATTGGGGAGGGGGGAAGGAAGGCTTAGAAATTTGGGGCAGGGGGAGGTAGGGCAGCTGAGGGAAGAAAACCCAGAGGAGGGAGGATGGTTCCTCAGCGCCTCTCCCTCTAGGCCTAACCTAATCATGATCTCTCTGCTTTAATACTCTACCTAACACAGCACGCTTTTAAATAAAATATGCAAAGATTTCTCAAATTATTTCCTCGGGGCCTAGCACACTTCCTATCTTCTCTCGTGCATGTTAATCTGAAAAATGTAAATGCCAAAAGAAATACACACACCAGCAATCTGTTGAGATATGCCTATTTATTATGTTATTTCCCCCCTCCTCCTTGAATGTATAACCCCCCCCCCCATTTTTTACATAAAAATAGCTTTTTAAAATGTGGTTAAAAGCAGAAAATGTTCTGTTTTGTTATCTTGCTCCAGTTCTCTGCCTATATGTATTTAGAGGAAATTGTGTTTCCCTGTGCGCATGTGAGAATGCATTTGTACCCACTCTCTTTTAACCAACAGATCACAAAATGCCACAGCTCTTTCTCTTAGAGCAGTGGTTCTCAACCTGTGGGTCGGGACCCCTTTGGGGTGGGTGGGTCAAACAACCCTTTCAGAGGGGTCGCCTAAGATCATCGTATTTTCGAAAAAAATACAGAAAACATAAAATAACTTTATGGTTGGGGTCACCACAACATGAGGAACTGTATTAAAGGGTCGCGACGTTAGGACTAATGTCTAAGACCCACTGTCTTAGAGACTAAAACTAAGAGGCCCTGTAACAAAATGTTGTGCAGCATCAACCAGCCCTTAACAAAAATACTTCGCTTCAAACCTCAGTCCCAGACTAATTTCTCTAACGCTGCTTATGGGGTTTGCAGCCAAGCAGATTCCAAGAACTAGAAAAATGATTGATTCCATTCCCAGCTTTCCACACATTGCTAACAAGCATCAAACTAGATTTTCCTAGTTTGCAGGTCAGTTGATTTGATTTTGATTTGATTTGATTTTATTAAACTTGTCCCCCAAGGGGACTCAGGGTCCCAAGGGGACTCAGGGCGGTTAACAAACCAAATAGGGAAAAGGGGGAATACAAAAAACAAAGAAGACAAAACAAATACAGAAAACAATTTAAAAACTCATCAACAGCTGCAACAATTCGAGTGGGGCTGGGAACTCATCAGCCCCAGGCCTGCCGGAACAGCCAGGTTTTAACGGCTTTGCGGAAAGCCTGAAGGGTGGTGAGGGTCCGAATCTCCATGGGGAGCTCGTTCCAGAGGGCCGGAGCAGCCACAGAGAAGGCCCTCCCCCGGGGGGTCGACAGTCGACACTGACTAGTTGATGGAACCCGGAGGAGGCCTAATCTGTGGGATCTAATTGGTCGTAGGGAGGTAATTGGCAGAAGGCGGTCTCTCAAGTACCCAGGTCCGATACCATGTAGGGCTTTAAAAGTAACGACTAGCACCTTGAAGCGCGTCCAGAGTCCAATAGGCAGCCAGTTGAATTACAGTTCTCAACTTTCATGGTCACAACTCATTCCGCTAGAAAGTGTTGGGAGCTGTAGTCCAGCTGGCCTGCAGGGCGTCTGTGGTTAAAAGTTTGCAAGCATTAGCCAGCCCCAAATAAGCCAGGGTTTATTATCAGTATCTCTGGTGACCCCAATACGGAATTCAAGGTAATCACTGAGCACTGTCCTGTTTCTTGACTTGGTTTTAGGAGGTTTTAATGGTAAAACATATTATCAATAAAAGCATATCAGCAATAAATTTCAAAGTAACACCAGCTTCCAATGTCATTTTAATTTCCAAGATTTCTTATCTGTTCCACGGGCACCATCTCTGTCTCTCTGTTTCTCTCTGTCTCCCACAAACCTACCCATCCTCCTACCTACTTATTTATCTATTTATCTCATTATTTATTAAGCAACTATATATAGAGCTGCCCAACTCATGTGACTTCGGGAGGATTAAAGCATTAAAAATCCACATCATAAAATATATACCCTTCTTCTATGGCAGCAGCAACATAATCAAACCAACCACTTGATCAACTCCATCTTCATCACTTCCTTAGCTTTTCAGAAAAGCCACAAGGTGGGTACCAATCATACCCCCATAGGAATGATGCTCCATAGGGAAGGGGCCACCACCAAGAAGGTTCTTTTCCATAGTCCCAACAAGAGGTACCTCCCTAACAGATGGGACATACACTGCAACATACCCTGATGGGCTGGGTAGATATAATTGGGGAGAGAGGATTTTTCAAATCTCTGGCAGTTTTCTGTCTAGTCTAGTCTAGTCTAGCAGGACTGAGCTAAAGAATTCTGGGTATTTCCTCCTAGCTGTATTGATATACTTCCTACCATCATTGAGTTCACTAAAAAGTACACTTTCTGACCCAGACATGGCCAGCAAGTGCTGCCATCCTTTTAGTTTTAATGTGGGACAAGCAAGGAGCAGATTCCTTTAGTTTTGTTTCTCTTCCTATTGAGAGTCACCAATGGAAGAATGACCAACAATCATTCTCCCTACATAGTGGGGACAAGAATAGGCAAGAGCCTAGGGTGAAGATTTAGCTACCTTGTAAGTTGGCAAAGTAACAGGGTGTCATTGTGGAGCAAGTCCATGCCTGTGAGATGCTAGATGGGCTTCCTCTGAACATGGTATGAGAGATGGTGGAGTGGCTCAAATGAATAGAGGTAGAGAATGGACATAAACAGTCACGAGATAGAAAGTCAACTGGCATCTTACAAAATGCATCTTGGCCTAGCTGCAGGAAGTGTGGAAAGTATATAATCCCTTCTATAATTCCTTTCAGGACTGATGATGTTATCTAGTTTGGTGATGAAATGTCCTCAAGAAAACCATCAAGGTTAGACAGCACCAAGAATCCTGAAATGTGGGAAGAAGCATTTCAAATTACTCAGAGCTATGGCCCCTTAATATCCTCACTAAAAATGAGGGCTGGAAATCTCCAGATTTTTGTATTTATCCCAATTTAGTGTTAAAAAGTTCTTCCTGACATCACAGATGTCTTTGCTTCCTTGATCTTGGCCAGCTGATTGGGTTAATGCGTGGGTCTCACACTTTTTTGAAAAAGTGATAGTCTACATACAAAATAGCCTTCCTGAAAGCATTGCAGGGATGAAAGGACCCAGGATGAAAGGAGAAAATAGAAGCTTTGTCAATTCAAACTCTTCATTTTGGCTCCTTTTGTGTCCTGGAATGGTTGCAAGGATCCACAAAAGTATCGAGATAGGAAAGAGATGCTCAAGAGGATTCCGTTAAGTGGAATTGTGTGAGATTTTATGTATAAGAGACCCAAGATAGTTAAGATGTTCAGAGGAGTAAGGGAAATGGCCTTGAAAATGGAGAAGGTTGGCCCGATGCTAGAATTTTGTTTTTCTAATTTTTGTTAATCCTTTCAGTTTTATAGTTTTAGTATGATTTTAAATGTTGTTTTAACTTTTGATTGGGAGAAACCCAGAATTGGCTAGAAGATGGGTGACTAAATAAATGTTTAAATAAACCAATCTAAAACTTTCCTAACAGTGAGAACAATTAATGAGAAGAACAACTTGTCTTCAAAAGCTGTGAGTGATCCATCACTGGAGGTTTGCAAGACGAGATTGAATAGCCATTTGTCTGGTAGGCTCTCCTGCTTTGACAGGGCTTTGGACTAGAAGACCTCCAAGGTCCCTTCCAATTCTGTTATTTTCTGTATTCTGTAAATAAAAGAGTTCAATAACTTTTATATAAGCATCAACGTAGCCTGGGCCTATAGGTGGGGTTAAGGAATAAACCCAAGATTGTCCATCTGAATTATCTTTGGTATAAAAGAAGGGAGAGAAACATCTGCCCCAGTGGTGGGATTCAAAAATGTTTACTACCAGTTCTATAGGCATGACTTGGTGGGCGTGGCTTGGTGGGCATGGCAGGGGAAGGTTACTGCAAAATCCCCATTCCCTCCCAATCAGCTGGGACTCGGGAGGCTGAGAATAGGTGGGGGCAGGGCCAGTCACAGGTGGTACTTACCAGTTCTTGGAATTACTCAAAATTTCTGCTACCGGTTCTCCAGAACTGGTCAGAACCTGCTGAATACCACCTCTGATCTGCCCAGGTTGTTGTTGTACCCTGTAACAATAAAGTTGAGTGCCAATAGTTCCTGTGGTATCTCTTTCCCGACTTGGTCAATTTCCTGATTTGGTCAGTCTTGGAAGGTACCCCACTGCATCTTCCATCCCATGACAGAGGTGGGGAGGCACACATCATGTCTACAGCAAGATATATGTTGGGAGAAAGGAGAGCTAAATAAAAAATTAAGCTATCTTCACACAGTAACTAGGATGCTATAAAGAGAACATATTCCTTAAAAATGCTACATAGAAAAATTCATGCCATGGTAAGATGTATAGATAGATTTACCCACCTTCTATCCTACCACAACCACAAGATTCACAGCTTAATATTCCACTTTTTTTCAGAAAGTAGAAAATGACTCACTCTTATTCCCAAATGCCAGTTGTTCATTTTCCTCTGAACATTTAGTGGCTTTCCAAAGTGAAAACTTAAAATCAGAATAACAGAGCCATGTATCTCTTTCAATCTGAAATTTGGGTGGCCTGGGTATCTATGGTTGTCAGGTGCAAATAGCCAGCAGCAATCATTGAGTTCAAGCAGAAAAGAGTTTATTATTGTTACCTATACACAAGCGTCTAGTCAACTAACAGTCAAAGCTAAAGTGGCTCTAGATAACGATCAATGGAATACAAGGGGGCTGGACTTGGTCACATGTGGCAACGCAATGATTTCAAATTGATGACATGTTAAACTCCACCTTTCAGCTCGGCCTGTTCTTGTACAGTGGTATGGCTAAGTCAAGGTTAATGTAGATTTTAAAGATCTACTTTAATCATGTTAGGCATGTCATGTTGAAAATATAAAACAGATAAATCCAGGTTGTGCTCAGAAACACTTTTCTGGCTCTCACCACAAAATGCATTTTATAGATGAGAAATAATAGGCAAATACAAATATTAACTTTTCAGAAAAAAATAGAATTTTGTCATGGGGAATACAAATAAAATCAAGAGAAGAACTGGTAGCAGAAGGGCATAGTTGCAGATGCTTTTCTTATTTAGAAAGTTATTATAGAGCCATGGTGGCAGAGTGGTTAGAATGCAGTATTGTAGGCTAATTCTGCCAACTGCCAGCAGTTTGATTCTGACCAGTTCAAGTTTGACTCATGCTTCCATCCTTCTGAACTTGGTAAAATGAGGACCCCGATTGTTGGGGGCAATATGCTGACTCTCTAAACCACTTAGAGAGGGCTGTAAAGCATTGAACAGTGGCACTTAAGTCTAAATGCTGTTGCTATAAAAAAAATTAAAGTAGACCAAAGAGTTTATGGTTTTGAACATTGTAAGTTGGAGTTGTGTACAAATGAAGAACATGTAATTGTTCAAATGCATAAATCTCTACTGAAGTGTGAAACAGAGGAACAAGTGAAATAATGCAAGATAAACTGGGCTAGAAAAATTGTGTATAATATACAGATGAAGCAATGGGGCAATAGATAGTGTTTCTCGATCTTAGCAAATTTAAGAGGTGTGGATTTCAACTCCCAGAATTCCCCAGACAGCACACTAGCTGAGGGATTACAGGAGTTAAAATTCACACATCTTTAAATTGTTGAGAAACCCTGCAATAGAACCCCACAAATAATGCAGCATATCAGTCTCTGGCCAATCATTACTGTGAAAACAAAGTTGTTGAACAATGCCATTCCTCCTATTACTTTCCAATAACTCTTGTTCATTTTTTGCTTTGGTTTTTCTTTACACATTGGACACTTTTTGCAATCCAACATCTCAACAATGACAGCAATTCTTTAAAGGGGGAGAGAGGCGGCGGGGGCGGGGAGAGCACATTCTTCTTTAATGCAATTTTTTTCTTGCTAAAAGATGTCTGCAAGGGGAACTGCCAGTCTGAAAAATGATCCTTGCTTTCTCCCATTTTCTTGGTATTTTCCTTCTAGCTTGTGATAATCTGTTCAGGTAAAAAAAAAAAAAAACAGGCACATTCATTAAATCTTTGTCTTTGACACCTCAGCTGGTTTGCAGCCCTGGGCTCCCTCCCTTCCTTGTTTTCCTCATTTCTTTCGCTGTCTTTTCTTTTAAAAACTCCTTCCTTCCTCCTTCCCTCCCATTTCTAGGTTTGCCTGATCAGCAAACAGGAAGGCTGATGGAGAGGGGAAATCTGCAGCTGGTGTCAATAGATCATCTGGATTTTCAGTCATTTGTGTATCAAATGTTGTGTGCGGCTCATTGTCTTGGCCAGCAAGAAGGCATTTATCAGCAAAAAGAAAGGGGAAATGAAAGGGAAAGTATATTTACGTAAGATTTGCAGACACCAATTTATCAATAGAAATGAAATGCAAGGGGAAATAATTGCTTAATTTACCACAGAAATGCAACTGTTTTCAAGTTAGGGACAACCAAATCTATAGTGTTGTTAATAGCTACAGTGATACATACAATTATTATTATAATGGAGAACCCTTTATTTAAGAAAGCCATTCTTTACGTTTATTTCATTATTTAATTTCTTGGTTTTGCTCTTGAATTTTCTTCTGTAAAGAAAAGTTAAAAAAATAAACATTTTTAAATAATCCTCATGAATTTCTAACAGATTTTTCCCTCTCTGGTTTGTCCTCTATTTCCCCTCACACACACCCAAAACATAGTCATTGGAGTTATAGCATGTGCGCACCAGGTGGCTGCTCTTCCAGCTTCTGGCACATGCGTGCACATCGAATACCTGGTCTCCCTGTTTCTGACACCCATGCACACCGGCCACCTGGCCTTCCAGTTTCTGGTGCTCATATGTGCGTGAAGACCAGCTGGCTGGTGCGCATGCATGTGCCGGAAACCAGAGGATCATCTTCCTGACATGCACATGCACACTGGGCGGCTGCTCTTCTGGTTTCTGGTGCTCCTGCGCATGTGAAAAGCAGCTGGCCAGTGTGCCGGAACCTGGAAGAGCAGCGGGTGGCGTGCCTGGAGAGATGGCTCTGCATGTCACTTCTGGCATGAGTCCCACAGGTTCACCAACACAGTTATAGACCATCCCTGTAACCACTGCCTGAATCTTTTAGCACATGCGCAAACTTGTCTTCCTGACATGTTTTCCCTGCTTTTATAGTCTTGGTAGTCCTTGACTTACAACCTTTCACTTAGTGACTGTTCAAAGTTACAATGGCACTGAAAAAAGATGACAAAACCATTTTTCACATGACCATCACAGCATCCCCATGCTCATGTGATCGTGATTCAGATGCTTGGCAACCGGCTCATATTTATGACGGATGCTGTGTCTCAGGGTCATATGTTCTCTTTTTGAGACTTTCTGACAAACAAAGTCAAAGGGAAAGCCAGACTCATTTATCAACTGTGTTACTAGCTTAACAACTGAAGCGATTTACTTAACAACTGTGGCAAGAAAGGTTGTCTCACTTAGCAACAGAAATTTTGGGCTCAATTGTGGTCACAAGTTGAGGACTACCTAGAGAAGGAGATTTATAAACAGGGAGACTCAAATGAGATTATTCATGGCATTGTGAAATTGACTAGATTGAATTTCATGACGAAATATGCTAAGAGGAAAGTAACCGGATGGGAAGCTTAGGTATGTACTGTATATGTGCACACTGGCACAAATAATTCTTTTGTTATTACTTAATTGCATCTCTTCTCACACACACATACACACCTCACACACACACGGTTCCCTGCTGAGTGTCACTTTTCAAGACTTCAAACATTCTGGGAGCGGCCGTTGTTTATCAGGGGTGTGAAACAAAGCAGGCCCAGAAAAGAGGAGGCTATTTTAAGAATCCCAGAAAGAGACAAAACTGTTTTGGGTTTTTTTTTTAAATAAAGAAAGTGGTCTATTGCAGCAGTCACCAGCTGGTGGTCCATGGACCACTGGTGGTCTGCAAGAAAATTTGGGTGGTCTGCAGAAAAATTATTTGCATTTTTGCATTGTGCTAAATCAGGAGTCCTCAAACTACGGCCCCTGGGACGGATACGTGCAATGAACGTTTGTGTTACTGCAGAGAGTCTCCCCCTTCGGGGTCTTTTAAGGTGGGCCGGAGGGGGGCAAAAATTCTGACTTGGGGTCTGCTTCAGCCTCCTGGTGGGCGAAGGGCCTCGTTCCATTGGGACTGCATCATGGCCTGGACCTGGCTGACCATCTCAGTCCACTGAGCCTCCAGGCGCCCGTACCTGGCCTTGCACTCCCACAGGTCTTCCCTCTGCTTGGAAAGCCTATGCTCATAGTCCCCAGTGTGATGTTTCTGCTGAACCTCCTTCTCAGTCAGATCCAATTTGAACTGAGCTGTTTTGTCAACTCTTTCTCATGGTGGCTGCTTAGCTCCAACATCTGCTTTCTATTGGAGCCCTAAGGAGCCCAGGCAGGTGAGGAGTGGCTGGGAGGGGAGGGGTGAATAGAGGCTGTCAAGGTGCCCCTCGATGTGGGTGACATCAAGTTGGCCATGCCCACCCAGTTACATGACCACCTAGCCATGCCCACCCAGCCAGTCATTAGGGGGATCATATTAGTGGTCCGCGGGATTTAAAATTATGAATTTAGTGGTCCCTGAGGTCCAAAAGGTTGGGGACCCCTGGTCTATTGGAAGAGTAAAGGAACATCTAATATTGCAGAGAATCTCCAAGGTATCACCCTCATTCATCATCCTTTCCCAAACTGGCAGGGTCAGAAGGTAGACGTTACGTGACACTAATATTTTAACCTCCCCTTTTGTTATACTTCTACTTTCTTAGCATAGAGACTCACAACTGCAGGCTCAACTGAATGGCTAATCTGAGTGACAGGGACTGGATCAAGGTCACCCCTGGATATGAGCAGAATGCTTAGCTTCAGAGCTGCAAAAATCCAGATGATCAGTAGAGGACAGCAAAGAATCAAAGAGCAAACCATACTCCCCAATGGTCGGTTGCCAATTGTTTCACTACCGGTTCGGGTGCACTCCCACAGGTGGGTGGAGCCTCCCGCTGCCGCTACTACCAGTTCGGCCAAACTGGGCCGAACTGGGAGCAACCCACCACTGCTACACCCTTCCAGGATGCTAATATACCTAGTTGGGTTATGAATGCAAGAGAAAAACCAAGCTCAGAGAGCACCAAGGACCCCACAAGATAGATCGATCCACCTATCTGATTGGATAGCTGCAATCTAGATCTAGACCTACGGTAGTTAGTCCTAGTCTGAGGTCAACAGATCTCTCAATATTGCAAAGGCGACTCTGCTTAGTCTCCAGTGGGGTTGTTTGTAAAACCAAAGCAGAGCCTTGAAGCATCCTAGAAAGTAAGTTTCATCTTATGGAAATCTTATAATCTGCCTTCTTGTTCTTCTTGAAGTTCAGCATACCTTGTTTTGGTCATCACCTAAGCAAGGTAATCCTTTCCATACTCCACTTACACCTGCATTGCTTCATTGTAAAGATCAATCCTGCAATTATAGGCCAGGGAGGCGATGACATCACTGGAGCAGCATTATGGTTTATTAAATACCATATTTTGCTTTCAGAAAACTAATTCTCATGTTGTTCTGTTGGCCAAGGAACTTGGCACACTTGTCATAGAAATCCAGCATGGGAAGGAGTTTTTTTTAAGGAAGGCCAATTTTAGTTTGCATATTCAATGTATACTATCATTGTTTGGATTCACACAGCATGCTAGTCTAGCACAAACATAAGAATATTGCAAAAACTCAGCCAGCATCCTAGCATGTGGGTATCTTAATAAGCACTAGGCTATCTTAATAAGTCACATGTTGCTCTTGGAGGGGGGAAGGAGACATAGCCTATTATTTGAGCAAAGCCATTGGATTTCACATGTGTGAACCCAGCTTCATTGTTCTGAACTGGAGAGTGCTAAACATTTATTGATGCTAAATTAATTGCAAAACCAGTGAAGGACTCAGGGTGTCTTGCATGGATTTTGCCAACAGTACATTCAGTCAGTAGAGTATAAAAATCTTAATGTCCTGTTAGTGGGAAGAGAGCCAGTTTGGTTTAGTGTTTACAACATCAAGCTAGAAATCAGGAGGTAGTTCTAGTCTCACTTTAGACATGAAACCCGGTGGATAACTTTGCTCCAATCACTGTTCTGACCTAGGCTTCTGGAGAAAACATAAATCACAATCTTAGTCCCAAAAATCCACTTTTATTGATACAACTGTAAATTATGGTCATTCACAGCCCACAAGGCTTCACAAACAGTCTGTGAAGATTCCAACAGATGTCTGCTGGAGTTGCCACAATCTTTCAGGGGAATTTTGATAAACACCCACCTTATCTCCCTAGGAATGCTGCCAGATACCTAATTGCCAAATGCAGACCAAGGCCAAACTTAGCAGAAAGTCAAACATAACTTTTCAAAGCTTGAACAGATCAGATGAACTAATTGCTTCCTGCAAAAGTTCACATCCCATTTGCTCCTCTTGGTGATTGGGAGGGGCCAATCATCTCCAAGCCTTACTCCCAAGTTGACCCTGTTTTCTTAATTGTTCTTGCCTTCTGGCAGCTCTGCGCATGGGCACACTGGGAACAGGCTCCCATTGTTCTTCTGCATCGCTGATGCCAGAGTCCGGAGGCTCCGGAGGCAGCAAATAGCTACCAGATGGCCTTGATCCCCTCTCTGCCTCTGACTCAGAGCCCTCATCTGAGCCTTCCCCAGAGTCCAGGACTGGCCCGTGTTCCTCCCCAACTTCCTCACTGTCCGAATCTGCTGCCAGCTCTGCTGGCCACTGGTGAGCCACAACAATCACCAGGAGATGCTGAGCTTTAGTCCTGCCTTAGTCATGGAAGCCAGCTAGGTGACTTTGGGCCAATCCCTCTCGGCCCATCTTACCCTGCAGGGTTGTTGTTGTTGGGAATAAAGGAGAAGGAAAGAGTATTACGTATATTAACCACTTTGAGTTACTGGTATTTATAAAAAATAATATTAGTCAGAATAAAGTCAGAATAAAAACAAAGCCAGCAACATCAGCGTGGAGATATACCCAGCTGACATGGGAAGGCCTCTTGGAAAAAGGCTGCCTTGTGTCCCACAATTCATGGCAGAACACTTGGGGGTCGGGAGACCTTGGGAGGTGAAACCGTCTCTGTGCCCTGTGATGCTGTGAAATCCTGCCGAGTTTTGTTCGCAGGAGAGGCACACCGCCCGGTGCCCTGCTCTGAATTAATTATCCGCTGACACGATTCCGCTTCTCTCCCTCTTTGTGTTGTTTTAATTAACAGAGCCCTCCTCCGAGCAAGCCAGCTGTCATATAAATTGTAAACCTGTCAGTGTGTACAGGAACTTAACTGGGATGGTTCCCCCGCTTCCTCTTTGAAAAAGCATGGCTTAAATAGGGGAGTACTCCTCCCCTCTTCCCCATTTGTAAACTTTTAAGTAAAGTGTGAAAATTGGTCATTGGTGTTTGTGAGAAAAGGAAGCAGACTAATAATAAAATAAATAAAAGTGACTCCTTCTAAGTCAAGATTGCTCAACCTCAGCAGTGTGAAGAGATATGGACTGCACTCCCAGAATTCTCCAGTTAATTGGGGAATTCTGGGAGTTGCAGTCCTCACCTCTTCGCCTTGTTAAGGTTGAGAAACACGGTTCTAAGTTGTCGGGGAAGGGAAAGAGGATCCAGGGAACAAGTGATGGGAAGTCTCTTCATCTCTTGGAGACTAAATAACACACACACACACACACACACACACACACACACCAGTGGTGGGATTCAAACACTGGTTCTATAGGTGTGACTTGGTGGGTGTGGCAGGGGAAGGTTACTGCAAAATCCCCATTCCCTCACGATCAGCTGGGACTCGGGAGGCTGAGAATGGATGGGGGCAGGGCCAATCAGAGGTGGTATTTACCAATTCTCTGAACTACTCAAAATTTCTGCTACCGGTTCTCCAGAACCGGTCAGAACCTGTTGAATACCACAGCTGACACACAAACGCACACACATTCAAGCACAACTCCCAGAATTCTCTTAGTAGCCTATTCATTGCTGAGAATTCTGGGAATTGAGGTTTGTGTTATCTGAAACGCCAAGCTTGAACAAATCTAAACAAATAATTGCATTGAGAATACTTCCATATTCAGTTCAGGGCGATGGCAAAGACTTATAAAGCCTTTTATGATGCAGGGCCTGGTTATTTGGGGGACTGCCTTTTCCTGGTTACATCTACCCATCCCGTTAGAGATTTAAAAAATAAAACAAAATGTAAGGGAAGAAAAATGCTATGAATGTATATAAGTCATATTTTGGCTCTGTGTCATTGGGAACTTATAATGGCATCACCATTAGTCCCAAAGACCACACACAAAAAAATCAGTCCAAGTTAAAAATGGATTTGGTGAGCCAAACAGTCCTTTCTCTGCCCTAAAAGTCAAAAGATGCCCAATTCACAATGTTATTTTGTGTCTTAGCATACTCACTTAGGTTAAGGAACACTTTTTTACTCAATGTTTTTAGGTTTGAAGGACCTTCAAGAGTTGATGCTTTCTGACCATCATGGAGAGCCAAACCTACACATGTCTTCCCTCTATTGAAATTTTTTAAAAATGTTTTGCTTGGATGATCTCAAATATGTCCATATGAGGAGGATCAGTTGTGGTATTTATGTTAAGTGGAATCATATGGTTTTTTTAAAGGCAGCAGATGCAGTGTGTGTGTGTGAGAGAGAGAGAGAGTGAGTGAGTGAGTGAGTGAGAGAGAGAGAGAGAGAGAATACCACATGGTTGAAGTTCAGGCAAGGATACGTAATGGAACATCTTGTTCCTTGCATTTTTTTCACATACTATCATGTTTTTGATTCATGCCATTCTTATCTAGTATTAAATTTGACTCCATGTTCCTATCTATCAGAACTGGGCATTTAGTTGCACTAAAGAAACACTTCACACCAATTCTGTGTTGCCGAAAATGATACTTCTACTGCCGTCATTTCTGGATTGTAATTGGACAAAAGACAACAGAAATATAGAAGAGGCAATGAGATCCTGATGTGATCCCCAGTTGTAGGATGAATAGGGCAACATATAGTTCATATAATCCAGCACTTTCCCTTCCTCGTGGCCAGCTACATACTTTGGGAAGTTGACAACAAGTCATGAGTATCATGGAACAACCCAATCCATAGTCCTTAACAAATTGAATGAGAAGGCATTTTGCTGAGGTATTTTTTTATTAAAGATCCTATGTAGGCACAATAATTAAATGCCATTGATATAATTATGCTTCGGGAATCTATCCCAACTATATCAATGGATATCTTGTGGGTATTTACTACATCTTTTTTTTAAATTATGTTTAGATGCTACCTTTGCTCTGAAAGGGAAGGGTCCCTGTTTCTTTTATTATAGGTTGGCAGAGAGAAAAAGACAACTCCCAACTCAAAAAGGGTGCTCTTTAATTGAATAAGGATTTAAACCTGGGTTTCCTAGTCCAACATCTTAACCATTGTGATCTTAACATCATTTGTTTTAGTCTTATCCCCTTGTGCACCTGAGCGTTTACGTTTGCTATCTTTCATGCATTCTTCAAAATGAAAAAGTCTTCACGACATAAGCCTAAGACTGAAAATCAAGCTTGTCAGATGCTCCATCTTTTCTACCCTGATCTACAGAATGGAAAGTTGGTCTCTGACAGAAAACCACTTGAAGAGACTAGAAGCATTTGAAATGTGGACTTGCAGACGGCTGTTACGTATAAGGCGGGTTGACAAAATCACAAATGTGATGATAAGCTGCCTGGGAAAGCAAAGGGAAACCATCAAAACCATTAAAAAGTGAAAGAATATTTTCGGCATGTGATATGACACCCAGCAAAATACACCATCCTTAACTTAATCCTCCAGGGAAAGATTGAAGGCAAATGAGGTCCAGGCAGAAGAAGAACATCACGGCTTCAAAATCTAAGGGACTAATTCAGACAAAACTCAGCCTTTTTTCATGCAGTTGTTGACAAAAATAGGATTGCCAACATGATAACCAACGTCCGATGACAGATATGGCACAAGAAGAAGAAGAATCTTTCATGTGACAACTCTTCAGTCTTTTCCTTCTCTTGGTTAATGTGCTCATTTCCATTCCATCTTCATCTCTTCTGAAGCTGTATAGCTCTATTTAAGGCCAATTCAGAGGCTACCTGAGCCTGAAGCAACATCACAGTTCAGGTCTTCAGAAATGTTGAGTGGTGCTGTCCAAGGTGCTGCTTCTTTCTGAACTCTGTCTTGGAAGAATCTAGATCAGGGGTTCTCAGCATCAGCTACTTTAAGATGGGTGGACTTCAACTCCCAGCATTCCTCAGTCAGTGTTGTAATTTCCAGCATTCCCAAACTACTTCACCCATCTTAAAATAGCTGAGGTTGAGAAATACTGATCTAGACCAGGGGTGTCACACTGAAGGCCCAGGGCCCAGATCCAGCCCTCAAGATGCTTAGATGTGGCCCACGCCCCACCCTTGAAATAGCAAATGACTGGCCCATAGCCGAGGTGGCGCAGTGGTTAAATGCAGCACTGCAGGCTACTTCAGCTGACTGCAGTTCAGCAGTTTGGCTGTTCAAATCCCACCAGGCTCAAGGTTGACTCAGCCTTCCATCCTTCCGAGGTGGGTAAAATGAGGACCCAGATTGTTGTTGGGGGCAATATGCTGACTCTGTAAACCGCTTAGAGAGGGCTGGAAAGTATTGTGAAGCGGTATATAAGCCTAACTATTGCTATTGCTATAGTGCCTCTGCCAGCAAAAATGAAGCTCAGGAGTTTCATTTTCATTGGCAGAGGGTTGCAGGAGGCCATCACAGCCGAAAACGGAGCTCATGGGGGTTGCAGGTGCCCCCCCCAAGCTCTTTTTTCACTGGCAGAGGGTTGCAGGAAGCTGTCACAGCCAAAAACACAGCTCAGGAGACCATTTCTGCTGGCACAGCACTCAGGCCACCATAGGTGCCCCAACATGACTGACGTTGAGCTGGCCATGCCCACCCTGCCCCCCTGAGGTCAAACACAACCCTGATGTGGCCCTCAATGAAACTGAGTTTGACACCCCGATGTAGACTGTGAAGTACAGTCCAAGATAAGCTTTTTTGAAAACTCTGTGCTTTTTTTGAAAACCTACATATCTAGAATAAAATGTACCCAACTTTTTTGCTATTTGTTTAGAGACAAACAATACCATTCTTATGCTAAAGAGGGGATGGATGGGTGGAGAAATCCAAATTAGGGATCCGATAGCCATACTGGCAACATCTTAATTTCAAATTCTTGCACAAGTTTGGGCCTGCAGTTGGAAGTAAAGTAGAATTCTTTCTTTGCAAGGCAACCTGCATTCAGAGATTTTGTCACTGTAATGGAGCAATTAACTTCCTGCTGGCCTTCTTTAGTGCCTCTGTTCTTTTTAGCTTCTGGGCCTTTTCCTCCATGTTTCTCTGCAAATTTGACATGGCAGATTTTGTGCAACTGATGAGAGCAATAAAATGAAAAGGTGAGTGTGGATAGAGGCACCACGAATGCATCCCAGGGAAGGAAGCAGGACATGAAATGCACTTATGCCCCTGAGTGTGGATGAGCGGTAAGGCAGGATTTTCAGATTGCAGAGGAGGAAACCAAGAGAAGTTGAAGGCTGCAGTTGGAGATGTTGACATTGAGGTGGGGGGGAAATCATGATTAATCTTCAGCTAAAGAAATGAAATCCAGTCTCCCCGCTTTAAGCTAAATTTGCAAGACAACTATGACCAACTACAACCCACTTCCACTCAAAGTGAAAAATACCAGAGACATTAATGGTTAGAATAGGGGTCGGCAACCTTAAACACTCAAAGAGCCACAAAGGTCCTAACTTGAAGTCCCCGGTTCAGTTCTGAAGCCAACAGAAAGTCCAGTTTCCCCACCATAGAGTCTCCTCCTAGCACGGCATCATTTTTCCACTATCAGCCTTAATTGAAAGCCCTATCCAGATCGGAACTGGACTCCACTCCCGCAGATCCAGCCGAGACACAAGGGAATAACTTGGTAGACCATCTCTGGGTTGAGTTTCAGGATGTTGCCTCCGGGGATGTGGACAAGGCTATGCGAGCTGTGAGTTCCTCCACCTGCATACTGGACCCGTGTCCCTCTTGGCTGACTGCCAACAGCAGAGAGGTGACACGAGGCTGGATCCAGGCGGTTGTTACCGCCTCTCTTCGGGAGGGACACCTCCCCACCGCGCTTAAGGCGGCGGTGGTGAGGCCCCTCCTGAAGAAACCGTCCTTGGATCCAGCAGTTCTTAATAACTATCGTCCAGTCTCCAACCTCCCCTTTGTGGGGAAGGTTGTTGAGAAGGTGGTGGCCTTACAGCTTCAGCGTACCTTGGAGGAAGCTAACTATCTTGACCCCTTCCAGTCTGGCTTCAGGCCCGGTTACAGCACTGAAACCGCTTTGGTCGCACTGACTGATGATCTCTGGAGAGCCAGAGATGGAGGCTATGCGTCCATCCTGGTTCTCCTTGACCTCTCAGCGGCTTTCGATACCATCGACCATGGTATCCTTCTGCGACGACTGCGGGAGGTGGGGGTGGGCGGCACTGTTTTACAGTGGTTCTCCTCCTACCTCTCGGACAGGTCGCAGTCGGTGTTGGTGGAGAGGGAGAGATCGTCCCCGAGGCCCCTAACCTGTGGGCTGCCGCAGGGCTCGGTTCTGCCCCCCCGGCTATTTAACATATACATGAAACCGCTGGGCGAGATCATTCGGAGGCACGGGATTAAGTACCACCAATATGCGGACGATACGCAGTTGTATCTGTCCGCCCCGTGCCAACTCAATGAAGCGGTGGACGTGATGAACCGGGGCCTTGAGGCTGTTAAAGACTGGATGAGAGCTAACAAACTGGTGCTCAACCCGGAAAAGACCGAGTGGCTGTTGTGTTTTCCTCCCAAAAATTTGGCTAACGTTCCATCAATCAGGCTGGGGGGGCAAAATTTATACCCCTCAGACAGGGCCCGCAACTTGGGAGTCCTCCTGGATCCACAGCTGAGTTTTGACCACCATTTGTCGGCTGTGACCAGGGGGGCATTTGCCCAGGTTCGCCTGGTGCGCCAGTTGCGGCCCTACCTGAACCGGGAGGCTCTCACAACAGTCACTCGAGCCCTTGTGATCTCTAGGCTGGAATACTGCAATGTGCTCTACATGGGGCTGCCCTTGAAGAGCATCCGGCGACTTCAGCTAGTTCAGAACGCGGCCGCGCGAGTGATCATGGGCGCACCACGGTTCGCCCATATAACACCGATCCTCCGTGAGCTGCGCTGGCTACCTGTTGATCGTCGGGTGCACCTCAAGGTCTTACTTACCACCTATAAAGCGCTCCATGGTAGTGGATCTGGCTATCTGAGAGACCGCCTCCTGCCAATTACCTCCCTGCGTCCCATCAGATCGCACAGAGTAGGCCTCCTCCGAATTCCATCCGCCAGTCAGTGCCGACTGGCGACTACGCGGAGGAGAGCCTTCTCAGTTGCAGCTCCGACACTATGGAACAACCTCCCCGTGGAGATCCGTACCCTCACCACAGTCCAGGCCTTCCGCACAGCCCTCAAGATCTGGCTATCCCGTCAGGCCTGGGGATAGGATTATTCTCACCCCGCCCGAATGTTGAGTGAATGTTGTGTTTTTATGGTTAATTTCTTTTATTCACGTTTCTTTTTCTTTTAAGTCTTGTCTTGCACTCCCTTCCCCCCCCATTGTTGTAAGCCGCCCTGAGTCCCCTCAGGGAAAAGGGCGGCATATAAATGTTCAATAAAATCTAAAAAATCTAAATCTATCAATTGTGGAGCTGACTGGCGACAGGGAGCCACAGCAAAGGGATCAAAGAGCCACATGCAGCTCCAGAGCTGCAGGTTGCTGACCCCTGGGTTGGAGGTATAATTAAATCCACAAAGTATACATATTTTAGCAAAGATTTAAAAGAGGTATTATGCAAAGCTACTCAGCAAGGATCAAGCTGTTCTCCCTCATCTTCTCCCCTGAGTAGTCACTCTTCCTGGGCTGATTCTGGGTCTACATCTTGCCTAATTTAGTAATATAATTACAATTGAGCTAGAAACTGGGAGAATATGAGTTCTTCTCCTGCCTTAGGCATTTAAGGCAACTGGGTGAACTTGGGGGCAGTCACTCTCAGCTGTAGGAAGGAGGGAATGGCAAACCATTTCTCATCTCTTGCCAAGAAAACTGCAGGGATTAGTCCAGGCAGTCACCAAGAGTTGACACGGACTCAAAGGCAATAATTGTTGCCTAAATAACTCAACAGTGGAGCCTGTGAGAGGGATCCAAGTATCCTGATGGACAACCACTTACGTATGAGCCAGCAGTCTGCTGCAGCCAATGCAGTCCTAGGGCACTGATTTATTCTTCAAAGCACCTGAGGGCAGGACAAGAAGCAATGAGTGGAAGGCAGTCAGAGAGAGATCCAACCTGGAAATAAGGAGGAATTTCCTGATATGATTAATCAGTGGAACAGCTTGCCTCTTGCAGTTGTGGATGTTTAACAGATTTAACAGATTAGTAGTGTTGGAAGGGACCTTGTAGGTCATCTAGTCCAACCCCCCCACCCAAGGAGGAAACCCCACACCATTTCTGAAAGACGGCAGTCCAATCTCTTCTTGAAAGCTTCCAGTGATGAAGCTCCCACAACTTCTGAAGGCAACTTCTGTTCCATTGGTTGATTTTTTCTCAATATCAGAAAATTTCTCCTTATTTCCAGGTTGAATCTCTCCTTGATCAGTTTCCATCCATTATTCCTTGTCTGGCCTTCAGGTGCTTTGGAGGATAGCTTGAGCCCCTCCTCTCTGTGGCAGCCCCTCAAATATTGGAACATTGCTATCATGTCTGCCCTGGTTCTTCTCTTCTCTAGACTAGCCATGCCCATTGCTGGAGGTTTTCAAGAAAAGACCAGATAACCATTTGACCAGATGGCATATGAACTTCTGCCTTGAGCAAAAGGTTGTACTCGAAAAACCCCAAGGTCCCTTCCAGCCTTATGATTTTAATATTATTGAGAATAAGAATAAGAATTGATTAAGCTTGTATGCTGCCTGGCTCTCAATGATGCTGGATTTCCAGGACATATAACCATAAGCGGGATTCTTTAGAACAGCGGCCCCCAACCTTTCCAGCTTAGTAGTCCGGTTGAGGGGGAGAGGGGATGGGTCTGTGTGAGTGGCTGGTGCACACGCTCACCACTTACACAAATAAAGCTCGGTGTGTGAGTGTGCCACTCACTGCTTGTGCAAGTAGAGTTCGCACATACATGTGCTCACCCACTGCTTGTGTAGCCCAATTCCAAATGGGCTATGGACTGGTAGTGGACTGCATCTTGGGGTGGGGGACCCCCACCCTAGAAGAGATTTTTAAATTGCTTCTTCTATAGTATAGTCCTACATGTGATTCAAAGTAGGATTTTTGCCAGTGTTCTGACCGAAGCTTCCCAAGAGCCTGAAACAAACCCCTTTTATTAATTTACAGTGAATTCTGCTCATGCACAGAATTCTGCTCATGCACAGAAGGAGGATTTACGGTCATGGACCTTATCTGGCTGGGAGAGCTGCCTGGCCGATATCTGCAGAACGTCTTGGACAGTCACGAACCAATTAAGCGAATTAACTGTCTCCTGCAAACTCCACTGCCCTTTCACTCCTCTTTTATTTCCTCTGGGAGGGGCCATTCATCGTCCATATGTGGCCTTACTCCCAAGTCGACCCCTGTTCTTTAGCTGTTCCCTTCATCTGGCAACTCTGTCCATGCGCACACTGGGAATAGGCTCCAGCTGTTTGTCTGCCTCACTGATGTCTGACTCTGAAGGCAGCTGATAACTGTCAGATGGCTCTGGCCCCCGCTCTGCCTCTGACACAGAGCCCTCATCAGAGCCTTCCCCAGACTTCAAGACTGGCCCATGTTCCTCCCCAACCTCCTCACTGTCCAAATCGCTGCCAGTTCCACTGGCCACTGGCGGGCCACAGCAGCCAGATATTAGCCATGGATCACAGGCTACAGGGAGAAATAATGTGCTATTATATTCAATAAGCTTCTTAATCATATGGAGATGTATCTAAACAGAAGCAGTTTATGTTCAGATTTGAAGCTGCCATCCCATGATCACAGCTATACTTTCTCTTCCCTTTCCCCTCCGCCCTCCTTGTCATCTCAGGTTGAGCTGGAAAGACCACTTGTGGGCCCAAGGCTGGGAGGGCAGGAAGGCTGAAACATCACATCCAAGATCCTTGTTATCTTTGGGAAGCATCCACATCAGCTTAAAACGTCCTTGGCAATGCCTTAGAGCCGGATTGAATCCAGCTGTTTGCCATACCAAAGCAATGTTTTTGCTCCTCGGGGTTCATCCTTCATCTTTGACCCCATCTGGTTGCTGAGGCAAAGCTTTAATGTAGCGAGGCTTCTAATTAACAAGATTTGGGAGTTAATTGTGATGATCTTTCAATCTCATTTAGATCTTTCAGTTAGAGCAAGGCGTTCTTGATGAGCTGCTGGGGAGGCAGTGTTTTATCTGTGTAGAACGTGGCACGAGTGTCTGTTAGGACTCAGGTTGAGAGCCCTGGATGTCCTTTCAGATAATTAGCATGTCTCAAGCCTTACACTTTTCTGCATATTTTTTAAATATTTTAAATCAAAACCTTCTATTGAGCTAAAGTAAAAAAATTCGCACACATCTCACCTTCTCAAAAATATCTAAATCTAATATTTGAGATTTGCAATTCTTCATCTTCTCAGATCTTGTTGTCTCTTATTCTTTTAGTTATGTTGGATTTTATATCATTTCTAATAATATAAAAGGTAAGGCAACATTTTATATTTCCTTGAGGAACATGTCCTCAATAAAGGAATTCATCCTGCTACTATGAGTAAAGAGGAATGGAAGTTTTAAGAACTGGCCACAAATGGTTTATCAGAAAATCTGTATCAACTTAACTGTGCTAATTTTTTGAATATCTATTCTACTTCACCTTGAAACTCAACATTAAAAAAACTAAGATCATGGCATCCGCCCCTCTCAATTCCTGACAATAAATGAGGAAGAAATGGAGGTAGTGACAGATTTTATTTTCCTGGGCTCCAAGATCACCACAGATGGGGACTGTAGCCAAGAAATTAAGAGACTTGTTCCTGAGGAGGAAAGCGATGGCAAGTCTAGACAGCATACTAAAAAGCAGAGACATCACCCTGCCAACACAAGTGCGTATAGTCAAGGCTACGGTTTTCCCAGTTGCAATGGATGACTATGAAAGTTGGACCATAAGAAAGGCTGAGCACAAAAGAATTGAGGCCTTTGAACTCTGGTACTGGAGAAGACTCCTGCGAGTCCCTTGGACTGCAAGGTGATCCAACTGGTCAGTCCTAGAGGAGATCAACCCTGACTGCTCTTTAGAAGGCCGGATCCTGAAGAGGAAACTCAAATACTTTGGTCACCTAATAAGAAGGAAGGACTCACTGGAGAAAAACCTAATGCTGGGAAAGACTGAGATCAAAAGAAGAATGGGACGACAGAGAATGAGGTGGCTGGATGGAGTCACTGAAGCAGTCGGCATTAGCTTAAATGGACCCCAGGGGAAGGTAAAGGACAGGAAAGCCTGGAAGAATGTTGCCCATGGGGTCACAATGGGTCAGACACAACTTTGCAATTCACAACAACAAAATTCTACTTCACTAGCACAGGAGTTCTGACATTTGAACTTTGAAACTGGATGAGTTCATTTTTGCTTTCTTGAAATTCAACATTATGTTATTTTTTGTTAGCTATTGATCTTGCAGATTCTTTTATCTGATCTTAATTTTACTCCTAGTTCTTATTAGTTAATTTTGATTTTAGTTTTGTGCGACTGGTATTTTATTTTTTCTGCAAAGTGTCTAGAAAGGGAATTTTTAAAATATGGCAGCAAAGGTTTACAGGGATAAGATGATAATATTAAGTCATAAGGGAGGATAGGAAAGACATTTGTAAGGTGTCACATATGTCAATATATAAATGCACAGTTCAAGCCCTGCCTCTTTTTAACATGATACATCCATAACACATATGAAAAGGACAGTCATGGCTGCCTTCTTGATGATTTTTGCTTTTTTTCCATAATGGCCCTGGTGCTGAATGTTGACAGCCACTGAAAGTTTAACATGCCTCTTTTTCATGAATTCCCACTGGGAATTATTTGGCAATTCAGGGGCAGGTCTGCCTCTCTCTTGCAATTTTCTGTGTCTTTTGTCCTTTTTCTTTTTTCCATTATATTAAATAAAATAATAAATATTAACAAAATAGTGATGATATTCTGAATGAAGTGAATTTAAAATTTCATTTTAAGAAAAGAATCCCAACTGGGAAAAACTTTTGTTTAATTTAATATAAAATTTAGGCTGCGTATTACCAATTGGAAGTAGAAGCTGCTATTTCAAGAACAAAAGTGGTAAAAAAAAGTCAAAGAAACTGAGCACTTCTCTAGTGTGTTAAATTAGAGTTTCTCTAATTTCTATCCATATTGCTTTGGAATAATCCAGTGCAATGTTAGGGGAGGGTCAAACAGACAGCAAAATTGTCCTAACATACTTTTGCTACAAAATATACAAGTCTTGCCATATCTTCCTGAGACATCACTCCAGATTATGCTGAAAATGATATGATCAGCATAATAATATTGTTGGATTGTCCCTAATTAGTTCCTCTCTAATTATATTACGTACCTCGGAGAAATCTTTTAAACAGCATGGCATTGTCTGAAGGGCTTTGTGCTGTGGACAGCTAGACAGTGAAATGGAAAAAAGAAATGTGTGGGATATTTGGAAACTTGGGGGCAGAGACTTCCCCCCCCCCATCCCAATCTGACAGTGTGGTGCAAATGGTTGGATGGTGCCCAGTTGAAGAAGAAAACGACAGGTAAAGATAACCAAAAAGATTCCAAAGCTTGTTTTTAAATAGCAAATGTTTTAGCAAGCTGCCTAGCAGCCTTTTTCCCCCAGGCAGACCGAGGTGGTATTCAGCAGGTTCTGACCAGTTCTGGAGAACCAGTAGCAGAAATTGTGAGTAGTTCAGAGAACCGGCAAATACCACAGCTGACTGGCCCCACCCCCATCTATTCTCTGCCTTTGAGTCTCAGCTGATTGGAAGGAAATGGGGATTTTGCAGTATCCTTCCCCTGGAGTCGGGAGGAAATGGGGATTTTACAGTATTCTTCCCCTGCCAGGCCCACCAATCCCTGCCCACCAAGCCACGCCACGCCCACAGAACCAGTAGTAAAAAATTTTTGAATCCAACCACTGCAGGCAGGGTGTCCATGGTACAGGTCAAAAAAGGCAAGATGGCAGCTACAGGTCTGGAACTAAAGCTTGGCCCCTTTTTTATGTATGACACATGTAAAAAGGCGCCAGGGCTTATTCCACACTGTTGTGTTCTACACAGCCCAAATACTTTGACATTGATGGTGAGGCAATGCAAAGCCAGATCCAAAGAGTAGACATGACTGGGTAGGTGTGATCTTAGCCCCACTTCTTTTTAACATGTGTCACACCTATCCCAGGTAGGTTTTGATTGACTGCTTGTGTCTGGCTCCTTCCACGCCCCTGACTGGGCCTATTCCACATCTCTGTACAGTCTTCTCTTTACCCTTTGTTGACTCAATAATAAATTTTCTAATTGGGTCTTATTGAGCAATCAATATTTTGAGTTTCAGATTCAGACAATCCCAGCCCTATTTGACTTTTGCAAGGCATTGAAGATCTGAGCAGGATCTAGTTTATCCTTGGGGATTGTGTTTGGCTTGTTTGTTTAATCTTGTAAGCCACCCAGAATCACCTGTGTGAGATGAGCAGCTATGTCAATTATATAAATATATTTCTTAGCCACAATATGCCAAAATATTCCTTGACTTGGTTTTATTTTGCTTTCATAATACTACATATGCTGCCTAAGTAATTGCTCTGAAGTCAACTTGATAGTACTTTCATTTTGGGTATCCTCCTGATTGCTGGCACATGGAGGCTAAAGTTGTGCTACAGTAATAATAATAATTGGGGGGAAACCTAACCCTAACCGTTACCTATTCATCATCATTACTGTATCATCATCACTTTATTTATATTACAATGAAGGAATAAAAAAGCAAAAAACAAGATTGTTTGAATTATGTGTAAGGCATGAGGAACCAACAACAACATGTGAAGTTATTTGTGAGTAGTTTCTTTATTGTGTTTGCCTATTGAAAAAAATTCTAGACTAAAAACTACAATCTGCATAATTGCTAGATCTACTCTGTGAATTGCTAAGGATCCACCTTTGCCTTTATCCTGTGTGCCAAGGTTTTCAAGCTTTGTTGTCCTTTTGGTCGCTAGGAAAACGCCCCTCCCTGCTGCACATCTGGACTACATTCTACATTCCTATTATATGCCATCAACTTAGTGTCAACTCTTAATGACTATGTAAATAGACCACCTCCAAAATAATCTTTCTCCAGCATCGTCCTTCAGATCTCCTAATGGGGCACCCATTGCAAGTGTAATCAACTCTATCCATTTTGCTGATGGTCATCCTCTTCTCTCTCCTTCCACCTTTCCTAGCATATTTTAGGATTCTCCAAAGAGCTAGATCTTCCCATAATATGTCCAAAATGTGATAATTTGAGCCTGGTCATTTCTGCCTCAAGTGAGAATTCTGAGTTATTTGTCTGACGATTGATTGGGTTATTTTCTTGGTGTTCCACAATATTCTCAGGAGTCTTCTCCACTGACAAAATTCAAAAACATCAATATTATTTCTATTGATATCTTCAAAAGCAAACTTTTACTTTCCTAAAGTGTCACTTTCCTGCCCTATTCTGATTTTTCTAGATATAGATATTTCATGGTAACTGTCTTATCTTTTCCAGCACCTTCACTGTTCCATAGCATATTTGTTATTTCCGGTTCTTTACTGTTGACAATCCTACAAGGTAGTCTAAATATACACATAATTAAATTATCTGGGAAGGAACCTGAGGTTGGGTTATAAATAATGTTTTTGCTGCACCCAAATAATAATTTTAAATCATATTAGATAAAAATAATTCCCAGAAAGATCATAATAATGTAGTGACGGGGACGCAGTGGCTCAGTGGCTAAGACACTGAGCTTGTCGATCAGAAAGGTTGGCAGTTCAGTGGTTCGAATCTCTAGTGCCGTGAATGGAATGAGCTCCCATTACTTGTCCCAGCTTCTGCCAACCTAGCAGTTTGAAAGCATGTAAAAAATGCAAGTAGAAAAATAGGAACCACCTTTGGTGGAAAGGTAACAGCATTCCGTGCACCTTTGGCATTTAGTCATATTGGCCACATGACCATGGAGACATCTTTGGACAGCGCTGGCTCTTCAGCTTCAACTCAGATGAGCACCGCCCCCTAGAGTCGGGAATGACTAGTACATATGTACAAGGGGAACCTTTACCTTAGATGTAATGACTGAATTCATGTTAAGATAAAGCTAATCAGCTTTTTTATTTCCCAGTCTCTGAGATCTGGGATGCACTCCTAACAATTATTCATATGAATCTGTAGCTTTAGTTTGCCCTTTTAAGGAGTAAATTTAACCAGGCTAAATTCAATATTATCCTCGTTTTGAGATGACTACAGAGAAAAATTAACCTGGTGGAGTAAGGCAGCTGTTTTCAGAACTCAGAATTAAGGATACTTTGAAATGTGCTTGAGGGGTTTTTGGTTTTGTTCTGAATTAAATGTACCCATTTTCTTATTAATGCAAATGAATGAATATTGGGAGAAATCATGAATCTCAGTGCCTAATTATTTTCTTGTACTGAGAGGATACAAACCCAAGTTTCCTAATATCATTGCAGGCTGATTATCTACAATAGGAAATTATATCAGCCTTTCTTCTCTCCCACCTTCAGCTGCCATCTTAGTGAAAGTGGGGGAAAGCCTAGAATAATAATTAAAAGATGCCTAGAAACGCTCTTGGAAGAGCATAAATTCTGAAGATGAAAGTAAATTATTAAAATAATTAAATACTTCAAGTTGACAAGCAGAAGCAGAATCTTGCCAATGGACATTTGTCGGTAATTAGTTAATTAATCCTAACACAAATTATAAGCCATAACAAACCAGTCAGGCTGAACACAGCCGGCTGTTCAGAATTAAACTTAGGAGAGGAGAAAAGGAGAGGGAGAAAGAAAGAAAAAAGAAGAAAAAGTTTGCAAGTTTCTTGCTATCAGAATGAAGGCACTATAAAGTACCTATTTTTTATTAAGTGTGAGGTGGAAAATGAATTCCTGGAGAGGTATAATAAAGAACATTTTATTTCATTAATTCTTATTTATTTAATTTGCACACTACCAAATCCAGATGAATTCTTGTTAGGTCAAACAAGGACTATTAAAATGTCCACAATTGAACATTACACTATCAACAATGCAATGTCTGCAGTAATGCTGTAATTCAAAAACATTCAACATCATCAAAACCAATAAACAGCCATATAAATGCTCTCATACAATAATTAAACTAACAATGATAATTAGTTTAATGGCCTCAATAACCTCCACCCAGAACAATCTCATGATTAAATGAAGACAGAGGTGGGTTCCGGCAGGCACTTCTGCAGTTCACTCGTGTGAGCGCTTAATCCGTGCGCATGCACAGTGCAATAAAAATTGTTCTGCGCATGCGCAGAAGCAAAAACCAAGATGGCGGTGCCTACAGTGTCGCCCAAAGAACCAGTTCAGGGGCATGGCAGGCCTGGGTCGCTGCCAGTTCCAGCGACCCAGGCCACCAAACCACTACCGGTTCGGCTGAACCAGTCTGAACCGGTAGGAGCCCACCACTGATGCAAGATTATATTCCACGATTATTTCAGCATGTTGGAAACAGTCTCTGCTCCGAACATTACAAAGACCTGAAGATTTACGGCCAAGCTGCACATTACACACAAGTTTAAGTCATGGGAAACATGCTGAACACAAAATAAAAATGCAAGAAGACTTTTGGTTCTATACATCCCATAAAAACTTAAGATTTTGGCCCTCAAACATCTCAGTGTCATTTTCAATTTTCAAGAGATAACTTTTAAAATGATAGGAAAGCAAAAATATAAAATGCACAACTGACCTCTAATTACCTCAATGCCATAGAAATGGCATGAAACCTGCTAAGCAAGGCAGTTATAAAATGAATCACGCCTGATTTTACTGTCTTTTTTGCCACTGTTGTTAAATGAAACATTACAGTTGTTAAATGAATCATGAGGTCATGAGATCATGGGGAATTCTGGGAATTGAAATCCACACATCTTAAATTTGAAGAACACTGCTCTGGATATAAAAGCAGACCCTTTTTATGCTTTGCCAAGAAAAACAACAACGTGTCTTTGGATTTGCCAGGATTTGAGGCTGTGACTCTAACACCCGTTAGGCTCACAGACCCTTCTTTTTTCTGATAATGTACTTTATATTATATAAATCTCTCTGTAATTTAAAAACACTTGGCTTATTCTCAACAAAGCAAAAGTTCTGGTACATGTACCAGTGTGTTTGTGCATGGATGCACAAGTGTGTTTTTTAAGTATTTTGTACAATGTGAGCTCTGACCTTCAGAGCTCGAGCAGCCGGAAAGTGTGGTTGCCCGAGGCTCTGCCTTGTCACTGCGATGTCTGTCTTCCTTAATAATTTCAATCTGGATGACAGGGGACCAGGCATTTTTGCTCTGAACGGATCTACTGCAAAACCTGTCAGATGGGATTTATCTCAAGTCATGGTGTTTCCATCCATTCACGTTCACAAGTGCTGGCATCCTGACCTGTGGAACACAGTGGTCCCCCTTCCCACCTGAGGAGACCTTCTTGGGACCTTCCAAAATGGACATTTGGAGTGGTCTTCTTGGTTTTGTTCATCCACTCCTTTGGCACCTACACAAAGGAATCAACACGTGGCACCCTTGAGTTTTCTCCATCCTTCCTCACTTACAGAGCCAGTTGAAATCAATTTCAAAAGGGACAGATCAACAAAGGAATTTCTCTGATCTGTTGTGGTCAAGGTCAACAGAGCCAATGAGAGTCTCAGCCAGTAGGCTGAATCAGGATTTGTAAACCCAATCCAACCACAAAGTACTGCATGGAGAGGAGTTGGGATGCTTTAATGCAATTTAAAAAAAAATACAAGCAAAAGGATATATGGAGAACAATACCAGCGAATAGGAAAATATCTCTTTATTGAGAACTGCATTGGTAGTCCTCAATTTACAACCATTTGTTCAGCAACTCTTCCAAGTTGCAAAAGCAGTGAGACTTAGGAAACTGGTCCTCACATGTACAACTGGAGCAGCATCCCCACAGTCACGTGATCAACATTCAGGCACTTGGCAATTGGTATGTTGTCTTTATGAAAGTTGCAGGGTTCCAGGGTCATGTGATTGCCACTCGTAGCCTTCCCAGCCAGCTCCCAACAAAGTCAATGGAAGAAGCTGGATTTGCTTCAGGATCACACAATTCTCTTAACAACTGCAGTGATTAAGTGACAAGTGCACTTAACAACCATGGTAAAAATGTCATAAAATTATGGGTAATTCACTTAATAACCACCTTGCTTAATGGAGGAAAATCAGGGTTGCAGTTGTGATCATAAATCAAAGACTACCTGTACAGTAGAGCTGTGAAATGGAGGCCTTAAGATAGGGTTTCTCAACCTTGTCAACTTTAAGACATGTGGACTTCACTCCCAGAATTCTTGGGGAAATATGGGAATTGAACTCCATATATATTAAAGTTGACAAGGTTGAGAAACACTGGTTTCTGTGGAAACACAGATTCACTGTCTCTACCCAGTTAGATAGTTTCCTGATATCTTTAGACAAGTCATTCTTTTTTAGCTCAACCTATCTAACTGGATCATCACTGGAGAAAGAATTACAGAATAAGAGAGTTGGAAAGAAAATTAAGAGAAATGTCTCCCTCATATCATCTTGAGTTTCAATAGAAAGAATGAGGTATCAATGTCACTAATAAAATAAATGAGTTTCTTGGTTGCTATTTTTATACTAGTGAGGTTTTTTTTAAATTATTAGCTGTTTTTATCTTGTTTGATCTGTCAGTCACCCAGAGTTACATAAATGAGATGGGCAGCCATACACATTTAATAAATCAAATCATATCAAAATTGAATATACCATCCTAGACCAACCCAATTAAAGTTCAGCACAGAATACAATAATTTAGAACAAAAAATCCTAAAAGAACAAATGGCAAGTTTGTTGACAACTGTTACTGGTTAGCAGTTAATAGGATGCAAAGAGCTATTAGCTATTGATAAAAAATTTGTTGCAGGTTTAAGAAGAGTGGTCACCCAAGGGAAGTTCAGCAGCCTCGTGGTCATAATAGCAATTAAAATTATCAACAATTGGGAGTATTAAACCTGGTCACCATTGGGTGTACAAGGGATATTTTAAGAGCACATGTCAGACAATAGAAGAGAAGAGTTGGAAGAGTCCTTGGAATTCTTCTAGTCCTACCTCTGTTTAGGCAGGAAATCCTACACCACTTCAGACAAATGGTTATCCAATCTCTTCTTTAAAACTTCCAGTGTTGGAGCATTCACAATATCTGGAGGCAATAATTAATCCAGTGATTAATTATAGTGTCAAGAAAGTTCTCCTTAGTTCTGGATTGCTTCTCTCCTTGATTAGTTTCCACCCATTGCTTCTTGTTCTACCCTCAGTGCTTTGGCGAATAGGTTGACCCCTTCTTTGTGGCAGCCCCTGAGATATTGGAACATTGTTAAGAGGTCCATCATTTTGGATCTCTTGATGCCAAGTCCTAAATCAAATCAATTATAGAAGGGCTAACAAGGTGCTGGGATCTGTGGGGATGAAGGTATGATATTTCCTCTTTTAAACAAATGAATAAATATATTAATAGAAATAATAAAATATGTCCAATCTTGTCTTAAAATGACATCTGCATTTTGAGGCCTGAAAATTATCTAGCCCCTGCCCATAGTTGCTGGGTTTATACAACACAGCACATCCTAACCCAGGTTAATAACATGCAGTGTGTTGTTCAGAATATATGCTGAGCCAAAACAAATTGACCCTACATGGTGTTTTAAATGACAGTTTGGCCCACCTAACATGGTAGAAAAAGGTATAGGTTCCTGCTACGCAGAATCACAAACTGCACAATAGCATTTAGTCTGTCCAGTGATATGGATTTCTTGAACTAGTCAGAACCTGGGTTTGTTGTAAATATTTAGTAGTTAAGACTTCTGGTCCCAAAGGTACTTTTTCAAGAGGCAACTGGACTTTCTTGTTTTTCTTTGAAGACATTTCACTTCTCATCCAAGAAGCTTCTTCAGCTCTGACTGGATGAGAAGCGAAACGTCTTCAAAAGAAAAACCAGAAAGTCCAGTTGCCTCATGAAAAAAACCCCTTTGGGATAACCATGACCTGGATGACTGAGAAGCTCCATAGACATCAAGACCTTTGGGTTTTGGAATATCAATTCTGAGATATTGATCTGGGTTTTTCAAGATATTATTTTGCATTTTTAAAATTTTTGCACTGTGCCTCAGTTGGAATGTCTGCAAAAAAACTGAACAATATCTCAGTACTGATCTTCTAAAGCCCAGAAAAATCTGTGTACTAAATATATAGTCTATATAGTCATTATATTTCTTTTTCCTTTCTTTCCTTCTTTCTCCTTTTCTTTCTTTTCTTTTCTTTCTCCCCTTTCTCTAATGGCTGGATTTCTGCCTATCCTGAGCATCTAAGTGGAACCCTTCCCCACCTTGGTTAAGCTGGCATGTCTTGTCCAAACTGACAGTTGACGGAAACTCTCTCTAAAGTGATCCCAGCGGCCTTGATATGATTCTCGCCTTTGCTAGCAAGTCCCTGAAAATAGATTGGAGTGCTAATCGCAGCCATTGACACTACTGACAGAAGGACTCTAATCCATTTTCACCTGCAGGGACCAGTTGATTTTCCTCATTTCAAGTGGAGAGTAAACACTCCTTCTGCTAATTGGTGAGAGGCAAAAGGAGGGAGGGAGGGGGAAGCATTATTGAGAAAAATGCTGGTGGTATGTTAACCATCAAGTGTTATTTTGGAGAACATGAAGATACTTGCATCATAGTTGGTCCCATATACTAGCTTCTGAAGCAAGGAATGAAAATCCATTCTGTATCATACATGGTCACCCTCCCTGGGAATTTCCAGAATTCATTCAGTCAGTCTGTCTGTCATTCCAGATATGTGTCGCTGAGTGACTTACAAACAAAAGAAATATAAAATCGAAACACAATCATAAAACCACAATTGAAAAACAAGAATAAAACTCAATATAAAATACATAAATGTTACAGACAAGGAAATCCCACTCATCAAAATAATCAGTGCAGCTACTTTATTGGTTCCACAATACCCCTGGTCCCCAAGTCTGTTGGCAAAGCCATGCAAAAAACCACAAGGATCAGGGCCAATCTAGAAATATGATGGCCCACATGCTGGTAGAAATAGCTCTCCTGAGTGGTGCCACTCCTTTGTAAAGGGGACCCACTACACACCTCTTGCAATTTGCAAGATTTTGTTACTGTAACTTTAGAGTTACGGTAAAGGTAGTGTTTGTATTCATGTTCGTTGCACCTTGTCCCAGACCACCTTGAATAGGTGACATCAATCCTGCATAATTTAAAGTACTCTCCCCTCCCTTGTTTTTAGACTCCTGAAAACTAAAAGGATCCCTCTTGAAATGCTTTCTTTATCCCACACCTTTCAGATTCATATTTTCTTTATCAGAATATTGTCTAAGCCAGCGTTTCTCACAAGCTTAGCAAAATATGTGGACTTCAACTCTCAGTTCCTCAGTCACTCTTCTTAAAAGTTGCCAAGGTTGAGAAACACTGGCTTAGAAGTTTTTCAAACGTTGCAAATAGACTAATAGTTAACCCAACCTTGTTTCTGTTTTGGTCTAATGCCTGTAAGTCCAAATGTTGGCAATGGTATTTTCATTTCTGAAAGCTTTCATGCATGAAACGTCACTCTGAAATCCCCCATGCGTTCTGCCTGTCATTGAGCAAATGTCATTTTCTCATCATTCCTATCACCCACCTCCTCCCATTTGTTGCTTGTTGCTTGTATCCTTACGATTTATATTTATATTGTTTCCTGATTGCTTATTTGTACCCTATGACTATGACTACTATGACTAAGTGTTCTATCTTATGATTCTTGACGAATGTATCTTGTCTTTTTATGTACACTGAGAGCATCTGCACCAAAGACAAATTCCTTGTGTGTCCAATCCTATTTGGCCAATAAAGAATTCTATTCTATTCTACTCTACTTAATTCTAATTCTTACTCTAGTTCCTATTCTATTCCTATTCTATTCTATTCTATTCTTCTTATTCTATTCTAATGGCATCTTTCATGCTGTCCCTTCCTTCCTAGCATAATAGTAAAATTTAAATGTAAATGTTCGTATTGCATTCATACAGGATGCAAAGTCAAAATGATGGTAGTATAAAAATGGTGTGGTTGCATCTTGGCTTCTTTGATGCTGTAGTGCAGGGGTCTCCAACCATGGTCACTTTAAGATCTGTGGACTTCAAGTCCCATAATTCTTATCGTTACCCCTGCTGTAGTGTTGTGTACGAATAACCCCTTGGAAGTGAGGCCACTCTGGGCGGCGCTTGAATAACAATCGAGGGAACATAGAGAAGACCTCCACACGTGACCTCCACGGGAACCATAGAGACTACGCCTAAAGGAGAAGGGAGCTGATCTCGCGGGACGTTCCCGTGACGTCACTCCTCCGCGCCGCGGCGCCCCGGCTTCTCGCTGTGTCACCTAGGCTCGCGATTCGGTTTCGGTTGTAGTCATGGAGTATCTCATCGGCATTCAAGGGCCCGACTTCGTGCTGGTGGCCGCCGACACCATCGCGGCTTCCAGTATCGTTCACATGAAGCGCGGTCAGTCTCCGGGTTTTGCTTAGGCTTGCGGGCGGCGGCGGGGCTGGGGACCGTTTGGATGACCCTCGTGTGGTCTTCGGGGTGAGCGACGAAGGCAAGCCAAGGTGCTGCGGAGACCGAGTTGATGCCTCCTTTATGTTCTCCTCGCGGCCGTCTGCAAGACGGTGCTCTTGGGAAAGGCCGAGGGGGTCGCGCTGGCTCTAGTAGGATCCAGTAGAAGTCGAAGGAAACTTTGTGTGTGTGTGTGTATGTAATGTATGTATGTATGTATGTATGTATGTATGTATGTATGTATGTATAAGCTGCCAGATAGACTAAAGAGTGAGGGCCTGGCCTTTTCTAAATTCCTGATTTATTTTAACCCCCCCCCCTCAAATGGGTTACATTCCCCTTCTCATCTATTGATCCCAGAATGTATGGGAGGTCATTGGTGACATTGGGAAAGTTGGTGGGGACAGAGAGTTTGGTTTGAGGGAGTCTCATAACAAACACAATCCTCACCCACCCCCCCAAACTTTAACTTTAAACTGTCCACCATGGACCTCACACGTTTCCTAAGAGGTCCGTAAAGGGTGTGTGCAAAATTTTCACTCTTGAGTGAAAATATATATGTGGGGTCCACCCCATATACTACACTTGGGTACTAAATTGTGTCCTGGATTTGCCCAATACATTTATAAAGTAGTCATACAGTTTGCAGATGCAAAAGCACACTATATTAACATATATAAAAAAAGAAATGATCAAGCTTTGCATGTTTTGTGCAAATAAAGCCATTAGGTTTGCAAGTGACTGGATTAAACATATGCATGCCTATCCATAGAATTAGATTTGTTTAATATTCTGTGATCTTATGCTTTCAATTGCATTTTTAAACATTTTTGTTTACTCCCTTGAACATTTAATATATTAAGCATAAATTTAAATATTTTTACATTACGAAAGCTTAAATATCAATTGTTATTAGAGACGAAGAATCTAAACAATTTGGTGACTTTTTGGCTCATATGTTGGGCTTGCTTATACATTTGTATTTCAGATAATGGAAAGTTAAATGCTGTGGAATTAATTGGAAGAGTCATTATTCCCCCTCCCTTTTTGTTTCTTGGTTTGAAAACATCATACAGGTAGTCATTGATTTAAAACCAGTCACTTAGTGACTTTTCAAAGTTATAACTGCTCTTGAAAAAGTGATTTATGACAGTTTTTTTCACACTTATGAACATTGCAGCATCCCCATGGTAATGTAATGAAAATTTGGGCACTTGGCAACCAGCATGTATTTATGACGATTGCAGTGTCCTGTGTCATGTCATCACCTTTTGTGACCGCCTGACAAGCAAAGTCAATGAGGAAGATAGATTCACTTAACAACTGTGTTACTAACTTAACAACTGTAGTGATTCACTTAACTATGGCAAGAAAGGTTGTAAAATGGGGCAAAACTCACTGAACAACTACCTTACTTAACTGGAAATTTTGGACTCAATTGTGCTTGTAACTCAAGGACTACCTGTATCTGATTAATCTGTTTTTCTGACACTGGTGCCTCCTGTTCTTTTCTTCCTCCATAATGTTAAAGATCATGACAAGATGTTCAAGATGAGTGAGAAAATCTTGCTACTCTGTGTTGGGGAGGCTGGCGATACTGTACAATTTGCAGAATACATCCAGAAAAATGTCCAGCTATATAAGATGAGGAATGGTGAGTGATGCAGCTGAGTCTCTGAAAAATAGCCAATAAGAACCAAGGGCTCCATATTACAACTGATTTAGGTGTTGTTGTTTTCAAGTACTGTATGGGGTAGGACTCTCTCCATTCACCTATTTATGTCCTTATCTGTTACTAGACATTTTTGTTTTTCCACCTGTGGTGAATGATATTCAGCCTGACAGCTAAAAGTACTATTAGTTTCTTGTACTTGTCCTGTTGTCTTGAAGTTTCTTAGGTCCAGAGTGCATATTCAGATTAACAGGAGTGTATTCGAAGTGAAGAGGGCTTTCAGTAAACGCCTCTTACAACTAATCTGATTTCAGAAAATGAATGTGAGAATAATAGCTTCAACTATCCCGCATAACATACATGGATTTTTAAAATCCACCTTAATTTCTTTGTGTATCATAGAAGTGATAATTTTTAGAAGTTTTATAAAGCAGTTGACATATTTGATTGACTATAATTACTCCATATGTGTTTGATAAGAATTTTCTCTGACTTTATGTAGCTCTACTTCTATAGATTTCTAGTTTTGTCCCCCATCTACACACAGTTTTTGTGAGCGCAGAATTTGAGTACAAGCATTTTTATACATACATTTAGATATTGCAAGAGTATTTATTAATAAGATTTCAAAGGTTTAGGGTACAAAACTATTAAATCAACAACCACTTGTTGATAAAAATTGAAATTGAAGCTGTCCTATTTTAATACTTATTGTTTTGCATTATAAAATTTAGTTGAAACAATTGCTTCCAATGAGTCTAGAGTGAATTTCCAGGTAGCCCTCAGACATGATTGTGTTATTGTCTTAACAATAGGATATGAGTTGTCTCCAACTGCAGCTGCCAACTTCACACGCCGAAATCTGGCTGATTACTTGCGGAGCAGGGTAAGCCAGTCAGCTTTTATTGCCTGTTTGTTTGGATGTATTTTACGTTTTCCCCAAGCCTTGTGGTAAGAGAATGTAATGGAACTTGCAGATGTGTCAATTTCATCATTTCCTGATAAGATTATTTATTTATATTTCATATTCCTAAATTGCCTATCTCCCTCACAAAGGAGCTGTGGATGGCGTACAACATAATGTAACCAATAAATGAAATGTATAAAAGTTAACAGTAAAAATTAAATTAGGATTAAAACTTTTAAAATTATGGAATAATGACAGACATCCAAAGAGCGAAAATTCTAAGATGGCCATTTAATGATGGTTATTACTGGGAGGCAGGTTCATGATCTATGCCAGTGATGGCTAACCTTTTTCTAAAGGTGTGCCAAAACTGTGTGTGCATGCGCAATAACCCCACCAACCCACTTGTGCATGCGTGAGCGACCCCCATCTGAGCATGCATGAGCGACCCCCGTGTGTGTGGTGGGAGGAATTTTCACCGTCCCTAGGAGGCTTTCCTGAAGCCTGGGGAGGCGAAAAACAGCCCAATGGCTCAACTGGAAGTTCGGGAACGGAAGTGCCCGCCAGAGCTGAGGGCTGCCAAGGGCTGCCGTGCCAGCAAATATGGCTCGGCGTTCCATCTGTGGCATGAGTGCCATAGGTTCACTATCACAGATCTGTGCTCTATCCTTCAAGATAAAAGGTTAATCTGAAAATAATTTCAAGTATAGAAAGGAGCAAGGGAGCATGTTGGGTAAGAAGTCAACTGCTCAGTCTATTTAGAGATTCACTTTAGTTGGAGGATTTGTCCCCTTTTTAACTTTTTCCATACCCAGCCCTACATTGTTGCTGATCTTGCTATGAGGAGGGTTCCTCCTGTAACTTTATCTTAAGATCCAATTGTTCATATCTTTCGATTCTTTCACTGCTTGAAAGAAACTATCTACAACCTGGTCCCTCCCCAATACATTGAATTTCATTTTCCATAATCCAACAACCTGCGTACTTAAAACTGGCCTTAATATTCTATGATTCTTTGTAGTAGCTTTGTTTCTAAGGACTTCCTGCTTCAGTAGGATCTTGAGGCTGTTGCAGTTAAAGGTGGCAATTGAAAACAAATAACTCTCATGGCTAAGGTCATCTGTGAGAGATTGTGGGAAGGCTTGAATGTTAATAGAAGGTATGTTAGATATAAACCACCAGCCGTTCCAGAGGGCGCCATCTTAGAGAAGTTTGTGTATACAAGACTGAGGTAATGAACCGATAGCCTATTTCAAATCAGATTGCTGGTTATAATCCAGTGTATTACAAATAGCTTCCCAGCTGAGATCTGAGTGATCCTATCTTTCTAGCCTTCTGGGTAACTGAAGGCCTGACTCTCCCCTTGAGCATTGGAATAGCTGGGAGGTTGAGCAAGGAGGCTGCTTAGTCTGGTATCTGGGGAGAAGTACTTGTTTTTTATGGATTGTTGTGAGCCTCCTGCAATCATAAGAGATAGGCAGCCATATAATTTGTGTAAATAAATAGTTTTTAAAAAACTATAACGAAAAGTAAAGTCTGTATACTTAAAGAAGCTGAACAAAAGTATGTAAGTCTGAGATTTAGTTTTTGCCTCCTTTATTCTGATGTGCTAATTAATAGGGATGTTAAGCCAAAAGTGTGGAAATCAGGTTCTGGCCCAAGGACTCGGTAAGGTACATTTGTAGTTCTGAAAGCAAATGAGGTTTTTGATTGGGCTCTGATTAGCATGGGGCTAAAATGCAGCCTTGATATTATTGGAGAATCCCAAGGCATAGTTGCCACAATTGAAATTACGCTCTGAATACTTAGATACTGTGGATTGTTCTAAACCAGGGTTACTCAAACTTGGCAACTTTAAGAAGTGTGGTCTTCAACTCCCAGAACTCCCAGGAGTGTAAGAATTCTGGGTCTTAAAATTTCACATATATTAATGTTGCCATGATTGAGAAATGCTTTCTAAACCATGAAAAAAGCACTGAGTCTCCTCCATTATATATGGAAGGTGATGAAAGATCTTAAGCTCAAACCTGGTTTATTTGTTGCAACATCCATTTGAAAGATCTTAATCTTCCAAGACTAGCCCATCTGTAAAGTAGGAAAGAACAATCTTTTTACTGTAGTTTAAGAGTCAGAACGTGGCTTTCTAAACTTCCTGAACAGTTTATGGTGGGGATATGATTCAAACCATCATAAGCTTGCAGCAACTACAAAACACCTGTTCTGAGCCAGGGCTGTAGAAAGACAAAGGAAGCATTTATGTCCACTTTACTCCTTCCCCTAAGTTCCTTGATCCAGCATTTTTCTCCCAGCTGCTTCTGATATGGTTGGTGTACTATCCCCCCTTTTAAGAAAAATAAATACAAGCATGTGCGTACTCATGACTAAATGCTGCAGGGCAGAAAACACCATGTGAAAAATGGAAATTGCCTATGATTAGCCTCATGTTTAGAAAATGGTTGGGGTTTTTTTACAGGAGGGAGGGGCCATGGCTCCATGGAGAGGATGATTCTGAGGCAGGCAGTAGGGCCCAGGTTAAACGGTTGACATCTTACAGGTGAAAACTCAGACTCAATCAGGGTAAACCAGTCTGTGCACTAGATCTACTGAGTGTCAATTCCAATAATCATCAGTGATCCATTTGTGGAGGAACTCCGCTAGAGCAGTAGTCTCAGTTCAGCAGTGCCCACTGTTTGTGCTCTTGTTCAGGCTTGTGAGTTTTTAATTTGGAATGAGTTGCAAAATATCCCTGTCTATTCCTTAGTTGCAGATCAGATCCCTGTGAAGGTAATCTGCAGTTACCCTTCAGCAGATTCAAAGCAATTTCTGCAGTCAAATGAACATGAAACAGATCCCGCATTGCAACAGTATAACAGTAGATACTTAATACTGATAACCCTCGAAGGCCACAGTCACTTTTATGCCTTCCTTGGAAGCTTCCAACCTCACTGTCCTTATTGCTGTGAAAAAGGTATCCCTTTGTAGCCAGTGCCAGTGTAGCACTCCAACATGCCAAAATGTGTGTCTTTGCATGCGTCCCCTTTCTCAGCTTGAAATGATCCCACCTACAGAAGAGTGCATCATTCCCAGGCGGTAAAAAGCATCGGGTTGTAAGCATTGAGCTGTTTCATGCCCAGAACATGGCAGTTTGGAAGCAGCAGGATGACAGAACCTGGAAATTCAGTGAAAAAGAGACATCCTTGTAAATGGTCTTTTCACTGGCAACTCATTCCGAATTATGTTCTTTGCATTGAAGCAAGGATAGGCCACATCTTTCAAGGTGGAATTAATGTAGTTATATATAAACCATCATTGTTCCAGGGGGCACACATAGCTTGTAAGCTAGAACCTTGACTTGCCCACAATAGCCCTTGCCTTCCCAAGAAACCAATATATGGCATCTAGCCATCAAAATGTTTCCTGTTCTTGCACAATCAGTACATTATGCGATTATTTTTTTCATTCATGATTTTTTCTTTTCTCAAGCTGTCCTAACATCTGTCTTATTTATCTGCACATCTGGGGCATTTCATTGTTGCTCCATTGGCATTTATGTTTTTCCTCTCATAGCCCAAGCTAGCCTGGCACATTAATTGATTGATGTAACTTAGTGTACTTCGATTTATGTTTGAAAATATTGTGTCTCTTAATTTTTATCTGCGTGGAACTGAAGACAAAGCATGAGACATTTGCGATGGCCTGTAAAGTAAATGCCAAACTCTATTTTATTGCTTTCATGGGTCATTTTGATTAATTATTTATGGTTGGTTTGGTTTGTGCACCTCCCAGAATAACGTGGTTTGAGTTGGGTGGCCATATAGTTTGCATGGATGCATGCATAGATATGTGCTTCATTATGCCATCCTGCTTTTGCTGTTATAAGATTTCTTTTCAAATCCAGCACTTGCAAAGCAAAACATAATACCCCATCCCTAACTACACACTAACAACTTCAAATAACAGAAAGAAATTAAACCATAAAAATAAGGCCTTCAGTTCTCAAGCAAATCAGCAGATTCTGTTTAATTTCTTTCCAAAGACAAGCTAACACAATAGTGTACAGCAGTATTGTTTGATGTAAAAACTGAACATGAAGCTTAAAATAAGTGTGGCAATATAATAAATATTGTTAGAAGATGGTCTTTGTATATATACAATCTGGGTGTGTCAAAATAATTGTCTTAGTCTTTTTGCAAGAAACTGCCTCCTTTAAAAAAAAACCACTGTTTTAATCTTGATTTTCTTATATATTTCTTGACCCTCAATTGTGTTAGATAGAGCCGTGATGGTGCAGTGGTTAGAATGCAGTACTGCAGGCTACCTCTGCTGACTGCCAGGAGTTCGGCAGTTCAGTTCTCACCAGCTCAAGGTTGACTCAGTCTTCCATCCTTCCGAGGTTGATAAAATGAGGAGCCAGAATGTTGGGGGCAATAGGCTGACTCTGTAAACCGCTCAGAAAGGTCTGCAAAGGATTGTGAAGTGGTATATAAGTCTAATTGCTATTGCTATTTCTCTTTCATTCTGTTGAAATGGTTAATCATCCAAATTAAGACATCTAAGGCAGTGACTGTCTAACATCTCCTTGAACATAGAGATCGTTTTTAAGCCCACTACCGTGGCCCAATCTGGTGCCCTGCACTGTTTCCTACAGTCGCTCCCTCGCCTGAAGAAACCATGGTTTGCCATCCTAGAGTTGGAACTTTTATTTGACCTGAACTGCCATTTTCATAACTCAGGGGGAGAACTGGAGCATGAGGGGAGGAGGTAGACACATATATTTGCTGCTGGATTGATCTGGACTGTGTGATGAGTATAATTTTACAATACAGGCATCACTCAGCTCATATTAACTTCTGCCTTGAACTAAAAGATAAATGTATCTTTCTTAAAATCTAATTCTGCAAATTGGAATATAATTAGAAACCCGTCCTTAGTGGGATTAAGACCAAAAACCATTTCAGTTTCTACATTGCAATGGTTAAATATCAATTATGTCCTTGAGTTCCAGTTTCCTAATTTTTTTTTATTTGTTTCTCTGTTTCTGTTTAATTCTAATTTTTCTGCAGAATAATACTTTCATTTTGGGAAATTGTTATTTGACTTGGTCTCTTGATTTTCAAATGAACAGCAACCTGGCCAATTTTTTCCTGCTGTTATATATTCTGCAGGTTATCTTCCTCCTCCTCCTCCTTAGCTCTTAAGAAAAGGAGGATCAAGAAAGGAATATTCTACAAACTACCCTCCTCCTCCTAGGCTGTAAGGAAGATCTCAGTAGAGATCTCCCCTTTCACCCCTCCCCCCCCTGCAAGGATGTGTCTGCATACAATTACTGGTCTTTTCCCAAATGTTCTCCCAGCTGCCTGCTGCCTGTTTTCATGGCCTTGCAGGTTCACGTGACCTTTGAAGCAGATGGCCCAGGTGACACTGGCTTGGAGCATCTTCACTAACGAAGGCAATTTAACATGCCACTTGGCAAAGCCGGGTTAGCAGGATGTGACATGGTGAGACCATGTCTCCTTCCTCTGCATGCCAGGTCCCTGGAGGCCTGATCCTGCCTTTTGCGCTCCCTCCCTCCCTCCCTCCCTCCCTCCCCTCCTTCCACGCCTGAGTTTGCCTTCTAGCTTACCTGCTCCAGATGGGCTACGCAGCAGGGAGGACACTGGCAGAAGCAGATGTGTTTGTTTACCGGAGATGAAATGTTGCGCTCTTGCAGATGGCAGGGCCCTCCAGCAAACGGTGCACTTTGACACCACCATCATGCCACTTGGTGCAGCAGGGAGGGAAATGCCTCCTTCCTCTTTTAGCATTGCCCTGTGTTGCATTCTGAATAAAAAGCAAGTCCTGATTGGCACTTGACAGCATTGGAGAATCCCCCTTTTTTCAAAAAAATCTTCCAATCTCTACAATATATTTTACGAAGGCAGTGACTGCAATCGCTTGATTTGGGTGTAAACTCACTGTTGGCTATATATAGTCACTTTATGAGCAATGTTATTTTCAATATATTTTCTAATGATTCCAAATTTAAATTTTTTGGCAAATTTTGGTTGTTGGGGGAGGGGGGATAATGGCAACTCACTAGGTTAACATTTATCTGCCATAATTCCTAAGGTTCTTTATTTGTAAGTCATATGAAATCCTTCTAATGTAGTCTAAGTGACCAGATATAAGTCAAGGTAGTTTTTGACTTCTGACTGATCGCTTAGTCATGGGTCAGCAACCCGCAGCTCTTTCATCCTTCTACTGCGGTTCCCTGTCATTCAAAATATGCATCACAACTGCCAATGTGCAACACTTGCTGGCATGTGATTTATTGAGCTTTTTGCCCCCCAGTAGGCCAGCCATGGATAAATCCAAGAAAATAAAAGTTTCAGAAGAAAACAAAACGTTTAATTTAACTACATATGCTAGTTTTGTAGCTGCTCAGGAAATAGTCAGGCACCAGAAGGATTTTGTGGCTCCCGGTGTTTTCTTTTCTGTGGGAAATGGGTCCAAATGGCTCTTTGAGTGTTTAATATTGCCGACGCTTGGCTGAACCCAAATTTGAAGTTCCAAAAGCTGCCCCCTCCTGGTCACCTGATCACATTTTGGGTACTTTGCAACCAGCCCACCCTTATAGCCGTTTGCAGCATCCCCATGTCATGTGACTATGATTTATAATGTTTTGGATTTTTTTGCTGGAAATTAGCACTTACATCCAGTTTCCAACAAAAAATGCCCATTCCAGCCAATGAGTTTGCTTGACGACTGCCATAAAAATTGTCATAAAATCAGGCTGGTCACACAAGTGCCTCAACTTACAACCGTCATGGTATACTAAGGAAATTCCAGCTCCATGATGGTCATAGGCCAAGGCCTACTTGCATAGATAAAGTCTGAATATGAAATTGCAGAAAAGCTGAGAAGATATCAATGCAGGGAAGGGACTTCATGGTAGAACTGGTGCTGATAATTCCCAGAGTCTGAATATGCCCAGTAATTTACTGCTCGGACCCTTCCCTGTCAAGTGATTCTAATTGCAAGATGCATTAAAAGGGAATCCTTTCATTTGCTCTGAAGGTTGAGATGTCAAAAGGGCAGTGCGATGTAGCATGCACCGATGAAATCTCACATTAGGGTAAGCTGTGAGATCTAGAATTAAAAATGTAACACATAGAAAATGGATATTCTAGAGCCAAACTGGTTTGCGAATCCACATGTGGTTTTATACATTTGTTGGTAGCTAGTTTAACATTACACTTGCATGCACCTTTTACTTATCAATAACTCCCATTCTATTTCATTGTGGAGGGATTGGTGAATATGTACGTATATGGGCGTAGATATGAAAAAGGGGGGGAGATGAGAGGGACCTACCCTGTTTTCCTGAAAATAAGACCTCCTTGGATAATAAGACCAATCATGTTTTTGAGTGCATGCGCTAAAATAAGCCCTCCCCTGAAAATAAGCCCTTCCCAAAAATATTGCAACATAGCAGCAGCCATATGGTGACCACGCTCACCGCCCTGTGCACCCCAAAAATAATACGACCTCCCCCCAAAATAAGGCCAAGTGTTTATTTTGGGGGTGAAAAGAAAATAAGACCCTGTCTTATTTTCGGGGAAACACAGTAAAAGTTCTCACGATTTTCATTCAAAGGTTTTATTTCTTTTAAAACACAAATATTTCATCATTCGTCAATCATTAAAACATTGATTTTCAAGTTGTTTGCTATGCCTAATAGCTGTAGGACCAGGTAAGCTTTCCTTTTCAGCAGATTCCTTCTTTATAAACTTGGAATAAACCAATGGAAAGTTCCTTTGCAAATCTTTCCGTATGAATGACTTGGAAATGCCCCAAATGGGTTTTTCCCCAGTGACTTTCCACTTTTGCTGTAAAATGAGGAGAATTAAAGGAGTCGTATTCTTGGAACCGGGACATTGAGATTTCACCCGCATCAATTTATTTCTCAATTTGGCATCCTCTGCCCCAGCTTGATTGATCTCTTGCTGCCTTAAATTTTCTTCTCTGTGAATTCATACCATCATTTTACACACTGTGAATATTTGCATTTTCCATGTGCAAGCAAATGTTTCTTATTTATAATATTTTGTTTTGTGGTTTGTAATTCTATATTGCCCATGCTAAATATTGGTAATTTTCTATTGTCCATGTTAAATATTGGGTTATATCGAGGAAACCAACAGTAATTAACTCCAGAAGTAAATAATATTTCACATTTGGTGGCCTGGGTAGAGAGAAAGGCATCTGTTTATATTTGCATGTGTATATTGGCCACAAAATGCCACTCAGTGGCTATATGCAGTCCGGATTTGGAATTGCCCAGAAAATTTGGTGGGTGGTAGGTTTTCTTCATAATACTTCCCTGAGACACAACAGCTACGTATTTGAAAAAACTTTAAAGGTTAAAACAGAAGTGGAACTATCAGGTACTACAGTTCCCATTCTCCATAGAGTTTAGCCATGTTGGTTTTGACTGATGGGAGTTGGAGCCCAGACAACTTCTGGGAGGGTTTTAGAGCCCTCTGAAGATAGTTGGATCTGCTATCTTGGTTAATAATCACTGGGAGACTCATGGTTTAGACCAATGCTCATGCCCTACTTGGGAATTTCTGGGGCAGCTCTTTGTGGCCTCTGAAATGAATTGGGGTCTAATTGAGCCTGACAGTTTTTGAGCTAAAATGTCAAAGCACATTGCTGGTCCTTTTTATAAGATGCATAAGTTTGATAGGACAATCTGTTTCATGTTACAGCTTCCCTCAAAATATGTTGGGTGCTCTCATTTGTTTCACAAAACCCCACATTTTAGTTTGCTTTATAATTCAGAGAAGTATCAGAGCTTGATGGCTCTTTCCCCAAATTCTTAATTTTAAAGAGCTGTGTTATTAAAATGACAAAGAAGAAAAGTAATGTTTTTTAGAGATATGGAGGGAAAAGGAGCAGTCTTCTCGGGCAAAAAAATTGACCTTTCAGTTACAACAGATCATTCCCTCCCCCCGAAACTTGCCTTTAAGCTCTTGCAATATCTTCAAGATAATTTTCCTGGTGAGATGCTCCCTATTCAGACCCACTTCCTCTGGCCTGATGTTCTCCAGTATTCTGGGCAGTATTCTAGGTGCTCCTTGTGAATGTCCAGGCTGATTAGTAATTCTTACTTTAGTGTAACTTTATTAAATTTTAAAAACTAAACATAAAATGATATTTAGAAGGGGGAGAGGAAGAGCCCCCCCCCAAAAAGCTAACACTATAGAAAATGGGGGGGGGATGTAAAGAAGTAGCTTCCAATTTTATTTACAGCAGTTATTAGTTTACAAGATTACTATATGCAGAAAAGAAAAGAAAAGTGAGCTTTTATAATCCTTCTGGGGGATGATTGATTGGTTGATTTGAAGCTATCAGTGAATATGTTGATAGAAGATAAAGAAAATTAAGATGAACCCATCAATATAGATAAAGTTAAGACTCTCCCCTTTCATTCATTGTGCATCAGCTTATAGTGTGATGAATCTCATTGGCTTTTCTGTACATTCTGTCTTAATGTTCTTGGATTTTCTCTTTTCCACAAATTACCATTTCCTCCCAACTAGATATTGTATATATAATATAATGTATATAATGTTCAATATTGTGAACATTGGAGGTGGGTGTGGGCAAATGAGGCGAAACAGCTTTAGTTCAAATGCTTTATTAATATCACTAGCTAACGGCAACTGCTTTAAACAATGAATGAACAGAACAGAGGTTTCCCCATCTGACAGCTCCTTAAATACCCCACTGTCAGATGGCTTATAATACTAAGTGTCCCTTTCCAGATTTTTAAGAGCCACAAGGTACTTCCCTCTGCTCTTAATACTATTCTTTTCTCAGTCCTTAAGAAGTCATTTTTCAATAGCTGTTTTCTACTTGGGAACTTATGCTGTATGGATTTAAGCAGGCTTTTCTTACCAATTCATGAACCATGTTTCTTTTAGATTCCCACAAGACAAATGCTAACTTTCCCACACTCTGGAATATTGCAGATATCAAGTAAATTGTCAATACTCTCAAGTAAACATGACCAGATGAGCCAATTCTGTTTGTAAGGCTGCTTAACAGAATCTTGCAAGTTTGAAATTACAAATCTCCCACCATCTCCTTAACAGTCTGATCCATTAAGAGAGCGCCTTCCTAGGTTTCTTTTTTAGCCTGTTGAATAATTGTGGGCTCCACCTCCTCTTGTCTTGTCTGATAATTCACTTGGCAGCATCTCTTCCACTGGTCCCTCAAGGTCATTCCCACACTCCATTACACAAATTTTAGAGGGCTTAGAGTCATGGGCTGTGCTGGGTTTTGCAGTTACCATATTTTTTGCACTGTAAGACGCACCCCCCCCCCCCCAAAAAGTAGGTGGAAATGTCTGTGCGTGTTATGGAGCAAATATTGCATCACAGACTGGGCCGCAATGGGGGAGGGAATTGGTGCGGCGACAGGCAGCAATGGCAAACGGCCTGTCATGCCACTGCCTATTGCCGCCACCTGTTGCTGCTGCCGCTGTTCATCCCTGCCGCCTATCGATTGGATCGGCCTCCTGGAATACCACTGATCGCTGTTCCAAGGGGCGTGAATCACCGCTGCCTGTTGCCACCGTTCGCCATAGCGAACGGTGGCCGTGGCAATAGGCGCCGTGGCAATAGGCGCTAGCGATCATCACCTGGAACAGCTGATTGGCAGTATTCTGGGAGGCCAATCCAACTGCCAATAGGTGGCAGTGATAAATGGCAGTGGTGAGAGGCAGCGGCAGCAACAAAATAGACTGTGGTCCCAGGAGAAAAAAAATCCATTGTGCGGACAGTTTCACCTATGGGAAATTTATTCCATAGATTCAAGAGCTGTTGGCTGAAACGATATAGGGTTTCCTGCCTGAGCAGGGGGTTGGACTAGAAGATCTCCAAGGTCCCTTCCAGCTCTGTTATTCTGTATAACAGTATGTTACAAGAGGCAACCGAAGAGTCTTAAGTCTTAAAAGGTTTAGACAAAGCCGTGCAAGATTTTCATGGCCGAAACAAAACAATTTTTTGTTTTCTTGTTTTCCTCTCCAAAAGCTAGGCGTGTCTTATGGTCTGGAGCACCATATAGTGCAAAAAATACAGTATGTCCCAGGAGCTAAAAAAAAAGGCAAAATTAGGAGATAGAAAAAAATGTGGCTGAAAGCAAAATGATGTTAAATATATTTATCTTTATGATAAAATTAATTATATGCAGTTAAGATAATTACTCACAAGTGTTTACAAGTGATTTCCCCAAGTTTGGACTTAGAATTCAGTGCCTACTTTTTGAAGAGCTGTGAGGCCACCTTTGAAGTTTTTGCTAGCTTTAGGATGTGCTTGTGTGAGTGATGTGTTTGCACACGCATATGTGAATCTACACTTCCCAACACATTCATTCTGGCTGGCTCCTGTATTGTGAAGATATTCAACACTTGAACATTTATAGGTGATACAGAAATTTGAGTACCTATGAACACCTGTAACCAAGGGACTGAAGCAGAGAAAGACCCTTGTTGCCCCAAACCCATTGATAATCTGTGGGCATCTCGTCAGCCAGAGGATGCTTTTACATGCTATGCATGTCCCAAAACACATATGAGGCAATTAACGTTGTGTCAGCACAAATCCAGAGAGTTTTGATTCAAGTTGGTTCTTGCTGGTTTTGCACAGTGAATCACTTGAGTCCCTGGAAACCGAGTGGAATCTGCATCCGTTTGGAAATGCAGTTTCTTACCAAATGCAAATGAGAAGTTCTGCATTTTCTTTGGTCCTTGTCTTCCTGTTTATCTCTGAGAATGGAAAGGTGACTCTTGAGGTTGCATAAAGAATTGCAGGGTGCCACCCCTCTCTTTCCCAACCCAGGCATTACCATCCCCCTGTCAAATGTAGCTTCTTATGAAGCATTTAATTATAGGTGGCTCAACCTGGCCTGGGTCCAAAGGCAGGTTATCGGCTCCTTGCTGATTGTCCACGCTTGGTGGGATGCCTTCCTCGCACCCCTATTCCCTTTTCTTCCTCTCGCTTGTGACTTTGGCTTCCGCCAGATGTCGGATGCCAGTCTCTCTCTTTTTCCCCCTCCCATCATTTGTCACCAATTTTGCTGTGTGTGTTGGTGGTGTAGTTGTCACCACTGTTCCTTCCAGTTGTAAATGTTGAAGGATGTCACGCTCTTTTTAATCACTGTTGTTATTTTAAATCAGAATAATGGGGTAGAGACTGCAGTCCCTTCCCCCATTTTTCCAGCATTGTACTGACATTATTTCTAAATATTCTGCCTGAATCTTCCCTTTTGACTTGCCCGCCCACAAGTTGAAACTTTCCTAACTGCCCTTTAAAAATATTATCAATCGCTGTAATTATAACTTGTAATTATAAAATCTAAAGTGGATCTTAATGTTTGTTGCTAGGGTTCACAGTTTACAGGCAGGTAGCAATATTTAATTGAGGTTTCAGTTGTTACTCAGCTACAACACCCTGAGGACCAGCTATATTTTTTCCCTGCAAGTCAACATGTACCCACCTTGTCAGCAAAGGCAGACCAGATGTCAGGTGCAAGAAGTCAGGAACCAGGATAAAATTGAAAAGTACTACAAGTTTTATTTCATGCTGAACACAAGAATCTGAACTACTAATGCAGTGCCCCCCCCCAATCTTTTGGGCACCAGGAACCGGTTCCATGGGGAAAGTTTTTCCCGGGAACCGGAGGTGGCCTGGTTTTGTCCATATACCATGGATGGGGCTTTACTTGTTTGCACAGCCCAGTTGCTGGCATACCATGGACCAGTGCCAGTCCACAGACTGGGAATTAAGGACCCCTGTACTAATGGTTAAGGCAAACTGGCATCAGATAGGAGTCAATGGACTTTAAGGGGGGTTAAGGGAACTTAGATCCCTTACAGGGGCGTAAAAACTCTAAACCAGTGATGGCAAACCTTTTTGGCACTCAGTGCCTAATACAGAATGTGCACATGTGCGCTCGCCAGGTGGTCTTTGTGTGCGCCAAAGTGCCAGAAACCCAAAGACTGGTGCTCTGGCGTGACACTCTGGCGCACACAAAGACCAGCAACGGTGCACATACCCACAAACAGGACTTGCATGCCACAGATTCACCATCACAGCTCTAAACTGATGATGCATTTGACCCCGCCCTCAAGCTTAGCCTGGTCATCATCTACATCAGAAGCAAGTAAATAAGGTTCATACCAAGGATACAGGGGAACAGCAGGGAGCTTCCATAACTAAATCTAGATTTAATTTAATTTAATTTAATCTATACTTTAGAACACTTCAGTTACCTCTTGGTGGGCTTTGCATTGTAGTCTGAAAAACTCTTTGGAAGGGGAAGCTGGCATCCTTCTCCAGCCTTGTGTCTTCCAACTACCAAATCCCACAACTCCCCAGCCAGCATGGCCACCCTTGCTAATCACACCATGGACCTCCACAATGGGATCTTGGTGCCTTGTCCACAGCTTGTCTCTAGGGAATGTCACAAATGCTGCTCTTGCAATCTCTTCCTTTTATATTTGGATAGCCCACTTTTCCATTCAAGAGTTGCTGAAAACATCATTGAAAACCAAACACTAAAACAATTAAAATGAAGCAGCCCCCAAAAGCAAAAGACGTGCAATTCCCCCCCCCCCAAAATATCAAACGGTTTGCTTTCAAACCTACATCTTAGTTTCTTTCCCAAAGTTGAGAGTAAAATATGGGGAGCATCCCACTCTCATCCCCCATGCCTCAACCCAATTAAATGTTGACATTCGTGGCTTCTTTAAAAATGCCTTAGTGGTAGAAGTTCCTGCCTTAACAGGTTCAGGAGAAGATAATTTCTTTACGAATTTATGGGGCTTATTGCATATATCTCTTATTATGCATTGCACCAGAGCTGCTAGTGTGTAGCAGCTCTACCTTATGGAAATGTACCCAGCTTAGTATACAAGACCATGGGCAAATTGAATTTATGATTGGCATCAAATGAGAGCAGAAAGGTGATTTGGGGGTAGCATCTGCCCTAAAGTGCAGCTCCCCATGTCTATACCTCTCCCTGCAAATCAGGGGAAAAGTGAAAAGAGTCATAAGAAAGAACTTGGAGTGCCTTCTGCAGTCCCCTGTACCCAAACAGCCTTCCCAATCAAGTTGCTGCACAGCTGTCTGGCTCTAATTAGCTTGTGCATCATTTATGTATGTATGCTTTGACATCTGACACACATACACGGCTTAAAGTTGGCATCTAGAAGCCATCATGTTTGTGGTCCGGAACTTGATTCACCAATTACAGTAGAACTTTGTGTTGACGGCTTCTAGATGTGCAAGATGCTTAGGTGTAAATAAAGGAGTGTTAACACAGGCTAATTAATGCCAAGACTGAGGAGCAGCTTTCCGTCCCAAACATTTCTAACATTTCCCCATATTTCTTTCTGAAAATAATCTCTTGTCTGCAGAGTCTGATGGTTTAATAATATCCTAAAAGGAACGTATCCTCCTGGGTAGAGGTGAGAAACCTGTAGCCCACGAAATCTTACTCTAATCATAGTCCCAAATTTCATGGGGCAATTGGTGGAAGTTGGCCAATTTCCTTCTTCTTTTTTCAGGAGGAAAATAAGTCTTTATAAGTCTTCAATTATCTGTTAACACTTTTAAAAGAAAGGGAGGAAAGATCCCAACGCATTTATCCCAAACCGGTGATGGGGAGACCTGGAGCAATCATCAAAGTGAGAAGACTTTTTCTACCCAGTTTTGCCTCTGGTCACCTCAACTTTAAGCCCTCTTGCTGCGAGCTCAATAGAAATGGCCACAGTTTTATTTATTACCGTAGAGATGAATCTTAATCATTTCTGAGTTTTAGGTTTAAATGGGGAAACCTTCCTGCTCCTTTTCTATGCCTGAGATTCGAAATATTGTTGATGTTGTATCATTTTAGGAGTCTGCTGCTTCAACCATCTTGGCTTCTTTGGAGAAAAATGAATAAAATTATATATTGTCCAACTAGGGTTCAAACAGAAGTCTCTTCCCCAAACTGATGCCTTGGCCTTCAGTTCCCATAATTAGGTTATGTGGACAGGAACAGAGGCATGGCTAGAACACAGGTCTCCCCAATTCTAGCCTGCTGCCTTAACTCCCACCCCAAATTGGCTGTTTGCATTTATTAACTAGCAGTTCAACTTTCTCCCTTCGTGAGCAATGATAGGTTACAAATAATCCATCTTAAAACCTTAAGTGGGACTCCTACAAACAGACCAAAAATTTCTACTGATCTGTAATGTTCAGCATTACATGTGGCAACTAACCTAGCATTAAATAAATCAATATCAACTTTGTCCAGTCCACTTTATGGAGGGTTAACATTCAAATGCCAAGCTCATTTTAAAACTTGAACATTGGAGTGTACTCCATCCTCACAGTTTGGTGATCTCTAAAGGTGATGGGATAATATCTTATACTTTAAAGCAGAGGCCCCCAAACCTGGCAACTTTAAGACTTGTGGACTTCAACTCCCAGAATTCTCCAGCCAGCTGGCTGAGGAATTCTGGGAATTGAAGTCCACAAGTCTTAAAGTTGCCAAGTTTGAAGGTTTCTGCTTTAAAGGATGGCAATCACAAATCTAACTGTATTTTAGTTTTAATCTGATTCATTCTTTTTTCAATCTTAACCTTCGCAGATAATTTGGGCTATATCACCCATTATTTCAAACCAACATGGTTGATTGACACATACACATCCTTCCCCTTGGTTTTGTTGCAGAGTCCTTATCATGTCAACCTGCTCCTCGCTGGCTACGATGAACAAGATGGCCCTGCCCTTTATTACATGGATTATCTTGCCTCTTTAGCTAAAGTTCCCTTTGCAGCCCATGGCTATGGGGCGTTTCTCACGCTCAGTATTCTTGACCGCTACTATAAACCAGGTGAGTTTGACAACTATGAAGCAGAGGTTTCATCTTTATAAAGCAAAAATGTTTGTACATTGATATTTGTAGAAGGCCGGTTTGGCATTGTTGTAAGTCAGGTATTAGCAATCAAAAGTTAGGCACATGGAGCTCACCAACTTTTCTGGACATTTGGAAGCAGAGTCGCCTTGGACTGTGAGATGGCCGGCATATAAATTTAATAATAATAAATCTAACACACTATAACACAGTATAACGCTTCTCAAAATCTGTAGAGAACAGTCTATAGACTTTGGTAACATAAAATCCTCACTATTTCCCTAAATAATTTTTTCTAGGTTCCAGATTCTTAATGCAGATTTTTTTAAAAAAAAAAAAAAATCAGAGATGGTTTATTTATACCCTGCCTTTATTATATTACATTATAAATAAGGTGGCAAACATATACATCACATCTTCCTCCTCTTATTTTCCGCACAACAACAATCCTTAAGTGATGCATTGGTGTGAGAGAGAGACGTTCTGGCCCAAAGTCTCCCATCTGGGTTTCATGGCTACGGTGGGACTTGAACGCACAATTTCCTGCTTTCTAGTCCGGTGCCTTAACCACTGGACCAAATTGGCTCTGGTTTCAATCCAGTGTATGCTGTGTTGGTTGCCCTTGGCTCTTCCGTTGAAATCAGTATGAAAAGTTTGCTCAAACTAACTGTTGTCCTGCAGAATTCAGTGGGATATATGTCCAATTAGTTCAGTCTGCAGAAAGCATTAAAAATACAATGTGTGTGCCAAGCTTGCCCTTTCTTTTAAGCTGTTTTAAGATGTTTTTGGCTGCCTTTTCCTTCCTGCAGATCCATCCCCCACCCCTGTGATGGAACAGAATTAGGCCGCCCTCCCCACTCGCGCCTTCTCCCATATTTTTGTCACACTCTGTTGTTCTCAGCATGGACGAAGCTTTCTTCTGAAATGTAAGAATAGCTGAGGCACTCTGCACACGTGCCACTTCCATTGTTAAAACCCAACGCCCAACAGGGAGCGAAGCACTAAAAGTCTGCGGAGGAACACCTCCTCGCTCCCTTGAGGGATTCGCAGCCAAGCATGGACAGATGGAGCTAATTTAAAGCCATAATAAGCTCAAGAAGGCCGTGGTGCCCAGTCTCTCCGAGCCCCTGGCCGTGGGAGGCAGAATTCTGCCGGGTTTCCCATTAATGCAGAACAAATTGATTTTGGACGGCTCGTTGGGCCACAGAGCTGGGGCACAGGTGATCGTCCTTACATGTGGAATGAGTTTTCTCCGAGCTGGGAACGGGACTTCAATTCCTTTGTGCACCACTGAAAGGCTGTTCGAACTTCATGAAAGAGGGTTTTTTTTTTTAGGGGGTGGGGCTCCTAGACTCGGCCACTAATTGAAGCTGTCTGCCGGGGTCTCCTTTCTTCCTTCAGGTATCACCCGTGAAGAAGCAATAGAAGTTCTCAAGAAATGTTTGGAAGAGGTGAGTGACCTGCCTCAGTCCAGGAAACCAATGCAGTATTTGCTTCCCTTTGTTTAGCCAGCACTTTTGCCTCTCTTCTGCTGCTGAATTCTCATTCCCCCCCCCCCCCAAAATATATTCTTGCCGGTCGGAGGAATCTCTATAAGGCAGCCAGATGTGGAATTGGCTACCAGGGAAGAAACTTCTTTGCTTCCTGATCTTCATTTTCTTCATGTCTTCCAGATTCAAAACTCCACATTTTCTTTTTAAAAAGAGGAAAAAGAAACAGGAAAAGAAATGCTAATTGCCTGCCCCTCGGCCTCTTCTGGCCAAGAGTTTTGCCTCTTTCATTCTTATGTTTAGTGATGTTATCATTTTCACTAAAAATTGGAAAAATGGAAATCGGTGCACGCTTAATAAGCAGGATTTGGGGGAAGTTTGATCATGAGAAGGTCCCGGTCTAGCCAAATATAACCTTTTTAATACTATTTCCAGAGAGAATGGAATGAGAAACTGTTTATTTATTTATATTTATTTGTTTACCTTTTTATGCTGCCCGTTGTTACGTGACATTACTAAGAATCAAAATTCTCTGGCTGAAGGTGAAATTTTCTGGCTGCTATTGAGAGCCTCCTAAAATGCCATCAGGATTAGGAAAACCCCAGCTGCCTTCTCAGTATAAAAATTGCCCAGTAGCTGCTGTCACTCTTTTTCCTTTCTTGCATATTTTGTTAATCAGTTCAGAAAGTATTTTCCCATAGTATGCGCTGATAAATCTGGTGGTTGATGGATCAATTCTTTACTTTGACACAAAAGAAGCTTGCCATGTTAAAATTCCCCCGTTTCTCTTCTGATCCCTTTGATTCACTTCAGTTTATAAGTAAGTTTCTCTGCCAGTTATACCGTCTACGTCAGTGTTTCTCAACTTTGTCAAGTTTCAAATGTGTGGACAACTCCCAGAATTCCTCAGCCTGCCAGGGGAGTTGAAGCTCACAGATCTGAAAGTTGCCAAGGTTGAGAAACACTGACCTACACACTACCAAATTTAGAAGTGAAGACACCTTGTTCAGTTTCAAACTGCATCATTCCTCCATCTGAAAAGATGTAAGTTCCTTTACCATCAGCATTGCAGAGAGGACAATACATCATACTCCAGCATTTAATATAATTTGCAGGATTTTTTTTTACCACCAGGCATTGAAGAGGCACATGGGATGAAATTCTCTGTGTTGAGTACCATAACCCCCAACATTCCTAAGAGGAGTCTGAGTTTGTTTTATGCCCTTTAGGTGATGATCAATGCTGCTTAAATGGAATTTTCAAAGCACTTTTCTTAATTTGTGGGGAGATGGCACCTGGCCCCTTTTCTGGATTTATTCCCGATAGGTCCAAGCTGACTTTAATTTCACAGATGCTTAAATATGGACTATACAAGTATGCTGTTGATGAAATATAAAATAAGACCTTATTTTCTTAATGATAATCTCTTTTTTTGCAGTTCTCAGACAGGCTGAGATTTGCAGGGTCAGCGGTGTGATTTTCCATTTAAAAATCCTCAAATTCTGAGTAAAGGATGGCTCTTTGACTTGCACCTTCATTGCACTCCCCCGTTAATGTTTTATGGGTCTTTGTTTAAAAGAAAAGCAACCTTTCTTGAATGAGCATGCGCCAGATATCTTGGGAAAGCAACTCCCAGAATTCCCAACCCTAGTTGGAGATGGCGGTTGGAAACATCTGTTCCTATTCCTCTCTATATTTGCAATTTGATTCTAACCTGAGTTTCTTAACTGTCAAAGCAAGGATGGAAGACAGTTTTAATAAACCGGTTTACTGTTGGGGGGGATTAGGGCATCAATTGGGCAAAGAAATTGAAAGAGGCTCCTGAAAAATCACACAGATCTTAACCTGATTAGCTGCAAATGCTGAACCAAATGGGTTTCTCTCCCTCTCACAGATCCAAAAACGCTTCATCTTGAACTTGCCTTCTTTCAACGCCCGGTTTATCGATAAAGATGGTATCCACGAAGTGACCAATGTCCCGCTCCTGAAATCAGTGGCCTGAGTCTCCAGGCTCTTCTTCTTTTGCAGTCTCCAATTTCCTTTTTGTACATGTTGGAAAACCAGAACATCTTTAATTCTGTTTCCAAAGGCAAATAAAAATTTAATCTTTCCTGGTGCCCCCCTCCCCGACTTTTTAACTACTTTTGCAAGGCTTTTTTGAAATGGTTTCTCATACAGGGGTTAAGCGTGTGTCTGTGTGTGTCTGTGTGCGTGAGAGAGAGAGAGAGAGCGCTATTGGCCTATGTCTGGTTGATGTTTTTTTTTTTTCAAAATAAAGTTTTAAAATTTGTTTTAAAATTTCAGATTTTAAAATAGCTTTAAAAATTTTAAATCCATTTAACAGTGGGTTAGGTTTCCATGAAATAGTAGTAAACAAAGTTCCTTTATTCAAATTGGTTCACATCTCCCAGTAAAGCACAGGTGTCAAACTCGCTGTGTCATATTGCTGTCACGTGACATTTTACAACGTTTTTCCCTTTCGCAGAGCTGGTGGGGTGTGGTCTGCATGTGACTCATCCAGGCCGTGGGCAGCCAGTTTCATACCCTTGTTTATCAAACCACAGTTGCTGGGGTACAGACACAGAGTAACCATGAACTCAACAAGAGAAGCAGGCACCAATCCATCTGTCTCACCATGCCCCTAAATCAGTGTTTCTGGGTGGACTTCAGCTCCCAGAATTCCCCAGCCAATTTGGGGAATTAAAAACTACACATCTTAAAATTGCTAAGGTTGAGAAACACGGATACATACTTTAGTACATTACTGTACAACATTAGACATTGATGCTAAATTGGCAGAAAATGCTACAGTAGTCATTTTTGGTACATTTTATAAACCCAGCCATTGTCTTGGGATATGTGAATCCTATCTATCTTATCCCCTATCCATCCATCTATCCTATCTATATATTCTATATAGTCATTCCTCAACAGAAGCAACTCTGGGTGGTGTAATTAGAAGTAAACAAACTACATTCAATTTTTTCTTTTGTCCACATTTTCCATCTTCAATTGCTTGGTCTTGAAAGTGTGACAAGATTCTTGTTTTCCTTTGCCCTTTCTGCTCAGGGAATGCTGGGAGTCTTGAGTCCCAACATATCTCCAGGGTGTCCACTGATATTATAACTGGCAGTTCTTCCTAAACCAAAACAGCAAAGATGACCAATTTCCAATGCTGTTAGTCTCATCCCCTTTTCACCTTGAATTAATGTTGCTCCTTTAATCGGCCTTTTAATTAATTTCATCACAGATCCCGGTGGCTTTCTGGGTATATTGTCATCAGCCAGAAGTCACAGATGCTTGGACGACACTGAGTTTTTTTCGTCATGGTTTCTGTTCATTAAATATCGGGCTGAAAATGTATTTAACAGAGCTGCAAGTCAAGATGATCTTTGTTGTGGATCAGAGGAAAGCAAAAACAAAACAAAACAAAAAAACCCGCACAATTTTTTTGAAAGTAAATGTGTGTTGCACAGAGAATTGCCACTGTTAAATTGGATAGGCACCCTGTGTGTGTGTGTGTGTGTGTGTGTGTGTTTAAATGTGTGCATTTATTTCATAGTTGGTCCTTCCCTACAGGCAGGTGATAGTTTTATGTATATTAATGATTTCGTCCCCAAACAGCCTGGTGGAGTTGGATTAGAATGGAACATATGTTTTGCCTCAGGGCAACGGACCAACTACAAAATCCCCTCTGACTCTATAGATATGGGGACAGGCTATGTTGGAAAAAAGCAGAGTTTCAAGCTTGGGGAAATTTTTTTAAAAAAAAAATATGTTCCTGCATTAAGGTGCAGACAAAGAACTGCTAAGTTCTCCCAAGCCATTTATGTAAATAGAATACCATTTTATTTTACTTTATCCTATTATTTTTGAACCAGGGTGGGGGTCGGGAGGGAAATCAAGCTTCAAGTCATACTTAAATTTCACTTGATTTTTTCTTAAGATCCTTCTCTTCCATTCTCCTGATCTATTCAACCTTTTGTGTGTGCATGTTTTGAACAAAAAGAAACCACTAGAGGCAAAATACAGGAAATAAATAACTGCCATTTGTAATTGAACTTAGTTGTATATGCAGCAAAAGCTTTCCCACTCCCAAGATTTCAAGAAGGAGCAATTGCCAATATTGGATCCGAACAAAAAATAATTTAATTTATTTTGTTTATATTAAAATTTATATGACACCTCACTTTGCAAAGCAACTCTAAAGTTGCTCTAGTGTGTTGTGAAGTTTTGGGCGTATCCTTCAGAAGCTGAAGTGGACAGTCCATGGCATTTCCGTTGTACCATCACAACATCTACCCTCTATGGATACCCTTGTCCCACCTGCTCATTTTCCAGGGAAGGTGCCTTTAATTCAGAAAGTAGCAAACAGTCCTTAAAACTAGAAGCTGTTGAGAATCTGATGCTGTCTGTTCCTCCTTTTACAATTTACCTTAAATTCCTGGACATCGGTTCATTTAGAGGACAATACATCTCATAGTTTCACAATGTATTAGATTGGGGTGACCAACCATGGAAACTTGAACTCCCAGAATTCTCCAGCCCGCCATAGTGTTCAATAAAGGAGAAAAATCTGTTGTTGGTCTTGGATTGCAATTTCCACACACCATGTATATTTTTAAACAGACAGCACTTCTCTAATGGTCTCCGTTGACCATCTTTGCAAAAAATAAATGAATTGATCAATCTTTTCCCCTGATCTACAACATTGAATGTTTCTAATGTGGTCTGTGACGATATTATTTTCATTCCCATTCCTAATAAATCCGGGGATGAGTTCTCTGCCTACTTCTCTGCAAAGCTTCCTTCTCTGGCAGATCAATTTACATTTGCATATCAGCAAAAATTGGCTTTTTTTGTACCCAGCTTCTGCTAACCTAGCAGTTCGAAAGCCCATAAAAAATGCAAGTAGAAAAATAGGGACCATCTTTGGTGGGAAGGTAACAGCGTTCCGTGCTCCTTGGAGTCTTTAGTCATGCTGGCCACATGACCACAGAGACGTCTTCGGACAGTGCTGGCTCTTTGGCTTTGAAACGGAGATGAGCACCGTCCCCTAGAGTCAGGAACGACTAGCACATGTGTGTGAGGGGAACCTTTACCTTTACCTTGCTTTGCATTGGCTCATGTGAAATGGCAGCTGCCAATTTAGAACTCCATCACTGGACGGATCCCCTTGAACCAACAAGCCTTACTCGATTTTTCCCACCCTGCCTAGCTTGGTGTTATCAGCCAAAGGGATCTACTTTGGCTTGTTGGCAAAGGACCTCTCACCATTCACCCTCTGCAAGGAGTCTTCACTTAATGACCATTTAAAGTGACAACAGAGCCTGAAAAAGGGATGACTCAGATGTGACAACTACCTCAAGTGATCCCATTTTGGGTGCTAATGACTACCAGTCCACATTTACAGCCATTTGCAGCATTCCATAGTTACATGAACACAATTTATAACATCATCATCCTCTTGTGCCAAATCCGTCATTGGGCGTTGGCAATCCTATTTTTGTAAACAGCCACATGAGTTTTGTCCAAACCGGTCCCTTAGGTTTTGAAGCCATGAGGTTTTTCATCTGCCTGGACCTCATTTGCCTTCAATTTTTCCCTGGAGGATAAATTGAAGGATGCCATATTTTTCCGGGTCTCACATCACATGCCCAAAATATTCTAACTTTCACTTTTTAATGGTTTTGATGATTTTCCTTTGCTTTCCCAGGCAGCTTATCACCTCATTTCTGATTTTGTCAACCCAGTTTATACGTAACAGCTGCCTGTAAATCCACATTTCAAATGCTTCTAGTCTCTTCAAGTGGCTTTCTGTCAAGAGACCAACTGTCCACTCCGTAGAGCAGGATAGAAAAGATGCATACATCTTTAAAACATCTGGTTTCTGGCAAAAAAAAAATCTGCCCATAGGAAACAATGGGTTCACTTAGCAACCGTGACATTCACTTAACCACCACTGAAAAAAAGGAGGGGTCATAAAGGCACAGTTGTGTGATTCTCTGCTTAATGACTGCAATGACTTGGAGGCTCAATTACAGTTGTAACTCAAGGACTTTGCGTAGTTTGGAAGAAGGTTCAAAACATCAGTCCTTGAAACATCCTTGGGAAAGAGAACGTAAAATATGTTCTTCCTTTTCTGCATGGGGGGGGGGTGGATTTAGTTGTTAGGACACGAAATATCACTGAGATATTTTTTTAATGTACAACTGCAATTTAAAAGTCCAAGAAAAGTGCCCTTGATTGATGAAAACTGATCGTTCAAGGAAGCAGTGTGTTGAATAACCCCCCAAGGCACCAACCTGCCCTTCAGATTAGCCCCCCCCCTCCCTAGCCCTCTGTTCTTCCCACCCCTCCCCTCCCCCGGCCACAGACCTGCCCTGGATTCCAGGTCAGGAAAGTTTTTTGATACAGAGGCTGAAACAAGCCTTGTCCAAATCTTTGTTAATGAAATTAGCCACTCCGGAAGTGGCAAATACTTGTAATCCCAGAATGGGCCTTTTTATTTAAAAACAAGAGGTGGGGGTGGGGAAGTCAACCCCTCGCATTGACATTCAAGAGTTTCCTCCCTTCCTCTGGACAGCTGGCTCCAGTTAAGCTACATGAATGCACTTATTGGATAACTACTTAATAGCACATTAGCGCTGGACCAAATGGCTCAGAATGTCATTTTCCATTTTTGAAGATGTCTCCATTTGCTGCAGTGCCTTAACAGGGCTGAAGGTAGCGGGGCATCACAACTAGGATCAGAACACGCTGGTGGGACAGCTCTTCTGCCTGGAATCCACACTGTATATCAGACATTAATACAATTGGGCAGGTCCAGGGGTATTTCACAAGAAGAGTCCTCCACTCCTCTGCTCACAACAGAATCCCTTGTGCCACCAGGCTTGAAATTTTGGACCTGGACAATCTAGAACTACGCCGCCTTCGGTCTGACCTAAACATAGTACACAAAATTGTCTGTTACAATGTCCTACCTGTCAATGACTACTTCAGCTTCACAATAGATACAAACTCAAGGTAAACTGCTCCAAACTCGATTGCAGAAAATGCGACTTCAGCAACGCCTGGAATGCTCTACCTGACTCCATTGTTACTTCCTCTAACCCCCATAGCTTCAACTGCCTACTGTTGACTTCACCCCATTCCTAAGAGGTCTGTAAAGGGAGCGTGCATAAGCGCACCAGCGTGCCTACCATCCCTGTCCTGTCCCCATTTATTTGTACTCATTTCATGTGCTCATGTCCATATTTATACTTACACCTGCTATCTCGTACATGTTTGACAAACGAACGAACTAAATAAAAATAATAAAGGAGAGAACCAGCAGAGGAAGCTGGCTCTTTCCTAAACCAACCTCCTGGGTTTGCTAATGTGGGTTGTTTGTGCATGTGCGTTTGCACACCTAGACATCACACGCTCATTACAACAGAGCCGTGCTCAGCACATTGTGAGATTAAATCCATTCCAGATCGTTTTCGACTCACAACTGTAATGGAGCCTGCCTATTACAATCATTAAGTCGTGACTGTCGTAAAGGAAATCACCCTTGTGATCAGATTTTGATGACCTTTCTTGGGTGGGGGGATAGTAGTTGTTAAGTGAACCTATTGTTTGCTATGGGGTATTTCTGCCGATAGTCAGAAGTAAATCCAAAAATGTCATAAATTGCGGTCATGTGACTGGGACACTACAAATGGCCGTAAATGTAGCCTGATTGCTAAGCACCTGAAATACAATCGTGGGAGTGGGAAGTGACCATCGGAACTTCACAACTGGGTCATACATTTGGAGGGGCTGTTGTAACTTCAGTCACTAAAGAGACCCTTAGTAAGTCAAGAACTGCCTGTAACTATCTTAGGTGAGGTGTTTATGTTGTACAAATCAGTCATTTTTCCTATAGCTAACTCTCATACCTTGCAAAGTAACTCTATAATGATTAGTTTCAAGTATTTTGTTTTTTAGCAGCATTATGGCAGCATCTTATTATTGCATTTAATTTTAATTTTGTCCCTAATGTACGGGTCATCCTCATTTAGCAACCACAGTTGGGACTGGCAACTCGGGCATTAAATGAAGTAGTTACTACTGAAACTGTGACCATACTTACTATCTTCAGCTTTCTTTTGCTCTGTGGACTTAACAACAATCGTAAATGCCAGGATTGCTTACTTTATTCATCACTGGCATGACTGCAAATGGTCACTCAGTGAGGCAGTCACCAAATGATAGCTTACTTGTACATTGACATTTACTTGTATTTATATCCTCATCACTTCTATTCCACACTACAACACAATAGCTTTTAGATGATTCTTGGAGAAACAAGCTCTGGCGAAGGGAAGGAGGGAGGGAGGAGAGAAAGGAAGGGAGGGAAGAAAGTAGGAAAGGAAGGGAGGAGAAAAAGGGAGGGAGGGAAGAAGAAAGAGAAGGAGGAGAGAAAGGGAGGGAAGGAAGGAAAAAGGGGAGGGAGGGAGGCAAGAAAGGGAGGGGAGGAGAGGGAGGGAGGGCAGAAGGAGGGAGAGGGGAGGGAGGAAGGAAGGAAGGAGAGGGAAGAGAGGGAGGGAAGGGAGGGAGAGGGGAGGGAGGGATCTTTCTATCTTCTGGCACTCCATGGGCAGAATGGCTAATGGCAAAGGTGTTTGTTATGGTGCCCATCACTAAGGCCCTCAGGTCTCTGCAGAGCTTTTATACTTGGCCAATTTAGGTTGCATTTGGGAAGTTGTGACTCAGCACTTTTATAATTCCATTAGGCTCTTTGAGCCAGGAGAACCCCCAGGACCACATACAACAACCCTCCCCGCCACCACTTTGCTTTGATGTCCCCTGGGATCTGTTCCAGCCAACGCCCCATGTCACCGTTATGAAATAGAAAATGCCATACAGCAGCTGCGAAAGCCTTAGGATAGTCTTAAAACTTCAGGCAAAAGCCGAAATCACTCCCTCCACTCGCACCATTTACTGCCATAACAAAATACAAGCCTGGAGATGGTGGTAAATAAAAAGATTTTATTCAGATAGTAACGGTGACACTTTTGTTGGGTGGAATTCATACATCTATTGCAGCTTTTCCAGAGAAACCACAGGAAGTACAAAAGGCAGAAGGGAGAGGGGGGGGGGGAGAGAATTCCATATGTGCTGAAATGTGTCTTAATTTATTTGCACTGCAAACTGTAATCCACGCTACCCTGTTGTGCGTTCCGAAACCTTATTCCCGAAAATTTCAAGGACTGACTTTTATTTTTCATAACGAAAAAAAAAAAAGAACTCTATAGAAATCCCAACTTAAAATCATTTTAAATAATACACACTGGACGTGTTAAAACTTCTTTTTATTTATTTAATTACACATAAATAAATATATACAGATTTCATTATAGTTCCGTTTGGCCTCTCCTTCAAGGACTAGTCTTGTGCTTCAAATCAATTATTAATTTATTATTCCATTATTTAATATTAATAGCATTACGAATGTTTCAGAACTTGGGATGAGGAGGCTGGGTTGGACCACCTCTCTCGCCTTTAGTCCAGAGAAGCTCAAAGGACATTTTGATAGAAGAGACGATGCCTAAAAGCAGGGATTTCTCTCCCCTTTAGTGTTGGGGTGGGGGTTACCAGGATGGCTCTTCTATCAGCACCTCCACCATGAGGTCTAACTGGACTCCCCAAAAATCGGTAAACAGAGTTGTACAATATTTTCCAAGATTGTATCACTGGGATGTGGTTTTTTTTGGGGGGGGGGGAACGTAAGACTGTGGCAAAGAAAAGCCATATAAAATCAGTGATTTGTAAGGTCATGATTATAAGAAGTGCTGATGGAGCCTTCTCTCTCTGGTGCAGATGTCCAGGCAGGGGTGGGCTTCAAACATCTCAGCAACGGGTTCCCTGCCTGGTTGCTGGGTGGGCATGGCCACGGTAGGCGTGGTCCGGTCAGCCTCCTGCACCATGGTGGAGGGGGGAGCGTTTTTGGCCTCCCCTGCCTCTGGAGGCTTTTCTCAAGCCCCCGGGAGGGCAAAAACGGCTTCCCCAGGGCTGTGGAGGCCCTCCAGAGGGCAGAAACAGGCCCATTTCCAGCCTTCCGGAACTTCCAGGAGGCCTGTTTTTCGCCCTCCCGAGTCTCCGCACTACCCCTGCACTTACCTGACATCCCAAACGGGCCATGTGGGGACTCCCGGGAGGGAAGGGTTGGGAGGGGAGGGGTTGTCTGGGCCAGCCAGGGGTGGGATTTGCAGGTTCTCCAAACTGGGCAGATTCTTAGCTAGAGGTTCTCCTGAACCCGTGCGAATCCGCAACAGCCCACCACCCCTGTACAATCCAGGCCTGTTGCATGAGTCAAAAAAAAAATATCCAGTACTCTTTGACTCTAAACACGCCTCGATTCTGAAAAGACCTTCTCTAGATTCTATGTGAAGGCCTCTTTGTCTCTGCTTTCTCCTTGGCGATGTTGCCTGGAACCTCCCAACCTTTTTTTTCTGAGCACGGACTTTTCCAATGAAAGACATAAAATCATCAAAATAATTGCACATATAACCAGGCTTCCAGTCTCTCCTATGGAAAATCAGTTGTCTCAACCCAAACCGCTAACTAATTTCTTCTCGTGCTGAGGTTGGCTCGGCCCCTTCTTCTTCTTCGTCAATCTCCTCTTTTTCATTGAATCGGTTTCAAAAATGCATCCGTCACAGTTTGGGAAACCTGGCAGGAGAGAGGAGGGTTAATCCTCTCCCTCCTCCCGCCCCTGCAACACTTCCAGGAGTGTTGAAGGACCTTCTGTCTCTCACATCCTGGAAATGGGAAGGAACCCTCTAATGGGGGAGATGCGGCGAGTCACAGCCCGCAGAAGGGGTCATTTCCGATGCTTAACATCCTTTTCTGAGGTTTTGGAGTCACCAACTGAGTGACCGTTGCCTGTGCTGTTCATGAACATTTTGTCAAGCCCCTTGAGGGACTCCACCAAGTAGTTCTGGAACGCGGTCAGCGCCGCACAGATCGCCGGCCCTCCAAAACCATGGGTGATTAAACTGAAGTGCGTCAAGCAGCTTTGAACGCCAGGTTCCAAGATGAGTGTCGGGCGGCTGTTTCCCAGAGGGGAGCGATCTTGAGCCATCATATCAGCAAACTCTTTGCAGATTTGCCTGGAGTGAGAAAAAGGGATATGAATGAGAATCAAAATAGAGCTGGAAGGGACCTTCTAGTCCAGCCTCCTGCTCAAGCAGGCGATCCTATACCAGTGATGGCTAACCTTTCTGGTGCTGTGCCCAAAGCACATGTGTGAAACCCCAAAATACAACGCGAGCGCCCCTGGGCATGCATCCCACACATGTGCCCCTGGGCATGCACCCTGCCACCACATATGCACCCTGCTCCCCTGCCCATTTTTTGCTTCCAGGTTGGTGCATGAGGCTTTCCAGGCCCAAAACGGGAGATAGGGGGGGTTTCGGTGGTGCCCCCATGCCCCATTTTGGCTTCCAGGTCAGTGCAGGAAGCCTTCCAGACCCAAAACAAGGTGTTAGAGATGTGTGCATGTGTGCGAACCCCCAAAATGCAATGCAAGCACCCCATATGTGCACGAGCGTCCCCTGCATGTGCCCTGCGCATGTGTGGCAGAGACCCGAAGACCATCTGACCATCGGGAGGCACATGCGTGGTGGAGCTGTGCTGGGGCGACGGCTGGCGTGCCTGAAGAGAGGGCTCTGAATGGCGTGCTACAGGTTCGCCATCGCTACCCTATACCATTTCAGACAAGTGACTGTCCAATCTCTTCTTAAAAACCTCTAGCGATGGATCACCCACATCTGGAGGCAAACTGTTTCACTGATTAATTGTTCTCACTGACATAAATTTTCTCCTTAATGCTAAAGTGGATCTCTTTGATAAGCTGCATCCATTTCTTCTTGTCTAATTGACTGTAGTATTAGGTGGAGTACTACCTATATTTTTAATGATCAGTGCAAAGGAGAAGTCTGTATATTTATTCTTTGCCAACTGCAACTGTTTCTACCCCTCCATGAAATATTCCCAATATTTTATGAAGGTATTTTACAAATTGACTGTAGTATTAGGTGGAGTACTGCCTAGTGCAAAGGAGCAGTCTGTATATTTATTCTTTGCCACCTGCAACTACTCCTTCCATAAAATATTCCCAATATTTTATGAAGGTGTTTTACAAATGTAAATTTATATTTATTAATGTAAATAAAAATAAAAAGGGGGTACAGGATAAAAGAAAGAAGGAAAGGGGGGGAAGCATTGACTTCTGACACTTTCCAGTAGAGTAGAATGAAATAGCAACCAGATTTACAGCCTCAGCTTTTTGTGTTACATTTAGTTACTATAAACCATTTCTGTAATTACACAATTATTCAATCTTCAAACTGAAGTCTATATTTCTCCCTCCCCCACTCCCTATTTTGCATATAAAAAACCAGAAGTGATTTCCCAATGGACTGAATAAAATCTTCTTTGTTTAAAACAGTTTACTTTCCACCAAATCCACTTCTTCCCCCATCCATTTTTCCCCATTGTGAGAAATAATATAGCTTTCTATTAACACTTATTAGATTTTCTGCACTGTCCTCAGTTGCATAATTGCAAAAACACGTGCATTGTCCTTTAAGCTGACTTTGATGCTAGCTTGTCTTCCACCACAGGTGCAACCCTATTACTTACTTGGTTGCTAAAAGCATGTTTTTCCGGGCGTGGAGCTCGCTGGGATCTGAATGCTGCCGACAGAGATATTCCGCTGCTGCCTTGGCTGGGAACTCTGTTTCACACACATAGCCAAAGTCTCGAGCGAGGTGAACAGCCTCCCCTGGAAAATTAGAGCACCCATAAGAAGGAAAATCCAGCTGAGATGGTACAGGTAGCCTCAACCTATGACCACAATGGGGACCTGAATTTCCTTTGCTAATTGAGTTTTGCCTCATTTTATGACCTTCCTTGCCACAGTTGTTGAGTGAATCACGGCAGCTTTTAAGTTAGTAACATGTTTGTTAAGTGAATCCGGCTTCCCCACTGACTTTGTTTGTCAGAAGGTAGCAAAAAGTGATCACGTGACCCCAGGACAACTGCAACTGTCATAAATACATGCCAGTTGCCAAGCATACAAATTGGGGATGGTGCAAGAGTCTTGTCACTTTTTTCAGTGCCACTGAAACACAGTAACAGAGTTGGAAGGGACCTTGGAGGTCTTCTAGCCCGGACCTCCTGCTCAAGCAGGTGGCCCTGTACCATTTCAGACAAACGGCTGTCTAGTTTCTTCTTAAAAGCCCCCAGTGATGAAACAACTTCTGAAGTTGTTCCACTTCAAACAGTCAATAGAATAGAATAGAACAGAACAGAATTCTTTATTGGCCAAGTGTGATTGGACACACAAGGAATTTGTCTTTGGTGCAGATGCTCTCTGTGTACATAAAGAAAAATAAAATAGAATACATTCATCAAGAATCATAAAATACAACAGCGAAAGTCATAGGTTACTAATAAGCAATCAAATTATACTAGGAAACAAATAAAACAATACAAATTTTAAAGATACAAGCAACATGGTTATAGTCATAAGTGGGGAGAGATAGATACTAGCAAGGAAGAGAAAAATAATAGTAATACAGTCTTAGTAAATAGTTTGACAGTGTCATAGGAATTAGTTATTTAGCATAGTGATGGCATTCTGGAAAAAGCTATCCTTGTGTCTAGTTGTTCTGGTGTGCAGTGTCCTTTAGTGTCATTTTGAGGGTAGAAGTTGAAACAATTTATGTCCAGGATGTGAGGGTTCTGAAGTTATTTTCACAGCCCTCTTTTTGACTCATGCAGTGTACAGGTCCTCAATGGAAGACAGGTTGGTTATGATGAATGAATGGTTAATGAATGGTTATAAGTCAAGGACTACCTGTAACCATTTTCTGCATTTCAACCAATTAACTGATTAGACCAATGGTACCGCATCTGCATCTCTGCCTCAAGTGTAACAGGGGTCAAGGCTTCATAAACTGCCACTATGGCATCTCACTGTGCCACCCAGCCCAGTGAGATCCAGAGGGGTTGGAGACTGGGCCATAATCAGCGTCTGCCCTCAAAGGAACTCTTGTCATAATAACAGGAGGCATGTCAAGATGTCATGACCCAGGTCTTGCCTGTTATGTCACAAGGCAAGCACAAAAGGAGCGGGGAATTTACAACACAACTCACACTTTGTCATTCCCTCCCCTTCTATAAGTGTCCATATGGCCAGAGCAACTGGGAGCTGCAGTGACCCAACCCACTCAGTCACAAAAAAGCTAACCAAGGTTTATACTAACTCAGCCAATACAGTTGCTGCGGCTTTAATCAACTTGGTTAAATGTAGAAGACACTAACATTGGTTAGTCTGGATGAATATCTTTAAAAAAAAAATTTTTTTTTTTTAAAAACTGGTTTTTGGGAGGTTGTGTTTGAATTATGTTTGCTGGTTAGCTTTTGTTTTAATTGTATGTGCTTCCCAAAATCCCAGGCATGAGATAAGCAGTTATATAAATTATTATGTACTAGCTGGATAACCATGCTTCATGACAAAACTATGTGATTGGGCAATGCAGGAGAAATCCAGTTCACTCCAGTTCAATCCATTGGCTCACTGATGGTCAGTAATTGAAGCACATAAGGGAATATCGCTCCTGCCACCTTGAATCCAGAAGCAGTTCCATAGGTGGAAGACGTAGACATTTTGGTGAGGTACCAACATTTAGTACTGTAAGGAGCCCCAGACCACTCCTGTGAAGTGAAGGAGTGGAACGTCTGCCAGTTTGAACTGAGGTAACGGAATGTGAGGCAATTGGCAGTTGGAACAGAGTTCTTTTCAGATGTGGAGGGGGAGTAGTACTCCTTAGCATCAGAGTGTGTTAATTATTGTATTAAAAATACTAATGATCTGATAGTCATTTCAAAAAATCCTTTCTTAGCGAGCACCCAGAAGCCAAGAGGAACATATGTGCCAAATTTCAAGTTTGTAGGCTTTACGGTTCTGGAGATTTCGTGATGAGTGAGTGATATTTGGCTTTTATATAGAGAGATTTATTTATTATTAGAGTTCTATGCAACGCCAGATGGCTAGATAAATAAATTTAATTAGATTAAATTAGAGAACCAGATAAAACATTAAAAATATATGATGCTACCGGTACCTAATTCCGTGTCAGTTTTTTTGCTATAGACTAACATGGCTTTCTGATCGCCATCTTGGATCAAATGTGCTGCATAAACATAGCCCATCATTCTAAACAGCAGAGCAAGTTGTCAAGAGTTGATGGGGTGCATCTCTTCAAATTATGCTCCGTGGGGGAAGGGGCAAGATAAATAGGGCCACCACCACAGAGCCCTCAGGATGTAGAGTTGGGGAGAACAGGAAGGGAAGATTGCATTGCTATTGTTAGGATTGGAAAAGGAGAATTTGCTTTTAACTTTCCACTGACTTTCAGTGCTATTATTGCTGTTGCACAATTAAAACAAAAGACAATACTGTAATGCCATTGAAGTTTTTTATGCTATTATTCTTACAGTATTTATAATGTACTTCATTATTTTTGTTTTACTATTTTATTATACTATTTGTATATTATTTTATTAATCATTTGGTTTTTTTACTTAATATATTTAAATTTTACTTTGTTTTATGATGGCATTATTATATGTGCATGTTATTATTTATTAACATTTTATTTCACTATGTTGCATTATTTTGTTTTTATTTGGCTATATGTATTCTACAAAGGAAAAATGTGTAGGTCAATGCTGTCTTTGTCACAAGCATACTAGCTATGGATTTATTTATAGGTAGCCCTCGAGTTTTGTCCTATGGTTGTAATTCGTGACAGTTATAAAGCAGGTCAGTCATGTGACTGACCCAATTTTACCATATACATTTTTTGTGGCGGTTGTTAAATGAATCACTGTGATTGTTAAGCAAACCAAAGGTGACCATTGGAACTTCAAATATGGGTTATAAGGATCTTCCAGGTAGGTCTGCTGGAACCTCAAATAGTCACTAACAACTGGTTGTAAGTTGAGGAATACATCATATGTGTGATTCAGGGGTGGGTTCCGGATGGCTTTACTGCCAATTCACTCGGGTGCGCGATTTGTGTGTGTGTGTGTTGGATGTGCACTGTGTGCGCATGCGCAATTCAATTAAAATTGTTCTGCCCATGTGCAGAACTTAAAAACAAGATGGCGGTGCTGATGGCACCGGCCGGGCAACTGGTTCGGGGGCATGGCAGACCTGAGTTGCTGCCTATTCCAGCAACTCAGGCCACCATACCACTACCGGTTCTGCTGAACCCCTCCGGTGTGATTGTGTAGCTATATGTATATAGCATGTGTGTCTGTATATATCATGTGCATTTGTGTCTGGGTGTTGTGTTTCTACCTCACATTTCCTTCAACTGATTCTGGTGGTATACAGTATAGACCAGTGGTTCTCAACCTGTGGTTTTCAGACTCCTGGGTGGCCACAATGTCACTGCAGAGGGTCCGTGAAGATTTGAAAGAAAATTGTTATGATCTAAATCTTGAGTTAGGTCTTGGAGGTCCATGACCAGATAAAATATTTAAAGAAGGTCCATGGGGAAGAAAAGGTTGTGAACCACTGGCGTGGAGTATTCCCACTTCCATCTTATCCCTACAACAGCCTTGTGAGGTAGGCTGGACTAAGTGAAATGATGTCTCCAAGGGGGCTTTCCTGTGTGGTTGGACTTGAGCCAATCTCCCCCGACCTCTGGCCACCCTCTTTTATTGGCTGCCTTTCTTACAAGATTGATAGGCATCAGCCCGTATAACCATGAGAGCTAGCACCTTGTAGGATTTGTGCCGTGACCTGATAGCCGATTCTGCTCAGACAAGAGGCCCAGACCTCACACCGAGAGGTAGACAGTGAGGCCAGCAACTAGGTTAGCACATTATAGGACGGATGGCTTAACCCGAAGCACAGCAGCGGGAGGGAAGATGAATTAACTCTGTCTACTTAAACCTCAGTTCGGGAGCTGGGTGTGATCGATTGCCCATCCATTCCGATTACTTCCACAGCAGTGGCTGAAGCTGGATCAATTTCACCAATGCAGGGGCATTTCCACAGAATGATGGATCCCCCCTCCTGCAGACTGCAGTTGCCCCAAGGAGATCCGGGGCTTCTGAGCAAAGGCTAGGTGGACAGACTGAGTCTCCCTCCCACGCTTCACCCTACACATGTTGTGGCACACCAGCGGCCAGCGGAGCTAGCAGCAGATTTGGACAATGAGGAGGAACATGAGCCAGTCCTGGACTCTGGGGAGGGCTCGGATGAGGGCTCTGTGTCGGATGCAGAGAGGGGGACAGAGCCGTATGCCAGTTATCAGCTGCCTTTAGAGTCAGACATCAGTGAGGCAGATGAACAGCTGGAGCCTGTTCCCAGTGTTCACATGCACAGAGTTGCCAGATGAAGGGAACAGCTAAAGAACAGGGGTCAACTTGGGAGTAAGGCCACAGATGGATGGTGAATGGGCCCTTCCAGAGGAAATAAGAGGAGCAAAAGAGGAGTGGAGTTTGCAGGAGACAATTAGTTTGCTTAATTGGTTCGTGACTCTCGGAGACTCCTTGCCAAGTTTTGCAGCTATCGGCCTGGCAGCTCTCCAAGCCAGATAAGGTCTGTGATTGTAAATCCCCCCTTGAAAGACTTTGCTGGATGTGAATGAGCAGAATTCACAGTCAATTAATAAAAGGGGTTTTTGTCGGGGCCAGGAATTTGCTTCATGCTCTTGGGAAGCCTAGGTCAGAACAGCGCATAACAGAAGTAGCAGATGTTACTCCCTAGTCCCTACCCTAAGCCAGTACTGGTGCCCATGCACAGGGCCTGGGAGAAATGCCCTGCAGAAAATGCCCTATGTCCTTTTTCGTACTGGATTGCAAAGGCTTCATCTAAAAGAGTATTTGGGAGAAAATTTCCTGATGGCCTGGGAGGATCTTGCCTGCCCTCCGCAAAAGATGAGATAGCCAAGAGTCCTGTGGGAGCGTCCAGTGTTTCATTCCACAATTGTCTGTCTGAATCAAATGATAAATTAGACTTACAGGTTCATCAGATCTGTGAATTGGGAGGCAGCCTTGAGTCCATCCAATCTTTCAGTGCAGGAATCCAAACTGCAACAATCTCTCCAGCTTTCCTACGGACCCTTATGACAAGCAAAGCTACTTGGGGCATTTAAATAGATTTCATCTGTTTTAATAGCCTGTAAGTTCCGCTTCTATTCTTCTTTACTTAACATAGACTTTAGTGGGGTGGGGTAGAGTGTTAGCATTTATAGGAATGCTAACAGGGCAGGCTGTTTTCCCCAAAAGAATGCCATTCCCTGAACATAAGATTTGGAGGTGCTTCAAAGCTAGCCAAGCCTTTCTGAAAAGCAAAACAAACAAACAGTTGATGGAGACTCTCAGTCATCCAGGTCATGGTTGTCCCAAAGGTGCTTTTTTTTTCCCCCTCAAGAGGCAATAGGACTTTTTGTTTTGTTTTCCCTTGAAGACATTTCACTTCTCATCCAAGAAACGCCTTCATTTTTGGGGGGACAAACAAAAGGAAATAAGAGGAAATGCTGGACCAAAGCATGCTGGGGTATTTATGCAGCAATACAAAATGATGGTCTCATTTGAAAAGACCCTCATCTATTTCAACGTCCTTCGTTGGAAAGGCTGGGAGAGTAAATAGGAGGCGTTTATGTTGCCCACCCCCCTCTGGCCTGCAAGTGTTAACTAGGGGTGGAAATCATCCAGCCCACCCACCCTAAATGCACTTTCCTGGAGTTCATTCATCCTGAAGAGCCCTGCCTATAAAGAGCTGCCTTTAAGAATTCCTCAAAGGAAGGGCCACGCTTCGTGGGGTAGGGCTTATTGTCCTCGGGGCAAACAAGCTATCATCTGTCATTTATACTGACCCCCCTTATCAGCAGTCAGTGACAGCTCCCAGCTGTCTGGGCTGAGCCCAAAATGCTTGTTTCCCTGCTCTCCTCCTCCTCCTGCTCCTCCTCCTCTTCCTCTCATGGAAATAAACCATTCAGGAACATCCAGTCCTAAAGCTGCCTTCAAGAACAACCTCAGCAACACCCCATTTCATCTGCTGCCAACAAAGCGAAGGGGCTTCCTTCTGTTCTTCTCCAGCAGCTGCCTTTCTGTCACAATAGATCACAGAACTGTCCCATACGCGAGGATGGCCTTTCTACACATCGTGGCGTTTCACATCGAAGCTGTCCAGGTGACGGACTCCTCTGACGGGACTTGTGACAAGCGGAGAAATCCTGCAGCCTTTTCTTCCCCCTCACCGCTTCTCACTCAATCTGGTCAAAGGGCATTCGCTTTCCAAGAAAAAAACATTGAATTGTCCAAGGATGGAAGCAGCATGCTGCTTTTTTATCTACAGGCAATCCTCTACTTGCCGGCCTTCTGCGCATGCACATTGCTCGCGCATTACATCGGGGCGGGTGGATGGAGCCTCCCACAGCCACCACTATCGGTTTTCCCGAACCGGAGAGAACCAGCTGAATTCCACTTCTCAACACACCCCAAAACAATTGCAATGATCAGTCCTTACCACTATGGGCAGTTCTTGACTTGCAACCAGAATGTCCATTATTAAGCCAGGCAGTTGTTAAATAAATCTCATCCAGTTTTACAACCTTTTCTGTCTCGGTTGTTAAGTGAATCCCTACATTTGTTAAATGAATCAGGCAGTCATGAAGCAAATCTAGCTTCCCTCATTGACTTTGCTTGTTGGAAGGCAGCTGGGAAGGTTGCAAATCTTGTTTGCAGCATCCTTGGGTTACGTGACCCAGGGATGCTGCAAATAATAATACTTACAATAATAATTAATTTTTAATAATATAAATACATAAACACATGTCGGTTGCCAAGCACTCAAATGTTGAACATGTGACTGTGGGGACGCTTAGATGGTCATAAGTGATAGGGCTGGTTGTAAATCCTCCCATAGTGCCGTTGTAACTTCAAATGGTCACTAAGTGAATGGTTAGAAGTTGAGAACTGCCTATATACTATCTAATCAGTTTAAAAACACTACCAAGAGAAATTTGGAGGACCTCTTCAAGCTTCCCATGAACAAAGTAGAAAGCAAGGGGTACAGAACAGAACAGGATAATAGATTTGGAAGGGACCTTGGAGGTCTTCTAGTCCAACCCTCAAGTAGGAAACCTCTACCATTTCAGACAATGGTTGTCCAATCTTTTCTTTAAAATCTCCAGTGATGGAACACCCATTTCTGAAGGCAAGCCTGGTCAATTGTTCTCATTGTCAGGAAATGTCTTAGTTCTAGTTTGTTTCCTTAATAAATTTCCATCCACTGCTTCTTGTCCTGCCTTCAGGTGCTTTGTAGAATAGGTTGATCATCTCTTCCTTGTGGCAGCCCATTAGATTCTTGGAAGACCACTATCTAGTCCTTCTTTTCATTAAACTAGACATACACCTTTGCCATTAATGTTAAGGTCAAAGGCAACTTCTTTCTCACAGTCTGTTTGAGCTGTTTGATCACAATGGTTTTCTGATACACTCTCCAAACAGACTGTCCTTTGAAGTCCATTTCTCTTCATGGCAATACCATGGCGTGGTGCAGGAGAAGATAAGTCCAGACTGCAGTGATTTTACAGTTGAGATGCCCTCTAGAGGACTTCGGTATCCTTGCTTTCCCCGTCAACCCTCTGTCCTCCATATGCTCTGGACTGTAATTCCCACAGTTGATTGTCAGTGCTCCTACAGCCGGAGGCTAATGGGAATGAAAGTCCGAAACTTCTGGAGACCACCAAATTGCCTGTCCCTGTGATTAATGATTTTGGGTTAAGATGTGTGAAGGACTCTGTTCCATATCAACACCGCTAATTGCATCCATCTCTGAGAACTTGTCTCTGTAACACGTTGTGTTCTTAGGGGACATCGTTATACGTGCTCTTCATAGGTGGCACCCGGATTATGGATGCCACCAAAGAAAACTTTTAGAATTGGCTGCAGTGATAGAGCAGCAAGGCAGTGATCACACTCTCGGGTGAGTGTTTGTATTGCATGCGTGTTTTATTTGAGGGGAAATAATGCAAATTCTGCCTCATGGATTGCACAGTTTTACTGCTATTTCTTTGCAAAGGTCAGTAGAAATCATGCCTCCTTTTCATCCATGTTTGGCTGCCAGATTGTGGAAAATAGGTTATAGATGGCTCGCTCTTGCTTTAAGGCAGGGGTCTCAAACTTGACTTCATTGCGGGCCGCAACAGGGTTGTGTTTGACCTTGGGGGCAGGGAGGGGGCGTGACCAGCTTAACATCACTCCTGTTGGGGGCTCCTCCATATATTTCAGATAACCCAATTTCTGTCTTTTTTTAAATTGATCTATTTTATTTTCCTCCTAAAGTTATTTTTTTAATTTGGTATTTTAATTTTAATTCTTTCTGTGCAGCCTTTGAAAAGGTGAGTCAAAGTGATGCAGGGCTGAAGGCAGGCAGTCAATCCATCAGCCAGGGTGTTAGAGAAATCATTCAAAATGGATTTTAATCAGGGGTGGCTTGCTGCCGGCATTACTGCCAGTTCGGTGCACAAAAAAATTTGCTGTGCGTTCGTATTTGCACCTAAAAATGTCTGTGCGTGCGTTAAAAAAGGGAAAAATACATTTCTGCAATGAAAATTGTTTTGCACATGCGCAGAACCGAAAATCAAGATGGCGGCGCTGTAGGAGAACCGGTTCGGGGGCGTGGCAGGCCTGGGTCGCTGCCAGTTCCAGCAATCCAGAGTGCCACGTTACTACCTATTCGGCCGAACAGGTCCAAATTGGCAGGAACCCACCTCTGGTTTAATGTAAAATAAGGACATTTTAAATCCCTACTCAACCCCAAAAGGCAGGCCAAACATAAATAATCTTACCTTCCACCAGGGACGTTAATAAGGTGACGTTTGCTGCTTTGCGCCTTCCAGCGGGTAGATTTAACCCTATCTTCTCCAACCTTTCTCTTAAACATCTTCCACCATTTTTAGATTTTGCCCTAAAACAGGAAAGCAGAAGAATGAAACAATCTGAAGGAGATTTAAAAAAAAAAAAAAACTAAGTAAGGAACAAAATCACCCTTAATTTCCAAAATCTGTTCTTCAACAATTCTAGGAAAAGTCATAGGACTGTTTGTAAACTTTGCAATTAAATTATGATAGGGGTTCATGGTTTGGTAATGACTTCTTATATGCATCAGAATTAATATAAAAAACACATACAGATGGTGCTTGCTTACCTGCTCACTTAGCAACTATTCAAATTACACCAGACCACCCCTGAGCTCAGTTGTGGACTTCTAATGACTGCGCCCCCCACCCCATGGTCATGTGATCCCATTTTTAGCACTTGGCAATCATCTTCCATATACATCTGGTTGCCATGTCCCATGGTTAAATGACTGCACTTTTGGGTGTTTCTTGCCAATTTCCAATGTTTGCTTCCAGTTTCTAGCAAAAAAATGCCCACTGAGTCAAATGAATCCATTTAACAATTCTGATGCTCATTAAATAACTGTGGAGTTCACTTAATGACTATGGTGTTTGCTTAATGACCACTGCAAAGAAGATTGTAAAATCAGGCACAGTCACGTGGTGACTCACTGTTGGACACCACAACTTATGATTGTAATACTGGGTTCAATTACACTTGTAAGTTTAGGTCCTAGGACTACCTATATACTGTAAAGGTAACGGTCCCCTTACACATATGTGCTAGTCGTTCCCCACTCTAGGGGGTGGTGCTCATCTCCGTTTCAAAGCCGAAGAGCCAGCGCTGTCCGAAGACGTCGCCATGGTCATGTGGCCAGCATGACTCAATGCCGAAGGTGCACGGAACACTGTTACCTTCTCACCAAAAGTGGTTCCTATTTTCCTACTTGCATTTTTTACATGCTTTCAAACTGCTAGGTTGGCAGAAGCTGGGACAAGTAACAAGAGCTCACTCCATTACGCAGCACTAGGGATTCGAACTGTCAAACTGCCAACCTTTCTGATCGACAAACTTAGCATCTTAGCCACTGAGCCACTGCATCCCTTGTCTAGGCCCTAGGACTATCTATATAGTCCTATAAAGGCCTGTAAACCTGCGGGCAATTTGTTCTGGGTAAGATTTTACCAAGATACTTTGGCTGAACAGCTTCTCATTTGTTTTTTAATTACTTATTTATTCAGTTTATATGTCATCCATCGCAAATTCACGACTGTGGAAACAGACACCCTTCAACCACAATTTAACAAATGAAACAAGTGGACATTGTGAATTCCTACCGCCGAAGGACACCACCAAGGAGAGAAGCGTTGAGACATTCTGGGGGTGAGAGTCTCCTCTGAACTTCACCGACTGTCACTTTGTACTTGGAGGTGGAGCTGAGGAGGGACAATCGTCCAGGAACGGAGCAGAAGACTTCATTTGGATTGGTCACTCCTCCTATCAGGGTGTCCTTGTTCATGGTCAGGGAAGAGATGGTGGTCCCATTGGCCTTCGAAGGGATGGGCACTAGAAGATCAGAACAAACAAAGAATGAAGGAGTGACAGCTATAACGAAACATGGGTTCATTTAGGATTAAGGAGCCATAATAACACAGCCATGGAATAAGAATCCTAACTAGGGCATCAGACCAGATTTAATACCCTATTTCCCCCAAAATAAGACCTCCCCGGATAATAAGCCCAATAGGGCTTTGGAACACATGCACTAAAATAAGCCCTCCCCAAAAAATATTGCAACACAGCAGCACACATGAGGTGACCACGTTCGCTGCCTCCTGCACCCCAAAAATAATAAGACCTCCCCAAAAATAAAGCCAAGCGCTTATTTCGGGGGTCAGTAGAAAATAACACCCTGTCTTATTTTCAGGGAAACATGGGTATGGAGAACAATTCTTCAGCAAGATCATTCCAATTCATCAACATTTTTGCCAGTAGTGGAGACATAAAGTTTTAAGATGTCCAACCTCTCACCTTTGTTTTTATAAATGTTTAACGTTGAAAAATGATTGTGAGAAAGACCAGTGTTAACTAGTAAGAACAAAGACAAAGAGTAAACATTGAATACCTTTTCAGCGTAAAATAAACTTCTAAAAGAGATTTTTCAAAACTGGAAAAGGAGACACATTTGGCAGAGAAGTCATGTCTAATATAAGATCATTGCCTCTAAAAACAAATTTTATTGGTTTTACAGCAGAATGAGTGGATTTTTTTTGAGATTCAAATATTATTGGAATATATTCCAATAATATTTATCAATCCCAATTAACTCAATTGCTATTTGCCAGTTTCTGAGCGATGAGACAATATTAGTCCTCCAGTTGTGGATGGATTGCAATTCTCATGAGCCTATCATTGTCTTGTCTGGTTGGGGCTCAGCAGGGGTATCCATAGATGTGGCACTTGTGGCTACCCTCTTGACTTTTTTGAATGTGGCCTGTGGACATCCCTGGAGCTGAAGGAGATTGACAACCTAGAAAAAACTTCAGTTAATACTATTTCTCATCTTCAACTTATGTAGATCGACATGCCACTGTGACAGAAATACACCATTCCTATGTTCTAGTGACTCAGAGTTAAATTACATGGTATAATTTACATCAAAGTAGGATTTGGGGACAAAATTCCAGGGTGTCTAAGAAGAATGATCTGGTGCAGTGGAGGGCAACTACAGCTGCTTTATGAACTATGGACTTCAACTCCCAGAATTCAACATGAACCTACATGGAATTGAAGTCCATCAGTCATAAAGGGGCCCTAGTTGACCACCCAGATTTGCAGGGTCTTTCAATATGGCAGGTCACTCGGTTACTATTTGCAAGACAGTAAAACAATCTACAGCTCATCCTCAACTTCCAATCACAATTGGTTTCCAAACTTATGTCATTAAGCAATGCAGTCATTATATGAGATGTGCCTGATTTTATGACCGTTTTACCATGGCTGTTCATCACAATCATTAAGTGAATCCAATTTCTACTCCCCTTCTCCGCCCAATTTTGTTTGACGGAGACCAGTTGGGAATGACACAAATCTGATTTGCTGGCTGGGGAATTCTGGGAGTTGAAGTCCACCAGGCTTAACGTTGCCAAGGTTGGAGACCCCTGTCATAAGACAAACTGAGAACGTGAACTTTCTTAACCTCATAGGGTGTGTATGTAGGGAGGTGAAGCTTCTTATCCTTACTTTGTGGGGTCAATGAAATAACAATGACAGCTATTGAGTGGAGAACTTGGAGAACTGGGTACTTGAGAGACCGCCTACTGCCAATCACCTCCACTAGACCGATAAGATCGCATAGATTAGGCCTCCTCCGAATTCCATCAGCCAGCCAGTGTAGACTGGCAACTACTTGGAGGAGAGCCTTCTCGGTGGCTGCTCCGACCCTCTGGAACGAACTCCCCGTGGAGATCCAGACCCTCACCACCCTCCAGACCTTCCGCGCCGCACTTAAAATCTGGCTATCCCGGCTGGCCTGGGGTTAAAGATTCTAACCCCTACTCGAATTGTATGACTGTTGAGTTCTTAAATGATGTAATGCTTTTATGTTGTAAATTGTTTGTCCTTCCCCCACCCCTTTTGAACTGTGAGCCGCCCTGAGTCCCGCCAGGGAAAAGGGCGGCAAACAAATAAAGTGAACTGAACTGAACTGAGTGAAGAAGAAGGGGAGAAAGGTTCGGGACATCCACACCTGCCAAGGGACCACAAGCTATGGAACTCAATTCACTCAAATTGCCAAGCTAATTGCTGAATATGAATGGCTTGACTTAATCTGAACAGACCTCCTTTGGATTACAAGAACTCCACCAACCCCATTGGCATCCAAGTAGCACCTTAGCATTGAACTCAGAGTGACAAGGAAGCCCAGGATCAAATTGCACACTTCAGGCCACTGCTTTTCACCCCAATGTATCTCAGGGGGCTTTTATGGGATGAAATGATGGGCAACTTGCATAAGCTTCTTTGGAAAGAAAAATACAACATATGGACAATAAATGAATAAGTCCAAGTAATTCTTATTATTTAATTTCTGGCAAAAACTTTCTTAAAACCACCAAAGAACCATCAAAGAAACACTGAGAATACTTCTACCAACACTATCCTGTTTCCCTGAAAATAAGCCCTCCCTGAAAATATTGCAACACAGCAGCAGCCATGAGGAGCAGCTCATCGCCTCCTACACCTCAAAAATAATAAGACCTCCCCAAAAATAAGGCCAAGTGCTTATTTCAGGGATCAAAAGAAAATAAGACCCTGTCTTATTTTCGGGGAAACATGGTAGTACCGGTATATAAAAATAAGAGCAAATCCCACTTCCTTCTAGCTCGAATGTTATTATCTACTTTGATAATTAAATGTCTGCAAGAAAACCACCAAGCTCAGAGAGCACCCAGGACCCCATAGCTCTCTTAAAACTTTTTTTATTATGCTATAAAACTTTGGAACATCCAGCTGTACAAATCCTCTCTTTTGATTATAAAAAACAAACAAAGAGGTACCTTTAATTTGTTTTGACAACAAGATCAGGAACAAAAGTTCTTTTCCTCCACTTCAGTGTTTCTCAAACTTGCCATGTTTCTGACTTCAACTCCCACAATTCCTTAGCCAGCATAAGGAATTCCGGGAGTTGAAATCCACTCATTTTAAAGTTGCCAAGTTCTACGTCATGTATAGTATGTGATGCCTGGGAACGTACTATCAGTTTTACAAAAACAACTTACATAACCTAGAGTTCTTACACAGCAAAGGATAGATATCTGATTAAGTGGCGTGACTCATTTTCCAGCCAATAAAATGTACCATTGTGAATTCATAAGCTCATCACAAGTATGAATTAAGAATTTAAGACAGTGTCCAGGTCACGTGGCTTCCCAACCAGGGTTGCTTATATGAATGGTAGAGAAAGAATGTTGGTTTCAAAGCAAACCCCCTTTTGGGGGGCAAGAATCATACCTAATATTTTCACATTGGCTCAGACTAGGAGGAAGAAATATGTCAGTTGTGGTTTGTCTTCCTTTCCCACCAGTGGTGGGATTCAAAAATTCTCATTACCGGTTCGGTGGGCATGGCTAGGTGGGGGGGGGGGGCATGTGACTGAGTGGGCATGGCCAACTTGACATCATTCAAGTTCATGCCCAAGTGGATTTGCAAGGCAATGGGATGCACATGCGTGAAGAAGATGGCAATGGCAGCCACTTTTTCGCCGACCGGAGGACTTTTCAGCGACCTGCAGCCACTTTGAGAGCCAGTATGCAAAGTGGGGGGGCAAGTGAATGGTGAGCAGGTGGGCAGGGTGAGCAACTGGTGACAGAAGGAGCAGTTTGGGGGCGTGGCCAGCGGTCATCAATACCAGTTCGCCGAATGGGCAAAATTTCTGCCACTGGTTTGGGCGAACCGGTACGAACAGGCTGAATACCACCTCTTCACTGAATCCTCCTTCAGTTTGTTTTTTAAAGTAGGCACTTCAGACATCTTCAACTTATGACCATTCATTTAGTGAATTTTTCAAAGTTACCACAGCACTCAAAAAAGTGACATGCAACTGTTCCCCGCATTTTTGGCTGTCACAGCATCTCCACAATCACATGATCAAAATTCGGGCACTTGGCAAGCCGCATGTATGTACAATGGTTGCAACATGCTAAGATCATATGATTGTTACTTGCGACCTCCCCAGCTGGCTTCTGACTTGCTAAGTCAATGGGGGAAGCCAGATTCGCAATGACCACAGGATTCCCTGAATTGCAGTGATTCACTTAACTACTGCCTTGCTTAGCAATCAAAATTCTTGTCTCAGTTGTAGTCATAACTTGAGGATTAGGTCATTGTTAGGTCATACTGTGCATAATTCTTTTAACATGCCCATTTGGTTTGTGATTTTGCCTAATATACAGCTTTTGCCAAGAAAAATAATAATGCCACAGGATCCTGCATTTTTGTACATAGTTTTCAGGTGAATTTCCCTGGTGTGCTTTTTAAAAAAAAATTACAAGCTGCACTTTAAAAATCTTGTAATGCTTTTTGCTTGTTTCATGAAATTTAAAAGACCCTTTAAAATAAAACCAACTTCATTTGTCATTTGTAACTTCTCCTAAAATGCAATATTTGAATAACTCAGTTTATCTTAATGCATGCATATTTCCTTGATATGTAGATCCTGATGCTTTGCACATTTCCAAATACGAATTTTCACCTTCCTTAAACTGGATGAAGACCTGACTTGATTTCAATTTCAACCTAGTTCTTTAATCAGTTTGAGTGTTTAAGATTTTAATAGCTACTTTGGCTACTGCTTTACTGCTTGTACTTTCAGTTATCATGAGCGCAGTTCAAATTGGGTTTATATACAATCCAGATTATAATAATATCATATTAGATTTGTAACTGATATAATTCCTTTAATTCAAAGCAGATAGAATCCAGCAGCCACCAGTTTTTTGAATGCTGTGGAAACTTTTGCTATGGCATTTTTGGAAGTTTCTGAAACAGGTGTTATAGATCTGTCCCATGTTTTAAATATATTCTGAATTGATATGTTTTGAATTATCTGTAAACACATCTGGTTAGTAATAGTATGTCTCCTTCTGGACTAAATCTGTCAAGAATATTCTTTTTTTTATTTTAATAGTTCTTGCTGGAACTATCAGAAATCCTAAAATTATTAAAAGCTCATAATGGTGGATGATAAAATTTGAACTTTGTAAAATACTTTATTGCAGAGCTCTAATTAATCATTGTGGAAAAAATGAAATATTATCGTTATCAATCAATCAGAATGTATTACAGTCATAGACCAGAGACCATACATTATCAGTATTATTAAGCAGATATTGGGTCAGATTGCAATGGTATTTCACTGCTACAATCATTAATTGATAAAATATTTATAATCTGTCTCACAAATAACCTGTATCGGCATAATTAACCAGTCTTCCCTTCCTTTCTTTTTCTCTTATGCCAATTTAAATCCTACATCAGAATCGACAATCCATGCCTCTGATTAAATGAACCCATGTCTTTTAATAAGATTTTGTTAGTCTGAAAAGTTGTTGCCAAGTTCCTTCAGATCTATAATAGGGAAAGCAGAAGAATGGTATGGTATGTTTTATAGAGATTTATGCTTATGCTTTGTTTACCTGGAAATATATTCCTAGAAACTCTCACAAGTGGTAAATTTACCACATAGTATATAGGGACACAACAGAAAGAAGATAAACAAGCTGATTAAAATGTCCCAAAGGTGCTTTTTGCAGAGGCAACTGGACTTTCTGGTTTTTCTTTGAAGGCGTATTGCTTCTCATCCAACTATGACTAAGCATCTCCACAGACATTAAGCAGATTAATATTGTTTTAGTCAACCAATTAAATTAAATTTAGTTAGGGTGCATTGTGATGCTTTATTTACCTGGGTATTGATGCCTAGAAATTCTCACAACTGGCAAATTTCACAATATATTAAATAAGAATTCAACGGAAGGACGATTTTAAAAAGATTAAAGTTATCTTAGTCAAATAATTCAGTTAACAATTTGAGCTTTTGGTTGTGTTTTGAAGCTTTGTTTACCTGAGTAAATCTGGAACGCTTCAAACAATTTCAACCAAACTTGGTACACAGATGACTTACACTCTGGAAAAAAATACTGTGGGGATAAGACACCCTTAAAACCCCTCTGGGTGTGTGTTCCATTAAGATACAGCTTGTTGTGCCTTAAAATGGATTCTACTGTACTGTCATAAAATGGCTTCTATTGTACAGCGCAGTGGAGTTGCCATGGTAATAGCTTCACGGTACTCCACAAGGGGGCTCCCTCTGGTAAGGGGAAAAATCCAACATTAGAAATTATGTCCTGACGTTTCCCCGCTATAAATAAATACCTGGACAATGCTAGATTATCAGCTTGTATATTAAATAGAAACACAATGGAAATAAGATAAACAATAGTTGTTAAAGTCCTATCAGTATTAGGGTTAATTGGGTTTTTGATAATCTCATTATTTTGGATCAACTTTGTTCTGATAGGGCTGTATTAAAATGTTTGTAGAACTTAGAACTGATTTTGATTTCCCTGAGAATTCTTCTTCCTATATTATTTAAGTCCCTTTTATTCAGATTGTTTTGCTTTGATCTCCTTCTGAAATCCCATGGCCTTTTGAAGGTTCCTAAAGCAGTGATCTTTTTCTTAAGAAGTTGAAGGAAGTTGATAGGATGGATATGAACCCCCTCCCTACACAGCCATTGTAATAACAACATTCTGTTTTTATTAAACCAGCGGAAGGTTGCTTTAAAAGTATAGGAAAGTCATTTCCTTTTATCTTAAGTGAGGTTAACACAGCAGAAAAATTCTTTCACATATTCTGGATATTCAAGGGAATGTTTAATAAGGGTTATTGCTTATTGAAGATGCAGTTCAGGAATTGAAATATTAATTCACATGGTCTGGACTTTGATTTTGCATACCACATTCAGAGTTGAAATGTATAGGACTATAAATATTGATGTAGTCTCATGTTCCTTTTCCATTGTTTATTTTATGGTACTATTATTTTACTTCTGTTTACACTCCTTTCATTTTCTTCCTTTTTATTATTGTAAACAGATAAAGTAGCTCCACAGAGAGATAGGTGGAAAATAGATTTAAATAACAACAAGAACAGCAACAATAATAATAATCATAATGATAATATGATTTTAGATCAATTGTACATAAAGGAAATCTGTATTTTGTAGGATAGATTCCCTGTATTTAAATTTCAGATATTGTAATTGTTTTGTGCATAGGTATGGTTAAAATAATTACTATCCAAAATTGGAAGGATATATCTACAGACTGATTTGCAGCCACAACATTCGTACAGTCGGTCAAAATGTGAATTGCTCAAAGAGCCCAGAAATGGATCAAATTTTTGGAGTTGTTTTGTTTTTGAGATAGTCTTTTCCCTTGCTCTCCTAATTACAAAACAATATTTTGTTAACTGTAGAATGCAATTCTCTCCCCCCCCAGCTAATTAATTTGATGCTATAAAAAGATGTTTGTTTGGTTTTTTAAAAAAGAGTTTAAAACTACAGGTAGTTCTCAACTTGTAACCATTCATTTAGTGACCTTCAAAATTAAAGTGGCACTGAAAAATGTGACTTACAACCAGTTCTTACCCTTACAACTGACCAAGTGGTGGGATTCAATTTTTTTTACTACCGGTTCTGTGGGCGTGGCTTGGTGGGCATGGCAGGGGAAGGATACTGGAAAAATCTCCATTTCCTCCCGATCAGCTGGGACTCAGGAGGCAGAGAATAGATGTCATGTGATGGCCATTTGTGACCTCCTTCTCATCCGACTTCTGGCAGGCGAAGTCACCGGAAAAAGCCAGATTTACTCCAAGATGGCATCACTGCAGTGATTTGCTCAACAACCATGGTCTCAATTTGAGGTCGTAAGCTGAGGACTACCTAAGATTCCCAAGGTGTACTGAGCTTTTAGAATTGCTAATTCCTTTTCATGCACAATTTTAAAGAAATATTTAGATATGGATTCTATTTAGGTGCTTCTTTTGGAGAGAGAAAATGGAACATTATTGGTTATGTTTAGTAGCGGTGTGTGCTAGAGTCCTTTTTAGCAAAGTATGAAAAGTATGGTAGAGATTCTCTACTTTCTTATCCAGAGCCTGGGCACATGAGTAACGCAATGTACTTTTGGGCACTCTTGACACGAGACAACACTCCAACAGGCTACGCCCCAGTGGCATCCACAGAAAGGAATGAACTAACACACGCAAGATGGTGGTTGCAGCCGTGCAATCCAAGTTCCACCCTGTTTGCACATGTATCCATATCACATGTGCATGCAATGTAATAGTATGTGGGAATGACTCGGGGAGACTGTGGGATGAGATGCTCCCTAGGAAGGATCAGATAAAAGTTGGGGGAGCCCACAAGTGACTAACAGGCAAAGAGAGAAACTTAGAAAGGATCCATCCTAATTAATCATGTAGTAAAAAGAGATGGCGAGAGATTTGTATTGTCTGATTTGAAGGGATTCTTTTAATGTAGCCTTATAATAAAGTGGAATCTAGTCATTTCTCTTGTCTGGTCTATTTGGGTCTCTCTGTCTCTCTCTCTCTCTGTCCTCCCCCTCCCCCCTCCCACTCCTATTCCCTCCCTCCCTCTACCCTCCTCCCTTTCTCTCCCTCTCTCTCTTCCTCTCCTCCCCACTCCCTCTCTTTCCTTCTCCCCCCTCCCTCCCTCTCCCTCCCTCTCTCTCTCTCTCTCTCTCCTCTCTCTCCTCCTCCACTCCCTCTTCCTTCCCCTCCCCCAGTCTCTCTCTCTCTCTCTCTCACACACACACACACATATGTTTGGGAATGTGGGAATCAAGTGAAGAAAACTACACAAAGTCTGTCTCTACAGGCTCTGTAACCCTGTTTATTCCTGTTGGCTTTGATGGTATTTTGGGTTTGTCCTTGTTTAATTACAGATGATTTTATGCATGGGTTAAGTTAAGCAACAATATTGGACTGAAATGAATGGAAAGATGAAATGTAAATATTTTAAACCTAATACATAAACCTAATACATTCTAATGTATTAAAACCTATGGAGGAAACTGTGGGTGCTGCAGAGGAGCACTGAGATGACTTTGGAGAAGGAATTTGGTATTAGCAAAACATGAAGGCAGCCTGGGAAAATGAGAAAGCTTCAGAAACAAACTCAGTTTGTCCCACCTTGATTCTCTTTGGTTTGCTTCCTTCCAGGGCCAAACAAGGCCAGTCAGACATCAAGACTAAGGACCCACTTATTCCTGAGTTTCTTTTGAATCCCAGCGTAAAACAGAATTTAATTTCAAAGCAACAGATGATGTGTCTTGTCAATTGTTTTGACAAATGGAATTTATAGGGCGATACCTTATGAATAATCCAATTTCTAGGCACATGTATTTGAGGGAAGATTCAAATTATGTTTCCCCCCCATAGCTATTAGATAGGTCATAGCAAGTCAAGAAAACCTGTTTGGCTGCTTTGAAGTTTATTGGCCTTGGGAAGTGCAATTGAAACCTTTCAGTCGCTACCTTTTTATAGGCCGCCTTGGCTTACCTTGTTTTAGAACCCCTTCCTTATTCATTTTAATCGTTTAATGTCATTATGTATGAAAAAGCATCATATCTTATTCTGCCAGTTTAACATATGTATGAAGTAGTTCATAACTTACACATTTCCTGCGATGGAAGTAAAGCAATCCAGATCTAATCTAATCTAATTGGCAGCTTATTTTCTGCAACCCAGAGGGAAATGTCAGGGAAATGATGCCACAGAGGTCATGACATTGGTACCCAAATGACACAAATTATGTTATTTGTGCATTGCATAATTCATGCCGTTCATAGGAGGATATCATGGCATGTGTGATGTCATTGTGGCTTCTATTAGGTTTTTAGGATCTGTAGAAAAGGCTGAGCTGGAAGGTGGGCTTAAACATGTCATCAGTTTGAAATCATTGCATGGCCACAAAAGACCTAAGTCCAGCTTCCGTGAATTCTGTTGACCCTTACCTAGCACCAATTTAGCTTTGACCATTAGTTGACAAGATTATTCTATTATCGTACTATAATGCACTTAATAAACTGTTCTGTGCTCTGAACTCAATGAATGCTCCTGGTTATTTGCTCCTGACAGTCTTCTCTTACCACATTCCTAATTTTTAAAAGTAAGAACCACTGATGGGTAGTGATGGCAACGGCAGGTCCTAGTTTTAATCCTGACCCGCCACCAGCAACCAGTTTTGCTATCTCAACAGTCCTCCTGATTCCATCAAACGATTTCATTTCTCCTCCAAAGAGTTGGTTTGGGATGAAGGCATAGATGTGTTGCTTGCTGATGAATGTTTTGAAAAGGAAGTAAGGGTGTCCTCAGGAATAGCTTGGTTCTATTAGCCTGCCTTCTATTTGGAAAGGAGATTTACATGTTTGACACCTTTTCTGTTTAAAAAATATTATTAGATCAGTAGTAGGATTTAGCCAGTTTTTACCACTTCAGGAGAACCCGTTGTTAAATTATTTGATTCCCACAACTATATTAGATTATATACTTTAGATTTAATTTATTTTATACATTTTATGAGGAAGGGAGGGGGAGGGAGGGAAGGAGAGAGAGAGAGAGAGAGAGAGAGAGAGAGAGAGAGAGAGAGAGAGAGAGAGAGAGAGAGAGAGAGAGAGAGAGAGAGAAATATATTGGTGTAGTGATTAAAGCATCAGGGTAGAAACCTGGAGATGGTGAATTCTAGTCTCCCCTTAGGCATGAAATCAGCTGGGTGACCTTAGACTCAGTCATTCTCTTTCAGCTCTAGGTAGCAACCAATGGCAAACCACTTCCAAAATTTTGCCAAGAAAACTGTAGGACTGGTCAGGGCAGCCGCCAGGAGTCAACACTGCCTCAAAGGCACAAAAGAAGTCTCCTCCTCTCTCTTTCTCTCTCTCACACTTAATATAACACAATTTCACTTTTTATATCTCTTATGTACTCTACCTAAAGGTAAACGTTTCCCCTATCCACTCGTGTCTTGACTCTAGGGTGTCTGTGCTCATCTCCCACAGGGTTATACGCTGAGGCGCACAGAACACTCTTACCTTCCCATTGAAGTGGTACCTATTTATTTACTCACATTTGCATGCTTTCGAACTGATAGGTGGGTAGGAGCCAGGGCAAGTAATGGGAGCACACTCTGTCATGCGGTGCTCAGGTCTCGAACCCGGGCTGTCAGCTTTCCACCTGACAAGCTTAGAGTGTTTAACCGCAATTCATCACACCCCCATGCACCGTACATATATTCAGCTTTTTACTTTTACAATTTTTAGTGTTTTACATTTCAGATTGCTTCCTAATGATTGAACCCGGTTCCTTTACAATATACTGATCTATGTAAAAAAGGTAAAAGAGATCCTGCGGGATTTACGTATAGTCGTTAGTCGTTGCTAACTGTAGGGGACAGTGCTCATCTCAGCGCTGTCTGAAAACATTTCCGCCATCAAGTACTCAGCATTATATCATGGAGCTCTGTTACCTTCCAGTGGTGGGTTCTGGATCCCATTGCAACTCAATGAAGCAGTGGACGTGATGAACCGGGGCCTTGAGGCTGTTAAAGACTGGATGAGAGCTAGCAAACTGGTACTCAACCCGGAAAAGACCGAGTGGCTGTTGTGTTTTCCTCCCAAAAATTTGGCTAACGTTCCATCAATCAGGCTGGGGGGGCAAAATTTATTCCCCTCAGACAGGGTCCGCAACTTGGGAGTCCTCCTGGACCCACAGCTGAGTTTTGACCACCATTTGTCGGCTGTGACCAGGGGGGCATTTGCCCAGGTTCGCCTGGTGCGCCAGTTGCGGCCCTACCTGAACCGGGAGGCTCTCACAACAGTCACTCGAGCCCTTGTGATCTCTAGGCTGGAATACTGCAATGTGCTCTACATGGGGCTGCCCTTGAAGAGCATCCGGCGACTTCAGCTAGTCCAGAACGCGGCCGCGCGAGTGATCATGGGCGCACCACGGTTCGCCCATATAACACCAATCCTCCGTGAGCTGCGCTGGCTACCTGTTGATCGTCGGGTGCACTTCAAGGTCTTACTTACTACCTATAAAGCGCTCCATGGTAGTGGATCTGACTATTTGAGAGACCGCCTCCTGCCAATTACCTCCCTGCGTCCCATCAGATCGCACAGAGTAGGCCTCCTCCGAATTCCATCCGCCAGTCAGTGCCGACTGGCGACTACGCGGAGGAGAGCCTTCTCAGTTGCAGCTCCGACATTATGGAACAACCTCCCCGTGGAGATCCGTACCCTCACCACAGTCCAGGCCTTCCGCACAGCCCTCAAGATCTGGCTATCCCGTCAGGCCTGGGGATAGGATTACTCTCACCCCGCCCGAATGTTGAGTGAATGTTGTGTTTTTATGGTTAATTTTCTTTTAATCACGATTCTTTTTTTAAGTCTTGTCTTGCACCCCCTTCCCTTCATTGTTGTAAGCCGCCCTGAGTCCCCTCAGGGAAAAGGGCGGCATATAAATCCCCAATAAAATCCTAAAATCCTAAAAAAATCCAGTACGGTGCAACGGGGCTGGGCGTCCACCACATGAAAGCGCGCAGCCCCAGCCACTGCAGCACTTTGATAGGGAAGCAGATGAAAGGGCTGTACAGAGCCACTTATAAATATCTGCTTGCATCCATCAGATCCTTTTTCCATCCACTTCTATCTAGCAGCTTAACATGCTCTCTACTCTGCTGCTGCTTCCCTAAGCAATTTTCGGTGCCAGACAACTCCCCCCCCCCCCAAATCTAGTTTGCAAAAGGATCCTAAAACGATGCACAAATCCATGGCACAAAGTTGCACATGAGATGCCAGCTGCTGTTTCACAGAAGGGCTGCTTTGCAGTGATTTGGAACAAAGCAGCAGCAACAGGAGAAAACTGAAATGTGCAGGATGTATATTTTATCAATAATGTGTTTAAATAGGTAAAGGGAAAGATTCCCCTTGCACATACGTGCTAGTCATTCCCAACCCTGGGTGAACCTTGTGCCCATCTCTGTTTCAAAGCCGAAGAGCAGCGCTGTCCGAAGACGTCTCTGTGGTCATGTGGACTAAATGCCAAAGGCGCACGGAACGCTGTTACCTTCCCACCAAAGGTGGTCCCTATTTTTTCTACTTGGATTTTCACATACTTTGAAACTGCTAGGTTGGCAGAAACTGGGACAAGTAATGGGAGCTCACTTCATTACACGGCGCTAGGGATTCGAACCGCCGAACTGCCGACCTTCTGATCAACAAGCTCAGCGTCTTAGCTACTGAGCCACCTCGCAATATATTTAAATACATATGCATATAAATAACCCCCTCCCCAAAAAGGCTACACTGGACCGGAGTTTTACCTGTTAATTGGGGTATCCCTTGCTACCATCATGGGGGAGATAGAAAATATGGATGGGTTATGTTCATGACAGAAGGTCTCTCATCCAACACAGGCAGCTTTTCCTAACCAATGTTTTCTCAACTGGCTGAAGAATTCTGGGAGATGAAGCTCAAGCATCTTAAAGTCAGCATGGGTTGTGAACCACTGCCTTAAACCAAAGGTCAGACTCGAAGGAGCTTCTTCAGAGCTTAAACCAAACCAAACATCAGAACTGAAGAAGCTTCTTGGATGAGAAGCGAAACGTCATCAAAGAAAGAAGAAAGTCCAGTTGCCTCCTGAAAAAGCACCTTTGGGTCTGCCTTAAAACTGCAATGCAAAGCAGGGCATGCACATTGAACAGAATTGAGGTTTCAATTGCTGCCTTGACTTTTTCTTTTTGATCCCTCACGTAACCCCTCTCTGCTCCCTAGCAGCCCAGAGTTCACCTGCCTCCCTTTTGCTAGCATGGAAGGTATTTATGGCAGGGTCTGCAGAGGTCAATGGCCTCGGCCATATTTCAGCCTGTCCTCTGCAATTTCTCCTTTTCCCTGAAGGGTTTTGCTTCTGTTTTTCTCAAATTTGCTCTCCTTATCTAAAAGCTATAATCTGAGGTTGCGACCAAAAGAACTGAAGCCTCCTCTTTTGAAGTGGGAAGGTAACACCGTTTCCTGCATCCATCGAATATCTCAGGTGCTTGGGGGAGGGGGCAGGGGGGAAAGGAAGGAGCCAAACAGGTAGGACAAATGTCACGCAGCCAAGGAGGAAGAAAGCTTGCCGAACGCTAGATTCCAGCTTGCAGAATTCTTCCATAACAATAAAACCTGCTTACTAGAAGCTTATCACATCTGATGATCTAACCAGGTGCAGAAGGTGCATTTACGTTCAGATCCCAGGAAAGCTCTAATCACTGGAATCACTTGCCACTGGAGTTTAGTTAGCCCCTTCTTTGTTAGTTTCAGAGATGTTTGAAATGTGCCTTTTTCAACAGACCTGAATGTTGACATAACAGACCTGAAATATTGACAACTGGAACACCGAGTTGGAAGGGACCTTGGAGGTCTTGGAAGGGACCTTGGAGTCCAATCCCGTGCTCATGCAGGAGACCCTGTACCACTCCATACAAATGGCTGTCCAATCTCTTCTTAAAAGCCTCCAGTGTTGGAGCACCCACAACTTCTGAAGGCAAGTTGTTCTTCTGGTTAATTGTTCTCACTGTCAGGAAATTTCTCCTTAATTCCAGGTTGCTATTCTCCTTGATAAGCTTCCATCCATTACTTCTTGTCCTGCCCTCAAGTGTTTTGAAGAATAGATTGACGGCTTCTTTTCTGTGACTTCAAATATTGGAAGACTGCTATCATGTTACCCCGAGTTCTTCTCATCGCTAGACTAGGCATACCTAATTCCCACAAACATCCATTGCATGGGTTAGCCCTTAGTTTCCTCAATCGTCTTTGTTGCTTTTCTCTGCACTCTTTCTAGAGTCTTAACATCTTTTTTGGGTCATGGTGACCACAACTGGATGCAGTATTCCAAGTGTGGCCTTATCAGTGGAGTATAAAGTGGCATGTGATCTTGATGCTATCTTTCTTTTGATGAATTCATTTTAAAATAGATTTTTCTTCTGTCACTTTATCATGTATAGATAGTCATAGAGAGATAAATATAGAGAGCAGCATTTCTACTGCTCTCTGAGAACTCCCGGAATTCTCCCAGGAGAATTCTGGGAATTGAAGTCCACACATCTTCAACCATGTCAGCTTGAAGATGTGTGGACTTCAACTCCCAGAATTCTCCTGCCAGCCATTTTCCCAACTTTCCTATGTTCCAGTAATATCACCCTAGATAGACCTAAGGAAATCAGAAGGACTGAGCTGCTGGAGAAGGGTGACAGGACTTCTCCCGTGGGGAAACTGGTCGAACAAGTTTTATTTTTGTGCTTTGGGGCTCACGGGCCACTCTGTTTGGGACAGAGGAAGAATGCCTCCAAAGGTCAAGTGAGCTTTGGTTTCCAGTATTTACAAGAAAGAAAAATGACCCAGAATTGAATGCAACCATCTCGAAAGGAAGATCAGACAGAAACAAATCTTCCTCTTCCATTATCTTCTTCTCACTCATTTCCTTCACTAACAGTTTAAAAAAACCCATCCTTTTTTAGGACCCTCTAATCCCTTAATTTGGAGTAGAGTCGAGATGGAGCTGAGCATTAATGGCCAGGATGCCCTTCTTGATGCCAGGCATGGAGTTCACAGCAGATACTTTTTTTCCCTTTATGCCCTAGGAGAGAAACATCTGCCCTACCTAGGATTGAACTCTCAACTTTCCAAGTGGGAGACGAGCGTCTTCACCACTAGGCCAGTTTCTTCCTCCACTAGCAGTAACCTCCACTAACCATTCTTCAGAGGGCTTTGAACATGGAACTTTTTAGGAAGAAGGTAGCCACTGTTGAATGTTACTGGATTTAGTTGGCGGTAGAGAGTAAGGGACATGGTGGCTCAGTAGCTAAGACACCAAGCTTGTTGTTCAGAAAGGTTACAAGTTCAGCAGTTCCAATTACTTGTCCCAGCTTCTGCCAACCTAGCAGTTTGAATGCATTTAAAAATGCAAGTAGAAAAATAGGGACCACCTTTGGTGGGAAGGTAACAGCATTCTGGGCACTTTCAGCATTTAGTCAGGCCAGCCACATAATGACAAAGACGTTTTCGGACAGCGCTGGCTCTTCAGCTTTGAAATGGAGATGAGCACCGCCCCCTAGAGTCGGGAATGACCAGCATATATGTCCGAGTGGAATCTTTATCTTAGGGAGAGTTTTATAATTTTGTAACAGTTTGTATAAACTTTTAGGAGTCCATGAAAAGTCAAAGAGAAACAAAAGTATGTAAAAAAATTAATGGAATAAATAAAATAACCAAATGACCTGAGTTCAAACAACACGATAAAATTGACTCATCCAAGCACAGCCAAAAAACAAACCAGCATTAAAAACTGATGAAACTTGGACTGTTTGTACAGATATCTGGTTTGCTGTTGACTTGGCCAAGCAAATCGATCTAAAATGAACTTCTCATTGTAATGGTAAATTGTACAGGCGATCCTCAACTTAGGACCAGAATTGAGACCAGATAATTAGTTTCATTGCTAAACCAGACAGCTGTTAAGTAAGTTGTGTGTGATTTTATGACTTTGAAATGCTGCAGCTGTCCTAAATACCTTTCAGTTGCTGGATGCCGAAATTTTGATTCTGTGGTTGTGAGGATGCTCCAATGTTGTAAGTGCAAGGACCAGTTGTGAGTCACTTTTCTTAGTGCTGTTGTAACTTGAAACAATTGCTAAACAAATGATTGCAAGTCAAGAACTATTGTATTCCTTTCCAGTTAATATACCGTAATAGATAGTTCAAATCAAGTTTATTCCAGTCAAAGACCAGAGAACAAATAAAAATACAATTTGGCATCCAAATTGATTGATATTATAGTATAGTTAGGCCATGTGTAACTGACAGATTGGATGCCAAATTGTGATTTTAATATAGATTTTATCTGTTATTTATTATTTTATTCTAGAATTTTTAACTGGATGTTCCTTGAGTGTTTTTATTTGTTCTGTTCTCTGGTCTTTGATTGTAATAAAGTTGATTTGATTAATAGATAGTTGTTGCATCCCATATTTTTATGTTGCCTGCTGCCAATGAACGGGACTTGAACTGGGCTAATGAGAAGTAGAAAATTAGAATTTTATTCTGCTTTATGCAGCCCTCGAATCTTTAACAAAGCAAATTGGTTTGCTAAATTGTTCGGGTCAGTCCAAAAAACTGAATCAGATAGAATTCATTCAAACATTCAGTTGCTTTTAAGCAAGTGCCAAAAGATCTTTCTTCCAAATTGAACAGATCTGAATTTTTATATCACTGACCTAAATTCAATTGCTTTGAAGGTGGTTAATGGAGACACTCCAATGTTTCCATCAAACAATTCATCCAAGATGGTGGAGACCTGTAGATCCCAATATATGTATATCATTAGCTGAAAGTTGCCTGAAAAATTAAGAAGTGATTTATCTTTATTTATTAAATCTTTATTCTATGTAGAACTGGAAAGGCCTGGAATTTTGAGAGTGCACAAAAGGCAAGAACAGCTGTCATTGCAGTTCTGATGAGACACAAAACCCAAAGACACACTGTGGAAGCTGCTTTCTGCCATCTGTTTTAACACCCCCCCCCTCAAATGCTGCCTCTTACCTTCACGTTATTTCTTTTCTCTTTCATATTGTAGGCAAACTTCCAAGCAAACTTTAGATTACAGCCACCATTTTTATTTTCTAAAAATGCCTCTAGTGTTTCTGAAAGACATGAACAATTCCCTGCCATTTTGGTTTTTTTTTTTAGATTAAAAGAAAACTGATAAAATATTAAAGTGAGGCCACTTTAATATTTTAATTAAAGCCTGTCACCTAAGCAAAAATCTACAGTATACTGGTACCTGTGTGCACCATATTATCTACCCTAGTTCAAGCTGAATTTCTCATTTTATCCAAGGAGAAAACAGACTGTAGTTCTGTGCTCAATCAATGGTGTTCACACCTAATCACGACAGTGCAAAATGGTGCCGTGGCATCTGAGACAAGTTCTTGTCACGGCAATCACGAACCCACCCCATTCAATAATTAATTCCATGCTGTCCACAACGTTCTCCCCTTAACCCGCTCCTTCCTTTGCCAAGAAACATATTAAGTACAGTACAGGCAAAGGTGGATTTCTGCTGGTTCGCCCCAGATCGGGCGAACAGGTAGTGCTGGCAGTGGGAGGATCCGCCCACCCACCCAGATGCGTCTGTGCATGTGCAGAAGAGGCATGGGAGCGGTGCGTGCACACAAGCAAACCGGTAGTAAAATAAATTGAAACCCACCACTGAGTACAGATAGTTCTCAACTTACAACCACATTGTATTCATTATACTGCAATATTGCGTTCTGTTTTGGTTGCCACGTTGCAAAAAAGATGTGAAGACTTTAGAAAGAGTGCAGAGAAGAGCAACAAGGTTGATTAGGAGACTGGAGGCTAAAACATATGAAGAACGTTTGCAGGAACTGGGTATGTCTAGTTTAATGAAAAGAAGGACTAGGGGAGACATGATAGCAGCCTTCCAATATCTCAGGGGCTGCCACAAAGAAGAGGGAGTCAAACTATTCTCCAAAGCACCTCAGGGCAGGCCAAGAAGCAATGGGTGGAAACTAATCAAGGAGAGAAGCAACTTAGAACTAAGGAGAAATTCCTTGACAGTTAGAACAATTAATCAATGGATCAAAGTTGCCTCCGGAAGTTGTGAATGCTCCAACACTGGAAATTTTTAAGAAGATGTTGGATAACCATTTGTCTGAAGTAGTGTAGGGTTTCCTGCCTAAGCAGGGGGTTGGAGTAGAAGACCTCCAAGGTCCCTTCCAACTCTGCTATTCTAATTCTAAACATTTGGGGCCAGAATTCCTGTTGCTAAATAGAGCCGTTATTAAGTGAGTCGTGCCCAATTAACTTATTCAAGGGAAGCACAATGGCATTTTTGCTATGGTTGGTCATTAAGCGAATGACACCACTGTTAAGCGAATGTCAGAAACCCAGCGGGAAGGCCACAAATGCTAATCATACAACCCCCATCATAAATATATGCTGGCTGCCAAGCAACCAGTTTTAGAATACATGATTATGGGATGCTGTGAAGATCAATCATAAGCCCCCATTATAACTGTAAACGAAGGATTACCTATCTTTTGCTGAAATCAAAGGAAAGAAATGTCTCATTTGGGTCAAGATGCCTTTCAGTATTCTTTCTGGTTCTAGATCCCTGGGCCATCCGTCTTCCTATCCCTATGAACAAAATTCTGGTTATTTGGTTTCTTTTCTTCCCTTGAGCATTCAGTTAACCCCAACGAACTCTAGATCCATGATGGCGAACCTATGGCACGCATGTCACAAGTGGCATGCGGAGCCATTTCTGAGGGCACACAAGGCATTGCCCTGTCAGCTCCAGCGCGCATGTACACGCTGGCCAGCTGATTTTCAGCCTTGATTTTCAGCCATTTTTTGCCCTTTCCAGGCTCCTAGAAAGCTTCTGGAGCCATTTTTGCCATCCCCAGGCTCCAAGAAAGCTGTGCGTGCATTTGGGGGGGTGGTCATGCATGCATGCACAGAGGGCACGGAGTGGGGGGCATTAAATTATGGGGATGGGCGCGCGGTCGCACTAGTATGTGTGTGCTTTTGACACCTGAGGCGAAAAAGGTTCACCATCACTGTTCTAGATGCAGCTCAATCAGATACAGAGGAGGCGTTTCTGTGGGTTATTTATAAACTACCATCTACTATTACGTATCATGTACTCAAAGCACTTTCTGCAGAAAAATCTGGACATGCTCAGTTGGGCATTTACAAACTGCAAGGATGTTCAGGAATGCAAATGGCAGGAATAATGTTGGCTTTGGAAGACAGGCTGCTGTTCTCACCATGGGTGTGGACCTCTCCTTTTGCTTGCATGCATTTTCATTTCCCACGGCCAAGCATATCTCTCAGCAAAGTTGACTGCATGGTGAATAATACTGACGCTAGCAATCATCCTTGTATCATCCTGTCTGCAATACCAGCAGGCAGATAATTTACAAGGCTCTGGTGCAGTGTCTTTCCAATCTGGGCAACTTTAAGATGTCTGGATTTCAACTCTCAGAATTCCCCAGCTAGCATGCTACCCAGAGAGAGACATAGAGGGAAAAAGAGAGGTAGGAATAGATATCGATGTTTGCAAGCCATCTTGAGCAGAGTTTTTCAACCTCCGCAGCTTGCTGCAATGTCCACAAGTTAAATAAAAATTGATAATGATACTAATGTATACAATGTTGAGCTGCTATGATAAGTAATAATTGGATATGAATATGGAATGTTACCCATAAAGGGAAGGTTAGAAATATTTTTGGATTACATATAAAGGTTATGAATAACAATAACAATAAAAAAGAACAAAATTAGACACAGCTAAGTTTTAACTAATAGGGGGGAAATGTTATGATATAGGATATAGTTAAATAAAGAAAGGATAATGATAATAAATTATATACATGGAGGATTAGAAAATTTTGGTATTAAATATTATGGATGTTTAGCTAGAACAGGATATGAGGATTTAATGTTAATGGAGGATTTTATAAATAAGTAAATGAAATGCCAGTATGTGGTTATGTATTAAATCGGTATATTTTATGATGAAGGATGTTTAAATAATTATAGTCAAATAAAAGTGGAGGTATGATGATGATAATATAATAAATATCCGAGTTAAGATATTAGAATTAATATGAATTACATTTGATGACTGTGGAAGAGATGCACAAAAGCCTTTTGTAACCAACTGATACACTTTCTACAGTATGTAAAGAAGGAGGATTTGTATGTGTTTTGAAAATAAAAAAATTATTAAAAAAAGAAAAAAATGGTTTCAGAATTATAGCTGTCAACTTGTACCAATTTTTTGGAGATATCTCTAACCATTTTTGGAACATTATATTTACTCACATACTTATCAGATTTTCACCCACGTAAACTAGGGAGTGACCGTGACAGTTTGAGAACATGTATTTTCTTAACAGGGATTTTATTATCCACTATTAATATCAGTATTTTTTTAATATATTGTAGAAAGTGATGTCTATTGCTGGTCAATGACTGTAATAAAGATATATTCCATTCTAACCTCAGCAGCTTTAAGCTGTGTGGACTTCAATTCCCAGAATTCCCCAGCGATTCCTGAGAGTTGAAGTCCGCAGCCCCAAAAAGCTGTCTGAGGAATTCTTCTTCTTGTGCCATATCTATCATCTGACGTTGGCAATTATGTTGGCAATCCTATTTTTATCAACAGCCGCACATAAAAGTGCTGCTGAGTTTTGACCATTAGATTTTGAAGCCATGTTGTCCTTCTTCTGCCTGGACCTCATTTGCCTTCAATCTTTCCTTGGAGAGGGTTAAATGAAGGATGCCGTATTTTTCCGGGTGTCGCATCCCATGTCCAAAATATTCTAACTTTTGCTTTTTTTATGGTTTTGATGATTTCCCTTGGCTTTCCCAGCCGGCTTATCACCTCCTCATTTCATGAGGAATTCTGGGCACTGAAATCCACCCAACTTTAAGATGCCAAGATAGAGAAACACTGCATTGATGCAAGAACCTTACAGCTGCAGTTTTCAGAATTCAAGCATTTATTTTATTCATTCATTCATTTAAAACATTTGTAATAGCTGCCCGTTTTATAACCAACTCTGGATGGTTCCCAAAAGGGCATGCCTTTTCCACTTGCCACAGTAGAATTTATTTGTAATAATTTTCCCAGGCAATACATATTACCAACATTTCATACTGTTAAGCTAAGATGCAAGACAGCAGATTGTCTGGAATGCTAGCTGTGTTCTGGAAGAACATACTCTTAATTATCTTTGTGGTTTAAATAAAAGGAGCCTCAGTAAGCAGCTGGTCACCTAAAACAGGTGGGCGAACTGCAGCTCCTTTATTAACCTGACCCCAAGTCATGGCTGGTGAAAGCTGGCAGCACGGATCCCTCTCACACCCTTTTGCAGTTTTGAGGCAGGAAGTACAGGAAAACTGCACAGTAGGGTTGCCAACCTTGTCTTTAAGATCTGTGGACTTCAACTCCCAGAATTCCTCAGCCCTCATGAGCATGGCTGGTGGGGGAATTATGGGAGATGAGGTCCACAGGTCTTAAAACTGCCAAAGTTACACCCTTACAGTAGACCAAGCATTAAGATCAGTTTTAAAAAAGTAAGCTTCCTAGAGTTTCTGCTCAAACCCACTGCTCGTTTTAATTTAAAGCAGTTGTTGATTTGTTTTTACGATGATTTGGTACGTGCTGTTTCTTATTAATGGACTGGAGGACACTTATAAACACTGACAACTGTGCACCACCATTAGATATTGTGGATCATTCCAGAAAAAAAGAAGCAGTGCGGATTTTAGATACAGGTAGTCCTCGATTTATGACTACAATTGGGACCACTAATTTCTGTTGCTAAGCAAGGCGGTTAATTGAGTCATGTTCAATTTTACAAACTTTTTTGCCCCAGTTAAGTGAATGACCACAGTCGTAAAGTGAATCATGCAGTCATTAAGTGAACTGTGCTTCCCCCATTGACTTTTCCTGTTGGAAGCCACCGGTGATCCCATGACCCCGGGACACTGCAAATAAATACATACCACTAGTACCCAAATTTTGCTCATGTGACTGGGGGGATGCTGAGGTGATTGTAAGTATGAGGCACAATTTTAAGTCTGAGGAATGTTGTAAGTGACTTTTTTCAGTGCCATTGTAACTGTGGTTGTTGTTGGAGAAACGGTTGTAAATTGAGGACTACCTGTACAGGTAATCCTCAACTTATCACCACAATTGAGCCCAAATATGCAAGTAGCCAGAGTGCGAATCCCAGAAAAGGGTGTGGGTAGCTGACAAGAGCTAAATAGCTTGAAATAGATCTCTACTAGTCTCCTTTTATTTCTTTGTCGGTAAAATTCAACACAAAAATAGTCTGTCGCGAAAGCAACAGCCTGCGAAGGCTCCTGGATTGAGGCTGAAAGGCGAAGAGGAAGCAGTATGCTCCGCCCCATAGTTCAGTAGACCAGATTGCCCTGATAAACTGGTTCCACCAGGGGCGGGGGGGAACACTCAATTGAGTCCAAAATTGTTGCTAAGTGAGAAATTTGTTAAATGAGTTTTGACCCATTTTTTGACTTTTCTTGCTGCATTAGTTCAGTGAATCACTGCAGTTGTTAAATTAGTAGCACAATTATTAAGTGAATCTGGCTTCCCCATTGACTTTGTTCATCAGAAGGTTACAAAATGGGATCCCATGACCCCAGGACATTGCAACCATCATAAATGGGAGTCAGTTGTCAAGCATCCAAATGTAAGTCATGTGACTATGGGGATGCTGCAACGATCATAATTGTGAAAGCGGGCATAAGTCACTTTTTTCAGTGCCGTTGTAACTTTGAATGGTCACTAAGTGAACTGTTGTAAGTTGAGGACTATCTGTATTCCCAGCTAGAAAGCACAAGGGAGAAAGCATGCTGGTCCCATCATCAGATGCGGCACAGTGAGGATTCCGATTGTTATGCTCAACAACCAGCCTGTTGTGGCCCGCCAGCAGAGCTGGCAGCAGACTCGGACAGTGAGGAGGTTGGGAGGAATATGGGCCAGTTCTGGAAACTGCGGAAGACTCGGACAAAGGCTCTGCATCAGAGGCAGAGTTGGGGCCAAAGCAGTCTGGCAGTTCTCAGCTGCCTTCAGAGCTAGACAGCAGTGAGGCAGAGGAACAGCTGGAGCCTGTTCCCAGCGTGCGCATGTGCAGAGCTGCCAGAAGAAAAGAACAGCTCAGAAATCAGGGTCGACTTGGGGGTAAAGCCACAGGTGGACGGTGAATGGCCCCTCCCATAGGGAATAAAAGAGAAGCGAAAGGGGAGTGGGCTTTTGCAGGAAACAATTCGTTCATTCGTTAGTTCGTTCATTTCAGGAGTGTGAAGATCTGCCTGTGAATCTCAGAGACTCTGTGCCAAGTCTTTCCTTTGAAAAATATTTACATGGCAGCTTTCCAAGCTAGATAAGGTCTGTGGTCATAACTTCACCTTTGAAAGACTGTTTGCCAGGCCTTTGCTGAATGTGAATGAGAGGAATTCACATTCGTTTAATAAAAGGGGTTTTGTCGGGACCAGGACTCTGCTTCATGCTTTTGGGGAAAGCCTAGGTCAAAACAAAGCCGTCCGAGTCTCCTGTTTTCCGACTAATGTCAGCGGGATGAGAGCCGAGGCTCCTGTTGCTCAAGAGAGGCCCCGAGATTAATTAAGCATGGCAAATAGTGCTTCACCAGCAGCCAGGGCTGCTAGTTCAGACAATCTGACACCAAAGTAAGCAGGTATGCCAAAAGGTAATGCAGGGCGACTTCCAGTAGCTGAAGGGAGTTTCCTGGGGATGAATCTAATTCCGGATCAACTTCATTCCTCCGGGAACCACCCTGCCTTCCAAGATTGGCCGGCTCCTTTGCTGTTTGAGGGGGAAGAGCCAGGCGCATGGATGTAAGCTCCATCCAGGGCAGTGTTTCCCAACCTTGGCAACTTGAAGAAGTCCGGACTTCAACTCCCAGAATTCCCCAGCCAGTGGAATTCTGGGAGTTGAAGTCTGGACTTCTTCAAGTTGCCAAGGTTGGGAAACACTGATCTAGGTCTATCCAGCAGGCTAATGAAATGTAGGTAGTCCTTGACTTACAACCTCATTTGAGCCCAAAATTTCCATTGCTAAGCAGTTAAGTGAGTTTTCATCAAGCGTGGGAAAATCAGAGAGCTTCTGCTCTCTACACGAATCTGAACTACTAAACATTCAAAGCAAATTGGTGGTAGACAAGAGTCAATGGAATTCAAGGTGGGCTGGACTTAGATCTCTTGTGGGCGTGAAGGGACTCGAGACTGATGACTCATTTGACCCCTCCCTCATATTCAGCCTGCTCATTTCCTACAGTTTCCCCCATTTTAGGACCTTCCTTGCCCCGGTTGTTCAGTGAATCACCGCAGTTAGTAACATAGTTGTTAAGTGAATTAGGTTTGCCCAGTGACTTTATTTATCAGATGGTTGCAAAATGAGATCCATGACCCCGGGGCACTGCAACCCTCATAAATGTGAGTCAGTTGTCAAGCATCCAAATGTAGATCACGTGACTATTGCAAAAAGTGATCACGTGACTTCAGAACACTGCAACGTCATAAATATAAGTCAGTCGCCAATGGCCAAATTTTGATCATGTGACAAGGATGCTGCAACAGACTTAAGTGTGAAAAATGGTCTTAAGTCACTTTTTTCAGAGTCACTGCAACTTTGAACGGTCACTAAACAAAAGATTGTAAGTTGAGAACTATCTCTAAAGCCTCCAGGGCACTTTGGAGAAAACACGAGAAGAGAAAGCATCTCCTATGCTCATCACAGCCTATAGGCATGTGAAGTCTAGTCAAGTTAACAGCCACAACAGTGTGACTTTATACACAATGCACAGTGGTAGGATTCAAATAATCTAATAACTGGTTCTTGCCCTAATGACCAGTGGGGTAGGCATGGCTTGGTGGTCATATGACTGTGTGGGCATGGCTAACTCAATGTCACTCAAGTTGATGGGCGCTTTGCCTTAGCTGTTACAATGCAATAAGGGTTAACCAAAGAGGCAGTTTATGTAAGCAGGGCAATAAAGATTAGGCTAGAAACAACGCCAGAATGTTTCCTTCCTGCCTTCCTTATAGGATTAGCCCCGTAAAGTGGAAAAAAACAAGATGAGATTTCCTCCAACAACCAGTTCTCCTAACCGCTTAGAAAATTAACAACCAGTTCTCCCGAATAGGTATGAACCGACAGAATCCCACCACTGGCAATGCACCTCAAAATGCACATAGCGGGGAAAAATTGGCACATAAAAGGCCCAACTTCAATTATTCTGTTGTAGCCATCATTTTGGCTTTTTTTTTTTGACCAGGTCCTACACAACCTGCTTCGCTGGAGATATCTACCATTCTAGAAGATAAATGCAGAATTAGTGGCTCATTTTCCTGGAGCATCTCCTTGTTGGGTCAATTCTTTTGATTTGGACCCCTCTCAGTTCCATTGTTTGTAAGAAAATAGCATATAAAATTATGCAGTATTAAAATTATTGGTGATTCATGGTTTGAAGTCACATGCCATCCAAACAAATCCCATTCTGCTTCCCACAACATCCACACCAAAATCTGAAGAAGTTGTGAGTGGAAACTTCATTCCAACACCTTGCCCAAAAGAGGAGTCCCCATGTCATGCTGGACAAAAGATTGTCCAGTCTTTCCTTGAAAGCCTCCAGCAATGGAGCCCCCAAAACTGCAGGAGGAAAGCTGTTCCATTGATTCCATTGTTCTCACTGTCAGGAATTAAAGGATATTTATTGTGCTTTTGTTTTGTTTCAGAGCTGAAGTTCAACTCTATTCAAAGTTCTTGAAAATTACATGCCAAAGATGGAAGCTCTAGCATGGGAGATTAGAAAAACACAAAACAAAATAATGTTGCAATGGTGGGATTCATTTTTTTTTACTACTGGTTCTGTGGGTGTGGCTTGGTGGGCATTGCAGGGTAACGTTACTGCAAAATCCCCATTTCTTCCCGATCAGCTGGGACTCGGGAGGCAGAGAATAGATGAGGATGGGGCCAGTCAGAGGTGGTATTTGCCAGTTCTCCGAACTACTCAAAATTTCCGCTACCGGTTCTCCAGAACTGGCCAGAACCTGTTGAATACCACCTCTGTAATGTTGGCTCCCCAAAATGCCTTTGATAACTCACTTGCTAGATTGAAAAATTGTTTGGCGATTGCAACATAGCTATGAAGCTAAATTTGGAAAATCAATCTATGAGTCCAGACACCTAAACCCAACCCATATTGGAGCCTCTTTTGTATGACAGCAATTGTTCTGTTCTGCTGGCGTGGGCAAAACCATCGGATAAACCAGGCTGTGTGCTTTGAACCTTGTACATATTTACAAGAATAAATACAACCTGTGTTTATTGTGCTACACAATTTTGGTGTCCAATAGACAAATTACTCTCAGGGTTATTTTCCGTCCATTTTCACCCTGCAAAAATGCAGTTTTGAATCTTCCTTCCTTCCTTCCTTCCTTCCTTCCTTCCTTCCTTCCTTCCTTCCTTCCTTCCTTCCTTCCTTTTGTATTTGTTTAAAGAAACGTATCCTTTTCTGCCCTTGGGAAAACCAAGGACTTGAGATCTCTGCTTCCCCCTATCCTTCCCTTAATAATATGTCTGCTCTCTCTAGTTAGTTTAGCAACCTCATTTTCCAGTCAATTTCACAACCCAATTTTGTTCAAGAACCTCTAGACAGTTTCACAACATCTACAGAAAATTCCCAGGGTTGATTTTTCTTTGCTTACAGATTCTAAACTGTGTGAATCCTTTCTCAGTAACATCCCACTAGCAATACCACCACTCTGAAACATCAGATGTCCCTGGTTTAGTACTTTTTCCTATTTATTTTATTAAAAGACCTAAATTTTAATGAGTTGCAGCTCATTTCCCCAGGTGCATCTATCCCATTTTTTTGACCAGGGTACATTTACATAGCTCTCTGACACACTCTGAAATGGGTACTTAGCAAGGCTTTTCACAAAAAAAATTCATAAAAATAGCCAGACTGAAGACAAAGACAAAAAACAGATTTTTTTCCCAACGAAAAAGAGCACCAGGAGGGCAGATTCTGTATTTTGGTGCATATTGGATTATTTATTTTATTAATCAAATTTATATAGCCATCTCACCAAAAGTGACTCTTTATATATCCATTTTACCAAAGTGCACAACCAGTAAGTGAAAGCATATTAAAAAAGAAAGATAAAGATAAAAATCACACAAACAGTAATTGTTATTGTGTTATTACACAGGTGGCATGCGATCATCTGCGGGCATGCCACCCGTCGCCCAACTCAGCCCCACTATGCATGCGCATGCACCTCCTGCCAGCTAGCTGATTTTCGGGTCTCTGCCACACATATGGGAGGTGTGCCATTTTTGATGCCAGGAGGCTTCCGGAGCCCTGGAGAGGCCGTTTTCATCCCCCCAGAGGCTCGAAGAAAGCCTCCGGAGCTTGGGAAGGGTGAAAACGCCCCTCCCAATGGTGCAGGATGCATGGTAGACTGCACATGGAGGTCACACATGCATGCGTGGGGGAGGGTTGCAGGCATGCAGAGGGGGTGGGCGCATTGCATTGTGGGTGTGGGCACGTGCGTGCACGATTTCGGCATGTAAGGAGAAAAAAGTTAGCCATCACTGCTCTAGGCAAAGCGGGAATCAAAATAGCCAACTGATCAATGGAGGCATCTAAACATGTCTTCAGTTCCCTGGGAACCTCAGCTTGATAAGGTAAACAGATGATGAGGGTCTTCTGCAATACCAAAAAGGATGGAGCTGATTTAATTTGGGGAGGGGGGGGGCTGGCAGGTACTACAGCAGAGAAGATACATTTCCTGGGAGCCCCCAGACATAAGCCCTTAGCTGATATTACCTGCAGCACATCTTCCCTGGTAGACCTAAAAAGATGAGCTGATTGAGGCACACGCTATGTGGGTGATTTAATTGTCATCATAAGTGGATAGGAAAATCAGGGTGCATCCACTTCGAGTTTCTGCCACTGTGTTGGACTGGATCTAAATGTACAGTAATGCCATGGCTGTATTAAGCTGTACCTGTAAGACTGCCAACATTTCAGAAATCTTAATCAGATTGTACCCTGGAGAGTACCCTGTTGAATTACTGTATAGGGTAGGTGGCATCCATGTTTCGGTGGGAAGGCAGTTCTGGATATTCCTGTATTCCAGGGGTCTCCAAACTTGGCCACTTTTAAGACTTGTGGACTTCAACTGCCAGCATGGCTGGCTGAGGCATTATGGGAGTTAAAGTGGGATAGGGATAAGAATAGAATAGAATAGAATAGAATAGAATAGAATAGAATAGAATAGAATAGAAGAGTTGGAAAGAATCTTGGAGGTCTTCTAGTCCAACTCCCTATTCAGGCAGGAAATCATATGCCAAATGGTTATCCAATCTCTTCTTGGAGATTGGAGTGCCCTCAACCACTGGAGGCAAGTTGTTCCCATTGATTGTTCTCCCTGTCAGAAAATTTCTCCTTAGTTCTCCTTAGTTAGTGGCTTCTCTCCTTGATTAGTTTCCATCCATGGCTTCTTCTCCTGCCCTCAGATGGTTTGGAGAAGTCTGAGAGTTGCCAAGTTTGAAGGCTGTTGCTGTAGTCAGTTCAGCTTTGACACCAGCCTGTGTGATTTCAGACAGAGACATTTTTCCCCAACACACCTTCATCCTTGTATTTAAACTGGGATTCAATTGTGTAGCCTCCGGTTATTTTTATCTGCAAAATGCTTAATCACAGGGTTGTTTTAAGGGCAAGTTGCAATAAAAATTATGACTTTGTTTGCCAAAGAAAGTGTCACGTCAGTTGCAAATTAAAGCAGGAGTCCTGAAAGAAAACTCACTAGAAGCTTGGATCATTTCCCCACTGAAATATAAATGTAATATATAAATAAATGCCTAACCATGACTTCAGCTGGAATTACCTATACATTAGTTAGGACTAACACAACTTTGTCCCCTTCCAGTCTCAATAGCAGCTTCGGCTGGTTTATGGCTGTGCAATGGCTGAGTTTATAATTTTCCTCTTTCTCCTAGTCTGTGTTTGCATCCCATCAAATCTAGAATCCCACAGCAACACCAAAGAATGAGAGAAAACAAATTAACAAATTAACACTTTGTCTGAATGATGTAGGGTTTACTGCCTAAGCAGGGGGTTGGACTAGAAGACCTCCAAGATCCCTTCCAACTCTGTTATTCTATTCTATTCTTCATTCCAATATTCTATTCCATTCCATTCTATTCTTCATTCCAATATTCTGTTCTAGTCTATTCCATTCTATTCTTCATTCCAATATTCTATTCTATTCCATTCCATTCTATTCTATTCTATTCTATTTTTCATTCCAATATTCTATTCCATTCCATTCCATTCCATTCTGTTCTTCATTCCAATATTCTATTCTATTCTATTCTTCATTCCAATATTCTATTCTATTCTATTCTACTCTACTCTACTCTACTCTACTCTACCCTACCCTACCCTACCCTACCCTACTCTACTTTATCCTAACAAGGGATCAAATAAGCCAACTTTCTTTGCTCTCCATAAAATACTGACTGGTTCATCCCACAAGCCATCGTTCCAACAGACCACCGCTTAGCAGCTCACAGAAAACTCAGCGTTTAAGAACTGCAAGCTCAACCAGAGTCAGTCAGTTGAGTTGGGTGGCCATAGAAATGGAATGAACAAATAAATAAAATTTTCTCCGTCTCCAAAATACAGGGGGGGAAACACGCTCGCGTGCGTGCACACACGCCCATAATGCCAGATCCGAGCCAGCCGCCTCCTGCACTCTGCTGCCCCTGAAGCAAAACGATTCCAGAGGCCCAGTTTCTTCAAACCGACAAAAACTGCCGGCTTTGCATAAATAAAAGTGCTGCGGATGAAATCCTGTGCCAAAAAAACCCCCAAACCTTTGATTTTTTTTTTTTGTCAACATTTTACTGTACTCGTACCTAAAGCAAAACCCTCCCTGATTTGCGAACATATACACACCTCTAATTAGACAAGTTGTAACAAAGTAGTAGAAGCGAGACACCAATTGCCTGGGAGGCACGAGAAAGCGGAGAAGGAAGCCTCCGAATCCTTCCACTTTGCCCAGAAAACTTTTATCTTGTGTACACATGCACACCCCAAAAGACGCACACACACACATTCCTGGCTGCTTCCTCTATTCGCCTTAATTAAGCATTATAAACATCATATTAAAAAGGGGGGTTGCAATTTAAGCTTGGCCCCTGAGGGGGAAAATTCTCTTTCAAGTTTTCTTTGTTTTGCTGATGAGGTATTTTTACACGGAGCAAAGCAGAAGAGTTCTCCTCAGAGAGTTTGGGGGGGGAGCAGTTCCATGACATTATTTTTGGATGAATTGCTGGATTTGTGATGGGGAAACACCACGGCAAATAGTTCCCCATCAGCATTTCACTCTCCAGATCGCTTCACATCACAGCTACTTAATCTGAGAAAAAAAATTGGCAAATGGGAATTGGTTCAGAGGTGGGTTTCAGCCAGTTCGCCCCGGATCGGGCAAACTGGTAGTGGCAGCCATAGGAGGCTCCGCCTACCCACCTTGATGCTTCTGCGCATGTGGAGAAGCATCTAGCGAGCTTGTGAGTGAGTATGTACAAGCAAACCGGTAGTAAAATAAATTGAAACCCACTACTGGACTGGTTACATAGGAATTTTGAGCCCAAGGTGATTTTGAAATTCTGATGTTTTGTGGATCAAAAAGTTGCACTTAACTATTTTCAGATCCTTCTGAATTTACATTTTAACACCTATTTGTAGGAAGTCAGGTATAATCTAGTAAAGGTAAAGGTTCCCCGCACATGTGTGCTAGTCATTCCCCACTCTAGGGGGCGGTGCTCATCTCCATTTCAAAGCCAAAAAGCCAGCGCTGTCCGAAGACGTCTCTGTGGTCATGTGGCTGTCATGACTAAATGCCAAAGGCGCACGGAACACTGTTCCCTTCCCACCAAAGGTGGTTCCTATTTTTCTACTTGCATTTTTTACGTGCTTTTGAACTGCTAGGTTGGCAGAAGCTGAGACAAGTAACGGGAGCTCCTCTGTTATGTGGCACTAGGGATTCGAACCGCCAAACTGTTGACCTTTCTGATCGACAAGCTCAGTGTCTTAGCCACTGAGCCACCGTGTCCCTCCATAATATTGAGAGGAAGGCATTTTTAGACCTTTAGAGATTTGCTTCCCTTGTTGAAATAAGATGCTGTTTTACAAACTTGGCAACTTTAAAACGGGTGGGCTTCCAATCACAGAATTCCCTAACCAGTGGAAACTCACACATCTTTAAGTTGACAACTTTGAAAAACACCACATTAGAACATGTTTTTTTTTTATGATTCACACTAACTCAGAGTTATCCAACTTTGGCAACTTTAAAACTTGTGGTCTTTAACACTCAGAATTCCCCAGCCAGCCATGAGAATTCTGGGAATTGAAGTCCATACGCCTTAGTTGCCAAGGTTGGACACCCCTGCACTAAGTCATAAAACCCAGTTTCACAAACTGCCGCAGGTGAGTTTACACAATATAGTAAGCCAAAACCAACAAATAAAAAGCACATTATGGTGGAATGGGAAGCTGCAGGCAGCTCAAAATAGTGAAAAAGACAACTGCAGCTGTGTGAGAGAAGCCCCCATGTTTTTTTTTAAACATCTATGGTGCATAAAATGAAGTGGGGCTTCAGTGAGGCAGCTGCAGCCGCCATCTTGAATTTTTTGACACTCGCTCCTCCCATGGGTCCTCTTGGCACCTCATAGAAAAGATCAACAAAGAGCATTAGGGGACTGGAGACTAAAACATACGAAGAACGGTTGCGGGAACTGGGTATGTCTAGTTTGATGAAAAGAAGGACTAGGGTAGACATGATAGCAGTCTTCCAATATCTCAGGGTTTGCCACAAAGAAGAGGGAATCAAGCTATTCTCCAAGGCACCTGAGGGTAGGACAAGACGCAATGAATGGAAACTAATCAAGGAGAGAAGCAGCTTAGAACTAAGAAGAAATTTCCTGACAGTTGAAACAATTAATCATTGGAACAAGTTGCCTCCAGAAGTTGTAAAAGCTCTAACACTGGAAGTTTTTAAGAAGAGATTGGACAACCATTTGTCTGAAGTGGTGTAGGGTTTCCTGCCTGAGCAGAGAGTTGTACTAGAAGACCTCCAAGGTCCCTTCCAACTCTGTTATTCTATAAGTGACACAATAGGAACATGATTTGGCCAAGATTCCCCAAAGAGAATGTTCCAGGGACTGCATCCTATGGAGAAAGTCGGTTGACACTTGCAAAATGTGGAAAATCCTGAACTGTCCAGGAGCTAAAACAGTAAAAAGTAAATAAGGTCTGAAATTCCAAGGATGATTTTATGGTGTCGGCTGCAGGATACAAGAGGAGGCAACAGCTGGAAAAATGTGTGTGGCGGTCACACACATTGCAGCATTGTTGTGATGAGGAACCAACACCATGGTAGGCTTACAACTTGTTTTATATTTCAAGCAAGCACTTCTGTTTAGCAATAAAAAAAACTTTAAAAAACATTTTTAAACTCTAAATTAAAATTAATATTTTTAATTAAGAAGGAACCAAGATTCCTCAAATCAGTGCTGCTTTAGTCTACTCCTTATTCTGGGATACTATCCATACTAAATTATTCAATGAAAGCACAATGGAGATTAAGGCAGTAAGGCATCACAGCTAATCTCATGATTTTCTGTTGCCTTCCTCATTTGAATGCCACTCATCAACTGGGAAAACAACTTCCTTAGGAAGGTGGTATATAAATTACATAAATAGGTGCAATAATGTAATCTCATAAAGTTTGGTTTAGTTTTGGGTATTTGTAGCACTCTAATTCAAACATTTCCCCCACCCCCCAAAATTTGGAGCCATTTGGGTAACAAGCCGAAGTCAGTGTGAAAATTTCATGTGAATTGGATACTTCAGCAACTGCTGAGTGTGTGTTTTCCATGATATTTTAAGTTGTATAATATCAATGGTTTCTTTTCTACCTTGTGCTGGAGGAATGGTCAGCAAAGGCTTAGCATCAGTGACATCAATGCCCCATTCGTGATTCATTTGGGTGGAACATTTTTGAAAAAATTAAAGACATCTGCTGATCAGCCAAACATAATTCCATTCTATTTGCATTGATCAGTACAGCCTCCAGTGTCATGTTGTGATGCTATACTTTAAGAATGATGTAAATGAACTGGATCAAATTGTGAGCATTAAGGGCAATGGACTGGACACTGATTTTACAAGGAGCACTTTAAGGAATTTGGAGCTTTTATTCTGGAGAAATGTCAAGTATCTGAAGAAGTATCCCAGTTGCAATGTATGGCTGTGAAGGTTAGACTATAAGAAAGGCTGAGCGCCAAAGAATTGAGTCCTTGGTACTGTGGTGCTGGAGAAGACTCCTTCGAGGCATTTGGACTGCAAGGCGATCAAACCAGTCAGTCCTAGAGGAGATCAACCCTGACTACTCTTTAGAAGGCCAGATCCTGAAGAGGAAATACAAATACTTTGGCCACCTAATGAGAAGGAAGGACTCACTGGGGAAGAGCCTCATACTGGGAAACACTGAGGGCAAAAGAAGAATGGGACAAGAGAGAATGAGGTGGCTGAATTGAGTCATCGAAGCAGTAGGCATGAGCTTAAATGGACTCCAGAAAATGATAGCGTACAGGAAGGCCTGGAGGAACGTTGTCCATGGGGTTGCGATGGGTCAGACACGACTTTGAAAGTAACAACAACAAATCATATGAAATATCATAAGCTTTTGGGCATCATCTTAAGAGTACAGGGCACCAAATTTAAAAGTGCAGGACACTGTCAAAACCAATCCTTCCATCTCCACCACCACCACCATACTGCCAGAATCAATGAGGCTTCTTGGATGCGATGTGAAACATCTTCTAGGAAAAACAGAACGTCCAGTTGCCATTTGAAAATAAACACCTTTTTTTAAAGAAGCATGCTAGCTGGAGAATTCTGGGAGATGAAGTCCATACATCTTAAAATGGCCCAGGTTGAGAAGCACACTAGAGAGACAAGGATGCATGGTCTTCCTGGGAAGACTCACGAAACCAGGGTCTGCATTTTACAGAGGGAAGAAGGTAACCAGGCATGGACCCTAGCAGAAAACCAAGGGGTTTTGCCAGCCAGCCTCTGTCCTCAAGTTCAATCACTCCAGTGCTAAACAGATTGTGTTAAATTCTCACCGACTCAGTCTAAGTATCAATTTGTGCTATGGGAATATGGATCTGCTCCAACTAGATCTATAATTACAGCATGGCACTAAAGAGGCAGGCACATTGTGCCCAGGGGGTTTTCATGCAGGCAACTCTTCTTGTTTACAAGCTTGAGCTCAGGTCACTCGTGGCAAAAATTCCCTTTTCTTTAGCTCTGCTTCTGCCCAAATAGATGCCCTCCTATTTGGGCAAAAGTGAAAGAGAAAGTGAAACATCCGGTACAGGGTGGGAGACCCTATAGAAATTAGGCGATGCTGGAAACCAAAATTCGCTCCTAATTTCCCCTGTTTTTTTCTAATTTCTGGGTTGCTCTGTTTTTAAGTACATGGCTAAATTTGTGCTTAATGAGGATTTGATAGGATTATATATCTAATAATGGCTGTTACTGGCGAACCAATTCTACAAAGATGTGATTCCAAACAGCAAGCAGAACGTTTTGATAACATTCATAAGCTGAATTTGGCATTTAACAAATTTAACACATCAAAAACTGATTTGTTAAAAGCGTTAGTTGCATTTGGGGAACCTTGACCTTATGGCGAACTCTTCTTTCAAATGTACAACTTTCCTTTCTTTCTTTTTATGCAAAACTCTTCCTTCTTTTTTTGGAAGCCTCAGATCATTTGAACTTGATGCTTGGAAGAGTTTCTTGACCGAAAATACTTTCACATCTACATATCTAAGCAAGTTGGCATGACTTCACCATAAAAATAATGTGTAGCCATCTCTAAATGCCTCTAAAATTGCACTACAAGTAGTTCTCGACTTATGACCAGAATTGAGCCCAAAAGCAAGAAATTGTTAAAGGAGACTTGCCTCATTTTACAATCTTTCATGTCACAATTGTTAAGTGAATCACTGCAGTGGCTAAATTAGTAACACAGTTGTTAAGTGCATCTGGCACCCCCATTGACTTTACGGGTCAGAAGATCGTAGAAGGGGATCACAAGCCTCCAGGACACTGCAACCGTCATAAATACATGCCAATTGCCAAGTGTCCGAATTTTGATCACATAACCATGGAGATGCTGTCGTAAGCATGAAAAATGGTCATAAGCCACTTTTTTCACTGTAAGTCAATGGCTGCCTTTATGTCATTGATTTCCTTTGTGTGTGTGTGTGTTGGAGGGCTTGTAAGCACAATGCACACTGTGTTTCCCCAAAAATAAGACAGGGTCTTATTTTCTTTTGACCCCCAAAATAAGCGCTTGGCCTTATTTTCAGGGAGGTCTTATTATTTTTGAAGTGAAGGAGGCGGTGAACATGGTCATCTCATGGCTGCTGCTGGGTTGCAATATTTTAGAGGAGGGCTTATTTTAGTGCATGCGCTCAAAATCCCGATTAGGCTAATTATCTGGGGAGGTCTTATTTTCAGGGAAACAGGGTAGCATCAGTGATGTCAGTGGTCCATTTGTGATTCATTTTGACGCACAATTTTTGAAGAAATTGAACACATCTGTTGACCCCTCAAATACAATTCCGTTCTGTTTGCATTAATCAGATAACACTTGGAGTGCAGCCTCCAGCCTTGTTCCACCACATTTTAAGGAAATTTTAAATGAACTGGAGCAAATAGCTAGAAGGACATCAAGGGCAGGGACTGGAAAATCATTTTTACAAGGAGCCATTTAAGGAGTTTGGATTTCTTATTCTGGAGAAGAATCAAGTGCCTAAAGAAGTATCATATGGAAGATCAGAACGTTTCTGGCCTCATCTTAAGAGTACAAGTAGTCCTCGACTTATGACCACAATTGAGCTTAGAATTTATGTTGCTAAGTGAGAAATTTGTTAAGTAAGTTTTGCCCCATTTTAGGACTTTTCTTGCCACAGTTGTTAAGTGAATTACTGCAGTTGTTAAATTAGTAAAACTGGCTTCCCTCGTTGACTTTGCTTATGAGGAGGTCTCAAAAGTTGATCACATGACCCTGGGGCACTGCAACCGTCATAAATATGAACCAGTTGTCAATCATCCAAATGTAAATCACGTGACCATGGGGATGCTGCAACGGTCATAAGTGTGAAAAATGATTTCAGTGTTGAATGGTCACTAAATGAACTATTGTAAGTCGAGGACTACCTGTACAGGAATTAAGTAGAATAGAATAACAGAGTTGGAAGGGACCTTGGAGGTCTTCTAATCCAACCCCCTGCCTAGGCAGGAAACCCCATAACGTTTCAGACAAATGGCTATCCAATATCTTCTTAAAGACTTCCAGTGTTGGGCATTCAGAACTTCTGGAGGCAAGTTGTTCCATTGATTAATTGTTCTAACTGTCAGGAAATTTCTCCTCAGTTCTAGGTTGCTTCTCTCCTTGATTAGTTTCCATCCATTGCTTCTTGTTCTACCCTCAGCTGCCTTGGAGAATAGCTTGACTCCCTCTTCTTTGTGGCAACCCCTGAGATATTGGAAGACTGCTATCATGTCTCCCCTAGTCCTTCTTTCTATTAAATTAGATATATCCAATTCATGCAACTGTTCTTCATATGTTTTAGCGTCCAGTCCCCTAATCCTCTTTGTTGCTCTTCTCTGCCCTCTTTCCAGAGTCTCCACATCTTTTTTACATCGTGGCGACCAAAATATTACTTTCCCAAAGTAATGGGAAAGCAGATTCCAGACAAGCTGTAAGAAAATATTGCAAGTAAAGTTGTTGGGTGGCAGAATCAATTGCGTTAGACATGGTGACTGTGAATCTTCTGGATGGGCCAAAGCTAAATGGGCCTTTGTTTGGGATCCTTTTGTCTGAATTCCTGCACGGAGCAGAATGTTGGACCTAGACTGAGCCCAAAGTGGTGTTTCTCAAGCTTGAAGGAAGTCTGGACTTCGGCTCCCAGGATTCCCCAGCCAACAAGGGAGTTCATACGTCTTCAAATTGCCAAGGTTGACAAACACTGACCTAGAGACATTTCTTCCCATGCTCTGCTTTTGGGAGTCTATGATCATTCAGCAATCAGAGGCATCTTGGTTTTTTTGTTCACAAAAGTTTTTTTTAAAAAGATGAATACATTGTGTAATATTTTAAAAATGGCTTCACTTCCTATTGTTAGCTGCCAGACAAACTGTTGCAAAACTGGAAAAGTACATCTCGCTTTGAACGTGTGGAAAATTGCATTAGCTGAGAAATTGGACCTAACAGCAAAGAGCTTTGAAGACTCTTACAAATAAAAACAGTTTGTACTCATCAAGTCAGTTGACGATATTATTTCCCCCTCCTGCAACAAATGACTTTCATCTGTACAAATATATTTCTGGATAGAAATCTCAAATATGGATAGATTTCTCCTTATGGTTAATCTCCATCCAAACTGGAGCTATTTTTCTCCTTTTTAAGGAATATTAAGAGGCAAGATGGCTGTTGAGATTGCAAATCTTAAGAAATTAATATTGGAATACAGGTAGTCCTCAACGTACAACCATCCATTTAGCAATCGTTTGAAGTTACAATCATCGTCTTCTTTTAACAACCCCATAATCCCTTGAGGGTACCCTCAAAATGACACAATACAGCACTGCACACCAAGACAACTAGACCCAAGGACAGCTTTTTCCTTCCAGAATGCCATCACTCTGCTTAGCAATTAATTCCCACAACACTGGCAATAATTTACTAAGAACGTATTACTATTCTTCTTCTCCTCCTTCCTAGTACCTATCTCTTCCCACTTATGACTATAATCATGTTGTTTGTATCTTTCAATTTACTGTATATTGTTTTTATTTGTTTCCTAGTACGATTTGATAGCTTATTAGTAACTTTGACTATTACTAAGCGCTGTATCTTTTTGTTCTTGATGAATGTATTTTATTCTCCTTATGTACACTGAGACCATATGCACCAGTGGTGGGTTTTAAAATTTTTTAGAATCTCTTCTGTAGGTGTGGCCTGCTTTCCGGGTCCACTGGTGGAACCTCTTCTAACCGGTTCGGTAGATTTGATGAACTGGTTCTACCAAATAGGTGTGAACTGGTAGGAACCCACCTCTGATATGCACCAATGACAAATTCCACCAATGACACTTGGGCAATAAAGAATTCTTATTCTATTCTTCTATTCTAGTCTAGTCTAGTCTAGTCTAGTCTAGTCTAGTCTACATTATGGCAGACAGAAAGACAGAAAGACAGAAAGACAGAAAGACAGAAAGACAGAAAGACAGAAAGACAGAAAGACAGAAAGACAGAAAGACAGAAAGACAGAAAGACAGAAAGACAGAAAGACAGAAAGACAGAAAGACAGAAAGACAGAAAGACAGAAAGACAGAAAGAAGGTTAAGAATGACAGGTTGCATTTTCCTTTTCCCATAATTTTAAAATATAGGATTAACTCACACCTGATTAGATGTAGATGCAAGACCGATCCTTACACAATATTTTCATGGAATTTGCTGGCACAAGATATGGCATTGGGCTAACAGCTAAGATGCGTTCAAAGGAGAGAGAGACAATATCTATTTATTTATATTCAGAATGCTTGAATACTCTTTGCAATACTCCTTGCAAAATACAATGTAAGGTTATGAAATGAATACAAGATTAAGAGCAAGGCAAAGCAGCCACACAACAAAGCCAGAAGCGACCGTGTGAAAAATTCAATCCTGAGGCACTATTAATAAGGAAACTCTCCCACCACCCTCTAGCCTGCCTGTCTCACCTGATGGGACACTTTGAAAGTCTTGAAGGGAGGCCTCAGCAGGTACATCTGAGAAAAGATATCTCAGATCACTTAATAAGAGGAGGTGTGTCTACAATTTAAAAAAATGACAATGGAGGCTATGAAAACACTACCAAAGTCATGTTTGTCTCTATGTGGACTGGATCTTCCGTATTGGCCACCACTTCGACTTGTGGCAGGATTCTCTTTCTTTCTTGGCTGAGTGACCCTCACTGGTACTTTATTCCCTTTTGGGGTCCCTCCACATTGTCTTCTTGAGCTGGAACACTCTTCATATTTTCATCTTCAGCCCCGAAGGCTGAAAATGACATGGGAGACTTCATCAATTGAAAGTCCACAAAACATGCATCCCCTGACTAGCTACAAACATAGCAGCTTCATGGTTCATATTCATCTTGTGGAAGAAGGTTGGTTAACATGTTACTGTAAATCCAGTGTCTAGAGTTCAATGCAGCATGCAAAGCAAAAAATATAAACTAATTCAGTAACCAGGTGATATATGATAGACAGACAGACACAATAGATGATAGCTAGATAGCTAGATAGCTAGATAGCTAGATAGCTAGATAGCTAGATAGCTAGATAGCTAGATAGCTAGATAGCTAGATAGCTAGATAGCTAGATAGCTAGATAGCTAGATAGCTAGATAGCTAGATAGCTAGATAGCTAGATAGCTAGATAGATAGATAGATAGATAGATAGATAGATAGATAGATAGATAGATAGATAGATAGATAGATAGAGATAGATAGATAGATAGATAGATAGATAGATAGATAGATAGATAGATAGATAGATAGATGAGAGAGAGATGATAGGCGATGGATATACAGTACACACATACATATACATACACATATACATACACACACACATGTATACAGAGGGAGGGAGGGAGAAGAGAGATGGGTGGATAAATGGATAGATGGATGGATGGGTGGGTGGGTGGGTGGGTAGATGGGTGAGTAGGTAGGTAGATATGAGAGATATGACAGACTGTGGATGGATAGGTGGATGGATATTGTGCATACATACATACATACATATAGAGGGAGGGAGAGAAGGAAGGAAGGAAGGAAGGAAGGAAGGAAGGAAGGAAGGAAGGAAGGAAGGAAGGAAGGAAGGAAGGAAGGAAGGAAGGAAAGAAGGAGACGGATGGTTGGATGGAGATGAATGGATGGATGGATAGATATTATTTGTAAAATTTATTGGCAATCCATCTTATCACAGGGAAAGTTAGAGAGATTATAAATGAGACAGACAGACAGACAGACAGACAGAAAGACAGAATCTCTGCTATCAATATATAGTTTGATATGAGTCTATCCAAGCACACACTGGACTTTTATTGTATCACTGCTTCCTTCCTGGGTCCCTCATCAGCTCCAGTCCTCCAGCGGAATGAGCTGGCCAGGTAGATTCACAGTCCCCTTGGGCTACTGGATTCCTGTCATCAAACAATGGTTTCTGCTTGCTTCCTCTTCCAGAAAGTCTTCCATTCCCCTAGGGAAACTCACCGGAGCGGTTTCTTCAAAGGTGGAGGTGAGATGAGCAGAGACAAATGTTGCAATAGCAACACCCTGAGATAAATGCCGTTGCAATGGAATTCCTTTTGCTTCATGCTGATTATGATTCAGGGTGGCCTCTTTCATTCCCTTTGTGGGGGAGGGGCCCTCAAGTCAGAATTGACTCCTGGCAACTATATGAACAAATCCATGCTCTTTTCTAAAGTGGCATCTTCAATGGGGTTTCTTCCTAGGGCTGTTTAGGGCTACCATTTTGGGGCTGAAAAATGTGGATGACCACTAGTTGGTAGAAAAGAAGGCGGGTTTTTCTGTACAATATCTCTCTGCTGATCATCTAGAGTTGTGCAGCCCAGATTTGATAATACTGATAGAAGAGAATATGTGTAGCTCAAAGTTGAACTGTGAGGTCCTTGGTGCTCTCTGAGGTTGGTTGTTTTCTTGCAGAAATTTCATGACCCAACTAGGTAACATCTTCAGTACCATACCAGAAGGGAGTGGCATTTGCACTCTATTTATTTATATACAAGTGTACCAATGATGTTGTCTAGCTGGGTCATGAAACATCTGCAAGCAGACAACCAAAGCCAGAGAGCATCAAGGACCCCACACATTTGATGCTCCTATTGTCCCTATTTTTCTATCTCCTAATTGAAACTATCTTTGATTTAAAGCACTGTTCACTCCAAATCCAGTTTAAGACTGAAATTGTGTGTGTGTGTGTGTGTGTGTGTGTGTGGGTGTGTACGTTTGTACATGTACACATATCACTACATTGAACACCTCTATATCAGAAGGAAGTATAACCCAACTGCTCAGTATTTTGTCTTTGGTTGTAAGCAAAAAGCGGAGTTGTCCATATAATCCAATTTCTACTTATTTCATTATCTTTTCCATTCTTGTCAGTTTCCAGAATGCTTTCCTGAAGCCATCAAAAACTATATGCACCTTTTTGTAAACATTTCTTAGAACATGTGCATTATTATTATTATTATTATTATTATTATTATTATTATTATTATTATTATTATTATACAATTGTATCACAGCGGCCAGTTGTTTCGCCGGATTTGGCATTGGTTACTAGTCGGGCCCCACCCAGGGGCCTAGGACGTCGTAACGTATTTTCGTAATATGCGTGCAGATCCAAGCAGTGCGGCTTTTTGCATTTGACTGATGGTGATTTTGTCAATTTTTAACTGTTTTAAATGTAATTCCAGTGCTTTTGGAATAGCACCCAGTGTGCCAATTACCACTGGAATTACCACTGCTGGTTTGTGCCATAGTCGTTGAATTTTGATTTTTAAGTCCTGGTATCTTGCGATTTTTTCACGTTCCTTCTCGGCGACCCTGCTATCACCTGGTATTGCAATGTCTATAATTGTGACCTTATTTTTCTCAACCAGTGTGATGTCTGGTGTATTATGCGCCAGTATTTTGTCGGTTTGTATACGGAAATCCCACAAGATCTTGACCATCTGATTTTTGGTGACTTTTTCAGGCTGATGTTCCCACCAGTTTGTTGCTGTTTTAATATTATAATTTTTGCACAAATTCCAATGGATCATTTGTGCTACTGAATTGTGCTGCAATTTATAATCAGTCTGCGTGATTTTTTTGCAGCAGCTGAGTATGTGATCAACAGTTTCATCAGCTTCTTTGCAAAGTCTGCATTTGGCATCATCAGAGGATTTTTCGATTTTGGCCTTAATGGCATTTGTGCGGATAGCTTGTTCTTGCGCAGCCAGGATTAGTGACTCTGTTTCTTTCTTTAATGTACCTGTTTTTAGCCATAACCAAGTTTGTTCACTGTCCACTTTATCTTTTATTTTTTCCAGAAATTGACCATGCAGTGCTTTGTTCTGCCAACTCTCCATTCTTGATTTTATCACATCTTTTCTGTATTCTTGTTTTGTCTGTTGGGCCTTCGGTAGATTTTTGTTCTTTACTTCGATTAATAGATGTTCTTGAGTGTCTTTTAAATAATCAGCCAGTGCATGTTTTTCTTCTTCAAATGTTTGCTTCACTTGTAATAATCCTCTGCCACCTGATTTTCGGGGCAGGTACAGTCTATCAGTATCACCACGTGGATGTAAACTGTAGTGCATTGTCATTAGTTTCCTGGTTTTTCGGTCCAAAAGGTCCAAATCAGCTTGTGTCCAGTTAACTATGCCAGCTGTGTATCTTATAACTGGTATTGCCCAGGTATTTATGGCCTTGATTGTATTTCCACCATTCAATTTAGATTTCAAAATTTTCCTAACTCTGTTGGTGTACTCTCGCCTGACAATAGTTTTTACTTCTCCATGCTTGATGTTATCCAACTGCAGAATGCCTAAGTATTTGTAGGCTTCATTTTCTTTGCATTTAATTAGTTGGCCATTGGGCATTTCAATTCCAATAATTGTTAATAATAATTAATTATTATTATTAATTATTAATTATTATTATATAATTAATTAATAATTATATTATTAATATTGAATTAATAATTCTATTATTATTATTATTATTATTATTATTATTATTTCTTTTATTCATTAAACATGAAACTCAGTCAACTGAAGATTTAAAGATGTGTCACAAATACCATTGACTGGTGCTAATGGTTGATACCTAGGATGCTGGCAGCAATCCATATCAACCAAGTATCTTCTTAGTCCTTGGTATCAATCAAGTATACTATTATTATATACTTTATTCATTAAACATGAAACTCAGCCAACTGAACATTCAAAAATGCATTACAAATACCATTGACTGGTGCTAATGGTTGATACGGTTTGCTGCCAGCGTCCTAGGTGTCAACCAAGTACCTTCTTAATATAAGATGTTCCGAGTAGCGCAGTTCCGCTGGTGTTATTGCAGGAAGCTGCAATTTGTTGATGTATCTTATAAAATTCTTGGACATGGTGCCAAGTGCCCCAATGACAATGGGTATCACTGTTACATGATTCATCCATAGTTGTGTAGTTTCGATGGCCAGGTCGCGATATTTCATTATTTTTTCTAGTTCTTTTTCTTCGACTCTGGCATCTCCTGGAACAGCGATATCAATAAACTGTACACTTCAGCCCTCTACAACCGTGATATCTGGCATGTTGTGCTCCAAATGATGGTCCGTTTGTATTCAAAAGTCCCACAAGATCTTCACCTTCTCATTTTCGATAACCTTTTCCACTTTATGTTCCCATGACTTTCTGGATGCAGGTAAATCATATTTTTTACATAATGATCAGTGGATTAATTTAGAAACTCGGTCGTGTCTAGCTTTGTAATCAATTTGTGCAATTTTGCTGCATTCACATATTAAATGTGAAACAGTTTCAACTTTATTATTGGAAAGTCGGCAGTTTGGGTTGTCAGTGGATTTTTGTATCTTCGCTTTCATGGCATTAGTTTCAAGTACTTGTTCTTGAGCAGCCAATATTAAACCTTCCATTTGTTTCTTGATAGTTCCCATCTTAAGCCATGTCCATGTCAAGTTGTCATCACATTTTCCTTCAATGTTTTTCAAGTACTATCCATGCAAAGCATTGGTTTTCCATTTAATCTGTTTGAGGGTGTGACAGATATTGTTGCAGGATGGAAGCTGTTCCAAGTAAGCCACCTTCTGCAATTGACTGATGGCAAATTTATCAATGCCAATGATGTTCAAGTGATACTCCATTTTTTTGGGACTGCACCCAAGTCGCCTATTACTATTGGTACTACCCTTGCTTGCTTTTGCCATAGTCATTCTATTTCTATTTGTAGGTATTTGTATTTTGTTATCTTCTCCAGTTCTTCCTCTTCTATTCTGCTGTCTCCAGGCACTGCCACATCCACTATTGTTGTGGTTGTTGTTGTTGTTGTTGCTGCTGCTGTTGTTGCTGTTGTTGTTGTAGGGAAATTTGACCTGACATTCTGTAACAAGCTATTTTTCTCCATGATATAAAGGGTTTTTTCTCTCTCTCATACTTTACTGGGCATATTCTGTGTAGTCTGCACATTATTGTGCCTTTTTAAAGAAAAAGGCATCACAAAATTCAGAGAATTATGGGAATTAAAAGCATTTGGTTTGTATGTTGATTCAAGAAGTGTGAGTTAAGTAAATTTGTGCTGGAATTGGCCAAAAAAATGATGTTAAAAAATTTATCCTAAATTCTTTAGGCTAAGAAGAACAAGCAAAATTACAGACACATCCAACTGGCAAACATGCTTAGCTTTTAAAAATTATATTCCTTTAAACCAATCTCAGATCTTGGATACAGTTCTTTCCTTTAGCCAAACAGCAAAATGAATTTGTTTTCTACATAATCATGAATTTTGACAAGAAATTGGACCGCACTGCGATTACAACTAAATGTTCCAGTCTTGTAAAAAAGAAGAAGAAGAAGAAGAAGAAGAAGTTAATAATGACTGAAACACATTTTCTCTGTGTTATCTTGGCATCTGAATACCCCCCCAAAAAAGGAGAAAAAAATATGAATAGTTGCATGAAATAAATGCGTAAAACCCACACCATGTACCAATTTGGTATTTCTTATTCAGCAGTATTTAATGAAAAGCCTGTTATGTTCTAATTAAAGCAAAACCCAGAAACCAGAAACCAAATAACCAATCGTTACGGTTGTTAGTATTCGTCTTGCTTTTTTTCTTTCTGCATTTTCTCCCCTAACAGAATGATGTTTTAATCTAGAAGAACAATTTTTCTTTATTGGAAAATCTAATGTAGCCTGCTGGCAGCTCGCTAACTGCTGTTACATTTTATTTATCTCTCCTTTCAACCTCCATCATGTAAGGATGCATTAAAAAAATAAGGATGACTGTTATGCTTACAATGTGACATATTGAGTTTGGCAACTCTCTGCGATGGAAAACGGGAGCTGAGTTCACACAACACATTTAACCAGATGAGTCCTACACCTAAACAGCTGCCTTTATGCAACGAGTGAAAAATATCCCATTAATTTCAACCTTTTGCATTTATTTCTGAGTTTCTCTATCCTTTACCAAGTATACAACTTTGGATGGTGCACAGCAGGAAAAAATAAACAGTTCATCCATACAATAATCAATGCATTAAGAAGCCCAATAAAACAAATAGTTGCTAGTTTTTCCAGATTGTCTAAATCCAATTAAAAATGAACCAGCCAGTGGATGAATGCAGAGCTCATAGGATTGCATGGAGCTAGAAAATTGGTCAGTTCATTCCCTTGCTCTAATTCCAGTATTGGGGAACCACGAAGTTCCCAGTTGCTACCGGACTACAGCTTTCCTCATTTCCACCTAGCTAGACTGAATGGAGATAATAGAAGAATTGTTGTCCAATTGGCACCTTGAGGAGATGTGGACTTCAATTCCCAGAATCCCGCCTCCCCTGCCAGCCATGTCTACACATCCTCAAGTTGCCATGGTTCACAGACACTGGCTTAAATGGATGGCCTGGATCACCAAAGAAGACAATAAAAGTCTGATCCACAAGTACCAAGCCCCATTTTTATCCTAACCTAATATGTTGTGCCAACTACTCAAAAGCTTCACTGTCCTTAAAGCCCTAGGCACTTTTGAACAAGCAGGGCCACATGGAGGATTGTCTGCAATCCCTTAAATGAGAAATGGTTTTTCCTGGCAGAAGGCAGATTATTTTCAAATCCAAAATGTGCCATGACCATGTCAAATACCAGCTTCTCTTTCTAAAGAGGGAACAACTCTGTTTTTGAAATATTTCTGTTTTATATCATACATTTCCTTTATATTTTGAGCACTGTGCTTTCTAGGTGTCTAAGATGTTAACATACAAGCATACCGTGTTTCCCTGAAAATAAGACAGGGTCTTATTTTTTTGAGCCCCGAAATAAGCACCTGGCCTTATTTTCACGGAGGTCTTTTTATTCTTGAGGTGCAGGAGGCGGCGAGTATAGTCTCCTCGTGGCTGCTGCTCTGTTGCAATATTTTCAGGGAGGACTTATTTTGGGGGGAGGGCTTATTTTATTGCATGCGCTCAAAAGCCTGATGGGCTTATTATCTGGGGAGGTCTTATCTTTGTGGAAACAGGGTACATACAAGCATACAAACATCATCATTGTCATTATATGTATATAGGAGTCGAGTTCTGTGGCTCAATGGTTAACACATCTGCCTTAGAGGCAATACAGCACAGGCTCGATTCCCAGTAAGGGTATGGCTAGCTAATGTGAGCTAAATAGCTTGAAATAGATCTATACTAGTCTCCCTTTATTTATTTATCAGCACAAATATTATATATATATATATGTGTGTGTGTGTGTGTGTGTGTGTGTACACACATATATACACATACATACACATACATATATACATACACACATATACATACATACATACATACATACATACATACAAATATGTGGTAATATATAAACAAATATGCAATAACATCAATCATATTACAACATATATTATCTTCCATTATAGTATCGCTTGAATAACTGTCAAAAATATTTACTTCTGTTTTTCTGTTTTCTGTTTTCTCCTATAAACCATATTTCACCTAATTCCACTCCTCTCATTGCAATATCTGTCATTTAACCATTTATAGAATAGTTCCCATGTTATGAAATAGTCCGAATCTTCTTTTCCTTTAATTTTTAGGGTTAACCTATTCATCTCTGTACATTCCAGAATTTTTTTGATTATAATATTGTCAGCAGGAGTTTGTGGGTTTTTCCAACATTGTGCATATGCAATCCTAGCTACTGTTAGGATGCGTAGAACCAAATACGTGTTCCCTTTGTTATAAATTTCCTGGAAGCATGCCCAACAAAAATGTCTCAGGTTTCAGTTCTATTCGTTGTCATCATATTTTCCAGCCATGCATGTATTTTTCACTCCAGTATTTTTTGGCTTTGTGGCATGCCCACCACATTTGGTAGTGTGAGCCTGGTGGAAGGAAGAACTCTTAAAGCCAACAAGCACAGCTGGAATATCAGTCACTCCTCAGAATTCTTGACCACCACCAAGCCACCCCAAAAGATGGCCCGAAATGATGATTGTCAAGATAGCACCTTGTGGTGAGATGGGCAGCAAACAAATTTAATAAAGAAATAAATTATTGAAGGAGGAAAATAAATATTTGATGGTTCATTATCAGACCCAAAGAATCCAGGACCATTCATAGGGCTTCAACCTAGCAGATTTATTCAAGCTTATACCCAAGAGTCAACATTAAATTGAATTTAATTTGATCAACATTGAATTGATCACCAGAGAAGAGTCAATGGAATTCAGGAAAGAATTGGTGGTAATGCAAGGATACTAAACTGATGACATCTTTAACTCCATTCTCCAGCACTGCCTGATCTTCTCTTACATTTATTCCACTTTAGCCTGATGTATCAAGGAGATTCCTTTCAAGAAGATGCCCAGAGCAGCTCCTACAATTAATTATTCTCTAAGAATGTTACCACTTGAGCCTTCAGATAGAGTTTGGCCATAGGATCTGATCCCCCCCACACACACACATACACACTGCCGTGAGCTGGTAATCATGGAAGTCAAAGAGCTAAACATGAGGAACAGTTGCATCAATGGCATTTATTTTAATGTTAATGACATTTTAATGTGCTGTAACTGAAATCAAATCACATTTGGTTTTCACCCTGGTCTTGGCATCTACTTTGCTCTGATCCAAATATCTTTGAAGGTGCAGCCACTGGCATATTTCTTAAACACTTGTTTTTATGATGAAGATGAGGTTTGTTTTCCAGAGCATAGTAGCAACTGGAAAGAGGTAGGTGAATACTCACCCCACTTTTGCCCCTGAGAGGCGGCTCCAGCAGAATTTTAAAGTCCTTCAGAGCTGCCAAACTTGTTTGACCAGAGCAATGCAGTATAAACAGCATCTCCCAAAATGGACAGCAAGTACAAAAATGCTAGAGAATTCCTGGAGGCCTGACACTCTGACACATCCGCAATCAACAGGTACATAGAGATAAACAACATCTACATACCATTCAAAAGAGACAATCCAAAAGCCAGAAAGGGAACAAATGCAACTAAAACACTTCCTTATTAGCAACCAACACCCAGATGAACAGACATTAACGGCAATATTAACACAAGGCCAACAATGAAGAAGCAAACAATGGAGAGAGAAGATCCCTGAGGATGGACCCCAGCATGAGTCCAAAAGCTTGGAAGTATCTCTGATTTTACTGTGATTGGATCCCGTAACTTTATCCTGTGTCACGTATATTTGCCTTCATTTAAAGCAAACAATACGCCGGTTGAGGAACTGCCAAGGAACTGACAAACAAGCTAATTGCAAACGACAGCTAATCAAGGAATGGCTAAATTCACTCCCACCAACACTGACAGGATAAGCCATTAGAACCACGATGGCAAACCTATGGCACATGTGCCACAAGTGGCACACAGAGTCCTCTTTGTGGGCACACGTGCCATCGATAGCTGCTCTTCTGGTTTGTGGCACACACATGCACACTGGCCAGCTGGTTTTTGTGGGTGCCGGAGCACCGGAAAACACCTGAAAACCACCCAAGAACAGGCTGTTTTATGGGCCATATTCCGGCCATTTTGGGGGCCGTTTTCTGACTTGTGTTTTGGCTGTTTTTGGACCATTTTTCAGGCCAAAAACGGCCCCCAAAATGGCCAAAAAACCAGGCATGTGTGTGCCAGCCAGCTGATCTTTGGGTTTCCAGTGCTCTGGCGCATGCGAAGACCAACTGGCCGGCGCGCATGCGCATGCCAGAAACCTTGATACCAGCTGGTTGATACATGCATACACACTAGCCAGCTGGTGTTCGGGTTTCTGATGCTCCGGCGCACAACCATGCATGAATGTTCCAGTTTGGGCACTCAGTGCTGAAAAGGTTTGCCGTCACTGCACTAGAACATAAAATGAGAGCAAACCCTACTCTTATTAGCACTGATGATGTTATCTAGTTAGGTAATGAAATGTCTGCAAGAAAACAACCAAGCTCAGAGAGCACCAAGGATCCCACAGAGCATCTCCAGCTTCTGTTTTGGGTTTTCTCACTGCCAGGTTGACCTGCTTCCACCCATTCTCAAGTCAGAAGAAAATTCTACTGACCCCAGATTGGCAGGTCCTGTTTTCAATCCCCACTGAAGCCTCTAATGCCTTCCCCATCACCTTGACCCCTTTATCTTCCCTCCAAGGTAATGGGAGACAACGCCTACAGGTAGTTCTCAATTTACAGCCATTCATTTAGCTCAGAGTTTCAATGGCACTGAAAAAAAGTGACTTACAACCAGTTCTTGCACTTATGACCTGGGGTAGCGCAGTGGTTAGAGTGCAGTACTGCATGCTACTTCTGCTGACTGCCGGATGCCAGCAGTTCAGCAGTTCAATTCTCACCAGTTCAAGATTGACTCATCCTCAATCATACCAATAGTTAATATAATTAATAGAGTTAAATAAATCATGAAGAGGATTGTTATAGTATAAGATGTTTAAGGTATTGGTATTAAGTTGAGAATAGATTAAATAATGAATATGATTATAAAATTTATTTGTTTTCACAAAATACTTGTACCCAGACGACGCATTGGATTGTTTATATTAAAATAAAATAAAAACTTATTAAAAAAAGATTGACTTATCCTTCCACCCTTCTGAGGTGGGTAAAATGAGGACCCAGATTGTTGGGGGCAATATGCTGACTCTGTAAGCCGCTTAGAGAGAGCTGGAAAGTATTGTGAAGTGGTATATAAGTCTAAGGGCTATTGCCCTTCCTTCCTTCCTTCCTTCCTTCCTTCCTTCCTTCCTTCCTTCCTTCCTTCCTTCCTTCCCAGCAGATAGAATGCATTATTGCAGGCTAACTCTGCTGATTGCCAGTAGTTCAATCCTGGCCAGCCCAAAGTTGACTCAGCCTTCCATCCTTCCGAGGTTGGTAAAATGAAGACCCAGCTTGTTGGGGGGCAAGAGGCTGACCCTGTAAACTGCTTAGAGAGGGTTGCAAAGCACTGTGAAGCAGTATATAAGTCTAAGTGCTATTGCTATTATAACCATCACAGCATCCACACAGTCATGTGATCAAAATTTGTGTTCAAAATCAAATGATGTTACATTGACACATCTGTTCCACTGAACTTGGTAAGCCCTCCATCCAAACCCATAAAAACATCCTGTATCAATTCATTCCTAGAATTGGGCTTTAGTTGTTTCAGGATGAATGGCTGAGCCTTGAGTAATGCTGTGGCAAACAAAAGCAAAAATATAAGTGTTGCCTTGACAGGGGATGTAGCAATATAGCAATAGCAGTTAGACTTATATACCGCTTCATAGGTGGTTTACAGAGTCAGCATATTGCCCCCAACAACAATCTGGGTCCTCATTTTACCCACCTCGGAAGGATGGAAGGCTGAATCAACCCTGAGCCGGTGAGATTTGAACAGCCGAACTGCAGAACAGCAGTCAGCTGAAGTAGCCTGCAGTGCTGCACTCTAACCACTGCGCCACCTCAGATGTCAGGCTACACAGAATGAGATGGGCAGACGTCAGCTCCAAGGCTTATTTTAAGGATGTGAAAAGGGCACTGATTAATGATTGGCATGGCTCTGTTGAAAGAGCCAAGCTTCAGGGCAGAGCGAGTCTAACTGACCTCCCATCCTGAGGCAGCCCGTTCTGGTTAGCTAGTGCCAAGCCTTAAGACAAATTGGAAAGCTCCCAAAGAAAAGCTGCAGAAATGATTAAAACGCCTGGCAGGCATTGTCCTAGGAAGGAGGAGAGGAGGAGGAATTTGGCCTAGGGGTGTGAAAGAAATGAAGGGGGGGGATTGTTGCAGGTCTGGGAAGAAAGGAGCAGCCCTGCAAGAACAATGAAATGTTTAAACATGTACCAGGAAGAAGGACTGTCTTTTGCCATCTCCATCGGGTATCACAGGACACAGAGAGAGGGATTTAAATGATGTGGGGTGATTGTTCAGGAGGGTATGAAAAGGGAGGAGATGGTCACATGCAGCCTCTCTGTGGAACACTTGGAGACCTGTGCTACAACATGGCTGGGAAAATTAAAATAAGCACCAAAGAATGGAAGCCTTTGAACTCTGGTGCTGAAGAAGACTCCTGCAAGTCCCTTGGACTGCAAGGCGATCAAACTGGTCAATCCTGGAGGAGATCCACCCTGGCTGCTCTTTAGGAGGCCAGATCCTGAAGAGGAAACTCAAACCTTTGGCCACTTAATGAGAAGGAAGGACTCCCTGGAGAAGAGCCTCATGCTGGGAATGATGGAGGGCAAAAGAAGAAGGGGATGGCAGAGAACAAGGTGGCTGGATGGAGTCATCGAAGCAGTCCTGGGGAGCTTAAATGGACTCCAGAGGATGATAAAGGACAGGAAGGCCTGGAGGAACGTTGTCCATGGGGTTGCAATGGGTCGGACACAACTTCGCAACTAACAACAAAAAAAGGCCTTTGTGGCACAAACAGGGCAGAGAGGCAACACACGAGACAGAGAGAAAGATATTTGTGCTGTAAATAAATTCCATGGCACTTTGTTGCAGGAGAGCAAAGCAATCTGGAGAATATAAAGGTCAGATTGCATCTTTTAAACCAGAGGTATCCAACCTTGGGAACTTTAAGGCCTGTGGACTTCAACTTCCCAGAATCTCCCACAGTCATCATGGAGTTGGAGCTGAAGTCCACAGGTCTTAAAGTTCCCAAGATTGGACACCCCTGTTTTAGATATTCTTGGTGCTGGTTTTTAAAAGGCCAAGTTGTCTAGTACTGAAGGCTGCAGATATATTACTGGAAGTTCTACTGCACTCCAAAAAACACCAGTTCCCATCCCAGGATGATAAATAGAGGTAGTCCTCGACTTATGACCACAGCTGGCACCAGAATTAACACAGATAAGCAAGGTGGTTGTTAAATGAGTCGCAACTGGTTTTGCAACCTTTATTGCCGTAGAAACCAATTCTTGCACATTTTTAACCGAATCCTGTGGTTGTTGATCAATTCTAGCTTCGCTCATAGACTTTGCTTGTCGGAAGGCAGCTGGGAAGATCACAAATGGTGATCACATGATCCCGGGATGCTGCAACCATCATAAATATAGACCAATTGCCAAGCACCTGAATTTTGATCACATGACCATGGGGATGCCATAACAGTCAAGTACAAGGACTGGCCATAAAGCACTTCCCCACCCCACCCCCCGTATCCTTGTAACTTCGAATGGTTGCTGAATGAATAGTTGTAAGTTGAGGACTACCTATAAAAATGAATTTTGCATTTTGTTTGTTTGTGTATTACAAGTAATGGGATTGCCCTAAACCTAAGGTGCCCCTCTGATTTCAATTCAATTCATATTTTTGGAGCAGCAACTGAAAATCCTCCAGGAGTCAAATCAACCTGCATCTTCCAGGAGAGGGGTCTCCAACCTTGGCAACTTTAAGCATTGTGGACTTTAACTCCCAGAATTCCCCAGCTGAAAAATTCTGGGAGTTAAAGTCCACCAGGTTTAAAGTTGCCAAGGTTGGAGACCCCCGTTTTAGGCAACAATATTTGTGATCAAAAGGAACAAGTTTGGAATGTACCACTTAAAAACACAAATGCAGTTTGAGCAGAGAGGTTAACATGACCCTCCCTTCGTAATTATGCAAGCATTATACAACCTTCCTAGCATTTATAAAAACATGAGGTGTGTAGCTTTTTTTAATGAAGAAACAGACCCGCTGAATCTTTCAACCATGTCCCAAGAAGAGACACAGCCAGATAAAACGAGACAACGCCAGGACTAAGTTAGAATTGTCTGAAGTAAAAATAGAATCTAAACTAAATAAACCAAGTCCTCAAAAATATAACAATTCCCCCAATTCTTTTTCTTAGTAATATTTATAATTTGATGTACCCAAAGATTTCTGGGGTCTCAGATTGCAAATTTCCCTTCCCATTGTATCTCCTGATAAATTACTATTATTAATATTGTGATTGATTGCACAATCAGCCAGCTATTTAGACTGGATTTGGCATTTTAACCACCTATCAATCCTTCCCAAGGACCTGAGATAGGTAATTATTGTTGTTTGATAGTTATCAAAGTATCATCGCGGGTGGTGAGCTATTCCAAGTAAAGCTGCCTTTTGCAATTGACTAATGGTGATTTTGTCAATGCTGATAGTATACAAGTGGTGCTCCAGATGTTTTGCAAGGTACCCAAAGTGCCTATTTCTATTGATAGTATTTTTGCTTTCTTTTGCCACAGCCATCCCACTTAGATCTGTTGTCTTTTTATTTTGTGTTCCCCACACCCCCAGTTCTTTTTCTTCCTTTCAGTTGTTATTGCCACATCCATTATCCAGACTTTTTTGCCTTTCTTATTGACAACTGTAACATCTGGGGCGTTACAGTATGTAGCAGGTAGCTGTTTGAATTCTAAAGTCCCAGAGTACTTTTGCATCTTTATATTCTACCTCTATCATTATTATTATTATTTCAAATTGTTTTTGTAATCACATGATCCCCAACAGATAATAAAGCACCAAGAGAGCCTTATGCATTCTTAGAAATTACGTATAAGTATTTGCAAAGGGCACATTTTCTCCATTTTCCTAATTTTGTAACAAAAAACCCCATCAATTGAAGGCTCAGTTGGGGTCATAAGTGTCTGATTCTTGGAGACTTCCTGGACTCTGTAATTAGCCTCTGTAAGGTTCTGTAAGGTTCTGTAGCCTCTGTAATTTTCTTGGCAAGGTTTTTCAGAAGCGGTTTGCCATTCCCTACTTCCCTAGGGGCTGAGAAAAAGCGACTGGCCCAAGGCCATCCAGCCAACTTCAAGACAGAACTAAAACTCTCTGCCTCCCAACTTCCAGCCTGATGCCTTCACCACTACACCAAACATGCATGTCAAAAAAGGGGGAGGGGCTTTGACCATGTGGTTGAGGGGTGTGGGGGAAGGAACTTGATATTCCTTTACCACCTTCTGCAGCCACTCCTGGGCGGGAAGACTGCATCTCCTTTCATTTAAGCTCCTGCTTTCCATGCAAGTTTCCGAATCAGGCCGATCAGCCACATGCTTAATTCGTCCCGCCCACGCAGCAGTTATTTTTAAAACATCACACAGAGAGATAAATATTGTTTGTGTCATTTTTGAAAAAATATGTTAATCGCTTCACAGTCGCCTTCTGAATTGTCGAGGCAGGTCTGCCATTCCCCCACCCTGGGTAGATCCACCCATTCCTTCCCAACCGCTGGTCCTTATGCAAAACTGAGATGGTTGAGATGGTTAACCACTTGAGAATGGATTTCTTTTAGGGAGAAGGAAAACTCTTGCCTGCAGGAATCCTCCATCTCTGGGAAGGCGGGAATGTTTTTTTTAAAAAAATAATAATAATAATTCCACCCCATCTTTTCACCCCAACATCTAAAGCAGCTCAAATCAAGGAAAAACAATGATATCACAAATCTTTCTGCCCAGATGTTCTGTTTTGTCCCATATTAATACTGGTATTTTATTTTTCCCAGTCACTGGGGAGAACATATGTTCCTTATTTTAATTCAGGGTGAGGACAGATCAACATTTTTAAAAGAAAAAAAAAACCTCGTGGTTTGAATGTTTTTGAAAGGTTGCTATGCATAGAGGAAGGAAGGAAGATAGCACGGAACTCATTATATCCAGTGATTATTTCTGGAGAATGGATGTATATTTATTCAAGGAAGGAGGTGGAGCTCCTATGAAACAGGCACCCAACCCCAAAACTAACATTGGTAGAATTTACATCAGATGGCTGTGGCTGCTGCCTCATCATCTCACTTATTTTGGCTTCGGAGAGAAATTCAACTAGCTTTCAGTCCACGTTCTTCCCTTCTTCCCAAGTGGGTGAAGTGTGTCCCATCACATCTGGAGGGAATCAGGAAGAGCAGGACAAGGCTTTGCTGTAGAGCAGTGTTTCCCAGCCTTAGGAACTTTAAGAGGCATGGACAACAACTTCAAAGCGTACTGGCTGGGGGATTCTGGGAGTTGAAGTCCATGCCTCTTAAAATTCCCAAGAGGATAGGAGGGGAAGAGAGGGGAGAGGAGAGAAGGGAAGCAGAGGTGAGGAAAAGAGTAGGAGAGAGAGAAGGAGTGGAAAGAGGAGTGAGGAGAAGGAGAGAGGAAGGGGAAGGAGAGAAGAGAGAGATGGGAGAGGGAAGAAAGGAGGTAGAGAGGAGTAGAGAGGGAGAGGAGGTAGTGATGTTGTGGAACAGGGTATAATATGGTGCATGGAAAGCAGAAGAGCAGAAGAGAGTTATTGTGGTTGATGGTGAGAAGAACTGATATAATATTGGATAATACATAATAGTGTTTGTTACAATGTAATGGTATACTTGTGGATATCTATATGAAAATAAAAAATAAAAAAAAACTTTTTTCAAAAAAAAAAAAAAAGGTCCCAAGGCCATAGAGCAGGGGTCTCCAACCTTGGCAACTTTAAGCCTGGTGGACTTCAACTCCCAGAATTCCCCAGCCAGCACACTTTGAAGTTGAGGTCCATGCCTCTTAAAGTTCCTAAGGCTGGGAAACACTGCTCTACGGCAAAGCCTTGTCCTGCTCTTCCTGATTCCCTCCAGATGTGATGGGACACACTTCACCCACTTGGGAAGAAGGGAAGAACGTGGACTGAAAGCTAGTTGAATTTCTCTCCGAAGCCAAAATAAGTGAGATGATGAGGCAGCAGCCACAGCCAGCTGGTGTAAATTCAGAGCCCCCAGCAAATTCTGGGAGTTGAAGTTCACCAGGCTTAAAGTTGCCAAGGTTGGAGACCCCTGCCATAGAGCACCAGTTCCCCCCACCCCTTTAAGATAATTTTTCCATGGACCGGCGAAGTGAAGGGAGGAGTGTGTAACCTGGATCCCATACATGCACATTTTTGCTTGTCTGCCACTCGCTCCAGCTATCTCTCTGTGTCCAAAATGTGGGCTTTGCTGCCTTCAGGAGCAACAGTTGTCTTTCAAATGCAAATGGACCGCTGAATTTTGTCCTGGGGGTTTTGATCCCCTATGTCAGAGGTCTTCAAACTTGGCAACTTTAAGACTTGTGGACTTCAACTCCCAGCATTCTCCAGCCAGCATGCTGGCTGGAGAATGCTGGGAGTTGAAGTCCACAAGTCTTAAAGTTGCCAAGTTTGGGGACCCCGCCTTATGTTGTGCCATTACAACTGATGAAGTTTCTTGGATGAGAAACCAAAATGTTTTGTTTTTCTTCTTCAAATAAAAAATAGAAGTTGCCTTTGGAAAGAAAGACCTTTGAGACAGCTATGGCCTGGGCGACTGAGAATCTCCACAGACATATCCCTGTTTACAGTTATAAACCAGACCGATCATCTTCCAGGGATTGGGGCAACTAATAGTCCCAATTTACAAAAAGGCTAACAGGAGTGAGCCCGGTAAACTACTACAGGCCTATTAGCCTTCTGAGTGTAGTCAGCAAGCAATATGCTAAAGATTTAAATCTTACATTACAAAACCAGATTGAAATGGAGGGTTTGATCCAAGACCAACTGCCAGGTTTCTGAGAAGAAGGATCAGCAGTAGATTACAAATTATCCTTGCATCATTAAGTACACACACACACACACACACACACACACACACACACACACCAAACACTCTTCGTAGTCTTTCTTAATTTCAAACAAATCTTTGACTCCATTTCCAGAAATGCTCTGTGGTTGTTAGGACCATCCTCAAAAGCCAAATGCTAACCAAGAAAGCTGGGTTCCCAACATTACCCAACCCACCCTATCCAACCCCGATTTAACGGAAGCCAAAGTGACCGCTAAACTCGGACCCGCCTGGATTTTGCGGAGCGAGTTCGAACAGAGCTGGGACCTCGCTGAGCCGCCTCGCTTCGCAACCCTTCGCCCTTCCCGCCCCTCTTCCCAAGAAGAAGCCCCCGGGACGAAGGGACTGGGGGGGGGGAGTGCGAATTAAACTCTCCCAGACTCATAGGGTTTCCTGCCTAAGCAGGAGGTTGGACTAGAAGACCTCCAAGGTCCCTTCCCACTCTGTTATTCTAGTTCGGCTCCGAGACCGAGTGTGGGGGCTGGAAAAGCCGCAAAATGCAGCGGCTCTACCAGAGCGCCTTTCGCTCCCCACGCGCGTTTTTGCGGAATTCATTTTCTTGCCGTTTCCGTGCCCAAAACCAGAGCAAAAGCAGGCCGAGAGCCGCTTCTTCAGACCACATTTCCAGGGGGGGGGGAAGCGCCCCGAAATCCACGGGACCTCTTCCAGCCAAGATCGAGATCAATTTTATCCGGAAAAAAAGCGCAGGTATTTTCCCATCTTGGAGAGGTTCTAAGTTATACTCCAGGGGTGGATTCCGAGACCCATAAACGCCCAGGGTTTTGGACTTCACTTTAATCGTCGTTCGCAGGTCGGTTGGGGATGATGGGAGAGCGGAATAGATATTGGGAAAGATGGCCGACTAGGAAATTTCCTTTAAAAAAACAGCCCAGTCCTATTTTGATCGAAATGATTGTTCCGTTTTGCTTTCTTGTCTATTTGGGCTCCTTTTCCTTCTCATCTGAAGTTGACCCAGATATCCCTTCTCCGAGGGAAAACCTTGTAAACTCCAGAAATTATTTCCTGAACTTGAAATTATCTGTCTAAATATTATCATTTTCCATTTTTCCACCACCAAAGCACTAAACAATTTTTTTTTAAAGAGCCAGCATGCACTTCTAGTCTTAAGTAAAATCTCTAAAAATGAAGTCAAATTCTCCAGATCTTTTCATCCACTCCAAAGAGAAATAACCTTGAATGCCCCACCCTCAATTTTCTGTGTAGGAACTTTTTGGTTTTTGCTTTTAACTTGAAACGGGGCTGTCACTCTGCCACCCACATCCAGTGAGGAAAGTCATGTGAGTTCTGCAGACTGGCATCATGAATGGGCACTTCAATTCTCATCCATCCAGAGGGGGAAAAGCTACAAACTTGGGAAGCCACTGCCTTTAACTGTGTTTCTCAATCAGGGCATCGTTCAAGGTGTGTGGACTTCAACTCCCAGAATTCCCTATCCGGGATGCTAACTGGGGGATTCTGGGAGTTGACATGCACACTTCTTAAAGCTGAGAAACACACTGCCCTTTAAGTAGGGCTGACCTCCAGGTAGCAAACTCCTCAGGCACCCTGTCAGGTTGCTCTAGCAAACAATTCACAACAGCCAAGTGTGTGTGACATTTGCCCCATTTATATGGCTGTGAGTTTTTGAGTTTACTGCTTTCTCTTTTGGGAGCTGGGTAGGATATGTTCTTTTAAGAATCATTTTTTTAAAAGAAATACTTCTTCTAGAAATATTTTTAAAATAGCATACATAATTTTAAAAAATATTTTAAGACACGCAGCAAAAGATACCAACATTCCCAAACCAATGAACCAACTGAGTGTTTTCTCAACCTTGGCAATTCAACTCCCAGAATAGAGCCAAACCGTCTAGTGGTGAAGGCAGCAGGCTAGAAACAGGAGACTGTGAATTCTAGTTCCACCTTACAAAGAAAGTCAACTGAGTGATTTGGGCCGATCCCTCTCTTTCTCAGTCCAAGCCACCTCACAGGCTGAAGGAGGAAGGAGAGTTAGGTATGCTTGCTGCTCCAAGTTATTTATAAAAATAATAGAAGTGGGATAAAAAAATTCTAAAATAAATCGATCAAGTAAACCTGGCTATTGTGAGAAATGTGAAGGCTCGGTATATATGTGGGATGGATGGATGGATGAAAGATATTGGATGGGAGGGATAGAGAGAGAAAGAAAAAGAAAGAAAGAAAGAAAGAAAGAAAGAGAAAAGGAAGGAAGGAGGGAAGGGAAGAAAGAAAGAAATCGGAAGAGAATTGCTCATCCTAAAACCATTGGACTAAAACATTATTGGATCTAATCCCCAAACTCCCCTCTCCCATACCAGTTTTTTCTTCTTCTGCACTATTGAAATTGAAGTCTGCCCCCTCTTAAGCATTTGCTAGTCCTCATTCCTTTTAAAAGCTCCATCCAGAAGAGTCTAAAAATGTCTGAGACGCTGTCAGGGACCACAAGGGCGGCCTGTGCTGGAGCTCTGCCTTCGAGATTATATATATATTTCTCTGTGGTTTTCATAGCTGAGACTTTGATAAATATCTTAAATGCATGTGTGAGGAAAAGGCACTTTAAAAAAAAGCTACCTCAAGTCTAATTTTAAGCTGCCTTCTGCCTTCTGATAGATAAATACTGAGGTGATATTCAGCCAGTTCTGACAGGTTCTGAGAACCGGTAGGGGGAATTTTGAGTAGTTTGGGGAACTGGCAAATAGGCTGGCCCCGCCCCTGCAGATTCCCAGCTGATCTTCTTTTGTTGCCCTGAACAGGAGAACGGAGCTGGAAAGCAGGTTAGTGGGGTGGGAAGGGAATGGGGATTTTGTAGTATCCTTCCTCTGCCATACCCACAAAGCCACACCCACAAAGCCACGCCCACAGAACTGATAGTAAAAAAAATGAATCTCACCACTGCTTCTGATGCATAATTGGCTTTGCTTCAAAAAGGTATTGCTTGGAAGCTGCCTTGCTGGTGGACCAAAAGAACTTTTGAAAGCTTTACAGGTAGTCCTCACTTTGCAACCACAATTCAACCCAAAATTTCCATTGCTAAGTGAGACAGTTCAATGAGTTTTTCCCCATTTTACCACCGTTCTTGCCACAGCTGTTAAGTGAATCACTGCAGTTTATGGTTGTTAAATGAATCTGGCTTCCCCATTGACTTTGCTTGTCACAAGATCCCAAAAGGTCCCTGGGACACCACAACCGTCATAAATACACGCCAGTTCCCAAGGGCCTGAATTTTGATCACATGACCACAGGGAAACTGCTGTGGTCATAAGTCTGAAAAATAGTCATGTCACTTTTTCCAGGGCCACTGTAACTTTAAACAGTCACTCAATGAAGTGTTGTAAGTTGAGGACTGCCTGTCCCAAAGGTGCTTTTTCAAGAGGAAACTGGACTTTGTTTTTTCCTTTCAGACGTTTCGCTTTTCATCCAAGAAGCTTTTTCAGCTCAGTCAGAACTGAAGAAGTTTCTTGGATGAGAAGAGAGATGTCTTCGAGGAAAAAACTTGAACTTCAAAAGTCCTGTTGCCTTTTGAAAAAGCACCTTTTCATCTCCATAAACTCAATTTGTTCTCTTGCAGCAATGAAGAAAGAATGATTGGCAATTGGAATACCCATTATTTCATAACTTAGCAGACCCAACTAAGACTCATCTGCAACGACACCAGCTTCAACTCCCATCTCTCACAGTCATCATGCCTTTATAAAGTGGAGTCTAGCACAAGTGAAGAAAAGTAGGTTGAGGAAACCACTTTCACTTTGCAGGAATATGAAGGTCTACAGATTGTGTCAAGCACTGTAGAATTGTGGACAGAAATCTGGACACATTTGACTGAAATTCTGATACCATTCCATAAAACAGAGACTTATAGCTTCAAAGCATCCTTTGCAGAGATGCTAATATGAATCAGGGATAGGCAGCCTGGGAATTCCAGCTGTTTGGGACTTCATCTCCCATCAGCCAGTAAATATGGCCAATGCTGGTAGATAATAGGACTCAGTTAAGAGACAAAATTGCCCACAACTAGCTAGGGGTAAAAGGTTCAGAAGAAACTCTCCCTAGTTTCTCAAGCTGTAAACAGTGGGAGAATTGTACTTTCATATTTACAAGGGTTTTGTCAATAAAGTGGAATTAGCTCATCTGGTTGTGATTTCTATCTGGTTTAACCCACGAAGCCGACAGACAAAAACAAAACATTTATTTATTTATTTATTTATTTATTTATTTATTTATTTATTTATTTATTTATTTATTTATTTATTTATTGGACTTTGTCAAGCAAAAATGAGAACCTGATTAAGAGAATAAAAATACAATGTCATGGATCAGTGGTGGGATTCAAAACTTTTTACTACCCATTCTGTGGGCGTGGCTTTGTGGGCATGACGTAGCTTTGTGGGCATGCAGGGGAAGGATACTGCAAAATCCACATTCCCTCCCCACCCCACTAACCTGCTTTCCAGCTTTGTTCTCCTGTTCAGGACAACAAAAGAAGATCGGCTGGGAGGCAGCGGGGGCGTGGCCAGCCTATTTGCCGGTTCTTCAAACTACTCAAAATTTTCCCAACCGGTTATCCAGAACCTGTCAGAATTGGCTGAATACCACCTCTGGCAGGGACGATAGGCACGTTAGTGAACTTATACATGCCCCCTCTACTGTAGGACAGCAGTTTCCATGACAGATAAGAAAGCCAAAATGTCTAGGTGAAGGAAAGGTGAGTTCAAAAAGTGAAGATAGTGGCTGCAACTGTGGGATTGAAGCATTTATAAATGGGCAGGGTGCTACCATGTCCCTTCATGGAGAAGGGCTGGGTGAGGAATCCTGGGAGTTGAAATCCACCGATGTTAAAACTGTCAAGATTGAGAAACACTGGTTTAAAATGTTCGAAACAAACAAACAAACAAACAAATTGGTGTTCATTGTAACTTTGTTTATATGTTTGTTGTTTTGTTTTGTTTCGCTTTCTTGTTGTTTTGTTACTGCCCAGAGTCACATAGCTGCAGCTGGACAATCATCTGAAGTCACATAAAACCATTTTTGAAAAAATGTAGTTAAATTCTGTGCCTGAGAATGAATTTCACAACATCCCCCTGCTCCCGGTTTTCATTCAATTGAAAGTCCTTCTTTAATGCTTTGGGGTTTGTTCATAGCAAAATAAAGAATCCAGAGCTGGCTCCTGGTGTGGCCTATTATAAGGGGCCCTAACCAATCAATCAGCCTGAGCTGTGGTTGATTAATGTGGCAATTTAAACTACTGAGGCTTCCACATGGACCCAAACTGGGCAGCTGCCATTTCTCACAAACCAAGACTTTTGTCTTTTTTTAAAGCAAGAATTTAATTTTTATTTAATGTTATATTTAATGTTCACTCTTATTTTATGCAGTGCTACTTACAATCTCTCTCTCTCACACACACACACACTCCTATCTACACAACAACTATAGTATTAGTGCTTCTGTAAAAGTAATAAAAAATATGCCCACTATAGTGACAGCATACTGTAAGCCTCACATGGAGACTAAAACATCAGCATAACTTTTTAAAAGATGCTGAATGGGACAAGAGTGTTTCTTTCCCTCCCCATTTTTCCAAACAGAAAAGCACAGCCTGTGATTCCCTCATTAGAAATGGCCATAAAATTCTGAAAGCTGATACCAAACATTACTTTTTAAAGGGAGAAAAGGGGGAGATTACTAAGTGTTAAGATGGTGGGATAGGAATCCCAAAAGATGCTTTAGAAGTGTGAAAGCAACACTGTCTGCGACTCTTTAAAGCAGCTGCATCTTTCTCCAGTATTGCAGCTGTCTCACTCTCACCAGAAAAACAGCAGCTGGCAACTATATTCATGTGCTAAAGGACTTTCCTGGAATCAAATCTCAGGGGCTCCGCAATGCCACTCAATACAACAATGAAAAGTAACAATGCCTTGAACTGCATGTAAATGAAATCTAGTTTTGATTTTCCCTTGGCACCACCCATAACTTATTGATATGCACTGCTGACTCACATCACTCAAATGCCAAATGTGATGATAGAATATGATAGGGTAGGATAGGATAAGGATAGGGATAGGGATAGGGATAGGGATAGGGATAGGGATAGGGATAGGGATAGGGATAGGGATAGGGATAGGATACCATGGAGGTTTCTTGTCCAACCCCCTGCTCAAGCAGGAGACTATACACCATTCTGAACAAATAGCTCTCCAAACTTTTCTTAAAAACCTCCAGTGATGGAGCATCCAGAACTTCTGAAGGCAATCCCTTTCACTGATTAATTGTGCCAGGAAAACTGAATGCCATTGCATTCCATGAACCTCTGTGCATTTAGATACATTATATCCTGTACAGGAATGTTAGCCTTGGAATTTACACATAAAGAAATATTTGGGGAGGGACCTAGAGAGGAAGAGGAGGGGGTGTTGTTTGCCTCCAGAGAATTCAGCACAGATGAAGCCATATTCCATTATCCCTACTGGTTGAGTTTCCTGGAAACAGCAGAAATCACATAGTAAATCCGACATTAGGCTGAGGTTTTCTTGGAGCCGGAAGCTTCCAAGTTGGCATGACCACAGGGGGGAGGTCACAATCTTTCACCCCAGCCACTCACTTGTGAGATGTTCCTGGGGAGTAGCAACTGGACCTTTTATCTCTGGGCCTTTTAGGAACTCCAGGCAGCTTTAGAAAAGCAAAGGCCCAACCCAATTTGGGGTAGCAGTTAAAAGGTTGGCTGAAGAAGTAAAAGGTAAAGATAAATGTACCCCTCGGACATATGTGCTAGTCGCTCCTGACTCTAGGGGGTGGTGCTCATCTCTGTTTCAAAGCCAAAGAGCCAGCGCTGTCCAAAGACATCTCCATGGTCATGTGGCTGGCATGACTAAACACCAAAGGCACACGGAGCGCTGTTACCTTCCCACCAAAAGTGGTCCCTATTTTTCTACTTGCATTTTTTACATGCTTTTGAACTGCTAGGTTGGCAGAAGCTGGAACAAGTAGCGGAAGCTCACTCCGTTATGCAGCGCTAGGTATTTGACCCGCCTAACTGCTGACCTTTCTGATCGACAAGCTCAGTGTCTTAACCACTGAGCCACCATGTCCCTTTAGAAGAAAGACATGGTCAATCCCATGACCAATAGTCTCCACTCAACCTATTTTACGGGGTGCAGGGAGAAAATGAAGGGAGATTCAGTCCCATCTAAGCTGCTTTGAACTTCTGGAGAAAAGGCAGGACATCAATCTAACATAACAGCAAATAACACGCCTCCTCAAAAGAAATAACAGCCAGGTTTGCTGAGACCCACAAACTTCTGATGCTCTTGTTTCTTCCTTGTTCTTTCCAGTCACTTTTTTCCTCCCCCCCCCCCATCTCCTCCCTTCTCGTTCTGCCTGATTTTCTGGAAACTATTCAGTGGGCTTTGCTCCCAGACGAATTATCTCCACATTACAAGAAAACAAATAACATTCACCCCGGGTCTTAGAAAAAAATATAAATTTGATCTGACAGCCGAAAGGAAGCAATTGGATGCCACCCCAAAGTTTGGGATGGTTGTGTCTGTCATCCCTTGCTAAGTTAGCTGTGGCAGCGGGGAAGTAAAGCCTAATGCTTTTGGGTGGCACTGGGCTGTGAAATCCTGAATTAATGTTTAACTGATGGGTCAAGGACTCGTCATAACTGGGTTCACACCAGTGGTGAAATTCAAATTTTTTTACTACTGGTTCTGTGGGCGTGGCTTCGTGGGTGTGGCAGGGGAAGGATACTGCAAAATCCCCATTCCCTCCCCACTCTGGGACCAGCCAGAGGTGATATTTTCCAGTTCTCCAAACTACTCAAAATTTCTGCTACCGGTTCTCCAGAACCTGCTGAATTTCACCCCTGGTTCACACGCTTCCTGAAGTTACCTTTATTTCAGGGGTCCCCCACGTTGGCAACTTTAAGACTTGTGAAGCAAAGCTGGCTGAAGAATTCTGGGAGTTGAAGTCCAAAAGTCTTAAAGTTGCCAACGTTGGAGACCCCTGCTTTATTTAAGTCTTTGTGCGCAAACCATGACTTACAACCCAAATGGCTAGTTTTACACAACACGCTAAATTCAAAGCTAAGCGGAATTACGTTTAATATGACGCATGGACTCAGCCTTTGTTTTTTTCAGACGGACTCAACTTCAAAGAGACGGCGAAATGGAGTTATGGCTCCCTGCACATCCACTTGGCTAAAGCAGGGAGGCCAAGATAAAGTTGCGAAAGTATCAGCAGCTTCCAAGAACTGATACCAACTTCCTATCTGACAAGGATGCCGGCACAAGGTGCAAGGCGCTTATACAAGATGTATCGGATTCGGTGTTGACTTGTCCTCACCTTCACCAGCTTTGCACCCCTATCTTTCTCCCCAAATCAGGAACTTAGTTCAGAATGCAGAAAGGAAAAGAAATACAAATCCGAGATAACCAGGACTCATAAGCCGAGCTGGGTTTCTCTCGTGCAAACACTCCAGACTTTCAGATTCCAGCTGCTCCCCACCACCGAATGCTCCAAGCCATGGGCGTCCCCTTACCTTTCTTGATCACCGACTGGTCCAAAACATTCATACTGGCCTCGTCCACCGCCTGCAAGAACAACGGGGCATAGATAATTGCTCAGCTTCACCGCAGAGAGTTCTGGTGAGGATTATGGGATTAATCTATTTGAAGTGCTTTTCGCCCTCCAGACATTTCGAACGCTTCTAAAAATGAAAGTAAACCAGGGCTGGTTGTGGTGGTTTTTTTTTAGCCTCTATAACCTTAAAGCTGGGGCTTCTAAAGAGGTTTTCTTGGAAGAGGAGAAAGTTGTTTTATTTTTCGAAATAACATATCCAACTTCCTCAAACCTGGGACTTCTCCATCGAGTTTTCCCCTCCCTCCCCCCTCCCGAAGTGAAGGAGATCAAAAACTACTCTGCCCTCTTCCATTTCCATACTCCGGTTTCTCTTCAGATCGTATAAATCTTCCATTTCTCAAGCAACTACTAAATTATTTGGCACTGGGTATTTTGAGGGGGAAGATAGAGTCACAAAAGTCAGTCACTGAATTGACTCATTCTCTGATTTCAGCTGAAACAGCACCTAAACCAAATGGCTGAAGGAAGAAGAAAGAAAGAAAGAAAGAAAGAAAGAAAGAAAGAAAGAAAGAAAGAAAGAAAGAAAGAAAGAAAGAAAGAAAGAAAATTATTATTTTAAAAATTCTTCTCTATTTTTATGTTTATTTTATATTTTTTATATTTATTCTTTTATGTTTAGTCATGGTTATGACTATAACCATGTTGCTTGTATCTTTCAATTTATATTGTATTTATTCGTTTCCTTGTAGGATTTGATAGCTTATTAGTAACCTTGACTATCACTAAGCATGTATCTTTTTATTCTTGGTGAATGTATTTTTATTCTCCTTATGTACACTGAGAGCACCAAAGACAAATTTCTTGTGTGTCCAATCACACTTGGCCAAGAATTCTATTCTATTTAACTGTTTTGTTACAAAAATCCAATCTATATTTTCTAGAAAGGAGCAAGAGACAACCTGACCTAATTATTGCTACAAACAACAAACAAACATCGAACGCTGCTTCTGAGGGGAAATAAAGCCCTTGAGAGATTTCGGAATTGCTCCTTAAAGGTGCCAGGCATAATTCAACTAAAGGCATTTTGAAGCTTCCTTCATTCCCCAAAGGAAAAGATTCCTCCATCTGTTTAACCATAGCCTCGGAGCCACTGGGAACCGATCATGCATTTTCCCCTTTTAGGAAGACTGACGTCCTACCGATTGAAAGAGGATTTGATCCTGGACAAATGATCCTATTTGCGAAAATAGGATTGTAATTTTTAAGGCAAATTAGTTGGGGGCAGGGGGAAAACACCAATGCCCTAATTTTAAGAAGAACGGGCGAAAAAATTATATATGACTTTTTGGGGGGGAGGGAGGCAGAAGAGCTTTGGATCTATCAACAGGACAACGAGTTTTTTTTTTTTTGTTTTTTTTTAATCCAACTCTGTTCCTTGAATTAGAGTAGAATTTTTATTACGGACACAGATTACAGTAGATTATTATTATTGTGGTTGTTGGTGTTGTTATTATTATACTTTATTCATTAAACATGAATTTCAGCCAACTGAACATTCAAAAATGCATTACAAATACCAGTAACTGGTGCTAATGGTTGATACGATTTGCTGCCAGCGTCCTAGGTATCAACCAAGTACCTTCTTAAAATATAAGATGTTCCCAGCGCAGTTTTTTGCAGTTCCGCTGGTGTTGATGTATCTTATAAAATTCTTGGACATGGTGCCAAGTGCCCCGATGACAATGAGTTTCACTGTTACATGCTTCATCCATAGCCGTGTAATTATTATTATTATTATTTTATTATTATTATTATTTTGTGTGTGTGTGTGTGTGTGTGTGTGTGTGTGTGTGTGTGTACAGAAAAGCTCACTGAAAGTTCCATGTTTGGTTTGTTGCAGAAAACAAATCACAGCAGCAAGTTTTTCCTTCTCCTTCTCCTGTGCCGCTTTCCTTGCTAGCTTTAAAAAAAAAAACTGTCCCCTTCAGTTTTTGTTTTACTTTCCAAAAAGCAAAAGCAAAAGGGATTCTTAAATGGACTAATTGCTTTCTCATTTGAATAAACATTATTCCCTGCTACCAGCCATATTTTCAAGTTAAAATGTTTTTGCCTTTGGGGAAATTGTTCCAGGGAGCCGGGAGGGGAGCAGACGGCTGCTCAGAAAATGCAAAGGCAACGTCAGACGCAGCAGCTTATTTGCTAGGAGAAATTTATGAGTTCTATTCCCCAGAAGGGCTTTGGATCTATCAACAGGACAAAGTGCGTTGTCACGTCTGTTCTCGGGAGGAAGAAAAAAAATCCAGCGTGGAGAGGCTTATTCGGAGTAGTCGAATAAAACCCCTAAAATTGCAGGGACGGGATCGGGGAAGAGAAAGATTTAAAGGGAGGGCAGATGGAAGGTCTTTCTCGATTTTAGACAATTACATTGGAAATCACACTCTATCATTATAGAAATTATAGAACACACGAAATTATAGATTATAGAATTATCTATCCATCTATCAATGGATATATAGATCTATGGATGGATGGATGGATGGATGGATGGATGGATGGATGGATGGATAGATTTTTAAAATACAAAGAAATAAAAAAAATGTACAAACTAACTTACACAACCCCTGCACCGCGAAACAAGTCCCACGGGGAATTGTTGGGAGTTGATTAGGATGAGAGAGCAATTTAAGTACAATTCAACTCAACGTGATCCACAAGTCCCACCGAGTTAAATAAGAAATAGAACTTAACAAAAATGAAGCGAAACCGGGAGCTGGGATCATCCTGTTAAAATCCCATAGAATTCAGCGAGAGAGGATCTTGGATCTTGACTAAAACTTCCGCTGAGGTCCGTGTAACTGAAAACGGCTTGGACTTGGCAGGGGTTTGCCTGGTCGTTCGAAACAGCCTCCTCCCAAGAGAACCCGGGCGATATAAGCACCCAGTTTTCTTTCTTTGCCCCCCACCCCGGCGTTCCGCCTGCCCTCCGACAACGTCGGGCTACCATTGCCATTTCTCGTAGGGCGGAAATATAACCCAGACCCAGTTTATCGTCACTGCGGAACACTGCTTAACTGGAGGGAAAGTAAACCCCTCGGAAACTTTGGGGAAATGGTTTACTCGGGAGTAAATACGGGGGCATCCAGAGAATAAAATACTAATTCAATGGCATTGACTTTAGCCCAGGGCTTGCGTTCTCAGGTCAAGGAAGCCAAAAATAATTAGATAAACAACGGCCTAGTTCTTCCGCGATCAAAGTCTAATAGCTTTGAAGAGCGAAAAGCCGAAAGCGGCAGGCCTCGCCTTCTGGCTCCTGGATCAGGACTCCTTCGCGGGGCTTCTGGTTTCCTGAAAACTGACGAGTTAAGGTTTGCGTGCATGAAAAGAGAAAGGATAAGATTTGGAACTTGAGACCAAGAGAGGGGAGAAAGAGGGAGTGGGGGAGAGAAGAAGCAAGCGCCCTGGGGAAGAGAAAGAAAGAGACAAAGACAGAGGGAAAGGAAGAAAGAAAGAAAGAAAGAAAGAAAGAAAGAAAGAAAGAAAGAAAGAAAAAGAAAAGAAAGAGAAAGAAAGAGAGAGAGAGAAGAAAGAAAGAAAGAGAAAGAAAGAAAGAGAAAGAAAGAAAGAGAAAGAAAGAAAGAAAGAAAGAAAGAAAGAAAGAAAGAAAGAAAGAAAGAAAGAAAGAAAGACCGTGTACCACACTCCTAATCTTGTCTACTCGGGAGTCGTCTTCACCGACTTTTAAGCAAACTTATCTTTCACCCCAGAAACAGGCGTCCAAAATTAGCCTCCCAAACTCACAGCCAGCTTATTCGCCGCCGTTTTACTGTTTCTTAATTTGCTTTACACGGTGGAAATAAGTAGACCGAAGTTGGACCAGTTGCTTGATTCGGGAAAGCGATCATCGAACGGTCGATTTGCATAAAGATCGAGTTTAGGGGCTTCCAGGGGTTGATTCTGGCTCTATTGCTCTTTCAATTTTTAAGGCAAAAAGGGCGGTTTTTCAGCAACGCCAGGAACGGCGGGCGCTCGCCCCGAAGGCTGCTGCGCTCACCCAGCCCCCTCCGCCCCCCGCGTTTGCCTACTTCTGGCGGAGTGGGAGCAAACGGCAGGATCCCAGGAATCCCCAAGGAATCCGTGTTTGACCTGCCAGAAAAACGCCACTGGACCCATTAGGAATCCTTTCTGGGGGAGTAAAACAGCCCCGGAGAAATCTCTTAAAACGAAGCCGACGAAGAGCCCCCAGCCCACCGTTTTCCCTTCCAGTCCGACGCGTTTGGCGAGGCCCGAGGCGCGAACCGGTACCTGGATGTCCTCGAGGCTGGGGTGAGCCAGAGCGTGGAGTCCCAGCGGCCCGTCGGCCAAGCCGTGCGCTCCGTCGGCCAAGCCGTGGAGCAAGCGCGGCATGCCCGGGTAGTCCCTGCGCGGATCCAGGCCGAGAGCGCGGTGTGTCTGCGAAAGGAGGCCCGCCGCCGCCGCCGCTGCAGCAGCAGCAGCTTCTTCCTGGCGGGCCCGTTGCGAGGGCCAGCCGCTCTGCTGGTGCTGGTGGATGGGGTTGAGGCCGCCATAGGGGTCCCCCAGGTGCGGGTAGGCGCTCTCCTGGCTCTGCGCATAGGGCAGCGGCGGCTGCGGGTAAGGCGGCGGGAAGTAAGGAGGCTGGAAGTCCGAGGCCGGCGTGTGGCACAGAGGGGGAGCCGAGGAGTACGCCGCCGCCTGGTTGAGGGACGAGAGCTGGGGGAGGCGGCCGCCGGCGGAGGTCCCGTTCAGCCCATCCGAGCGGTCCTGGTGGGGGACATCAAAGGGAGAGAAAGGTCACCACGCAGCCAGCCGCGCTATGGGCGCGAGGTACCGGCTTATCCTCGCTCCAAGCAGCGCGCGTCGCTAGGGCTCCCGGTGGCGGCGGCTCCCTGAGGCCCCGGCTCGCAACACCTGAGCCTCAAGGCAAAGCGCAGCTTTCTCTACTACCCACTCCTCGCCTTCTTCCCCCACCCCGCCGGGCAGGCCAGCCAGCCAGCCGAAGAGCGCAACGCGCTTCGGGGCTCGGCGCAGCTCAACCTTCCTAAGGGCGAGCCTTTCGCTTCCTGCCCTCTTCCGTCTAAGGTGTCGCTGAAAAAGAGCCCTAAGCGCAACCGAGCAAAACAAAACGAGACACCGTTTGCGGTCTCGCCTCGCCTGCCTTGAAATCGCACTTTTGGCGACCGGCGCGCTTTGGGGGACCGCAGGGGCCCCCACCTGGAGTCCTTTGCCCCCTTTCTTGTTCTGCCTTCAGTAGGAGAGACCCGCAGAGACCCGCAGGCAGAAGACCCTTCCCCCATGTCCTGACACAGCCTAGGTTTTGCGAATAAGAGCGGTGGAAGGGATCCCGGCCTTTTCGGCCAACCTCTGTTCGTGGCAAATAATCCGATTTATCCCTCCAGAGTCTCTCCTTCGTTCCTTCGGCCCCCTTTTCTCTTTCCTCCCCCGCCCCGGTTTTGTGATCGATTCTTTGCGCTCTCCTCCTTCCCAACCTGGGGGTGGTGATGTTGAACCACCAGCTAGGTTACGGTTCCCAAGCCCCGACATCTGGGACCTATTAAAATACGAAGTCCTTCTGAATCTGAAGCTACGAGGGCGCTTCAATTAAAGTGGCGTTTCGAAGGATCCCTCCCGAGAAAGAACTTCGTTCTCCTCTTCCTCGCTTCTTTCTTACAAACGCGTCCCCGCACACCCCAGGCACACCCGACCAAGGAACACCCGTCCAACTCACCATCGCGGAATACGTGTGCACCAACATCTGCGCGCTAGCCAAGCCCCCAGATCGCTTAGGGAAATGCCTCCAAACAGGGGGCGAGAGGGAACGAGGCTAGCAACCCCGACGGCTACCAGAATCTGAGCGCCGTTCTTGCACCACCCCCCCGGAAAAGTATCCGTTAAAAGCGAGCGGCGAGTGGCGATGCGTCCATCGACGACTCTTCCAGGCTATAGCCAAGCGAGCTCTGGACGGGCAGCGGCTCCTCCTTTTCAAAAACCCCCGACCTTTCCCCCTTCGAAGCCTGCGCTTGGCTCCCAGCTCTTCCTCCCTCTGAACTCAATACAACTCCATGGACTCCAGTTATACAGGCGGGGGCGCGCGCTGAGCGCCGGGAGCGCGCCTTAAAGAGACAGAGCCGATTTCAAAGCGAAAGCGCCAGTACGCCTGCCTTGTGGGGGAGGGCGGAAGGGCGCTCACACTCCGCTGCCACGCGCGCCGGATTAGTCTCCGGGGTGCCCCCGAGGTATGTGGCGCCTGCAGCCCCCACGATCCGCTCCGAAAGCAACCCAGGGGGAAAAAGGATCGACGGCCCGGTCTCTCTTCTCCTAAGAGCGCTGCGATGCGAGGCTGCGCTTCTTTATTTTGCCAACCGATTTGGGACGCAGGATCCAAGGGGAGAGTTGCAAACAGGAAGGCGTAGATTGCTGCGACTTTCTCTCGGGTAAACCCGCCGGGCTCCCAGCAGCATGGGGAACGAAAGGAAGCTTCCTGACTACCCGCTTAAACGGGAACGCGAAAGAAGGATTTATTGGTCTGCTTTGGCTGTAAATCCCCAGTGGCGGAGAATTGCCCGCAGATTTCTTTTGCTGGGGTAGCAATTTTTTTTTTAAAGCCAAGGAACAAACCTGCCTCCCTGCATTTAGCAGGAGTGCTTTCTTCCTTGCCTAGACCCTACGCACCTGCAATTCCCACCCCCTTGCCTAGCCCACCCACCCCCCAAGCCATTGCTTCACTCTGGCAGTGCGGGAACGTGGCGCTTTCAAACGAGGATAGCGCCTTTCCAGAGATCTGAAAAGTACGTCGATGATTTCTGGCCACTTTCCTTCAATCTGACAGCGCATTAATCCCCCTCCCTCCCTCCGCCGCCCCCCCTTCTTTTCCCCCCAGTCACTCAGGCCCTGGTATGAAGGACAAAGCACTTCTCGGTCTGCGCCTGTTTCTCAGTTTCTCTCAATTATTTCGCCGCCAAGAGAATAAAAGAAGCGCCAGGCTAAAAGGGGCTAGAAAAACGTCCCCTTTTGCCTGCAGATCCAGCTGGATTCAGATCCGGGAAGCGCGTCCGCCTTGGGAACCAGGCAGCCTTCCAGCAGGTAGAGCCCCCAAGGTTCAGCTGTGGGGTTGGAGGACAACGGCGGAAGTGGGGCGTGGGGGGGGGAGACAGGTGAAGGGACGGGGATTAATCTTACTCGACACAAGTGGAACAACCCTCCCCTCCATTCTCCTGCTTCCTCCATGGCGAAGAAAAGACCAAGAGGGTGTTGTGGGGGCGCGGGGGGGAAACACGGCTAGAGGGAAGCGAAGGCTCGATTCTGCCCAGCTGCTCAGAGCAACGCTGGGACAAAGCCGGTACCCCGCGAGAAGCTAGTGACACTGACAAACCATTGGCTGCTAAGCCTCTCACCCGGGGCTGGGGGTGGAGAGTCGCACCGCTTTAGGGAGCTTGAGGCCTTTCTTAAACTCGGGCTGGGTTCACACAACCCCACTACTAGCAGTTTTAACTTTTTAATGGCCAGATACACCAAAGAATAGTTACTACAAGCAGGCTGGGTTAGGACAACACGCTAAGAGTCCCCTCCCCACAAAACAACCGAGGTTAAAAATGTGCGTGTTTGTCACCGAGTTGCGCGAACGGGGCCTCTAGGTTTGTCTGGGGAGTCTTCTTTCTTATCTCGGTATTAAAGATCGCCCCCCCTCCTCCCACCATTAAATTCAACAAGCTTGTCACCCAAATTGCGCCTGGAGGTTCAAAATACCCGACGTCGTTGGTGGGACTTGGGTTTCCTACCTTGACAGAAAAATTCCCCATCCATTTAATCATTTCTGCCTTCAGCAGCGACTGGCCGAGTAAAACCCGCAGGGATTCCTTTCCTTCCTTCATCATTTCTGGTGCTCAACAAACTTTGAAGAAATGTACTCATTCTACCCATCTCAGAAAAGTGCCGAGAGAGGCAATCGTCTTAACCATCTCATCCCTGCGACTCTCGGTTGAGATTTCTCAGTTATCGGACATGCTTCGGGATTTAAAAGTTTCTCCCGTTCCCAACTCCCTCGCCACGGGTTATTAAAAGAAAAGGAACCGACGCAGTAGTTCTAAATTGCAGCGGTGTAAGTAGGGAAGCCGCGATCCGCTGTCCTGGGAACCTGCTTTCCAGTGGAAATAAACTTCGTTGTCCTTTGAGTTGGACATCGGGTCAAGCCATCATAGTGGCGAGTGGGATACTTTGGTTGAGTGTATGAGCTTTGCTATTGTCCTTTGTAACTTACAATATATGGCTATCCCACTAAGTTAAGACAAAACACTGTGGCTTATTCAATAAACTTAAGTAAACCCCGATTTAGAGCTGTATGGGGACCCTGTTTTATGTGCTTTGAGAAATTGTTGCTAAAGGTTTTTGGGAAAGGAGAGACAAAATATATAGAAAAGTCCTAGCTTCAGTTCAAACTCAATTCACCTTTGAGAACCGTATGATTCCTGGTTATTTTAGCCACATGGTAGAAGGGGGATGGTACTCAAAGAAGGTGCAATTTACACATTACTCGGTGCCAGGAAGGGTCGACGCACAAGGCACAGAATCAAACACAGCTGGCTTCAGGCTACACGCCTAAACCTATGTTAGAATGTTGCAAAGAACTGGAGATATGTGCTGTGTGTGGTGGCCAATCACAAAATGCCTTTTGTTTCCATTGCAGTTGACTAGCAAGGAGAAGGGAGGGAGGGGGAGGGAGGAAGGAAATGACAGGTAGGAAATGACAAGTAGGGAAGGAGGGGAGGAATAAAGGAAAGTTATCTGGCAACAATAGAGGGAAACAGAAACAAGGAGATCCAACTCCTGGTCTGGAATGTGTCTTTTCCTTCTTTATTCTCTCTCTTGATCCACTCCCACGGGAAATCCAAGTCTTTCTAATGGGTAAAATCAGCCAGAGGCTCTGAAAGTTTTTAAGAGCTTCTGAGCACTAGGAGAAAGGCTCCAAGATTTAATTTTAAAAGGGACAAGATTTTGATTGCTTCATTTTTTAACTGCTGAAAAACGAACTATATAAAGACCATTCAGACCATACTGTGTTGACAGCTGAAGGAGGAAATGTTTAAAAACCACAATTTGAATCTAAGAACGATCTTCATACAAAACAGCCCGACTCCAGTCCCGAGGCTGGCTGCCTTGTCGGTTGAATCTTCAGCATATCAAGACAACTTTTCCAGCACATTTGCACGTACAGACGTGTACATAATTGTACATGTGTGTGATCTGCGGGCTAAGAGGCAGCCAGTGGAAGGTCGCGCTAACCCAAGAGGCTCCACCTGGGAGAGGCATCATCTGTCCTCCTTCATTGGTGAAGATAGAGCAGTGATGTTCACGCTGCAGGAACTGACATGCATACAGCGTGTAATTTAACTCCAGAATTTAATCATTTTCTGGAATTGCATAATCCGTGAAACCATAAAGTAGCCAGAGGGGCTGGTCTCACCCAACACATAGAAATGTAAATTTGAAACTAGCCAAAATTAGCCCTTGATGGGAAGTCACCTGCTAGCTTGTTACCTGATTGAGCTACACATTTTCTCTGTCCGGTCCAAATGAAATAGTCTTGGGTTCTATTCTACCCACCCACCCACCCACCTATCTACATGTGTGTTTTTTCAAAGATTCAAATCTAACCATCCTCCTAGCCCTCAGCAAAAAATCAGGCTCCAAATCTACAAAGAAGGAGAGCTTAGAGATATTTTGGCCCAGTTTTTGCCAACCAGAATTGTTTTGAATTATGGGTTTGTGTGCCTGCTGGAGTCCAACATATCTGGAAGATCAAGAGATGATGCCTTTCTGCAAATATTTTTTTTTTAAAATGATACTGAGGTACAGTGTTTCTTAACATGGAGGTTTCCAGGTAGTAGGCAGGGAGAGTAAGATTGCAAGCAACCCAGCCGAGTGTGGTGGTTACACACTCGGATAGTTATTTTTCTCTTAGATAATGGGTACCCATCATTTATGAGGGACAGTGGTGGCTAAGATGCTGAGCTTGTCGATCAGAAGGTCGGCAGTTCGGCAGTTCGAATCTCTAGGGCCGCACAATGGCGTGAGCTCCCGTTACTTGTCCCAGCTTCTGCCAACCCAACAGCTCGAAAGCACGTAAAAAATGCAAGTAGAAAACTAGGAGCCATCTTTGGTGGGAAGGGAACAGTGTTCTGTGTGCCTTCTGCGTTTAGTCATGCCGGCCACATGACCACGGAGACGTCTTTGGACAGCATAGGCTTTTCGGCTTTGAAACAGAGATGAGCACCGCCCCCTAGGGTCGGGAACGACTATCTAGCACATATATGCGAGAGGAACCTTTACCTTTCTACGCACTATTTCTTTTTAATGAGGAGCCCCAGAATTTAAATTCTGCTTGGCATTTTGACTTTAAAATCATTGGGGGACCTCGCAGGAACAGTCTTGAAATCTCAAGCAGGGATTTCCGGATTGGGAGAAGGAAGAAAAAGACCATCCTCTCCCGGAAGACTTTTTATAAAATTATCCAATGGAAACGAAGTCCCAATGAATTTAATGGGGTGCAAGCTAATGCTGGGAGGTATTTACATCTGAGTAGATATAGTAGATTTGAATGCAGCCTTCAGTCGTTCATTTACCAGGAGGTTCCTTGAATTTGGTACCCCATGCTTTCATTCGGCAGCACACAGATAGACTGCGCCTGCACTACATACATAAACAGACCTATCAAAGTCCTAATGGATGCAATTTTTGTACAATACTCTCCTCTTGGTTAGGTTTTACCTTGCCCCCCCCCCACCCTTTTTAATGACTTAAATGTGAGGGAACTCAGCTAGGAATAAGCTTCTGACCTGAGCGAATGGCATTCAATTCAAAAATAAGCCTGGCATTATTAAGTGAGCTTGGTTTATGCCAAAAATAGCGTGGCTAGTTTGGACTAAGTTCTATGAAAGTCTTTCCTAACCGGAGCCCTGCTGTTACCGGCGTTTCCCCGCTGCTTTGACTGGCTAGCAAAAATATATTGCCCTGACGGTGAGATGAAAGAGAGAGAAAATTGGGAGGATTTGATTGGGTGATAAGTAGCCAATGGGTTGTATTCTCACCTCCTCCTCTTTTGCGGGGCGGGCACATTCCCCGCCCCGAATCCACCAATGGTGGATCAATGCTGAGTCGTCACGTGAGGGGTTATTGGAAAGCAGAATGAAGTTTGCAGCACATTAATTAGGAAACCTGCTTATTTTGGAGGAGTTTGAAGAACCAGCCCCCAGCTGCTTCAGTCTTGGTTTGGGGCTACCAAAAGACCAATGGTGGTGGGTGATTATTTGTTGTTGTTAATTGCAAAGTCGGGTCCGACCCATCACGACCTCATGGACAACGTTCCTCCAGGCCTTCCTGTCCACTACCATCCTCTAGAGCCCATTCAAGCTCACGTCTATTGCTTCGGTGACTCCATCCAGCCACCTCCTTCTCTGTCGTCCCATTCTTCTTTTGCCCTCAATCTTTCCCAGCATGAGGCTCTTCTCCAGTGAGGGTGATTAGTTTACACTCCATATTTCCCCCTTGTTCTGAACAGCACTTAACGCGCTCTCTCTCGTGCTCTCTCTCTCTCTTCCTCCTCCCTCCCTCCCTCCCTCCCTCCCTCCCTCCCTCCTAGATAATTTTTATCCGTGTGTCTTTTGATGGCTTTTCTTTGTACCTGTCCCGGCCTTATAATGTTTTTCCATTTCAATGGGTTGGTGGGCTAAGTCATCAGCTATTTCAACGAGCTCCATCTGGGGAGGGGAGGGGAATCCTGTATCGGAGAAAGCCGTAATCCAGACGTCTGCATTACGGAAAGGAAACAAAGTAAAGTAAAATAATACCAACGTCCACCGTCATCCTGAGGTCTTCTTGGAGAAAGCATCCGAAATACACTAAAAGACACGCAGTGGTTGATTTGTGGATCCAAATAAAGCTTCGGCTGAACAAGACGCGGGGGGGGAGGGGGCGCGTAGAAAACTTAAGTTCCGAAAAGCTCCGAAAGTTCTTTCGTTTCTGGTCTTTCAAGGCCCCCTGGATAGTCCGAAGGAGAAGCCCAGCAGCTCCCATTTCAAGCGGGATCCCTTTTGAAGTTAAGCGGATTCCTTCCGGCGTGGCTTTCCGTGCATTCTACGCATCGGAAGGCGCTAGTAGCATATCAAGATACCGAATTAACAAAGGTTTTTTTTCGGAATCGGGGCGAAAACGAAGGGTTTCCTTAAAAATAAAAAATAAAATAACAAGAAAATAAAAACCTCTTTCCATCCCAAAGGTGCTTTTTCAAGAGGCAACTGGACTTTCTTTGTTTTTGCTTGAAGATGTTTCGCTTCTCAGCTAAGAAGCTTCTTCTGTTCTTCAGTTCAGTTGGAATCGAAGGAGCTTTTTGGATGAGAAAAACGCCTTCAAGCCAAACACACACACACACACACACACACACACACACACACACACACACAACCCAAAGGCAATCCAAATCGTCTTTTGAAAAAGCATCTTTCGGACAACCATGACCTGGATCTCAACATACTTCTCTTTCTATCGGCACAAGCACCACGCAGCGATCCCAGAGCTGGCAAGCCGGAACTGCGCCGTCACCGAGACAATCTCCGCTGAAGTCAGCTGGCCGGCCACTTTTTTTGCCAGTCGATTACCCTCAGTCCGTCCCCCCCCCACTCCCCGTTCCTTTGTAGGGGCTTCCCCGAGTCTCTCGCCCTATGTCAATAAATCAGAACCAGGCTCGGGCCGGGATCGCCAGGCGTTGCTCACATCTTTCTCTTGCGCGGCAAAGAGGTGTCCGGGAATCGGCGGGTTGAAGGGAGCGCATCACCGCTCCTGCTGGTTTCCCTTAATTTCTGTTATCTTTATTATCCACATTAGGTAAAGGTAAAGATTCTCCTCCCATATCTGTTCCCGACTCTAGGGGAGGATGCTCGTCTCCGTTTCAAAACCGAAGAGCCAGTGCTGACCGAAGACGTCTCCTGGTGGTGACTAAAAGCGGGAACTTGTTTCCTTCCCACCGAAGGTGGTTCCTATTTTTCTACTTGCACTTTTACATGCTTTCGAACTGCTAGGTTGGCAGAAGCTGAGACAAGTAACGGGAGTTCCCTCGTTATGCGGACCTCCGAACTGGTGACCTTTCTTATCGACAAGCTCAGCATCTTGGCCACTGAGCCACCACATCCCTTCCATTATTCACATTAATGACACAAATTAATATTGGTGGTCCCACCACAAAACCGCGGTCGACTAAAGCGCGTGTGACTAAAGCGCGGTGACAAAACCGCGCCGTCAAAACCGCGCGACAACAGCACGCGACAACAGCGCGCCGACAGAAGCCTAAACCTAAACCTAACCCTAAACCTAACTAAACCTAACCCTAAACCTAACCCTAAACCTTACCTTAAGTTAAATCGCGCTTCTGTCGGCGCGCTTTTGACATTGCGGTTTTAGCACCACGGTGTTGTCGGCGCACTTTTGACGTTCTCGGTTATGTCATGCCACGAATATTGGTAGCATAGCCAACCTCAACATAGATACCCGTAATAATACTAACAACAATAATCGTGACTGGTGAAAATCAGGCACAATGACAAAGAGGTTGAAAGTTGAAGACAACTTAGTTCGAAAAACGAACGCCTGACGTGGGGGTGGGGGCACGTTTCAGCCACTCTCTGCATTTCTCTGGACACTTTGAAAGCAGGACGGCTACTAGAAGACTCGCAGAAGGCTCCGGTCAAGCTCGGGAGAAAAGTAGCTAGGAAGGAGGGAGAGAAAGAAAAAAGAAAGAAAGAAAAAGGGAAGGAAGGAAGAAAAAAAGAGAAAGAAAGAAAAAGGAAGGAAGTAAAAGAAATTCGATTTCATCCGAATTAAATGGATGTTCCATTCCGATGTCTTTTTAAATGGCGCCCTGGCACTCTCCACGCGAGTGGGATTTCAAAGCCCATCATGCACGGCTTTAAGGCAGCTGCCGCCCCAAACAACCGGAGTGTTCTGCCTAGGAAGGCTTCTGAACCCAGCAATACAATAGCTGGTACTGTAATATTAACGTGACCGTTTTTTGAGGCCCAGAAATATATCCAGAAATCGAAGAAATACCCCCATATCCGCATATAAATGAAATTTAGCCTTCCACCCTCTAACCCAGTGTTTCTCAACCTTGTCAACTTGAAGATGTCTGGACTTCAACTCCCAGAATTCCCCAGCCAGCATTCGCTGGCTGGGGAATTCTGGGAGTTGAAGTCCAGACATCTTCAAGTTGACAAGGTTGAGAAACACTGCTCTAACCTTTACTCCTATCCCTCCAAAAAAAGGGGGGGCGTACAATCCCTTAGCTGGGAAGAAGCCCCCCCTGAGAGCCCCTCTTGACACCCTCGCAGCAAAACGGGGGCAGGCAGGGGGGGCTCAGTGCCTAGATTCCCTCTGCCCATTGACCGGGGAGGGAAGAAAGACGCCCACGCAGAAGGGCGCCAACGCCACCCGAATCCCGACCAGCGAAAGTCTCAGAGTGGAATTCCGCCGGCTCAAGGTCGCTCGGGGCTTTTAGGTTGGCGAAGGCCGAGCGAGCGTTGAGTCTCGTTCCCCGCTTCGCAGCTCAGCCTCCCACCGGCGGCCGGCGCTTCCCCGGGCTCTGCCGAGAAAAAAAGCGGCCCCTCCGCAGCCGCCCGCCGAAACTCTTCCGCAGCTGCCTCCGGAATTTCACAGCAGCTGTTCTGCCATCGGCGAGGCCGTCCGAACGGGGGTGGTTCCCTCCAGGCGCCCCCGCCCAGCCAGCCTAAATCCAGCTCTTCCTGGCATCCTTTAAACCCGTCGGGCGGGGGAGGGGGGATGCCGAAGAATGCTGGACGACGGGCTCCCTGGGGCGGCCGGGGTCGCCTTTACAGAGCCCTACGGGGAGGGTGGGGTCCCGTAAGAGGTGGGTGTCACACTTCCATTATTGTCGATGCCAGCGGAGTTTTGTAGGGGGCGCAAAAGGCGGTGGGGCTGAAGGCACCTCTTTCAGTTCTTCATTTCTCCCTCCGGTGGGGAGAGGAGGGGTGGCCCCCACCTGGAAAGCAGAGCGCCTGGGAAGGCCCCTTTGGGGAGAAAAAAAACGGTGCATTGAACTCTGAGCCTTGGTTTGTGTTTTTTGGGGCTCATACCAAAGGGACTGGCCAAAGCAGATGGAAACTTCTTTCTGGAAAGACAAAGGTTTATTTTCTCTCTCTCCCTTTTCCTCTCCCTCCCTCTTTTCCCCTCCCTATCTCCCTCTCCCTCCCTTTCCCACTCCCTCCCTCTCTCCCCCTCTCTCACCTTCCCTCCCTCTCTTTCCCACTCCCTCTCTCTCTCCCTCCCCTCTCCTTCCTTCCCCCCTCCCTTCCCCTCTCTCTCCTTCTTTGGAGTGGATGATCTAGGGCAGTGTTTCTCAACCTTGGCGACTTTAAGTCCTGTGGACTTAAAGTCGCCAAGGTTGAGAAACACTGGTCTAGGGACTTCTTAAGAAAGTGCTTGATCTTGAAAAGTGGGGCAATTGTAGAGGCTCGGCTGTATAGTGTCTGCAAGATGGGCAGTGTATACATTTAATAGACAGGAAAGGGGGGGAGGGGGGGAGGGGAGAAGGAGAGAGAAAGGGCCGCAAACATTGGTTCTAACTTCTTAAGCACAACTCCAATTGTGGTTGTACATAAGTGCTCAGAGACGTTTTTTATATTTTGCAAAATGATTGTATAACCTTTTTTGGCTACTTTTCTTAAGCGAATCACTGCAGTTGTTAACTGAATCAGGCGGTCATTCAGCGAATCTGGCTTCTCCCATTGACTTTGCTTGTCCGAAAGCTGGGAAGGTTGCTATCACATGACTCTGGGATGCTGGAACCATTGTAGAGACATTCCAGTTGCCTGGTGCCCGAATTTTGATCAGGTGACCATGTGGACGCTGCGACAATCATAAATGTCAGCATCACAAATGTAAGCCACTTTTTTCCAATATCGTTGTAACTTGGAATGGCTGCTAAATGAATGGTTGTAAGCCGAGGACTGCCTGTAGTCAACAAAGATGGCATAGCACAAGGGTTGGCAATGGCAAAGAGCCATGAGGACCCGTTTCCCACAGAAAAGAAAACACCGGGAGACACAAAGATCCTAATCGGAAGCCCCCCCCCTTGCAATTCTGGAGCCAACCGGAAGTTTGGTTCCCCCGCCATAGAGTCTCTCCCCAGCATCCTTTTTCCTCTACCTGTCATAACCGAATGCTCTATCAAATGTGGAGCCAACCAGAAAAACTGCCCCTTGTCATAGAGTCTTCTCATGACACGCTGTCCTTTCCCTACCCCACCCCAAACCGGAAGCTCCTCTCATAATTGTGGCACTGATTGGCAACAGGGAGCCTCAGCAGAGGGATGAAAGAGCCACATGCAGCTCCAGAGCCGCAGGTTGCTGACTCCTGGATAGCAGAAGTCTACTTCATTGCATTTAGCAATGAAGCAGACTTCAAAGGGATTGAGGCAGAATTGAGAAGAGGGCACCTTCCCCACCACACAACTAAAGATCAGCTGATGCAGGTAGCCCTCGGCTTACGGCCACAACTGAGCTCAAAATTTCTGTTGTTAAGTGAGACATTTGTTAAGTGAGGTTTGCCCCATTTTACGACCTTTCTTGCCCCAGTTGTTAAGTGAATCCCTGCAGTTGATAAATTAGTAACACGGTTGTTAAGTGAATCCAACTTCCCCATGGACTTTGCTTGTCAGAAGGTTGCAAAAGGGGATCACATGACCTTGGGACACTGGAACCATCATAAATGTGAATCAGTTGCCAAGCCTCTGAACGTTGGTCACATTATCATGGGAATAAAGGTCGTTCGTGTGAAAAACGGTCATAAGTCACTTCTTTTCAGTGCCGTTGTAACTTTGGACGGTCATTAAATGAATGGTTGTAAGTCGAGGACTACCTGTACTGTGCTGTTATCTGAGCCCGGGTTAAATTGGTCGCTAATAGGAGATGGTTTTCCCTTGAAGAATTTCCTTCTGGGTTGGGGATGTCTCAAGACTTCCCACTACATCCCAGCCGTCTTCCTGCTGATGAAAACAATGTGGAGATTTCTTTCTGAGATATTTAGAGATATTTAGAATCCTTTATTGGCCAAGTGTGATTGGACAGACAAGGAATTTGTCTTTGGTGCATAAGCTCTCAGTGTACATAAAAGAAAAGATACATTTGTCAAGAATCATAAGGTACAACACTTAATTATAGTCATAGGGTACAAATAAGCAATCAAGAAACAATCAATATCAATATAAATCCATATAAGGATACCAGCAACAAAGTTACAATCCTGCAGTCATAAGTGGGAGGAGATGGGTGATAGGAACGATGAGAAGATAAATAGTAATGCAGACTTAGTAAATAGTTTGACAGTATTGTGGGAATTATTTGTTTAGCAGAGTGATGGCATTCAGGAAAAAAAACTCCTTGTGTCTAGTTGTTCTGGTGTGCAGTGCCCTATAGCGTCGTTTTGAGGGTAGGAGTTGAAACAATTCTATTTGTTTGTGTATGTGTGAGTAAGAACCCCTTTTTACCCTCAGCTGTAATATTGCACGATGTGTGATAGACATTAGCAAATAGGATCCCACATTAAATTTAATTTCATTCCACTCTGCCCGCCTGGAGCAACGATTCCCTTCATTTTCATTTTTCCCCTCCTCTGAATTCCCACAACTCCAGCCTCTTTGAATTCCAGGTTTAATTAACAATGCTCATTAAATGAATTTTATTCCTTTCTTTTAATATTACTCTGCCACCTGTCTTTAGACATGGAGGGCTGGCTGTTTATTCTAATTTATTTCTATTAAATATGGTGTAAGGAACCACAAAAGCATGCTGGGGGAAGGGAAAGATTGGGGGGGGGGGGGAGAAAACAGCCTCACCAGGCCAGGGGGGGCATTTAGAAGAGCCTTTGCTCTGTTCCTACCACCCTCCCCTGTCTCTTCCTCTGACAAAGAAATAGTTTTTCACGGAAGGCCGTTGGAAGTCTATTTTCCAGCAGACCCGTTTCATTTGCTAAAATTGGATCAGGCATGCTGTATTTTGCAGTGATTTTCCACATCGTTCTTAAAACCCGTTGCCCATTTAGGCTGCATAAAGGCTGATCTTTATTGACTGGGAAAGAGCTGAAATGAACTTGAAAGGGGATGGAGGAGCTTTAACACAGGAGTCCCCGGGAAAAGTCAAGATGGCATCCTCCGTAAGCTAAGCCACAAAGGAGGCATCCCTACGATTTCTCTTGAAAAAGAGAAAAGACGACAATCTCGTCACACACTTGTGCGGAAGGCACACGCACCCACATTTTCAGTGCGTGGCAAACTGGTGGGAAAATTATGTGAAACCCACCTCTGAGTACTCTCCAAATATCAGGCTCTGAGCAGAGCAATTGGGAGATTGTATCCAAACCAGCAGGACACAGTGGCTCAGCGGCTATGACACTGAGCTTGTCAATCAGAAATGTTGGCAGTTCGGTGGTTCGAATCCCTAGTGCCATGTAACGGAGAGCTCCTCTTACTTGTCCCAGCTTCTGCCAATTCAAAAGCACATAAAAATGCAAGTAGAAAAATAGGAACCACCTTTGGTGGGAAGGTAGCAGCATTCCGTGGCCCTTTGGCATTTAGTCATGCCGGCCACATGATCACGGAGACGTCTTCGAACAGTGCTAGCTCTTCAGCTTTGAAATGGCGATGAGCACCACCCCCTAGAGTCGGGAACAGCTAGCACATATGTGCATAGGGAACCTTTACTTTTACCTTTATCCAAACCAGCAGCCATTTATATACAACTTCAGTGGTTTCCAAGGGAATTGTTCCAATTGGATACCAGGGGAAGGGATTCCTTGATGTGTTTTCAGATTGCCGCCTCTGTTGGTCAGAATGAGACTGTCCATGTTGCTGAACTAAAACTCCCAGCATCCTTCAACTATGGACCATGCTAGCTGGGGACATTGGGAATGATAGTTTGACAGCATCTGGAAGAGTGTATGTCTCAGATCCTGAACTGTGCAAATCAAGGGGGTGGGGGGTCTGCAGGGCATGGTTTTTAAAAAATGACTCTAAGATTGAAGCTCTGTCTGTTTTTTTATGTATGTTATTACCAGGCCCTGAGAATCAAGAAAGACATGTAGAATGACTTCTGAGCACTTCCATTTATCGTTCCCAACCTATAGAGAGAAATTTTGCCAAACTAAAAGCAACTACTTGCATCACTAAAGTGTACACTGAGCATTGCTAGGAAGCAACCTCCTTAAGTCTCTACCTCCTGAGCAAATTATCTAAGCTTTGCTGTCTCTTTGCCCTCTGGAATTCGGGCTCTCCCTCCTGGGAATCCAGTCTGCATTCCACCACAGTTATGTAGGGTATGTTAGAATGAGTGGAAGGTGCGTGTTCTGACCTAGGCTTCCCAAGAGCATGAAACAACTCCTTGTCCTGACAAAAACTCCTTTTATTAAATTACTGTGAATTCTGCTCACTTACATCCAGCAAAGTCTTAGAGGATCATCACAGACCTTATCTGGCTTGGAGAGCTGACAGGCCAATATCTACAAAACTTGGCAAGGAGTCTCGGAGAATCACGAACCAATTAAGCGAACTAATAGTCTCCTGCAAACTCCACTCTCCTTTCGCTCCTCTTTTATTTCCTCTGGGAGGGGCCATTCATCGTCCACCTGTGGCCTTACTCCCAAGTTGACCCCTGTTCTTCAGTTGTTCCCTTTGTCTGGCAACTCTGTGCGTGCACACACTGGGAACAGGCTCCAGCTGTTCATCTGCCTCACTGATGTCTGACTCTGAAGACAGCTGATAACTGGCATACAGCCCTGGCCCCCTCTCTGCCTCTGACACAGAGCCCTCATCAGAACCTTCCCCAGACTCCAGGACTGGCCCATGTTCTTCCCCATGGGAACTGTCAGAATCTGCTGGCAGCTCCACTGGCCACTGGCGGGCCACAACAGTGCAGTGGCTCAGTGACTTAATGATGCTGGAATGATCTCTGCTCCAGTGGTTTGAGCCCTGACGCGGTTTGTCAGGGTGAGCTCCTGTCACTCGCTGCAGCTTTTGTCCACCTAACAGTTCGAGAGCTTGTTCTATGCAAGTCAATAAATAGGTATCACTTTGGTGGGGTGACGAGAAAGCTCTGAACTTTCGCCTGTTTGCCAGGTGGCTCTGGGGAGGGAGGGGGCCTTGGATGCTGTTGAAGGAAGAGCCACTCATCTTTCTTTCTGCTGCTAAGCCAGCTCGCCCTCCTGTGGCGCATCTTGGGAAGCATGCAAGCTTTTCCTACAACAGAGCTGGTAAATTGGCAGTCAAACTATTCACTGGTGAGATTCCAAATCTTTTCCTACCGGTTCTATGAGAGAGCGCTTCGCATGCGCAACACACATGCGCAGCACTCAAAGACCGCCCTCGGTGTCAGCACTGGTGAGCTGAGCTGTTTTTTAGGTCAGCTGAGGTGCGGCAATCTTTTCTGCTATGCGAATCAACTGAGCTAAAAAACAAGGGAATAAAGGACAGGTAATGATGGATGGGGGGGGGAGGGTGGGCCTAACCAGAGGTAAGTTGCCGGTTCTCCGAACTACTCAAAATTTCCGTGACCAGAAATTTTATCAAATGTGGCGGTTATGTACAAATCCAAGGATTTTTGGTGTCAGACAAAGACATGGTTGGAAGAGATGTTATTCAAAAGATAGATTTAAATCCAGAACTATTCCTATTAGGAATAATAAAAGAAAAATATAGTAAGGGAGTGACATACATTAACACTGCATGTGATAACCACAGCAAGATTGGGATATGCGCAAAATTGGAAAAACAAAGATGCCCTGAAGAAGAGGTAATAAAGAAAATTTTGGTCTGTGCAGAAATGGACAGACTGACACTAGAAATCAAAAATAGAGACGAGAGAGAATATTATGAAATTTGGAACAAAATGGATCAATGGTTGGAAATGAGGAAAAGGAGTCGGAACAGGAAGTATGAGGATTGTAAAATTGGAAATGGATAATACATAGATAAATATATAAAGGAGGATGAGGGATGTGTTAATAAGATGAATGTTATGCATGATAAGTAGAAACTGTATTTGTCGTTATGTTAAAATATGTATGGAAATGACAAAAGCCAGAAAGGTCGCTCTATATCCAATGTTTTTAATGTTTATTCCATTAAAATAATTTTTTTTAAAAAAAAAAATTCCGCTACTGGTTTACCCGAATCGGTCTGAACCGGCTGAATACCACCTCTGAAACTATTTCTCTGCAATGGCACTCTGGTCTCCTGGCTAATGTAAGGCCATACACTAATAATAATAATTAGAATGGGTGGAGCGTCAGTCATACCCAATTCCTGCATCCATTCCATGCAGGAATTGCAGCTCCCTAATAATGTTTGTTGCTCTTTTCTGCACTCTTTCCAGAGTCTCAACATCTTTTTTATATCATGGTGATACAAAACCTGGATGCAATATTCTAAGTTTGGGCTTACTAAGGCATTCTAAAGTGATACGTTAACACTTCAAGTGATCTTGATTCTATCCCTCTGTTAATGCAGTCTAGGATTGCATTGGAGGACTCCTAGATCCCTCTTTCAGTTATTGCTCATGAGCCTTTCCATTTGCAGAAGATATGTATGTGTGTATATATGTATATATGTATGTATGTGTGTGTGTGTGTGTGTATATATATATATATATATATATATATATATATATATATATGTGTGTGTGTGTGTGTGTGTGTGTGTGTGTGTGTGTGTGTGTGTGTGTGTGTTTTATTTGTGCTGATAAATAAATAAAGGGAGACTAGTATAGATCTATTTCAAGCTATTTAGCTCTCATCAGCTAGCCATACCCTTACTGGAATTCAAACCTGTGCTGTATTGCATCTTAGGCGAAGGTCTTAGCCATTAAGCCACAGGTCTCCTCCTTATCAGCTGAAGCCAGGGAAGAAAGTATATATTTAGAGTCACAACCCCTGGTAAGCCCCAATTATGGGAGGAAGCTAACTGCTTCCATCATCTGTCAATCGGCTCGTCACAAGAGTCCATCACGACAGAAAGCCAATATTTTTACTGCTGCCTTTGTTATATTTGTGTTTTTTATTTGTGCTGATAAATAAATAAAGGGAGACTAGTATAGATCTATTTCAAGCTATTTAGCTCTCATCAGCTAGCCATACCCTTACTGGAATTCGAACCTGTGCTGTATTGCATCTTAGGCGAAGGTCTTAGCCATTAAGCCACAGGTCTCCTCCTTATCAGCTGAAGCCAGGGAAGAAAGTATATATTTAGAGTCACAACCCCTGGTAAGCCCCAATTATGGGAGGAAGCTAACTGCTTCCATCATCTGTCAATCGGCTCGTCACAAGAGTCCATCATGACAGAAACCCAATATTTTTACTGTTGCCTTTTGTTATATTTGTGTTTTATTTTATTTTATTTTATTTTATTTATTTTATTTATCAGCACAAATAAAACACACACACACACACACACACACAGACAGACATATATATATATATATATATATATATATATATATATATATATATATATATATATATATATATATATATATATATATATATATATTCCCCCCTCTCCTATCCTCTATTCTTTCCTTACCTCTCTCCTCTACTTCACATTCTTCCTTTCATTTATTTGGTGTATTTCAGCTTCTGAGCAAGCTCCATTTTATGTTTATGGTGTTTATAATTCCTTTTCAATATACATATTTAATTTCTTCCTCCTCTTCCTCCTTTTAAAAAAATAGAACAAAAAAGTATACATATATAGTTATTGTGCTTTTAATTCCTCCCACCCAGCCTAATTTTGGTCGAGATGTAGACCTGGTTACAATTCCCAGCTATTCTCATTAATATATTTATATAATTATATATCCTTACTTGCCCCAAACAGAAGAAAAAATCTTATATAGTACTAGCACATGGGCTAAAATCCAAAAACTATAGGCTTCAAATTTTTGTTTTCTGTACAGACAAAATTATATATCCTGATGGGCAAACAAGTAAGGAATTAAATCCTCTCTCTTTGCTGTGATCTTATGACCTTCTGGATTTTTGCGGACTAGATCTTGTCATCCTATCCATTGCACCAAGTCAATGGATTTAACTTCACGGAGGTTTGTTGAATTCTCCCTAAATGTCTAAGTAAACGTTAGTCAGTGAACTAATGTGCAAATTGTAGTTTGCAAACCACAATACCAAGGTGCCAGCAGTATATTGACTAAGGTTGACTCAGCCTTCCATCTTTCCAGGTGGGTAAAATGAGGAGTCAAAATTGTTGGGGGCAAAAGCTGACTCTGTAAACTGCTTAGAGAGGGTTGTAAAAGCACTATGAAGTGGTTTATAAGTTTTAAGTGCTATTACTATTGCTATATTGAGCCATAAATCATGTTGCGGCTGATGGCATGTATGGTTTCAGCTTGGGCCCTGGTTCACAGATTGGATTAAGCTATGGTTTATTTAAGTATGATGGGTTAGCTATGTAGCAGTTGGCTTCCTATATCCTACTTAGGCAGAAACCATGGCTTATATAGCACAGGGGTTAGGTTCACACAACTTACTCAGCCAAAAGAAAGTTTTGAGCAGACCCACCCAGTGGTGGGATTCAAAATTTTTTACTACCGGGTCTGTGGGTGGGGCTTGGCGGGCATGGCTTGCTGGGTGTGGTAGGGGAAGGTTACTGCAAAATCCCCATTCCCTCCCAATCAGCTGGGACTCGGGAGGCGGAGAATAGATGGGGGCGGGGCCAGTCAAAGGTGGTATTTGCTGGTTCTCCGAACTACTCAAAATTTCCGCTACCGGTTCTCCAGAACTGATCAGAACCTGCTGAATATCATCTCTGGACCCACCATAGATCAAAGAGTTCAGCTGTGCCATAGGTAAATGTCAGGGCAGCATTCACAGTTCTCCCCTTTCCTTCTCTCTAAACCTCTGAATAGGGAAGAGGTGGCAACTAAGGAAATCTGCAAAAAGTTGGGGGTGGCCTTTCCCAACAGGATGTGAATTATGGAAATTGTTTGGGGAAGCTTCCTCCTGCATGACTGAAATGGCCAATGGCTTAAAAAGGAAGGTTTTGCCTTTATTTAACATAAGAGTGACCTCTTGTGGTAAATGTTCGCAAGTAACTTATTTATCCTGTCTTTTTATTTTTATAAATAACTCAAGGGGAGGGGGAAGTATTTAATGCTCCTTCCTCCTCCTATTTCCCCCTCAACAACAAGCCTGTGAGGTGGGTTGGCTGAGAGAGGAGGACTGGCCCAAGGTCACCAGGCTGGGTTTTATGACTAAAGAAGAACTAGAACTCACAGTCACCCAGTTTCTAGCCTGGGGTCTTAACCATGAGTCCCCTAAACTTCCTTCCTTCCTTCCTTCTTTCTTCTTTCTTTCTTTCTTTCTTTCTTTCTTTCTTTCTTTCTTTCTTTCTTTCTTTCTTTCTTTCTTTCTTTCTTTCTTTCTTTCTCCCTCTCTCTCTCTCCCTCCCTCCCTCTTTCTCTCTTTCCCTCCCTCCCTCTTTTCTTTTCTTTCTTTCCTTCTTGTTCTTCGTTACTAGCATCAATTCACAGAGGGGATGGGGAACTGTGCAGATTTTGGCTTCCCCCACACTGAAAGTTGTATAGCTAAGCATACATTTAGCAACCTCAGTGGCACTGAAAAAAGTGAGTTATATAATTAGTCCTCACACTTACAATTGTTACAGCATCCCCATGGTCACAGGATCCAAATTTGGGCCCTTGGCAACTGGCAAGTATTTGGAACATCCCATCAACAGGTGATTGTCTTTTGCAACTTTCTCAGACAGCTTTTGACATGCAAAATCAATGGGGGAAGCCGGATTTGTTTAACGACTGTGTGATTCACTTAACAACTGCAGTGATTTGTGAACAGTGAACAATCATGGCAGAAAAGGTCATAAAATCAGGCACGAGCTGTTGAACAACCACTGTGCTTAACACTGGAAATTTTGGTCCTGATTGCGATTTGTAAGGTGAAGATTATTTGTAATCTGGTTTCTTTGGGTTCGGGTCAGGGGTGGGTTCCTGCCAGTTCTAACCTCTTCTATAGAAGAAATTCCACAAATCTACAGTGCCATTTAGAACCGGTTCCAGCTCCCTCCCCCCGACCGTCCACACATCATCAAGATGAAGAGTGAGAGGAGGAATTCTGGGAGTTGAAGTCCACAAGTCTTAAAGCTGTCAACTTTGAACACCCCTGGGGGTTTTTTTCTATGGGTTAGGGGTGCAAGGGTCTTGTAACTTGACAGCTTTAAGACTTGCGTGCTTCAAATGCCAGAGTTTCTGAGCCAACATTTTGATTGCTAAGCAAGAGCATTGTTAAGTGAGTTTCACCAAATTTTACAAGTTGGCCCCTCCCGCCCAGTCACCTGGCTGGCAGGCCACTCCCACCCAGTCACATGACCAGCAAGCCACTCCCACAAAGCAGGCCACACCTACAGAAGAGGTTCTAAAAAAAATTGAAACCCACCACTGGTTCAGGTATTATGCAAACTCATCCATTGATCTTGCTTTAGCAAACGATGAGAAAATAAAATGTGGCTTCTTGCAATGCCTTCCCTGAGGCAATGCTACTTTTTGTAGATTCTGACAGTACTGAGTTTGACATTTTGCTTGGCTGCTATTTTGAGCTACTGTTTTGCCAGCTTAGCCCTGGACTTGGTGATTGCCAAGTCAGTGCTGATTCCACATAGGTAACAGAATAACTGAGCTGGAAGGGACCTTGGAGGTCTTTTAGTCCAACCCCCTACTCAATCAGGAGGCCCTATATCACTGATGGTGAACCTTTTAGACACCGAATACCCAAACTGTGCACGCACGTGCATGCCCAAATGGAAAGATGTGCATGCATGAGAGAACATGCGCACACCCATGTGCAGACATGAGTGCATGCGCAGCAGAGACCCGAAAATCAGCTGGTCGGTGGGAGGTGAGGCATCCCAACACTAGCAGCATGGCAAGAGGTAAGATCTTCTGTTTTGTCATTTGCAGAGAAACAGAAGCTCACGAAAAAAAAATGCCACAGAGAGCTGGGCTGGGGTGAAGGCGTGTGTGCCAGCAGAGAGGGCTCTGCATGCCACCTCTGGCACGCATGCCACAGGTTCACCATCATGGCCCTATACTGTCTGAGACAAATATCTTCTTTAAAACCTCCAGCATTGGAACAACCCGTATCTTTTGGAGGGAAGCCGTTCCACTGGCTGATTGTTCTAGCAATTGGCAGATTTTCTCCATCAATGTCCCTAACAAGTCTTCCAATAATGCTCCCATCCATGCTGTAACGAAGTCCCTCCTTCTCGCTGCTGATCAGCCTCTTCTCTTTCCTTCTGGCTTTCCTAGCATTTAAAGAGGGGTGAGCAGCTATGGCCCTTTTATGACCTGGACTTCGACTCCTGGCTGGCTCAGGAATTCTGGGAGTTGATGTTCACAGGTCATAAAGGCACCATGGTAGCCTTTCCCTGCATTAGAGCCTTCCCTAAAACAGCTGGGTCTTGTGTCCCAAGGAAGTACATTGTGCCTGGTCATTTGTGCCTCCAATGAAAACTCTAGATCGGGGGTCTCCAATCTTGGCAACTTTAAGCCTGGCAGCTGGCTGGGGAATTCTGGGAATTGAAGCCCACCAAGCTTAAAGTTGCCAAGATTGGAGACCCCTGATCTAGATGATTTGTTTGGGGAACCACTTGTATGTTTTCTTGGCTATCCATGGTGTTCCCAGGAATCTTCTCCAATATGAACATCCAACAATGTCAATATTTTTCCTATTCTGATGCCTCAAAGGCCAACCACAGAGATTTGATAACCAGAGAGCATTCACTGGTTCTGAATTCAGTTACTCCAGCAAAACTTGGCAGAACTCTTATCCTTTCCATTAATGCAAGACAAAGGTGTAGATTAATAATACCCTGTGTCCCAAAATAAGACCCAACTGGAAAATAAGCCCTAGCATGATTTTTTCAGGATGCTCAGTATATAAGCCCTACCCCCAAAATAAGACCCAGTTAAAAATCGTCAACCAGACACATGCATTTAGTACTGTATTTCCCAGAAAACAAGACCTAACCAGAAAATAAACTCCAATGAATTTTCTGGAGCAAAAATTAATATAAGACCTAGTCTTATTTTTGGGGAAACACGGTACCTGTGGCATTCCTGGTGTGACTAGAAGCATCTCATCCCAGGAAGGTCTTTACTGGCTCACTGCAGTGTAGTGTAGTGGTTAGCGGTGACCTAGTAACCAGGAGAATGTGAGTGCTAGTCCTGCCTTAGGCATGAAAGCCAGCTGAATGACTTTGAGCCAATCTTTCTCAGACCAGCCTACCTTACAGGGAGTTGGTTGTTGTTGTGGGAAAAATAGAGGAGGAAGGTGTATTATGTACGTTTGCCTCCTTTAGGTTACTTAGAAAGCAATAAAGGTGGGATAAAAATCTTAATAAACAGTGATGGGATCCTGCAGGTGATCACGTGCAGAGTTTTACCAAACCTTCCATGTTACTTCTTGGGGAGTAACACAGCTGGTGCACGGCAATCCACTCTGTGTGCTAATCAGCTGACAGGATATAGATAAGTAAAGCACAAGGGCCAATGGGTTGGCCAACCTGATGGTCGGAGTGAACTGGTTCGCTCTCAGCTGATCGTCGGAGCTACTGATTTGTCTGACCCGGCTGAATCTTACCCCTGCTAATAAATATATAAATAAAATAAAGGTAAGAGGGAGACTATAGTCCTGTGCCCTTACAAGAATGGACCAGTTAAAACTATGGATCTATCCTTCATAGCTTTCTTATTTTCCTATTATTTTTCAGGCCACAAAGACAAATTCTACATTATTTACTTTTTGAGAACAATGTCTTCACCAGGTTGCTAACTTCTGGATAGGTTCAGGCAAAATCCAACAGGAATGGATGATAGAAAGTATTAATCAGAGTTGATATATCCCATATCTGTCATCTGATACTGTCCTTTATTAGTGTCATAGTTCTTAATGGTATATCCTACTGTTTTTAGCTTTGAGATATTCCTGTTATTCGTTGTTTTCATTACAGTTATTGTTTTAGACTAAGTGTTGGTTTACAGTAGTTTTCATTTTCTATAATTGGCACCTAATAAACTGTTGTTGTTTTGTGCTCCACAGTAACCATGGTTTTTATGTTCTATGCCACTGTTGTGCAATGTTGTACTTACTGCCTACATAGCTTAGACTAGAGGCCAAGAACAGCCCGCGTGGTTGGTTAATCTGCTGCTACTTGGGAAGCCAGCCTACACTTTTATCAAGTTGGTCAAAGATAAAATAAAGTTGTTTGCAGAATCATTGCTTCTCTTCTCATTTCTAGCCAGGTAGGTGGGTTCCTGCAGTTGTAGCTTGGAGACTTTGATTAGCAACTGAGAACAGGCTTCCAAATCTGTGGTCTCTTTTGTGGTATAATCTTAAAAGGTAAAGGTAAAGTTTCCCCTCACACATATGTGCTAATCGTTCCCAACTCTAGGGGGCGGTGCTCATCTCTGTTTCAAAGCTGAAGAGCCAGCGCTGTCCGAAGACGTCTCTGTGGTCATGTGGCCAGCATGACTAAATGCCGAAGGCGCACGGGATGCTGTTAGCTTCCCACCAAAGGTGGTTCCTATTTTTCTACTTGCATTTTTACATGCTTTTGAACTGCTAGGTAGGCAGAAGCTGGAACAAGTAACAGGAGCTCACTCCGTTACGTGGCGCTAGGGATTCGAACCATTGAACTGCCGACCTTTCTGATTGACAAGCTCAGCTTCTTAGCCACCAAGCCATCATGTCTCTTGGTATAATCTGTTGTTTTTAAAATCAAATTCCTGCCCATCTCACGGATACAGCAACCAAGACAACTTGCAACCTATTTTTACCTCCATCCTCACATGAACAGCCAAAAGCATTTTCCTTTCTCCCACTCTGGGCTGGAAGTTGCTTAGCTCCTGTTGCCAAGTTCAAACAGTTGGGTACCAACTGAGTTTTTTTTCCGGGTGGCCTTTAAATCCATCTTGATCCTTTTTCTACAGTCCTCCCATCTTTTTTCAGCATTTCCCCCTTTTACTCTTCATCACATCCAGGCAGATGCTGCTTAGTTTCTCTTAGTTTCTCTGATTCTAGGATGGATTTCTTTCAGGACTTTTAAGACGACTTCTAGATGACTAGTCTGGAATTGCAACATACATGCCCATCCGAATTAACCAGAGCTACCCCTGCTAGCTTTTGAGAGCAGCCGAGATAAGCTCAGTGATTTCTTTAAAAAATAAATCAGGTCTAGCACAGGGTGTTAAACTCGAGGCCTGGGGGGAGGGGAGGAACTGGCCCATGGGGCTGCCCTGGAAACAGCGAAGGACCGGCCCATGGTGCCTTGGCTAGCGAAATAGGGCTCCCGAGCTCCATTTTTGTATTTGTATTTATTTTGTATTTATTAGTTTGTCAAACATGTGCAAGATAGCAGGATTAAATATAAACATGGACATGAACAAAAGAAATAAATGCAAGTAAATGGCGACAGTAAGACAGGGACAGAAGGCACGCTAGTGCGCTTATGCGCACCCCCTTTATGGACCTCTTAGGAATGGGGTGAGGTCCACACTAGATAGTTTAAGGTTGAAGCTGTGAGGGTTTGAAGATGTAACAATGGAGTCAGGTAGGGCATTCCAGGCATTGACCACTCTGTTGCTGAAGTCACATTTTCTGCAATTGAGTTTGGAGCGGTTTACCTTGAGTTTGTATCTATTGTGTGCTCGTGTGTTGTTGTGATTGAAGCTGAAGAGGTTGTTGACAGGTAGGACGTTGTAGCAGACAATTTTGCATACTGTGCTTAGATCATACCTCAGGCGGCGCAGCTCCAGATTGCCCAAGTTCAAAATTTTGAGCCTGGTGGCCTAGGGAATTCTACTGTGAGTAGCTCAGGAGCTCGTTTTTGCTGGCAAAGCACTCGGCCCACCACAGATGCCCCTGACACCAGTGACGTTGAGCTGGCCACGCCCACCCCAGCCTGCCGAGGTCAAACACAACTCTGATGTGTCCGTCAATGAAATCAAGTTTGACACCTCTAGTCTAGCAAAAGCATCTATGGCATCCCAATTCAAGGAATGCCAACTGATTAAAAAAGTGTTCCCATGTCTGTCAGTTTAAGGGCAGAGCATTTACCTCTACCATGAGTCCATACATGCTGTCAAACAGCCTTTTGTCTTGGGTCCTTGCTGCAGTCTGGAGTGTGGCAGGGCGAAGTGCCCAGCCATGGGGAGAGGCTGGGTTTCTGCAAAGGGCATGGATTTATTTATTTTATAGGGAAGGTAGAGAACTCGGCACAAGGCCAAAAGCAAGTAAATAGAAGACAATGCTAGAATGCACCCATAAAGCGGCATGTCCAGGATATAAAATATAAAGAGAGAAAGGAAAAGCAATGCTTGGGGCAGGGGTCATACTTTATCTCTGTACTTGAATTCCTGTCCTAACTGAGAAGAGGTTTAACTAACGGTGAAGGCATCAAGGTAGAACAGGGAGACTGGGAGTTCTAGTACTGCCGTGGGTACAACCCTAACCCTTCTCATTAGGTGGCCAAAGTATTTGAGTTTCATCTTCAGGCTCTGGCCTTCTAAAGAGCAGTCAGGATTGATGACCTCTAGGACTGACCAATTTGATTGCCTTGCAGTCCAAGGGACTCGCAGGAGTCTTCTCTAGCACCAGAGTTCAAAGGCCTCAACCTTCCTTATGAGCCAACCTTCACAGCCATCCATTGCAATTGGGAAAACCAGAGCCTTGACTATACGCACTTGTGTTGGCAGGCCCCTTAGTTGCTTCTTTTTAAGAGACAGCCAGTTTAGTGTAGGGATTTAGGCCTAGAAACCAGATTGTGAGTTCTAGTCCCACCTTTGGTGTGAATCCTGGCTGAGTGGCATTGGGCCAGTCCTTCTCTCAGCCCAACCTATCTCACAGGGTTGTTATTATGGGGAAAAAGAAGTCAATGTATGACCACAATTGAGCCCAACATTTATGTTATGTGAGGAATTTGTTGAGTGAATCTTGCCCCATTTTACTTTTCCTACCACATTTGTTAAGTGAATCTGGTTTCTTGCATTGACTTTTGCTTGTCAGAAAGTTGCAAAAGAGGATCACACGCGACTCCAGGACATGGCAATTGTCATAAATGTGAATCAGTTGTCCAACATCCAAATGTAAATTACGTGACCACAGGGAGGCTGCAAGGGTCATCTGAAAAATGGCCATTAAGTAACTTTTTTCAGTGCCATTGTAACTTCGGCCACTATGTTGTGGCCCACCAGTGGCCAGGAGAGCTGGCAGCAGATTCAGACAGTGAGGCGGTTGGGGAGGAACATGGGCCAGTCCTGGAGTCTGGGGAAGTCTCAGACGAGGGCTGTGCGTTGGAGGCAGAGAGGGGGCCAGAGCCATCTGACAGTTATCAGCTGCCTTCAGAGTCAGACATCAGTGAGGCAGACGAACAGCTAGAGCCTGTTCCCAGTGTGTGCATGCTCAGAGTTGCCAGGGAACAGCTAAAGAACAGGGGTCGACTTGGGATTAAAGCCACAGGTGGATGATGAATGGCCCCTTCCAGAGGAAATAAAAGAGGAGCAAAAGGGGAGTGGAGTTTGCAGGAGACAATTAGTTCATTCCTGCATTCTTGCCAAGTATTGCGGCATTTAAAAGATATCGGCCTGGCCACTCTCCAAGCCTGATAAAGGTTGGTAATTATGAACTATCTTGAAAGATTGTGGGAGAGGAAAGACTTTGCTAGAGAGGAATTCACTGTAAATTAAATAAAAGGGGTTTATTGGGACAATGACTCGGCTTTGTGCTGCTGGGGAAGCCTAGGTCAGAACAGACTTAAGTGAACTGTTGTAAGTCAAGGACTATCTGCGTTACATCTATTCACCCCAGTGGTGGGATTCAGCCAGTTCGCACCACTTCGGGAGAACTGACTGTTAAACTTTCTGAGCAGTTTGGTGAACTGGTTGTTGGAAGAAATCATTAGGGCAGAGAACCAGCTGTTAAATTATTTGAATCCCACCACTGGTTCACACCTCCCCCACCCCTTGAATTGCAAATGGGATAAAAATCTAACAAACCCCTTGAAACTTTCAAAAGTTTGGAGTGTTGGCTCCACAGAGACATCTCCCCGATGAAGAAGAGAAGGGACAGCCAGGCGCTCATAACAAGACAAACCACTTTTATTTACGGAACCGGAAAACACCAGGAGAACAACTCAAGGCCACAGCTTCACAGGCTGAACCATCCTCCAATTCAAGAACACGGTACTGCAATAGTTACCAGCTGCATGCAAGAGCTCACATGCTGAAGAACACGAAGAAGCAAACAACCACAATCCAGAGAGTCTACATCCCACTTTGATATATTGGCCCTAGGGAACCCATCGTGTTCTTTTCACAGGAAGGCTGCTTTAGTGGCCAACCTCCCTCCTCCACCCGGCCCCCTTACGGGTGGGGCAGGAGAGGGAGGGGAAACAGGTATTTCACCCACCTTCCCCCGGACTGCTCACCGTTTCTTTGTAGGATGATTTCTTTAAAAAAAGAAATAAAACGAAAAAAAACTTCTTATCCTGCTTTTCATTGATAAAACCAGTCCCAATCAGGATTGCTTTCCGTAGATTTTCATGATTGTTCTAGGTTCAAATCGGTGCTTTTCAAAACTTGGCAACTTTTAAGGCGAGCGGATTTCGACTCCCAGAATTCCCTAGCCAGCATAGGCTGAGGGATTCTGGGAGTTGAAGTCCACCCAACCTTCAAGTTTGAAAATCACACAAAGTTTAAATTTGTGTAAGCTGTTGTGTGCAAGTTATTATTATAAACATCCGAGAAATCACTCCCCACCCACCCACCTACCCTCTCCCCTGCCACAACCCAAAGAAAATATAATTTGGCACTAGCTGCCTTTTGAGAAAAGTATCATTCTTGGTCATTTGATTTTTTTTTTTCCCCTGCAGATTATTTTGGAAAGATTTGTACTATTCGAAGTGGGACAGACGTAATTACATTCAAATAAAGGTGTGCCGCGTTTCCCCTCTTCCTTTGAGAGGAAAGCTTCAACCATGACAGAGACCTGAGACAAGAATTGGTTTCTTTTTGAGGACTTCCCACACTTAAGGAAATTCTTGGAGCCTATCCAAATAGGACGGAGGTTAGCAAAGGACACTTGGGGTTCAAACATTATGCCGAGGTCATCTTTACATCTTCACGCTAGGAAAAGAAAAAAAACAATAATAATCCAGACTTCCTTTAGCATCTGTTGAATCTCTCTCCAGAGAAGCATCTATCTCATTTCACAGTGCGTTAAAAGAGTCAACGGAGCAGCACTAATGTGCATTGCAATACATTATGCTTGATGCTTTTTTTTTTTTTTTTTTACTGCCAGCAAGTTAAGACTTTTGCTTCATATTACTCTACGAGATCACAGAGAGCTACAAAACATGCACGGAGACACCTCGTTTGCCCTTTCCCCCCCTCCTCTTTTTTTTTAAAAGTGGTGGTCCCGTCTTCATGGAACTCCGAGCGACAAATATTTGGCACCTCTTCAGCTATTTATTTATTCTTTTTCTCTTTAAAAAAGGGGGCTTTAAAGACTCCCCCACCCCCAACCCACCCTGCCAACACACACACACATATCTCCCCCCCAATCTTTTAATGAACACTATGTTGGTGGGGGGCTGGATAGTTTAATCGTTGCATGATCATCATCATCAGCCCTTTGATGGATTTTGAGTTGCTTTGTGATCATCTCTAAACTTTGCAAAAGCTTGCCTCTTGTTTGTGTGTGTGTATGTGTGTGTGTTAGATCTGAGCTGCCTTGGGAGTCTTCTGCCACCTGGAAAGAAGGCAGAATGACACCCCCCCCCCCAATAAATAAATAAATAAAATACAAAGAATGGCAAAGAAATAAACCAGCCCCTATTACACGGTATAACTTTGTGCAAGCTACTTAGGGAAGAAGAGAGGCCGGACATACACTATCTCCCCCTACCACAAAGCTGCCCCCTGCAGGACACAGAAGGAAGCTGCAACTTCCGGGAGAACGTACTTTTCTCCCACCACCTATTCCCGAGCACGCTCACTGCTCGGAGAGACACTGTTCTAAGGCGGCCATGCCGTACAGACTGGCCAGCTCCAAACCCCGGTGCTGCTGGATTCTCTCCAAGCATGGCTGGCTGGCTCTGGCCAGCTCCACCAAGACCCCCTGGTAAGCCCTCGCCACCTCCATATCCACGGAGGATGGGATAACGCGGCCCAGCAAAGCCAGGAGGTCCTGCAGCCAGCCAGAACGCAGGACGTCCTGGGGCAGCCACAGGAAGAGAGGCACGCAGCTAGCAAAGGCCTGCATCCCCAGAAACCACAACTCGCGGATGGCCGGCCAGGCGGCCTTGTAGGTGGGCGAAACGCCAAGGGTCACGATCCCCCCTTCGGTGCTGGCTTGGGCCACGTAAGCGTCACCGAGGAAACGGATGGCAGCGCCGAAGAAACTATCTGCTTCAGGAGTCCCCTGGAGACCTGGAGAGGGAAAATGCAAGAAGCAGGCACATGAGATGGATCCAGGGCAGTGTTTCTCTCTTTAAAATAGAAATATATAAAAGTACAAAATAAAATAGTAGGGAAGTTAGGGAAGAGAAAAGTGCAGGAGAAAGGGGAAAAAGAAAGAAAAAGCATTGACTTTTGACTTCCTTTGGTGCAGTAGGGTGATAATAACATCAAATCTCAATTTTTTACTTTTACATAACACTATAAACAGGAGATGTGGTGGCTCAGTGGCTAAGACGATGAGCTTGTTCAGCAGTTCGAATCCCTAACACCACGTAATGGAGTGAGCTCCCGTTATTTGTCCCAGCTTCTGCCAACCTAGCAGTTCAAAAGAACATAAAAAATGCAAGTAGAAAAATAGGGACCACCTTTGGTGGGAAGGTAACAGTGTTCCATGGGCCTTCGGCATTTAGTCATGCTGGCCACATAACTACGGAGACGTCTTTGGACAGCGCTGGCTCTTTGGCTTAGAAACAGAGATGAGCACCATCCCCTAGAGTTGGGAACGACTAGCACATAATGTGCAAGAGGAACCTTTACTTTTACTTAATACTATAAACTAGCCACTTCTATAACAAAAAGCTTATCTAATCAGTAAAATCCAAAATCAAAGTTTCATTTTTCCCCACTTCAAGCAGAAAATCCAGAAGTGGTTTCCAAGTATGAAAAATAATAATCGTGTTTTTTCCCTTAATCAAAGCAGTCAGTTTCAGCATCTCTGCTAACTCCACCAACTTCTGCAGCCATTCGTTCATCCATTGTGGGAATCAAAGTATCTTTTCATTTTTGTGCATAAAATCTTGCTGCCGTCAACATATATACTATCAAAGTTCCAAATTTCTTTTTCCCCAAAAGAAAAGTTTCTGGTTTTATCTTTATATTCACTTTGAGAATCTTCTGTATTAGGATGGGAATCAGAGGTGGGTTCCTACCAGTTCGCACCTATTTGGTAGAACCAGTTCATCAAATCTACCAAACCGGTTAGAAGAGGTTCCACCAGTGGACCCGGAAAGCAGGCCACACCTACAGAAGAGGTTCGAAAATGTTTTGAAACCCACCACTGGTCCTTGGATATGATTATTCTACACTATCATGCTCCTATTTATAAAACTCAGTGCCTCTGTGAAAGGTAAGGATGACTACTGCGTTTGTGGTGCAATCAGAACATTGCGTGTGTTGAAGTTGTTTTAATGCAAACCAAAGATGCCTTTTAAAAAACAAGTTTACATCATATTCCTATGCATGCCAGTGCTGTGTGTGAGGTAATTTAAGGTGATCCTGACAAGTGTCGTCGGCATCTTCATATCCGGTCACATGGGCGGCAAGCCACTCCCATCCGGTCACATGGGTGGCAAGCCACTCCCACAAAGAAGGCCACACCCACAGAGTAGGTTCGAAGAGTTTTTGAAACCCACCACTGATGGGAATCCTACTCCAATTTTTCTTTGCTTTGTCACAGATCCACCCTAAGTGGTAAAAGGTCCCTTCTTTACTTTTTACATTTTCAACATTCATTTGAATCTCAATGTTGGCAGCTTTCAGATGTGTGGACTTCTAACTCCCAGAACCTCCCTCCTGAATTGGCCTGTCTGAACCTTCTGGAAATAACTGGCACGCCTAATTCTGGAACATCGTTAATGATTTTTTTCGCTCCAGACCATCCACTTCCATCACCTTTTGAAATGCTCAGGTGATTCTAGCCTGTCCGGGGGGTGGGGTGGGGGGTGGGATATGGGAAACGACACTGTTCCCAGCACAATCCGTTTCGCTCATTTTTAGCCTTCCTTCTGCTCTCCAGAGCACTGAGGAGGAAAGGTGAGGATGGAGAAAAGAAAAGGATTTGAAATAAGAACGTCCCCCAATTAAAATCTGGATGGCTGGGAAGACTTTGGATCCTTTGCTATCCAAGGCAGAGAAGAAATAGTTTTCTATTCCTGCTTCGGGAAAATACTTCCCAGATCATGGTTGGCTTCCTTTCCAGAGCACTGAATAAGAGTTGGAAGGGACCTTGGAGGTCTTCTAGTCCAACCCTCTGCTCAAGCAGGAAACCCTGTTCCTGTGATGGAGAACCTATGGCACTCTGTGGGGACACGAGCCGTCAACCAGCTCAGCTCCACTGCGCATGCACCTCCTGCCGGCCAGCTGATTTTGGGGTCTGCCGCGCATGCGGGAAACATGCATGCATGTGAAGGGTGAGGGTGTCGCATGCGCACTTGCGGGGGGAACGTGAGGGGGTGCCCCCCATGGCCCGTTTTTGGTCCCAGGAGGCTTCAGATGGCATGGGGAAAAATGCAACTAGTTAATAGGAAGTCTAGGGCAGCACTGTACTTGGCACTGCTTTAGTGATCTACGCACTGTTTTAAATACAAGGAATGTGTATTGGTTATGCAAGTACCCACCTACATTAATGGGAGCCCAGCCAGCTAAGCACTGAAACAAGATTAAAACCACCACTGCCCTGGTCCCCCCTTTGCTTCAAATGATTTAGCTCAATCAATAGAACCGGAAGTAGCAACACTTGCCTGCATAAGCGAACAGTTTCCGGGCCATCATTAGCCCCAGCGTGGCCAGGTTGGCACTCAAAATGAGATGTTCCCTCTGTGGCAGCAGAGACGAAAGAGATTTCAGCACTGTATCCATCAAGGCTGAGAAACAATCTTCTCGGCTGTGGAAGGGGAGAGCAGAAGAGGTGATGTTTTCCTGAGTTATTTGCAATCCCTCCTTACGCGATATTCTTAGGACTTCTAAATTTTGCTCTCTGATTCAGCAGCACTTGGAAGGATTTGGTGAAGGGGTTAAAATAAAAGAAAGACGGGCCCAAAGCCAGCTCTTCCTGGAATTTCATCAGTTGAAAGCCAAAGTGTAAGTTGGTTTTTCATGCTTTGTATTTTATCTTTACATTGAAATCCTGTCCAATTCTGGACCGCACATAGATCAATTCATGCCAAGAGTGACAAGGAAAAAACATTGGGAAGATGGGTTTTTAGAAGCAGCCACATACATTGGCATTTCTCCTAATAGACCACATTTCAACAGAATCTCACAAAGTCAAACACTTCCAGGGAAAAACCACCAGGATACACATTTGGGGTGGAAACCAAGGTCTATAACAGACGGGGCAGGCATGAGGAGCCTTCAAATGTTTAAAATATTTTAAAAGCCATCATGCAGAATACAGAGTAACAGAATTGGAAGAGACCTTGGAGGTCTTCTAGTCCAACCCCCCTGCCTGAGCAGGAGACCCTGTACCATTCCAGACAAATGGCTATCCAACACCTTCTTAAAAACTTCCAGTGTTGGAGCATTCACAACTTCTAGAGGCAAGTCGTTCCACTGATTAATTGTTCTACCTGTCAGGAAATTTCTCCTTAGTTCTAGGTTGCTTTTCTCCTTATTTAGTTTCCATTCATTGCTTCTAGTCCTGTCCTCAGGTGCTTTGGAGAATAGCTTGGCTGCCTTTTTTTTGTGGCAGTCCCGAATATATTGGAAGACTGCTATCATGTCACCCTTAGTCCTTCTTTTCATCAGACTAGCCATACCCAGTTCCAGCAACTGTTCTATATATGGATAAGTTGCTTCTCTCCTTGATTAGTTTCCACCCATTGCTTCTTGTCCTTCTTTCAGGTACTTTGGAGAATAGGTTGACCCCCCCCCCCCAAGTCCTGCTATCATGCCACCTCTAATCCTTCTCTTTGTTAGTCTAGAAATACCCACTTCCTGGAACTGTTCATCATAGTTTTTGTCTCCAAACCCCCCAATAACCTCTGTTGCTCTTCTTGGCACTCTTTCTAATTTCTTCCCATTGTTAAGAGCCGTTTGGCCCCACAACAAATTACCCAGCGGGATGTTTCCTCTTTCACTGGAAATATTCAAAGCAGTTCTGTCAGGGCTAACTAATTCTGTAGTCCAGATCTTTTTCTGGGTAAGGAGTTGGATAGGTCGATCTCAATGTTCTTTCCTGGCCTGAGGATTCTATGCCTGGGGATGGAGGTGTTCACAGCAACACGTCCAGATGCTTTCAGCGCAAAGGGAGTCAATGGGGCTTGCAAAACTGCCTGCTGTCAGAAAGCCTGCAAAACATCAGACCCCAAACACAGAGTTTCATAATCGCAGCAGCCGAATGTGCTACAAATGCTTTTTAGATCTCGGTGTTCAATGTGCAAAGATCGCTAAGAGCAGCCCAGGCACATGGGGAGTCGTGTGCCCACTAGCTCTCTCTCTCTCTCCCTCTCACACGGATTGCTGGCAAACGCCTACGCAGGAGCAATTAGCATCAACTCCCTGCAGGGTGCTTCGCTTAAGCAACAAACCGAAGCGGACCTTTCTAACAAGGAAAGCAGTTGCTTACACCTCCACCTACGTCCATTACCTGATTAGATCGGGAGCGGTGACAACGAAATTCAGGAAAATCTCGCAGGAGGTTTGAAGGCTGGCTTCAATAACTTTGGAAGCAGACTGGGATTCGGTGTTCGAAACAAAGATCTCCCAACGGTGCAGGAAATATTGGCACAAGAGAACAGGCGCCCCCTCCGAAATTAGGATCTCACGGGGGCGATCTTCGGCAGTCAGGTGGCTCAGACCAGGTAACAGGAATCTAGAAGGGGGAAACACAAGGCCCTGGGAGTGAATTTTAAAGCCAGAGAGTTTGGAATTAATGGTTCGATCCGAAAGCCTGCAAACGGCCTTCCCAATGGACTTTCGTTCCGGATTTAAAGGCAAAACTAAAAGACCTGTGGGTGTTTCAAAGCAAGGTGTGTTGGTAAGCTGCTCAGTCAAATTATGGTTACCTACATCTCAGGGGTTTGAGGATAATACAGCACTGGAGAACTTCTCAAGCTGCAATAGAACAGAAAACTAGGAGGAGTTGAAATTCAACACATCCAAAGTTAGAGGAGTCGTTACAGACATGGTTTCTCCAATCCAGCACTTAGCAGAGTGCCGGGGAGACAGCAAGAAATTATATGGAGGGTACAGAAATAAATGCCTTGACCTTTTCTTTATTTGTGGGTCTCGCATCATCATTACAAATTGCTCTGCACAATCCTCTGGAGGTTTCCTGCCTTTATCATACAACCACTGCTAGTGATTACAAGCTGTTATACCGTGTTTCCCCGAAAACAAGACAGGGTCTTATTTTCTTTTGACCCCCGAAATAAGCGCTTGGGCTTATTTTTGGGGTGGTCTTATTATTTTTGAGGTGCAGGAGGCAGCGAGCAGGGTCCTCATGGCTGCTGCTGTGTTGCAATATTTTCGGGGAGGGCTTATTTTTTGGGAAGGGCTTATTTTAGCGCATGCACTCAAAAGCCCAACTGGGCTTATTCTCTGGAGAGGTCTTATTTTCAGAGAAACAAGGTAGTTAACAGAAGCAAGACTATTAGATATCTTAAAACACACCGTTTCTCAATCTTGGCAGCTCCTAGAATTCCCTAGCCAGTCTTGCTGTCTTCACACAAGGAACCCAATAGCTTAAGTATGAAGAAATCATTAAGCAATACTCTGAATGTTTTGCAAAACAAAATTAGGCCAATGACAAGGAGTATTGGGAGCTGTAGGTCGGCATGAGGTGGAAGGACACGCAATCCTCATCCTATATTCAGAAGAGGAACCAGGCACACAGATGCTAGTTGCGACATTAATAGAAGGAAGACTCTCCATAGAAGTCAACATCAGGAAGACAATCTGCCCTGGGATTGGATGAGAAATCTGAGTACCAGACATCCAACACAATATCCATGGTGTCCAAATGCCAGAGCATCTCTCCCATGAGATTCAAGCAAACAACTCGTAAATGTAAAAGACAGCCCTGTCTCTTCCATGGAGGGCAGCCAAATCTCTCAGATCACCACTCTGGGCATCCTGAAAAGCACAGGATGGAACCAGGCCAAGGCGAGGCAAATCATCCATAATTAAAATTCTAAAAAGAAACTTCACTTTACTGCCCTCAAGAAGCAAAACTTGGTCAAAACATTTGGGAAAGTTTTCAAAAACAGAGTAGCGAGTAGCTTTATTGTGCTACAAAGGGTGCATCCGAGGCTGGGAAGCTGTAAGTTTAGGCTGCAAATTTGAACCAGAGTCTTTTCTACCTTTCTGTTGTGGCCCACCAGCAGAGCTGGCAGCAGAGCCAGACAGCGAGGAGGTTGGGGAAGAACATGGGCCAGTCCTGGAGTCTGGGGAAGGCTCTGATGAGGGCTCTGTGTCAGAGGCAGAGAGCGAGCCAGAGCCGTCTGGCACTTCTCAGCTGCCTTTGGAGCTAGACAGCAGTGAGGCAGAGGAACAGCTGGAGCCTGTTCCCAGTGTGCGCATGCACAGAGCTGCCAGAAGAAAAGAACAGCTGAGAAATCAGGGTCGACTAGGGAGTAAAGCCACAGATGGATGGTGAATGGCCCTTCCCATAGGAAATAAAAGAGGAGAGAAAGGGGAGTGGGTTTTTGCAGGAAACAATTCGTTCGTTCATTCGTTCCAGGAGTGTGAAGATCTGTCCGTGAATCTCAAGAGATTTCTTTCCTTGCACAGCACTGCATTTGAAAAATATTTACATGGCAGCTTTCCAAGCTAGATAAGGTCTGTGGTCATAAATTTACCTTTGAAAGACTGTTTGCCAGGCCTTTGCTGAATGTGAATGAGAGGAATTATTCGTTTAATAAAAGAGGTTTTGTTGGGACCAGGACTCTGCTTCGTGCCTTTTGGGGGAAGCCTAGGTCAGAACACTTTCAGATACTCCATTTAATCTTCAAATGCAAACAAGACAGAACTGCAGGCAGCCCTCAATTGTCCCTGGGTGACGGGATCCCCTTTTGCGAACTTCTGACAAGCAAAATAAATGGGGAATCCAGATTCACTTAACAACCATGTTACTAACTGAACAACTACAGTGATTCACTTAAGAACTGTAGCAAGAAAGTTCATAAAATGGGGGCAAAATTCACTGAACAAGTGTCTCACTTAGCTCAACTGTGGGCGTAAATCGAGGACTACCTGTGTTTCAGTTCTAACACTGGGAACAAGAGGTTTGTGAGCCAAAAGGACAGGAGGTGTATTGATCTGTTGGAGCAGGGGTTTCCAACCTTGGCAGCTTTAAGACGTGTGGACTTCAACTCCCAGAGTTCCTCAGCCAGGCAGCTTTAAGACGTGTAGACTTCAACTCCCAGAGTTCCTCAGCCAGCTTTGCTGGCTGAGGAACTCTGGGAGTTGAAGTCCACACATCTTAAAGCTGCCAAGGTTGGAGACCCCTGTACAGTTGGAGAGAAATCCTATCAATTCTTGTATTTCAGTATTTTTCACCTCAGAGCGTCTCCCCGCCAAAGAGGCTCTGGGATGGGGCCTTGTCCGGCCTGCTCCTTTTCAGACTGTGAAGCACTTCTCCGGCTTCTCCTCTCTTCTTCGAACTGCACCTTGGCGTAATAAATGAGGAACGGGAGGAGGTCGCAGATCTCCTGCTTGAGGAAAGAGGTCTCCTCAGCCAACCAGGCACCCAGGATTCGAACAGAAGCAAAGATGAAAGGATCCTCCAGCTTCTTCTGCCCCACCTGAGTAACAGAAGAAGAAAAAAGACATCTCCAAATCCCACGTTGACAAGGCAGAAAAGGGCTGAGGCAAGAGGCCTTGTGAAGCCGAAGTGCGAGAAAGGCCGCCTCAAGGAGGGTGAAAGAGCTGGCACCTATCGGACAATAAATGCCAGACCTGCCCCAACTTAGATCTTTAGAAAAGAAAGACCCTTGACGCCATTTGGTTGAAGGGATAGGTTCTTTTACTAAAATTAAGCAGTTGCAACGAAGGTTTTTTTGAATGGACAGCTCAGGCGATCAGCTGAGAAAAACCTCTGAACTTTCCCACCCTTCTGCTTTAACTGAAGTGATTTTTCAGGACCAAAATGGCTCCCCAACTGACAACTCAACTGAAACCGAAGTCCTAACAGCACATGTTTGGGAAAAACTGCCAAGGAATGCCACTTAAAATTCCCCTTCCCGACCAGTCCTATGTTCTATTTCTCTTGTATGCTAAAGAATGGCCTCTTCTAAATCGGGCTGTTGTGACCCACCAGCAGCTAGTAGAACTAGCAGCAGATTCAGTGAAGAGGTTGGAGAGGGACATGGGCCAGTCCTGGAGGCTGGGGAAGGCTCTGATGAGGGCTCTGTGTCGGAGGCAGAGAGGGGGCCAGGGCCGTATGCCAGTTATCAGCTGCCTTCAGAGTCAGACATCAGTGAGGCAGATGAACAGCTGGAGCCTGTTCCCAGTGAACACATAAGCAGAGTTGCCAGATGAAGGGAACAGCTAAAGAACAGGGGTCAACTTGGGAGTAAAGCCACAGGTGGACGATGAATGGCCCCTCCCAGAGGAAATAAGAGGAGCAAAAGGCGAGTGGAGTTTGCAGGAGACTATTAGTTCGCTTAATTGGTTCGTGATTCTCCAAGACTCCTTGCCAAATTTTGCAGATATTGTCGGACAGCTCTCCAAGCCAGATAAGATCTGTGCCTGTAAATCCTCCCTCAAAAGACTTTGCTGGATGTGAATGAGCAGAATTCACAGTCAATTAATAAAAGGTTTTTTTGTCAGGATGAGGACTTGGCTTCATGCTGCTGGGAAAGCCTGGGTCAGAACAGGACTTTACTAATCTGATCCACTCCCCAGCCTCAACCTCCCACCTTCAAAGGATATGAATCAGCCCCATGCAATAGGCTCTTTGTTTACCTGTCTCAGGTAATGTATGACAGCCCCCAAAGCTTCCTCCAGGATCCCCACCAGCTGCACTTTCTGGGTCTCTTGCAGGAGAGAGCCTTTCTCACGGGTACACTCCACAATGGCCAGCTCCATCAGGATGTAGCAGGCGGCCATCAGTTCCCGCTTCTTATCCACTTCCGTCAGGTCCAGCTCCTCCAAGGTCAGGCGGACCTCCACGCAAGCTAAGTTGACCAAGAGGGCAAAAAATTTGCTGCCGGAACTGCCGGTTGGGATCCAGGCTGAGCTGCAGGCTTGGGAGAGGCAGGCCGAAAGCTTCAAGGCAGGGTCTCGCTGGGAGGCGCTTAGCTTGCTTGTTAAGATGCTCGACAGGCCTCGGTAGAGGGGCAAGAGACATTCGGAGCCCGGGGGGAGAAGAGGAGGCACAAAGCGGGCCAGCACTTCGCACAGCTGGAATTTGGTCATGTCTTCGGCCTTCTGGAACTCCGCGCTGAGGACACTAAGCACGCCCATGAGGTCAGTAGTAGCTCTCTGCCAACACTTGGTTTCCGCCGACGTCAGGAGCCCCACCAGCAGTTGAAGGGCCTGGTCGTAGCCATAACTGTGGTTCACGTAGGCCTGGCAGAGGGCGGAGAGGCCCCCCCTGTTGATCAACTCTCTGGGACCCTTGGGGGTAGCCAAGATGGCTCGGAGGCATTGGTAGGCGTCATCAATCATGGCACTGTAAGAAGCATCTCTGGTCTTGGCAGAAACCACGTCGCTTAAGATGGGAATCTTGTTCAGCATCTGCGGATGCCGGGCTAAATCTGGATCTGTACAGAAACAGGCCAGCAGAGTGAGGCCCAGGGCTTGGAAAGTGTGCTGGGGGCAGCCCTCAGGGGGATCCTTGGAAGTCAGGAGCCGGTTTGGGAATGTGAAACCGACGGCATCGAAAATCCTTCGACGGGCTTTGGAATTGATTTCTCCTGCTTTGATGGCTTTGGTCACCTGAAAAAAGTAGCAGGAGGTATCAAAAGGGAGGGGGCGGAGAGAGATTCCAGTTTTTGCCAGGGCTAAGAAATGAATTAGATTAACACTCTCCCCTCATGCTGTCCATCTTTGATTTATATGAGAAGATTAAACTCTATAATTCAATAAATGACCTAAATAACATTCAAAAACTCCTGGACATCATCATTATCACCACTACCACCACATTTTACAGATGGGACCCAGGTGAGTAGTTAGCCAACTACTAATGAGTAGCTAAAACAAACAAGGATTGATTTCCTTCCTTCCTCCGCCTACCAGGTCAGGGACTTACCAGGAGCAGAGCTGCAAACTGTTCGCTATCATTGCTTGCATCGCGAAATACATTCAGGCATCTCTCCAGGGTACAATTCTTGCTGCTCTCACCATCATCAACAACAATTCCCGAGTTTGAGGCCATGGTGCCAATGTTGACTGTCCAAAAAGAAAAAGAAAAAGAGGAATAACTGAGACAGGGAGGCTCCACTCCAAAGTAATACTGGAAAAATCAATCATGAATCTGGCTTTCATTGTCAGGAAGGAACTGGGTGCCAACTGAAAGTGGCCCTTTTCATCTCCTGGGATGGCCATCAAACCAACAACAGGTTTGGCCCAGCTATTATCAGGAGAAGGAGCAGCTGCAGGCAGCCTGCCTCTTCCATCCTGCCAGAAAGAACACTTAGCTCCAACACCCCACCATCCTACTACTGTCAAAGTAAAGAGCACTTTGGTCTCTCACCCATCTGCCAAAGGAACGAGAACTGTCAATTGTTATTTAAGGAACAACACAAGCGAAAGCAGGGCAGCCCACCCCAATCCAAATTGCCTGAAATAACAACCTATAGCTCACCACTATATCCGGCTTTGAAGACTTGCTCTTTTCCTCCTTCTTCCTTTTAGATTTTTGCTTGCAGGCCTGATGGTAGAGATTTTCTCTCCTTTGATGTGAGCTGCTCTGGAAAACAATGGCCCGTGTTTTGTTTTGTTTTTAAAAAACAATGACAAAGAATTTTTGGGTTATCAGAATTGAGTGCTGTCCAATTAAATAGAGTAGATTATGATAGCCAACCTTCAGCGTTGAGTCTACAAATAGATCTGGGGATCTGCAGATCGTGCAGACAGATTTATGTTATGGATTAAGGAACACGATGACACTATTTGTTTGCAATGTGAACTGAAGGTGAAGGACCAGTCGTTTATCATACCAGGTGACTTTCTGTATCACCTACACATTGCCAGCTCACCAGACCTTTGGAGATGTGATGGCCCAGTTAAACTGTCCGTCCCAGTGCCAACTCCCTGCCTCCACCCCCAGGCCGATTTCAGAGGTCTCATTGGAGTTTCCCAGCACTCTTGCAGGCAGCTCTATGCCCCTCACCAAGCTCTGGAATATGGTGCTGGCAAGAGCAGTAGATAAGGATGGCCCCAAGTGGCCTCTCCTTGCAGATCCCTGTAAATTCCTTGGTTTACTGAGGAATTGCAGGGGGGGGGGAGAGACTAAATCTGATGGCTCATGGTACACATTTGTGAATGCACCATAAAAATGGGAAAGTTTTAACTTCCTGGGTCTGCAGAGTTGCATCCAGTGACTCTGTTCAGCCTCTGATTTGGGAGGCTGCTGTGACATATTTACAAATTATTTTGGCAGATAAAATTGCTTGTATTCTCCTCAGCTGGTTTCTTCTTGGAAAGAATATTGGCAAAAGATTCTGGCAAGGGATTATTTGGAGCTTGTGCAGACCAAGGATGTGGAGTGGGGCTGTGGCAATAGAAGCTTTGCCCCCTGCAAGTTTGACTCATGATCCAACTGGACTATTCATGCAGCCGGTCGGGGCATGTGGGTTGATTTCATGAAAATTAGGGAAACATGTGAAGAAGGAGAAAGACCAAGAGATTGGGTGCAGGCAGGAACTTTTAGAAGATGAAGAAAGGCACGGAGAAAGATAAAAGGGAGGGAGGTGCGTTCAGTCCCATTACTATAGCTTTCCAATAAAAGCAGCATTGACCTACATGGCATTGGTTTCCTAGTTTAGTCTCCCTTAAAGGGCTGACAGGAAGGCCACCTATGAATCGGAAGAAAGATCCCCATCCTCATTTATTAAGATTGACTTTCTTTGGTTTGTGGGCCTTTTTAAACCAGAAAGCTCTGGTCATCCACGCAGGTAGACTATAGTCTATAGATAGATGCTCGGTGTAGGACCACCTGTGAAGGTAACTCAGATGCTTCAACTAGTGGCTTGGTCTATCAATTAGAGGTAGTGTACATTTATTGTGCTGCACTGGCTATTGGTTTACTTCTGGGTTCTGTTCAAATTGTTGGTTACCATCTTTAAAGCTCCTCATGCATTGACACTTGCAGGACTGTTTCTTGCCCTAATTTAGTCTCTCTGACACTGTCTTTAAAGCAGGGCCTGTTGTCAGGTCCAAGCCCAGAGAAGAGACAGAGAGATCCAGTAGAGTCCAATCTTTTATGTACTTAGTTAGTAGACTGAATCTTGCCAAACTAAAGCTATAAGCTTTCTAAGCTATTAAATATATCCTGACAGATTCTAGGATGTGGCTAACCTGAACGCCTTTCCCCCCTCTCCCATCCAACTCCAGGCTGCCCAGTGTCTTCATCTGAGTCTCTTCCTGGGACAACTCTCGAGTTGGTCAAATCCTTCCCCTATGCTGTTGTAAGCGCACACTCCCATCACACGAGTGGAAGGTTCCCACCCAAATGAACGTGTGGTGGAAAGTGGGAAGGTACATTCTTCGTGGCTTTCTTCATTTTTTAAAACCGTGATGGTGAATCTATGGCACTCGTGCCAGAGGTGGCATGTAGAGCCTGCTCTGCTGGCATGCATGCTGTTGCCCCAGGTCAGATCTCCCAGTGCCGTTTCTTTCGTGAGCTTGTTTCCCTGCACAGGACACAGAAGCTCATGAAAGAAAAAGATCTTACGTTTTGCCACGCTGCCGGTGTTGGGATGCCCCGCCTCCCAACGGACAGCTGGCGTTTGGGTCTCTGCTGCATGTCCATGCATACGCATGTCCATGTATGCACATATCTACACATGTGCATGTCCGCACATGCATGCATTCGCATGCACACACGTTTGGGCATGCACGCAGGTACAGTTTGGGCACTTGGGGTCTAAAAGGTTCACCATCACTGTTCTAAAAGTTCTTGCCTGCCAAGACACAGAAGGCACCCAGCCTCTTGGTCTTTCAGAAGCCACTAACCACCTTACTATTCCACAGGGCACTTGGACACGAAAGGCAAACTGGTTGCCTTCTATTGGTTAGATAAGAGTCATATAACGTTTGTGTCCATTACTGTTTCATTTGGCTGTAAAGGGCCTTGGCTTCTCAGAAGTGGGTGGCCTTTTAAATATTTATATATAAATAAATATTTATATATGCAGAAACTCAGGAATTCATCAAAAGAAGCAGAATGAGGCTATATTCAGAAAACCTGTTTCCTTTCCCAACCCCAAATAGTTATTTTCCGGCAAACTAATCCAAGGAGAATAATTGGGGGGTGGGGAGGAAGAGCGAGCGCTTTTCAACTGGTTCTATTGTTAGACAACCATGAGTCATAAACTTTTGCACTGGCTGCATGACACCCTGATCTGCCACTTCTGATCTCCTGCCCATTCCTCACCTAGAAATCTCTGCAAAAGATTGTTGAAAATGATGTTCTACGCGAACCATTGAACAGTGTAATAAAACTAGCCTAAGATTTAAGGATTGTCATTATTGCTACGTAGAATTCAGATTCTACTTCATTTCCCTTTACATATAAAATGTTGCCAGTATATTGGGCCTTAACCACTATAACGTCTTCAGAACAAGTTGATTTATATTGTTCGAAAACCTTCAAACACCATTTGGAAAATTGCAAAATTCAGCAATATACAATTGCAATCAACTGTTTTATTTCAGACATTTGAGGGATGGCTGTTGGCTAATCAGGTGGGAAATTAAGTCAACATCGAAGACAAAATGTTTTAACATAGCTCAAATGAGGAATGAAGCTGTGCAAAGTGTCGACGGAAACATAAAAATGTTCTTTTTCTAATATTTAAGTCCTTCTTTCCTCTTTTGCTTCTCTCAACCTTGCTGTAATGCACGCTATAAAATATTCTACAATGTATAATGGTTCTGCAGCATATTTCACAGCAGACCAACTAAAATAGAAATAGCTCCCTTAAGAACGGAGCGTGGAAGGGAAGCTGTGGCAGCTCATGAGCCAGCCTAGATATAAGGAGGAATTTCATGACGGTGAGAACTATTAAGCAACAGAACAGCTTGCCTCCTGCAAGTTGTGACTGCTCCATCACTGGAGGTTTTCAAAAGATTCGACTGTCAGGCCTGCAAGCCATCTTTTCTTTTTGGACTTCAGGCCTGCCACACTTTCTATCATGGGAAACTGGGAGGGGGGATTATGTGGAGTTGGGTAATGTGTAGCCATAATAACATTCTTCTCTGAAAGTCAAGGTCGACTTTGTCTCTGCACCTGGCCGATCTAGATGGGAAGAATCTGTCTTCGTGACAGTGAAAGATTGGACCATTGTGGGTGTTGGGGCAGGAGCTTCAACTGGGTGGGAAAACCTGGAAGCTTTCAGATTCTGGTTTTCCCAGATGAGCCAACATGGCTCTCTTAATAATAAACTTTGAGGAATCTCTTGCCTTGGATTATTATTTTATTTTGGATGCTATTTGGAACCCTTACATCGACAATCATTTGTTCCAAGTAGTATGAGGACTCCTGTCTTGGATAGAGAGCTGGACTAGAAGACCTCCAAGGTCCCTTCCAATCCTGTAATTTTATGAATGAAATTTGTGAAATATAACTTTAAAACACTGGAGAGGGAGTATTAGATAGGCTCAGGGAAAGACTGAATGGAAGTCTAAGCAATAACGAATCAACATTATTATTAAAGCATAAAATCCTAAATAGATAAGAAAGGAAATCTTTTGGTCTTTTTTTAATTGTTGTTAGCTTAATGACAAATTTGGAATGTAAAACTCCAGCCCATTTTAAAAATAGGGTTCACCCTTGGAAGATGGAAATGTTGTTATTTGCTCAATCCAGGTGTGAGAGCACACGCACTTTATTCTTGGATGTTTCTAATTGAAAAGAACGGAACAAATAATCATGTGACACATTTAAGAGATGATAAAAATATCCAGGACTTCATCTGTGCAGAAATAGTAGCTCTGGCCTCAGCTCTCTACCATGAGAAAAGACAGAAATGTAGGCTGTTTTCAATTCAGGTCTTCCTGACAGGAAAAATATGAATCTTTAAAAAGCTGCCTGGCAGCTCCAAGACTGACAAAATGTGAAGAAATTAACACCAACATTATTATTATTCTAACACTAGAATCCAGATTCTGGAGGGAAGGATGGCTTCTAAAAAGGATGGCGAGAGTAATTAAGGCAGAAAGTCTTCTATCCGTGGCCACAATCAAACCCAGATTCAGACTGGAATTGCTGAGGATATATAACCTTGGACCATCCTCTTCTAATTAGGTTGCTTCTACCAACAGGAACCAATGGAACATTCTTGTATCATGTAATTAAGGGCATCTCCAGATGTGCCCAAGTCACAGCACACCTGTCAGAACTGCACTGGTGATCAATTCGATTTTAGGTGCAATTCAAGATGCTGGTTTTCACCATTAAAGCTGTACATGGTTGGCATGTTTACAGAATCATTTTCTTCCAGCTGTTTGCTCATCCAACAAGATCTAGTAGGGAGACCCCATCTTTGAAGGACCAGAAGTCTTTTTATGTAAGTGTCTGTCCCCCGACTTGGAACAGTGCTCTATCTGGGGGTCAGGTCAGCACCAACCCTATTTGCCGCTCAGGAAAGTCATCATCACCTATTCTGGAGAGATACTTTGAAGATTTATGATACAGTGTGTGTCTTCCTTGCAGTATGCAATTATTACGGCTATGAATGTTTGACTTGGTGCCTTAATGGCAAGCAAGATTGATTGTTATTGGGTTAATGTTTTTTTTCCTGGTGTTTTCTCCCCTATATAATTTTGTATAATTTCTAAGCCACTTAGAGCCTTCTTGGAACTGATCAGCATATAAATTGCAGTAATAAATTAATAAGTATGTCTTCGCCTCCCTTCGCTTTTAGTGGATTTTTACTCTTCTTTAAAGGAAGCCCTCAGAAGGCAAATGTTTTAAAAACAAAAACTATTCAATACAAGCAAAATCAAACATACATACATATGCACACGTACATATAGCAACAGGGTCAACAGTAAGAACAATTATGTGTTTTGGGGAAAGCATTTAAGATACCCATGTAAAAATAGGACAAGCAGAATGTCACAAATGTGAAACCATCACAAAGAGTTGCTGTCCATGGTGCTGATGTTTCTAATCAGATTTTTGGTGGGCTAAGAGGAAGATGGTCTGAGATCCATGTTAGGGACTGGACAATTCAAGTAAGAACAACACAGGAATAATTTTATAGCTTACATCCAGCACTTGACGGGGGAAAAAATTCCTTTGTGCAGAGCCTCTGCTCACTTTTCTAAATAGTTGCTCTGCAGAGCAGTCAAAAATTGGGTTGCTGCTTTACTGTTGGTAAGGGCTGGGGGGAAAAATCAGCAATTTGTACCAAATGGCTTGGAAGATGGCTCAGTAATTATCCTTACCAGCAACAAACTAGCAATTGTGTATTAACCTACTCATATAGCCACCGCTTTTAGTTCAGTGGCGAGTTACAAATAGGTTAATGATGGGTAGATTAACTACAGGCAAGCCCGCAAAGAGAGGAAGAAAACCATCATTTTCCTTCCAGCATCTCTATGCAAAACCACTGCATTCCCATTGTTCACCCAGCAGGCAATCAGGGATCTTAAAACAGATTTGCCTGGTGGGAGCCTTCGCTTCCTTCACTCAGTGACCCTAATTAAAATCACCAATTTTTCGCAGCAGGAATGCAGCTAATTGCAATTGCAGGAGAAACAAAAAACCTAGTTGCTCCCTTTTCGCTCCCAGTTATGATCTGAGGTTGGGGGGGGGGGATGTGTATCAGTGGCGCAAGGAGATTCTTAAATGATGTTGCAGGCAGCGGGCTCATGCCATCCAAGAACCCGACCCATGGCATGCTGCGAGGGTTAGCCACCCACCCTTCCAAGCTGCCTTCCTTCCCCTTGGCAACCAGTCCCAAATGGATCCCCAGTAGCCCACCTGCAGAGCCCACAACCCCCAGCCCACAGATGTCCAGCAAGGATGATTAACCACTGTCAAAACTGATGCCAACAGAGAGATGCCGCTCAGGGCACACTCTGCCCAAGAAGCAGTGGAGAGTTTTTTTTGGGGGGGGGATCTGCCCCTCTGACACCCAGCTGCCCCCCCCGCCCTCCCCTCTGAGACATCATCCAGCGCTTGAAAGGACAGCAATCTACCGCAAAAACTCTTTCCATCCAATACACCAGGCGGGGGTGGGGGGCGGTTTTCAATTTTTCCCACGGCCGCCCCAGGCTGCCAAAGGGGACATCGAGATAGTTGGGAGGGAAGGTCCGCGCACAGGACTCGCTGTGCCCCTCCCCGGTTACGGGACGGGACGGAGGCTGCCTCTCAGCCCGAGCCGATCGTGGGGGGGACGGATGGAGGGGGATTGCGAAGGGGCCTCCCCAGCCCCAGCACGCCTTCCCCAACTGCGACATCAGGTGGGAGAGAGGCCACGTTTCCCCCCCTCCCCTCCTCCCCGAAACGCGCCGCGGCAACCGCGTGCGCGAGACTAAAGGGCGCCCTTTGGGAGGTTCAGCCCCCCCCCCCGTCTCAGCCCAGTTTGGGGGAGGGTGGCCTGGGGTCCCGTCCTGTTCCCCCCCCCCGGCTTCGATGCCTCTGGGCTTCTCTCCTGCTTGGCTCTGCCTTCCGAATGGCCGCTCGCTCCCCTTCATTACCTCCCAGCCGACAGCGTGCTTCTCCTCCGGCTCTCCCGGATGGCATCTGCCAGGAGCGAGCGCGCGCGCCGAAGGGCCGTCTGCCGCTCTCTCCAACGCAACGCCTGTCGGCTTTCCCCTCTCCGCCCCCCCCCCAACTCTACTTCCCCCACCCCTGTCTTTCTCCCGTTAGCCAATTCCTTGATGGCTTGCTAATCGGGCTCCCAATCCCCGTTCGCCTTGCTGCGACCTCTTCACGAAGCCGCTGCCGCCATGCCATCTAAGGGCAACGACAGGGGGGGGGGTCCCTGCTCTTCTGCCTCCTCCCCCGCCTCAACTCTTTCCGCTTTCCCTTTTGAGGAAACGAAGGGCGGGGGGAAAGGCGCTCGCTCGGGCAACCGTAGCAACGGCGAGAGGAGGGTGTTTTTTTTCTTCTTCTGCCCCCGCCTCCTCTCGTCCCGATTGGTGGAGAGGCCGGCCAAGTCGTACGTGTTTTTTTTTTTTTGCGTTTCCGGCTAAAGGGAAGCGGAGGGAGGGGGAGAGAGCGTGAGGCGTTGAGGTTGCTCAGCCTCCGAAATTGGAGGATTTAGAGGCGAGTGGGGGGGGGGCTGTTTTAAAAAAACTTGGTGGAGGACGGGAGGGGGGGCGTTGAAGAAGCTTCTGCGGCCTATCTCCCGGTCATGGCGGTGGTAAAGCTTCAGCCCTGAGGAGGGCCATGGGCAGGAGGACCCTTCTTCCCTCCGGCCGTTTACCTCAGGGGCCCGCTCCCCGTCTTCTCACCTGTCCGCCAAGAACACCTGTCCCCTCAGCGCGGCCCGCCATGCTCTCCTGGTAAGTAGCGCCTGATGGGTTGGGTGGCCTGGCGCTTCCTCGGCGCCTTCAAGATTTTGTGGGCTCCCTCAGGGCAGCTCCTGGGGCCTCCGTGGCTGGGAGCGCTGGGGATTCAGGGTCCCCGGAGCGGCTGAGACGCAGAGGGAGACGGTCCAGGTTCACGTGTGTTCCCTACCCCCACCCCACAAACTCTAGGACCGACTGTCAACAGAGCCTGCCTACTTTATTTTATTTATTTATTTGTGGGCCTGTAACAGGTATTAGTATAGACATGGATGTTATCGCATGAGATTGGTACAAATAGATGGATATAAAAAAGTATAACATGACCATGAACGCCTAAAATAAATACATACAGTAGGACAGGGACAGTAGGAACCTTGGTGCTCTTATGCACGCCCCCCTTTACAGACCTCTTGGGAATGGATGAGGTCCACGGTAGACAGTTTAAGGTTAAAGTTATGGAGATTTGAGGATGTAACGATGGAGTCAGGTAGAGCATTCCAGGCCTTGACCTCTGTTGCTGAAGTCACATTTTCTGCACCTGAGTTTGAAGTGGTTTACCTTGAGTTTGTATCGACTGTTTGCCCATCTATTATTGAGGATGAAGCTGAAGTAGTCGTTGACAGGTAGGACATTATAGCAGACAATTTTGTGTACTTTGCTTAGATCGGAACGTAGGCGTCGAATTTCGAAGTTCTCCAGGCCTAAAATTTCAAGCCTGGTGGTATAATGGATTTTATTGCGAGAGGAGGAGTTGAGTACTTCTCTCACCGGCCTGCTGTGGGACCGGACCAGGGCAGGTGGAAGCTGGTGTCCTGGGAGGCTGATCCCCTCATTGGAACAGCTTCTGCCCCAAATCAGGAGTGACCCCCCACTTTTTTGCTTTTTTTGCCACATTTAGCTTACTGAACCATCAATAGAAGCCTCTACAGCAGGGGTTTTCAAACATGGCCACTTTAAGACTTGGGGATTTCAACTCCCAGAATTCCACAGTCAGCAGGCTGGGGAATTCTGGGAGTTGAAGTCCCAAGTCTTAAAGTGGCCAAGTCTGAAAACCCCTGCTCTTCAGTGCAGAAATTGACTAAACCATTTATAAAATCATATAACAATACAAGTAAAATGGTCAGTTTAAGAATCTGTGTGTGTGTGTGTAAAAGTAGAGTAAGGTATTGTGCCATGTATAGACTATGGGGCAATTAAGTATTTGTTTAAATTGTGTTGTTCACACTAGTGGTGGGTTGCAGGCGGTACGCCCCGCTACGGGCGTACCAGTGCCTGCTGGGAGCACTGGGTACCATTCCAGTATGGTGCTCCGGAGGGCCCACCTGCACGCCTGAGCTCCTGACCTGTATTTGAGCTCTTTGGCACTTCTGCGCATGTGCACAGAGTGTACGCCGCCTGTGCGATTCTCCGCCAAGCAGCTGGAATGTCGCAGAGGTAAGGATGCATGCGGGTGCTGCACATGTGTGTGCGCATGCTGCGCGCATGCATGTGGGAGATGCTGGGCCCCATTGCACCATACTGGTTGCAACGGGATCCGGAACCCGCCACTGACTGTATTCATCTTGAGTGGATTAATACAATCTATGTAGTTACTAGCTGAATATCAGTAGGAAGACAGAAATGCTCTATGTCCTCAGAAGTGCTAGGGTTCACTTTGGCTGGAAGCTGAGACCTTATTTTTATGGTTTAAAATTGTCAGATTTAATATCTGAGTCTGCTTTTTTTTAGCTAAATAACTTATACTGTCTACTGTTATTTTGATAGGTAGATACTTATTTAGCTAGATAGCTACCTACCTATCAAAGGAGACTATGTCTCTGTAGACTGTTGGTTTTGCTTTGCTTTTGTCCAAGCAATCTGTCGGAGGTGGATAGTACTATTTTTACTGGAAATATTTATCCACTTCTGTTGCAGTAGAGTTTTCCAGTGGGATTATATTTTGATATTCTTTATGAGTTACTTTTATGGACTTTCCATTTATCCTATCAAAGCTTGCCCAAATAGTAGATTCTGTAACAGACAGGACCAGCTCTAATTTAGAAATCAGATTTTTTTTTAAATGATTTAATTTCTTTGAGAAGAAAGGAACTTCTTGGTTTTAAGTTAGCCTTTTATCTTAAATTCTGAGAAAAATCACTTTGAATATTAGAAATTTCAAAAGTAGCATCCCTCAACTGTTAACTTTGAGCTGTTTAAGACAAACCTTTCAAATAAGGATATTTTACTGGATACAAATATCTTTTTTGGTTAAATATTTCAGAGTGTTAAAAGCTTGTTAAAAGAGGTAACTTGGAAGGGTTTTTTTTTGAACAGTAAATTATATTTGCTGTATTAAGAGCTTTACAATTGTGAAATAGAGTGTTCTGCTAAAACAGTAATGAACCTAAATTGAGTCAAGTGAGCAATGGTATATTGATAAATAATGAATATGCATCCATTTTCATAGACACAGAGGGAAGCTTTTAAACTGTGCATAAGAAGGAGTCCTTTTCATTTATTAAAAATATCTGGCGTGTTGATAAACATATTCATATGCTATATATGAAAGTATACCTTTACATTGTGAAATACTATACATCTTATATATCTTCAGTGAATACATTTAACATCTCCTTTGAATCAGCAGTGAGCATAAATGATAGTTCCAGTTTTACTTGGATAGCAAATTGTAATAGAAGACCATGCTTGAAGTATTTGTTTCGTACTTGGTAGATCAATGATGCATTAATTCATTTGTGTCACAGAAAGGTCATTATTACATTTATTTTTTTAAAAGAAGCCAAAACTTTATGGCTATAGTTGCATATATACACTTAGCAACATGTTTGTTTCTTATTTGTTAAAAAGTCTCAGTGATTCTCTCCTCACTTTAGTTCTAGTAGCAATTTCTTTTTGCTGGTGCTTTTCACCAGCAAGGTAGCGTAGGGGGAAGTGACTAAGAAAAAAAATGACTGAGAGATCCCAAATACTATTATTTTAATAAAGAAAAATTGGTGTTAAGTTATTCATACTTTGAATCTACTGAGTAATTTAGAATATGGCCCATACTTAAAAACATCCAGCAGCCAAAAAAAAAAAAAAATCCTCCAAGAGTTCTTTTGCAGTTTGTCCTCCTATATGTATCTTTAAATCATGCTATAACTGTTTCATTACAAGAAGCAAACAACTGATTTTTTAATAACAGCCTGTTGTCTCATTAGTAATAAAAAGAGTTAAAAAACAGCTGGAGTTAAAGTTTATAATCAGTAAAGGTCTAGATATATGATTGCAATTAATACCCTGTTTTCCCCAAAATAAGACCTCCCCGGATAATAAGCGCAATCAGGCTTTTGAGCACCTGTGCTGAAATAAGCCGTCCACCGAAAATAAGCCTCCACCGAAAATATTGCAACACAGCAGCAGCCATGAGCCGCCTCCTGCACCTCAAAAATAATAAGACCTCCCTGAAAATAAGGCCAAGTGCTTATTTCGGGGGGGGGGGTTCAAAAGAAAATAAGACCCTCTCTTATTTTTGGGGAAACACTGTACTTAAATTTGGCCTTTTTATGTAACCTAAGTATATGAGCTATTGTACCAGATGGATATCTGGTTTCGCAACAAAGTGCCACGTAAATACTGCAGACTTCCACATTTACAGAAGAGAGAACTGAACTTTGATCTCTTCCTATGTTCTCAAGGTGTTTTAACAAAGGTGAGCATAGTAGCAGTAGTAACCTAATTCTGTTAGTCATCCTAGAGCAAAACGTAAAAAAGGCATAGATGAATTCAACAGTGTTGTGATATAGGTAGACTAGACAGCTCGCTGTCATAATTTAATGACTACCTGCCATACATGGGAGTTCAGGCTGTCATATGTCTTCCAGCATTGTTGACTCCTAATTCAAGCTGAAAATGTACCCGAGAATCCTCTGCAGTATTCAGGAGCTTTTCAGGTGAACTTTCTGTTCATGTGCAGCCACTGCAGAAGCTTTACACTGATTCTGGCATGGCCGATCCCTTATGTAATCCAATAATGTGATGAACAGGCTATCCAAGTCATCAGGAACAAACTTCTATGCTGTTTTTCTAGGATAATAATACCAATCTAACCCAGTGCTTATTGTCATGTGGATAGGTTATTCTATATAGGAAATAAAAGGGAATTTTATGATGTTTCAGAATTTAAATTGATTTAACAATATCCGGAGCTAAATTGCTACTAGATTCTGGAACCAGCAAAATTTACTAGTGAGGCAGTTCAAATGCAGTAATGAAGTTACCTAAATGGTAGCTGCCTCTTATTATAATTTTGCCTTGTTTTCCCCTCCACTGTTCATTTTCCATGGTGAAATACAATAACCAGATTATAAAATTTGCTTTGTTTTGGGAAAGAGCCAAAGTTTCAAGTTACATCAGGTTTTCGGTTCCAGCAACTAAATGCAATGTTTTGCTAGTGACCCTACCAGACAATGCAAACCTTTGTGGAGGCATAATTTCTTCATCTATGTTATGATCTCCTCACCAAAGTATACACTTTTGTAACCCATGGACTGTACTGTGGTTATTTTACCAATAGAAGAGAATATAGCTCATGGTTGCACTGTAGAGTTCAACTTTGAGTTTGGTTGTTTTCCTTTACATATTTACGTTTTTGTTACCCAACTATCCTCAGTGCTAGAAGGGAGTGGGATTTGCTCTCTATTTATTTACAATGTAAGTGAGGTTGTTGTTTTCTCCTTGGTTGTTTCTTAGTTGGGCAGTTGTTTACTCCATAGTGAGGGGGGAGGAGTATCCAGGATGGGTGTTGACTTTGTCCTCTCATGATTGGATGAGTCAGATAAGCTCTTTGGGTAACGCCCCCTGGCCAGCAGGACTACCCATTCTTCTGACTCATCTCCTCAAGGAAAAGTTGCACTACTCAGTAACTCCAGTAATTTACAAAGGAGTAAGGAAAATAAACTTGGATCCGGCGAATCCTGCCTCCCTTCATCGAACACAGCCTCCTCCTGCAAGGACTGGACTGCCACAAGCCCCCTGGGGCGGCACGCTGCCCTGGCCACTGAGTGAGACGGAGTCACTCAGGGAGGACAATTGCCGGGCAGGCAGGAGGAGAGGGCAATATGCTTCCTAGAAGCAGCCCTTGATGCAGAGGCTAATCAGGAGCAGAAGCGCTCCTCTGCTCCCCTCGGGTTGAGCCACGAAGCTGGCTAAAATACCCTGGAACACCTGTGCTGGCAGCCGACAAGGTGAGAGCCGGAAAGGCTTAGAAAGAGCTGCCTGGGAGGCAGGGGAGAGAGCTGCAGCCATGGCAAGCCTGCAAAGGCAAAAGCCATTTCCATGTGCTCCAGCAAGGAGGAGCCGTTTGAATTTGGAGCCGGGGCCATCTTGAAACCACATGGTCCAAGATGGCTGCCCCCAGCAGCTCAGAGCCTCAACTCTCAGCCCTCCAGCCACAACCGGAGGCTTGTGGAGCCCTTGAAAGGTGAGAAACCATCGCAGAGGCATTAGCCAAGGGCGGGGGATGCATCAAAGGGCCAACAGGAGGCTTGTTAAGGGAGTTAGAGGCAGGCGGTGGATCTCCCCCCCCTACTTCCTAGATGAATCAAGACTGCACGAAACCCCCCCCCCCCAACCTGAGAACTCCTCACCTCCCAGAGGAGGATTCCCTTCGGCTTGGTGCTTCAGAAATCCTGCCTAAAAGCCCGTTCTCTCCCTTTCTAACTGCATAGTAACAGGAAAAGCCCCCCCCCCCTTAAGGACACTCTCCTTTAAGGAGGAGAAAGAGACTTGGCGAGAATGCCATCAGAAAAAGGCTTCCAGCAAGAGCTGCGTTTTTTGGGGGGGGCTAAGTCTCCTTCACCCTTAAGAAAATTCTCCTTGAGTAGGAGAAGGAGGGGGGAGGGGCGGGAAGTCCCTGAGTAGGAGGCAAAACAAAAGCTGTTTTTTGTGGCTAAGTTCTGAGGGCGGGGCGATGGCAATTGCCTTGCAAAACCATTTGGAAAGAAGGGGGGAGGGGCCCCACGTGGCCAAGCCAAGGAAGAGTATTCAGCCCCCAGGGAGAGACAGAAGAACCTCCAATCAGGTTAGAGATTACCCCCCTCCCCCAAGGCTTTCCAAGGGTGGGGGTGAATAGGCAAAGAGCAAATGCTATACAATACAATACTATGCAATACAATAGCAGAAGGGGCAGGAACCTTGTAGGTCTTCTAGCCCAACCCCTTGCCTAAGCAGAAATTCCTACACCATTTCAGACAAATGGCTATCATTACTAGTCAGCCCTGTAGCTCAATGGTTAACAGCTGACTCTGTAAACCACTTAGAGAGGGCTGAAAGACCTATGAAGCAGTATATAATTCTAACTGCTATTGCTATTACCATCCAACAGCTGCTTAAAAATCTTCCACTGTTGGGGCATTCACAACGTCCGGAGGCAGGTTGTTCCACTGATTAATTGTCTAACTGTCAGGAAATTTCTCCCAGTTCTAAGTTGCTTCTCTCCTTATTAGATTCCACCCATTACTTCTAATTCTGCACTCAGATGCCTTGGAGGATAATCAGGTTGCCTCTTCCCTGTGGCAACCCCTGAGATATTGGAACACTACTATCACGTCTCCACTAGTCTTCCTTTCAGTAAACTAGACCTGCCCAATTCCTGCAACCGTTCTTCATAGGCCTTAGCCTCCAGCCTGATCCCTCTGTTGCTCTTCTCTGCACTCTCCCTAGAACCCCCACATCCTTTCTACATCATGGTGACCAAATTGAATGCAGAATTCCAATCTGGCCTTTCCAAGGCCTTATAAGGTGGAATGAACACTTCACGGGAGCTTGATTCTATTCCTCTGTTTATGCAGCCAAAAACTGTGTTAGGTTTTCTGGCAGCTATTGCACACCGCTGGCTCATATTAAAGGGTGGTCCACCAGGACTCCTAGATCCCCTTCACAGTTACTACTGTGGAGCAAGGTATTCTGTACCTGTGCACTTCACCTTCGTTGCCTAAAGGTAGAACCTTACCTCTTTGAATCCCATTTCCCTAGGTAGTGCCCAATGTTCAAGGGTACCAAGATCCTTCTGTATCTTTAGCCTGTATTCTGAAGTGTTGGCTATTCCTGCCAGCTTGGGGTCACCTGCTAACCTGATGACCCCCCCCCCATCAGCATTTAACAAACAGAGAGCTAACAGTCATTCTGGCTCCTTCTCATGACCGCTTGAGATAACAGCAGTTCTTAAAGAAACAGTACTACTATCATGGCATTTATTTTGCTATCCCAAATGTTAGCTTACACACCTAACACCCTCATTCAAATCACTGATGAAGATGTTGAAGAGTACTGGGCTCAACCTGAGCCTTGGGGGACTCACTGCACTCTTCCCTCCATGAAGAGGCAGTCCCATTGAGGAGTATAGGTGTGTGCACCAGTTACCAAGGCACCTGGTGTGACTAGGTCTAATCCTCAGTCTTCTACTTTAGCTAGTAGTAGGTTATGGTCTACCTTATCAGGACTTGCTGAAGTCCAAGTTAACTATATCAATGGCATTCCTATGGTCCACTAGGGTTGTCACCGTAATCTAAGAAGATTGTAGATTTAGATTTATTGAACATTTATAGGCCGCCCTTTTCCCTGAGGGGACTCAGGGCGGCTTACAACAATGGGGGAAGGGAGTGCAAAACAAGACATAAAAGAAACGTGAATAAAAAATTAACTATAAAACACAACATTCATTATGGCTAGTCTAGTATGATCTGTTTTTGACAAACCCATGTTGGCTTTGGGCTCTCGAGCCGGTTTTCTCACTTTCTGAAGGGGGGGAATCACATCAGCAATTCTATAGTGGTTCTCCGGTACTCCAGGAGCTCTGATAGATATAGTTTCAGTTGTTTGGAGATCTCATCCGCCAGCTCCTTCAGATCCCTGGGGTGTAACCCGGTCCTGGGAATTGGACCTTGCCTAAGATAGACAGGCTACCATTTCTTCCCTATCTCATCTTGGGTCCCTAATCTGAATTTGGGGTGCTGTTTTTGATAGGTTGGATAGTTTATCCCTGCTGGTAAAGACAGATGCCAAGCACGAGTTAAATAGTTCGGCTCTACCCCTGCTGCCTGTCACCTTCGGGCCACTTTCTCCCAGCAAGGGACCAATTGTTTCCTTAATCTTTCTTGGTTTTATCAGGCGGGAAGATGCCCCCCCTTTTTGTATTTTATTTTATTATTATTGTTGTTGTTGTGATTCTTGTTATTATTATTATTTTACCTTTGTGGCAGGCCTTTATTGTGAGCCTTAGCTTCCCTCTCTTCATCGTTACACACACTCTAGTGGCCGCCCATTAAACTCCATCGGTGTTTACATTCAGAATATCTCTGCGCTAATCCTAGCCATAGAATCATAGCACCCTTATGGCCGGGGGGGAAAAAAGGGTCAGATAGGCTGGTCCCCATGCCAGAACCCACCACAAACTCAGAATGGGATGCCCGACTATGAGAGATCGCAGAAGCACCTCAGATAGCCTATGAATTTAGACAACTTTCGCTGAGGGCAGAACATATAGCAGGGGTGCGATACATCAGAGCCGACTGGCTCAGCCGGACCAAGGGGACAGTTTGGAGCGGAAGCTGCAGCCAGCAATCTTCAAGGAAATGGCAGAGTGCTTCGGACACCCGGAGATCGACTTATCCGCCACGCCCTCAACGCTCAGCTCCTGAGGGTCATCTCCAGGTACCAGACATGGGGGGGGGGGCAGAAGGGGCGGACGATCTGCGAAGCCCCTGGACCAGGGGTTGTCGGTATGCCTTCCGCCCTTACCCCTGATCCCCAGGGTCATATGGGAAACCCTTCGGGAGGGGGCAGAAGGGGTTCTCTTGGTGCCTCTCTGGCCCCGGAGACTGTGGTTGCAGAGCTCCAGTCGCCTTCAACGGAGAGGCCATGGAGATTCCCCCTGGAGGGAATATCCCTTAACCAGGGGTCGCTGGAGCACCCAGACCGTCAATGGCTCCAGCTGACCGCTTAGCTCTTGGAACGGAGCATCCTGGGGAAAGACCCTCCCCCCCCCCCCAGGGTGATGCAGACTATCCAGACTGCCCGCACACCTTCCACAGAGCGTATATATGGCTCCATGTGGCAGGCCTCTGCCTCATGGTGTAATTCCCTGGGGCACAATCCTAGCCAGGCCTCAGTGCCTCAGATTCTGGACCTCTTCCAGGCAGGCCGGGACAGAGGGTTAGCTTCTAACACAATTAGGAGACAGGTCCCAGACTTCTCGCCAGTTGTCCTGCGTGGCAGGAACCAGAGCTTGACTCACCTTCCTGTGGTCAGACAATTCCTCAAGGGGGCTTCCAACCCCAAACCGCACGCAGCGTTCAAGTACCATTCCTGGGACTTACACAGGGTAGGGGACGCTACAATAGGTGCTCCATCTGAGCCTTTACGAACAGCTTCCCTTAAGTTCCTGATTCTCACGGTGGCCTTTCTGGTGGCCATCCCCCCCCGCCAGGCAGATATATGAACTGCAAGCTCTCCACCGGGGAGGGTCTCTGCTTCCCCCACTAAGACAGAGTGGGGTTACGCCCTTCATCCCAAGGTGGGCTTCTGCTTCCATCAAACCCAGGAACTGATTTGCCCAACTTCTGTCCAGACGGGGGGGAAAGAAGGGGCTCACTCTGGGCATAAGGAGGGCCCTGAGGATTATCTCAGGAGAACCAGGCCAGTCAGGAAATCCGAAGCTCTGTTTGTTTCTTTCCAATAGGGGCCTGGGTAACAGGGTGACTTCCACCACAATAGGTAGGTGGTTGCAAACCTGAGTTGCCACTGCATACCAATCACAGGGCTTTCAGACACCAATCATATCACAGCTCACTCCACGCGGAGCGCAGCCACATCCAGGGCCTGGGCCACGCAGACAGCCCTGGCCGGAATCTGCAGGGCAGCCACGTGGGCTTCCCCCTCTCCCTTTGCTAGGAACCATAAACTGGACTCTTTTACCCCGCAGGGCAAAAGCCTCTTGGACGCAGGGCCTCTTGGACGCAGGGCGTTGCAGGTGGTTCACAGGGCGGAGCCCACGCCTCAACTGGCACAAGCGGGGGACATGGGGCCTCTGGGGTCTCCCTCCCTAGGGACGTGCAGGCTTTGGTACGTCCCATCCTGGATACTCCTCCCCCCTCACTATGGAGAAAGGGCGTTGGTACTTACCTGATACGCCTCTTCTCATAGTGGGGGGAGGAGTATCCAGTCCCTCCCTGACTATGTTTGTATGACTAAGTTTTATGTTCACAGTTTTATGAAGTTATATAAATATTGATGTTGAAGACGATAAAAGCTAAGAACTGAATTAAGAGTCTGGAGTGAATGTGCAACGAGTCGGATGGAGCTCTTCGTCAAAAGAATGGGTAGTCCTGCTGGCCAGGGGGCGTTACCCAAAGAGCTTATCTGACTCATCCAATCATGAGAGGACAAAGTCAACACCCATCCTGGATACTCCTCCCCCCACTATGAGAAGAGGCGTATCAGGTAAGTACCAACGCCCTTTCTCCTTGGTTGTTTCTTAGTTGGGCAGTTGTTTACTGCTTGATTGAGATGGTAGTTCCTTGATTGTTTGCTGCTTGTTAATCTGTTTTCTGTACATTATTTCAGGATGGGTAGTCCTCGACTTACAACTACAATTGAGCCACAAATTTCTGTTGCTAAGTGAAACATTTGTTAAGTGAGTTTTGCCCCATTTTACAACTTTACTTGCCACCGTTGTTAAGTGAATCACTGCAATTGTTAAATTAGTAACCCAGTTGTTAATGAATCTTGTTTCCCCATTGACTTTGCTTGTCAGAAGGTTGCAAAAGGTGATCACGTGACCTTGGGGCACAGCAATAGTCATAAATATGAATCAGTTGCCAAGCATCTGAATTTTGATCACATGATCATGAAGATGCTACAAAGGTCATAACTGTGAAAAATGGTCCTAAGTTACAATTTTCAATGTCATTGTAAATTTGAACGGTTACTAAATGAACTGTTGTAAGTTGCGGACTAACTGAAGTTATTTTTTGTATAGGCATAAGACTAGGGAAATTCACTGAGAGTTAAAATAAAAGTAGAATCATTCTTGATAGAATTATTCTTTCTGTTCTTCAGATCCCTTGTAATGAATACATAGAAAAGGCAAAATATAAATGTCCAATGTAAGTCTGAGATAAATGTAGGTGCAGGCTAAGCAGAATTCCATTTAAATTAAATTAAGGGAATATGCCTGAAATCAGTACAATTTATACAGTACAGGTAGTCATTCACTTACAACAGTTCACTTAGTGACCGTTCGAAATTACAATGATAAAAAGTGATTTATGATCATTTTTCACACTTATGACCATCCCCATGGTCATATGATTTACCCTCAGATGCTTGACAACTGGTTAATATTTATGACAGTTGCAGTGTCCCCAGGAGAAGGGGTGGGTTCTGGCAGAGACTACTGCTGGTTTGTTCAGGAATGCGCTGCGCAAGCGTGCTGTGCGTGCATGCTCAGTACAACTAAAATTGCTCTGCACATGCACAGAAGCAAAAAACAAGATGATCAGAGATCCAGTTTGGGGGCGTGGCAGGCCTGGGTCGCTGCAGGTTCCAGCGACCCAGGCCGCCAGGCTACAGTCCGAATCCATCACTGCCCAGGGATCATATGATCATCTTTTGCGACCTTTTGACTAGCAAATTCACTGGGGAGCCAGATTCACTTAACAACCCTGATTTAACAACAACAGTGATTCATTTAACAAATGTTGAAAGAAAAGTCATAAAATAGGGCAAAACTTACTTAACAAATTTCTCACTTAGCAACATTAATTCTGGGCTCAATTATGGGCATATATTGAAGACTAATTGTACTTGGAAGCGAAGGATTGCAACTTTATCTAACCTTCAGTTTCTCATTTTACTAGTAGAAAGAAAACTCAGGTTTTACTTGGCTAATATTACTTTTTCATTGCAGTTCAACTGGTTGCTCGCTCCAATTTCTATTTTGTTTTCTGGCTGGTGCTAGGAAGTACAAATAAGCAAGTGGTAACATTTAGTTCCACCTGTTTAGCAGATGGACTGCATTTTTTGAAGCATAGGTGGAACTAGAAGTCTCTGCATGGATGCTTTTAACTTTCAAACAGTGGCTATAGCCTCCATTTAAAAGCCATTGAATTAACGTGCTTTGCTTTGAGTTTGCTTTGCTTGCATTGCATAATTTCATAATATGCTATGGTTCCCAAATGTGGGCCGGTTTCAGTACTGAGAATTTTGATATGTGAACACAGCTGGCCATCAGTAAACAAATGTCAAGCAGGCAGCCTTTAGAATTACGTAGGCAACTACTTTGAAAAAAATAGAATTTGCCACATGTAGTTTTCCTTTCATGTATTTGTTTCATGTTTGAAGATTAACTGATTTTATAACTCATCATCTGGCCAGAGGGTACCCTGTCTTTAACCTCTAAACTATATACTAGTTAAGACAGCGGTATGGGATTTTTAAAGATAAATTCAGGAGCAAATGTTAGAACTTAATGACAAATAGTAGAAACTGTTTTATATACTTGGTGTGTGTATTTATTATCTCAATACCTAGATACAATTGTTTTCCAAAAGTGATTGTAGTTGGAGATCAGAATATTTAAAAGGAAATTGTATGTCTTTTATATTTAGAGAGCTCTGTGTCTGTCTGCAAAGGCCATGGAGAAGAGTTTGGAAAGCAGTTTCAGCATCAACTTTTTGAATCCACTGGTACTCTTCTTTAGAAAATCTGCCAAGTGTCTGGGCCATCTTCCTCTAATCTACATATTTATCTGCCTCAGTGCCCTCTCTTTCTGTACAGGTGAGACTCTATGCTTCTTTCCAAGATACTTACAATTGTGAATGAAAAAGGATATATCAATCTGTGCTATGTAAACATATTTGATCTATGTTCTATGAATTGTTATCAATGTAAAGCTTATGAACACCTAATTGCTAAGATTGACATTGTAGGAGGAAAGCCATGTTGGTCTATTAGTAGTCAAAAATCAGAAGCATCTGTTAACATCTTGTTACAGTAAGAAATTTTATTAAATGCATATTCATATGTTTTTTTAAAGTGAGCTGTTGTTCCTGAAAGGTGTTGCCTTTTAATAAATGTTGTAAATATGACTGCACCTTAAATATCATTATCTTGGAAATTGTCTCTTGAGCTACTTTTAAGCAGGAGTTAGACATAGAGCTTCCCACATTATATGATTTTTAGCCAAGGTTTGTTAAGTTGGCGCTTTATCTACCTACGCCTTCGGACCATCTGTGTGCTCTGAGTTTTCACACAGTGTTTTTTCTCCTTTTGAAATACAAAACTCTAAATGAGTGTGTCTGCTTCTTGTGAGCGTTTGGGTGCACATCTTCCAATATAAAATACATGGCATATGATGCCAATTATATATGCTGTATGTAACTAATATGTAGTGCTTTTCTATTCCAGGTACTTATTTCCACTAATAAATAAATACACATACACACCATTTCTAAATAGGACAGTGCCACACAATGTGCCACACAAGACTCTGATGAGGGGCTATAAGGATATGTAAGATTGTTTTGGAGAGAAATAAAAAAGGTAAATACTTAACAGGAAATATTTAACTTTCAAATTAATTCCAGAATCTTAGAAAGATACCATAGACACTTGCTACCTCTACGTTCTCATGTAAATAATTTTGATATAACTAAGAGATTAAAAAGCTTTAAGGCACATAGGAAATATTGGGAAATTAGATGAAATATATAAAGAAAAATTTTAACAGGTTCTTTTAGTAACGATAAGGACATTGTACAAAGACTTAACTAAGTTATTAAGGCACTGCAATCATATGATTCAGGAATAGAGTTAAAATGGTCAAGTAGTTGTGTTTGGTTCAAGAGTCTTAATACAAACTTCCTTATATAATGCCATTGGTTTACTCATCTGTAAACTGTGACTCCCAAAGTGGCTCTGAAAATGGAAGGAGGAGCTTGTATTAGATATTGAGTTAGCAGGTACTTCTCAGTGGGAGAAAGTTTTCTCTTGAAGCAGTCAGAGAAGTGAGATCAAGGACTCGGGGGGGGGGGGGAAGAGAAGGAGCTTTAGATTTTAGCCGGTATTTGCAGGGTTAAAAAAAAAGAGGTATTGCAAGGAGAACTCTTGAGAATAAGTCAACTTTATGGCCTATGGAAAATTGCTAGGATAATTTGTTAAACCCTTCTCAAAATAGTACAGCACTTTATCTCAATTAATTGGCTTTTCAGAAATATTTCTTCTAAAACAATCTTATCAACTGGAAAACTGATATCTTTAGAGAAGGCTCTTAAACTTACACTTATACTTGAACTCATTATGTTAGTAGATAGTACCTCTGGTAAATTATTTGGTGTCTCTTTTTAACTGGTAAAATTGATTAAATTGATATGCAGTAAGTGAGTCATTGATCTTTAGCATTTCACGTACAAAAACAGTTGATTTTAAAGTCTCTTGGATTTATTATCGTTATTTTGGTTGGGATACAGAGACACAGTAAAAGTAGAAATCACTAATTATTTAGTTTGAATGCCTCTGTTTGTTTCTCCGAGATTTGTTTTCTGTTTCCCAAGTTCCACAAAATTATGTTTAAGTGCTGTCTTTTTCTTGGTGTTTTTTTAAAACGCAAAGCAATTATCGTACCATATTTCAGGAATATTCTAAATGCAGAACTAAGAAACAGTTGAAGGAATAAATACCCTATACTACAATGCTATTGCCTGCTTCTCAAGCATGTTGTTTGTACTAAAGTGTTGTCACAATTCTTACCTTGCAAATCCCCTTTCCCTTGTTTTCTTTAATTCTTCCCCTTTCTCTATAAACATTTAAGCTTTTGTGAGGAAAATGTTCACAACTATGACCCTGTTTCATATTTACAAAAAAAATTCTTACAATGAAATTTTTATTCCAGACTACTATGTTCCAAATTTTGTGCACATTTCAAAATATATACCAAAAGTTTTCTGACAAGCTAAGCCAGGAAACTTTAATAAAGTTTCAGTTTTTTAAAAAAATTACTTGAGAAGGGTTTTTCTAGCAGATTGTACTGGCACAGTCTGTCTCAACCTCTCTCCTTTCAAAATGAATAAATGTATTCTTGCAACAGACAAACTTCTGTTCCTTCCTGGACAAGTGGATATTGTCTGGCGCTTAGTGTATTGCAAATTAAAAAGTCCTGATTGTTTTCAAACAGTGATGTGATTCTACATTGTTAAACTCAGCATTTTTCCAGGTGGTTCCTCTCTTGAAATTAAATATACTTATGTGAAGGAGGAATTTGTTAATGTGCCCAACTGCTTTTTCTTTTAATCTAGAATTTTATTTTAATCTAGAATTAATACAAAAGTAATAACACAGGGTGAACTATTATCATTATACCAGTAGTATCCAGCTGTGATCTCTACTGGATACAAGATTGATTCCTCTAGTTCTCGAGCTCGACAGAGTTGGTGCATGATCTGGGGGTCAGCCTCGATTCACAACTTCTGCTAAAGGAGTAGATGGCAACCTAGGAGGGATTTTGCACTGATCCATCTTGGGTGCCAATTGTGCCTGTTCCTGGATCAGGAGACACTGCTCTTAGTCACTCATGTCCCAGTCAGTTCCCATCTGGATGATCGCAATGTCCTCTGCTTGGGGCTTCCCTTGAAGATCATTCAGAAGCTTCAAATGCTCTAGAATGTCACAATGTGCACAGTTTTAGATGCAATGAAGTTTGATTGTGTAAAACCCTGGCTTTGTGTGCTGCACTGGCTCCCAATAGGCTTATAGGTATACTTCCAAGATGCTGGTTTTCACCCTGTTAAAACTCTATGTGGCATAAGGCCAAGATACTTGAAGGACTGCTTATCTCCAATTGTTTCTGCCCATCTGATCAGATTTAGCAGGATTGGTGTGGTCTGGGTCTTTTCAGAAGAGCAGTGCCATCTCGCAGGACCCAGTGGATATGTTATTTTCTGTGCAGTGCCTGCCCTCCTCCCAGAGATCTGAATAGCCCCAATAGCCCCAATCCTGTTGGTCTTCTGGACAGCTGTAAAACTCTGACTTTTCCTGCAGGCATTGAGCTGGGTTTTTAATTGATCCCAGCAGAGGTGTATATCATAATTATAATTGAAAATGAGTAGGAAGCCTCAAATAGATAGTATACATTTGTGTGCAGGTTGTGCATTCATACTGGCAGATGAGGCTCTTGAAACCTGACCCCATAGCTTATGTAGACTTCAGTGCTAAAAGATTCCTCAGTGTCTCTCCTTTAAGGGACTCTGTTAAAGCTGTCATGTAATCTGTAGAGTATTATGATGTGACTCTTTAATAGACAAGCTTACTTCCTGCTTGGTGGTTACTCAGGACGTCTAACATACCATTATGTGATCGCAGCATATTAAAGCAATCAAAACTGCTTTAGTTTAAGAAGCTTTTAAAGCATATTGAGAGTTTATGTAAGAAATTAAATACTATTACAGTTCAAGCATAAGGCTTGAAAATCAGGCACATCATTGGTGGAGTGATGAAATATAAGGCAAATATACATGTCCCAGGATAATGTTGGAGGTTCCAATCTGGATCGGTCACTGGGATCAGAACTTTTGTCTTCGAGGGTTCTTCTAGCAGAGCAAAGTTCCCTGAAGATGGACTCCAGCATGAGTCAGAAAGCTCGGAAGACAAAATCTCTGGTCCTGGTGACTGACCCAGATTAGATCCTGATGAGATATAGTTGAACATTAATTCACAGATGCTCCTGATGCTCTCCTCTGTACAGACCAACTCTGTAAATTGTTGAATTTTTTTCTGGTGTTTGTTTAACATCTTTTTCAAAACTGGAGCAAATTTCAAAAATTTATTTGTTTTATAATATGGTTTTATTGTTTGTAATTTAGTATGCTGTTTCAGCCAAAACACAAGAGAGAAAAAATACTCTCTGTTGTGGCCAAATAGTTTAAAAGTTAAGATGCTGGAATAGGGGCATAGAAGCTCAGGTTGCAGTCCAGCATTAGGTACAGAAGCCAGCTGGGTGACCTTGTGCCAGCCATTTTCTCTCCTCTGGAATAAGCCTGCTGAAGAACAACCCCCTTGTTGCCTCATGCGTTGATAAATTTTACTCAGAGAGCACAGTGCAAAACAAACTGGAACTTAATGAGACAAATGCTAACATAAGCACAAGAGATAATGGCCGCAAACTGAAAACTTTAAAATTAAGCATTTTAAATATAAGGCAGCTGGCAAAGAAAATATAATTAGGAATATTTTGCTTTGCCTAACTATATTCAGAAGTTAAATGCTCTTCCTTTCATTTCCTCTCTACCATTCCTTCTTCAAGCTGGCAAGAATATTGTGTCCTCTTTTTAATTACGCAGTAATGAATTGTTAGGATGCTTGATGGATTAATCAATGCAATTGGCAAATACAACATCTTGTAAGAATTTAAATTGTTCTTTGCTGCAAGTTAAATTTGCCCCTGTGTGTGCTGGGGCCCTGGGGTGAAAGATTTCAAAAGAGCCTTTGCAATAAATTCTGGCTGTCCATTCCCCCAATGTTAAGAGCATTCTTTTATTCTACTATTGTCTTTCAGGTGAATTTTGAAGACAGCCTTATTTTCCTTTTCTTTTCTTTTCCTTTCCTTTCCTTGTTTTGAAAAAGGTTATGGAGCACTTATTGACCAATGAATATTAATAATAAATTTGTGAATTTCACAGTACTCTTTTGCAATATTTAAACACATTGTAAACATGCTATATTCAAATGCTTTTCATTAATTTCCTTTCATCCTTAAAATAGTCCTGTAAGATATGATCAATATCTTCTTCTTACGGTTCATTGAAGTCAACCAGATGTTAGACTAGATTTGGCATTTTTGTCTGCCTATGAAGTCCTTCCCAAGGATAAATAGGCATTCCCAAGGACAATAGACAGAAGTTGACGTTTAAGGTGTTAGAAATATTATCACCGAATGTAAGCTGCTTCGTGTAAAGCTGCCTTTTGCAATTGACTGATGATAAATTTGTCAATGCCAATGGTGTTCAAACCCAGCTGTTTTGGGATTGTACCCAAGGCACCTATTACTATTGGTACTACCTTTGCTTCCTTTTGCCACAGATGTTCTGTTTCTATTTGCAGGTCTTTGTATTTTGATCTCTTTTCCAATTCTTTCTCTTCTCTTTTACCATCTCCAAATACTGCCACGTCCATCATCCAGACTTTTTTTCCTTTCTTATCAACAATTGTTAAGTCTGGGCTGTTATGTGGTAGATGCCTGTCTGTTGCAATTCCAAGTCCCAGGGCACTTTAACTTCATTTTATATTACTTTCTCACTTTTATTGTCATAATAGCCACTTTAATGTAGTAGTTAAGGCGCCGGCTAAAAACTAGGTGAGTTCTAGTCCAACATTAGGCAGGAAAGTCAGCTGGGTGACTTTGGATCAGTCACTCTCAGCCAAATTCAACTGAAAAGGTTGTTGTTCTGAATAAAATGGGAGGGGAAAATATGTATTATGAGTCTGTGGTGTTGTAGTGGTTAGAATGCCGTATTTCAGGCTGACTGCCCACTGCCAGGAGTTCGATCCTGACTGACTCAAGGTTGACATAGCCTTCCGTCCTTCCAAGGTTGGTAAAATGAGGAACCAGATTGTTGGGGGAAATATGTTGACTCTGTCAAGTACTTAGATAATGCTGTAAAGCATTATGAAGCTGTATATAAGTCTTAAGTGCTGTTGCTGTGTTAGCCACTTTGATTTGTCTATCAAAAGGTGAAATATAAACAAATACGTATTCTTAAGTGTTATAATGAGGATAAAGGATGATACTGAAAGATTTTCCCAATTACAACTTGATTGAAGTGACATTTGATACAAGAATTTCCCAGTTCATTACAATGGGATATTTGAGATTAGGAAAGGGAAAGAAAAGCATAGAAACTGTGCCCTTCTATTTAATATTTGCCTTTCTATTTTTGCCTTTCATTTTGATGCAGTCAAAATCTTCTGATGCTAACTTATGGTGAAATAATTAGCACAACACTGAAAACTGCAGGGAAAATCTATAATGCTTATTTCTGTAGCAAAGAAGGAAAATGCCTGTTATTCAGAAATAAAGACTGCAAGACAGGAGAAGAGAAAACATTCAGGTGCTTGCTATTTCTGTTAAACTAGGGGGAAAAAATCCCTTTCCTCTCTTTTAGTGTCAGGTGAAAACTGATCCCAGGATGGTTCAGTGGGGATTTGGCAGTACAATGAAGTTCAAGATAAGATCACTTAGTCTTTCTCTCCACTCCCAAATTCAGTGTGTAATTGGCTATCCTGGGAACCTGGGTAGAAAACAAGATCTAACTGTCCTCCTGTTAGTGATAAGAATTCAAAGGTGTTCCAAAGATGAATCAATAGGATTCTGTAATCATGACTTGTAGTGTTTGCACTGTGTTTATATTTTTGCCTGAAACCAACCTTCCTGTATATTTAACAGAATAACAGAGTTAGAGGTTTTCTTGTCCAATGCCTGCTCAAGCCGGATACCTTATACCAATGATGGCGAACCTATGGTACGTGTACCCAAAGTGGCATGCGAAGCCATGTTGCCTGGCACATGTGGCCTTGCCTGTTTGTCTTCTGGGTTTCTGGCGCACATGCACACGCGATGATCAGCTGTTCTTCACATGCATGGCAGTCCAAAAACCTGTCTGCGCATGTGCACTGGACAGCTGATCGTCAGGGGTGCATGTGTGCTAGAACCCGGAAGTTCAGCTTCTCTGGAGTGCAGTCCTGACGAGTCGGTGCATGTGCGCGCAACATTTTCACACAACCTTTTCAGCAATTGGTGCCGAAAAGGTTCGCCATCACTGCCTTATACCATTTCAGACAAATGGCTGTCCAGTCTCTTTTTGAAAGCCTCCAGTGATGGAGTACACACAACTTCTGAAGGCAAGCCGTTCCACTGGCTTATTGTTCTCATTGTCAGGAAATTTCTCCTTAGATCAGGATTGCTTCCTTCCTTAGTTAGTTTCCAACTGTTATTTCTTGTCTTGCTTTCAGTTGCTTTGGAGAATAGATTCCCCCCCCCCTTCTTTGTGGCAACCCCTCAAATATTGAAAGACTGCTATCATGTCTCCCCGCATCCTACCTTTCACTAGATTAGACATATCCAATTCCTGCAACCATTTTTCATATGTTTTAGCCTCCAGTCCCTTAATCATCTTTGTTGCTCTTCTCTGCACTCTTTTCTGAGTCTTGTTTCCAGACTCCAGAAATTACTTATTTGAGTAAGTGCAACTTAGAATGGGCACCTGAAAAAAAAAATTGGGGGACTGGTGCAGTGAATGGCCACACAACCTTATAGGAGAGGTTGGAAGTTACTAGCTCAAACACTGGAGATATTGCAACATAAGTTGATACGAGTAATAACTCTAATATTATCTGAACAAGAATCAAACAAGGAACAAGCCCAGCTAATAAAAGTGACAACCAGAAACAAATAATTTAATAAATATTCTGTACTGCTGGAAATCAGAAAAGCTCTGAGGCCTCAGAGAAGAAACTGGGTCTTTTGAGTTTTCATGGAAAGAAAAATAGGCTTGGCTAATGTATCCCTGAAAGACAGAGGAGATGCAGTGATATTCTATAGGAAGATAAGGAGAAGAGCTATGGAACAAATATGTCTGATACCTCATGCCAAAAGCATGGGTTAGATACATACATACATACATACATACATACATACATACATACATACATACATACATACATACATACATATTCCACTATCAATTATCAGTTCTAAGTAATAGATGTGATACCAGTGATACTGCCAGAGCAGATATAGTGTTATCACTGTAGATTTAGACAATCTAGGAAGGATACTCAACCAGTTACTGTTCTTATTCAACTTTTGGGCCATAGTAGAGAATTGGGAAACAACAGAAGTATGGTGCAGGTAAAAGATTGAAACTATTCAAATGATGTTAGTGGAAGATAATTGACTTCAGGACTATGATCTGAAGACACTCTGATATGGTGGAATCTCTAGCTAGAGTGGTGGGAGATATGAAGAGGTCATTGAGTTTAGAGTCTGTACATCGCAGAAAGCATCAGCATGGCTGGCACCTTATCTGACTGTTCCCAAGAGAATGCAGTCAACCTGGCGAGATTCTTGTAAATGAACATTGCAACAATAAAGTGATAACTTTCCATCATCTCACGTTCTGCTTCTGATTCCTTCTGCCTGACACCCGATGGACTGCTGGCACAAAATGAGTTGCATTTCACAGGACTGATAAAAATAAATTGGGCTTAATCAAGAGGGCATTAAACTGAATTCTATAGTGTTGTGAAAAAGAAAATAGTGATGTAAGGAACTCGGATAAAGCCTTGCACTTTACAGAGGAAAGGTTTGGATATGGTTTTTTTTTAATATGACCTACTTAACTATAAAAATATATATCAGGAATAACATTGGCTCACCAGCTTCATACCTTTGTTTTCTGTACGTTCAGAATACAAGAAGTAAGCAGGATGAGCTTGAACTCTTGAGTACAGGAAAGTAAATATGATTTCAGAGCAATGAAAGTGCTTGTGAAAATCGCAGTTGGAGGATACAGCTGTTAAAAAGAACAAAAGCAATGGAAAGGGAGGTGAAATTGCACTGTGCATTAAAAAATATTTATGGTCCCCAAAAGAATCAGTGAATACACTTTCAAAAATGTATAAATTATTCAACATGTACTGTACTGTTCAAATTACATGTTTGTTGTTAGCGACTGTTGCTTACACTATTGCTAGGATGAAGGATGCTTTCCAAACTAAATCTTTCAAGGACATGAAGCAGTAGTGATGGGTAATTTTTATTACCCTGATAAATATTAAAAGGAAGATCTGTCATATACAGACCTTTTAGAAAATTCATTATATTCTACCAAAATTTATAGGCTGCCCACTGTTCCAATTCCTGACATGTAACTTCCTTCTATGTACGTAACTCAAGCTTAACTGCATTTTATTCAGGGAAGATTTAACTGAGGAAAAGTTGCATGAACATTACAGAATATTGTCTAAATAACACAGGAATGTTCACATTTTAAAAAAAAATCTGAAGCCAAATATAATATGAACAGGAAAGCCTTAAGAAGCCCAATTCCACTGTGGCAAAAAAGGGGAGAGGGAAGAAGAAATACAAATAAAACCAATGACAAATTTAGCACTAATCTGCAAATAAATGAGTTAGTTACATGCAAAAGGTAGAAGAGTGACAGATGACGACATTTCGAATTGTAGAGAAGGTGCTAGAAAAGCCAGAATGCAGAATCAGTTGAGTTTAACAAAGGAAGAGAAAAATAACCAAAATACCTTTGTGTTCAAAATTTTATGGAAGAGGAAGAGAAATGAGCAGTATACCAGCTGCTTAGTGAAAATGGCAAAATGCTAAAAGATAAGAAAGAAAATGTGGAATTGCTCAACTTCTCTTCTTGCTTGTTTTTCTAGAAGAGTTTACGCAATTGTAAAAAACAGGATTAAGGGCTTAGTTTGAGACTGTCAGAAACCTTCTATTTCCTTTTGGTTTAAATCTCCAGGACCTACCGGTAGTTAACTGATTTATTAATTGAGCGGGAGTAAAAAAATTGCCAAACTTTTAGGTATGTTATTCTTTGAGTAATTCTGAGGGACTAGGAAAAGACAAATATTATCTGTATCCTGAAAGGAAGATCTAAGAAACTATACCCTAGGCATTAAAAACCAGAAGTCAGCTTCCATTGTCAAGACAAAATCTTATGAGGCTAACACCTATTTTTTGGGTTAGTTATTGTAATGCTATGGATGTAATACATTTATATTTTGGTTTGACAAAGCATCTTATAACTTTCTGATTAGTAAGCTAATTAATTCGACATGATGTGTCATGACAATTAATTGGATACATGCCAGCTCAAAATTCATAGTGCTTAAATGTTTTTCTTTAATAGTCTTTTATATGGTAGTAATATAGTTATATATACATAGAATATTAAATAATAATATGTAATACAGTAACAAGTCTTTATGCTAGTACAGTCAGAATCCTAAAATCAGTTGAAGATAGGTGAATTAGTTGATAGTATTCCTGACCTGGGGCAAAATGACCTTATAATCATTGTATAGACTAGAGGTCTTGCAAAAAAAAAAAAAGCAAAAAAAATCAATAACAACCCTGGGATGGCATGAAGATAAGGAGCCTTCTGATGGAGCCTAGATTAGATATTTCAAACCAGCCCTGTTTAGTCAGAGTTCCCTAGATAACTTGCATTTCTTTCTACTTATCATTTAACATCATGTATCCCAATGAAATGCCACCATTGATTCATATTGAAGAGTAGGAGAGTTATGTTTAGTTTTTATTCTTGGATTCTAGTCCTCTTAATATCGTAGTGCAGTGAGAAAAAGCAGTGTTACTGAGTGTAAAATGTGCATGTGTGAGCTCATCATTTTTTAATGTAATGAGGAAAGAGAAGCATAGTTTTGTCACTGATACAAAATCCAAATCAAGAGGTATTTTGTTTGTCACTAAATAGATGGAGTTTATCACCTCACCTAAAAATGGCAGTGGCAATGACATTTTTTTGGTTCAGAAAGGAACTAATTATAATTCTAGTGATATATTGCCGTTATTGCAAGTTTCATTTGGGAACTAAATAAGCTTATATACCTCAGTAGATTTGCAATAATTAGTGTAATATATTTGACAATATTTTCAGCAAGCACAAGGTGTTTTGAGAGGCATTATGTTGCAGCTTCAGGAATATAGCTAGTGAATAAACTTTCTGGAACATTTTTTTTATATTGGAAAAATTCAATTACTGTTAGGCAAGATTGACTTATTGATTATTTCTTTATTTGACAGATTAGGCTGCCCAACTTCATAACAAAGTATCATATTTGAGGCAGCAGATTTGTTAGTGGGTGTTGGTGTTCTGACTCCACAATAGTATGTTCAAGAATAGTTCCACCGATTCAGAATAGACACAGTGGAACAAGCAGAAGATTTCTACAATAATCTGGTTAGGCAGGAGGATGAGGAAGACGAAGGAGAACTGTTGGAAACAAGGATACAAGGTCTCAGGGCACAAATAAGAAGAGAAAAAGAACTAGAGGAGACAAGAAAGGAGAAAAGTTGTTTTAGAGAAAAGGGAAGAACCAAGAGAAGTGAGAGAGATAAGGGCAATAAGAAGCACATGACCTAAATACCCATAGAATCATGTCAGGAGAAATCAAGATTTTATCATTGAATATCAATGGTCTAAACTGCCCCAGAAAAGGAAAACAACCTTTAATAAACTAAAACGTTTGAATTACGATATAATTGCAGTGCAAGAGGTTCATATAACTAAACGACAAATCCAGACCTTGGAATATCCTAGATTGGGTAAACTGTACACAGCAGTGGCTGATCAAAAGAAAAGAGGAATAGCACTATATATTATTGACATGATCCAGACTAAATTAATTTATCATGTTGAGGAGGGGAGAATATTAATTGTAGAAATAATGTTAAACCAAAAAAGGTGTTATTAGTTGTAATATATGCACCTAATGAAAGTCAGGGGAAATTTTATTATAGACTACATAGCATTATTCAAGAGATGGGAAACGAAAATGTCTGTCTAATGGGTGATTTCAATGCTATAGTTGACCAGAAGTGGGACTATAAAAGTGGAAAGAGGAGAAGAGGAGCTAGGAAAATTTTGCCCAGGTCATTCTTCCAAATGGCCGAAGAATTAAATATCTATGATGTATGTCGAGAAAGATATCCAGAGGGAGAGCAATACACTTTTTACTCGAATAGACATGAATCCTGGTCAAGGATAGATATGGTCTGGATGTCGATGGAGTTAATCTTGGAAATGAAGGAGATAGACATAGAACCCAATTCATGAGCTGACCATAATCCTATGAGGATTACATGGAAAAAACAAAAGGGTAGTTATCGTTGGTTATTCAATAGAACAATCCTAAAGGATCAGGAATATATTAAAAGAGTTAATCAGGAATTGAGATTTTTCTTCAAAAAAAACTGGCCAGGAGACACATCCATACAAAACCTATGGGATACAACTAAGGCATTTATAAGAGGGGTCATAATATCGGCTACAGCTAGGAAGAAAAAAATTGAGAATCAAAAAATAAGAGAGTTGAAAGAAAGGTATAGAAACTTAGAGAGTGAACTTCAAAAGAAATGACAAAATAGAAGTATAAAAGGAAGTATGGAACTGATTAAACATGAATTGGCTATATTTGAAAAAGCAAAATTGGCACAGTCTATAAAAAAAGCAAAACAAATTTCTTTGAGTATACAAATAAACCGGGGCGGTGGCTATCCTATAGGCTGAGGAAGCAGAAGCAAGAGAACTGGATCAATAAACTACAAGATGAAAAAGGCGAGATTTGCTATCAACTAGAGGAAAAGAAAAGGATTACCCAAGAGTTTTATGAACAATTATATAGAAAAAACTGAGACTATACAAAGGAAGGAATACTACAATATCTGGAAAAGTCAGATCTGCCAAAGATTCCAGAGGAAATAAAAGATATGCTCAATGAAGAAATTAAACCATCAGAGATAATTGAGGCCATACAAAAACAAAAGACTAATAAAGCTGCAGGGCCGGATGGACTGCCAGCGGAAATATATAAAGAATTCCAGGATATGCTTGTTCCAACTCTGTTGGAAGTTTATAATGCTGTGTTGAAAGAGGCAAAGACACTGCTATCATGGACGGAGGCTAACATTGTATTAATACCTAAGGGGGACTCAGATCAGATGTTCATACAAAATTACAGACCAATCTCACTGCTAAATGCAGTTTACAAGATTTTTGTTCTGATAATAGCAGAACAGTTGAAAAAATTCCTCACATCGTTTATCCACACAGATCAAAATGGATCCTCCCCAGAAGACAAATTAAAAACATGAGAATTGTGCTGGACATTCTCGAATATTATGTACATAATGAAAAACAGGTTGCACTATTTTTTCTCGATGCCCAAAAGGCATTCAACAATGTGAACTGGGAATTCTTGCATCAACAATTGGAACACATGGAATTTGGGGATAAATTCATAAACACAATTAGAGCAATATATGCAAACCAAAAAGCCAAAGTAATAATTCATGGTGAATTAACACTAAGTATAGCAATCCAGAAAGGTACAAGACAAGGTTGTCCCCATCCCTGCTGCTGTTTATATTAACCTTAGAAGTTTTAGCCAGGAATGTACGTTAAGAGGAACAGATAAAGGAATTAGAAATTAAAAAGGAACAATAGCAATAGCAATAGCAGTAGACTTATATACCGCTTCATAGGCCTTTCAGGCCTCTCTAAGCGGTTTACAGAGAGTCAGCATATTGCCCCCAACAATCTGGGTCCTCATTTTACCCACCTCGGAAGGATGGAAGGCTGAGTCAACCCTGAGCCGGTGAGATTTGAACCGCTGACCTGCTGATCTAGCAGTAGCCTGCAGTGCTGCATTTAACCACTGCGCCACCTTGGCTCTAACAATTTAAGTTACAGGCTTTTGCAGACGATCCTATAAAGTCTGGTATGAAACTTATCGAGGAATTGACAGAATATGGGAAAGTAGCGGGTTTAAAGATAAATATGACAAAGACTAAAATGCTGGTTAAAAATATGGCATCCAAATTGAAAGAGGAGGTAATGAAAAAATTGTGTATCCAAATTGTTAAAAAAGTGAAATATCTAGGTATACACTTATCTGCGAGGTGTGCGTCCATCAAAGAAGACAACTATACTAATCTGTTCAACAAAATTAAGAAAGACCTAGAAAGGTGGGGAAACCTACAATTGTCCCTGATGGGTAGGATCGCAGTCATAAAAATGAATGTACTACCAAAATTTCTTTTCCTATTTCAGAATATTCCAATTAAATTAGAAAAAGGTTTTTTAAAGAATTTGAATCAATTAGTTTCAAATTTTATTTGGCAGGGAAGAAAACCAAGAATAAAACTCAAAGCCATGCAAGATATAAGGAAAAAGGAGGATTTGGCGTACCAGATTGGAAATTTTATTATATTGCGGCCACCCTAACATGGTTAAAAGAATGGATAAAGTTGAGAAATAAAAGATTAGTCAAATTGGAAGATCATGACCTCCAAGCAGGATGGCATGCCTTCCTGTGGTATGAAAAAGGATCTGCACATAAATATTTCATTAGACACTATATCAGACAGTCCCTGTTATTAATATGGAGCAAAATTAAACACAACCACTATACCAAAACACCCATTTGGCTATCTACGATGGAAGCATATATACACAAATTTAATTAAAATAGAAAATATTGTGACATATAAAGAGTTATTGAACAGACAGGGGAGATTAAAACTAGATTAGAATTGACATCACAAGGGGTACAAGTAGAATGATGGTCTTATTTACAGATACAATCAAGGTTTGCACAGGACAGGAAGAAGGAAGGTATTGCTAAAGATTACACAGTGTTAGATAAACTTTTCATAGAGACAGAGAACAAGTTGATCAAAGTGCTGTATAGATTTTTATTGGAATATAAACTCAAGGAAGAACATGTCAAAGAAACTATGGTTGCCTGGGCGAAAATTTTTGGTTACAATGTGGAATTGGCTAAGTGGGAAAAACTTGTGATACTTAATCGGAAACTAACATTGACTATGGTGTATAAAGAAAATCTTTATAAGATGTTCTACAGATGGCATCTCCCCCCAGGACAGCTCTCCAAAATGTTTAAAAATCTAGCCCCAAATTGTTGGGAGTGTAAAAAAACACCAGACACTTTTTATCATATGTGGTGGACATGCAATGAGGCCAAAAGATATTGGAAAATGATTCAACCATGGTTGGAACAAATGGTGGAACCAGACATTTTTCTCCTAGGCATAATACTGGAGGGGTTTAAGAAAAACATATTCTATCTAATTATACATGTACTAACTGCGTAACTTTTGCGCAGTATTGGAAAAAAGAAAATACACCATCAGAGCTAGTTATAATCAGAAAAGTGTTGGCCTGTGCGGAAGCAGATAGGCTCACTCTTGAACTTAAAAAAAAGGGGGGAATCAGAATATTTTGAAGCTTGGATAGATTTTATGATTGGTATAAGACAAGGTGACAAGACTGGAACAAACTGTATATATTGTGATTGGACAGGAGGATAGATAATGCACTAAGTAGGCTAATAGTTAATGGTTGAGACTAATTATGTATAATGTGAATGTATGGTCACTTCGACTCTGCGGTACTGCATTGTTTTAAATGTAAAAATAATAAAAATATATTTTAAAAAAAGAATAGTTCCGCCTTTTCTTTGTTATCTTTTACCATTTTGCTGTTTTCATTGAGCAGCTGGTATACTGCTTCCTTTCTCTCCCTCTTATTTTAAACACAAACATTTGAATATAAGAGAGCATATTTGGTATAATGGTTACATTGTGGCCTCAAAACAAGGAGATGCGAGTCCTAGGTCTCCCTTAGGCATCAAACCAATTGGGTGAGTCACTCCCTCTCAGCCCAACCCAACTTATAGGGTTGCTGTTGTGGGGAAAATAGGAGGCAGATGTACCAGGTATGTTCTCCACCTTGAGTTGGCCAAAATATATTAAAAGGTCAGGTAAAAATATAATGATGGCAACAACCATCACGTTTCTGGATAAGAAAATGGTAACTGAATGATTTACTACCTTTGCTGTTGCTGTACAGATGAGAAAACCAACCACTGGTGATCATTTTGCCTTTGTTTTTAACTGCTTCTTTAAAATTGTTGTAATTTTATTTCTCTTTGCACAGATGGAAGCTGGAGCAGAAGTGCTTGCAAGTCTGGAAAGCCTTTGGAAGAGGGCAATTTGAGGTCATCAGATAGTGTCCAACTCCAGCTGCTAGAAGGATTGCACTCTATCCACTCTTGTCAAGCTGCTTGTTGTCAAACTCCAGCCTGTGATGCATTTTGGCTCATGGGTACTCTCTGCATCCAGGTGAACTGTACTAACTCTCACAAGTGTCAGGAGATCAGAACTGACATGGTGGATCCCATCATGGTCTTTGTAACAAAATCTGATCTTGATGATGTTGATTCCCAACCTGCCAAAGAGAGGCAAGCCCATCTTCCCAAGTGGTTGAACTGGAAGGAGAGACATCAGAGTAAATCAAGGATACAGAGATCCTTCAAAGAGCTGCCTGCTCACACATTGCATTTAGGAAATGTCAGGGGAATTTCTCTGAAGCGAGATGTGGACTCCAGTGTTGGAAGCTCTATAAACCATCCAGCTCCATCAGAAGCCTTGGATAGAATACCTACTCACAAGGATCTTACAGAACCGCAGTCTTCAAGGCCAGAAGCAAACCTTTCAGGAAATCATACTAAAGTAGAAAAAATCCTCCTGACAAATGATAAAGATTCAAAAGAACTGAAACCCCAAAACCCATCTTCCAACAGTGATCCCAAGAACAGAGAGCATGGCCTTGGTGGGAGTGGCTCCTTGGAGGTAAGTGAATCCCTGGAATGGCAGTAATGCTACTCAATCCAATGGCAGTGCAGAACTTCTATGACCTTGTTCTCTTCTTGCCTGTCTACCTTGACAATTTTCACTTGACGTTAAACGATCAGTCCACATTCTGTTGATCTATATATGTATAGGGAATTGTTTGTTTTCAATAGTAGACTTTTAGAGTAGCATCTGTATTCTTTTAACCTGACAAAATTGGGTAAACCATACATATATCTAAGTACATAAGTAAGTCCTGAAGTAGGGAAGACTGTGCTGGTTTGACCCAACGGCTCTCCAAAGTTAAGGCTGATCCTAACCCAGACCCTTGGCTACACATTTACCAAGTTTATTTTCAACTCTAGGGTAAAGAGAAAGTGTGGATGAATTTGCAGCCATCAGAATGCTCTCCACTCTCCTCTGCAGTTGCAAGGTTGAGAATAAAGCTTGTTGCTTATCAACGTGTCTCTTCACACAGCAATAATAGCAAACAGAACTATTAAAAGCTATAAATATGTTTCCTTTTCTTTGGCATATTGCTTCAAATGTTGCAGATAGTTGTTACTGAAACAGATTGTGTCAAAATATAGCTTCTTATTGTAAATTATGTTTGAGGTACTCTTCCATTGTATTGGTGTTAACCATTCTATAGTAAAGCTTTCACTAAAAGTTTCCTGAATTGGGAAATAAAATTACTTATTTGTCAACTTGCATGGCCTCAATCACAGGATGACCATAGTTGGCTTATATCACAGCATTAAAACATCAGATCAGTAACAACCAGCAACAGACAAAATCAAAACGGTCCATAGCACATTTGGGAGAACATTCAAAGATATTCCTAAAAACTCTCTTTGAGGAGCAGGCGTCTCTTTCCTAGCTCAGGACATGACAAAATAAGTGAGGTTTTGCAACTATGGAGAAGCTCAGTAGGATCAGTGTCATATCCTGCTTAATTAACCTATTGCAAAAAGAATGTAGCTCTTGAAATCTGATCTTCCCATATAGCTGGGTGCAGTATTTACAGGCCTTGGTCACCTTGCAGCTGTGACAGGAGAACTGCTAAACTTGTAGAACAGGATATAGACCAGAGCCAAAGGACATTCCGGAAAATTTGGAAATGGCCCATTTTATATGGGAAATAGCTATGTGGCATTGCCTTGCCTTAGTTGTCCCTTCTATCCCTTTGCTGTCCCTTGACTTTTTAGTCACCCAGCTTTTCAGCTTTTCTGTCTTAGCAATGTCTTAACAACATGTCCCTTAAATTATAAACATCTGGCCCCTCACAAGAGTTTGTTACTTTGGTATGACAGAAAAATAACACCATCTTCCCTGGGCTGAATCCTTCCTGAACTAAGCAGTAAATATACATTTCAGCTGAATTCAACTGAAGCATACTGCATCCTTTTTTTAAAACCGCTTCCTGAATTGTCACTTTTCTCTCAATATTCTGATAATGACTTTGCTGCAATTCCAGCCCATGTTCATAAGATACTCTGGCAAAGGCTCCTTTATGCCTTTTTAATAGCAAATTTCTATCTCTTTCAAAGTTATCGAAAGCTAGGCTTTGGAGGAATGTAAGGTTTTCAGAAGCAAAATCCTTTATAATGTGAAAATGTGGAAATCAGCCTTTCTTATCCTTATGTAAGAGTCAGTTGTGATCCTGACTTTTTAAGTGTCTTGCAAGGTTGCTATTTTGCTTCTCAGGGTAACTTAAAAGTGTGGCCTTATAGCACAATATTGTGCCATTTTTATGTTCTAGGAAAAGTTATCTGATTCATTGCTCCAATGAGCCTGGAAAAAAGCATCTTGCACAGTTAATTAGATCTGTTGCCAGGAGAGAACATTTTCAAAAGTGATTGAAGGATTATAAAAACCTTTCTGTTCCTGCTTTTCCTCATTGTACTTTACCCTGCTGCTATAGAAGCTGCTAGTCTGAAACTGAGCATCTTATAGCTGTAGAAGTGGTGGAAAAGAAATGTAATTCTGAAGAATGAGGGAGAAGAAAATAATATGTATATATTTTAAAACCAATCGTATACATATAATAGTAATGTTTTCTCAAGTGCAAGTTTGGTATAGTAGAATCAGACTAGAAACCCGGTGAGTTCTGGTTCTGCCCAAGTCAACTTGGGCCAGTCCTCCCTCCCTCCCTCCCTCCCTCTCTGTCTTTTGAATTGAGAGAAATAAAGAAAATTTAAAACTATTATTATGTTATCATTGGAGAGATACCAAGGACTCCACAGATATTAATCTTCACATAACGAGCCTAAGAAAGGAGGGAGACCTTTAATATGTGCAGCTAATTATCATAGTCATGTTAAAGCTTCTGCATGGCCTTAATAGAACGATTGTCCAAAATGGTGTAATAAACACATTCATTTGAGGTGGGAGGCAGAAGGTGTCACATTTTGGCCTATAGTGTAAAACTGAATTTTCAGAGATGAGAAAATAAAACATCTTTGCAACAGAAACATTTGAGGAAGCAATCTCACCATGTGTTACAAGAGATAATTTTAGATTTCAGGAGATTCTGTAGATATCAACTTCCACACTGCTATTTTTAAAAATATTGGTCTTGCATCAGTATAATTAACAAAAAAAAATTAAGCACCTAACAGGATTAATAAAATAAGTCTAAATATCAGTATGCGAGCTTGAATTCGACAGTAGAAACTGATTCAATAAGAGAAAAGTGAAGCATAGCTTGCTGATCAAAGTAACTGCTGTTTCACTGCAGAAAGACTGCAGAAGCAACCTATTAAAATTCTATGGTTGCTAAGATAGAAAAATAGTAACTTTAGTTTTATTCCTAATATTTATTACAGCCGTCACTTCTACTCTTCACCAACTAGTTTTTTCTGACTCCATATTGTGGGATAACCAAAACACGTCTATTTTATCCTGTTTTCCTTTTCTATTTTTCAAAAGCCATAATTACACTGCATTTGTCTTTTTCTGGGTACGTTAGAATGTGCATTGAACCTCTGATGATATGACAAATGACAGGGAACGCTGTTCATCCAAAAGATAATGCTGAGAAATTAAAAGAAAGGGAATTGAGTTTTACCAGTAATGAAATACTGCAATTTGAGAGCTAGAAAAATATAGTTTCTAGAAAGTAAACTCTTATAAAAAGTAATATTTCTGTTTAGTGTATGTTAACTCTGTGACTTTATCAGTACAGTGGTACCTTGTACTCAGTGCATTTTGACACAAAAATTTGTCCCAGTACTCATTGTTTGGTACTCAACGCACAAGCTAGAATTTGTTGGTGTTGGCTGCCTTGTGACTCACTTACATTATTTCTTATGAGAAAGAAGTGTTTGGTACTCATCATTTTTAATACTCATCGCACTTCCCAGAACTAATTAATGATGAGTACCAAGATACCACTGTGACTTTATCTAAATCAAAGCTGGATAAAACACCCCTTTAATTTGATTATTTTGCTCAGTTTCTTGAATAATACTGGTATAGCTTTCAACGCCAAAACCATTTGGGAGCAACAGAAGGTTTTTATATCTTGATAAGAAGCTACAGAAAAATTGCGAAAAAGCAGTTTGAATATTTAATTCACCAAATAGACTATTTCTGTCACTAGCTCTGGATCTATAGAGGTGTTTGTTCTATTGTATTGACATACCAGAGATTATCCAACTTGTCTTCCTGGTGCTATTTTCTCTAATTGCTTTGGTGATTGTGGGGAAGCAAGTGCAATTCTCACACAGTAACAGTTGGGATATATTTCAAAGACAAAGCCCTTTCAGCACCACTTCTGATGCCCCAACTAGGAGATGCTCTGACTAGGAGAAGGTGCTTCCTCTATAGAAATAGAGACAATCTTGCTGGAAATGTTTTAATAGACTTGACTGGAAAAAAATATTAAGACTGGTTTTCATAAACTCGCTTATGAAAATTGACGATAGAAATCAAACACCTAAAAACCAAGGGGCATACTATGATTTCTGATTTCTCCAAGGGATTGATGGGCAGAACAGATAGGAGAGATAAATAGCCTCTTAGAGAAGTTAGAAACCATTTTTGCTCCAGCTAATCAGGCTAATCTATATTAAAGCTAGTGGTGAATATTATGACCACTATTGAACCCAAAATTTCTGTTGCTAAGCAAGACATTTGTTAAACGAATTTTGCCCCATTTTGCAACCTTTCTTCTCACAGTTAAGTGAATCATTACAATAGTTAGGTTAGTAACACAATTGTTAAGTGAATCTGGCTTCCCTATTGACTTTGCTTGTCAGAAGTTCGCAAAAGGCGATCACATGACCCCGGGACACTGCAACCGTCATAAAGTTGCCAAGCATCCAAATTTTGATGGCATAAATATTGGGATGCTGCAATGCTTGTAAGTGTGAAAAACAATCATGTCACTTTTTTCAGTGCAATTGTAACTTTGAATGGTCACTAAATGAACTGTTTTAAGTTGAGGACTGTATTATAGATTGGAGTAACTCATATCAGATTCTGGCAGTTCTAACTGCTAGCAGCTTTCAAGTGCTATTTTTTTTACTCTATGATCTGTAACTGAATGTCTGTTTTGTGCTCAGTGTTTTGGTTCTAATTGTAGTACATTTGTAGCAAATCTCCATTTCTGGCTATTTCAAGCTTTTTCATAGGAGACGGGGGCCCAGAATTTTATCTTCTAACTCTCTTCCCAAATCACACACTTAATAATAAAAATAACTTATTTCTACCGCAATAATATATGCTGCATTTTTCCTTATAAACATGATCTAGATCGTAGATATTTCTGGATACTTCAGTTTAAGAATTTGATTGATGCTATATAAAAAGGATCAAGAAAATATGCAATTATACAGATAAGCCCAGTTAAAACTGAAATGTCCGGTTCTTGCTGCTCCAGGCAACTTATTGGAATGGGGAAGGTCCGTGAAAGAATTTCCTGATGAAAGAAAGGAAATTGTTTCCATCTGTTCCTTAGATTTGTTTACACCAGTCTGATCAGTTTCTGAGTAAAATAATATTATATATTACTAAAACAAACCCCTCACTCACATTCTTGACCATGAAGATGGAAATCCTGCTTGCAAGCAAGATAAATGTTGAGTGAATAGAAAATAAAATTTTATTTGTCATGTTTTAGATAGCTAACATAATCTCAATACTTCTGCTATCCCAACATTAATCATCATCATCCTAGTGATCCCCATCCTCTAAAATAATGTTTCTCAAATTTTTTTCTCCTATGTCCCCCATCAGGGCCTGGACATGGATATGGAACATACCTGGTGCATTTTCTCACATCAGCAATTAGTATTTGCAATCTGATATACTTAGCTTCCTTTAAGAATCCTAGTTGAGAACCAGTGTGCTCTACAGGACCTCAATTTTATGTAACTCACCTGTTGTGTAACAATCAACAATCACTTGACCCAATTCTATTTCTTGAAATGTGTTGCATCTATGATACTATAATATATACTCAATTTGAATATTCGCTATTAGGCTGACTGGCAGGTCTTCTAAATAGGATTTCTCAATGGTGATCCTCAGTTTTATAACTCTGTCCTTGAAAAGATACTGTATGTACTGTATACCATATGCTTAAATATTAAGTATTTCTAGTACAAAAGTACAAATAAAAGTACAAACCCTAACCCTAATCCTTGCTGTAGTCCTAAAAAATAAAATCCAAATTCTCTTACAATTCCCACAATACACTGTTATAGCTGTATTGTATGCTTAATTTAATTTAATATTAATGTTTTTAGAAATCTGATTTATAAACAGCAACAAAACATTTATTAACTAGATAATATTTAGGAATAATTTTACTGACTAATGGCAATATGTATTTCTATAATTCATGAATGGGATATAATTTCTGGGCAGCAAAACTGAGGAAATCCTCTGAAATAACCAATGAGAATTAAGTTACTTTTTAAGAATTGAGAATTGTTATTTATTACAAACTTTCTGTCTCTCTCATATAAATTCTAGGCCCCTACAGGAGTTTCCACACTATATCCCTCTTCAGCAACCATCTTCCCCAGTCCTGTTGGGAACTCTGAGAAAACCAGACCATCCAACAATGTTTCCATCCAGACCTTCTCTTTAGAAAAAGCCATCCCAACTTCTGGCAGTCTTCTGGGAAAAGATTTGGGGGAGGTGCCACAAGTTATCCCTGTTCCAACTGGCATTCCCATCAATGGTAGTGTTACTGCAGTTCTTTCGGATCCTGCTATAGTACCTAGTACTCCTGCCCCAACACCAGGTAAGAGCAAACCTCCTCCTTAAATGTTCTTAACCAGGTTCCAAATTCTGGATTCTCTTAACATTGGTATTGTCAACAATGCTTGGAAAATAATTTTGATATGGCCTATGAGCTAATCAATAAACTAAACTAACTGAACTAACTATTTGGAAGATAACTTTTTCCCAGTATTTTTATAAAAAACAGCAAATTTTGTTATCTTAGTTCAAAAACAGATCTTTGGATTCTGTTGTACCAGATCTGACGACAAATTAAGGGGGAAATGTTTTGATTAAATTATAGTTTCAGTCTCTACTGATCCAGTATGTTTTAAAAAGTCTTGTGTGCAACTATTATCCTCATTTTAGCCTCCTAAAAAACACTGAATAATAATAAAAAAAGATTAACTCTTTCTCCACGAATTTATTCAGTACTCCTAGGAATATAGATGGTGGCCTGACTAAGCTATTTAAAATCCAGATATATTCTTATTAATATGTCTTGCTCTTCTTTCTTTGCAAATGTTGGCTATTATTTGTTTTCTTCATCTGGCTGTTGCAAGGGAGCTATTTAAAGAGGCTTGTATTGCTTTCCTTAAATTGGGACAAGATTTGATTATCAGCTTCAGTGCTAACTGTCTCTACCCAAATATTCAAAATACTACAGAGTCATGGTTCTGTGAGCTCTGACTACATACTTGGACTTTAAAATGCCTCTCAATTTCCAACTCAGAATTCTGACCCTTTGCACATTTATAGAAGTCTGAGATGCAGGCACCAAGGTAGAAAGGGATGAGAACCTGTGGGTAGTTTTGGGAGAGCATCCCAGAAACGTGACTGAGGTGCCATTTTTTTGTTTCTTTTTTGTGTGTTTTACTGTGTTTGGGATTTTATTGTTTAGAACTACACTAAGTTGTTCTCTAACATAAGCCATGCAAGTCTTTTAAATAAATAAGTTCACACTAAATGCATCAAGATTTCTGCCTTTCCTTGTCTGAGAAATAAAACTCATATTCTCTTCTGAAATGTATCTAGTTTAACTAGTCTTGTTTGTCACACACTTCCTAATAAACCTCCTTGGTTCAGGGCACAGTGTTCAAACTAGTTTCTCCAGAAGAGCAAAATTTTTAATCTTCAGTATTAGCTTGGGGTGGGGCAGTAAAATGTTTTGAGAGATTGGTATTATCTACAAATCTCAGACCATAATGTACAGTTCCAGAATATTGCAGCATATTAATTGTGAAGCAGTTGTGTCTACAATTACCTATTATTTTTATTATTTTATTTTTTAAAATGAGTGGCAATCTTAGCAAGCTTAAGACAAGCAACCCAGTATCAAATTCTAATTTAATAGCCAGTCTCTATAACAAGTGATCTGTAACCAGCAGTTCTAGTTGTATAAAAGCAAAAAGATATTTTAGATACATTTTAGATCCCTTCGTAAAACCTATGCCTAAATTGGGGCATTTTGTAACAGCGCTCTGTGTACCTCTGGCATTTAGTCATGCTGGCCACATGACCATGGAGACGTCTTCGGACAGTGCTGGCTGTTCGGCTTTGAAAGGAGATGAGCACCGCCCCCTAGGGTTGGGAGCACATATGGGCAAGGGGAACCTTTACCTTTACCTAAAGAGATGGAGGAGGGGGAACATACATGCCCAAATGTTCAATGGTTCATATGTACATTGTAAACCATGTTTGTTAATCATTTGTTGCAGAAGTCTTCATATATTAGTCCTGCATAGAATTTCAGATGTCAAAGCAGAAGCATAGCACTTGTTAGCAACCCTTTAAAGCAAACAACCCTTTTCCCTTTCTCTTGTGCAGCTGCAAAGGGAAGGTAAGTATTTTCAGAGAAAGATGCAGCTGCTTTTAGAAGTTGCCAGTAGGTGCTACATGACCATCTGTGCACTCTGTTTTCCCTTTTAATCCAACCTATTGTACATATTATAATGAAAAAATATAAAATGTGAATTATCCCCAGTTCTGGTCTGTTGAATGTTAATTTTCCTCCATAGTTATTAAGAAATTGACAGTTTCTGCTGGAGACAGTGTCCAGGTGACCCTGCCGAAGAATGAAGTGGAATTGAATGCATATGCTCTACCTCCATCACCTAAAGGTAGGAGCTGAACAGTCCTATTCAGAATTTGGTAGCTCTTGCGAGTTTGTTTGATAAATGCATGTAAGTTCAAGATGGATGATGAAGCTGGGAAACCTGGCCAAATTATTTTGGGAATCAAGACTTATTCACATAAATATGGCAGCTTAAAGAAAACCATTGTTTTGCATAAGTTTCTTCCGCATTGGCATTACATTTTGAATAATTTTTGACATGTAAGGCCTTCCCATAATCTCTGATCCATCTGTTCCATCTGTTCCACCAGGAAGTAGCTATTCCTATGATTGGAGATTGATTACGCATCCAAAGGATTATAGCGGAGAGATGGAAGGACAGCATTCACAGATTCTAAAGTTGTCCAAGGTGAGTCTTTCTAGAAAGAACTATAGGTAGGAAGTATCATTGTATAAGGTTTAGATGGATATGGCAACAAATAAAAACATTGCTGTTCAAGTAACGTTAGAATCATGTTGGTCTGTTTGTGCTTCCCATCCTAATAAGCCAACTTAGTTCTCTGTCAGTGGATCTAGCCACTCAGAGTTGCTGCAACTGTGAACTGGGTAGCAAAAATACAATTAATAATGGATTACAATTAAACAGTGGAATGGTTTGGCTCCAGAAGTTGTGAGTGCCCCACTGAAATCAAGAAGATATTGGACAGCTGTTTGTCCAACATGGTATAGGATCTCCTGCTTGAGCAGTGGGTTGGACTAGAAGACCTCAAAAGTTCCTTCCAGCTCTGTGATTCTGTTAATTCTGTTAAAAAGACAGCAATAGCAGTAGATAGCAGTAGACTTATATACCGCTTCATAGGCCTTTCAGGCCTCTCTAAGCGGTTTACAGAGAGTCAGCATATTGCCCCCAACAATCTGGGTCCTCATTTTACCCACCTCGGAAGGATGGAAGGCTGAGTCAACCCTGAGCCGGTGAGATTTGAACCGCTGACCTGCTGATCTAGCAGTAGCCTGCAGTGCTGCATTTAACCACTGCGCCACCTTGGCTCTTGTGGAGGCGGCAAGTGCCGCCTCTGCAAAGAAGCTGAAGAAACAATGGACCACCTGGATAGCTGCTGTAAGAAGATCATACAGACTGACTCCAAACAACAGCATGAAAAAGTAGCAACAATGATGTATTGAAAGATCTGCAAGAAATATCACTTGCCTGCAAGCAAGAACTTGGGGTGGGGGGTGGGGAACCATAAAACAGAGAAAGAAATAGAAAATGAAGAAGCTAAATTGCTCTGGGACTTTAGAATTTTAACAGATTCTACTCTAGGAAGAGTGCAGAGAAGATCAACAAAAATGATAAAGAGACAGAGGCTAAAACACATGAAGGATAGATGCTGGAATTTGGTATGTCTAGTTTAATGAAAAAAAGAACCAGAGGAGACATGATAGCAGATTCCAATATTTGAGGGGCTGCCAAAGAGAGGAGGAGGTCAAGTTATTTTCCAAGGCACCTGAAGGCCTGACAAGGAATAATGGATGGAAACTGAGCAAGGAGAGATTCAACCTGGAAATAAGGAGAAATTTTCTGACAGAACAATTGATCAACAGAACAGAAGTTGCCAACAGAAGTTGCCAACAGAAGTTGCCAACAGAAGTTGCCTTCAGAGGTTGTGGGAGCTTCATCCCTGGAAGTTTTGAAGAAGAGACTGGACTGCCATCAGTCAGAAATGGTATAGGGTCTCCTGCTTGGATGGGGGGCAGGTTAGACTAGATGACCTACAAGGCACCTTTCAACTCTATTATTCTAATGCTAATCTAAAGTGTTTATCTGTTCATTGTAGAAGCCCCACCTGCAAAAGGTTAAATGAATGAAACAAGAATGCAAGAGCAACAGATTTAAGGATCATGAGAATATAAAAATTGCAGAATGAAAATGCAGTCTAGTTTTAACATGCATTATTTTTTTAGTGTATGTGAAGAATGCTTTTAAACAACATGAGTTTGAAGCTTTTCAATATTTTCATCCCATTTTATCTGAACCTTTCCTTGGCTCCTAAAAGTTCCCTGAGTGGATGGCAACATCTTTTGGTGATTACAGCTCATGATGGAAGAGTTGTTGGAAGTGGTGGAAAGAGACGGGAACAGTGTTGTAACAAGGCCTGCCTCAGACATGCTGCCAATATTCCTTATGATAGATTTTCTTTTTAACATATCATCATAGCCTTGCCCTTTTCTTAACAATTCCTCCTCGTTTTGTTTGGCAGCTCACAGTTGGCCTATATGAATTCAATGTGATAGTCGATGGTGATAACGCCCACGGAGAAGGGATGGTGAATGTGACGGTTAAACCAGGTATGCTCAATTAATGCATCAAACTCCTGTATTGCATTGTTTTCCCAGGTCTTATTCCTACCGTTTCCTGTCTTTGTAAACATTTGAAAAGCAAGCTAGGTGGCCCAAATTATCGCTGACCTGAATATTTTTCTAAGCAAAACGTTTGACTCAGTTTTGAGAGAGGGAAAAGGAGTGTGTCATTATCACATTTTTTTCACCTCTTTTCCCTTTCTGTACTTTGTGTGAGCAGCAGCAGTGTTTCTGTTGGTGGTGGTTATATAATTTTTTGGCATGCTTCTTCATGATGTGAAATCATACCCAGGGAGCAATTTGAGCATGAATAATAACTATAAACCACTTTCTGCCCTTCTGAAAACACTGTAGACTTGTCTTGAACTGCAGTTGCTCTCCTGGATTTATCCAGTGATGTAATTCTTTGAAAAGAGACAGGTTAAATTTTGACAAGCCACCACTTTCACAACACAAAACTCACATCATACTGGATTTAGTGCCCTTTGAGGCAAAACACAGGCCTCTGAAATCTTCTTATGGCCAACATCTAACTATTCTGTGTCCTGATCCTCTTAGGAATTATTCTTATTCCCTTCCTTTGCATGTACTCAAGAGAATCTCTCTCAGGGGTTTTGTTCCATCTGTCTGAAGAAATGGGCTTGCTCCATAAAGCTTATCTGAAAATCAGTTATCTAGGATGCAACAGACTGTTTTTTTTATACCAGCAGTCTAATAAGACTGCCTGCTTTTGGAAGTGTTTACTGTTTACCACTAATTATTTTCAGTTAGGCAATACAGCATTGAATAAATGGCGTTGCCTTGGTTATGAACTGCAAAAGCTTTATAGAGCTTTTTTTCTGTCTTATTTTAAATACTCCCTATTATCCATCGGAGTACTTGCATGGCATTACTTGCAAAAGACGATTCTTAGTATAAGGGCAACCAGAGTGGATATCTCTAATGAATTGCAGTGGGCAGCCAACATTGCTAATCCAGAATTTAGGACTTATTATGTTCAAATTATCCCTATTTTGTACTTAGAAAGTAATTTAACATCTGAATACTACAAACATGAATATGAGAACATGTTAAATATATGCAGCAAATTGAGGACACTCTTGCTTCCCTGTCCACTCTTTGGGAAATGTTAGAAGCTTCATCCAGAGTCTGTAGAGAATTAATTTTACAGTTATAATACTACCCTTACTTAATGGTGGGGCTGTTTGCCTTGCCACCAGGATTTTGAAGCTGAAAAGTTGCTGTAGCCACCTAATGATTTTACATTTTACAAACATTTCTAGATAATTCAGACTTTTTAATAGATTCTTCAATTAATCCTTACAATAGCCTTTAAAGATAGAATAGCACATTGCACAGTCAACAGGGAAGGGTCTTGGAGCTCCAAGGGTTTGTCTTAAGGTTGTCTAGCAAGCACAATCCAGAAGCAACATTGAGTTTTTGTAGTTCTTATTTCTACCATTGTGCTCCAATTGAATGAAGTGGATTTCTAAAGGAGACGGCATGTGCCACAAGTATCTTCTAATATGTTCCTAGGGAAATTGTCATATTTCTTTTCTCACTGCAGAGCCTCGAGTAAATCAGCCACCTGTGGCCATTGTGTCACCCCCATTCCTGGAGATCTCTCTTCCAACTACCTCAACAGTCATTGATGGCAGCCGTAAGTACTCAAAACGTCAGACACAGGCAACCAGAGACCTCATGGATAGCTATTTAGTTTATTGTTTACCACTGGTGTTATAAGAATCTCTCCAGACTGCTTCCCTTCCCCTGGGAACAACAAGACAAGGCTTCATGAATCCTGGGGGAGGTCAACCTTATGCCACTTGCAACTGTGCAATGACTCCAAGCTAGGCCCTTTCTTGACCCCTCCTTGCAGCCTAACTGGCAGTTTCCCAGTATCAACAAAACCATTACAATCTGCTCCTGAAAGCATTGGAAAAGCTAGGGAAGGAAACAATGATTCATTTAAAAAAGGGAGCATGAGAGTTATCCCTTGGAGCCCTTCAAGTGCTACTCACTTCTTGGATTTCCTATCTACAAGCCATATGCCAAATGCATAACTTAATGTCTGAAAGACTCAAGGCTTTATGCTACTTTCACACACACACACAAAATTAAACACTGCTTTTCAGTTTTCCAGTTCTAGTCCTAAACTTCATGCTCCCATATTTTCAGGAAGAGATTCCGACACCTGTTCAAAAATAAGCACTACTTTCCCTTTTCAATAACAAAGAAAGCCATCATAAAGGATTTCTGTATTCAAATGGTTGCAAAGGATGAGGATATAAAAGATCATCAACTTGTATGTTGGCTCTTTCTACTAAATGGCTTTAATTCCTCAAAGTATTTTATGCCAGTCTTCTATACTCTTATCTCCCCTAAGCACAAGTAGTTCTCGATTTACCAACATTCATTTAGCAATTATTCAAAGTTGCAATAGCATTGAAAAAAGTGACTTATACTTTTTTCCTTGCACTTGCAATCATTGCAACACACCCCCATGGTCACATGATCATACTCCAGAGGCTTGGCACCTGGTATGTATTTACATTGGTTGCAGTATCCCAGGATCATGTGATCACCATTTGCTACCTTCCCAGCTGGCTTCTGACAAGCAAATTCAATAGAAACCAAATGTGGTGATGTGTCAAGGACAACCTGTATATTGGGACTGTATCTCCTAGCCTTTTCAACCAGCTCAGACAAAAGAATTCTGGCGATTGTCCCAAACCTGCCTTTCCCCCCCCAAAAGGCAACTGGACTTTTTTTTCCTTGAGGAAGAAGAAGAAAATATTAAGCAGGAGTAAAAGAATCCATCTATGTTAAAATTGAACACCCCTCCCTCAACAGAGTGGGGGGGAATAAGATACCATTTATCTCTAGTCTACAATGCAGCCTTTGCAACTGTTCCAAGAAGTTCCCACAACAAATTGCACCCTGATTCACATGAGCCTGAGAGCACAGATAAAACCCCAAGTGGCCACACACAACTCAGGGAGAGTGCTAATGACCAGGTGACTGTAAAGAAATAGAAGCCTTCGATATCCCCTCTACCATTCTATCAGAACCTTCCCTTCCATCCCCCACCATCCAGTTTCAACTATCAGTATCTATCCTTCCATTCCCCTGCCATCTGAACTGATAAAGCTTCTTGGATAAGAAGTGAAACATTTTCTTCCTCAAGGAAAAAACAGTCCAGTTGCTTTTTGGGGGGAGAAAAAGCTCCTTTGAGACAACTGTGACTTGGATGATTGAGAATCTCCACAGACAATTCTGGAGATTGCTTCTTCGGCACTTCCAAAGGGCATTGGTTTGGGGAAGGCTGTTTTACAAAGATGTAGCCTGTTGGACATGTTGGCTACAATGATCGCTGGGCCATTCAGAGTCTCATCTTCATTTTTTCCTTGCCCTCCTCATGACACTCTGGAGTTTGAAACTGGAATCAAATATATCTATAACACAGCTTCTCTCCAAGGGCTTTTGATCATCCCCTGAAAATCCAATGGTTGTTATAGCATCATTCTTGGAAATTACATTATTGTGTCTTGTGAAAGGATCTGTAACTACACATCAACTTTGGATTAATTTTAAATAGATTTGACTATTGTTATTGCATGTTTACGGAGAAAATGGCTTGTAAAATAAGACACATATTATCTGTGTTCACTGGACCAGAAAGTACGGATGATGACAAAATAGTCAGCTATCACTGGGAAGAACTAAAGGGGCCTCTTCGAGAAGAGAAACTACCTGCTGATACAGATATTCTGGAACTAACCAACCTGGTACCAGGAAATTACACATTCCGGTAAGTCAAGGAATCCTACCTCTAATTGTGAGTCCAAAATACAGTGTTACTTGAAATTGCATAATAAGCTTAGCAACTAAATCAGTTTTAAGAACAGCAGCGCTGTTTTTACCCACAATGTAATTTTATTTTTGTTAGCCTGTGTAGGTGGTCTGCTTATATAAGCATATACACCTCAGTTCACAACATAATCTGGCAAAGCTGCTACTAGCATCATTCTGGATGCAGGAGGCTGTTGCTGCATTCATAAAACAGTTGGGTCCCACATTATGTTGTTATCAGCCAATTATGAACATTAGTGAAAGCATATCCAATGGCTCATCAGCCCTCATTATTTCTTTCTAAATTTCTCCCATCCTTCCTCTCCTCTACCTGGCTGGCTTCTATTTTCTTAAAAAATAGTGTTTACATGCCTGTTTGTTTAACTGAAGTTTCAGATGGATATTCTTAAGGGTTATCAAGACACAGCAAATGAATAATAAAACAATGAGGATATCTTTCAATTAGCTTCTTTTGTAAAAGGGTCAAGTTTTCTAGAGATATTCTGCAGCAATTCTCTGTTGTTTGGGCTATCTACAGTTCTAGGTTTATCTGTTTTTATGGATGGGGGAATTGCACACCACTCAGTGTCCATCGGTTGTGGGCAGCTGTAATAAATTTAAATAAATGAGGCATCAGGAAGGGCATCCGGCTAATGAACTCTAAGCTCCATTCAGTTGTCCGGCCCGTACCCCAATAAAAGGGATTACTGGGTCATAAATAGAAATAAATAAATAAATACTATTATTCAATTTTCTTTGTATTTAGTCTAGCTGGCTTCAATTTAATAGCTAAAGGTTAAGGGTTACTCATTGGTATAGCTGTTATTTGCTTTGTAGAAGAAATGTTTTAAGCTTAAAAAGCCTTTTCCCCTTTTGATCAGTGGTAGGATGATATGCTTCAGATGTTCTCTTCTCAAAAGCTGTTTCCTGGGTTGCTTTGCCAATGATTTTAAATAATGAACTGTTTGCGTGGCTCTGTTACAGAGCCCTCTATAAGTGAACAGACAGATTATCAAATAGCAAATAGCCTATACAATGTGACGGCTTAGATTTCATCTGTGCATTTGAAACCAGCAGTGAATCTTGGATCGTGTGCTGGCCTTAATTGCCAAGTTGTTCCTTTATGTTTCTTTTTTTCATGCTTAGCAAGGCTTTTCAGCTGTTTCTGAAAGGATTTCTTTGGCACTTTTGAGGAACACTTTAAAAATGTATTTACTTTGGCAGTGAATACTAGCTTGAAACTGGTAATTGCAACGAAGCCTTATTATTCATGAGACTCATATACACAGAAGTGCCCACACTAGGCTGCCACAGAGCTAAAACCAAATTATTCACAAAACCTTTTCGGTCACTTCTTCTACCCACCTTATCCAAATTGTTCCTTTAATTTCACCTTATTTATAGTGCATCGGCAAATGCTTAATGCTATAAAACCGCCACATCACACAAGCCTTATGCCCTCTGGCAGTGAATTCTGATATTTTTTAAAAATGATTTATGGCATTAATATTTTAACAGATTTATTAATATAATATCCAGTGCTACAGATGATTTAAAAATTACCATTATGAAGCTTGGTATTAATATAATAACATTTAAAAAATAGCAGTGCATTCGATATAATTCTGCCAGTACAAGGCAATCTCCCAGATCATAGCAAGAAAGTGCAATAAAAGCTTTGATTAAAAGATCATTGGTAGAGATAGGTTTTTGAACTAGCCAACTGCATATCCATTAGGGAAGAGACCTGTTCAATAGCGGCCACTGTTAAGAAGTCCCCCGAGTCCCTGCAGGCCAGCCAGACTTCGCTAATTGAGGCTTGGTGCCTTGTAGAATTTCTTGGTGCATTGTGGAATCACAAATGATGTATCTTCAATGCAAAGAGTGGAAAATTTCATACTGCTTGTTAGGCAGGTCCTAACTTTCCTGTGAATAGAAATGCTGGGCTTCAGAGTCACTCTGAAACTGTGTGTCATGCAACTGGCCAGCAGTTAGAGCTGCTCCCAGAAGCACTAATATTTACTTAAATTTCAGTTTCATGCAGTATGGGAAATAAATAACCATTATAGCTAGGGATGTTGCTGCCGCACATGTTCAGATAAACACTGCCTCAACATTTCAGTCAATTCTGTCAGGAGCTAATAGATGCAAGTGAAAGACGTCAGAGGTAGCATGCTTCTGATTGCCAGGTTCATCTCTGATCGCCGCCTCTGAAATTGTTCCCTTTCAGGCTTGATCTTTACATTTCCTCATTATCTCTCCCACTTTAGCCTCACTGTGGTAGATTCTGATGGGGCTACCAACTCCACCACCGCTAGCCTGACGGTAAACAAAGCGGTGGATTATCCCCCTGTGGCAAATGCAGGCCCCAACCAAGTGATCACTCTGCCTCAAAATTCCATCACCCTTTATGGAAATCAGAGCACAGATGACCACGGCATCATCAGCTACGAATGGTCCCTCAGCCCCAACAGCAAAGTGAAGGTAGCAGAAATGCAGGTAAGATCGCCAGGACTCCCGTTTCAGTGAGGCCCTAAATCTTTTCTTAATACACTTGGCAGTTCAAAAAAAAAAAGGAAAAAAAAAAGCACTAATCTTTGTAAACAGCTGTCAATTAGTGTCCATATGATTCTACAATATTAAGAAATAATATGGTTCTTAATGTTAACATTTGTGTTCAAGGCACCCTAGTGGGCAGGCTTTAAATTGGCCCTTTTATTTTCAAGGAATTTTATGGCCTAGTGAATATCCATCTCCCTCTGCTTTTTGATAAATGTAATGAAAGTAAATGTGGGAACTCCTTTCTCATGCACTCTCTCAAATAGCAGACATTTGGTTCAATCTATAGAAAAGATGAGTAGATGGTTAGGTTCTCTCCTGCCAATGTCATTGCATTTCTGGCTGCATTGGTTCCTGTTCCTCTCCCAGATCAGAATTGGCACGCATATAAGTGCCCAAGGCTAGCTTTTTTCACCAAACCTGCATGATATCTAAGTCTCCCAGATTAGCTTTCATTTATGAGTATTCCATACTTTTGAAATAAGAACTAAAATTGTGCTTATCTGAGGTGAAACCCTTGGATTCATTCTGGCCATCTAAGATTAAAAGTTTAATCTTTTCATCTCTAATTCCTTATCTCTCTGCTCTATTGAGATGAGGAATCAAAGCAGGGATAAGCAACTTGTAGTTCTCCAGATCCTGAACCATAACTTGTGACATCCCTCAGCTAGTGGTTGGGAATTGAAGTTCAGCAACATCTGGAGAATTACATGTTCTTTGTTCGTGGACTACAGACTGGCTGGAGATATTGGAGCTGCAATCTATCATTTCTTGCTTGATGGTAGCAATGACAACAGTTCCCTATTTGAGGTAGGCAAGTTCCACTTTGGTGATGTCCATCTCCTCTGCAATATGCTGCCTTCGGAAACTTGAAAAGGAGGCCATACCTTGTTATTTCTTGCCCCAGGATGTTGATTCAAAATAAAGAAATGCTTAACAATATATTGAATGCTGCTCTCCTCCTCCTCCTCCTCCTCCTCCTCCTCCTCCTCCTCCTCCTCCTCCTCCTCCTCCTCCTCCTCCTATTTATAGGGGGTAAGGACTTCAACTCTGCAGCTCTCAGCCATGCGTGAAGGTGACTACACCTATCAACTGACAGTGACAGATTCTGCTGGCCATCAGTCCACTGCTGAGGTCACCGTGATTGTACAACCTGGTAGGTATCCTTTCAAAACAAACCGCTTTGCATCAGGGAATGCAAAATGCAAATCCCTGTTACATCCCAGAAACCTAGTTATGAAGATAGTTATGGACCAGATGTAGAGCGGGGATGTTAGTACTGGGAGACTTCTTGGGTATCATCCTACAGGGGTGTATGTTTTCAAAATGCTATTGGGGCAACCAGTGGAACTTAAAAGTCCTTCACTTCTTTTAAAAAACATTTCCCCCAAATAAATGCACACACTCTTAAAGAATAAAAAGTAGCATTTCAAACACCCTTGGGCTTTAGAAATGACACGTTGCATAGCACAAAGAATTACTGTCCAGAAAAAAACCCTAAACATTTGTTGGAGAGCTAAGCCTCTACAGTAGTTTCTATGCTGTATATTGAGATCTGTAATGGAAATCTGTTAAAACTCTGCTAACCTACTTTATGGGCTCGCTATGGTGCTATACCTTAGGTTGAAATATAGCGCTGATGTGGAATGGAAAACTCTATACCTGTGATGGCGAACCTATGGCACACATACCAGGGGTGGCATGCAGAGCTCTCTCTGTGGGCACACGCACTGGCCTGCTGCTCTTCTGGTTTCTGGCATGCACATGTACAATGGCCAGCTGGTCTTCACGGGTGCTGGAAAATGGCCTGAAAACAGTCCAGAAAATGCCCCCCAAACAGGATGTTTCCAGGCCAAAAACAGCCCAAAAACAGCCCGCAAAACAGCCTGAAAAATGGCCATGCGTGCAACATCCAGCTGGTCATCATGTTTCCAGTGCTCCGGCATGCATACACGCATGCGCATGCACACACGTTCCGGTTAGTGCACTCGGCACCAAAAAGGTTCGTCATCACTGCTCTATACTATGAGACAATGGGTATCATTTGCCGGATATGCCACTCTCTAGGTCAAGATCTTATCTCACATATATAGAGAATTAGAAGGCTGAGCAGTTCATAGGACATATGCCACACCTCATTTATGATCATTATCCCAAACCTGAGCAGGATATTATCTATTTTTGATGGCACATTTTGATTTTTATATACCATATTTTTCGGAATATAAGACGCACCGGAGTATAAGATGCACCAAGGTTTTGAAGAGGCAAATAAAAAACAAAAGTAAGTAGGTAGATAGAGGGATAGAGAGAGAAATAGATAGATAGATAGATAGATAGATAGATAGATAGATAGATAGATAGATAGATAGATAGATAGAAATAGATAGGGAGAGATAGATAGGTAGAGGGGGAGAGAGAGAGAAATACAGTAGGTAGGTAGGTAGAGGGATAGAGAGAAAGAGAAAGAGAGAAATACAGTAGATAGGTAGGGAGAGGGAGAGGGTAGGTAGGTAGGTAGGTAGGTAGAGAGAGAGAGAGAGAGAGAGAGAAGGAGAAATACAATAGGGAGGGAGGGAGAGAGAGTAGGTAGGTAGGTAGATGTTTCCAGGTGTATTTATCCATGTGCTGGAGAAGGAAATCGCTGACAATCTGCAGCACCTAAGACTTTGTTTCTGCTGGCACAGCACTTGATCAATCTCATCAATCAGTTAAAGAGCTTTCCAAAAGCGGGGGGGGGGGGGAGTTTTTGCACTCTGCAAACTTCCCAAAAACTGCCCTTTTTTCACAAAAACGGGCCTGTTTTTTTTAAAGGCATGAATAGGGGGCTTGCAGAGTGCTCTGGGGAGGGGGCAAAAACAAGCAAAAAACAGTGATTTTAGTGATTTTTAGTGATTTTATTGACATTTGTAGGCCGCCCTTTTCCCTGAGGGGACTCAGGGCGGCTCACATAAAATCGGGGAAGGGGAAATACAGACAATAACAAAGACACATGTAATAAAAAAACAGTAACCAACATGCATTCATCATTCGGGAGGGGCAACTATCTTCATCCCCAGGCCTGACGGGCTAGCCAGTTCTTCAAGGCTGTGCGGAAGGCCTGGACGGTGGTGAGGCCTTATGGAGGCTTATAGAGTGCTGCTGCGGGCTGGGGGGGCAAAAAATGTCCCATTTTTTGCTCATTTCTGCCCTCCCCAGCCCCCAAGAGCTCTCTGAAAGCCTCCATAAGGCTCTGCACGGCCATTTTGGTGACGGCAGGGCTTCAGGAGGTCACAAATGCTATATTCGATGTATAAGATGCACCCAGATTTTCAGCCTCTTTTTTGAGGAAAAAAGGTGCGTCTTATACTCCGAAAAATATGGCATATATATTTTGACAAAAAAGAACATGAGTAAGTATCTGAACAGACAAAACATACCTATTTTTATTTTTAAAACAGTTCAAATCCTCAAAAAATAAAAATAAACCAACAACAGACATGCCAAAAACATTGATCATGTACTTTCTAGGGAACTCAGAATTATGTCATACCCTTTTCCCTTTGGCCCTCAGGAGCTCTGTGTGTGTGTGTGTGTGCCTGTGTGTTGCAGCTCCTACCAACAAAATAAATGCCTGTCTTGTGGGATATTATTATTCTGCTAACGCCAAAAAAGGAGATCTAGATTTAAGTTCTCACTGTTGTCTAGGCCACTTACAATTTCTCAGTTGGATTTACAGAATGCTTCCTTGTTCACACAGTAGAAGCTGATTATGTTAAATAAATGTATAAATCCCATAAAAAGTGAGTGAAATAAGATATGGCAGCACCCGAATAAATTTATAATGTGCAACTTAACTTTACATTTTAAGACTGTTTATGAAAAATCCATAATTCAGGACATTGAATGCGCCTTGCATGTAAAAGGGACCCTGTTTGATTCCAAGCCTTTCTGCTTAAAGCATCTTGACTTAGCAGGGACAGAAAAGAGTCATATTTGAACATTGGGATGAGGGGCATTGCCAGGATAGATTCCAGTGGGTTAGATAATGGTCTGGCTTCCTATAAATCAATTTCATCTGTATTTATTCATCTGTATACCTCTCATTACAGCAAGCATTCTGCTACATTCTTGTTCTTTTCCATTTCAGAGAACAATAAGCCTCCCAGGGCAGATGCTGGCCCAGACAAAGAACTCATCCTACCAGTGGACAGCACCACTCTGGATGGCAGCAAGAGCTCAGATGACCAGAAGATTGCTTCCTTCCTTTGGGAGAAAACACAGTATGTCTCTCTTTTGTCGCACGCTTGATGGTTGTTCTTTTGTATTGAGTAGATGTTTACTCTGCTCCGCTTACTTAAGTAAGATCTTCTGCATTAGGATCTTGAGATAGGCCTGAGAATCCATAAGTTACTTGGCACCTCCCAGACTGAACTGTTGTAGATCAGAGGTGGGTTCCTACCGGTTTGGACCCGTTCGGCCAAACCAATAATGGTTTGCCAGCATGGGTCACCGGAACTGGAAGTGACCCAGGCCTGCCACGTCTCTGAACTGGTTTGTGCACGCAAAATTGTGTGTGGACCGAACCGGCAGTAATGCCGACAGCAACCCGCCCCTGTTGTAGATTATTTTGAGTATGATGTTCAGTATCTAAGCTGCTAACCTTGGATCAGTTTGTATTCCCACCAAGGCACCTTTCTCTGGAGCAGTCAAGATCTCCTTCCATAAGACCTAAAATATGTAGTAGAACAGGGGACGCGGTGGCTCAGTGGCTAAGATGCTGAGCTGTCGATCAGAAAAGTCAGTTGTTTGGCGGTTCAAATCCCTAGCGCCATGTAATGGAGTGAGATCCCATTACCTGTCCCAGCTTCTGCTAATCTAGCAGTTCAAAAGCATGTAAAAAATGCAAGTAGAAAAATAGGGACCACCTTTGGTAGGAAGGTAACATTGTTCCATGCACCTTCGGCGTTTAGCCATGCCAGCCACATGACTACGGAGATGTCTTCGGACAGCGCTGGCTCTTCGGCTTTGAAACGGATATGAGCACCGCCCCCTAGAGTTGAGAACGACTATCATATATGTGCGAGGGGAACCTTTACCTTTACCTATGTAGTAGAACAGCAATCCCCAACCTTTCTGGGTCTGCAGACTGGCAGTGGCAGTGGGGGGGGGGATGGTTTTGTGTATGGGACCGCCACTTGCACAAACAGAGCTTCACATGCTTGTGCAGGCCAGTTCCCAATGGGTCATGGACCAGTACTGGGCCACTGACCGGGGTTGAGAATCCTCTGGTAGAATTTTTTTCTGACTAAAATTAAGGACAATCATCTTGGGGACAGGATAAATAATCTTTTTAAAAACTTTCATGGGATTATACATAATTTGTGTTGACTTCTGGCTCCCTGAAACCTACATTGAGAAACAAATCCTTGGGTTATAAGATGTTGATGGGGGCAGGCATTTTTCTGGAGTCGTTGGGAAGTTTTCCTGGCAGTCCTGACAAGAACCTGATCTCAGATTGGGACAAAAGCTTGTCTCAGGCCACTCGTTGCTCCTGTGTATTTGAAGAACTATGCTGTCCTTCGACCTAGCCTAGAAGTAGCTTCCTAGAGTTGCAAAATGCCAAAGATTCTAGAAAATCAGGAAATTCTGTAATTCCTCACACATTTTCACAAATTGATATTCAGTCTTTTTTGGTTGGAGAAATCTATGTCACCAAGAATAAAATTATTTTGATTTTACTCCATTCGCTTATATAGAACAAGGAAAAAAGAATTATGATCAAGACTACCATAGAGAGAGAAACACTATTCAATGCATTTTTCTTTCTTCCTGAGCCCACCAAATAATTTTCCTTGCATCACCTGAAGACTAGCTCTTCCTCAGGTATCAAAAGGATTATTAACCGCCTCTCTTCCTTCCCTGTGCAAGCAATTCTGTCAAGTTCAACTTATTTCTTCTGTGCCAGGGGCCCAGATGGTGTGAAACTGGAAAATGCCAACAGCAGCATAGCCACAGTCTCTGGGCTTAAAGTAGGAGTGTACAAATTCACGCTAACAGTCAAAGATGAACGGAACTTACAAGGACAAAGTTCAGTTACTGTCATTGTGAAAGAAGGTGAGTAGCAGGTAGAAAGTCATAATATTTTAATGGCCATCAAATCAGATGGACCACGCTGGCAGAGGAATTCTGGGAGTTGGAAGTCCACGCATGCTGGTTGGGGACTTCTGAGAATTAAGTTTACACATCTTAAAGTTGTTGAGTTTGAGAAACACTGAACTAAACCAACACCCTGGCTGTTACTGTATTCTGTAATTACTTTCTTCTAAGAGAATTAATGGGAATTTTTAAAAAGCATATTTCTGGATTATCTCACCTTCCTTATTAATGAATTGATTAGTTTGAGGGGACTGATTAACCATATTCTGGCTAGCTCTGTAAAGTATATGGTTAATTTAGTTGGGTGTTACGGCTAATGATGGACTCTGTGTTGGAATGAATGTTCCCAATATCCCTCTCCTGGAGTATCTTCACCTACTGGACCTTTTGGACTCATTTGCCTTCTGATCTTTCCGTCTTCCTTTGTTGCCCAGAGATGAATCAGCCTCCTGTGGCAAAAATTATGGGGAACACTGTCACCGTCACTCTCCCTACAAACACGGCAGAGCTTGATGGGTCCCAATCGACGGATGACAAAGGAATTGTCACCTTCCTGTGGACTCGGGATGAGAGCAGCCCTGCAGCTGGGGTGGGTAATGAGAGATCTGCTACCACGTTTTCAGTGTTTATGCCTATATGTGAGACTCATGAACGTTTAGCAATATTTTGCACAGCTGCATGAAAGATAACAGCAGCTCATGAGCTAGGGACAATCCAGTATATTGAATTTTGTTTTCCTTTAGAGCAATTTTCCTCAGTCAGTTGCCCTCTAAATGGGTTGGAAACAACTCCCATAAATATTGTACAGGAGAAGTCTGTAAAATCTGTATAAAACTAATTAACCCCAGGGGCCTTTTGGAGCTCTCTTAACAGAAGATAACCAGAAAGGAAACAGCATATCCTGAAGCTACACAGCATTATCTCTGCATAATGGTTGCTGTATCTATGAAATACCCTTGCTCTGTCCTTAATTTTTAAATCTATTTCAGTGTTAATTGGCTTTTGATATTTGCTCACCTTGCCTGCAATTGCCTGTATTTAATCAGAATGACTTCATGTGCTTCCTTCTCGGGTGTTTTTTTTTTTAAGCATTCAGAATGCTATAAAATTCATTTCTGGTGCTTTACCGGTTATGTTGTTGATCAAAAACACATAAGGATACCTGGGTTGCTTCCAATTTTTCCTCCACATGAAAGAGAGAATCCATTTTGCTCATGTGTTTGTGTGCAATGCTTCTAAGAATTTGAAGGATCCTCAAGATCTTTGCTGGATCTTGAATTTCTGCTTTTGGGTGTTTGTGTGACATACAGGAGGTGCTAAATAATTCGGATCATCATCCTATTCTATTTCTCTCCAACCTGGTGGAGGGAACGTACACCTTCCATCTAAAAGTGATTGATGCCAAAGGGGAGAGTGATGTGGACCGAGCCACTGTGGAAGTAAAAGCTGGTGAGTGCATCCATTTCCTTCCTCCTGTCTCCTTTCAGAAAATAATTGGGTCCACATGAAGCTTATATGTGGAAAGGGGAAAGCAATGCAAACACTGTGGTTAGGATCTTATTATTATGTGCTAATAACAAGTAACAATAATATAAATGACTAATGAAGGAGCAAGCTTGATAGTAAGAAGTATACTTCAGCATACTATTCCTCCCACAATGTTAATAATCATTAGAAGAGATAAATTCATCTCTTCCAATTGCAAAAATGGACCTTCATGTATGTGATGAAATCACAACTTCAAGATGCACAATCTCTGGTCTCAGCTGCTATGCTTTATTCATTTTAAAATCTAAGAGCCTAACATTGGGTTTCACTTCTAGTAGTCCTTGTTTACTGACTGCCTCATTTCACGACCATTTATAGTAATGACAGCGATGAAAAAGTAATTTTATGACCAATCCTCACAGTTTATGACCTTTGCATGTCTTTAAAGGACCCACATTGTTGGGGGCAATATGCTGACTCTGTAAACCACTTAGGTATGGTTGTAAAGCACTGTGAAATGGTATATAAGTCTAAGTGCTATTGCTAAGTGCTATTAAAGGAAAAGAAAGCTGAAGGAACATCCTAAGCACAGCTGCAGTTTCACGACAGCTTCACTTAAGAATATAGTTGTTAGTGCCAACTGTGATCACTAAATGAGGATTACCTATATGTGACATGGTAGGGTTAGTACTCTGTAAGTTTACATTACTCAGATCTTGTTTCTCAGCACACAGTGTACAATCGACATGCACCCCTTTTCTTCCATCGTTTTATGCAACCCACAAATCTTTCTCCCAACTGCGATACTCAATTTTACTGCTGAAATGTTGCATGGCTGCTACCTTTTAAGCTGGAGAAACACACAAAATTATATGTATTAATTAAATGGATGTATATGGCTGTCCAACTCGCATGCAGTTACTCCAACAAAGGAACCCTGCAAAAAAGCCTCTACCATTTTCCAAATCCAGGAAAAAGTGGAAACTAAACACACACACACACACACACACACACACACACACACACACACACACACACATGACAGAGCCACTCCCCTATCCCTCCTGAAATGTTTAAGTATCTCCACCACCATCCCACCCCAAATCAAAGCTTTGCCTCCTGTTCTAAACAACACAAAGGTTCTCCAAGTTGGTTCCATCCGGAATGGAGCAGCCGCCTCTCAGGAGCCACCCTTCATGTCCTTCTCTTGAGATCTTCCAAAGAATAAACTGAGATAACACAAAGATGACCTCAGCATCTTATTTTATTTTTCCTTGTCCTGTTTTAAATGAGATCCACCCTTATCTCTGGGAGCGAGCAAGGTTACGTTCCAAGCTCACCAATTCACACGATGCATTCTAGCACTTAACGCCAGCATTCTTCCAGATCCCAGGAAGAACAACCTCGTGGAAATGATCCTAGATGTGAATGTCAGCCACCTGACGGAGCGGCAGAAGGGCATGTTCATCCGTCAGATTGGGGTTCTGCTCGGGGTCCTGGATTCAGACATCACCGTTCAGAAGATCCAGGCGTACACTGAGAAGAGGTAAGAAGAGAAGAGTCACACTTTCAACCCAGTTTCCTTTCCATAGAATCAAGATCACATGAAGTGTTAATACCACTTTATAATGCCTTGGTAAGGCCACACTTGAAATACTTCACCCAGTTTTGGTCTCCACAATGTAAAAAAGATGTGGAGACTAGAAAGAGTTCAGAGAAGAGCAACAAGGACGATTGGGGGACTGAAAGCTAAAACATGAAAAACAGTTGCAGGGACTGGGTATATCTAGTTTAATGAAAAGAAAGACTAGGGGAGACATGATAGCAGTGTTCCAATATCTCAGGGGTTGCCACAAAGAAGAGGGAGTCAAGCTATTCTCCAAAGCACCTGAGGGTAGGACAGGAAGCAATGGGTGGAAACTAATCAAGGAGAGAAGCAACTTAGAACTAAGGAGTAATTTCCTGATAGGTAGAACAATTAATCAGTGGAACAACTTGTCTCCAGAAGTTGTGAATGCTCCAACACTGGAAGTTTTTAAGAAGATGTTGGATAACCATTTGTCTGAAGTCATGTAGGGTTTCCTGCCTAGGCGGGGTTGGACTAGAAGACCTTCAAGGTCTCTTCCAACTCTGTTATTCTATTCTATTCTATTCTATTCTATTCTATGGTGGTTTGTCTTGGGAAGTAAATGTGAGGATGTCCCCATACCTGCTTCTTTGAGATCTCATGAGAAGAGGTTAGAGATGAATGCAGACACCAGTTAGGTTAGGAGGGTCCCTGCAAGGGACTCGTTCCGAGATGGCTAATGATTGCCCATCCCGACAGGCACCAGCCTGGTTCCTTTTCATCAAAATAAAGTGATACAAAGCAACATTTTCTTTTGACATGCTCCAGCTGAGTTGTTTTTAAGGCTGTGATGTAGTATTGGGCGTTAAGGGTTTCTTGGAACAGAGGTGGCCCAGGTGTTCTGTATTGTGTGGGCACAATTGTGTATGCACACTTATATCTGTATCTAATGCCTTTACCCCCAGCCATTCGCACTGTGAGAATACAGAGAAAGTTAGAGGGCTACAGGCCTATTGGGCTTATAGATGCTACCAGCCAAAATGTATTTTGGAAGTTTGTAGTTTAGGATATTGTATAGTTTCCAGCCTGCCTAGTTTGTAAGTGTGTTTTTTAAACACAGCCAATTTTGTTTTATGTAATAAACATGGTAAAAAAAACCCTCCATGATATAGTTTTGATGAATCCACTCCTAAAGTGCTTTTCTCAAATTACCTTTGCTTCCTTCAAGCAGATTTTTAATAACTTTAAAAATATAGGAACATCAAATATTTAAGCCTATAATCTGTTTGGTTCCTCTTTTAAAACAGAAGAAGCAACAGCAATGTGGGATGGTCTCTCTGCGGCATGGTAAGGGGGCCGCAGTCCAGCATCAGCTGCCTGATTCTGTTGAGCAATATGGTGGCAGAGGAAACGGTAGTTAGCTAACAAAAAGCCTCACCTTCCTTTCATATATACAGGTAGCTCTCGTTATCTGCAGCCTCGCCTACCCAGGCTTGATAAATAAGGGTCCAGCCCTCAGTAGACATAGCGAGTTTTCACATGTCTGCAGTTTGAGTCTTTTTTTTTTTAATAGTTCTAAATTTAGAGCCGAAGTGGCGCAGTGGTTAGAGTGCAGCACTGCAGGCTACTTCAGCTGACTGCAGTTCTGCAGTTCGGCTGTTCAAATCTCACCGGCTCAGGGTTGACTCAGCCTTCCATCCTTCCGAGGTGGGTAAAATGAGGACCCGGATTGTTGTTAGGGGCAATATGCTGACTCTGTAAACTGCTTAGAGAGGGCTGAAAGCCCTATGAAGCGGTATATAAGTCTAACTGCTATTACTATTGCTAAATAGCTTTTTGTTTTATATAAATAGTTTTAATAGCTCAGAATGGCAGGTGGGCTTTTGTACATGCATAATGTATGTTTTGTAAGATTGGAGTTTGATCATCTATACATTTGCTCTTCATTAGGTTTCAGGGGAAAGAGGATTATCTTAAGCACAGGGACCACGTGGTCATAGGGCAAGAAACATTGGGCAAGTTGTTGTAGATTGTGTATTAAGGAAATACTTCCCTGGATCCTTTCTACCTCTCTTGAATTGCAATTCTGGTCAACCATTTTCTCTTTACCTTTTTCCATTCCCAACGTCCTTTGGGCAGCACAAAGTTGGTGTTCTACGTGCGGAATCAGCCTCCTCACCAGATCTTCAAAGGACGCGATATTGCATGGACCCTGAAGAGTGAATTGCGGAAGCAGCAATCAGATTTCCTTATCTTCCGTGCACTGGAGATCAATACAGTCAGTAAGTCAGAGGATATTTTAGGAGATTCGCTTTTAGTCTATCACAGTGGTCCCCAACCTTTTTATCGCCGCGGACCAGTCAGCCTTTGATAATTTTACCGTGGCCTGCTGAGCGCGCGCAGGGGTGGGGGGGCATTGTTCGCGACACTGCACCCCTGCCTGCCCACCCCCTCCGCCCACAGGGCTCCCGCGAAGTGGTTCTGGGCACTAGCCCAGAGGGCGGTCATTGGTCGGCGTCCTTCAGAGGTGCGGGGAAAGGTGCATGAGCCTGTTCAGGGTGTCCAAGTTCCGGCACGCCGAGGCCAAAGTGGCCCGCAAGGAGGTGGGTGGGCGGGCGTGGTCGTCAGCCGTGCTTACCTCCGGATCGTCTCCCCGGTGAACCGCCGCCCCCACCTGCCGGGACGGGCGGCGGTTCCCTCCTCGCCCCCTCCCCACGGTGGGCTCCATGGGGAGGAAGGGAGCGGCTCTGCCCTCGGCCTCTCGGCGATCCCACTGAAACCCACTGCCCCGCGGCCGCCCTCCCTGCTACTTCTTGGCCGCGGGGCAGCTCCGACGAGCCGAAGGGAAGTCGCCGGGACTGCATCCGGGGAAGCCTCGCCCTGCAAATTAGCCGGTCGGGGGACGAGCAAGGCGGCTTCCCCAAGAGCCCCTCGCTGCGATGAGGCTGGCTGGGGTGGGACCGTATGCCCGCTGCCAACTGGGCTGGGGCCGCTCAGCAGGTGCCTTGTCGCTTTCGCTGCAGCCGGAAAGCGGAGCTGCCGGGGTTCGCAGGCCATGCAGCAGCGGGGGATGCGCCGAGCATCGCATGTGGCGAAGCCGGAGCCCTGGCTAGGGAGGGCGGGTTAGCCCTCCTCTCGGCGCCGGAAAAAGCTTCGAAGAGCCTCTTCAAGCGGAGCCGCCTTGGCCGCTGAAGCTTCCGGCTGCAGAGGAAGCGCCTGAAGGGTTGTTTCTGCGAGGCTCCCGTTCTCTGCGTTGACGCCTGTTTTGTTCTCGGGGCTTCCGTTTCCCCGCAGCGGGGCCGCCTGGGACAGCGAACACCCGGCTTCCGCGGCCCGGTGCCAGGTACTCCACGGCCCGGCACCGGTCCGCGGACCGGGGGTTGGGGACCACTGGTCTATCACACCCAGAAATCACTTTGCTTCCTAGCAGGACCTTGGACAGGGCTCTTCTCCATGGCAGCCTCTGCCCTGTGCATGCCATTCCTCTAGAGATCCAGCAGGCTCCAACTCCAGGGAGCCATAAAGGTTCTTCCTCCAAGCACTGGGTAGGGTGAGGTTAGAGTTTGAAGATGTTGCTATTGGCTGCATTGAAGGAGATTAATTATGGCTCCAGGTTTTGAGTTTTGGTTTTTTTGCTTTTTGTTTTTATGATGTTTGGTTTGTGTGACTGGATTCCAGAAATCCAGCTACAAGGATTACCACAAGATGAGCCCACTGTAACTCTAGTTAAACTCCTCAGTTGAACTCTGTGAACAAGGGAGTCAGCAGAACGTCCTAGATCAGTGATGGCTAACCTTTTTTGGATCACGTGCCAAAAGCAGGGGGAGCGCAGGGAGGCGTGCCCACACCCATAAAGCATACAACCAGTGCTCTCCCCCCCCCCTGCTTTTGGCACACTTTTTTCACCCTCCTCGGGCTCCAGAGGCTTTCTAGGAGCCTGGGAAGGGCGAAAACAGCCCCCCCCCCGGAGGCCCTCCGGAGCTTCCCTAAAGCCTCCCGACTGCGAAAAACCAGGAACAAACTTCCAGTTCGCTCGTAGGGCCTTCCGGACCCTTCAGGAGGCTTCCCTGAAGGCTCCAGAGGGTGAAAAATGGCTTTAAAAGAACACAACACCTCGTGTGGCCTAACAAATGGCTCTGCGTGCCACCTGTGGCATGCGTGCCATAGGCTTGTCATCATGATCCTAGATCTTAAAGTCTGGACTAAAACTATATTGTTAATAATAATCAATGCTGGCTATTATCTGGAAATAATCTGGAAGCCAGCCTATTTCTTCAGCTTAGATATAATGTGATCTTTTAGTTATGGCTGAGACCAACCTGGTTGCTGAGTTCTGGACCAGTTGAAGTTTCTGAAACATCAGATACCCATATGAAATGGAAGCCATCAAATCCCCATAATGCATATATAGGGAAGTGATAAGAATTGTACATCAACCAAAGTTGATCAAAATGATTGCCTCCATCTGCAAAACCAGAAAAAATGAGTATTTGCTTCAAACTGCATATCTGTTTGTTTTCTGTTAGAGTATAACCCTATTCACAATTAGCAGAAGCATCATCTCACTGGAAATTTGATCCTTCCGATTGAGTTCTTTTATATAAGCTGGATACAGTTTCTTATCCTTCATCTAAATCATTACAGACTGCAAACAGCCAGGCAGCACTTGTGTTTTATTTATACATTCGTGCTATATGGACAAACAGCCATGAGAAATATACCTAAAGACAGAATTCGTACTCTGTGCCTGTCCCTGGCGGTGTCTGCCTAAATATTGACTAGATTTTCCTCCTCCTCAGCCTGCCAGCTCAACTGTTCAGATCACGGTCTCTGCGACTCTTTCACCAAGCGTTGCATTTGTGATCCTTTTTGGATGGAGAACTTCATCAAAGTGCAGATTGGTGATGGCGAAAGCAATTGTGGTAGGTGGATATCCCAGTTTCATGACTCTGTTGGACATAGAGTGAGTTTTGCTAGAGGCTGTGTCAGGATGCTGCTTACAGTTTGGCTCAGTGGCTAAGACAATGAGCTTGTCAATCAGAAAGGTCGGCAGTTGGTGGTTCGAATCCCTAGCGCCTTGTAATGGAGGGAGCTCCCGCTACTTGTCCCAGATTCTGCCGACCTAGCAGTTCAAAAGCACATTAAAAATGCAAGTAGAAAAAATAGAAAGCACCTTTGGTGGAAGGTAACAGCGTTCTGTGCACCTTTGGCATTTAGTCATGCCGGCCACATGACCATGGAGACGTCTTTGGACAGCGCTGACTCTTCGGCTTTGAAATGGAATGAGCACAGCCCCCTAGAGTCAGGAACGACTAGCATATATGTGCAAGGAAAACCTTTACCTTTACCTTAGATTCCATTTACATGTTAAATCTTACACTCTGTTATAGGGAGAGGAGGGTTAATGGTTGGCCTAGAGCCCTGCTGTTGACCTCTCAGATTGTGTATCTCATGTTTTAAGTGCTGTCTAAGAGAGGAAGGGTCAATGGGGCAGTTCAGTTCCACAAGAATGTTCAGGGAAGACCACAATAATTGCACCTTGTTTAACCTACAATCTGTCAGTAGCAGCACATCCTGGTAAGTCAATAGGGATAACCCTTCCAAAAGGAGGTGGGAGAGTAGCCACAGTAGCTACTACCTTAGAATAGAACAGAACTGGAAGGGACTTTGGAGATCTTCTAGTCCAGTCTCCTGCTAAAATACCCTGGACAATTTCTCTGGGGTTGTGAGTCTGCTGCTATTCCCTTAGTTCAGCCAATTCGTTTACAGTATTTATCCAAAAGGGCAGCTGAAGCTTCTCCCAAACATAGAAGGGCATTTAAAAAATAGCACAATAGCAGAATACCCCAACTTTTTCTGTCTGATCTTTGGGCGGGGGGGGGGGGAAGTGGGGCTTCTTTATTTTTTTAAAAGGAAAAAAATTCACTAGGTTGCCAAATTTCATAATATTCCTGTGTGTACCATTCTTGCCTGAAATCGCAAGGAGAATGGGTGAAGTCAAGAGAGTTGGGTTGCTTTTTAATTTCCACATCCATACTTCTCTCTATGCCTAAAACAGTTCCTGAATTTAAACCAGAGTTAAAAATTATCTGTGGTTAGCTAAAGAGACCTTACCTAAAGACAGAGGTAAAGTGCAGGCTCTCTTGTGTGATTGCTAAAAGGTGGATACGTAAGGCTGGTTTTGATCCGGAGTCAGAAGTATAGTAGGGAATTGAGAAGAATGGCCAAGCAAGGGCAGGAATTCAGGATCCTAATCCTGGTAAATCCAAAAGTTCCATTTTTCCTGCTCACTGAGAACCCTTCAGTGCATTCTCATCTTCTCCTTGTTTTGCCCGAAGGACATGTGAAATTTCTTCTGTTAGTCTCAAAAGTCAGACAATCTGAGAACGTTTCTGTCCTTCCAGAATGGAGCGTGCTCTACGTCGTGATTGCATCCTTCGTGATTCTGGTCTCCCTTGGGATCTTTTCCTGGGTGGTGGTCTGTTGCTGCAAGAAGTGAGTACACTCCCCCTGCCCTTGGCCAGCATTCCCAGATTGTTGGGGGGAAATAGGCTGACTCTGTAAACTGGTTATAGAGGGCTGGAAAGCACTGTGAAGCGATATATATGTTTAAGGACTATTGCCCTTCCTTCCGTCCTTCCTTCCCTTCCTTCCCACCCTCTCTCCCAGTGGTTAGAATTGCCAGCAGTTCAATCCTGACTGGCTCAAGGTTGACTCAGCCTTCCATGGTTGGTAAAATGAAGATCCAGATTGTTGGGGGCAAGAGGCTGATTCTGTAAACCGTTTAGAGATGGCTAAAAAGCATTGTGAAGTGGTATATAAGTCTAAGAGCTATTGCCCTTCCTTCCTTCCTTCCTTCCTTCCTTCCTTCCTTCCTTCCTTCCTTCTTCCTTCGTTCCTTCCCAGTGGTTAGAATGCAGTATTGCAGGCTAACTCTGCCAGTTGCCAGCAGTTCAATCCTTACTGGCTCAAGGTTGACTCAGCCTCCCATCCTTCCGAGGTGGGTGAAATGAGGACCCAGCTTGTTGGGGGCAAGAGCCTGACTCTGTAAACTGCTTAGAGCGGGCTGGAAAGCACTGTGAAGTGGCATATAAGTCTAAGTGCTGATGCTGCTGTTCCCTAACTGAGCTGTTAATCTGCTTCTGCCTTCCCTGAGTCCCAACCTGTTTGTTTGTCTCCTGAAGGAAAAAAGGGAAACCCAAAAGGAAGAGTAAGTATAAGATCTTGGATGCCACGGATCAAGAGAGTCTGGAGCTGAAGCCAAATTCCAAAGCAGGTGAGACATGAGAGCAGAGGTTAGTCATGACTGAAGACTGAGGCAGCTTGTTTTTTTTATTCCCAAGGGATTTTAAACATCTGTGTTAACCACAGTTTAGGTCTTTATAGGTCAGAGGTTTCCAACCTTGACAACTTTAAGACTTGTGAACTTCAACTCCCAGAATTCCTCAGCCAGCAAAGCAAAGCTGGCTGAGGTATTCTGGGAGTTAAAGTCCACAGGTCTTGTTGTTGTTGTTGTTGATTTTATTTATATGCCGCCCTTTCCCCCCGAAGGGGACTCAGGGCGGCTCACAATTCAACCAGGGAAGGGGGATACAAACAAGAATTTAAAACGACATAAACAACAATGCATAATTAAAACACAACAGTCATACCAATTCGAGACGGGGGCAACAGTTCTTTAGCCCCAGGTCTGTCGGAACAGCCAGGTTTTAAGGGCTTTGCGGAAGGTCTGGAGGGTGGTGAGGGTTTGAATCTCCATGGGGAGTTCGTTCCAGGTCTTAAATTTGCCAAGGTTGGAACCCCCTGTTATAGGTAATCTTTCACTTATGACTATTTAATGACAGTTTGAAGCTACAACGGCCTCAAAAAATGACTTATGACCAGTCCTCGAAGTTATGGCTGTCATACCCCTCCAAGGTCACATGTTCGCAATTTGGGCACTTAGCAACTGACTCACATTTATGATGGTTTCAGTATCCTGCAGTCATATGATTGTGACCTATGACCTTATCTGCTGGGTCCCAACAAGCAGTCAGTTGGGGAAGCCAGATTCCTTAATGACTGCTGTGTGATTCACTTAACGACTGCAGTAAAAATAGTTGTGAAAGCCCCATGATGTAGTTCCTCATTCCTGCTGGTGTGTGAAATAGAGGACCAAGCATGCGATTCCTTTGCCGCCTTTCCTCTAAATACATCGTAGTTTGTGAAGTGGAGATGGAGATGGAATGCTTTTCTTGTCTTTGCAAAGAAATATTTATTCTGGGAGAGGAATAGAAAAGAAAGAAAGGGCTTGGAGTCTCTTCTATTTGCATGTTTGTTTGTTTTTGTTTATTTATCTCATTTTAAAATCGCCCATCTCCCTCACAGAGCACTTCCGGCTAATGCACAATAAAATATTAAAATATAAAAACAATATATAAGAGTCGAGGTGGCGCAATGGTTAGAGTGCAGTACTGCAGGCTACTTCAGCTGACTGCTAGCTGCAGTTCGGCAGTTCAAATCTTACCAGGCTCAAGGTTGACTCAGCCTTCCATCCTTCCGAGGTGGGTAAAATGAGGATGCAGATTGTTGGGAGCAAGAGGCTGTAAATCACTTAAGATAGTAAAAGCACTGTGAAGTGGTATATAAGTCTAAGTGCTATTGCTATTGCTATACATAAAAGTAAACATTGAGGTGAGGCAAGGATGATTAAAACACTGTTTAAAATTAACTGAAAGGTGAAGGGGGAGCTTTCAGAGTGCTAACCAGCCCCACGGCTGCATGCTTCTCTGGGCTGCCCACACAAGGCCACAAAGCCAGGTCTTCGCTCCTTTCCAAAAGGCCAGAAGGCTGGGGGCCTGCCTCACTTCCGGGGAAGGGGCGAATATTCCACAGGACGAGGCAGTGGGAGGGAAGGCTCCCATCCTGGACCCTGCTGGTCAGAATTCTTTGACCAATGGGCTCCGCAGTATGCCTTCCCAGGTCGGATGTGCTGATGTCACAGAATGAAGACGGTTCCATAGGCAACCATCTTTTGTTTCTTTATGTTTCTTTGTTTTTAAAGGCAGCAAGCAGAAATCCCAAGCACAGAACACCAGCCTGATGCATTCGGAGTCTGAACTGGACAGCGACGAAGCCATCTTCACTTGGCCTGACCGGGAGAAGGGAAAGCTCCTCCATGGCCAGAATGGCTTTCTGAGAAATGGGCAGGTGATACTGAAGCCGAAAAACCAGCGGGAGGAGATTCTATAGCGGCAGGCCTGTGTCACAAAGCGTTGGCAAATGACATGAAAGACCGCTCTCTCCCTCCTCGGTTGCACGAGGAATCTTGGGGAGTACCACTATTTGGAGAGTCCTTCTCTCTTTACCGATGATCTTTAAGAAAATGTGGAGTCAAACTGCCAGTACTTGAATTTGGACTCAAAAGGGAAATTTAATTTTGCAAAAGAAGCTGTGAAACAAAGACTGTGAAAGGCAGGTGCGTTTCTGAAAACAATGCAGAACTTCCCAGCCACTCCTGTGAAAGGCATCTATTGGCATAGGGCTACAGTACAAATCTGAGGCTACTTGTGCCAGCGTCTGTTGGCTACAGAGTTGGCAACCTTCTTCACACACTCTTCTGTATTTTTTGTGAGAACACTCTCTGTAGTTTGTCTTGAAAGCTGAGATGCCTCGAACTATGTTTGTTTGTTTTTTCCCTATTTCACTCCTAGGAAAACTTACCTGATTCACCATCATTTATGAGCTTCGTTTTACAGAAATGGAAGAAGCCAAGGAATTGTCTCCATGGCAAGCGAAGAAACGACATTTTTGACTAGGATGGTAAATTCCCTTTTTAAGTTTTTGCCAGTGGTGAGAATTGAGATGTAGCCTCCAGAACACTGGTTGCTTCTGGCTCTTTTCCTCCTCTGGCTCTGCATCAACCCTGAAAGTTTTTTCTCACTGGTAGTCAGTCACACTGTAGAACAACAGGCTTCTTTGCCTGTGAAAAACACTGATGAGTCCTTTTGCGCAAAAAAAAAAAAAACCCACCCAAACCCACCTTTGCACAAGTGGAAAATGAGGAGGAAGAGGGTCAAAAGACAAATGAAGACAAATTGATTCCGATACTGCCCAATAGATCAAGGCCTCTCCTCTATTTGTTGTTAATCCCATACACATTGTGTGCTTCCCAATGAAAATGTTGATTATCCCATGTCAGAACCAGCTCCCTTTTCTTCTTCTAAGATAATGGGAAATGCTTCCTAGTTTAATTAGGGGTATGTGATTTACTCTCGCTCATTTTTCTTTTTCCCTCCTATTATTACATGCTTTATTCATTTCCATGCTCCCTGTTTCACACTTGGCAAATATCCTTTTTCCCTCTTAAAAAAAGAACTCTTAATTGACTATCCCTTCCTCTCCCCCTTCCCCCAATTCCCTCCTCTTAGTCCTATCACTGATGAATTGCAAGGGGCAAACCATTCTAAGTGCTTACACTGTTATGAGAGGGGTCCTAATTTTAAAATTGTGCAAGTTCAGGTGGTTTTTTTAGGTTTAGGATGGCCAGTCTGTGGCCTAGGAGCCAGATATCTCCCTGAAGAATCATGTGGTCCTTTGGAGGTTAGTAGGCCACAGGTGAATGGTTTACGATATTCTGTTCTTTTAATAAAGTCTTTGAAAGTAAGGGAGAAAAAGTTGATAATGTTATGTAGGCCCCAAAATATTATAAATGGAAATGTGGCCCTGAGGACACTGAGGTTGGCCAGGCTTGTCTCTGGTGAAGGATCGTTTTTAAAGATCTCCTGTTTCCTGTTTACATTGCTGCACTACTGATTTTTTCGAAGATGAAGAATAAATATGCTGCTCAGCCTGTGGGGGCACTTAACCCCTTTCAACTGGAATCATGGTTGTCCTTGTCTTCTTTTCCTTCTTTCTAGCAGAGGTGGAATTCTTGAATTTGATGGTTCCCTGAAAATGAACAACCTTCTCCTTGGCCAGCAGTCATCAAACTGCGGCTCTTTCATCCTTCTGCTGCGGCTCCCTGTCGCTAGTCGGTGCCACAATTTTGGGAGGAGTTTCCGGTTGGGGCGGGGAAGCACGGTGCGCCAGTAGAAGACTCATGTAAGGGGCAGGTTTTCCAGTCAGCTCCAAAATTATAGGGCTTTTGGTTAGGGAAGGTAGAGGAAAAAGGATGCCTCGCTAGGAGGAGACTTTATGGTGGGGGAACTGGACTTCCGGTCGGCTCCAGAATTGAACGGGGGGCTTCCTGTTGGGACCTTTGTGGCTCTTTGAGTGTTTATGGTTGTCGACCCCTGTCCTAGGCAAAGGAAGGTTCCTGGGTGTTCTATTTCCAGCAAACCAAAGGTTGGAATGGGGTCTAAGTTGCCATGGGGATGAGGAAGATTTGCTTCCTCACTGAGCACAGAGAAATTCCTTGATAGTACTGAGGACTTTTAGGGGCCTGGACATAAAGATCTCTGTCCAGAACAAATGCCTTTTCAAAGGTCAAGGTCCTTGATCTCTAGAGCCCACATGGACAGCCACAGCTTTAAATTATTCTTGAGGAAAAGGAGCTAGAAGCCTGTTTGAGTGGTTTCTTTCCCTTTATTGTATTGAAATGTACTTCCTTTTAGGCCAATGTGGATAACAGCCAGCTTGGTATGGTGGTTAAGATGCTGGCTTAGAAACCAGGAGACTCTGAGTTCTGGTCCCACCTTAGGCATGATAGCTGGCTGGGTGACTTTGGACCAATCAGCTCCTCTCAGCCCAATATAGGTCATAATATTACGGAGAAAAAAGGAGGAGGAAGGAGTATTAACCGCGTTTCCCTGAAAATAAGACAGGGGCTTATTTTCTTTTGACACCCCCCCCCCCAAATAAGCGCTTGGCCTTATTTTCAGGGACGTTTTATTATTTTTGAGGTTCAGGAGGTGGCAAGCGTAGTCACCTCATGGCTGCTGCTGTGTTGCAATATTTTGGGGGAGGTCTTATTTTTGGGGAGGACTTTTAAGTACATGCACTCAAAAACCTGATTGGGCTTATTATCCGGGGAGGTCTTATTTTCAGGGAAATAGGGTAGGTATGTTCATTGCCTTGCATTATTCATAAAGTAATAAAGATGAGATAAGCATCCAATAAATAATCATATTAGCTCTCAGCGCCCTTTTGCTGAAAACAATGACATTCCCAGCCATCTTATGGCTTTCAAAAGCTGGGTGCCTTTCCTAACTCGAAGCCGATGTGCAGGTTCTATAGCACATTATAGTGATGTTCCAAATGTAGCCGATGAAGAAAGTGGAACAGGCCCCTGCCCTGCCCCGCCCTTTGGGTCAAGACTGGTGGGTAGGAAGGTTCTGAAGCACGTTTGGGGGCTCTGAGAAGGACAATTTATATTCATGAGCAGTAGGCTTTGGCTATGAATAAAGATAGCTTTGAAATAAAATTAACATACATTTTACACAGGGAGTTGACATATGCAATCTTAAACAAAACTAAGCAGGTCTAGTTGGTACCCAGGTGGCAAACCACAATTCCAGGACAACTGGCTGCACTGGATGAGTCAGTGGGAGAAGATCTTCCAATTCCATTCCACCCCTTTAGATGCCTTCATAAAGTCACAGGAACTGAGCTTGATTCAGTGGGGTCTTTAGTTTTATTGTATGCGAGGGGGGAGTAGCCCCTATGTGAATGGATGGTGGGGGAAGATGACTAGATCGGGGGTGTCAGATTCGCATCATCACGTGACATATTGCGACATTTCCCTCCTTTGCTAAACTAGGCGTGGCCAGCTTGTGAGGCATCCACCTCGCGAGCAGTGAATTTGACACCCCTGCTCTAGATGATCTACTGTGATGGTGAACTTACATGCAGAGCCATGAAGCTTGGTCTCCTGTTCCTCTTCTGGGTTTCATGCTGCACATGTGCATGTGACAATCAGCTGGCCTTGGGGGGGGGGCAGTGCTGGAAACTGGAAGAGCTGGTCTTCCATTTTCCAGTGTGAGCATGCACGCCAGCCAGCTGATCAGCATGTTCACATGTGCACCAGAAACCGGAAGAGTTGCTGGCAGCCACGCATGTGCGTGCCAGAAACCAAAAGTTAATTTTCTGGCACATGCATGCCCCCTGGGCAGCTCCTCTTCCTGGTCATGGCCCAAGCGAGTGTGAGCACATGTGCATAGCACACACATACATGTGAAGTGCTCCTTTTTTTGCACTTGGTGCCACACACATGCATGCACGCTCCCTTTTCAGCACTCAGTGCCAAAAAGGTTCACCATCACTGATCTACTAAGTGCTGGAGTGTTGGCACAGGGCTCAAGATGGCAGCCACAACCAACTAGGCGGCCACAGCCAATGTAAGAATGACGAGGCTCCAGTCACATGAATGAGTCCACCATCTTGACTTCTTGGACACCCACATTGATATCCTAAATAAATATAAGTAGGTCTTTCATTATGTCCTGTTGGTGAGTTTTTTCGAGTCTCAACTGAAATTTCCAGCTCTGAGTTTGAGTTGTTATGTGCAAATATTGGTACATTATTTTAAAAAAAGTCATTGGTCTTGGGAAAGGTAAGAGATGATAGAAAGTTCTGTATCCTTTTCAGTATTCCAAGTTCCCTAATAGATATATGGTATTTCTCATCCATAAGTATATAGCTATTATAACTTATCAGTTCTTATAACAAAAAAAGGTCAAAAACAACAATTCCAGAAAATAAGCAGATGCTGGCCCTAAACATATTCCTAGGTATCGTATTTTTTCAGACTATAAGATGCACCTTTTTCCCCCTCAAAAGAAGGTGAAAATCTGGGTGCATCTTATACACTGAATACAGCATTCTTGGCCTCCCAACCCTCCCCCCCCCTTTGCAAAAATGGTGGTGCATAGCCTTTAGGAGGCTTCCAGAGTGCTGCTGGGGGCTGGAGGGGGCAAAAATGAGCAAAAAATGGGGCATTTTTTTCTCGTTTTACCCCCCTCCCCGCCCCCAGGAGCACTCTACAAGCCTCCTAAAGGCTATGCGTGCCTTTTTTTGACAAAAAACAGTCACATTCTGGGGAGGTCTGCAAAGTGCAAAAAAAATTTTTTTTTAATCTGCCTCTTCAAAATTTTGGTGCATCTTATATTCAGAAAAATACGATAGCTACATCGTGTAATGTAAATATGAGTGATATTGAATTTGAGGAATGGCATTCAATGGCAAATGGATTCAGGCATCACACAATACTGTGGGTTTTTATTGACCATATTACCCGAGTTTGTTCATAGTTTTCCAAGGAGAGCAATGGAGTCACGCAATATTCGAAGGCCAATATCAAATCATTCATGACTCACAATGTGTGAGTTTAGTTATGAAAGAAGTAATATTTAACCATTTAATCCTAGTTTCACAATACATGTCAGAAATGACACAGCAATATCCAAAGTGCAGTGATGTGCGGTGAGGTTTATGGCTGGTGAGGCAGTCTTCTCCCCCGACATCCCACTGTCTAAAGCACTTTCGCCTGCCTGTCAGAGCTCAGGCAGGCGAAAGAAAGTGCTTTAGGCAGTGGAGTGTCAGGGGAGAGGAGAGAATGCTCAGGCATTTGAGATTCCTCATCTACATAAGGAATTTTTCGGCTTTTAACCCTTGCTTAACTCTGCTTGAGTGATCATAAAGTCAGACTAAATGAGGCACGTGGTTCTCCTGCCTCCTCCTGTAGAGGGCACTTTTTAGAGGCTTTTTTAAACAGTTAAGCACTAAGCAGAGTCATCCACTGTGATTCTGGCAGCAACTAGCTCAGCCTTTTTCCTTAACATTTTTTTTCTTTTCATGATGACAGTGATGAGGTTCTGCCTCCCCTGACTGCACGTCACTGCCAAAGTGTAATAATCTTCATAGCTCTACATTTGCAATCCAAATGTACATTGCTTTGTACACTTGAATATTGTGAAGCGCTTGCTATGCATTCAGAGTCTATGTTGACCTTGAAATTTTGCTCTGCATGGTTATGCATTATGATTCCCCAATTAAAGATTCAAAGGGTATAACTTTCTTGTATGAGTAAGCTTGAAATACGACAGGCCATCCTTAGCCGGAAATCATATTTCATCATTTCCTTGCACCTTGTATTTGCGTCTGTGACCATACATACATTTAAACTTTGGTTACAATCCTATTTTAAATTGATACCTGGTTTCAATTTTTTTTAATGTCTGCTGGAAGCCAGCGACTTAATGTGCCTCTGTTTTACTTTTTTATTATTCCTACTTACTAAACCTACTTAGGGTTCAGATATTGCTAACTTAAATATGTAATATGAATTTGCTTCTCTAATGCTTTGATTTCTGATATTTCTTTTAAAAAAATCCATTGGGAAAACAAAAGGTGGAATTACTACACAGGGCCAGTGTGTCCCATAAGAACATTCCATACGGTTAAAAAATGTTTTGACTTTGGTTCTTCTCTGAATCTGCTCTATTATTTAAAAAGTTAGATTTTTGCCAATTTATTGCTGTCACAGATCAATAATCAGGAAAACATAAAACAGCAAACATGCATACCAAGCATTTTTAAAAGCTATTCCATCCAAAGTATGTTTTATTGTTTATTGACCAGCAGTTTTCAGATGAAACAGGTAATAATGCAACATTTGGTTCTAGCAATAATCAGTCTGCTCCATTTACGTGCTAGGAAGTGGATTGTGATCAACTCTGTGTTGCCTTGCAAGATAATCTCCAGAGTAGCGATTTTAGCTTGGAGAAAATAGTGAAACATACTTGGAATCAGACTTGGCTTCAATAGTATTTGTGAGCAATTGACCAAAATGTGCCCAACTCCTCTCTGAAAAAATATATTAAAATACAAGTAGTCCTTGAGATACAACTGTTCATTTAGTGACCATTCAAAGTTACGGCACTGAAAAAACTAATTTATGACCATCTTTCTCACAATCGTTATTGCATCCCATGGTCATAGGATCAAAATTTGGATGCTTGGCAACTGACTCATATTTATGAATGTCCTGGAGTCATCTTCTGACAAGTGAACTCAATGCAGAAACCAGATTCATTTAACAATCATGTTACTAACAACTGTAGTGATTCACTTAACAACTGTAGCAAGAAAGGTCGTAAAATGGGTCAAAATTGAGTTAAATGTTTCACTTAATAACAGAAATGTTATTAATTCTCAATTAGCTCAATTGTGGAAGACTACCTGTATTAATTAACCTCCTAATGGAGTAAACAAAATGATCATAAAAAGATGGCACTGAAGCTTACTAGAACAGAGTGAAAGAATAATGTGTCACTCCCATAGAAGTATGTGAAATGACGCTAATCAGAAGAAGCACAAAGGTTGGTAGGATGATGAAGTGAAAGAGGCTATGGGTGGGGGGAAAGTATATAAAAGAATGATAGCTGCAAAGAAAAGAGAAAAAGACTATATGATATGTATAGAGATAAAATAATCGTAAATTATATAGATAGGTATTTTGACTAAAAATATGAAACAAACACAGAGCAATTTTTATGCAAATTAGAAGTAGGTGAAAAGGGTTAAAACAAGTAGAATTACAGTGGTACCTTGGTATTCATCCTTAATTGGTTCTAGGAGGTATGATGAATACCAAAAATGATGCATAAAAAATAATTTTCCCCACAAGGAATATTGTCGTGAATCACATGGCAGCCAATATCGATAAGTTCTAGCTTTTGCATTGACTACCTAACAAATGATAAATACTGGGACAAAATGTTCGTGTCAAAATGCATTGAGTGCCAAATTTGATGAGGTTCAAAGCAGTTGAGTACCAAGATACCACTGTACTGATAAAGGCAGAGTTAACATGCACTAAATAGAAAGATTACTTTTTATAAGAGTTTATTTTCTAGAAACTAAACACATAAGGAGAAAGGTATTTGAGATGCAACTGAAGTAAGGGAATGCTGGAAGAAAAGAACAATAGAAGTTAGAATTCTGTATTGGCCAAGTGTGATCTGGTGAATAAGCTCTCAGTGTACATACAACAATAGCGATAGATCATTATCATAATCATTGTAAAAATACATTCATCATAAAACATTGGATACAACACTTAGTAATTGTCATAGATACTAAATAAAAACCAACGTAAATCATACTAGGATACTAAGTAAACAGTATAAATCGTAAGATACAAACAACAAAGTTATAGTCATAACTTTAAAGTTTATTGCTAGAAATATTGGTTTCTAAAAAAGAAGATTACTGATGTGAAAATGTTAAAAAAAACAAAACCTAAGATTGCAGTGGTACACAGTATAACTAGAATAACAGGAAATTAAGAAGGTAGTTTGCTTATAAAGTGCTTGTGTTTGTAGTTTAAACTACTGGTGCTTGAGAATCAGAAGAATGTTGTACCCTAGTCAAGGTAGCAAGAAAAATGCAAAAAGTAGCAGAAGATTAGTTTCTTATGTGTGTCTGGGAAATATTTGGTAGAATTTTGATGGTAAACCTATGAGAACAGACAACAAGCAAAGTTTGGGAACTGCCAGGCTAGAAAAGTGAGAATAATGTTTTCCTCTTTAGGTCACGAAGAACTATATGAATATGAGAAAGTTTATTGTGCATTTGTTGATTTAGTAGAAATGTATGATTAAGTGAATAGATTTGAATGATGGAAGTTTTGCATAAGTATGAAGTTGAAGGTTAATTGATGAATGCATTAAGAGTGTAACTAAGTGGGTAAGAATAAATGAATACGTTGCTGAACAGTTTAACATTGAAAAAGGATTAAGAGATGTTCCCATAGTTACTTAATATATTGATAGAGAAACACATAAAGAATGCCTATGATGATGTTAGAAGACTATTAGTTGAAGATGTATACTTTGTATTCTTGGCTGAGGTTTCAAATTATAAGCAAGGAATGTTAGATTATACAATAAAATAAACAGCATGAAAATAAATGTATGAAAGACCAAGGCAGTTGAAATCAATAAGAATAATGGTATCAACTGTTTGAAGTTATATGGAAATAGCAAAAAATAAGTAAACAGATGAATTTGTGTACATTGGTAGAATGTTCACTAAGAACAACAAAAATTGAGATATTTTTAAGAAGTTGCAAATCGGGTGGAAAGGTAGTACTGTATTTTTTGGCGTATAAGACGCACCTTTTTTCCTCAAAAAAGAGGCTGAAAATCTTGGTCATAAATCAGATCAAGCATTTATTTTAGAAAGCTGCTTCATTTTGTTAAGTTGTCTAGAACAATAATAAAGTAGATTTTAAAAAATAAGTCTAATAATTTGAACATTCTATAGGCACTTATAGTTATTGACTTACCTCCTTGTAGCGAACAGCCTATTTCAGTTTAATTGGATTAGAAGAAAAAAAATCTGACTCTGCCTCCCAGCAATTTGCCTTGTTGCAGCAAACAGCAAGTTTCACTTTCAAATTTAGTTTAAGCTCCTGATGATCAGCTGTTTCAGGCTGCAGGGATTGTTATAACCTACTGCCGCCTCCGCAAGCTCCATTTTATTCGTTTGCTGCAAGGAGGTAAATTGCTGAGAGGCAAAGGCCAAAGGGTGGGGGCAGGTGGGTAGGTGGGGCTACATTTAGTGTATAAGATGCACCCAAATTTTCACCCTCTTTTAGGGGGGGAGGTGCATCTTATACTCTGAAAAATATGGTAAGGGTATGTAGGTCCACTTATATGGAAATGAGAGTTGGGTACAATAGGAGGAACTGAAAAGTACTTGAATATAAATGGGGTCTTTACAGGTGATAAAGGAAGAAGAATGAATACAAAGAATCCACAAGAATATACAGATTTATATACATACAAGGAGAATCACCTCAAAGTAAACTGTGTTCAGATCAACAACTTACAATATGCTGATGATACAGTTCTGCTTGCCAGTAAGCATGAAGACCTTCAGCTGCTCATCAACAGAGTCTCAGAAATATCTGAAAAATATGGCTTGAAGCTTAATACTTCAAAAACCAAGATCATGGTCGTCAGCAAACAACCCATTAATTTACCACTGATAAATTTGGAAGGAATACCACTATAAAAATTTTAAAGGATCATGTACCTTGTTTTTAATTTACATGAAAGCTGGGACATGATCAGTGAAGAAAAGGCAAGGACAGAGAAAGCTCGAACAGCATTCTTCAAAATGAAAAAGGTCTTCTGCAGTCACGACATAAGCCTAAAACTGAAAATGAGGCTTGTCAGATGCTACATCTATTCTATCCTGCTCTATGGAGTAAGCCACTTGAAGAGACTAGAAGCATTTGAGATGTGGATTTGCAGACGGCTGTTGCATATAAGCTGGGTTGACAAAATCACAAATGTGATAAGCCGCCTGGGAAAGCCAAAGGAAATCATCAAAGCCATTAAAAAAGTGAAAGTTAGACTATTTTGGGCATGTGATATGATCCCCAGAAAAATACGGCATCCTTCACTTAATCCTCCAGGGAAAAACTGAATGCAAACAAGGTCCAGGCAGAAGAAGAACATGATGGCTTCAAGATCTAACGGACTGGTTTGGACAAAACTCAACAGCACTTTTTCATGCGGCTGTTGACAAAAATAGGATCATCAACATGATCGCCAACCTCCGATGATGGATATGGCAGAAGGAGAAGAAGGAGGAATTGAAAAATAAATGAAGGAAGAGCAAATGGGTAAGAGGTCAGGGGAAGAACAAGAACTCCAAAACAAGCATGGTTGAGATGGAGCTGATCAAGGAGCAAAAGGCAATGTATAAAATGGTGCAGGTAGTCCTTGATTTACAACAATTTATTTAGTGACCGTTCAAAGTTACAACAGCATTGAAAAAGCAACCGATGGCTGTTTTTCACACAACTGTTTGTAGCATTCCTGTGGTCACAGAATCAAAATTCAAATGCTTGGCAACTGGCTCGTATTTATGACGTTTGCCATGTCCCAGGGTCATGTCATCCCCTTTTGCGACCTTCTGACAAGCAAAGTCAATGGGGAAGCCGGATTCAGTTAACAGCTGAGTTACCATCTTAATAACTGCAGTGATTCACTTAACAACTGTGGCCAGAAAGGGCGTAAAATGGGGCAAAACTCCCTTAACAACTGTCTAGTTTAGTAATGGAAATGTTAAGCTTAATTGTAGTCACATGTCAAAGACTACCTGTATATAAATCTGAAAGCAAGGATTTTTTCCCTAGGACAGTGTTTCTCAACCTTGGCAACTTGAAGATGTCCGGACTTCAACTCCCAGAATTCTGGGGAATTCTGGGAGTTGAAGTCCAGACATCTTCAAGTTGCTAAGGTTGAGAAACACTGTCCTAGGACTAAAAGCTGTAGTAGAGAGGTCTAATGTGCATAAGTAAGATTTCTGCCTTATGTGCATAAGATTTCGCTATGCTTTCTTATCTCATGCTTTAAGTCCTTCTTTACTCCTTTTCTATATTTTGTATAATACGGCTTTGTCTGGAAGGGAATACCATGATCATTGGGTATGTATGAATTGTAAAACTGTTGTAAAACTGCAAACACTCAGCTTTAGGCCCAGTAAAAGGTAAGATGACATTCATTTGTCTGCCTGAAAAATCTTTACAAAGCGAAAACAGCTCTGCACAAAGACGTCTCTTAATCAAGCAGTGTGAAAGGACATGACTCATTGTTTCCACCTCTCCTGTTCCACACTTAATAAAAACTAACTGAATACTTACTCATGAAGTTTAAAAGCAACTCACTTAGAAAGGCAGTATGTAAATATATTAATATATGAGTCAAATTAAATCCTTTCAGCAGCTTCCATGCTTAACTCTTTCCCCAAATTAGCCAGTTTGGGGTGGGGTTGCATCAGAAGTGTTATTCAGCCAGTTCTGACAGGCTCTGGAGAACCGGTAGCAGAAGTTTTGAGTAGTTCAGGGAACCGGCAAATAGGCTGGCCCCGCCCCTTCTGCCTCCCAGCAGATCTTCTTTTGTTGCCCTACACAGGAGAACAGAGCTGGAAAGCAGGTTAGTGGAGTGGGGAGAGAGCCGGGATTTTGTAGTATCCTTCCCCTGCCACACCCACAAAGCCACACCACACCCACAAAGCCACGCCCACAGAACCGGTAGCAAAAAAATTGAATCCCACCACCTGGTTGCATAATCCATGAACTAACCACATAGCTTAGGTTCATAACAACACAGCAAGCTACTCTCAAACTAATCAAGGTTAAAATTAATCCAGGCTTGTTATACTGCGTAACCTGTAGGTCTTTTACTGACTTGCCAGGTCAACTGTTTTGTATATTCTTTATTTTTAGCTGTTTAGGTGACAGATCTACCCAAACCCAATGGAGAGATAGAAAAATATTTGAGGAATCTTAAATTAAGATTCCTTAATTTTGGAATTCCTTAATTAAATTCCTAATTTAAGGAATTTAAATTTTCCTTAAGAAACTTAGAAAGTATCCTCACATATTGCATTACAGTATGGTATGCTGGTTTAACTGCTGCAGACAGGAAGGCACTACAGAGCGTGATCAATTCGGCACAAGAAGCCATTGGTTGCCCTCTAACACCACTGGGTGACATCGCCAGGTGTCACTCGCTGCTTTAGCAGAGTAAGGAAGATACTCAGATGATTCACACCCTGGTCAGTGTCTCTTTGCTCTTTTACCATTGGGTAGAAGACATCAAAGCATAGCCAGCTGAAAAAATAGGTTTTAAAATAGTTTCTATCCTTGGGCTGTCAGACTCTTAAACACAACCACAATCACTCCACGCAGACGCGGAAACTTACGACTAGTTTTTATTTTTCTTTCTTTCCCCCCTAATTACTTGCATAAGGATTATTCTTTATGCTATTTATGTTGTTTGTATTATTTGTCATGGATTGTAAAGTGAGACCGAAACCAATGTCATTGTATACATGATGATGTACAATGACAATAAAGGTTATACTACTACTAAATTATCTTTACACAATGCATTGAATGCAAACGGATCAACCACATTTTGTCTTGTGTTTTATGACACTCTTAAATCCAGGAAATTAGGTTGAGTAAATCCATGGAGCATTTAAGGATGGGCCAATAGACCCCAAACAATCCTTTTCACACTGTCTGGTCTCTGAGGTTTAGCCTTCTAGGTAAATCAAACCTGAGACTTTTGGTGCTTTTAAAGGTACAGATAAAGGATTCCGCGGTCCAATCATTTCTCATTCTAGGTGGGGCAGGGCTCACCTCCATTTCTTAGCCGTGGGAGCCATCATTGTCCAAAGACACATGGTCATGTGGCCGGCATGACTATGCTGATGCCAAGGGTGGGATTCAACCAGTTCAGACCACTTTGGGCAAACCGGTAGCTCTGATGATCAGCTGGGAGTGAACCAGTTCACTCTGATGATCAGCTGGGCCCCTGCTCTATCCTGTCCTTTATTTCTTGCTTTCTAGCTCATCTCAATTGTGCAGCACAGCTGAGTCCCCCTCCCAGCTCTTTTACTTCCCATTGCTGACTTGGAAGGTAAGCAGCTGAGCTTCTAATTCTCCATTTTCAGTGCTGTGCCCACACGCAATGCATGCATGCACACAAACTGCGTGCTCACCAAACTGGTTGTTAAACCGGCAGCATCTCACCACTGGCTAAGGCGCATGGAATACTGTTACCTTCCCACCAAAGTGGTACCTGTTTATCTACTCACAATTGCAGGCTTTCAAACTGCTAGGTGGGCAGGAGTGCAGCGCTCAGGCCTCGAACCCAGCCTGTTAGCTTTCCAGCTGACAAGCTCAGCATCTTTAATCTCTGAGCCATGGTGCCCCCTTGGTGCTTTTACAGGGCTTGAAAGGTCGATATCCAAGTAGGCCTTGATTTATGACCATAACTGAACCCGGAATTATCGCCATAGGTTGTCATAACCCAATTGTTAGGTGGCTGTCATTATGTGACTGACCTCATTTTAAGACTTAGTTACCGCAGTTATTAAGCAAATTCATGGTCATTAAGTGAATGCCACATTGTTAGCTGAATCGATTGTGTGCAATTGGTTGGGGTTTTTTTTTTTGCAAGAAACCAGAAATAAATGACAGTTTCTGGCAACGATAACACAAATCGTGGTTACATGACAACGGAAAACTGCAAATCACTGTAAATGCAGGCTGGTTGTGGAGCACCAAAAATATGATCCCATGACTCTGGAAAGGGCCCGGCTATTTGGAACCTAGAATCCAGGTTGTAAGTAACCCTGGGTAGGTCCGTTGTAACACTGAATGGTCGCTAAGCATGTTACAATCTAGCCTACCTGGAGGACATCAGGCTGGGAAAGAATGTCCGAAGGAATTAAGATCTCTGTGCACGAATCAGGCTGAGGACTAACAGTAGGAAGTTCTTCTTGGATTCCAACCAGAAAAGGTGAGGAGGAGGAAATAGATGGTTGCAAATGTGTTACACTGATTTCAGCAAGAAGAGGATGATGCACCTGTATAATGAAGGCAAAGATTTGGGATGGACCAATGGAGTGAAGGAACTGAACCAAGTCTGCTGGTTGAGTTGAGTGCATTTTAGAACTTATCAGCCCAAGATTTGGCCACAGTGGACTTCTCAGGCAGGAATAATGCAACATTGCATACCAGAGCACGATTAGCTTTGCTTCTTGACTTCTTTACACAAACTCAGTAGATTAAGAGCAGAACACAAACAGTTAGGTGTTTTTTTGTTTTGTTTAGCAAAGCAGGGACTTTCCAGTCATCTATATCATTTAAGAAACAAATGGCTTTTTTAGGAGGTCCTTTCTAAAGCAGAGACTGAGCAATGCATTTTTTAAAAAGTATATTTGATATTCTTGATACTCTGACATTGAAAAGGAACAGTTGCAAGTTTGGTTCAATGTTTTTCAAATGTCAACATCTTTAAGATGAGTGGAGTTCAATTCCCAGAAATCCTCAGCCAACATCAATTCTGGGAGCTGAAGTCTCATATATCTTAAAAATTGTCAAGTTTGAAAAACACTGGTTTCTATGTGCCTCTATGGTCATTTTGCTTCTCCAGAATCCTCCTGGGAACTGAAATAATGCTGCTACTAAGGATGATGAAGGAGAAGAGCAGGCTGAGCTGGAAGGCGGAGTTAAACATGTTATCAGTTTGGAATTATTGCATTGCCGTAAGAGACCCAAGTCCAGTCCCCCCTTGAATTTTATTGACCCTAATTTAGCACCAATTTAGCTTTGACTATTAGTTAACTAGATTCTTGTGTATAGATAGCAACAATCCTGTGCTTTGGACTCAATGAATGCTCGTGGTTATTTGCACCTGAGAGGCATCCAATTTCTTGCTGCATTTCTTTTACCTGCTGATTCTATTTTCTCACTCTTGCTTTTAAAAAAAGGAAAAGTTTAAGGCAATGCTAGTAACTAGCCTCATGTAGTGGTATGTAGGAGTGACCTTGGGATATGGGGAAGAGATGCTGCCTAGGGAACAATCAAATCAGAGGGGGTGTAGCCTGCAGCTGCATAACAGGCAGGGAAAGAAACTCAGAAAGGAATCTCCCTAACTTCTCAGATGGCAAAAGAGACAGTGGGAGATTTGTTCTTTCACACTTGCAAGGTTCTGTTAATGTATATAGCCCTACAATAAAGTAGAATTAGCTCATCTAGTCGTGTTTCCTGCCTGGACTACTTGGGAAGGTCAACACCTCATTTGCAGAATAGCACCAGGGGTGAAACCCAGCAAGTTCTGACAGGTTCTGGAGAACCGGTAGCAGAAATTTTGAGTAGTTCAGAGAACTGGCAAATGCCACCTCTGGATGGCTCCAGAGTGCAGAGGCAATGGGGATTTTGCAGTATTCTTCCCATGCCACGCCCCCCCCAAGCAATACCATGCCCACAGAACCGGTAGTAAAAAAAATTGAATTTCACCACTGGATAGCACATGCTGATATTTGCTTTGGATTTTATTTGCTGTCAATTAAAAGAGTTTGGTGCCCCTCAGTGGTGTGATTCTTTTTTTTTTTTACCGGTTCTGTGGGCATGGCTTGGTGGGTGTTGCTTAGTGGGCATGTCACAGAAAGGATACTGCAAAATCCCCATTCCCTCCCCACTCCTGGGGGAAGGATACTGCAAAATCTCTGAGACTTGGGAGGCAGCGAATAGACCGGGGATGGGGCCAGCCAGTGGTGGTATTTGCCCGTTCTCCAAATTACTCAAAATGTCTGCTACCGGTTTGTCAGAACTGGTTGAATACCACCTCTGGTCTCACTATTCCACAAGAAAATAAGGAGAGGCCCCTGCTGTTACTTTTTGCAGAGTAGAAAATGTAGCTGCAGATTGGATAATGCTTGTCATTCCTCTCTTTGAAAGGCAGAAGAACTCAAAAATAACAAGTTATTGCTATGAATCAGACGTAAAAGTGACTGTAAGATTGCCAACATCTTTGCCGCATCCTGACGGACAGCTTTGAAATTTGATTCAGCTCAGGCTGCCCTCCCCTTCCTATGACACAAACATTACCCAGTAATTGTGTAAACCTCATTCAGAGGAACACTAGATCAGAGGTCTCCAACCTTGGCCACTTTACGACTTGTGGACTTCAACTCCCAGAATTCCTCAGCATGCGTTGGCTGAGGAATTCTGGGAGTTGCCCAAGATTGGAGACCCCTGCACTAGACCCTTTTCTAGAAATGCAAGTAACAAGCACAGAGCATCCTGTAGATCAGGCAACTTGAGCAATAGGTAGAACAGACCAGGTGGCATTTTTTGAAATTCTCTTCAGGACCAAGTTTGGGTTCAACAATGTGACAGGTGATGCTTCCACCTTCAGAAACAAGCACAATTAATGCTGGCTTGTTTGTGAAACTGCAAAGAGATTTCCGGAGGTCGGCAATCAAAGAGGTTTGAAAGATGATGCCGGAGCATTTGCTCCCCCTCTACGTGCGCAAGGCGACTGCCCTGGCATTGTCCTGACACAATCTCTTTTCCATTCCTTGTGCCAAAAGCATGATTCTCTCCCCCTCCCCGCCCCACACTCCCCTGCTTCTGCGTGCACACTTAGCTGTGTAGATCCCTCTACCTTTCCTTATATAGCAGAGGCAAAACAGATTTCTCACTCCCCTTATTAATAGGCGGAGCAGAGTTTGGAGGATCCTGCCAAAAATAGCGAGCAAACATTGCCTGGTGGTGGGGAAGGGAGATGAAGGGAGGGAAGAGTCCAGAGGGAGAAAGGTATGTCCCAGCCTTGTCAGTTTCAACTCTCCTGGGTAAGCAAGGATGAGGTAGGAGTTTTCATTTTTTTCCTAACTTCTGATCTAAAAGGTCCCTCTTTTTCTTTCTTTTCTTTCAAAAAATGTTTTTCTTTTCTTTTCGAGCAACGCTAAATGACTTTTCGGGGCCTTTGGCTGGCAAGGCTGGCATACTGAAATGCAGAGAAGGAGGAGGACCCATGACTGAGACTCTTGTAAAGATCATGAGCCACAGAGAACTTAGTATCATCAGAGGTTCCGCTGGAGAATTTATATATTCATTTATTTATTTTGAACTGCCCATCTCCCTCATGGAGGGACTCCGGATGGTGTACAATAAAATATTAAAATTTAACAAGCAGTATATAAAAGTTTTTTTAAAAAAAATTAAAAGGAAAGATTGGGGACATGGTGGCTCTGTGGCTAAGATGCTGAGCTTGTCAATCAGAAAGGTGGGCAGCTAGGCGGTTCGAATCCTAGTGCCATGTAACGGAGTGAGCTCCTGTTACTTGTCCCAGCTTCTGCCAACCTAGCTTGAAAGTATGTAAAAAATGCATGTAAAGAAAGAGGAACCACCTTTGGTGGGAAGGTAACAGTGTTCCGTGCACCTTTGGCTTTTAGCCATGCTGGCCACATGACCACAGAATTGTCATCAGACAGCGCTGGCTCTTTGGCTTAGAAACGGAGATGAATACCACCCCCTAGAGTCGGGAACAACTAGCACATAGATAAAAGGCAAGGTTGCTTAAAACATAGTTAAAAATTAATGGAAAGGCAATAGGAGGGCTTTCAAAGTGCTAACCAGCCCCATGGCTGCGTAATCCTCTGGACTCTCCATGCAAGGCCAAAGAACTACGTTTTGACACCCTTCCAGAAGGCTGGGAGAGTGGGAGGGGCTGACTCACCTCTGGGGGGATGGACAGAATATCCACAGGATGGGAGCTACGGCAGAGTAGGTCTGTTCCTGGATCCCAGCAGTCGAAGTTCTTTAACTGACTGTCCTTCGACTGAGACTTGGCTTCCTTCAGGAGGATCCAGAGATATGGAAGGCGGACCAAGTCAGAGTGAGGAAGAGGAGGAGGAATTTGCTTCCTCACGTTTGGCTGACCTTTGGATGCCCCATTCCAGTTCAATAAGAAAACATTTTTGTTGTTGAGTTTGGGCATCTTAGGAAGGGAACTGCTGTTTTTTTGAGCCTGGGAGGGAGGCCTCTCATTCTATTATACAATTTTATCACAGCGGCCAGTTGTTTTGCCGGATTTGGCATTGGTTACTAGTCGGGCCCCACCCAGGGGCCTAGGACGTCGTAACGTATTTTCGTGATATGCGTGCAGATCCAAGCATTGCGGCTTTTTGCATTTGACTGATGGTGATTTTGCCAATTTTTAACTGTTTTAAATGTAATTCCAGTGCTTTTGGAATAGCACCCAATGTGCCAATTACCACTGGAATTACCACTGCTAGTTTGTGCCATAGTCGTTGAATTTCGATTTTTAACTCCTGGTATTTTGCGATTTTTTCATGTTCCTTCTCAGCGACCCTGCTATCACCCGGTATTGCGATGTCTATGATTGTGACCTTATTTTTCTCAACCAATGTGATGTCTGGTGTATTATGCGCCAGTATTTTGTCTGTTTGTATGCGAAAATCCCACAAGATCTTGACCATCTGATTTTCAGTGACTTTTTCAGGCTGATGTTCCCACCAGTTTGTTGCTGTTTTAATATTATAATTTTTGCACAAATTCCAATGGATCATTTGTGCTACTGAATTGTGCCGCAATTTATAATCAGTCTGCGCGATTTTTTTACAGCAGCTGAGTATGTGATCAACAGTTTCATCAGCTTCTTTGCAAAGTCTGCATTCGGCATCATCAGAGGATTTTTCGAATTTCCTCAAGTTCAACTTCACTAAACACTTTATTCCGTATAATAAATCGTCCGAGGATATAAGCTGTTCCAAGTAGGGTGGTTTTTTGTAGAGTCAGAATGTTCAAGTCTGATAAATTTAAAATTTCCAAATAGCGAGGTAGCCCTTTAGGTATTGCTCCAAAGGCTCCAATTACAATCAGGACAACACACAATTTCTTTTTCCACAGTCGCTCAACTTAAATTTGCAAGTCCTGGTACTTTGTGGTTTTTTCTTGCTCTTTATCTTCAATTCGTGCATCTCCAGGTATTGCAATGTCAATGAACCATACTTTTTTCTTTTCAACTATTGTTATGTCAGGTGTGTTGTGGGCCAAGTGCCTGTCAGTCTGAATTCTGAAGTCCCACAAGATCTTGACTTTCTCATTCTCTAAGACCTTCTCAACCTGATGTTCCCAGTGGTTTTTGCTGTACTCAAATCCAAACTTTTGGCACAATTTCCAGTGAATGATCTTAGCAACACGGTCATGGCGTTGTAGGTAGCCAGTTTGTGAAATTTTGCTGTACCCACTGATCAAGTGGTCGACTGTCTTGTCTTTCTCATTACAGAGGCGACATTTGCTGTTGGTGGTAACATGTTGAATTTTTGCCTTCATGCAGTTTGTGGCTAAGGCTTGTTCTTGAGCTGCCAAAATAAAGCCTTCTGTTTCTTTTTTCAGTGCTCCTGATCTTAACTAGTTCCAAGTTAGCTTTTGGTCAGCTTTGCCTTCAATACATTTCAAGTATTGGCTGTGCATAGGTTTGTTTTTCCAATTTTCAGCTTACTTCTCAATTACTTCTTTCTTATATTCAGCTTTTGACTTAGTTGTCTTTAAAAGACCTCCTTTATTTTCTTCCTTAATCATTGGTTCTTCACTTTTCTGGATGTAATCATTCAAGCTGTGTTTTTCTTCTTCCACAGTCTGTTTTACTTGTAGGAGTCCTCAACCACCCTCTGCTCTTGGTAGATATAATCAGTCAACATCACTTTTAGGATGCAAAACATGATTCATTGTCATAAGTTTCCTTGTTTTTCTGTCCATCTGGGTCCAGTCAATTATTCCTGCAGAGTATCGAATCACAGGTATAGCCCAGGTATTTATGGCTTTTCCTCCATTCAATTTGGACTTTAATATCTTGTGAATTTGTCAAATGTACTTGTCTGAAGTTAATTCCTTGACTTTATTATGCATTAAGTCAGAGGCCTCTAAAATCCCCAAGTACTAGTAGCCTTCTTCTGGTTTTACTACCTTTATCATTTCTTCATTCTCAAGTTCTATTCCATCATCTTCTATGACCTTGCCTACTTTGGTTGCCATTGTTGCACATTTGTCAATTCCAAACTGCATACTAATGTCTTGGCTAAACTATTTTGTACTTTCAATTAATAAATTCAGTTCAGCTTTTGTTTTACCAAACAGCTTCAAATCATCCATGTACACGAAGTGCGAAATTTTCAGTCCTTTCTTTGCAAGTTCGTATCCATAGTTCATCTTCTTCAAAATGATTGTCAGTGGTAGCATTGAGAGTATAAAAAGTAGGGGTGGAAGGGAATCGCCCTGGAAAATGCCTCGTTTAATTTCAACTTCACCCAGTACTTCTTCATTAGCTATAAGCTACGTTTTCCAGAGGTTCATTGAAGTTTCCATGAATTTTTGTATGTTGCTGCTGATGCCAAAGATTTTCAGTCATTTCTTGATCCAGCTATGGGGAACTGAATCAAATGCTTTCTTATAGTCTATCCAAGGCATGAACAGATTGGTTTGTCTTCTCTTTGAATTCTTTAGGATTAGTTTGTCAATCAGCAGTTGGTCCTTTGTTCCTCTTGAATTTTTGCAGCATCCTTTCTGTTCTACAGGAAGCAAGTTATTTCTTTCCAAGTATCCGTAAATTTGGTTTGCAATGATACCAGTAAGGAGCTTGTATGTTGTTGCCAAACAGGTGATTGGCCTATAGTTTCCAAGATCCTTTCCTTTTTCTTTATCTTTTTGGATCAAAAATGTCCTTCCAGTTGTCATCCATTCATCATTTTCAGGTGTTTTAAAGATCTGGTTCATTTGGGCTGCCAATCTTTTGTGCACACTTGTAAGTGTCTTTAACCAGAAGCCATGTAACTCATCTGGTCCAGGTGCACTCCAGTTCTTCACTTTTCTTGACTGTCTTTGCACCATTTCTTTTGTTATTTTCACATCTTCCATTTTATGCACTTTAATAGAATCCTCAATCTGTTTGATCCATTTTGCATTTCTGTTGTGCTTCTTGTTGTTTTCCCACAAATTCTTCCAGAATTTCAGAGCTTTCTCTTTATCAGGCTTTTCATTTGTTGTTACTCCATCTCCACTTTCTAAGCTCTTATAAAACTGGTGCTGATTTGCTCTGAACTGTGAGTTTTCCTTGAATTTAATTACTCGGTTTTCATATCTTTTAATCTTTTCAGCAATGGCAACAACCCTCTGCTTCAGCTCTTCAATTACTATCGCAATCTCTTTATTCTCCAAATTGTATCTTATTTCCAGGCTGCTCTTTATCTGTTTGCTCTTTAACTGACCTTGCCTTAGGTTCTTCAAGTTGCTCAAGTCTCCATGAAATCATGCTTCCATCTTATTTTGCAACAACCTTACTCCTTCCATCTTCTCAAGCTCCCACAACTTCTGAAGGCAACTTCTGTTCCATTGGTTGATTGTTCTCACGGTCAGGAAGTTCCTCCTTATTTCTAGGTTGAATCTCTCCTTGTTCAGTTTCCATCCATTATTCCTTGTCTGGCCTTCAGGTGCTTTGGAAAATAGCTTGACCCTCTCTTCCTCTCTGGGAAAGCCCCTCAAATACTGGAAGACTGCTATCATGTCTCCCCTAGTCCTTCTCTTCACTAGACTAGCCATGCCCAGTTCCTGCAACCGTTCTTCCTATGTTTTAGTCTCCAGTCCCCTAATCATCCTGGTTGCTCTTCTCTGCACTTTTTCTAGAATCTCAACCTCTTTTTTATGGTGTGGTGACCAAAGCGGGATGCAATACTCTTGGTGTGGTCTTACTAGGGCTTTATAGAGTGGTGTTAGTACCTCCCTTGATCTTGATTGTATCCCTTTGTACCTACATACCTTTGGAATGTATCAGGTTGCAGAAGATTGTGTGAGGCCTCATTGACTGCAGTCTGCACAGTGAGTCTTCTGCCTTTAAAAGTTTATTATAAATATTCAAACAAAGAACCCACCAGATTAGCAATTCACAGCATCTTTCTGTGCTCAGAAAAATCAACTCTATGAAATTAAAGACTCGATAGCTTCCAAAACACTTTAGAAAATTAGGCCTGGCAGTTGTAAGCGGGACCTCCTGAGGAGATGGATCCGATTCAACACATGCATCTAGGTAAGACAGGAAGATATAGGAGCCATGCAGAAATCTCCAGGGCTAGAAATATTGGGGCTAGGAGTAGAAAATGTTTCCCTTTCCAAAACCACCTCTACATAAAGGCAAAAGTTCTCCTCACACATATGTGCTAGTCACTCCCGAGTCTAGAGGGTGATGCTCATCTCCGTTTCAAAGCCAAAGAGCCAGCGCTGTCCGAAGACGTCTCCGTGGTCATGTGGCCGGCATGACTAAACACCAAAGGTGCATGGAACACTGTTACCTTCCCACCAAAGGTGGTTCCTATTTTTCTACTTGCATTTTTACATGCTTTTGAGGTGCTAGGTTGGCAAAAGCTGGGACAAGTAATGGGAGCTCCCTCCCTTACATTCTGCTAGAGATTCGAACTGCCAACTTTTCTGATTGACAAGCTCAGCATCTTAGCCACTGAGCTACCGCGTCCTTTAAAACCTTCTTTACACGATGAGAATGAAGGTGGTAGATCCAGCCTCCTAACTCCTTCAAAGGAAGATGATGCCAGTTGACAAGACTCTGGACTTCTCTTCTCCTTTCGAAGCTGGCATTGGCACCTACTCTGAACTGATTCCTATTGAAGCTATGTTTGGCCTAATTCAGAGTTGATGCCAAACTAACTCCTGCTTGACAGGCAGATGGAATATTGGCAGCCTTTCTTAAAAGGGTCCATAGCTGTCTTTGCATTTGATGCCACCATAGAGGAAGCATTGGTACAATGAAGGCATGGCCCACTCCAGAGGCTGTCTTCACCAACTGGGAATTCAGTTCTCTATTTAGCAGTAGGACTGGCCTAAGCAGAAGAAATGATTGCCTCTAGGGAGGCCCTACCCATGGCTTAGTGATCTCAAGTCTTGAAATACTATTACACCCCACTTCCCAATTTGAATGGGACAGTCTGTGCAATAATGTCAGCCTTCTCTTGGCCAGCTGAACAAGAAACTGTTAGAACAAACTTCCAGGGACCCAAAAACTCTGATAAGACTTATTGCAGAAAAGCTAATGGAACCATTATGAAAGAGTTCCAGTTAGTGCTGTGTATTAAAAGGCAACCCCTATTTATATTGAAATGAAGAGCCAAATGTTTGTAGCTATTTCTCCACCCTGGATGTCATAAAAGGCTATAAACTATTTTATTTTGGATGGGAGGGAAGGATATCTCTTCTTATCCTAAAGGATTGTTGTGTTCTCAGGCTATCTGCTTGTGACTGAGAACTGACCAGTACAAGTAGCCTCTTATCTGTTGCACCTGCAGCAGGGGCGGTCTAAAGAGGCAAGATAGTGATGAAAGTTACATGATCAAAGTCTCGCCTCTTTGTGTTTGCAGGCCACATGGATCCATGTACGAAAGGAATGGGGGCTTGATTGCGCTTCTGTGTCTACCACTTTGCTTCTTTTGATGCCATCCATGACACTACTTCCTTTTTTCCCCCACCAGCGTCTTCCTATCCACTAGATCTAGCCTGGGAGAGTATTGGGAAAGAGGTGTCACTTCCAGCCCTTCCCTACCCTTTCTGTTTCTTTCTTTTTCTTTGGGGGGGGGTCTCCATTCCCACCCCCATCGCTGCTATAGTTCTCCTGCAAGCATAATATATTGTGATAACTGATATAGCCTCTTTTTTTTTAGGGATGTGGCAGCTCAGTAGCTAAGACGCTGAGCTTGTCGATCAGAAAGATTGACAGTTTGGTGGTTCAAATCTCTAGCGTTGCGTTAATGGAGTGAGCTCCCGTTACTTGTCCCAGCTTCTGCCAACCTAGCAGTTCGAAAGCATGTAAAAATGCAAGTAGAAAGATAGGGACCATCTTTGGTGGGAAGGTAACAGCATTCCGTGAGCCTTTGGTGTTTAGTCATGCCGGCCACATGACCACGGAGACATCTTTGGACAGCGCTGGCTCTTCAGCTTTGAAACGGAGATGAGCACCGCCCCCTAGAGTCGGGAATGACTAGCACATATGTGCGAGGGGAACCTTTACCTTTATAGCCTTTTCCCAATCTGGGGCTTTGCATTTGTGTAGGGCTCATACCACGAAGCCAGTATGGGATCAGTTGGAAATGCTGGAGATTGTATATCTGAAGGGCATGAGGTTGGAGAATGTTGGAGTGACACTAAGGGAAAAGATGCCTTCTTCTTTTCCTACAGGGGTAATAGAATAGGGGGACTACAATCCCCCTATTCTAAAACATCTTGGAATAAGAATTCAATTTTACATCAGCAGAATGAGATCAAGGTCCTCCTCACATGTGTACCTCCTCACTACTATACATCTCTTTTCCCTGTTTCCATGAATTTTTAGGCTGGCTATAGCATTTCATGCTTGAGAGGAGAAAACCAGGGGGGGGGAATGTTGTGTTTTGCAAAGAAAAGTGTTGGCTCAGAGCAGACTAATGGGAGGTCTGGTTGAGCATGGGTTGGGATGGTTAATATAATAATTGAAAATGAGTGGATGAGCAGTCACTATTTATAATAGGAAGGGTTGAGTCAAAAGAATGAAGAAACCAGAGAATCCCAGTATTCCATGGCTTAAGAGGTTGTAAGAGATGAGAAGAGTGAATGTACTCTTGCTTAAGATCCACAAAGACCTCAAGAACCTGAGATGTTGCTCTTAGGACTACAACTCCATTTAACTCTGGCCTCTTTGTCATGGAATCCAAGGTGGTACACAAGCAGGTTACAAAACAACTTCCAGCTAAACATCTCCGTACCTTTAGATAATAGCCCGAATCCCTATTGTAGATACCTGAACAAGCAAAAGAGGACATAGACAATCGAAAAGGAGAACAATTTGGGGAAGAGGAGGCGGGAGATTCATTATCTTTTTTGGCATCCCTGACAAAAATATCAGCTTTCCCAAGTAGACCAAACAGGAAACACAACTAGATGAGCGAATCCTATGTTATTATAAGTCTACCTTAATAGAATCTTACAAGTCTGAAACTACAAATCCGTCACCATTTCTTGTGACAGCCTGTTAGGTTTGAGACATTCTGAGTTTTTTTTCTCTGCAGCTGTAAAAAGGTAAAGGTTCCCCTCGCACATATGTGCTAGTCGTTCCCGACTCTAGGGGGCGGTGCTCATCTCCGTTTCAAAGCTGAAGAGCCAGTGCTGTCCGAAGAGGTCTCCGTGGTCATGTGGCCGGCATGACTAAACCACCAAAGGAGCACGGAACGCTGTTACCTTCCCATCAAAGGTAGTTCCTATTTTTCTACTTGCATTTATACATGCTTTTGAACTGCTAGGTTGGCAGAAGCTGAGACAAGTAACGGGAGCTCACTCCGTTATACAGCGCTCGGGATTCAAACCATCAAACTGCCAAACTATTCAGCTGTAGGCTCCCCCCAATTGATCTGATCTTTCCCTAAGCAGCATCACTTTCTGCCCCATCTCCCAAAATCATTCCAACAAACCATTACAAAAAAAAATATCATAGCCAATAAAACTGTAAAAGAAATATACTTGGGCCTACATGTATATGAAATTACTTTTCCCAGCATCAGAAAGATTGGTTTTCAAATCACCATGTTTCTCCATCAAATATTTATTTTCAACAACCTATGCTAGCAATAATGTAGAATTGACAACAGGACATTTTTCCATTTTCACCCTACAAATGTACCATGATACATGTGATCTCCAGACACCTGTGATCATAGATTTAAAGAGTCTGAATTGAAGCTGCTTGCTGGAGAGCCAGTGCTGTCCGAAGATGTCTCCATGGTCATGTGGCCAACATGACTATACGCCAAAGACGCACGGAACGCTGTTACCTTCCCACCAAAGGTGGTTCCTATTTTTCTACTTGCATTTTTACATGCTTTCAAACTGCTAGGTTGGCAGAAGCTGGGACAAGTAATGGGCGCTCACTCCATTATGTAGTGCTAGGGATTCAAACCACCGAACTACCAAACTATGCAGCTCTAGGCTCCCCCCCCAATTGATCTGATCATTCCCTAAGCAGCATCACTTTCTGTCCACATCTCATTCCCACAAACCATTACCCCCAAAAATTATAGCCAATAAAAGTATAAAAGAAATATACTTGGGCCTACATGTATATGAAATTACTTTTCCCAGCATCAGAAAGATTGGTTTTCAAATCACCATGTTCCTCCGTCAAATATTTATTTTCAACAACCTATGCTAGCAATAATGTAGAATTGACAACAGGACATTTTTCAAATTTCACCCTACAAATGTACCATGATTTATGCGATCTCCAGACACCCGTGATCGTAGATTTAAAGAGTCTGGATTGAAGCTGCTTGCCGGAATCAGAAAGTGAACAAATGTAAATCTAGGCTATTGATAGATGGAAAGAAAGAAGCAGGCAATTTATGAAGTTGCAAGGCATGGAAGTTTGAATCACTACCGTTGTAAAACTAGTCCCATTAAAAAAAAAAAAGGACTATAGAAGCTTGTCAATATTTGATTTTAAGGATATGCCTGATGGATGGAGAAGATAAGGACAAAAAGGAGAATGTGAGCTCCTGGTTTGCCAGATGCCTGGTACAAGCAATCCTCAACTTATGACAACAATTGAGTCCAACATTTCTGTTGCTAAGCAAAACATTTGCTAAGCGAATTTTGCCCCATTTTACAACCTTTCTGGACAGAGTTGTTAAGGGACGTGGTGGCTCAGTGGCTAAGACACTGAGCTTGTTGATCAGAAAGGTCAGCAGTTCAGCAGTTTGAATCCGTAGCGCCGCATAACAGAGTGAGCTCCCATTCCTTGTTCCAGCTTCTGCCAACCTAGCAGTTCGAAAGCATGTAAAAGTGCAAATAGAAAAATAGGAACCACCTTTAGTGGGAAGGTAACAGCGTTCCGTGCACTTTCAGCATTTAGTCATGCCAGCCACATGATCACAGAGACGTCATTGGACAGTGCTGGCTCTTCGGCTTTGAAACGGAGATGAACATCATCCCCTAGAGTGGGGAACGACTAGCATACATGTGCGAGGAGGGGGACACCAACCTGTTAAGTGAACCCTAACCATTATTGTTAGTAACACGGGTTGTTAAATAAATCTGGCTTTACTTATCAGAAGGCTGCAAAAGGTGATCATGCTTACGACAGCACACTACAACCGTCATAAATATGAGTTCAGTTGTTTGAGTTTTGATCATGGAGATGCTGCAACAGTTGTTAAGTTGGAAGAAAGGCCATAAGTCACTTTTTTCCAGTGTTGTCATAACTTTGAAGCTGAAGGGTCACTAAATGAATCGTTGTAAGTTGAGAACTACCCATAGTCCTACCCTAAGCGTAGCCTCCTCCAGGCGTCTTGGCAAAAGGCCTTGAGAATTCCAACTTGTCCAACTTTCCCCTGCCAGGAGGAGAATGAAGCGACTGCCCTGAGCAATAAATATTTGGCCTTCTAGCAGACGCAGGAGCCCATGGATGTTGCCAACATTGTTGTTCTTTGGCATCCATTCCACCCAGACCTTGGCTGTTTTTGCAACTGTGCGCAGAGCACAGTTCCCTGGCCCTTCCGAGGTGCCTAGGCTAGGAAGGTGCATGAGTTATTTCCTGGCAAGTGGGGACGTAAAGGGGATTTACCTCTTTGCACCAACCTTTGCTGGTGAATAAAGCTGAAAAGGCATCCCTTAGCCCCCTTCTAAGTCCGTTCAAACTTCCATTGGCTGTCGGGCGGAAAAGAAGGGGGTGTTGGATATGGGGCTGCGTGGAGAAAGATAGGCGGAACTAATATTTTTCCCTCCCCCCCCTCTCTCTCTAAAGTTGGGGGTGCAGGAGAAGTCGGAAAGGGGACTCTCCTGTGCTTTAGAGATGCAGGGGGAGAATGACCTTCATTTTTTTAAATCCATGGCTGCTTTGCACCTGACAAGCCCTGCAAAGCTCTAGGGCCAATGGATATGTGTGTGCCTGTGACTATACAAACACACACACACACACACACACAACCATGCACATCTCAGAGAGAGAGAGAGAGAGAGAGAGAGAGAGAGAGAGAGGGAGGGGAGAGAGAGAGAGAGAGAGAGAGAGAGAGAGAGAGAGAGAGAGAGAGAGAGAGAGAGAGAGAGAGAGAGAGAGAGAAAGAAATCCCTCCCCTTCATTACAAGGAAGGAACTTCTCAAGCTGAACTGCGAGTGGTTTGCCACTGCTCCTATACCAGCCGGCTAAGCAAGGAACAGAATGCAGGAGGCGGTGAGGATGAACTGGGAGTTTTCCGTGGCAAAGTCAAGCCCGGTTGCCGGTAAGCCAGGCAGTCCTCTTTGCAGGCTGCAGAGCACAACCCCAAAGGCCCCTGAAACCCCCTCCCCCCCAGCAGAGAGGATGGGAGCATCTCCACCAGGACTGTAAGTGATGCTCTGGGAAAAAAGAGAGCTGGGGGGTGGGGGGAGAGAGAGAGCAGATTGCCGGGCACTGCAGAAGAGTTGGGCGTGTTTAACCTTCACCAGTACGGAGCTGATGTTGCAAAGCTTGGACATTGGAGGTCTACCTTTCGTTTGTTTCTGTCTCTTTTTGAAAAGATGCAGAACAAATAATAATAACCTTGTGGACATGGGGAAGGGGGAAGCATGCACGTACGAACGGGTTTTTTTTGGGGGGGGAACTAGCATCCTTCAAGAAGCTTTCCGTGGATGTATGCAAGTGGTTTCCCCCAAGGGGGGTGGGGTGGAAAGGGGATTCTGCCATGGAGCCTCTTTGAGGGAGGGAGGGCTCTTGACTGCTTTGCAGGTGGCCTGAAATGGAAATCCCCCTTCCCGGCTTCCTAGGCTACTGCTCACCCCTGGGGGATGGAGACTTGCCCAGAGAAGGGAAAGCAGGGGTTAAAAAAGAGAGGAAAGGTAGGAGGCAGGAGTTGATCTGAAAGAAGGTAAGGATGCTTTTTTCTCTTCTCTGCACCGAGGACCATTTGCACTCGAGAGTTTTGCAGAAGTGCCCCCAAGTAAAGCATGGATCTCATTTAGATCTGTAACTTTACAGGACTTTTCTTCTTTCAGATTATCAGCATCGACTTGGGTCTGAGGACGCCATTCTTCCTGCTCTGTGTGCAGATGGACTAGAATAAAATATTATAGAACAGGTAGAGAGAGGGGATAGATTGGATGGATGGATGGATGGATGGATGGATGGATGGATGGATGGATGGATGGATGGATGGATGGATGGATAGATAGATAGATAGATAGATAGATAGATAGATAGATAGATAGATAGATGAGAGAGGGAGACAGAGAGAGAGAGATGCTAGTGATGGGTATGTGTGTATGTATGTGTAGATATGTATATACATATATATATTTAGAATCACTACACATCCTTATTATAACACAGAGATGCACATACACACAGAAATAATCTTGTTGCTTCAATGCCACCCTGGTGTGAAAATCCAAAAATCTTTGATGGGCGTGTTAATTTTATTTCTGGAGATGTAGGCCTAAATGACCAGGAAGGAGGGCAATTCTATATTTTTGCCCGATAATGAAAATCTCTTACATGAGAAGTGCCATAAAATGAATTTTGTAGGCATGAAATTAGAGCTATCTCCAGAGGACGCTTAGCCGTGTTGCTTTCATAGGGAATTCTTAAACAGAACACCTGGGGGGGGGGAGAGGAAGCTACCAAGACTGCACAATTGAAGCCCTGCCCCCCCTTTTTTTCTGTGCGTCACACTCCTGTTAAAAAGGGCAGGGCTTCAATTGTGCTATTCCGGCCACCATTTTGACTTTTTTGACCACCCCACAAATCCAGATCTTGCTGGATATCCAAAAGGTTGTCTCTCGCCCCATCCCAAAATAAAAACAAATAAGCACAGACATCAGGTTGCATCAGATGCTTAAATTTTTGATGGGCTTCCTCGGAATCTGATACGGAGAGAGATTGATTGGCTGGGCACTCCTGGGCAAAAGGCAAGTCTTCTAAAATAGAAAAAAAATAGGATGGAACTTTGCTTGTAATTGAATCTTGGCGTCATACTTGGACCCAGCGGTAGGAAAGGAGATGCTTAGGAAATGCTTGCTTCTGAATCCACAAATCTTGTTTGCTGTAGCAGGGTGTGGATTTCAAGTTCCAGACTTGTTTTCTTGAAGCTCTTCCCTCCCTCCCTCCCTCCCCCCTCCCTCCCTCTCTTTTTTAAAAGAGTGTTTGTTTGATAAAGCGGCTAGTGCAGTCCCGTTATAATGGAATCGATGGAGCAAACAGGGAGCGAGAGCCCGCAAAACCAGGAATTGGGCCAAGCGAGGGCAAGAGCAAAACTTGGAACATCTCTGTTAAGTGACTGGCTGCAGAAGCCCTGGGTTGAAGCTGGACGAGATGGAATTAAAAAGCAAGAGACTTCCTTTTATAGCAAATGCTGAGCAGGGAAGGGGAGGGGGGAGGTTGCTCTTGGTCCAATCTGCCTTTGGCAGGTTCCCCAAGAAACTTCATCAATGCCTTGACTTGGCCAGACTCCATATTGCTCTGCACATCACCAAACCTTCCTTCCAATGCGGAATCCTAAACATCTCATTCTTGAGCATCTTCTCCAGGGAAGATCCTGCGGAAGGATCTCTTCGCAGAAATGCTGCACAGTTAGTCCTCAACTTAACAGCTCAGTCCATTTAGTGACCATTTAAAGTTACAACAGCCCTGGAAAAAAAAGCAACTTCTTGTGACCATTGCTCACACTTAATGGCCATTGCTCTGTCCGCATGGTCACCTGACCAAAATTTGGATGCTTGGCAATTGATTCATATTTATGATGGTTGCAGTGTCCTGGGTCATGTGTCCACCTTTCTCCCCCCCCCCAAGTTTTTATTTTTATTTTCAAATAAATATCCACAAGTATACCATTGCATCTTGACAAACGCTGTTAGGTATTATCCAATATTATATCCATTCTTCTCAACATCTACTCGCAATAACTCTCGTTTGCTCTTCTGCTTTCAATACATCATATTGTACCCTGTTCCACCGTGAGACTGCCTCATCTCCCTCCTCTCCTTCTCTATGTTCACCTTTCTGACAAAGTCAATGGGGAAGCCAGATTCACTTAACAACCGGGCTACTAACTTAACAACTGCAGTGATCCACTTAACAAATGTGTCAAGAAAATTAATTTAAAAAGGGGGGGGGGAATTCACTTAACAAGTGTCTTGCTTAGTATCAGAAATTTTGGACTCAAACATGGTCAGTCGTATATCAAGGACTACCAGTACTCAAAATTTACTTTATTTATTTATTGTCATGGCACGTATATACACAGTTTACACATACAACAAAATTCACATAACACCCAGAGACCAGGCCCAACACAGATAACAATCCCCAAACAGCCCACCACCAAAAAAATATGTAGCTCTTGGATTATTGGGACGACCGACAATTAGATTTGTATCTACAGCCACACTAATTCCAAAAAGGCAGGAGTCTTCAGTGTATTAATCACTTTATCCATTTCTCTAACACAGTCTTTTTTCAACCTGGCTACCATCCAGATAGGGACGTGGTGGCTCAGTGGCTAAGACGCTGAGCTTGTTGATCAGAAAGGTTGGCAGTTCGGCGGTTCAAATCCCTAACGCCATGTAACAGAGTGAGCTCCCGTTACTTCTCCCAGTTTCTGCCACACTAGCAGTTCGAAAGCACATAAAAATGCAAGTAGAAATATAGGGACCACTTTTGGTGGTAAGGTAACAGCGTTCCCTGCTCCTTGGGCATTTAGTCATGCCGGCCACATGACCATGGAGACGTCTTCGGACAATGCTGGCTCTTCGGCTTTGAAATGGAGATGAGCACCGCCCCCTAGATTTGGGAATGACTAGCACATATGTGCGAGGGGAAGCTTTACCTTTATGATCCAGATGGGTGGACTTGAATTTCCAGGTTCCTGAGCTAGATTTGCTATAGCTGAAAACCTTAGAATTCGGACTACATCTCTGGAACACCAACAATATCCGTCACTTTTCTAAAAATGGGACAACTTAGATGGCAGGGAATCCTCGACTTTTGACCACAATTGAGCCCCAAATTTCTGCTGCTGCGTGAGACCCTTGTTAAGTGAGTGTCGCCCCATTTGATAACCTTGCTTGCCCCTGTTAAGCAAATCACTGCAGTGAAGTTAGTAACATGGTTGATAAGTGAGCCCGGCTCCCCCATTGACTTTGCTTGTTAGAAGGTCACAAAAGTTGATCACATTTCCCCAGGACACTCTAACCATCATAAACATGAATCACTTTCAAGTGTCAGATTACCACAACGGTCGCAAAGTTTAAAAAACAGTCATAAGTTGTTTTTTTCAGTGTTGTTTTAACTTGGAACTGTCACTAAACAAACTGTTGTTAAATCGAGGACTACCTGTTCCTCTCTCCAAAGATTTGATGTTGTAGCTGATGTCCAGCATATTTGGAGGTCAACAGTTGCCCAGTTCTGCTATAACACCATGCACATGGTTGCTATTTTATAAACCGCACTGAGATCCCTACCCCAAGAATTTGACCATCTCTAATTGGAGACCGGGACAACGAAGAGGAAGGAAAGAATGCAACTGTAGGTCAATGGAAGAGAATATGAATTCTCTTCAATGACATGTATTTACTGGATGACTAAGGACATGAGATTGCAGAGCGCTTTGCCAAGACTCTGTGGAAAATCTGGGGGCTTGAACTGGAGTGTGCTGGGTGAGAGAGAAGCATATGTGATCTGTAGTCAGGTGTCCAAGGCACAGCAAAGAAACAAATAGAAGGAGCAGAAGGCTCTGGAGCAGGAGGCAAAACCACCCTACCTGGGGCTGACTGATCATGGCTGATAAGCATTTGGGGTCAGTTGGCACATCTGGAATTTTGAGAGCTTACTCGGTGTACTTGCTCAAAATAGCTGCTAAGGGGAGCCTAGCCAGTCACAAACATCTGTTTCCCCAAAGGACATAGATGAGCTTATGCTCTGCCATTCACTTTTCCAAAGCTCGACGGAAGATTTTCCCTCTTTCTAGCTTGTGTCCATTTTTCTGGACAGGTGGATGCCCTTCCATAAAAGAATTGGAACTAATGACCATGTGCCTTTCTGGGGAAAAATGTGGATGGACTGAGAAGCATTATTGGCCATAAAGGAGATACTGAACACTAAAAGCAGAGGTGTCCAATCTTGGCCACTTTAAGACTTGAGGACTTCAAATCCCAGAATCTGCTGACTGGGCACTTCTTGGAGTTGAAATCCACAAATCGTATAGCGGCCAAGGTTGGACACTTCTGCACCAGAGTATTCACTCTAAAAAGAGTGCAGAGAAGAGCAACAAAGAGGATTAGGGTACTGGAGGCTAAAACATATGACAAACGGTTGCAGGAACTGGGTATGTCTAGTTTAATGAAAAGAAGGACCAGGGGAGGCATGGTAGCAGTGCTCCAATATCTCAGGGGTTGCCATGAACAAGAGGAAGTCAGGCTATTCTCCAAAGCACCTGAGGGTAGGACAAGAAGCAATGGGTGGAAACTAATCAAGGAGAGAAGCAACCTAAAACTAAGGAGAAATTTCCTGACAGTGAGAACAATTAACCAGTGGAGCTTTATGGCATGTTTCCCTCTAATTATAGGGCAGAAACATCAGTGGCTGGGATGGTAGTATAGAAGACCATTAAGGCCTTTGAAAGGAAAGACAACTGTTTGCAATAGTTTCCAGGGCTGGGAAGAAATCAGTTAAAAGATTTAAGAGGGGACATTGTGCTCAAGGAAGGGAAGGTGTGATTTATCCTGACTAGGAAGCCCTGGGGGAGGGGGGAATCAGGGGGATTTAGAAGATCTGGAAGGAGAGAAGATCAGATGGAGAAGACTGCAGGAGTCTAGCAAGAAATAACTAGGCCACAACTTCAATTTTCTTGACTGATGCTACAGGATGTATAACACCCCCTCCTCCCGCTCCCAATGAGGAATTCAGGGAATTGCAAGTACTGCTATAATTTCTTTCTAAATATGCATGCAATAAATAAATGAAAGCAATACTTACAATCAGTAGGAACAACGATGGTACTTCCAGCTAAATGCATTTCAAGAACTCCTCATTTGTTTGCTTAATCCTCTGGCTTCCTTCACACAACCCACAATTGGTTCAGTGGCTGAACTTACTGCCTGCATTTGCACATGAACCTTCCAGCTGGCTATTGTCTTAAGGGTGTGTGCTACACGAATAGTATAAATCCAGAAAATGGAATAATTTGGCAACTAGGTTAAATATGTCATATGCCTCTAATTTCAGTCAAGCCAGAACAGCCATAATGTTTTCTTGCTGGTTTATAGGAGCCTTTTTCCAAATGGGTATGTGTGAGAGAGAAATTCCCACTTAAGTTATTTCTTTAGATTTGGGGAAAATTAGAGATTATTCTGAGTACCAGCTATGTAATCTTATTTATTTTTATTTATTTTATTAAATCAATTTATAGGCCGCCCAATCCCGGAGGACTCCGGGCGGCTTACATCGAAAGAAAGAATAATAATTAAAAAATGACAATAAAAACATGTTAAAAACAACACACATACATTCGTTACGATCGGGGCTGGACCTCAACAATGAGGTCAACAGCCCCAGGCCTGCCGGAATAGCCAGGTTTTAACAGCTTTTCTGAAGGCCATGAGAGTGGGCAAGGTCCGGATTTCTGAGGGTAGCTTGTTCCAAAGGGTCGGAGCAGCCACAGAGAAGGCTCTCCTCCAGGGAGCCGCCAGCCGGCATTGTCTGGCTTTTGGCATCTGAAGGAGGCCCACCCTGTGGGATCTCACCGGCCGTTGGGAAGAATGTGGCAGTAGGCGGTCTCGGAGGTATGCTGGCCCTAAGCCATGTAGGGCTTTAAAGGTAATAACCAACACTTTGAATTGTGTCCGGAGACCAATAGGTAGCCAGTGCAGTTCATGGAGGATCGGTGTGACGTGGCCGTACCTAGGTACACCCAATATCGCTCGCGCGGCTGCTTTCTGGACTAGTTGCAGTCTCCGAACACTTTTCAAGGGAAGCCCCATGTAGAGCGCGTTGCAGTAATCCAGCCTTGAGGTGACTAGGGCGTGAGTGACCGTTTGGAGTGCCTCCCAATCCAAGTAGGGCCGCAATTGATGCACCAGGCGAACCTGGGCAAAGGCCCCCCTGGTCACAGCCGACAAATGATGTTCCAGTGTCAGCTGTAAATCCAGGAGGACTCCCAAATTGCGGGAGCAATTAGCCTTTTTCTTCCATTCCTGAGTCTGATCCATCAACACCAAATGTGCTCAAACTGACCCAGTGTCGCTTTTTCACTTACTTAAAGCATATCAGTGTAGTTGTCACCGATATCATCTACACTACACTACAAGAAGTGATCAAGTTATGATCATTCATTTAATGATGGTTCAGAGTTATGATGTGGCTGGAAAAACTGACGTATGACTTGTCCTTGAAGATGACACTAAACTGGCAGGAAAATCCAATACCCTAGAAGATAGGCTCAAGGTCCAGATAGATCTTGATAGACTTGAACACTGGGCTCTATTCAACCCAATGAAATTCAATATGGAGAAAAGTAACGTTTTACACTTAGGCAAGAAAAACCAAATGCACAGGTACAGATTAGGTGAAACCTGGCTCAAGAGCAGTAACTGTGAGAGGGATCTTGGAGTCCTAGTGGACAATCGCTTAAATATGAGCCATCAGTGTGCGGTGGCAACCCAAAAAAAAAAGCAATACAATCCTAGCTTGCATTAACAGAAGGCTAGTATCAAGATTACGTGAAGTATTAGTACCTCTTTATAAAGCCTTAGTAAGAGCACACCTAGAATACTGCGTCCAGTTTTGGTCACCATATTATTAAAAAGATGCTGAGATTTTGGAAAGATTTGCAGAAAAGAGCAACAAAGATGTTTAGGGGACCGGAGGCTAAAACATATGGATAAGGGTTGAAGGAGTTGAGTGTGTCTAGTCTAGTGAAAAGGTGGAGTAGAGGGTGACAGTAGTGTTCCAATATTTGAGAGGCTGTCACAAAGAAGAGGGGGGTCAACCTATTTTCCAAAGCACCAGAAGGCAAGGCAAGAAACAATGGATGGAAAGTAATCAAGGGGAGAAGCAACCTAGAACTAAGGAGAAACTTCCTAACAGGGAGAACAGTTAACCAGTGGCACAAGGTGCCTTCAGAGGTTGTGAGTGCTCCATCATTGTAGGTTTTTAGGAAGAGGCTGGACAGCCACTTGTCTGGAATGGTATAGAGCAGTGTTTCTCAACCTTGGCAACTTGAAGATGTCTGGACTTCAACTCCCAGAATTCCCCAGCCAGCATTCGCTGGCTGGGGAATTCTGGGAGTTGAAGTCCAGACATCTTCAAGTTGCCAAGGTTGAGAAACACTGGTATTCTGTTATGATTTTTCCTGTCGCACCAACCCTGCGATGACATCATTGGAATTTGGGTGCTTGGGAATCGGCTCACATTTGTGACCATTGCAGTGTCATGTCGTCATATGATCCTGGCCTACAACCTTCCCAGCCAGGTCCTGATAAGCAAAGCCAGTGGAGGAAGCTACATTCACTTAAAAACTGTGCGATTCACTTAACAACTAGGGTAAAATGGTCATAAAATTGGTTCCAGTTGTGAGGTGATTCAATTGACCACTGCATCTTTAGCAACCAAAAGACGTGTCCCGGGTGTGGTCATGAGTCAAGGACTATCTGTAATCAGGAACAAGTCTCCAGTTTGCCCTTGCCAAGAAGGCAACAACTGTTCTGACCGAGGAATTATTATGGCAATAATTCCGGTTTCAATTGTGGCCATAAATCAAGGCCTACTTGGATATCAACCTTTCAAGCCCTGTAAAAGCACCAAGGGAGGGTTTTGACTTAAGCTTCCCAAGAGCGTGAAGCAACTCCCTGTCCTGACAAAAAGAACTCTTTTATTAATTTAGTATAAATTCTGCTCGTTCACATCCAGCAAAGTCTTTCAAGGGAGGATTTACAGTCACAGACCTTCTCTGGCTTGGAGAGCTGACAGGCCGATATCTGCAAAACTTTTCAAGGAGTCTTGGAAAGTCATGACCCAATTAAGCAAATTAATTGTCTCCTGCAAACTCCACTCCCCTTTCGCTCCTCTTTTATTTCCTCTGGGAGGGGCCATTCACCATCTGGCCTACCTCCCAAGTTGACCACTGTTCTTTAGCTGTTACCTTCATCTGGCAATTCTGCATATGCACACACTAGGAACAGGCTCCAGATGTTCATCTGCCTCACTGATGTCTGACTCTAAAGGCAGCTGATAACTGGCATACGGCTCTGGCCCCCTCTCTGCCTCCGACACAGAGCCCTCATCAGAGCCTTCCCCAGGCGCCAGGACTGGCCCATGTTCCTCCCCAACTTCCTCACTGTCCGAATCGGCTGCCAGCTCCATTGGTTGCTGGCGGGCCACAATAGCCCTTTCATGCTAACTGCTAGAATGGTCTCCAGTTGGATGTTCTCCAGATGTCTTGGATTGGGCGGCCCAGAATCTTTTCCCAGTGTGGTTTCTGGCATTTTGATAATGCTAATAGAATATCCAGACAGTTCCCAATGAAAGCATCTGGAGGGTACCAGGTTGCAGATGACTAGAACTGGAGTTGCCAAGGACTGGATTTTTCTAAAGGCAAATCATGGATTCTACCACCTACCAGAAGAGGAGGGGCAGGAAAGATTCACCCAGGACTTTGGCAAGCAAGAATGAGACTCCTTCCTTCATCACCCTTGTGTTCATTACTGTTATTTTTTATTTTCTGTTCATTCTGTGGTAATTTCAGAGATGGTGAGGGTTAGATGGCATACAAGTTTCAGAAATTATGATGATCATTCCCAACTAACTGATAACCCAGTGTTGTCTGGGTATTTATATGTAGGGGGAAATGTCCGGACCAAACATAATTTCTAACGTTGGATTTTCCCCCTTACCAGAGGGAGCTTGTGGAGTATTGTGAAGCTGTTACCAACTCCACAGCACTGTACAGTAGAAACCATTTGAAGGCACAACAGGCTGTATCGTAACAGAACACACACCCTGAGGTGTGTTAGGGGTGTCTTATCCCCCACAGTATTTGTTTCCAGAGAGTAAATCGTCTATGTACCAAGTTTGGTTCATTGCTCGAGGCATTCCAGAGTTATGCTGGAACAGACAAACAGACAGACAGACAGACATTTTAATATAGATAGATAAGAGGTAAGGCCAAGCCAGGGAAGGAGCAGGACCAGAAAAACAATGCATTTTATTTTATTTCAATAGAATTCATGCAAGGGAAATGGATAAATTCTAAAAGGTAAACTTGTCAGCCATATTTTTTTAGCCTGGCACATGGACTGAATTTAAGGTTCAATCAAGGCAACTCCAGAAAGCAGATTAATCTAGCATGCCTCATGTGAAAATACACCAAAGAGATCTGCAGCATATGATGGAGAAAAAAAGACAGGATGGCTATTGTGATGATGTGATCAAAACTCCACCTTTTTAAAATGGGTGTTGCACCTGTGATGCACATAAAAAGCAGGCAGGGCTTTGGTTCACTCCATCGTGGATGCCATTGTGAGTTTTTTGACCAGGCTTTGCAGACACCAGGGATGGCATGATGGCTCAGCAGTTAAGATGCTGGGCTTGTTGGCTGGAAAGCAGACAGTCCAGGTTCGAGGCCCAAGCATCGCACGATTGAGTCTTTGCCCTACTCTCGCCAACCTAGAAATTTGAATGGGTGTCAATGTGAGTAGATAAATAGGTACCACTTTGGTAGGAAGGCAACAACGCTCCATGATGTCATACTGGCCACATGCCTGCAGAAATGTCTTTGAACATCACTGGCTCAAAGACCCTTGTAATGGAGAGATGCACCCTCCCCTAAATCGGCAACCCTATTAGTAGAGTAAAATCCACTGGGACTCCTTTACCTTTCCTTGCAGACAAGACTGACAGTTGCAATTAATCTAACGATATCCCTTGTGTAGTTTTTGGCATCTGGCCACTTCTGCCGCATGGTGGAAATGTCGACCCAGTGAATGTCAGGAAAAAACAGACTCCAATTCCCTTCAAGGTAGAGGGGCGTTGAGCTCATGAACCTAATGATGCACAGATAGTCGTTCCCCCTCTGACTCTGAATGGGACTGGACTCCTGTGTTCAGAGATGGTTCACAGATTAGCAGTTTCTCTTGGACTCACAGCTCCTGCTTGACTAGCAGGGGAAAGCTGTGGCCAGGAGAACCTTGGCACACTATAAATGATTAGTGTGCCAATCACAACATTCCTGGACTAACAGGATCTACCTGCCATCACTCATGCTTTAACATCCTCCTACATGGGTAGGAAAGCTATGGACAGCATACTAAATAGCAGAGACATCCCCCTGCCAACAATAGTGCCTATAGTCAAGGCTATGGTTTTCCCAGTTGCAATGGATGGCTGTGAAGGTTGGACCCTAAGGAAGGCTGAGGGCCAAAGAGTAGAGGCATTTGAACTCTGCTGCTGGAGAAGACTCCTGCGAGACCCTTGGACTGCAAGCGATCAAACCGATCAATCTTAGAGGAGATCAACCCTAAATGCTCTTCAGAAGGCCAGATCCTGAAGATGAAACTCAAGTACTTTGGCCACCTAATGAGAAGGAAGGACTCACTGGAGAAGAGAAGGATTGATGGCAAAAGAAGAAGGGGATGACAGAGAATGAGGTGGCTGGATGGAGTCACTGAAACAGTCAGTGTGAACTTAAAAGGACTCCAGAGGATGGTAGAGGACAGAAAGGCCTGGAGGAATATTGTCCAGGGGGTCACAATGGGTCAGATACAACTTCGCAAATAACAACAACAACAACATGGATTACCATAAGATGCTGTACAGGGGGCTGCCCATGAAGAGTGTTTGAAATCTACAGCTGATGCAGTGTCTCAATAATGAAGTGTGTATGCCATTGCCTTCCAGGTACTAACATGTACTAAGTACATGTCTCCAATCCAGGAGGGAGAGAGAGAGAGAGAATTAACTCTATTTTATGTTGAGATTCTTAATCACTCAGATCTTCTAGGAAGGAGCAGCTGAGGGTAGGGAGCCAGTAGGTACTGATCTATAATTCCCAGCAACCCCTGCCAGCCCTGAGCAGTGCTGTGATGTGTCATTCTACTACCAATGGAAGGGATAAAAATCATTTCCCTACTTCTGGATGCTAAATGGACCAAGGGTTCATTTTCCTCTCCCATCTTTGCCAAGCCACTTTGTCCCTTGACCTTGACTAAGCCTACCCATCCCATTCATCACAACATGGGTTGTTCAGCTTGAGTAAAATAAGCCATTCTGTTTGTACATTGTGGTTTGTGTTCAGTGAGCCCAGGCAGCGAGATTTCATAAGCTCTGATTTGAAACTCTTAATTCAGTGCAATGCCATCACTGCTAATCAGGCCCAGCCTGGTGTCTATAGTAAACCCATCTTCTAAATCTTCAAGTGGAAAAGTAATTAAACTATAGAATTTCCAAAAGAGCCCTTGTTTAGAGAAGTATGCTTGGATCTGTACATTTTTTCTACGGATCCCAATCATATTTCCATTCTATAGCAACCCAGATTTTATGGCTTGTCACAAAGAAAGTTCAGAAAGGACACCCTAGAGAGGCAATGCTAAATATTCTTTATCAAATGTTACAGATTTCTCTTTTCTCCAGAAACATTTCTTGGGTTTTAGATCTTCAAAATGAAAAAGTAAAACTATCCACTCTTATTATATTAATTGCAGGTATTTAACTAATGATTTATAATTATTTCCATAGCATCATACATGTTCCATGTTTTTAAACCTTGGCTCAAATTGCTGTCATATCTATTATGGAGACTACAAGCATATATATTGGTCTGTTGTATAATAACTTTGGTGTTTTTCCATATTTTTAATTCTGTATTTTTATTTGACCATACATCAACCAGCCAGCCAGCCAGCCAGCCAGCCAACCAACCAACCAACCACTAACCCTGGATAGAAATAAATTCATATAATTGAAGTCCATATTTTTTAATGTTGTCACAACTTCTTCAAGCTAAACTCAACTTCTGGTGATTTCATGGACCCTTCCTCCCTGCCCTTCTTGTCAGTTCTGCTGTCTTGGAATATCCTGATGGGCAATGAGATTAATTTCTGGGGGTTCATCCACCTTAATTCAGGAAGATGGATAAGAGTGGACTGCACTTTTAAAAAAAACCTGTTCTGTGATGTCAATACCAGACAAAATTGCAGAATCTGCAATATGTAAAACTGGCATCATAGGATTTAATCTCATGATCCCTCAGAGAATTTAATCTGACCCATCTATTGTAGTTTAGATTATAAGTACTGCCTTACATTCCTTGTGGTTTCCATCTAAGAACTAACTCTGTCTCTTGGAGGTTGGATTAAAAGACCTCCAAGGTCCTTCGCAGCCCTGGGATTCTATGATTTAGTCCAACTGACCAGCCAAGATCAGTTCAATGTTGCCACCTATTTGGGCATAGCAAATCATCATTTGTGTTTACCTGATTTTTCAGGCTCCTATAAATCACATCCTCCCTTGTTTTAAAGATGGTTCCAAAGAAAGTGTACTCCTCAAACTGGCATTCTTGTTTCTGAGTTTCAGTTTATCTGCGAATTCTCATAGTTATGTCCTCCTTGCTCCATCATAAGGACAGGGCAAAGTATGACTTCTAGAGATCTGTTTTTATTAGGAGAAGCCTGACAATCTTCAACCAGCTGGTGAAGGAAGCAGAGTTGGACATGTGACTGTGGAATTATTCTGTATTTTCATTTGCACAACGTACAAGACCAGTGTTTGGCAAATTGAAGAGGTCTGGAGTTCAGCTTCTAGAATTCCTAGCTCTCTTGAGCTATCTCTCTCTTTCCCTCCCTCTCTCCCTTTCTCCCCCTCCCTCCTCCCTCCCTTTCTTCCTCCCCCCTCTCTCCCCCTTCCTCCCTCTCCCTCCATTCCCTTCCTCTCCCTCCCCCTCTGTCTCCCTCCCTCTCTTTTCCCTCCTTCTCCCTCCTTCTCCCCCTCTCTCCTTCTCTCCCTCTCTTTCCCTCTCCCTCCCTCTTTCTTCTCTCATCTCTTCTCTTTTTCCCCGATTCCCACAACATACTAAGGCAATGGTTGCCCCCCCCTCCCAATGTTGAGCTGCAGGAAGACAGCTGTGGCTGACAGCATCCCAAGGAACCCATTGAAAACAACAATAGCACTTAGACTTATATACCACTTCATAGTGTTTTACGGCCTCCTCTAAGTTATTTACAGAATCAGCATGTTGCTCCCAACCAAACTGGGACCTCATTTTACTGACTTCGGAAGGATGGAAGGCTGAGTCAACTGGAGTGATTGGAGGAGGAGATGGTCCAATAGAAGCTGAGCCCACATTGTGTTGGGAAAAGAGGTGAAAACACCACTTTGAAACTGGAACAGATAGAGCCGAGATGGTGCAGTGGTTAGAGTGCAGTACTGCAGTCTACTTCAGCTGGATGCTAGCTGCAGTTCGAATCTCACCAGGCTCAAGGTTGACTCAGCCTTCCATCCTTCTGAGGTGGGTAAAATGAGGACCCAGATTGTTGGGGGCAAGAGGCTGACTCTGTAAAACAGAGAGGGCTGTAAAGCACTGTGAAGTGATATATGTCTAAGTGCTAGTGCTAGTGCTAATGTTATTTGCTTCCTGATGGGCTGGAAAGAATTGAAGCAGTGGTGAGATTCAAATTTTTTATTGTCGGTTCTGTGGGCATGGCATGGGTGGGTGGGCGTGGCAGGAAAGGATACTGTAAAATCTCCATTCCCTCCCCACTGCAGGGGAAGGTTACTGCAAAATCAGCTGGCACTCGAGAGGCAGAGAATAGATGGTGGGGGGGGGGGCAGTTAGAGGCGGTATTTGCCGGTTCTCCAAACTATTCAAAATTTCCGCTACCAGTTCTCCAGAACTGGTCAGAACTTGCTGAATACCATCTCTGAATTGAAGCCTGATCATGAGAACATGATTTAAAGAAAACAGCTACTACAATTTCAGAACAGCTGAACTCTGCTCTCTCCCATCCTCAGTCAAGCCTCAATTCTTCTTTCAAAGAAATTCAATTTACAACTGAAGTTTGTATAATAATCTCAGGAAATTATCTGTAGAATTCCTGTGATTATTATGCAATCTTCAGATGTAAATGATTCTAGATCTGCCAGGGATCTTTTAAACTGTTTATTGCCTCTTTTATCATATCTTAAGTGTCTAGCATATAGTTTACGACTGAAAAAAGCCGGGAAGATGACTTATTTAATAACTAGGTGATTTGAGTATAGGAATTAATTTTAACTGCTGTTGGGAGAAGACCGAGCTGAGGTAAAGCAAAGGAAGGCATCAGGAAGGGGTTTGAGGCAGCTCAGTTGGGAGAAATGGTGTGTGTGGGGGCACTGTCTTTATTTTTGATGTGAGGTAAAGGTAAAGGTTCCCCTCGCACATGTGTGCTAGTTGTTCCCGACTCTAGGAGGCAGTACTAATCTCCGTTTCAAAGCCGAAGAGCCAGCGTTGTCCAAAGACGTCTCCATGGTCATGTGGCCGGTATGACTCAATGCTGAAGGTGCACGGAACGCTGTTACCTTCTCACCAAAGGTGGTCCCTATTTTTCTACTTGCATTTTTACATGCTTTCGAACTGCTAGGTTGGCAGAAGCTGAGACAAGTAATGGGAGCTCACTCTGTTACGCGGTGCTCGGGATTTGAACCACTGAATTGCCGACCTTTCTGATTGACAAGCTCAGCACCTTAGCCACTGAGCCGCTGCGCCCCTCTTTATGTGAGGGGAATGATTACAAATTGTGTAATCGGGGAGATGACATTGTGATGCACACAATTTCTCTTGTCGATCCGAGGCAACACATCTGGAGGGGAAGTTAAAAGGAAAATTAGACATTGGGTTGGAGGGAACTTGGTATGTGTGATTGCATGGTAAGGGCCAAAGGAAGGAGGCAATTTTCACCTTCTGGTGAGATTTAATAAATTTAATAAACAAATAAATAATCCTTAAATAAAACTAATCTGTCAGGGTTGCTCTCCTCTAGGACTGACCGGTTTGATTGCCTTGCAGTCGAAGGGACTTGCAGGAGTCTTCTCCAGCACCAGAGTTCAAAGGCCTCCATTCTTTGGCGCTCAGCCTTTCTTATGGTCCAACCTTCACAGCCATCCATTGCAACTGGGAAAACCAGAGCCTTGACTATGCTCACTTTTATTGTCAGGGTGATGTCTCTACTTTTTAGTATGCTGTCTAGATTTGCCTTATTAAGATAACCAAACACAATTGTGCAAATACAGCCAAAATATAGATTTGAAAACTGATCCAGTAAAGCATGTTGTGTGAAAACATCCATATTTTAGTATCACCGTTTGACAGATCAATGCATTTTTCAGGAGTCAGATTTACCCCTGGGATGTTGTCACCATCTTATGCAAGGTATTTCTCATTTGCATCCTCAGTTTCCCTGTCTGTGAAATGGGTTTAGCTGGATCAGGAAATTGAAATGTTCTGAGCCTCAGCATTCCCTCAGGCCTAGCCTCCAGTTCAGGCTCTTGCTGTTTTCATCACACAGCTTGGTTTTCCTGTGAAATGGATCTATGGGGGCTTCCTCCCCAGCAGCAGTCATTGTCTGAAGGCCAAGGAGGTGTGTCCAAGGTTACCCCTGACGTTTTCTATTTCAGAATTCCTGAGATGTCCACCTGCTCTTAAAGGTTGGAGGCCTCTTTTGCTTTTTCAAAGATAGCCTGCTTGATTATGTCATTTATTTATTCCTCCATTGTCATTTATTTATTCTAGGAAGAGTGCAGAGAAGAGCAACAAAGATGATTAGGGAACTGGAGACTAAAACATATGAAGAATGGTTGCAGGAACTAGGTATGTCTAGTTTAATGAAGAGAAGGATTAGGGGAGACATGATAGCAGTCTTCCAATATCTCAGGGTTTACCACAAAGAAGAGGGAGCCAAGCTATTCTCCAAGGCACCTGAGGGTAGAACAAGAAGCAATGGGTGGAAACTAATAAAGGAGAGAAATAACTTAGAACTAAGAAGAAATTTCCTGACAGTTAGAACAATTAATCAGTGGAACAACTTGTCTCCAGAGGTTGTGATTGCTCCAACACTGGAAGTCTTTAAGAAGAGATTGGATAACCACTTGCCTGAAGTGGTGTAGGGTTTCCTACCAGAGCAGTGGGTTTGACTAGAAGACCTCCAAGGTCCCTTCCAACTCTGTTATTCTAAACAGAGTCCAGTTCTAAAATCAAAGACTCTGGCCAGCTTTCCATTCATTGTTCTTGGAGGTTTCCCTTTAGCCAATGAGCCCCTCAAGTTAAAATGGCAACCATGATGGAAGAACACACACACACACACACACACACAGACACACACACACCAGCCACATCTTTGTTTTATTATTATTTATTTTATTCATTACATTTTTTTGCCGTCCATCTTCCCTACAAGATGATCCTAGGTTGGCTTACAAGTTATTAAAGGAATGAAAACAATTAAAATGATAAAACATTAAAACTAGACAGGTTGAAAGAAGATTATGAAAAGCTGTACTATTGCCCCACCACAGCCGCCATCTTGACTTTATGGACAGCCTCAGCCAAATCTTGTCTTCCATTCTCTGCTTTGATTCTGTTTTCTTTGCAGGGCGTTTCGGTGACGGGTGATGGAGACCCACGGCAGAACGGTCTCTCCCTCCTGAGTCTACATACTTCTTCATATGCCCATATGGAGTCGGACGGCTATGGAATGTTAAGAAGTATGTATCTTTGGGATCGATTGTGAGCATGGAGCCTTCTCACCGCTCGGACAGCAGGCCGCTGCAGGAGGAAGGCAGCCAGCAGGCAGATCCGGTTTTCTTGTGCTCCTGGGGCTGGTAAAAAGGAACCAGATCGACTGGCGACTGATTTGGTCCCCTTCAACCAGCTGGGGGGGCACAAACAGCTTCTGGGGTCTTCTGTACACTCACCGTAGGTGTCCACAGAAGGGGAGAAAACTTTGAAGGTGCAGCATTTTCCTTCCTTCTTCCCTCCCTCCCCTCCCTCTCCTTTCTTCCTTCCTTCCCTTCCTCTTCTCCCTCTCCTTCCTTCCTCCTCCAATCCATCTTCTTTCCTCCCTTCCTTCTCCCCATCCATCTTCCTTCCTTCTTCCTCCAATCCATCTTCCTCCCTCCCTCCTTCCCTCCCTCCTTCCCTCCCTCCTCCCTCCCTCTCCTTCCTTCCTCCCCCAATCCATCTTCCTTCCTCCCCTCCCTCTCTTTCCTTCCTTCCTCCTCCAATCCATCTTCCTTTCTCCCTTCCTCCTCCCATCCATCTTCCTTCCTCCCCTCCCTCTCCTTCCTTCTTTCCTTCCTCCTCCCTCCCTCCTCCCATCCCTCCCTCCCTTCCTTCTCCACACTGACATGATAAACTCAACGGACAACCTTGAATGAATCTTGAAAAGCTAGAAACCAAGTGCCAAGGGGAAAAGCAAAAACCAGAAAAATTAGAAAAGGCACAGATATAACATTTTTAAAAAAGAGTACATACAGGGAATATCATCTGGTCTTTTAAAGCAACTTAACATTTAAAAAAGAGTGGATAAACTTTGGAAGTGGCTCCCCAGCTATCTTAGGCCACCTGTATCCCCGGCCCCTTTTCAGCTCCTGAAAGTTTGCAATGCAAAAATATGGCAGCAGGACATCCCTCAGAGGGATTGACAATGAAACAAGAAGCAAAGAGGCTATTTTATTTTTTTAAGTCTCCTCCTTCTGATATCTCCCAAAGTGAAGGAGCTCAGCCCCTTCAGTGTCTTTCTGATTGATGCTTTGAAGAACAGGCTAAAAAAACACCTCCATCTAGAACAGGGGTCGGCAACCTTAAACACTCCTAACCGGAAGCCCCCCCCCATTCAATTCTGGAGCCGACTGAAAGTCTCCTCCTAGCACAGCGCCCTTTTTCCTCTACTTGTCCTAACCAAAAGCCCTATCAATTGTGACAGGGAGCCACAGCAGAGGGATGAAAGATCCACATGCTGCTCCAGAGCTGTGGGTTGCTGACCCCTGGTCTAGAAACTTCCCTCTCAAGCTAGTTGTGAACCATAAAGAAGCCAGTGAGCATCTTTGCCCATTCTTGCACCTCTGGCTCCTTCATTGTAGGTCTAAGCCTCTGCAGGTAACCCTCACCTGTCTCTTTCTGTCCTCCAGCTTCTTTTTCCAGTCAGAATCCAGACTGGGAGCTCATGGAGATACAAGGTTGGTTGGTGTTTTAATTTGATTTGCTATTGAAACTCTGCAAAGATCTGCACTTGTATTCTTTTTATCACATTCTTATTGCTCTCTGTTGCCATAAAGCTTATCATATTACTAGCACTATCATAAATGAGAGAACAGATGCCAGATGTTTTACCAATCATACTGCGGTCTTTTTTTCCTCCTGAATAGTGTTTCTAATCCAGAAGAGAAGGCATCATTTCAGATGGGAAGCAAAGGAAATCACCATAAATTTTGACAAGAGCTAGCAAGGGAAGGTCGCCTGGGTTGAACGGCATCTTCTTGTTGTCCCTTCCAGCTCTACAATTCTACAATTTTATGATCTGAATTCTTGCACAGAGCCAATATTTTTAGTGATTGTTGCTGATAATAAAGCTAATTCATATTTTAAAATAAGACCAGATACTCGAATTGCTCACCCCAGCAAACATTTCCACCCAGGTATTTCTTACCAAAAGGGTGGCTCAGTAGCTAAGATGCTGAGCTTGTCGATCAGAAGGTCGGCAGTTCAGCAGTTCGAATCCCTAACACCACGTAATGGAGTGAGCTCCCACTACTTGTCACAGCTTCTGCCAACCTAGCAGTTTAAAAATGCAAGTGGAAAAATAGGAACCACCTTTGGTGGGAAGATAACAGCTTTCCGTGCCCTTTCGGCGTTTAGTCATGCCAGCCACATGACCATGGAGATGTCTTTGGACAGCGCTGGCTCTTCGGCTTTGAAACGGAGTTGAGCATCGGGCCCTAGAGTCAGGAACAACTAGCACATATGTGCAGGGGAACCTTTACCTTTATTTCTAACCAACCCTTTTCTCAATTGGTTGGACATTACTTCTTCCAGACTGTCTCATCGACTTCTGAGTGCACCAAAGAACTAAGAAGGTTGGTACAATCAGGAGCTTCCAGGAGGAGAAACTCAGAAATACCTCCGACCGCCCCCAAACCCCTCCCCCCACAAGATCAATAGTGAGCATGGAAGCTTCTTCACAAATTCTCAAAGTGGCTCAAAACGTCTGTGCCACAACCACCACAATCACAGGTCTAAGACAAAAACTCTGATGCACCTAGTGGTGGCTGAAGATGCCATGGATAAACAAGACCAAAAATAGAGTGCCAGTGCCCACCTAGGGACATTCACAGGAGGGGAGATGTCACAAAGAAATTAAGATGTTACAAGTGACAGCCCAATTAAAACCCTGCCCTTACTTACGTGTTCCATGGGAGGAACTTCAGTCAAATGACCAAGGTTGATGCCATTATTGTTTTTACTATCTCTGGTGGACACCCTTGTGCCACCCTCCCCCCCCTCATATTTCAGGTGAAGAAATCCATCCCTACCAAAGCCCACCAGAAAATGTAAGGGTTATGTTCTCATTGTATTGTACTTGGATTATTAGATTCTGCAGTAGGTGACTCTTCATTCATTCATTCTTAGGGCTTCTTGTGTTCTTTTTTTCAAGGCTGGTCTTTGAATCTTTGACTGCTGACTTCTGGTTGAATTCCAAAAATCTCTGAGCCCCTGTGTAAGGTCCTGACATGAATAGGGAAGAAAGTGCTGGTCTCCTACTGTCTTTACTAGCACTAGTGCAACCAACACACTGTTGTGCAGCCAACTCACAGCTGTCCAATAGGGAAAGAAGCAGTTTGTGTTGGAGATACTGCAGAGGTGGTATTCAGCAGGTTCCGACCACTTCTGGAGAACTGGTAGCGGAAATTTTGAGCAGTTCAGAGAACCAGTAAATACCACCTCTGGTTGGCCCCACCCCATCTATTCTCTGCCTCCCAAATCCCAGCTGATCAGGAAGGAATGGGGATTTTGCAGTATCCTTCCCCTGCCACACTCATCAAGCCATGGCCACCAAGCCATGCCCACAGAACCAGTAGTAAAAAAAATTGAATCCCACCACTGGGATATGGCCATATATTCAGTGACCAAGATCATAGATGTCTCAATGATTAGATCATATGAGGTAATCAATCTTCTTCTTCCTACGAAGGGTTCCCTCTTTCTGTGAATCAAGCCAGTGATTGCCCCCTTGTAAATGGCCATAGGGGGAACTGCAGGGCATAAAGAATCGAAGGGACTTACTCTCTGGAAACAAATACTGTGGGGTTAAGACAACTGTAACATCCCTCCGGGGGGGGGGGTGTCTGTGTGTGTCCATGTATGTTCCAGCATAACCCTGGAATGCCTGGGCCACTGAAATGAAAAGAACTGAATTATATCTATAGTGTCAAGTCACAGTACTTTGGACAGTGATAGTGTGCATTTTGGATTCAAATTCTGTTAAGATACAGCCTGTTGTGCCTTAAAATGGATTCTACTGTACAGCACAGTGGAGTTGCCATGGTAATGGCTTCCCAGTACTCCACAAAGGGTCTCCTTCTAATACAGGATTGGGATAAATACATACTTGGGCTACGCCGGGTTATCAGCTAGTATAGAATAATAGAGTTAGAGGGGATCCACTCTAGTCTGAGTCCCTTAAGAGCAGGAGACCCTATACCTTTCTGGACAAATGTCTATCCAATTTCTTCTTAGAAACCTACAGGGATGGAGCACCAGCAACTTCCAGACGTAGGCTGTTCCACTGATTAATTGTTTTCACCCACAGGACGTTTCTTCTTAATTCTAGGTTGGATCTCTCTTTGATAAGTTTCCATCTGTTACTCGAGGGCTTTGGAGAACAGGTTGACCCCCCCCCCCCTTTTCTCTATGACAGCCCCTCAGATATTGGAAGACTGCTATCATGTTATCCCTAGTTGTTCTTTTCATTAGACTGGACTACCTTGTTCCCTCGATCGCTTATTGTAGGGTTTAGCCTCCTGTCTCCTAATCGTCTGTTGCTTTTCTCTGCACTCCTCCTAGAATCTCATCTTTTTTCTGTAGTGAAAACCAGAGCTAGATGCAGTATTCCAAGTATGGTCTTACCAGTGCAGTATAAAGCAGTACTAACACCTCACATGATCTTAATATCATCCCTCTGTTGGTAGCCAAGGAGTACATTGGTTGTCTACTAGGATATCTATGTTCTGACCTAGGCTTCCTCAAACCACGAATCAGACTCCTTGTCCCAACAAAAAGCCCTTTTTATTAATTTACTTTGAATTCAACCTATTCACATCCAGCAAAGTCTTTCAAGGGAGGATTTACAGTCACAGACCTTATCTGGCTTGGAGAGCTGCCACGCCGATATCTGCAAAACCTGGCAAGGAGTCTCGGAGAGTCACAAACCGATTAAGTGAACTAATTGTCTCCTGCAAACTCCACTCCCCTTTCGCTCTTCTTTTATTCCATATGGGAGGGGTTTTCACCATCTACCTGTGGCCTTACTCCCAAGGTAACCCTTGTTCCTTAGCTGTTCCCTGCAACTCTGTGCATGCGCACACTGGGAACAGGCTCCAGCTGTTCTTGTGCTTCACTGATGTCTGACTCCAAAGGCAGCTGATAACTTTCAGACAGCCCTGGCCACATTTCTGCCTCCGACACAGAGCCCTCATCATAGCCTTCCCCAGACTCCAGGACTGGCCCATGTTCCTCCCCAACTTCCTCACTGTCTGAATCTGCTGCCAGCTCCACTGGTCGCTGGTGGGCCACAATAGCTGGTAGCCAAGGAGTACATTGTCTTTTTGGGTAGCTGCAGCAAATGGCTGGCTCATAGGTAAGTGGTTGGCCACTAGGATACCTAGAGCCCTCTCACAGTTACTGCTGTTGAGCCAAGAGATACAGTAGGTAATAAGTGTCAGGACCCACTGAGGCAGGACGAGGACTTTGCAGCTTTGAGAGAGCCCAGATTCCGCACTACCTAGCTTCCTTTGAAAATAGTTACAACAGATCCCATTGTAACTTAGCAGGATGCCAGGTTCATACAATAGGCTAAGACAATCAAGTCCTTCAACAAAGTTGAGCCAAACCCTCCTTCCCATCTCTTTTTATAGCTCAGTCTCAGGATGCTGTCTGAATGCAGCCACTCGATGGCAGCATCGCTCCTTAATAGCCTACGGACTGCCTAAACTGAAAAGACTTAAAAAACATAGTTTGACATGAAATATTCCTTATTCCACAGCTTGGCTTCTTATATTGTTATTCTCCCTTCCATCGGATGGCCAAACTTTGAGGGTTCAGAGGCCATCATTAGCCATGTTTAGCACCTGATCACAGTGAATGTGACAATGATCCCTAGTCAACCAGTAAGTTTCATATGTACAGTGTAGGGACTAAAAGTCCATGATGGCTGGAGAATTCTGGGAATTGAAGTCCACTCATCTTCAAGTTGCCATGGTTAAGAAATAATGGTCTAGATCAGTGATGGCAAACTTTTTTGGCTCGTGTGCGATAAGGGGGGGAATGCAGAGGGGTCATTCGTGGGCGTGCCGCACCCATAATGCAACGCGCGACCCCCCTAGTGTGCATGTGCGCATGAGAGGCGCTCCCCCCCATTTTTTGCATGCTTTTTTCACCCTCCCCAGGGGGAGAATGAAAACAACCATCCCCCCCCCCGAGACCCTCCGGAGGCTTCAGGGACATTCAGGAGGCTTAAACTGACCCTACGAGAAAACCGGAAGTCCGTTCCCGAACTTCCAGTTTGCCCATAGGGCCTGTTTTTTGCACTCCAGAGCTTCAGGGAAGCTCCTGAAGCCTCTGGGGGGCCTCCAGGTGGGGGGTGGGGAGCTTTTTTCCTATAAAGCCTCTGGAGACTGGAGAAGGCAAAAAATGGCTTTAAAAAAGGCTGAACTCCTCATGTGCCCTACAAATGGCTCCGTGTGCCACCTGTGGCACGCGTGCCATAGGTTTGCCATCCTGGATCTAGATTCTAGATTCTTCTTGATGTTTGATGAACTTAGGGTTACCTGATCTGAGCTCTATAAAGCCCTAGTAAGACCACGCCTAGAGTACTGCATCCAGATTGGTCACCATATATAAAAAAGATGTTGAGACTCTAGAAAAAGTGCAGAGAAGAGCAACCAGGATGATTAGGGGACTGGAGGCTAAAACATATGAAGAACAGTTGCAGGAACTGGGCATGGCTGGTCTAGTGAAGAAAAGGACCAGGGGAGACATGAGAGCAGTCTTCCAATATTTGAGGGGCTGCCATAGAGAGGAGGGGGTCCAGCTATTTTCTTCAAAGCACCTGAAGGCCAGACAAGGAATAATGGATGGAAAGTGACCAAGGAGAGATTCAACCTAGAAATAAGGAGGAACTTTCTGAGAGTGAGAACAATCAACTAATGGAACAGAAGTTGCCTTTGGAAGTTTTGGGGGCTTCATCACTTGAGACTTTCAAGAAGATACTGGACTGCCATTGGCAGAAATGGTGTATGGTCTCCTGCTTGAGCGGGGGGGTTGGATTAGATGACCTATGTTAATCTATTAAGCCAATTGAGGAAGCCAGAGTCACATAACTATGTGATTTATTTAAAGATTACATGATCTGTTAAGCTATAAAAATCTAGATCTCAACTATATGACAGAAAATACTGATGAAAGATTGAGGAAATATTGTGTAGCTCCACAATCTGTTCTTCTATACATACATACATACATACATACATACATACATACATACATACATACATACATCAATAACAATAGCAGTTAGACTTATATACCACTTCATAGGGCTTTCAGCCCTCTCTAAGCGGTTTACAGAGTCAGCATATTGCCCCCAACAATCCGGGTCCTCATTTTACCCACCTCGGAAGGATGGAAGGCTGAGTCAACCCTGAGCCGGTGAGATTTGAACAGCCGAACTGCAGAACTGCAGTCAGCTGAAGTAGCCTGCAGTGCTGCATTTAACCACTGCGCCACCTCGGCTCTGCATACACACACAAACACACACATATATATGTGTACTTGTTATCATTTTAAGGTTTTTAATAACAATACTATTTGTAATTGCCTTGTAAATATTGCTTTTTAGCTTTCTGGTACACCTTCTGGAGTCACTTGTCTCTGAGATGGGCAGGCATATAAATTGAATGAATAAATAAAACAAAAAGCAGCAATTTCTGTATCTTTTGGTGGTAGCTTGGATTTTTTTCAGTACAAACATGGTAGTCCAAAGGAAGACAGGCATTCTTTACTATTCTCTGTTGAGGCCAGTGGGTGCTAAATAAAAAAAGGAAGATTCAGTACAATACAATATAATACGGTGTCATATGTGGCACAGATGATAGGAAAGCAATTTTCTTGAAAAAAGGAATGCCAACAGGGAGGTCAAAAAACATTGGCTGGGGAATTCTGGGAGTTGAAGTTCACCTATCTTCAAGTTCCCAAGTTTGAGAAACACTGCCCAAGATTGTCTCTTTATGCTGCCCACCTATTCTGCACTGCACACAGTGGCTCAGTGGCTAAGACTATGAGCTTGTCACTCAGAAAGGTCGGCAGTTCGGCGGTTTGAATCCCTAGTGCTGCTCATCACAATCAGCCAGATGTTTAGACTGGATTTGGCATTTTAGTCCATCTATCAAGTCCTGGTCATGGACTTTGGGTAGGCAGATGCTGTTTGAGGTTGTTGCAAAATATATTGTTGCAGGATGATGATGATTATATATGCAGCAATGTGAAATCATATGTCCCAATTCTTTAGCTGATAATGGCCTTCATGTGCATTGAGTTCTTCTGAAGAATATAGGATGTTGTAATATATTGATCCCTAGAGCAGCATAACGGAGTGAGCTCCCATTACTTGTCCCAGCTTCTGCCACCTAGCAGTTCCAAAGCATGTAAAAATGCAAGTAGAAAAATAGGAAACACCTTTGGTGGGAAGGTAACAGTTTTCCATGTTCCTTCAGCATTTAGTCATGCCAGCCACATGACTACGAAGATGTCTTTGGACAGCTCTGGCTCTTCGGCTTTGAAACAGAGATGAGCACCACCCTCTAGAGTCGGGAATGACTAGCACATATGTGCGAGAAGAACCTTTACCTTTACCTATCCTGCACTGACTGCAAAATTCTGCAACCTTATTTTGAAAATGTTAGTGAGGAATTGGGGATAAAGCTTGCAGATCTTATTATGGCCACTGGAAGGCAACCTAAACAACATGTTGTCCAAAAAATCTGCTATTTAATATTTAGCTACCTGCAAAGATGGTCCACCTAGAGATGCCATTGAACTGCAGCTCCCTTCAGCATCAACCAATATGGTCACTGCTGAGAGATGCTAGGCATAATCACTCACCCACATATGTCAATCCACAGTGGTAGGTCTGTGTACAGTCTTGATCAAAAAAGCAGATGGTGGCTGTCACCAACCTAATGCCCTCCAGATATGTTGGGGTTATAATTTCTGAATTAGCAGCCCATGTAATTATGGCTAAGCAGTAATGAATATTACATTCTGGCATTCCTGGGAATTAATCAGTTGAGGGGTACAAGATGTAAAGAAATTTCCTCATGGCTTAGGATGCTTTCTGGAGCTGAAGATACCAGTAGGTGCCCAGCTGAGAAATGCATCAATCATTTCTAGATCTTGCTTCTTGCAGGATCAACTTTTAGAATCTCAGCTGAGTTGCTGTGATGGAATGTAGCCAAGATTCCCAGGAAGGAAGGGCTGTGTCAGCCTCTGACAGGCTGCATTTCAGAGGAACAAGAGACAGCAAACTTTAGATACTTAGATTGGGAGGAAGAGAGTCAAGATAGCTTCTTCCGAAAAGTTCTCAAGTATGTCTTTAATGGGGGAAGGAGATGCTTTGCTTTGGCAATATTTCTGCCTATAGCTGTGGAACACTAAGGGGAACTGCTTAGAAGTAACTCTGCATGTCTTTCTTGTTTTGGGGAGGGGGGGGGATGACAATTGCTGCATCAAACCTAAGGAGAAACACATGCAGACTTGGTATTCGGCCAGTTCCGACCGTTAGCGGAAATTTTGAGTATTTCGGAAAACCGGCAAATGCCACCTCTGGCTGGCCCCACCCCCATCTATTCTCTTCCTCCGGAGTCCCAGCTGATCGGCTGAGTCTTCTTCTGTTGCCCTGCACAGCAGAACGGAGCTGGAAATCAGGTTAGTGGAGTGGAAAGGGAATGGAGATTTTGCAGTATCCTTCCCCTGCCACTCCCACCAAGCCACTCCCACAAAACTGGTAGTAAAAAATTTTGAATCCCACCACTGCACACATGCCAAAGCTTTGAGCTATTCTGACCTGGGGGATAAGGAGCAAGGGAGATCTAAACACACAGTTGTGATGGTCCTACCTGCAATTCCAGGAGGCCATCACTGATTGCATGTGATAATCACATAATAGTATTAGTTCATCCCCTTTTCCTATCAACAAGAATCCTTCCAACTGCAATGCTGTCTCGGAGAGGATCCAAAAAGCTGACGGTATGGAAAGAGTATTCAAGGAAATGGAAACATCCCTCCATATTTTGTAACAGGCTGGAGAAAAGGTTAGGCATCAAGTGGATGGGAGAGAACATGGCATACATTTCTGGCTAATAACTGAGCACCGGTTGGCTGGCAGTTCTCAACGTTTGGCTATTGCCACAAAAGGACAAGCAAAAAGTTGGGTCTGGATTTCTAGCCCATTTAAAACAAGTCTCATCTTCATAGTATTCCTATGTCCAGAAAGATCTGGAATGGTCACTGATTTTCAAGATCAGTGAAAGGATTTCAAAGACTTCACAGGAAGATGAACAGAACAGAATAACAGAGTTGGATGGGACCTTGGAGGTCTTCTAGTCCAACCCCCTGCTCACAGTGGCTGTCCAATCTCTTCTTAAAAGCCTCCAATGATGGAGCACCCACAACCTCTGAAGGCAAGTTGTTCCACAGATTAATTGTTCTCACTGTCAGGAAATTCCTCTTCAGTGCTAGGTTGCTTCTCTGCTTGATTAGTTCCCATCCATTGCTTCTTGTCGTGCCTTTGTGGCAACCCCACTGCTATCATGTCAGCCCTGGTCCTTCTTTTCACTAGACTAGACAAACTCAATTCTGGTAACAGTTCTCCCACCTTCAGCCCCCGGATCATCTTTGTTGCTTCCCATTATCATATTTTTGTACCACACACTTTCTCTCCATTGTTAAATTAATCCATTTTCTGGGTTTACATGGAACTCTAAATCGCTAATTAATCAAACTGTTAAAGACTTTTTGTTAATTAAATGTGGATGAGTGGGTGGAAGTGGAGGAAACATTTATCACGATTGCAGAAGTCACAGCATTGGGTGAGGTAGTTAATTCCTACAGAAAGGGAATTAGAAAACAATCTTCTTAGGTTACAGAAGTGGGATGAGAAGAACGAACTGAACTGAGCAGAGACAATTGCCAAGTCTATCACTTAGGAGACAGAGAACAAATGCAGAAACGAATTGGGGCAAGACCGACTAGGCAGTGGGACTTGTGAAACAAATTGGAGGAAGCAGGAGAAACATGATTTATGGATTCTTTCCACCACTTTTATAATATCTTTGCTATGGATAACAGGATAGGTGTTCTGACCTAGGCTTCTCCAGCACAAAGCCAAGATCTTGTCCCAATAAACCCCTTTTATTTAATTTGTCTCCAGCAAAGTCTTTCCTCTCCCACAGTCTTAAGTGTCAAGATAGTTCACAATTACCGACCCTTCTCAGGCTTGGAGAGTGGCCAGGACGATATCTTTCAGATGCCGCAATACTTGGCAAGAATGCAGGAATGCGGGAATGAACTAATTGTCTCCTGCAAACTCCACTCCTCTTTCGCTCTTCTTTTATTCCCTATGGGAAGGGGCTATTCATTGTCCACCTGTGGCTTTACTCCCAAGTTGACCCCTGTTCTTTAGCTGTTCCCTAAACACCAAGGGGTGTTCTGACCCAGGCTTCCCAAGAGCAGGAAGCAAACTTCTTGTCCAACAAAAATACCTTTTATTAATTGACTGTGAATTCTGCTCATTCATATCCAGCAAAGTCTTTCAAGGGAGGATTTACAGTCACAGACCTTCTCTGGCTTGGAGAGCTGCCAGGCTGATAGCTGCAAAACTTGGCAAGGAGTCTCAGAGAGTCACGAACCAATTAAGCAAACTAATTGTCTCCTGCAAACTCCACTTCCCTTTTGGTCATCTTTTATTTCCTCTGGGAGGGGCCATTCATCATCCACCTGTGGTCTTACTCCCAAGTTGACCCCTGTTCTTTAGTTGTTGTTCCCTTCTTCTGGCAACTCTGCGCATGCGCACACTGGGAACAGGCTCCAGCTGTTCGTCTGCCTCACTGATGTCTGACTCTGAAGGCAGCTGATAACTGGCATACGGCTCTGACCCCCTCTCTGCCTCCGACACAGAGCCCTCCTCAGAGCCTTCCCGGACTCCAGGACTGGCCCATGTTCCTCCCCAACCTCCTCACTTTCCAAATCTGCTGCCAGCTCCTGGTGGGCCACAACAATAGGAAGGAACAGATAGGAGGGCTTAGGAGGCAGCAGTTAGCAGCATGTCTCCCCAAGTGTGGGTTACACCTCCAAATGCTGTCATTGACATTGGCACATACCCAAGGCCATGCCAGGAAAGCCCTTTAGACTCCTGGCAAGTCCTTTGGCGTCCCATCCCACCTTCCTCTCAGCTGGGTGATTAGGAATCAACCATTGTCCATTTGCCACATTTGGAAAAAAGAGAGAAGGAATATGGATTTCCACCCATAGAGGGCCTGCCTAGAAGATAAAGCAGTCCAGGGTCTGAACTGCATCACCGCTCCTCCTGGTACCTTTGGAATTTGCTCCCTCCACAAGCGCTTTTGACATTGTTTGGGTCAGACTCTGGACCACGTGCTTCTCTCCTCTGGGTGGGCAGCTGGGTCAAAAATAAAGACATTTGTGCAGAGCCACAACCCCTTGGCTGGAGGCAAGGGAAAAAAGGATGACGAGAGACACAAGAGAGCAAGCCAACCTTTGGATCGCCAAGTAGCAACACATCGGAGAGATAAGGGATGACAACACCACAACAGAGGAGCGCATGACAGTCAAAAGAACAAGAAGGATTTTGGGGCAGCAGAGTTCAGCTACTGGCTGTCAGCTTGCCAAGAACAGGCTATTTTGAGCTGCTCTTCAGAAAGTATGCTAGGCTTGTACTGTACCAGCTGAGCAGACATGTATGTGCAGCTTCCGTCTGCCAATTTATGGATATGTTGAGGTCTCTAACCTTCTGCAATTGCTGGAAGCATTCTGCTGAGCCATGACACTGGGAACTAAAAGGGGAAAGTGGTGCAACTGGAGACCAAATGGGAGGGCAGGATCCTCCCTTCTTAAGCCAAGCCTCAGTTAAAGGAATTGGATGGGGGAGGGGAGAAGGGGAAGAGGAAAGAGGGAGGAGAAGGAAGAGGGGGAGGTGGATCTGCTGTCTTGCTTTCTGTCCCAGATTTGAAACATCTATGGATGTTCACTAGGGTGCTGGAGAAGACTCCTGCGAGTCCCTTGGACTGCAAGGCGATCAAACCGGTCAGTCCTAGAGGAGATCAACCCTGACTGCTCTTTAGAAGCCCAGATCCTGAAGATGAAACTCAAACACTTTGGCCACCTAATGAGAAGGAAGGACTCACTGGAGAAGAGCCTCATGCTGGGAAAGATGGAGGGCAAAAGAAGGAGATGGCAGAGAATGAGGTTGCTGGATAGAGTCACCAAAGCAGTAGGCGTGAATTTAAATGGACTCCAGAGGATGGTAGAGGACAGGAAGGCCTGGAGAAACATTGTCCATGGGGTCGCGATGGGTCAGACACGACTTTGCAACTAACAACAACAAGGGATGTTCACAGGGATGGTAAAAAAGCCAAGTTGGCATCTGTGACTGTATAATTGAAGCCCTGCCTTTTAAAATGTGAAATGTACACATAAACTCATCTTTAAAAAGAAGCAAGGTTTTGATTGTGCAGTTAGACAACTATCCTGACTTTTTTGACCTTCCTCTATCCAGTCCTGCAAACATCAGTTCCATGTTCACAAGGTGCTTCTGCGTGGCCTGAAGAGTGCTGGTTTCTTGTCTTGACCATTGCAGGCCTTCCAGTTTTGAGAAAGTCCATGAACTAGCAGTTTGTAAGGGATGTGTAGAAGCTGCGCCTCCTCAGCTTCTCCTAGGAAATGAGGTGGGCAGTTGGCCAGACAGCTGAATGATGTGTGGCAACACCACACAAGGGAGGACAATGCAGGAGAAAGCCAGAAGCCATGTGGTTGTGTCTTCTCTTGCCTTAGCCACTCATCTTGAGCAACCCTGAGATTAGGACAGAAAAATTTGCCACATGCCCTCTTTTTGCAAGATAATTAAAACAACAAAAACGAAAACCATTTGCTAAATGATCTGTTTCCCATCAAATGTCCAAGTGTGCACTTTTCTTCCTTTGCTCTTATAATATTTCTTGCAGGCTTTGACTATAACAAACGTTCATTCATTTGCCATTAAAACAACCTTTTCCCAAATCTGAGGTCCTGAATATCGTCAATGGGGGGGTGTCTATTACTTTAAAAAGACAATCGTTTTGATATAACAATCCTCCAGTCTGTATTTGGAGTTGGGAATTTTGTGGCCTCATAAATTGCCAGGAAACGTGGTGGCTCAATGACTAAAGATGCTGAGTTTGTCGATCAGAAAGGTCGGCAGTTCGGCGGTTCGAATCCCAAGCCCCACATAACGGAGTGAGCTTCCGTTATTTGTCCCAGCTTCTGCCAACCTAGCAGTTCGAAAGCATGTAAAAAATGCAAGCGGAAAAATAGGAACCACCTTTGGTGGGAAGGTAACAGCGTTCCGTGTGGCTTTGGTGTTTAGTCATGCTGGCCACATGACCACAAAGACGTCTTCGGACAGTGCTGGCTCTTCGGCTTTGAAATAGAGATGAGCACCGCTCCCTAGAGTCGGGAACAACTAGCATGCTTGTGCAAGGGGAACCTTTACCTTTACCTATAAATTGCCAGATATATTTATAATTATGAAGGAAAACCAGTGTGTGAAGTCTGGCAGAATACCTTGGACGTGCAAAGTAAAGCTCAGGGTGTACTTTTGAAGTTTGTCCTGATTGTATCATACCTCTCAGTTCAGTGCCAAGCCTCGCGTAGGGGCTTTCAATCAATATCACCTAGTATGCACGTGGCCATCAGTTTTTTTGTTGATAGCCCATCCCAGAGTTTAGATTAGCAAACATTCCTTGTTTATCTCTCTGCCTCTGCAAGGAGCATGGTTGCTATGACCTAGAGAGACTTCTTGCCCTGATCACCTAAAGCTCAACTTTACTCCCAGCTACCGTTTCAAGAGACTCAGCTTTCATTGGCTGCTGAGAAGTCAGGACACAATCCTAGGTGACCATTGGTTGGCTTTAATGGGTAGAGACTTCCCCCTCTCTCCTTAGTGTTTGGGTGGACAAGAGTGAAGAAGGAATGAGATGATTCTGCTGACTGAGCATTGAGTCTCAGTCAGTCTCCTCCTGACCAAATTCAGGTTAACAACGAGGGAGTGACAGAAGCTGAGGGTCACCTCAGTTGGTTTCTGAGAATTACTCACGTTGTCAATGAGATCTTCTCCGAGGAATTCGGCAAACATCTTCAGTTCACCCTTCCTCCACTCGATTGATGTTCTCAACAAATCCATGCTGGGTTTAGCCCAGGGGTGGGTTGCTCCTGGTATTACTGCCAGTTCAGTCCACACGCATGCACATTTGCACAAAAATTGGTCTCCGTGTGCGCAAAACATTTTAAAAAATCAAATTCGTGCAATTACAATTGTTCTGCGCAGAACCGAAAATCAAGATGGCGGCCCCTTAGGAGAATCGGTTCGCGGGTGTGGTAGGCCTGGGTCGCTGTCGGTTCTAGAGGCCCAGGCTGCCAAACCACTATCGGTTTGGCTGAACCAGTCTGAACTGGTAGGAACCCACCTCTGGTTTAGCCTGGGAAACAAGCAACTGACCCTCTCAAGAGGTCATCTGATGAAGCTTGTAACTGAGCAAGAATTCAAGATGAGACTGTCCACTCAGTGGTGGGTTGCCAATTTTTTTACGGTTTGGGCGCGCTCCCAACCACACACAATGCTTCTGCACATGTGCTGAAACATCTGGGCAGGTGGGTGGAGCCTCCCGGCGCTGCTACTATCAGTTCACCCGATCCAGGCCGAACCGCCAGCCCACCTCTGTCTCCACTCCTGTCTGACAACCTTCTGACTCTTCCATGAGGAACATCTGTAGACCCAAAACATCTGTCTCTTGAATCTGGAACCTTCTCTAAGCATAACAAACAAATACTTGTTTGATATGCTTAAAGAAGGTTCCAGATATCTGTGGAGATTCTCAATCATCCAGGCCACGGTTGTCCCAAAAGTGCTTTTCAAAAGTCAACTAGACTTTCTTACTTTTTTCTTTGAAAACGTTCCACTTCTCTTCCAAGGAGCTTCTTCAGTTCTTCTGAAGAAGCTACTTGAATGAGAATAGATTGAAATGTATTCCCCCAAGCCCAGTTCTGTTCACTCACTGAGCTTCATTGTTATTGCTATTTATCTATTTTCTGTACATTTCTTTGCTTGAGCATGTTTTTAAAAAATGTTAATGTTTCGACTATAAAGTTTTGTCGTCTGCCTAGAAATTTTGGTTTGGTGTGGATTCTTTAAAAAAAAAGAGGCAATTTTCTGTTATGTTGGTACAGGAAAAATGGCAGAAGTACAAAGTTAAGATTCAGGGCTTTTTAAAAAAAGGAAGCATTCTAGTCCCTAAATTCAGGAAAAAGAGAAAATTTGGCCCCACCCACGTTTGTGAGATAACCCCTCGCACTTGATATCATTGTTCTCCTCTGTTCCGCCTTCCCAATGTTAATCCAGCCTTCTGTATTAAAAGTTGACATGGAGCAGTAATATCTAGAATAGAATAATAGAGTTGGAAGGGACCTTGGAGGTCTTCTAGTCCAACCCCCTGGCTAGGCAGGAGACCCTATACCATTTCAGACAAATGGCTATCCAACATCTTCTTAAAAACTTCCAGTGTTGGGGCATTCACAACTTCTGGAGGCAAGCTGTTCCACTGATTAATTGTTCTAAGTTGCTTCTCTCCTTGATTAGTTTCCACCCATTGCGTCTTGTTCTGCCCTCAGGTGCTTTGGAGAATAGCTTGACTCCCTCTTCTTTGGGGCAGCCCCTGAGATATTGGAGCACTGCTATCATGTATCCCCTAGTCCTTCTTTTCATTAAATTAGACATATCCAGTTCCTGCAACCGTTCTTTATATGTTTTAGCCTCCAGTCCCCTAATCGTCTTTGTTGCCCTTCTCTGCACTCTTTCTAGAGTCTCCACATCTTCTCTACATGGTGGTGACCAAAACTGGATGCCGTATTCCAAGTGTGGCCTTACCAAGGCCTTATAAAGTGGCATTAACCCTTCATTTGATCTTGATCGGGCCCACTTATGTGGAGTTTTGGTGCTTGGCAAGATTTTTAGGCAGTCAGCCAACCAAAAGCTTTGCGTTTTAGCCAAGGGGAGAAAAACCTTCATGCCAGCCAGAAAGTTGCACCCAGATAGTGGCAGGATACCTACAGCACTGACTCTGTTAGTGGCGGGATGTCTACAGCAGAGCAGGACAAGTTGTGGCAAGCAGCCCCACCCTGCGGTGGCGTCACTGAGCAAGACCATCCTTTCCATCGCCGGGAGACAGTGGTATCAGTGCCCATCCTCAGATGCCAAGAAAGCTCATGTTGCTGCTTGCCACAGGCCAGGCAGCCCCCATGGCTCATGTTCTGATAGTAATTGCTAATTGCCTGGTTTTTGCTGAAAACCAACAGTCAAAGCATCTCTCTTTTTACCACCTCTGCTTTGATGTTTATTTTTCTTTTTTTAATCTGGGAATCAAGTTATGCCAATTGACTTTCCTAGCTCTAGGAAGGCTGTGGGGTGAGCTGCCCTTTTGCTGAGTAATGAGGGACCACCAAGTCTTGAATTAGCCTATATTTTGTAGGAGGTTAGCACCCACCCCTCTCCTAGGAAAATGAGGGATTTTAGGAAATATTAAAAAGCAGAATATTTCCCCTAAAAGGGAGGCAGAAGCTTACTCCCCACACACACACCTTTGGTAATGGGCCATTAAGTCCCGAGCCAGTCTATTCTACATAACAAAGATCTACCTCCTTCAGGAAGAGCCGTAGGAGGAATCCCAATGCCCTTTCATTACATCATCACCCAGCAAGAGTCAACCAAGCCTGGGACTCAGCACAGCCTACAGAGTTGCCCCTGCATGGCCCCATGGGAGTCTGACAACCAATCAGAATATAAGTTCAAATTCAAAGCCCAACATAGGGTATAAATCTCTCTCTACCTCTTTCCCATGTGCTTTTTTTGCCCAGGGCCTCAAACCATGTCATCCTGCCCACCATTAAACCATCTTTCAAGCAGTCCCCATGTTTCCAGTGTCTTTCTCCTCACTTGGAACTGAACCCAGATGGACATTTCTTCCAACAGTTCCTTATGGCTGCAAAAATTAGACCCTCTGAAAAAGGCAGATAGGAGAAGGGTGGATGCCTTTGAACTGTGGTGCTGGAGGCGACTGTTACTCATCCTGTAGACTGCAAAAATAACAAAGTCCTACACTGAACTTCACCCAAAATATGACCTGAAGCCAAGATCGCTAAACAGAGACTGTCATATTTAGTCATGCCATGAGAGCTGGTTCACTTGAAATGTCAATCAGGGTGGGAGTGATCAGCAGAAAAAGGAGAATTGGCCACCCTAATACCCATTGGCTGGACACTATAAAATATGACACTGAGATGACCATGGTAAATCTGAAGGAGGTGGTGCAAGACAGAGAAGATGGAGAGTGCTAATCCATAAAGTGACCGAAGGTTGGACATGACTCAAGGGCTGATAACAATGCTGGTTTCTGCAGAAAAGTGAAGCTGTTAGGTGCAGAGTAAGCTTCACACGGCTCAAAAGTGTCCCTCATCTCAAATGGAAATGTGGTTCTTTCCAATGAGATACCAAGGTGGCTCTCAATGTTTTTTCTCTTATAGATGTCAGGCAAAACTTATTTTCATTCTACTGAGTCTCCAGATGTTTCTTCTGCAACTGGCAACATCTAGAGCAGTGTTTTTCCCCAACTCTGGCAACTTTAAGATGTGTGGACTTCAACTCCCAGAATTCTCCAGCTAGCCATTGTGGCTTTGGCCATGCAAACTGATCTTGCTAATTGATTGCCCTGAATGAGTTTTGAAAGCTTTCCAGCTTTGCTGCTACAGTAAGGTGACCAGATGTCCCGATTTCAGCGGGTCAATCACGCTTTATAACAATTTGTCCCGTGTCCCAGGCCGTTTTAAAAAAGTCCCGATTTTCTGGCTTCATGTTGAAAGCCCAGTGGATTTGCTTAAGAAATCCTAACCGGGGCAAGACAAAAGACACCCTGTCTAATCCCTCTCTCTGTCTCAGTACTTTCATTGAAGATATTAAAACATTAAAGCAACAAAATGGACCCCCGCCGCGCCCCATTTACCTCATTTTATAAGAAAAAATGACCAAGTACCATAGAGCTCCAGGAAACACTTGGCTAGAGAGGTCGCGAGTGTTACTTCCTGGATTTTCCAGAGGGGAGGGGCACGGAGGTTGGAGGTCTGCTCGTGTGCGAAAAATGGTAGCAAAGTTTATTTGAAAAATATTTCCCTGACTAATTTCACCATTTCAATTTGCTCAGTGCTTTGTATTAACATCTACATCATTCTGGGTTTACTTGGAGTGCAAGCCTGCTGGTAAGTGAGCTGGGTTTTTTCTTTTATTTTTTTAATGTATTTTAAAATAATATTTTATTTATTGTGCATAGGATTTTTTAAAATTCTGTGTGGATTCTTTTTTTAAATTGTCTTAGGCTATTTATAAAAAGATTCTATCCAAAATACAAAATACCAGCTGCAGTTATTCACTTAAGAACTGTGGCAAGAAAAGTGGTATAATGGGCTTAGTGACCAAAGTTACAATGGCATTGAAAAAAGTGACTGATGACCATTTTTCACACTTAGCGACCATTTTCACACTTAGCGACCATTGCAGCATCCTCATGGTCACGCGATCAAAATTTTGATGTTTGGCAACAGTTACAATTTATATTTGTAAATTGTAGTTATGTTGAAATTTACAATACTATTTTTGCGTTGTATGAAAATTTTTGTTGCTCCGTATAAAATTTTTAATCACCCCCCCCCCCCCCGGTCAAAGGTGTCCCTCTTTACCAATCTGAAAATCTGGTCACCTTATGCTACAGGCAAACCCCATTCTGGATGGCCTGCTTGCATAGATGTTCTGTGGGCGTGGTCTAAAGAGTCAAAATGGCTGCCTGGCTGTCTGGGGAGTTCTGGGAATTGAAGTCCACACCTCTTAAAAGTTGCCAAACTTGAGAAACATGGTGTCTCGAAACTTGGGAACTGTATGATTTGTGTATTTCAACTCCCAGAATTCCCCAGCCGGCATGAGAGTTGGGGATTGAGGTCCACGCATGACTGACTGGGGAATTCTGGGAGTTGAAGTCCCCAAGTGTTAAAGTTGCTACGTTTGGAGGTGCTCGAGACGAGGGCAGATTGCCCACTTCGTAGAGTGTTGGTCCTGTCTCCACTCACAGAGAGGATTGCTTCTCGCTTCCTTTCACCCAGAACAAGTCAGTTTTTTTTTCTTTCCACATGAAAAGGAAAGGTGGAGTCATTCCCAGCGGCTTTTCCAGGTAGTGGGAAGATGTGGCAGATAGGGTTGGGGAAAGACAGCCCGCCAAATTCAGGAAATTCTGCAGATTAGATTGCCAAGGTTTGAACACTGCCTATCAAGTTTAGGACCAGGCCTACTATGCCTGTATCATGCCTTCCACGCTTTGAGCTTCATCAAAAGAAACCTACTTAATTGGAGCTTCTTTATTGTAGAGCCGTACGATGAATCTCATTTTGAGCGTATGCCAGTTCTTTCATTTTATTCTAAATTGCCCCCCGGGTAGGCTTAGGCACATATTTTAAAATAAAGATACAGACAAAAGAAGCAGTGAAGATGTGGGATTGGAGGAATGAGAGAGAGGGAAAGAGGTTATATATGACCATGGATTTTCTTCTGGTTAAAATGGAAAATAAACCATTCATCAGGTCTGCAATGCATCATCTTAAGAGCCAAGGTGGCGCAGTGGTTAAATGCAGCACTGCAGGCTACTGCTAGATCAGCAGGTCAGCGGTTCAAATCTCACCGGCTCAGGGTTGACTCAGCCTTCCATCCTTCCGAGGTGGGTAAAATGAGGCCCCAGATTGTTGGGGGCAATATGCTGACTCTCTGTAAACCGCTTAGAGAGGCCTGAAAGGCCTATGAAGCGGTATATAAGTCTACTGCTATTGCTATCTTTTGTGAAATGGTAACATTGGAAGATCACGCATCAACACACAATGTTCTATTGAGTGATGTCAGCTCTAACATTTATCTTTTGTTACTTTTAGGGGCGAAAATGATTCCAATGGGATCTTTATTGTATAACTAGTAGATAACCTGATGTTGTCCGGGTATTCATTTATAAGGGGAAAATGTCTGGGCCAAACGTAATTTCTAATGCTGGATTTTTCCCCCTTACCAGAGGGAGCCCCCTTGTGGAGTACTGTGAAGCTGTTACCATGGCAACTCCACAGCGCTGTACAGTAGAAATCATTTTACGGCACAACAGGCTGTATCTTAACAGAACACACACCCCGAGGGGTATTAGGATGTCTTACTCCCCACAGTATTTTTTCCCAGAGAATAAGTCGTCTGTGTACCAAGTTTGGTTGAAATTGCTCGAGACGTTTCAGAGTTATGCTGGAACATAACACACACACAGAACCAGATAGATAGATAGATAGATAGATAGATAGATAGATAGATAGATAGATAGATAGATGGATGGATGGATGGATGGATGGATGGATGGATGGATGGATGGATGGATGGATGGATGGATGGATGGGAAAGATAGAGATAGAGATTCCTCTAGCATAGTGTTTCTCATTTGCTAGAGCAGTGTTTCGCCACATTGGCTGGCTGGAGAATTCTGGGAGTTGAAGTCCAAGCATTTTGAAGTAACCAAGGTGGAGAAACCCTGTTCTAGCAAATTCTGCAGAAAATCTGTTTCCAAATGCCACCTTCTTCTTCCATCCGGATCTCCTCCGTTCTTCTGCCAGTTGTTTTACTGCAGTCAGTAAATTGTTTTAATTGCAAATAAATTCTCTACTGCAAATTTACTGTGTAAAACCCTTTATTTTATTTTTTCATTTCCCTCCAAAAAAGAGGGAAAAGGTGAAGTGGTCCACTCAGATCCAATCCAGATACAACACAGGTAGTCCTCGTCTTATGACCAGCATTGAGCCCAATGGTTTCAGTTACTAAGCAAGGCAGTTATTCAGTGAATTTTACCCCATTTTATTTTCATCATGGTTGTTAAGCAAATCATTGCAGTTGTTAAGTGAATCATGTAGTTGTTAAGCGAATCTGTCTCCCCCCCCTTGACTTTGCTTGTTGGAAGCCAGCTGGGAAGGTTACAAATGGGGAATCACATGATCCTGCAACAGTGCGACGGTTATAAATCTATGCCAGTTGCCCAAATTTCGATCATGTGACCGTGGGGATACCGCAACAGTCCTAAGTTTGAAAAACAGTCATACGGTTTTTTCAGTCACTTTTTTCAGTCTTATTGTAATTTCAAACAGTCACTAAGTGAATGGTTGTAAGTCGAGGACTACCTTCTTCAGTCAGTTGCTCTCCAGCTACAGCAACCACACCTTGCGCAGAATGGTTGGAAATTCCAGCAACGGTCCTCTTAGAGCCGGGATGGCGAACCTGTGGGGCATGTGCACAAGTGGCACGCAGAGCCCTCTCTGTGAGCACATGAGACTTCGCCTCAGCTCACCTCCACTGTGCATGTGAGTGTGCCTCCCACCAACAAGCTCTGCCATGCATGCACAGGAGGCACATGCAAGAGGCACGCGAGCAAGCGGGAGGGTCACACACATGCATGTGGGGTGGGGTGCATGTGGAGTAGCCGTGCATGTATGCATGGGGGTGGGGAAGCGCAGGGGGTCATGTATGCATGCACAGGGTGTAGAGGGAGTGTACGGTGTCACATTTGCATGCATGTTGGGGGAAGGTGGAGCGGGGGGGGTCAGGCGTGCATGCATGGGGGGCAGGTGTAGTGCGGGGGTTGAGCATGCATGTGTGGGGGTAGGGTGCATATGGGGGTCACAGATGTATGCATGGGAGTGGGGCACATGGGGGGGATTGCATGCGCATTGCAGCACGCAACAACAAAAAGCTTAGGCATTAATGTCTTTGAGAAATCTGAATCAAATCCAATTTGCAAAATGACTTCATTGCTGCTCTACAGGAATCAGCGTTCCCAGAGTGGGAACCGAATGTCCTTCTGGACTTTGGAACACAAGTTGCCAACATGGATGGATTCCCTTCAATTCCCACGCAGCTGTTTCTTTCCTTATATTTTGCTTGGTCACACCACGCCCTGCTGCTCTTTCTGCTTTCTTCTTCTCTTAGCCCAGGGGTGTCAAACTCGATTTCATTCAGGGCTGCATCAGGATTGGATTTGACCTCAGGGGGCCTGGGTGGGCGTGGCCCGGATGGGCATGGCCAGCTTGACATCACTCCTGTCGGGGGCACCTGTGGTGACCTGAGCACTCTGCCGGAGAAAACGGGCTCCTGAGCTTCATTTTTGGCTGCCACGGCTTCCTGCAACCCTCTGCTAGTGGAAACGGAGCTCAGGAGGGCCGCACTCAAATGAGAGAATGAGGGGGCTGGATGGAGCCACCGAAGCAGCAGGCATGAGCTTAAATGGACTCCAGAGGATGGCAGAGGACAGGAAGGTCTGGAGGAATGTGGTCCACAGGGTTGCGATGGGTCGGACACGACTTCGCAACTAACAACAACAACTGGGGCATGTCTGGCTGGGGAATTCTGGGAGTTGAAGTCCACAAGTCCTAAAGTTACTAAGGTTGCACATCCCTGCTGTACACATAAAAGCCAGGTGGAAATTCAATTATACCATCGCAACCACCATTCTGCCTTTTTTTAAATTGTATCCTGGCCATTTATTTTCTTTGGTAACCCTAGTTGCAGCATTCCAAAGACTAAAAAAAAACCAGTAGGGTATGAATTAAAATTTAATTATTTAAAGTAAGTGGTTGATTACATCTTGGTCACTTCCAGCACAAAATGATTATTGGCAATTCCACATATAATTCACTTATGACCTTAGATGGTTGTGGTACCACAAAGTCTGAAAGCTCCTGTGCTAAGAAGAAATACTAAAACTCAGCATGTTGGACTAATGCTAACCGATCTGCTTGTCCTTTAACTGACATGGAACTGCATGTTCCATTTAGACAAGTTAGGAATCCCATCCATGGATAAATATCCCCGGCCAAAATCTATATTCTGATGAAGGACTTTAATCTTATCACACATAGCCATTTTGATTTGACCCAGTGTGTGCTGTTAATAAACTCTGTTGAATGTGCAAACAACAAAAGGCAATGTTTGAAGAAGCTGATCCAAATACCCAGAAAACACAGAGAAAGAAAGAGAGTGGGGGGAGGAAGGGAGAGGGAGGGAGAAGGAAGAGAGAGAAAGAGGGAGGGGGAGAGAGAGAGAGAGAAAGAGAGAGGGGGGAGGGAGAGGGGAGAGAGAGAAAGCGAGAGAGATGGATGGAGAGAGAGAGGGGGAAGGGAGGGAAGGAAGGAGGGAGAGAGGGAGGGAGAGGGGGTGGAGAGAGAGAAAGAGAGAGAAAGGGAGGGAGGGAGGGAGATAGAGAGAAAGGGAGAGGGAAGGAGAGAGAAAGAGAGAGAGGCAGGGAAGGAGAGAGAGAGGGAGAGAGAGGGAGAGAGAGAGGGAGGGAGAGAGAGAGAAAGAGAGAGGAAGGGAAGGAGGGGGAGAGAGAGAAAGAGAGAGGGAAGGAGAAAGAAAGAGAGAGAGGCAGGGAGGGAGAGAGAAAGAAAGAGAGGGGGGAGGACCGGCTCAGTAAATTTGCAGAAATCAGTAACATTTTCATATCTTTTCTCCAGAAACTCAAGATGGCTTCCGTGGACATTACCCTTCCTTTCTTCCTCACAACAATCCAGAGATGGGTTGCTACCGGTTTGCACCAGTTCAGGTGAACTGATAGTGGAAATTGGGACTGGGTCGCCGAACTGGTAGGGACAGCAAGCTAGCCACACCCCTGAACCAGTTCCCATTCCATTGCCAGCTTGGTTTTTAATCATTTTTTCATGTTTTGCGTATTACACTCAACTGCACACATCTGTGCAGTAAACTAGCAGCCATGCCAGAAGCAACCGACCCCTGCAACAATCCTGAGATTAGGTTCAGCCAAGAGACTACACAGATAGGCCTCGACTTACAGCAGTTCATTTAGTGACCATTCGAAGTTACAATAGCACTGAGAAAAAGTGTCTTATGACCATTTTCTACATGACTGTTGTAGAATCTCCATAGTCATGTGATCAAAATCCAGACACTTGGCAATTGGCTGATGTTTATGAGGTTTGCAGTGTCCTGGGGTCCCGTTGTGACCCGACAAATGCACACACGACAAAAGCGCGCTGACAAAACCGCGGCGAGAAAACCGTGACACCATAAATGCGCCCACAAAAAAGCACCGACAAAACCGCGCCCCCAAAACGTGATTTAAGTTAAGGTAAGCGTTAGGTTTAGGGTTAGGTTCAGGATTAGGGTTAGGGTTAGGGTTATTAGGTTGTTATTAGTTCTTTGTTGAAGGCGCGCTTTTGTCAGGCACTGTTGTCGGCGCGCTTCTGCACTCATTCGGCAGCGCGATTTCGACCTCGCGGTTTTCTCACCGCAGTTTCGTCGCCGCACTTTTGTCAAGCACACATTTGTCGGTGAACCGGTCACGTGTTCCCCTTTTACAACTCTCTGACAAGCAAAGTCAATGGGGAAGCCAGGTTCACTTAACAACCATATTACTAACTTAACAACTTCAGTGATTCACTTAACAACTGTGGCAAGAAAGGTTGAAAAATTGCCCCAGGATAAGTTCTGGTGTTAAGTTCACTTAACTGTCTTGCTTAACACCAGAAATTTTGGAAACAATTATGGTCGTATGTCAAGGACTACATGTATCTGGAATCAAAGAGTAAGTTTCCAGGTGGATGAATGGAACCAATCTGAAACCAATTCAAGATGGATTTGAACCAGAGGTGGTATTCAGCCAGTTCTGACAAGTTCTGGAGAACCGGTAGCAGAAATTTTGAGTAGTTCGGAGAACCAGCAAATAGGCTGGCCCCACCTATTCTGCCTCACAGTCGATTTTCTTTTGTTGCCCGGAACAAGAGAATGGAGCTCAAAAGCAGGTTAGTGGGGTGGGGAGGGAATGGGGATTTTGCAGTATCCTTCCCCTGCCATGCCCACCAAGCCACACCACGCCCACCAAGCCACTGATTTGAACCTTGTCCTCCCTCGTTCACCAGCTTCACCATTATGCCACCCTGGCTACCAGACTGGAGACCTTTGGCCTAAATAAGAGGAAATGATGGAGAAATTATGCAAAACTGAACATGATATCCTGATATGATATCATACAAATATTTTATTAAAAAGAAAAGATAGGGATTGTTATCCTGGGGCAATTCTCAGGAAACCCTGAGGAAGAGGCAATTTTGATGCAAAATTGTAAGCTGACAACACGAGCAATTTCAAATCTTTCTCTGGTGCCCAATAGAAAAGTTTACTTGAGAGTTTAAACTCACCATCTATACATTAGTAAAATTATTGTGACTTGTTATTGCTTATTGGGAAACTTCAGTTATGTGAAACATATCATATTGTTGGATAAATATTTGTCTGGTTCAGTTCCAAGCCCGGAGACAAAATGGAGGCTGGAAGCTGATTGGAAAAAGGGACAGCTTTAAGAGTTGCATTCTTCAAATGCCAGAATTTCTGAGCCAATATTTTGGTTGCTAAGCAAGAGCGTTGTTAAGTGAGTTTGTCCACATTTTACAAGTTGGCCATGCTCACCCAGTCACATGACTGCCAAGCCATGCCCACCCAGTCACATGGTTGGCAAGTCACTCCCACAAAGCAGGCCACACTTATAGAAGAGGTTCTAAAAATTTTTGAAACCCACCACTGACCCACATGCACATGCCAGAAACCAGAAAATCAGCCACCCAGTGCACATGTGCGTGCCAGGGAGATGATCTTCCAGTTTCCAGCGTGCACATGGGCACTGGCCAGCTAGTCTTTGTGTGCACATGCATGCCCGAAATCAGATGACCATGTGGCTGGTGCGTAGACACATGCCGGAAACCAAAAGATCATCTTCCCAGCATGCACATGCGCACTGGGTGGCTGGTCTTCCAGTTTCCAGTGCTTCCGCGCATGTAAAGACCAGCTGGCTGGCATACTGGAACCCAGAAAAGCAACAGGCAATGGTCTGTGTGCCACTTCCGGCATGTGTGGCATAGGTTTGCCATAACGGGCTTATGATCTCCAAATCTTAGTCTTCTAGTCTACTGGTATTTCCCAGTATATACACAACTAATATTCACACTTTCTTTCCCCCCCCCAACCACAGGTATATGTGGCATGCTATGAGCATGTATTCAGTATGTATTCAGAAATTCCATTATATTTTAACCTGGTCATTTTGACTCCTTTTTCAACTCTATATTCCCACTATTTTTTTCATTACTGGCACATGATGATTTTCGCAGATTTTCCAGTAAATCATTCTCTATAAATCAGTTTATAATCGGTTTGTGTGATCTTCCCACACAAGCTAAGTATATGGGACACTGTTTCTTCTGCTTCTTCAGATAATCTGCACTGTTAATTATTTGATGGTTTTTCAGTTTTGGCCTTGGTTGCATTTGTTTGAATGTCTTGCTGTTGAGAATCCAAAATCAAACTTGTAGTTTCTTTTTTTTTAATGTTCCATTTGTAAGCCACTGCCAGGTTTTCTCTTTAGCCACTTTCCCCCCCATCTTTTGTAGAAATTGACCATATAGTGTTTTTCCTTGCCAGCATTCTGTTCATTGCATTATTTTGATATTCATGCTTTGTTTCCTTTGTATTCAGTGAGTTCCAATTTTCGTGACCCGTCAAAACCACGGTCACAAAAGCGCGATCGACGAAAGCGTGCATTTGACGTCATCACAGCGCGACGAAAAAAATTAAAAATTGAAATAACAATAAAATTAAAGCAAGCCGATTCACATAAAGGTAAGGGTTAGGTTTAGGATTAGGGTTAGGTTAAGGGTTAGGGTTAGGTTTAGAGCGTTAGGGTTATGTTTAGCGTTACATTAAAGGTTAGCGTTAGGTTTAGCGTTAGGTTAAGGGTTAGGTTTAGGGTTAGGTTTAGGGTTAGGTTTAGGGTTAGGTTTAGGGTTAGGTTTGGGGGGGTTAGGGTAAGGTTTTCGCTTTATTTTTACATTTTTCGATCACAGCGCGATGTTTTCGTCGCGCTGTGATGACGTCAAATGCGAGCTTTCATCGACCGCGATTTTGTCGTCCGCGGTTTTGTGGTGGAACCCCAATTTTAACTCATCTCAGTGTTTCTTTTTGACTGTGTTTTACATAATCAGTCAATGCATGCTTTTTTTCTTCGACAATTTATTTGACTTGAAGTAAACCTTTCCCTCCATTTCTGTGGGGTAGGTATAATCCCTCAATATTGAATTGAATTGAATCTTTTATTGGCCAAGTATGATAGGACATACAAGGAATTTGTCTTTAGTGCATATGCTCTCAGTGTACATAAAGAAAAATAAAATAGAATACATTCATCAAGACTCATAAAATACAACAGTGACAGTTATAGGTTACTAATAAGCAAATTATATTAGGAAACAAATAAAACCATATAAATTTTAAAGATACGAGCAACGGTTGTGGGAAGAGATAGGTACTAGGAAGGAAGAGAAGAATAATAGTAATACAGTCTTAATAGGTAATATGACACTGTTGTGGGAATTAGTTGTTTAGCAGAGTAGTGGCATTCTGGGGAAACTATATCACTAGAGAGATGTAGTGCAAAATGAATATTCATCAATTTTCTTGTTTTTCAGTCCAAACCATCCAGTTCAGCTTGTGTCCAGTTAATAATCCCAGCAGCTAACCATATCACAGGTAGTGATGGCTTTGATAGTGTTTCCACCATTCAGTTTTGTCTTTAGCAATTTTCTCACTCTTTGGATGTATTATTTATTAATCACAATCTTAACTTATCCATGCTTGATGTGCTCCAAAATGCCCAGATACCAGTAGGCTTCATCCTAGTGCTTGCTGAGTGTTTGGCCATTTGGCATTTCAATTCCATTATTTTTACCTTGGGTCAAAAAAAACACCCCTACATCCCTTCTCTCTGACAGCCAGAAACTATAAGGAATAGGAAGATAATATCAAGATGTGCAACTACTTGTTCCTTTCCATTTGAGATTAGGGACACTTTTGAGCCGTGTGAAGCTTACTCTGCACCTAACAGCTTCACTTTTCTGCAGAAACCAGCATTGTTATCAGCCCTTGAGTCATGTCCAACCTTCGGTCACTCTATGGATCAGCACTCTCCATCTTCTCTGTCTAAATCTTTAGATTTACCATGGTCATCTCAGTGTCATATTTTGTAGTGTCCAGCCAGTGGGTGTTAGGGTGGCCAATTCTCCTTTTTCTGCTGATCACTCCCACCCTGATTGACATTTCAAATGAACCAGCTCTCATGGCATGACTTAATATGACAGTCTCTGTTTAGCGATCTTCGCTTCAGGTCATATTTTGGGTGAAGTTCAATATAGGACTTTGTTATTTTTGCAGTCTACAGCATGAGTAACAGTCACCTCCAGCACCACAGTTCAAAGGCATCCACCCTTCTCCTATCTGCCTTTTTCAGAGGGTCTAAGTTTTGCAGCCATAAGGAACTGTTGGAAGAAATGTCCATCTGGGTTCAGTTCCAAGTGGGGAGAAAGACACTGGAAACATGGAGATTGCTTGGAAAGATGCTTTAATGGTGGACAGGACCACATAGTTTGAGGTCCTGGGCAAAAAAGAGCACATGGGTGAGAGAAGTAGAGAGATTTATACCCTCTCTTGGGCTTTGAATTTGCTTTCTGTTCCTGTGTAAGAAATGTATTCTGATTGGTTGTCAGACTCCCATGGGGCCATGCAGGGGTAACTTTGTTGGTTGTCTTGAGTCCCACCCAGGCTTGGTTGAATCTTGCTGGGTGATGTAATCTTTTCGGGTGTCATGTGGTGAGAGGGGTAGAGAGCTAATCCTATTATGTCCTGAGGATGAAGATCTTTTGTGTTGTAGATAAGCTGGCCCAGCCTTTCTGGGGCTATTAACCAAGGTGGGGGCTGCTTTCCAAGAACATGTTTCTCCTTTTCTCATACAGAAAAGTATAATATTCTGACTTTTTCCTAGAATATTTCATTCTTCTGGGAGCGGGGCAGGTGCTAACTTTCTACAGAACAATTGGCAAAATTACTGCATTAGCTAACAAAAGAACCATTTTGTGAACTCGCCAGGAGACCAGGAGGAAGCAGACACAGCCAGATATAGGAAATGTTCTGTAAAAACGCAAAGAAGTTTAAGTGATGAAAGAACAAGACTCTTAGGGGCATCTTGTGACCTGGAAGACACTTGGCCGTCTGTCGTCTTGCTGCATTCCAGTTCTCCCTCTGGTCCTCCTTGCACTCCATCCCCAATGCCTTTACTCTTAATAGGCTCACACTTGTTCTCTCTTCCCTTGCTCACACACCCTTCCCTTCCTTTTCCCTCCCCCCCACCCCAGTGGGCTGCAGGCCGAGGTTTTCTGTCTGGCTTTACCACCCAGCCTTCTTTTTTGAATGCATCAATCATCTTGACTTTCAAGCCGAGCCCAATCTAGGGATCGCCTTGAGCTGCAAACCAGGAGTTTTAGGTAGCTGGGAAAATGACAACTTCTTAAATCACAATTACACCTGAGAACCCAGCCTCTGCCCAAGTTCTCCTGGCTCCATGTGGAAATAAGGAGTGAAAGCATTTTCAAAGAAGGGATGGGCCTGGAGTGAAAGACAGCAGTAACATTTTCACAACACGCTAAGCCACCAAGGATCTCGCTTAGTTGTGGCTTGGTGGGTTGGCCAGGTCTAGCCACCGTTAATTCATTCCATAAATCATGATTTAAGCAGTCTTGACACAGTAGGCAAACCCTTGTGAATATGGCTTCTTTTAAATCATCCTGCTTTAAAAAGAGCTGCTAAAAATCCGAAATCTGCAAAAAAGCTAGAGTTTCCTCTTTACTTCTGGACCAATGTCAAGAAATTGGCCGTTTCAATCAGAACCAATCTAAGAGGTGTTGGTGCCTGAAGAGAAGGCATGATGAGGCCTCTGTCTTTCCAAATGCAGAAGTAGAATGGATGGGCAGTTGGGTTTTAGTTGGACACTGCCAAGGGGACAACAACTTAATAGAATAATGGAGCTGGAAGAACCTTGGAGGTCTTCTGGTCCAACCTCCTGCTCAGGCAGGAAACCCTATACTATTGCAAACCAATGGTGATCCAGTCTCTTCTTGAAAACCTCCAGTATTGAAGCACCCAGAACTTCTGGAAGCAAATTGTTCCACTGATTAATTGTTCTGTTAGGAAATTTCTCCTTAGTTCTAGGTTGCTTCTCTCCTTGATTAGTTTCCATCTGTTGCTCTTGCCCTGCCTTCAGGTGCTTTAGAGAATAACTTGACCCCCCCTTCTTTGTGGCAGCCCCTGAGATATTGGAACACTGCTATCATGTCACCTCTACTCCTTCCTTTCGTCATACTAGACAAACCCAACCGTTCTTTATATGTTTTAGTCTCCAGTTTCCTTTGTTGCTCTTCTCTGCACTCTTTCAAGAGCTTCAACATCTTTTTTACATCATGGAGATCAAAACTGAATTCAATATTCCAAAGGTGGTTTTACTAGGGCATTATAAAGTGGCACTAACACCTCACGTGATCTCTATTACATCTGAAATCTTCAAGTTGATTTTGGATATGCAAGGCAGACTACATGCCTATGTCCCTTCTCCAATATGGTGCTATAATCCTCCAGCATACCAAATAGTAAGATAGTTATGATTTTGGCTCCTCGGGTTCTATAAGGTTGACTTCAGTAATGAATGGAGCACAGATATGTTTTAAAGTTTTTTCCTTGGATAATAAAATTATCCATATCTAGCACATGTATTTGATGTACCAATGTACAGATAGTCCTCAACTTTGCAACCGGTTGCTTAGCAACTAAAGTTATAATGGACCACAGAATTTGCAACCTGGTTTCAGAATTCCGATGTCTGACTCTCCTTGTGGTCACATGACTTCATTTTGGGCAGTCAATTGGCTCGCATTTACAGCTGTTTGCAGCATCCTGCAGTCACACAACCGCTATTCATCATATTTTTGCTGGAAACCAGCGTTTACTATTGGTTTCCAGCAAAAAACCATCCCACAGCGAACAAAATGTTTACTTAATGGCTGCCACAATTGAGTCTGGTCATGTGGTAAGCCGCTTCAGGACTGCCAAATGACTTATGACCAAAGTTGTTGGCTCAATTATAGTAATACGTTGAGGACTACCTGTGCTTCGTCTACTTTCTCAATCAGTTCATAACGGCAACAAAGTTCTCTCCAGAAAGACTAAGCGGTGATGAGATCGAGTTAATCCAGGTGTTTCCTGACAAACAACGTGTTGTATTCTGGAAGGTTTTCTTTTCCATCTGCCAGTGTTCGTTTACCTCAGCTTCTTGAACCAGATGTTCTCCACAGAGAATTAAATCTATATGGGGAGGAGGGGGGACAACATCAAGACAGAAATGTAAGAAATCTTTATCTGTTCTTAGGCCTCTTTTAGCCCACAGCTGCCATTCCGGGGAAAGAGACGTCTAACTATGTCATCTGTTTTTTCCTCAATGCTAACTTTGAAGCACATCAGTCAAACGTCTTCGCTTGTATTCCTTCAATTTGGCTTCGTTTAGTAAATCTGGGTTATTTGCAAAGCTGAGAGGGGCTTAATGCAATGCAGAGCTGACACATTAAAATGAAAACTTGGAAGATCAAACCTCCCAAGCGAAGGACTGGCTGTGGTTGCCAACCATGCTATTTAAAGATGAGGAGAAGAAACCCTGAGTAACAGGCAGCAGAAAAGGAGGGCTGACCACGGGATGTGGTTAAAAAGACGGCAGCTACAATAGCTCGATCAAAGCTTTGCCTCACTCACAAACAGCTTCAACTGCACCCTCATGGCTGCCATCTTGCCTTTTTTGACCACACTCTGGAGGGAGAGGGAGGCTGTCCTGGGAAGGAGGTTATCTTATCTATCCAAACAGTCACCCCTGTTTAACAGGATTATCCTTCACAATTCATCCTCCAAGTTGAAGGCAGGTAGTCCTCAAGTTACAACAGTTCATCTAGTGAAGTTCATCTAGTGAAGTTACAATGGCATTGATAAAAAGTGACTTAGGGATCCTGGTGGCGCTGTGGTTGGAATGCAGTATTGCAGGCTAATTCTGCCGACTGCCAAGAGTTCGATTTTCACCGGCTCAAGGTTGACTCAGCTTTCCGTCCTTCCGAGTTTGGTAAAATGAGGACCCCGATTATTGGGGGCAGTAGGCTGACTCTGTGAGCTGATTAGAGAGGGCTGTGAAGCATTGTGAAGCGGCATATAGGTCTAAGTCTGGGGTGTCAAACTCGATTTCATTGAGGGCTGCATCAGGATTGTGTTTGACCTCAGGAGGCCGGGGTGGGCATAGCCAGCATGACATCACTTGTGTTGGGAGCACCTGTGGTGGCCCAAGCGAAAATGGGCTCCTGGGTCCCATTTTTGGCCGCAATGGCCTCCTCCAGTCCTCTGCTAGCGAAAATGGAGGTTCTCCCCCCCCCCAAGCTTCATTTTTGCTGGTAGAGGGCTGCAGGAGGTCGTCACAGCCAAAAACAGAGCTTGGGGGGGCTGTGTGCGACCTTCCCGAGCTCCGTTTTTGCTGGCAGAGGCACCGCGGGCTGGTCCTTCGCTGTCTCCAGGTGGCCCCGCAGGCCAGATATAAGCACCCTGTGGACTGGATCTGGCCCGTGGGCCTTGAGTTTGACACCCCTGGTCTAAGTGCTATTGCTAAGTGCTAAGCAATGTCCCAGGGTCATGCAATCCCCCTTTTGCCACCTTCTGACAAGCAAAGTCAATGGGGAAGCCATATTCACCTAACAACCATGTTACTAACTTAACAGCTGCAGTAATTCACTTAACAACTGTGGCAAGAAAGGTTGTAAAATGGAGCAAAACTCAGTTAACACACGACTCACTTAGCAGCAGAAATGTGGGACTCAATTGTTGTTGTAAGTCGAGGACTTCCTGTACTCCGAATCCACTCACTGCAACTGCCACTGCCACTATGATCCCCCGTTGCTAGCAAAATTATTATTATGGATAATTTATTGTTCATGTCATCCAGCATGGCAAATGAATGAGCCAATAGATGGCATGTTTTTCCTAGAGAGCTACTAGCTCTAACTTGCAACACTTAAGTAGCCCTTGACTTAGAACAATTCATTTGTCAACTGTTCAAAGTTACAACACTGCAAAAAGTAGTTTACAACCAGTCCTCACGCAATTATCACAGCATTCCCCCTGTCACGTGATCAAAATTCAGGCGTTTGACCACTGGCATGTACTTATGCTGGTTGCACCATCCCAGGGTCATGTGATTGCCACTTGTGATATTCCCATGCAGCTTACCAGTAGCAAAGCCAATGGGGAAGCCAGGTTTATTTAATGATGGTGGTAAAAAAGCTCATGCAATGGGGATACAGTTGTATGATGACTCACTTAACATCCTCATCATTCAGCAATGGAAATTCTAAGATTCTAAGATTCTAAGTAAAAGACTAGCTGTGTTTGACACTAAATACGTAGAACTGAAAGAGAGATGAAAAATATAGTTGCGACCTACTGTGTTTGCTCAACATTTTGCAATTTACAGCTGATTCATAGCTGCCTCCTTCTTATGCAATCTTTGATCGTCTGCATGGATTTTACAATCATTTCTGGAGGCATCCGATCATTTATTCTGGCTTTGCTTTCCATGGTATGAGCCTTTTGCCATTTTTGGCATATATGCCCTTTCTTTCAGTATATCACACCATGCAACCTGATGACAGGAATTGTGGCTTACTAAATTACACCACAACGCATGTACGATACTAGTTTTACAGTCAGCATTGTGTCTTACTTCACTGGGTGTGCCTCCATGTTGTGACTCTGCAAGCTGCGTGGACCTAATTCAGCCATTTGTGAATTCAGAATTCAGAAGGAGTGTGATGATGACCGATTACCATGCAAGTTGCAAAAATAACTCTAAGAGCCCATCAGATTTTGTTTCTCTGGTCTTCAAACAATCTGGTGTTCTTTGGATTAAGTATCTTGCAAAACCTCCTTTCCCCATTGGGCAACTTCCTTACTACCCATCTTACTTCTTTCATCCCTCAATATTTTATAGTGGTGTCTTGCATTCCACCCACCCACTGAAAGAAGAAAGTAGAGGAAACAACACAAGCGTTCAGCTGCCGGTTAGATTTCATAACCTTAACTGGCCCCTTCCAAGTCGCTAACTAGGTTTCTGCCATGGTCATCAGAATTGACCCTTCACAATAAGAAATAATACATCTTGTTTTGCTTTGGCTTAACAAAGCTGGTGAACTCAGGAATTGTGGCTGGGGAATGGTGGGTTATGGCTTAACATGCTGGTTGTGAACCTAGTCAGGTATGACATATATTAAACAAGCCATGGAGTTAGATTGACCATGGTTTATCATAAAGTAGACATTGATTCATCTGTCTCCTTCCATGTTTTCTGGACATTTGATTCCAGTGATATTCTTGGTTCTTACCATGTTTCCCCAAAAATAAAACAGGGTCTTACTTTCTTTTGACCCCCAAAATAAGGGCTTAGCCTTATTTTGGGAGAGGTCTTATTATTTTTGAGGTACAGGAGGCCCCTTAACCTCAGTCTGCAGATCAGCTGATCCAGAGAGGGCCAGAAGTTCTGTCTCTGTTTCTGGCACATTCTTGCCAGCCCTAGCATTGCTGGGCCTGCCGCTCTTTTTGCGGCCCTCACTAAGAGAAGAGGTGTGGTAGCTAGGATTTGCGGAAGTGGCCTCCACGAGGTCATTCCGCGTGCATGTCAGGTTCCTGTGGGGCACATGGGGCATCTTCCCCCCGCAAGAAATGGCCGAGACATGAGTTTAAATATTTTAGTGGAGGGCTTATTTTAGCGCATGCGCTCAAAAGCTCAATTGGGCTTATTGTCCAGGGAGGTCTTATTTTCAGGGAAACAGGGTACACTAAAACAATGTCTTCCTCAACTTGGAATGTGTTCCAGAAAAAGTTAACAGATCAAAGCCATGTTTTAACCTAGTATTTCTCAATCTGGATAAATCCAAGATACGTCAACTTCAACTCCCAGAGTTCCCCATCCAGCATGAATCCTGGAAGTTGAACTCCACACATTTTAGAGTTGCTAAAGTTGAGGAAAAACAATTCTAACCCTTTTTTCCAATCCCCATCTAGTTTTCTAGATGCCAGGATATATTTGGTCCTTTGGAACCTTCACATATCACTACAGGCCCAAGAGAAAGAGGCTGCCAAGGCAGCTTTTCAAAGGCACAGAGAAGAGGGGGGAACATTTGGGGTACAGTTCACAGGAACAAATGGGCTACGTTTTTAAGTGGAGTCAAAAGCAGTTGAACTGGTTCCTCAGATTTCCAATATGATAACGAAACACAAAACTACAATTGCCAGCAGACAGTTCAGTGAGTTTCACTGAATCTCTATGTCAGTGGGGGTTTTTTTTTATGCTTAAGATATGTGGGCTTCAATTCCCAGCCAGCTGGAGAATTCTGGGAGTTGAACTCCATATATTCTATATTTACCAACAAACCACTGACATGATATGTTATCACCCCCTTCCCAAGACTGGGCTCTACAATTACAGTAGTCCTTAACATACGACCACAATGGGAACCAGAATTTCTGTTGTTAAACAAGGCTGTTGTTAAGTGAGTCACACCCAATTTTATGAACTTATTTGCCATAGTTGCTAAGTGAATCGCTTGCAGTTCAATTAATAACACGATTGTTAAGTCAATCTGGCTCCCCCATTGATTTTGCTTATTGGCAGCTTTTCTGGAATGGTCACAAATGATAATTACGTGAAATCCCCCACCCACTGAGACAGTGCTGACATTTTGATCACTTGACCACAAGGATGCTATGAATAAGTGCAAGTTCCAGATGTAAATCGCTTTTTCCTGTGCCATTGTAACTTTGAATGGTCGCTAAAGAAAACGGTTGTAAGTTGAGGACTACCTTTTAGAGTAGTATGGTGGGCTAAGTATCAATGCAACTTTCCCCCTTTTTCACTTTCGGGCAGACTGTCTTTCTTCCTGGATCTCCCACCCATGCAAATATCATGAGCAATTTTCTGCCCCACCTCAAAAGGGTGATTCATGATTTGCAATACGTATTGTAGGGTTCGGTTTCTGAAAAATGATTTCATCACACAGCTGTTAATTTCAAAATGCTCCTGGACTCACTCACCCATTGAATGTATTGATTCTTTATATATATAATTTTTAAAAAAATTAAAAATATACATCCATATTGTGTATGAACAGGGTTGGTTCTGAGTATCATTCTTATTACTCCAATTCACAGTAACCGCATTCGTTATCTCTATCCCATTTATCAAATTTAAGTAATCCTCATTATATTGTTCAAAATACTGTATTGTTCGGAGTATAAGATGCACCTTTTTCCCTCAAAAAAGAGGCTGAAAATCTGGGTGCGTCTTATACACTGAATACAGCATTTTTTGCCTTGCAAAACCCTGTACCCTTCACCAAAGTGGCTGTGCATAGCCTTTAGGAGGCTTTTAGAGTGCTCCTGGGGGTTGGAGGGGGGGGAAATTGAGCAAAAAAGTCCCATTTTTCATTCATTTCTGCCCTTCTCAGCACCCAGGAGCACTCTGAAAGCCTCCTAAAGGCTATGCATGCCCATTTTTTTTGACAAAAAAATGGGCCGTTTTTTGCTTGTTTTAGGGGGGGCACCCCCCAGGAGCATTCTACAAGCCTCCTAAAGGCTATTCATGCCCTTTTTTGGAAAAAAAACTGGGCTTTTTTGGGGAGGTCTCTAGAGTGCAAAAACGTTTTTTAAAAATTTTCCTCTTCAAATCTTGGTGCGACATATACTCCATTGCATCTTATACTCCGAAAAATACAGTATATAAGCAAGAAATGCTTAACTCCCCATCTTTATCTCTATCTTCAACTATGTCTTTCTTGTTCAATATAAACATTTCTCTGCTATATATGAACAAATTTGGCTAGGTTTCATTCAAGTTGATCCAATTCACACTAACATTGTTAATAATCTCTATCGCATTTATCAAATTTATATAGTCCTTGTTATATTATTTCAAGATGAATAAAAGGAGAATGCCTAATGTCATTTCTTCTAATAACAGTTTTAGTAATCTCTATCACATTTATCATATTTAGGTAAACCTCATTATATTGTTCAAACATACATAAACAAAAAATGCCTAACTCCTCATCTATGAATGTACTGATTCTTGATGTCTTATGCCACAACTGATGTCTGTTTCCATTGCACATTTTTGGGATTTGCTCCTGGAAGTTTATTTATTTTATTTATTTAGTTTGTCAAAGATATAAAAGATAACAGGTATAAGCATAAAACGTAAGTATGAACATAGTAAATGGATACAAATAAATGGAAACAGTGGGACAGGGACATTAGGCACGCTGGTGCACTTATGCATGTCCCTTATTTATTATTATTATTGTTGTTACTATTATTGTTGTTACTTTTTTCATTAAACATGAAACTCAGCCAACTGAACATTCAAACATGCATCACAAATACCATTGCTGGTGCTAATGGTTGATACAGGTTGCTGCCAGCATTCTAGGTATCAACCAAGTTTCTTCTTAAAATATAGATGTTCCGAGTAGCACAGTTTTTTGCAGCTCTGCTGGTGTTATTGCAGGAAGCTACAATTTGTTGATGTATCTTATAAAATTCTTGGACATGGTCCTAAGTGCCATGATGACAATGCGTATCACTGTTACATGCTTCATCCATAGCTGTGTAGTTTCGATGGCAGAGTCACAATATTTCGTGATTTTTCCAGTTCTTTTTCTTTGACTCTGGCATCTCCTGGAACAGCGATATCAATGAACTGTACATTTCAGCCCTCTACAACCATGATATCTGGCATGTTGTGCTCCAAATGGCGATCCGTCTGTATTCGAAAGTCCCACAAGATCTTCACCTTCTCATTTTCAGTAACATTTTCCACATTGTGCTCCCATGACTTTTTGAATACAGGTAAGTCGTATTTTTTACATAATGACCAGTGGATTAATTTAGCTACTCGGTCGTGTCTAGCTTTGTACTCAGTGTGTGAGATTTTGCTGTATTCACATATTAAATGTGAATCAGTTTCAACTTTGTTGTTGCAAAGTCTGCAGTTTGGATTGTCAGTGGATTTTTGTATCTTCGCTTTCATGGCATTAGTTTGTTGTGCTTGTTCTTGAGCAGCCAATATTAAACCTTCAGTTTCTTTCTTGATCGTTCCCATCGTAAGCCATCTCCATGTCAAGTTGTCATCACATTTTCCTTCAATGTTTTTCAAGTGCTGTCCATGCAAAGCTTTGGTTTTCTATCTATTTAATCTGTCATCCAGTTGTTTTTCCTTATATTCTGCCTTTGTTTCTGTTGTTTATTTACTGTTTTCCATTTTCACAGCCTGCAGCAACTTTTCTGTACTTTGGTTCACATAATCATTCAAACTTCGTTTTTCTTCTTCTACAGTTTGATGAATTTGCAATGGCCCTCCTGCCCCCTATTTTTCTTGGCAGGTACAACCTGTCGATGTCACTTTGTGGATGTAAAGTGTGGTACATATTCAAAAGTTTGCACGTTTTCTGGTCCAAGTTTTCCAGTTCAGCCAAAGTCCTGTTGATGATTCCAGCTGAGTAGCATATCACTGGAATTACCCATGTATTAATGGCTTTAATTATGTTTCCAATAATCAGCTTTGATTTTAATATTTTTGGACCCTCCTGATGTATTCCTTTTGTGTTGACTCTTTGATTTTTCCATTCAAGATGTTATCTGCCTCCAATATGCCTAGGTATTTGTAAACATCATCCTTTGCTAATGCTTTCACTATGCTTCCATTTCCCAATTCTGTTCCTTCTATTTTTTTCCATTTTTCCTCACTGTATGGATAATATAGCACATTTTTCAAGTCCAAAGTTCATTTTGATGTCACTGCTGAACAGTAGAACTATGTTGAGTATTGATTTAAGTTCAGTGATTCTTTCCGCATATATTTTTAAGTCATCCATGTGTAGTAGATGGTTTATCTTGCCATGTTGGTTTGAGATTTGGTATCCCAGTTTTGTGTTTCGTAGGATTATTGTCAGTGGAATTAATGCAATGTTGAACAGAAGTGGTGAAAGTGAGTCCCCCTGGAAGATTCCTCGTCTGATGTTGACTTCGCCATTGTTCTCCCCATTTGTTGTTAGAACTGTTTTCCATTTTTGTATATTTGCTTTCAGAAATGTACAAATATTTTTGCTGATTCCAAAGTTTTCCAGAACAGGTGTTAATCCAGTTGTGGGGTAATGAGTCAAATGCCTTTTTATAATCAATCCATGCCATATTTATATTTGTTTTTCTTCGTTTTGCATTTTTAGTACCATTTTGTCAATGAGCAGTTGATCTTTTGTTCCTCTTGATTTTTTTATAATTTCCTTTTTGTTCTACTGGACACAAACTGTTTTCCACCACCACCACCATCATCATCATTATTTTTACTATTACTATTCATTTATTAGTCAATTGATCAGGAATTTCTCTACCTAAGGATCTGTGTGGCAGATCACATTGGATACGTCTCAGTTCCTTGTTGGCAGACTCAGTCAGCTCAGATTCCTTCTCATACAGGGAGTCCTCGACCTACAGCCATTGGCTTAGTTACCATTCAAAATCACAGAGGCATTGAAAAAAGTGACTTACGGCTTTCACTTATGACCGTTGCAGTATCCTCATGGTCATGTGATCAAAATTTGCCACCTGGCAACTGACTCATATTTATGACGGGATCACACAACCGTGTTACTAACTTAACAACTGCAGTTTTTACTTAACAGGTGGGGCAAGAAAGGTTGTAAAATGGTTTAAAAATTAAAAAATGAGGCAAAATTCACCTAACAACTGTCTCACTTAGCAACAGAAATGTTGGACTCAGTTGTGGTCATAAGTTGAGGATTACCTGTGTTTGATTTCTTCAGATGTATCTAGGACCACTCATCCCACCTGAGAAATTGCTCTGAAATTTATTGTATTTTTCGGAGTATAAGACACACTCCCCCCCCCCCCAAAAAAAGAAGGTGAAAATCTGGGTGTATCTTATATACTGAATACAGCGTTTTTTGCCTACTGAAACCCTGCCCCCTTTGCAAAAATGGACATGCAGAGGGTTTGGGAGGCTTGCAAAGTGGTCTTGGGCGCTGGGGAAGGCAAACAGGAGCAAAAAACGGGCCGTTTTTGCCCCACCCCACCTCTACAAGCCTCCCAAAGCTCTGCATGCCCCCCCTTTTCTGCAAAAAAACAAACAAACAGGCATGCAGAGCATTTGGGAGGCCTGCAGAGTGCAAAAACTTTTTTTTTTAATTTACCTCTTCAAAAGCATGGTGCGCCTTATACTCCAATACGTCTTATAGTCTGAAAAATAAGGTATATGCATTTTGGGGACGTTTCGTACCAGCAAGTCCAGTTGCCTCTTGAAAAAGCACCTTTGGGACAACCATGACCAGGATGACTGAGAATCTCCATAGACCTGAGGGCAAAAGAAGAAGCAATGGATGGAAACCTATCCAGGTCAGAACCTAGAACTAGGAGAAGTTTCCTGTTAGTGAGAACAAGTAATCTGTGGAACAGGTTGCCTTCAGAAGTTATGAGTGCTCCAACACTGGAGGTGTTTAAGAAGCTTGAGCAGGTAACTGGACTGAAAGACCTCCAAGGTCCCTTCCAGTCCTGTTATACTGTTATAAAGCACTTTGGCACTGTGTCTAGTGAACATCCACAGCTGAGACAGATGTTGCCCAACCAGAGTTGGGTGAGAGAGAAGCTGCTTTGCCATTTGGCCAGAAAAAAACACCTGAGCCCTGCTTATCACATTTTCCTTATCGTCTCCACCGAGGACGGCCCTGTGATCTCTGACAGAGAAAGCCGTTTGATGGCCGGTTGCCTCTGCCCGGAGTCTTCACGTGCCAAGACCTTTGGACCCTTTGACAGTGGCCTGATTAGTGCAGAGGTTGAATGCCAACACAGTCAATGTCTCCCTCCCAGTTAAGGAAGGAGAATTTTTTTTAAATTTATCTTAAAAAAAAAAAAAACAGGCACTCAGGTGTTTGATTTCAGAAACTGTCAGCAAAAAATGAGCAACAGCCAACCAGACAGACAGATTAATAGAACTGGAAGGTACCTTATAGGTCATCTAGTCCAACCCTCCGCTCTAGCAGGAGACCCTGCACCCGTGGTGGGTTCCAGATCCTGTTGCAACCGGTATGCTGCAATGGGGCCCGGCGTCCACCACATGAACGTGCGTACTTACCACCTGTGGCACTCCAGCTGCTCGGAGCGTTGCACAGCCGCCGTACGCTCCGTGCATGTGCGCAAAAGCCCCAATTGCCTCATATAGCAGTAAGGAAAGTGGGCGGACGGATGGGCCCTCCAGAGCACAGTACCGGAACGGTACCTGGTGCTCCCAGCGGGCACCGGTACGCCCGGTCGTATCCCACCACTGCTCTACACCATTTCTGACAAATGGCAGTCCAATCTCTTCCTGAAAGTCTTCAGTGATGAAGCTCCCACGACTTCTGAAGGCAACTTCTGTTCCATCGGTTGATTGTTCTCACTTAATTGATTGTTCTTCAGCCGTGATTTGAAGATGCCTTTTGGGTCCAGTTTCCCTAATTCAACCTGGGGGGATGCATGGGGCAGAGAGGGAATGTCAAAAAATGCAAGATGGAAGCTGCGATTAGGGAATCAAAACCCTGCTCCTGTATTACATGTGCCCCATGCATATGTAACAAGGAGGAGTGGCTTCAGTCACATGAACAGAGCTGCCATGTTGCCTTTTTTTGCCCCTCTCAAAGACATCCTATTTGATATAGTTTTAGTTAGTTATTAGATTTTTTTAAAATCCTGGCTTTACTACAGGTAGCCCTTGACTTACGACCCATATTGACCCCAAAATTAGTTATGCGAGACGTTTGTTAAGTGAGTTTTGCCCCATTTTATGACCTTTCTTTCTACAATTGTTAATTGTCATTCCACAGTTGCAATTGTCATTGCAATGATTAAGTTAGTAACCCAGTTGTTAAGGGAATCTGGTTTCCCCATTGACTCTGCTTATCAAAAGAGGATCACATGACCGCGGGACACTGCAATCGTCATAAATATGAACCAGTGGCCAAGCATCCAAATTTTGATCACATGACCATGGGGATGCTGCAATGGTCACAAGTGTTTAAAATGATCCTAAGTCAAGGGGTTGGAATAGAGGGCCCCTTCCAACTCTGTTAATCTGTTTTTTTTATGATTGGAAGAGCTGATGTGACAAAACAAGGCTCCCTTCTAGTGCCTTTCAAGGAATCCCATGTGAGGCATGATCAGGACCAGGATGTCCTTGATTCCACCTGTTCATCAGGTAGACCCATTTCTGCTGATCAGAAGTGTCCATAGAGAGGGGGGGAAATCCTTGATGGCATCGAAACAACACAATCAAAGTCTGACCCCTTTTTAACATCTGTCACGATGCATGCAAAATCCCTGTCAGCGTTCCAAATATCATCCAAAATTAAATCAGAGTTCAAGGCAGAGCTTTCCGCAAAGTTCCAATTTATTAAGAGAGACATGTTGGTACATCTGTGGAAACCCGAATCTGAAAGCTTCCGGGGTTTCCCACCCAATTGAAAGTTCATGATCTTGCCCCCACACCCACAAGTCCATCACATGGTCCATTCTTCCACTGCCACATTGGCAGTTCCACCCATCCAATTCAGGTCAGGTGCAGAGGTGCGGAGACAAAGGATGACCTTGGGCTTCTAAAAAGGAATGTTTTATTTTGACAACAACACATTCTACTCCTTACTATTCCCCCTCCCAATTCCTCACTAATGAAGCAGCATAGTAAAATAAGAGAGAGTGTGGCAGGCCGAAGATCCTAAAAGGAATATGACTGGAGGCCTGACAGGCATTGGTGGTACAGTGGTAAGTATCCCTGCCTGTTACACAGGAGACCAGGGTTCGATTCCCTGACGGGGAGCCAACAATCCCATGGTGTGTAACTACCTCTTGTCATTTGTCATGATTCCCACTCTACAGACACCAATGAAGCAGGGGTGAAATCCAGCAGGTTCTGACAGGTTCTGGAGAACCGGTAGTGGATATGTTAAGTAATTTGGAGAACCTGAAAATACCACCTCTGGCTGGCCCCAGAGTGGGGAGGGAATGGAGATTTTGTACTATCCTTCCCCTGCCACACCCACCAAGCCATGCCCACAGAACCTGTAGAAAAAAATGGAATTTCACCATTGCACGGAAGCCAATCTTTCCAAGTTTGTTTTATTTATTTATATTGAATAAAGAGCTGCAGTGGTGCAGTGGTTAGAGTGCAATCCTACAGGCTCCTTCTGGTGATCATTGGTTGCCAGCAGTTTGGCAGATTGAATCTCAACAGGCTCAAGGTTGACTCAGCCTTCCATCCTTCCGAGGTGGGTAAGAGGAGGACCCAGATTGTTGGAGGCAAGAGGCTGACTCTGTAAACCACTTAGAGAGGGCTGGAAAGCACCGTGAAGCAGTATATAAGAGCTATTGCTATTGGCCTCCCAACTCCAATGGCCTCTAAATGCAACTGCTAGAACTCTCCAATGCTCTTATATCTAAAGGAAATGAAAATTTCTTGTGCTTCAGTGCTGAAAATGGTTATGGGGTTTATTGCTAACTTTGTTTGTATTTGTTGGCTTTTCAACACTTCGGTGCCATGAAAGATATTCAAAGCAGCAGTAAATCATTTATCCCGGTTGGTAAATCCTTGTCCTGAATCAGCCCAGTTCTCATGTCTTCATATTCACTTTCTGTCTGATCTGGACTTTCAAAAAATGGCATCCAAAAATTGTGAGAATTAATGCAAAAAAATATTTTTCCTAAAGACACAATCTGTTCTCTCACATTCCCAAGAACATTTTTCTAGCTGTACCTCATCTTGATCTCTTGACTCATCAATTGAAACCAGTTTGTTCAGCTTAATTCACCAGAAAGTGGCTGTGAGAATAAGCAAGCCGCACAGCTTTGTGTCATAAAGTGTGATGATAAGGGAGCATCAGTGCTGTTGAACAAGCTAAGTGCAGGAAGGGAAGCATTTGAATCTGGCAAAAGTAAGACGCTATGTGAAGAGTGATCATTGCCCAATAATAATACAGTCTTGCAAAGTGAGTGGAAAATCTTTTGTCAACAGCAAAAGAGGTGAAAATATCTTGCACAGTCTAGACTAGAGTGTGCATGTTTCCTTGAAGGAGAAGCGAATTGGTTTGCAAGTTGGAATTTTATTGATTGTTACATATCTTGAGTGAACTACAAACCCAATTTCCTGGGAAAGTTCACATCAGACAGAAAGACAGGAAAACAGAAGGGCATAAAGAAAGATGGAAAGATGATCAATTGGCCTGTTCATTAATAGTCCAAGCATCAAATATAACAAAGTACATATTAATGATGGTATTTTAAAAGAAAAAGAAGTGCACAACAAAGCTGAAACAATTCATAAGATGAAGGAGGCATGGAAATGGTCACAGGAGGAGGAGAATGGTCACTTCATGGTCCTAAAAGGAACCTTGTTTTCTAACAATAGGTTGTGTAAGATCTGTTTGCCATTGTGTATGGAGAAAGGGTTGCTCCCGGTTCAGCCCAGATCGGGAGAACTGGTAGTGGCGGTGGCAGGAGGCTCCGTCCACCCGCCTGGATGCTTCTGTGCATGCATGCGCAAACCAGTAGTAAAAATAATGGAAACCCACCACGCTATTTTGCTGTGCACTAGCAAAATAGTGACATAACCTGGCCAGTCTTTCTAGTCATTTAATAAAAACCATAGGAAATTGCAAGGCTGGATTATGGATTATGGATTATGTGCACTAGCAAAATAGTGACATAACCTGGCCAGTCTTTCTAGTCATTTAATAAAAACCATAGGAAATTGCAAGGCTGGATTATGGTGGGAAGTTAAATAACTCTGTCTGTCTGTCTTTCTATCATCTATCTATCATCTATTGTCAGTCATGGGATTCAACATTTTTTACTATCTGTTCTGTGGGTGTGGCATGGCTTGGTGGGCGTGATAGGGGAAGGATACTGCAAAATTCCCATTCCTTTCCAATCTGCTGGGACTTGAGAGGCAGAGAATAGATGGGGCCAGTCAGAGGTGGTATTTACCGGTTCTCCAAACTATTCAAAATTTCCGCTACCAGTTCTCCAGAACTGATCAGAACCTGCCAAATACCACCTCTGATCTATGTCCTTGAAGTCAACTGGAGTCATACAACAGGAATCACACAGCAAAAAAGAGCATTCTATGGGCACAAGATATGCAGTTGTCAAAAATAATACTGGTATCACAATTTCACTTATCCTCTAGATAGACTGGGGTTTCACCTGCACTTTTAATGGTGCTTGCATTCCAATATGCACATGATGGTTATAGGTGGTTGCTAACAACACAAGAGACCTAATTCTGTGGGATCTCCTGATTTAAATATATGAGGTCAAAGAGTGATCCCCAGGAATCTGTAATCAGTCCTCCAGGCTGGAATTCTATCTCTCCCATTGGATGACGAGAAGTTGGCAAGACTGAAGAACATAGCCAAGTTGGTGTCCGGCAAAAGCCAATCATCAGTGATGTGACATTTTACAATATTTGTATTTAAAGGTAAAGATTCCCCCTCACATGCCTGCTAGTTGTTCCCAACTCTAGGGGGCGGTGCTCATCTCCATTTCAAAGCTGAAAAGCCAGCGCTGTCCGAAGACATCTCCGTGGTCATGTGGCTGGCATGACTAAATGCCAAAGGCACACGGAACGCTGTTACCTTCCCACCAAAGGTGGTTCCTATCTTTCTACTTGCATTTTTACCTACTTTCGAATTGCTAGGTTGGCAGAAGCTGGGACAAGTATCAGGAGCTCACTCCATTATGCGGCGTTAGGGATTTGAACCGCTGAACTGCCAACCTTCTAATCAACAAACTCAGCATCATAGCCACTGAGCCACCGAGCCCCGTAGCCTTTACTTATAAGTATATTTATTGAGAATATTTAAAAAGTGAGCTAACCAGCCTGACACAAAGCTATGCTGATTGTCTAACACCAGATCTTCAGAGAAAGGCAGTTATTACAGCAGTTGTGTTTATGGTGCCCTATCTGCCAGACTTCTGTATCTCACTGAGTAAATACAGTTTGCCCTCTTTATTTCTTCTCCTCAGCTGGGGTCAATGGAGGTTTTGTTTCCTTCAAAAGATTAAGACCCCTGGACATCTCTCTAAGAAGCTTGGCAACTTTGTCACTTAGCAAATAGGGCACTTCTGACTCTGTTAGCCACATGTGTCAATCTTACAACAGGACTGGTCCTAACTTTGCAGGTAGTGTTGGGTTGTTGGCTATGAATAAGCAACAAAGGAATCACAACCTAATTAATTATAGTTCCATTTCAACAGCTACGGGATCTTCTTTCTCAATTTGGCACACTGTGGGAACTATTCCTTTAAAGGTGGGCATTTGCCCTTTTGCTCAAGCAGCAAAATATTTTGGGTAACAAGCTGGGGCTGAAGATATCAAGTCGCCGAGCATTCCAGATCTGGCAAGGCTGATTTCTCTTAGAATAGGTTGTTATGTTATTTCCATGGCCAATCTGTTTTCAAAGCAGAATTTGATTAGAAGCTTGGTCATCTATTTCCTCCTGGATTACTTTATATCCTGTTTATCCAACCCACCACCCAGGGGTGGGTCCTAGCTGGTGTTACTTCTGGTTTGCTCATGCGTGCGTGAGCACATGGGCAGTTCAATGGAAATTGTCCTGCACATGCGCAGAACTCGCCCCCAAAAAGGAGGCAACCGGGGAACTGGTTCAGGGCCGTGGCCAGTCTGGGTCGCTGCCAGTTCTGCAACCCAGGCCAGCATAGCACTATCAGTTTGGCCTAACCAGTCCGAACCGGTAGGAACCCACCTCACTCCATTACGTGGCGCTAGGGATTTGAACTGCTGAACTGCCGACCTTTCTGATCGACAAACTCAGTGTCTTAGCCACTGAGCCACCATGTCCTGATATTTTGGAAATGATAGGTTCCTATCATTCCCCAAAATTGCAGGGATTCACTTTCTGCATTTGGAAGGAATCCAGGTAGGCTTGACATACGACCACAATTGTGCCCAAAATTCCTGTTGCTAAGCGAAACAGTAATTAAGTGAATTTTTCCCCATTTTATGACCTTTCTTGTCATAGTTGTTAAGTGAATTGCTGTAGTTAAGTTACTAACATGGTATTTAAGTGAATCTGGCTTCCCCATTGACTTTGCTTGTCAGAAGGTCACAAAAGGTGATCACAAGATCCTGGAACATATCAACTGTTAAATGTGCGTCAATCACCAACCATCTGAATTTTGATCATGTGACCATGAGGATGCCACAATGGTCATATGTGTGGAATGTGGTCATGTCACTTCTTTTAGTGTCGTTGTAGCTTCGAACAGTCATTAAATGAAGTGTCGTAAGTTGAGGACCACCTGTACATTTTCTTGGGTCTTACTATTTAAAATACACATGTAAGATAATTAAGGGCAAGGTTTAAAATGTTTTTGCTGCACTACTCTTTCCCAGCATGCTGTTCTCTAGGTGGTCCAGATGGCTGGAGATGATGGGTGTCCCACATCCCCGAAGAAAATTGCTTGGTGGTAACATTAATTTTAGTAGGGATGCCGAGGCTCAGTGGCTAAGATGCTGAGCTTGTTGATTAGGAGGGTCAGCAGTTTGGCGGTTTGAATCCCTAGTGCCACATAACGGAGTGAGCTCCCATTACTTGTCCCAGCTTCTGCCAACCTAGCAGTTCGAAAGCATGTAAAAATGCAAGTAGAAAAATAGGGACCACCTTTGGTGGGAAGGTAACAGCGTTCCGTGAGCCTTCGGCATTTAGTCCTGCCGGCCACATGACCACAGAGACGTCTTCAGACAGTGCTGGCTCTTCGGCTTTGTAACGGAGATGAGCACCGCCCCCTGGATTCAAGAACGACTAGCACATATGTGCGAGGGGAACCTTTCCCTTTTACCTTAAGATTAATTTGCAAAATGTTTGGTTGATTCCTTTTCAGCTCCTTCAAATATACAAACTGCCGAACCATCTGATTTATTTTCCTTCGTTAGAAACTGAGCCAATCAATCAGACTTCCTGAAAAAAAGACTCAGAAAGAGAGAAATGGCTAAGCAGCCTTGAAACGGAGGGAAACACCATTTGCTTGAGTTATCCAGAGAATTACTTTATTTTTGCTGGCATCCGGGATACTTTTAGGCATATATCAAAAAGTGTTTTTCCTTAACAAGAGGGACCTGATTTTAAGAGATGACTTGACCTTAGAAAGGCTGTAACTGTTCCTAATATATTATCATTACCAGAAATGCTGAATTTCTTTTAAAACACATCCAGCTGTGACTCAGCCGGAGAGCGAGGTCTCTAACTTTAACCACACCCTATTTGGAACATAAATATGAAAGAAGCCCCTTGTGGGGAGCCGCCTCATTGTATTGTTGGTTTCTTCCTGTTGCCAAGGAAAAGGATCTTTGGGGGTATTTGTTTTCCAGGCTCCTGAGCTGCTGAGATGATGGCTTTCTTGTGGTTGTCATTGTGTCTCGGGACAAGAAACATGCAGCATATATGGGCAGTAGCCCAACTCTTTCCCTGATGCAGATAAATCAGGAAAACAACTGAGTTATCTTAAGCCAAGTAGCAAGAAAGAAAGAATTAAGCAAGTTCTCCTCCCAACCTTGCTACAGGTAGTCTCGACTTAGCACAGTTTGTTTAGTCACCGTTCAAAGTTACAAATGGCATTGAAAAGTATGGTATGAATGTTTTCACACTTACGGAGTATCCTCAAGGTCACATGATCACAATTCAGGTGCTTGGCAACTCTTCTTCAGATTTATGACGGTTGCAGTGTCCTGGGCTCATGTGATCCCCTTTTGTGACCTTCTAACAAGCAAAATTGAGACTCTAGAAAGAGTGCAGAGAAGAGCATCAAAGGGGATTAGGGGACTGGAGGCTAAAACATATGAAGAACCATTGCAGGAATTGGGTATGTCTAGTTTAATGAAGAGAAGGACTAGGGGAGGCATGATAGCAGTCTTCCAATATCTCAGGGGCTGCCACAAAGAAGAGGGAGTCAAGCTATTCTCCGAGGCACCTGAGGGAAGGAAAAGAAGAAATGGGTAGAAACTAATCAAGGAGAGAAGCAACCTAGAACTGAGGAGAAATTTCCTGACAGTTAGAACAATTAATCAATGGAACAATTTGCCTCTAGAAGTTGTGAATGCTCCAACTCTAGACGTTTTAAAGAAGAGATTGGATAACCATTTGTCTGAAGTGGTATAGGATTTCCTGCTTAAGTAGGGGGTTGGACTAGAAGACCTTCAAATCCCTTCCAACTCTGGGATTCTATTCTTATTCTAAAGCAGTGTTTCTCAACCTTGGCAACTTGAAGATGTCCGGACTTCAACCCCCAGAATTCCCCAGCCAGCGAAAGCTGGCTGGGGAATTCTAGGAGTTGAAGTCCGGACATCTTCAAGTTGCCAAGGTTGAGAAACACTGTTCTAAAGTCAATGGGGAAACCAGATTCTCTTAACCCCCGTGTTACTAACTTGACAACTGCATTGATTCACTGAACAACTGTGGCAAGTAACGTAATAAAATGGGCAAAACCTAGCAACTATCTCGCTTAGCAACAAAAAGTTTGGGCTCAGTTGCAGTCGTAAATCAAGGACTACCTGTACTCTCCAAATTACCAAATTCCAATGGGGAAAAGGAAAGGCAATTGATTCTTCATATTTTAAGCATTTCCCTGTATAGCGTACTGGTTCACTTGTTCTTTGAACTTATTTGCCAATTCTCTGAACTACTCAAAATTTCTGCTACCGATTCTCCAGAACCTGTTGGAACAGGCTGAATACCAACTCTGTGACCAATGATCCTCCACCCTCTAGACCAGTGTATCTCAACTTCAGCAACCTTAAGATATGTACACTTAAACACCCAGAATTCCCCAGCCAGCATGTCCTACCCTTCTGAAGGGTCAGATCATTAGATCACCCAATAGAAACATCGTACGATTTCCCTACAATGTTGATTCATTGGCCATCATCCAGATAACAATCATGCCTCTCTTCCTCTGGGCTAGTACCTAAAGACATAAATAAACACTGTTCTTTTCATCTAGACTTCTGCTTGGAAGCGGATCTCTGCATTTTTACTTTCAGTGCTGGGAACGTGCGAGATTGGTAATAACGATATTCTTATTTCCTGCATTACGACAATTGGACCCACCTTATGTAAATCTAAAACTTCTTCCTTTGGGTGACGTCTTAGCCCCATACACATTCAACAGGAAATGCTTAATATATTCCATCCTAGAGAGGAAGAGAGATCTGATTTGTATCTTCCTGCCCTTCTCCTTTCCTTTCCTCTCGCTTGTTTGATGTTTCCACCTAGCAATATATTCTGATTTCTACATCAAAAATCCGCTTGGAGAGAGTGGCATTGTTATTACTTTTTCAGGCAGAAATTGTGCCTTCCCTTCTCTCCAAATCTGATGACCAGACAAAAATCTGAAGGATCAGCTGAAGGCACAACTGCTGGAAAAGAGACGTCTGTGACTGGGTGACAACAAGGTCAAATGGAAATTCGGACTCCATAAGGGTGGTGTCATACCCATATGAGAAAAGGCATCTGCTCTCTAAGCCCAACAGGTGGAAGGAGAATAGATAGGATCACCAAGTTCCAAAGATCTACGGCTGAAAGATTTATTTATTTCATTTATTTAGTTTGTCAAACAAGTACAAGATAACAAGTATAAGTATAAACATGGACATGAACAAAGGAAACAAGTACAAATAAATGGGGACAATAGGACAGGGACGATAGGCACTCTGGTGCGCTTATACACGCCCCCTTTTACAGACCTCTTAAGAATGGGGTGAGGTCCACCGTAGACAGTTTGAGGTTGAAGCTATGAGGGTTTGAGGATGTAACAATGGAGTCAGGTAGAGCATTCCAGGTGTTGACCACTCTGTTGCTGAAGTCGTATTTTCTACAATCGAGTTTGGACCTTGAGTTTGTATTGATTGTTTGCCTGTGTATTATTGAGATTGAAGTTGAAGTAGGATGTTGTAGCAATTTTGTGTACTATGCTTAGGTCAGACTGTAGGCGGCGTAGTTCCAGGTTGTCCAAGCCCAAAGTTTCAGGCCTAGTGGTATTTCACCCAAGTCAAGCTCTTCACTCAGATTTCTGTGCTCTGATCCAGCTGTTGGCGCTCAACATTTTCCAAATACGGTGGGATTTTGATACTTAGCTCATTGAAAAGGGAGGCCCTGGGTTTCCTCTAATTCAGAATATGTTAATGAAGAAGTTAAGGACCAGAGCAGAACAACTGAGCTGCTTATAGTGGCTGGAATTGCAAGAATAGATCAGATGTGAATCTCCACTAAAGGGATGGACATTAAATACTCATCCCACCAGCATTCAGATGCACTTGATGGAGATGTGGTTGAATGAATATTTTGTACAAACCCCTCCAGCTTTAGAGATGTAACTTTAACTTTCAGATGGCTAAATCAATCACTTTAGTCAGAGAAAAAATAATAATATTTACATTTACTGCTGACTGGAAACCTCTTATAGACCTCTCGCATAAAATAGGAAAAATGCACTTATGATTTGTGGTTTTGATAATTAGGAAAAAATGGATAATAGCAAAGAGTGAGCTTTCTTTCATAATTACAGAGTAAGAGATATTTTGGATATTTGCTGCAAAGAAAATTGAAAGCTGCTGCTTTTTTCTATTTCTTTCTGTTTTTTTTCTTTCTGTCCTTTTGCTTTTTTCTTTCTTTTTTCTTAACTGCTTTACTCTTTATTATTTTGTGTTAGTTTACACATATTTTTTAAAAAGAGAGAAAGAGATGTGCATTCTACTTTCTGATTGGTGCTTGAATGCATTTTGAATTTAGTGCCTGAAAGAACTTCTGAGGGAAAATGGCATTTTTAATGTCTTTTAATGGCCATGGCACACAATTGAGGGTTTTCATGTTTCTTTTTCAGAAGGACCTGAATTAAGGATATCCCAAAGGTGCTTTTTCAAGAGGCAACTGGAGCAGTTGCCTCCTTTTAGAGCAGTGTGTCAGGCCTGCAGTCATATTTCTTTTAGGATCTTCAGCCTGCCACACACTCTATTATTTTACTATGCTGTTTCATTAGTGGGGTAATTGGGAGGGGGAATAGTAAGGAGTAGAATGTGTTGTTGTCAAAATAAAACATTCCTTTCTAGAAGTCCAAGGTCATCCTTTGTCTCCTCACCTCTGCACCTGACCGGAACTGGATGGGTGGAAATGCCAGTGTGGCAATGGAAGATTGGACCATGTGATGGACGTGGATGTGGGAGCAAGATCATGAACTTTCAACTGGGTGGAAAACCCAGGAAGCTTTCAGATTCGGGTTTCCACAGATGTGCCAACATGTCTCTCAATAAATTGGAACTTAGAGCAATACTTTGCCTTGGACTCTGATTTAATTTTGGATGATATTTGGAATGCTGACACAGTGTTTCTCAACCTTGGCAGGTTGAAGATGGGTGAACTTCAACTCCCAGAATCCCCCTGCCAGGCTAGCTGGCGGGAGAATTCTGGGAGTTGAAGTCCACTGATCTTCAAGGTGCCGAGGTTGAGAAACACTGTTTTAGAGGGTCCTTGAAGCACTTGGAAATTTATCTGTGTCCTCAGGGTCACCTGAGTAGTATGTATATGCATACATACATAAAAGGTACCTTACACTTTAAAAAAAATACACGAGATAAGTAGCCCCTTGACACAATAGATGTGTCTATTACATCTACGTGGTAGATGTAATGTTTGTTTTTCTGTCAACATGAAAGACTGAGGTATTATTGTTTGTCTAAGGCCCCGTCCTGTTTGATTTTGTTCCGTGTAAGACTATTTCAGTCTGGGACGTCCATTTGGTTTAATGTTTTTAATCAGTGTTTATGTTTTTTTCTACTTTTGTACACTGCCCAAGGTCCACGGAGTGGCTTTGAATTCACATGAATAAATAAATAATAGACACAAAGCTTTCCGTTGATAACTTTGGGAGGCAATTAGCATACAAAGTTCTCTCCTGAGGCATTCTTGCAAGTCAGGAAGTTGAGCCATGGCAATTGGTTTCTTGAAACACTCTCAAAAGTGTCAGGGGACTGAAATCAGTTTCCAGACTTCATGGTGTCCACCGCTGAATGGACTACTTTAGGACCAGAAAGTGGGGCCAAATGTTGGCCCCACTTTCTTACATATGAATAAACACCTGATGTAATCATCATGTCAAGCCATGGTTTGCTTAATGTCAGTTAGTAAAGAATAAACCACACAGGCTGTGTTCCTATGAGATGCTTCCATATGATTGTCCCAAAGGTGCTTTTTCAAGAGGCAACTGGAGCAGTTGCCTCCTTTTAGAGCAGTGTGTCAGGCCTGCAGTCATATTTCTTTTAGGATCTTCAGCCTGCCACACACTCTATTATTTTACTATGCTGTTTCATTAGTGGGGTAATTGGGAGGGGGAATAGTAAGGAGTAGAATGTGTTGTTGTCAAAATAAAACATTCCTTTCTAGAAGTCCAAGGTCATCCTTTGTCTCCTCACCTCTGCACCTGACCGGAACTGGATGGGTGGAAATGCCAGTGTGGCAATGGAAGATTGGACCATGTGATGGACGTGGATGTGGGAGCAAGATCATGAACTTTCAACTGGGTGGAAAACCCAGGAAGCTTTCAGATTCGGGTTTCCACAGATGTGCCAACATGTCTCTCAATAAATTGGAACTTAGAGCAATACTTTGCCTTGGACTCTGATTTAATTTTGGATGATATTTGGAATGCTGACACAGTGTTTCTCAACCTTGGCAGGTTGAAGATGGGTGAACTTCAACTCCCAGAATCCCCCTGCCAGGCTAGCTGGCGGGAGAATTCTGGGAGTTGAAGTCCACTGATCTTCAAGGTGCCGAGGTTGAGAAACACTGTTTTAGAGGGTCCTTGAAGCACTTGGAAATTTATCTGTGTCCTCAGGGTCACCTGAGTAGTATGTATATGCATACATACATAAAAGGTACCTTACACTTTAAAAAAAATACACGAGATAAGTAGCCCCTTGACACAATAGATGTGTCTATTACATCTACGTGGTAGATGTAATGTTTGTTTTTCTGTCAACATGAAAGACTGAGGTATTATTGTTTGTCTAAGGCCCCGTCCTGTTTGATTTTGTTCCGTGTAAGACTATTTCAGTCTGGGACGTCCATTTGGTTTAATGTTTTTAATCAGTGTTTATGTTTTTTTCTACTTTTGTACACTGCCCAAGGTCCACGGAGTGGCTTTGAATTCACATGAATAAATAAATAATAGACACAAAGCTTTCCGTTGATAACTTTGGGAGGCGATTAGCATACAAAGTTCTCTCCTGAGGCATTCTTGCAAGTCAGGAAGTTGAGCCATGGCAATTGGTTTCTTGAAACACTCTCAAAAGTGTCAGGGGACTGAAATCAGTTTCCAGACTTCATGGTGTCCACCGCTGAATGGACTACTTTAGGACCAGAAAGTGGGGCCAAATGTTGGCCCCACTTTCTTACATATGAATAAACACCTGATGTAATCATCATGTCAAGCCATGGTTTGCTTAATGTCAGTTAGTAAAGAATAAACCACACAGGCTGTGTTCCTATGAGATGCTTCCATATGATTGTCCCAAAGGTGCTTTTTCCCAAAAGGGAATTGGACTTTCTTGGGTTTTTTTCCCTTTAAAAACATTTCACTCCTCATCCAAGAAACTTCTTTAGTTCAGTTCTTCAGAACTGGGTGAGAAGTGAAATGTTTTCAAAAGAAAAAAAAACCAAATACAACCCAGCTCCCTTTTGGGGGGAAAAACACCTTTGGGACAACCATGACCTGGAAAATTGAAAATCTCCACAGACATTCATCCATATTTAATAGGATCACGTTGTATTCAATTTCGTAACTTAGAGAACAAAAGCAAAGGCTGAAATCAAATTGCCTCAGCTTATTAGCTTCTCTGAATTGGGTCATTGAAAGTTAGTAGGCTGGGTCTAGGACGGTGATGGTGAACCTTTTTTGCCTCGGGTGCCAAAAGCAAGTGGGCACGTGCTATCGTCCATTCCCGAACTTCCAGTTTGGGTGTTGGGTGCTTTTTTGCCCTCCGGATGATTTAGGGAAGCCTCCAGAGGGCAAAAAAAAGGCTGAAAATCAGCTGGCCAGTGCATGCATGCACGCTGGAGCTAACAGGGCAACACCTCACACGCCTTCAGAAATGGCTCCCCATGCCACTAGTGCAGTGTTTCTCAACCTTGGTGACTTGAAGTCCTGTGGACTTCAACTCCCAGAATCCCCCAGGGGGATTTTGGGGGTCGAACAACCCTTTTACAGGGGTTGCCTAAGACAGTGTTTTTCAACCTTTTTTGTGCAAAGGCACACTTTTTTCATGAAAAAAATCACGAGGCACACCACCATTAGAAAATGTTTAAAAAATTTAACTCTGTGCCTATATTGACTATATATAAAGTGTTTTTCCCACGGCACACCTTACACTATGTCACGGCACACTAGTGTGCCACGGCACAGTGGTTGAAAAACACTGGCCTAAGACCATCGGAAAACACATATTTTGATGGTCTTGGGAACTGAGACACCAATTTTATGGTTGGGGGTCACCACAACATGAGGAACTGTATTAAAGGGTCTTGGCATTGGGAAGGTTGAGAATCACTGAAGTAGAGAGAAGGGTTACTGAAAGGCAGGCTGGATGCCCTTGGGTGCCCTCAAGAACAAGTGACACTTTGCACATTGCAATACCATCTACAAATGATACAATCATGTAATATATGTAATAACCTTATGATGCATGTAATTACCACTGGGGTACACCTAGTCCTCAACCTATAACCATTCATTTAGTGATCAAAGTTACAACAGCTCTGAAAAAAGTGATTTATGATTCTTTTTCACACCTATGACTATTGCAGCACCCCTGTGATCACATAATCAAAATTTAGATGCTTGGCAACTGGTTCATATTTATGATGGTTGCAGTGTCCTGGGGGGGGGGGGTCAGAGGAGCACATTTTACCATCTTCTGACAAGCAAAGTCAATGGTGAAGTCAGATTCACTGAATAAACATGTGACTAACTCAGTGGTTCCCAAACTTGGCAACTTTAAGACTTGTGGACTTCAACTCCCAGAATTCTCCAGCCAGCTCTGCTAGGAGTTGATGTCCACAAGTCTTAAAGTTGCCAAGTTTGGGAACCACTGCACTAACTGAACAACTGCAATGATTCACTTAACAACTGTGGCTAAAATGTCGTTAAATGGGGAAAAATTCATGTAACAATTGTCTCACTTAGCAACAGAAATTTTGGACCCAGTTGTGGTTAAGGAGTACCTGTATTTATTAGACATCTATGATTGGGTTGATAAAAAGACACAGCAGATAAGAAAGCATTTGGAAGAGATGCTAAATCAAAGGATGGAGTTGAGACCAGAATTTTTTCTACTAGGGATCCCAAAAGAAAAACCTGGCAAATGTGAACTATATTTAATTCTGCGTATTTTAACAGCGGCAAAACTGGCTTTTGCACAAAAATAGAAAGATAAGGAGACTCCCTCAGAACAAGAAATAATAAATAAGATACTGACATGCGCAGAGATGGACAGACTGACTCTAGAGCTCAAAGACAAGAGTGAGACGCAATATCACGAAATCTGGGACAAATGGTACCGATGGTTAGAAATGAGGGGAAAGGCCAGGACAGAAAAACACAGACAAGTTAAGAATTGGAGAACATGGTATTAAGAATGTGTGATAGGTAGGAATAGGATATGTATTTGTATGATTAGTAATTATATATAAGAAAGGATCAACAGACAGGTAATCTGGCTGACTACATACACCTATGTATTGGATATACAATGTAATTGTTGTAAGATCTAATCACTATACGTTTGTGCCAGAAATGTCGCACTATTGTTTTTTAATGTTTAACTAATAAAAAACTTTATATATAAAAAAGAAAGACATAGCCGCAAAATTTCTGCAGGTAGTCCTCAATTTATAAACACAATAGGGACTTGAAAATTCACTGTTAAACAGTGCAGATTTAAATGATGCACCACATGGATATACCAAATTTTATAAGCTTCCCCCCCCCTTTTTTTTTGCCATGATCTGTAAGCGATCTTCAACCAGCAATGGGAAATATCCATTTGTGGCAGTTTACAAACGCCAAAATTCACAACAGAAACAGTAAGTGTAAACATAGGCAAACCAGATACAGTGAAACAGTGATTTTTCAAGAATGGACAGATTCAGAAATGAAAGAGGAATTGATACTGATCTGCAGCAATGGACAACTATGTTGTCTGTCCACATTTGAAATTAGTTACAGTAGACAAAGGGAAAAGGAAGACAAAAAAATCAGTCAATACGCTCCACATTTCAGGGAATATTCCGTTTATAATATTGAGTGGCATTATTTCTTTACATTTGTTACAGCAAACTGTAAGCAAACTCAGGGCAGCTTACAAAATCCAGATACAGTAAAAGGTGTTTAAAGCATAAAACAAAAGAAACAATCTGGATTGAACCCAGGACAGAGGCCCCACAAATGGCCTGGGACCAAGGCCAGATTTTTTTTCCAAATAAGTTTTTTATCTTATATTATTTATACATATCAATGTGTGAATGGTGTGATACGTGGGTACCATACATTTCAATACAAATAAGCATAATATTGTTACTCACAATTATTACATTTCGTTCTCATTATTTCATATTGTTTACACCCCCTTCAATTCCTAAAACCTTCTTCTTATTCTTATTATTTCATATATCTTAATATGTATGTGTGTATGGGTATGTGTGTGTGTATGTATGTATGTACTGTATATACTCGAGTATAAGCCTAGTTTTTCAGCCCACTTTTTGGGCTGAAAAAAGCCGCCTCGGCTTATACTCGAGTCAGTGAAAAATTTGCCCGAAATGGAGGAGAAAAAGGGGCGGGGCCATGCCGCTGGGTGACACTCGTGAATGGCCCAGTGCCCCTGTGAGTTTCCCCTCCCTCTGTGTCAGTTTGCCGCGCAGCGCGCACCGCACCATCCCCCCTCCTCACGTTCTAATGTAATGCAGGGCTGTCTTACGATTCCCCTTCCTCCCCCTCCTGCCGCTCTGCAACGATGTCCCACCTCCTCCTTGTTATGGCAAGCAGCCACATAGCGATGTCCCACCTCCTCTGGTACAGTGATCCAATGATAGGAATCACTGTGCCATGTGTCATAGGAGGCGGGACATCGCTCCCGCGGCTGCACGGGACATCATCATCACAGCGGGACATCAGCATCATGAGGTGAGTGAAGTATTTCATTGAATACACCGCTAGTTTACTGTTTTTCTTTGAAATAAATATTCAAAAACATTATTGGTATCTATTTTTATTTTTGAAATTTACCGGTAGCTGCTGCATTTCCCACCCTAGGCTTATACTCGAGTCAATAACTTTTCCAGTTTTTTGTGGTAAAATTAGGTGCCTCGGCTTATATTCGGGTCGGCCTATACTCGAGTATATATGGTATGTGTTTAGAGTGTTTATTATAATTTATAGGCCGCCCTTTTCCCTGAGGGGACTCAGGGCGGCTTACAAAACACGGGGAGGGGGGTACAAAGACAAAAGACATAAGACAATACATAATATTAAAAATAAAGCACAACATTCATTCATCATTCGGGAGGGGACAAACTAAGATTTTTATCCCCAGGCCTGACGGGATAGCCAGATCTTAAAGGCCGTGCGGAAGGCCTGGGCGGTGGTGAGGGTGCGGATCTCCACGGGGAGATTGTTCCATAGCGTCGGAGCTGCGACTGAGAAGGCTCTCCTCCGCATAGTCGCCAGTCGGCACTGACTGGCGGATGGAATTCGGAGGAGGCCTACCCTGTGCGATCTGATGGGACGCAGGGAGGTAATTGGCAGAAGGCGGTCTCTCAAATAGCCAGATCCACTACCATGGAGCGCTTTGTGAGTGGTAAGTAGGACCTTGAAGTGCACCCGGAGATCAACAGGTAGCCAGCGCAGCTCACGGAGGATCGGTGTTATGTGGGCGAACCGTGGTGCGCCCACGATCACTCGCGCGGCCGCATTCTGGACTAGCTGAAGTCGCCGGATGCTCTTCAAGGGCAGCCCCATGTAGAGCACATTGCAGTATTCCAGCCTAGAGATCACAAGGGCTTGAGTGACTGTTGTGAGGGCCTCCCGGTTCAGGTAGGGCCGCAACTGGCGCATCAGGCGAACCTGAGCAAATGCCCCCCTGGTCACAGCTGACAAATGATGGTCAAAACTCAGCTGTGGGTCCAGGAGGACTCCCAAGTTGCGGACCCTGTCTGAGGGGTATAAATTTTGTCCCCCCAGCCTGATTGATGGAACATTAGCCAAATTATTGGGAGGAAAACACAACAGCCACTCGGTCTTTTCCGGGTTGAGCACCAGTTTGTTAGCTCTCATCCAGTCTTTAACAGCCTCAAGGCCCCGGTTCATCACTTCCACCGCTTCATTGAGTTGGCATGGGGCGGACAGATACAACTGTGTATCGTCCGCATATTGATGTGTATGTGTGTGTGTGTGTGTGTGTGTGTGTGTGTGTGTGTGTGTGTGTGTGTGTGTATAATTATCCTAAAAATTCGAGTTCAAGGGAAAGTTATAAAAGAAGAAACAGACATTGAGATCTCCGGAACTTTAAAATATATTGCTCACTTAACTTTCGTTAACCACTACTAACATCATCAGAGTGTAAAAACCATTATAGAGATATCTGCCTTTACACTATTAATCAATTTGGCCATTGCGTGCATGATAGGCCCCTCCACCATCCTCCCATATGTAATTAGCTTTGTTGTTTTTACATCAGGCATGTTAATCGATGCTCCTAAAAAATGGTTTTCACAGTGGCTAACGAAAGGTAAGTGAGCAATATATTTTAAAGTTCAGGATACATATATATATATATATATATATATATATATATATATATATATATATATATATATATATATATATATATATATATATATATATATATATATATATATATATATATATATATATATATATGTAGATTTTCATGGGTACAGGTTTTGGTGTATTTGGGTCTTTTCCCGTGTAAGATTGAGAGTATCTTGGCGACGTTTAGACAAGGTCCCACTCATCATTTTCAGGCTGGTGTCTTCAGCCTTGTGCCTGTACGAGCAAAGCGTGATCAGAACTGCCATCCCTCTTTAAATACTGGTGGGGGTGTGTGGAGTGCTGGCTCTGTTGCTGCAGGCAGATTGGTTGGCTGTGTTGTAACCTCCTGTGTGGCTGAGGTACTGGCTGTGTGCCTATTGTTCTTTTGTGTTGTAATGACCTGGGTAATGGGCTGTGTGATGACCTCCTGAGCTCTATTGTAGTGATATCCTGAGTCCTGTGCTGCAACCTCCTGGGGGTTTGGCTGCATTGTAAAATCCTGAGCCTTTGTGTTGTAACCTCCTGAGTTCTGTGATGTAATGTCCTGAGCAGATGGTTTAGGTGTAACATCCCGGGCTTTGGTTTGGCTCTGAGTTTGCGGTCTGGCCATGTGTTCATGGCATGCGTCAGTTTGCTTTGTGTGGAGGTCTGAGCGAGGTGCAGCAGTTGGTGATGCCACCGTGGTTTGGCTTCTGGATGGTAGTTGTATTTGGTCTGTGGAATGGGTTTGGGTTTGAGTCTGGAGAGGGTGATTGGTGGTTGCGTCTTGTGTTGTTCTGGGTTCGGTGTCATGGCTGGGACTCGTTTGTTGATTAGGGCTAGTTTCCAGATGTCTGGTAGGCGGGAGGTATCATCACGTTTATTCATGTTGTGGGGGTGTTTCTCTATTTCTACAGCTTCCATAATTATATAGAATAGAATAAGAGAATAGAATAGAATATAGAATAGAATAGAATAATAGAATAATTAAGACCCGAATACACCAAAACTATATATATATATGTGTGTGTGTGTGTGTGTGTGTGTGTGTGCGCGCGCGCGCTGATAAATAAATAAAGGGAGACTAGTATAGATCTATTTCAAGCTATTTAGCTCTCATCAGCTAGCCATACCCTTACTGGGAATCGAACCTGTGCTGTATTGCTTCTTAGGCAGTCGAGCTCTGTGGCTCAGTGGTTAACACATCTGCCTAAGAAGCAATATCAGCACAAATACAACAAATGTAACAAAAAGGCAACAGTAAAAATATTGGGTTTCTGTCTGGATGGTCTCTTGTGACGAGCCGAAGGACAGAGAATGGAAGTAGTGATCTTCCTCCCATATTTGGGCATACCGGGGGTTGTAAATATATATATATGTTTCTCTATTTCTACAGCTTCCATAATTATATAGAATAGAATAAGAGAATAGAATAGAATATAGAATAGAATAGAATAATAGAATAATTAAGACCCGAATACACCAAAACTATACACACACACACACACACACACACACACACACATATACATATATATATACACATACACACACACACACACACATGCTTCTTTTCTGTTTCCCATCTTCAACTGTTTCATTATACATATTCCTCTTATTTGTCTCTGCACATCTATTTATGTTAAAGTTTCATCCTTCCTTCTTTCATTATTCAAGGTCTCAATGTTCACTTCTAATACCAATCACAATCATTTGAGCCTTTAAAGTACATCTATTCATATACTTTCCAATCCTCCAATTTGTGTATTTCTATTATTACCAATGCCAGGTCTTAATTGTGCAGTCCGGGAGAAGAGAGAAGAAAACCTGACTGAAAGAAGTCCAGGTGACCTGTTCCCTGAAAGAACCTTGGTAGCTACTATCCATGGATTTTCCTCACAATCTTCCTCACAAAAAGATTAGATATGGGGCAATAATTGTCAACATTTGTCCACAAAGATGAGGAGAAGAATCAGTCATAGGATGTATAAGACTGCAGATCTCACAGCAGTGACTCTTGACAGCATATGAGATTAAATCAACAATTTGACTATATCAGTCACAATGCCTGAGGTCAAAACAATGATCTCAACTGATAAAAAAAACAACACTAACCAGCCGAGCTCACCTAACTTCTTATCACAAACTCCTGGGGGAAACTTCAATGGTCTTCAGTATCTTATGAAAACCTTAACAGGATCAAACCATCTAAATTTCCAGAGGGACGCTGTTCCAGAGGACAGGCACTGCCATGAGAAATCACAATTCCTGGATATTTCCCATTTCTCTTTGCCAAAGATTTGCCCACGTCTCCATCTTAAATCATTGTTTCCCAAATCTAGCAACTTTACGTTGTGTGGATTCCAACTTCCAATAGAGTTTCCCAGCTTTAAATTTGCAGAGGTTGAGAAACACACCCTCAACAGCTCTTGCCACAGAAACTCCATGGCTCAGGCAAGAAACAACTTTAAAGTTGGCATAAAGTGTCTGACACAACCCACTCACCCAACATTCATCTAGGAAAGACATGGTTGAAGAGGATGCTCCAGGCTCTAGGTGTCCCAAGAAAGAAGGATAGCCTGTAGCAGTGGTGGGATTCCAAATCTTTTCCTACCGGTTCTAAAAGAGAACACTCAAAGACCGCCCTCGGTGTCAGCGCTGGTGAACTGAGCTGTTTTTTAGCTCAGCTGAGGCATGGGGCGCGAATCAGCTGAGCTAAAAAAAAGGGAATATAGGACAGGGAACGACAAGGGCGGGAGGGCAGGGCCAACCAGAGGTGGCATTTGCCAGTTCTCTGAACTACTCAAAATTTCCACTACCCAAACCAGTCCAAACTGGCTGAATACCATCTCTGGTCTGTAGTGATCAACCCCAAAAGGCCATTTCTCAAGGACGTCACATTGTTTAGGATAGTATTTCTCAACCTTGGCAATTTTAAGATGTAGAAACTTCAACCCCCAGAATTCCCTAGCCAGATATGCTGGCTGAGGAATTCTGAGAGTTGGAGTCGATACATCTTGAAGTTCCAAAGTTTGCTGGCGGAGGAATTCTGGGAATTGAAGTCCATACATCTTAAAGTTTCCAAAGTTGAGAAACACTGGTTTAGTATCTTGTGTATTGCAAGCAAATCCTGAAGTTGACTTAGTTGGCATGATGCAACTTGTACGTGGCCAGGTACCAGACTGCATTATTTTGCCTATCTTCCAGACCAAGCACAAGGGCAACCTCACATGGATGTAGAAGTTAATTATAAGCCACTGCATCAGGACTGGCCTTGAGCAATTCTATTGGGAAATGCCTGCCACCTTTCTTCTCTGTCACTCAATTTTGAGAAGCAGGATTATTCCTTCGAGTCTACCATACATCCACATCACATGCTCCTAGTATACACCCTTGCTGATCACAGCCTCAAGAAAAGCCAGCCTTTACTTGTTGTAGGGCTCATTTCTGGAGGTTTAATAAGTATCTCCACATTCATAATTCAAAGGTCTCTTTTCTTCCTTCCTTCCAGTCTATATAGCTTTGATATTTCTACATTGCCAGTGGAAAACCGGTTGCTTTAACTATTCTGATTGCCGTAGAAATAATCTATTTCCTTTCTGATCTTGTCTAATTTGTCCTTGTCTCTTTTTTTAAATCTTCCAGCACCCCTCCCCTCTCTGCACCTTATCTATTCTTCAGCCCAAGAAAACAAAATTATCTACTATCTTTGCTTCTTTACTAACAATTTAAATTCATGAAAAGGTTAGTTTTACCTTTGTTGTTTTCATATTTAACTAACCCTGTTGTTTTTTTGTTTTTGGGCTTTCCATTTTCACTCTGCTAATGACTTTTGTAGCTTTCCAACTTAAGAAAAAAGGACTATCATTTGCCTTATCTCAAATGTTTAGGATCTATTTCTGACAAGTTGTCATCTCTTCCTCTCTTGCAATTGATACATTTGCCAAAGAAGACAACATGCCTTTCTTATCTACTACCTCCCTTTTAAATGGCTTTTTCTCCCACTTCTGTCCTTTAGATTGTGAAGATTCCTCAAAAGAATAATCAAGATTTCTGACATTAGTCCTAAATTTCAAATTCTGACAGATAGTCCTCGACTTGCATTTAATGACCTTTCAGAGTTACACTGGTACTGAAAAAAAATGACCTATGACCAGTCCTCGCACTTACAACTATCACAGCATACCTATGATTGTGAAATCAAAATTCATATTTATGATGGCTACTGCATCCCAGGATTATCTGATCATCATTTGCTACCTTCCCAGCCGGCTTTCCACAAGCAAAGTTAATGGGGGAACTCAGGTTTGTTTAATGACTGCACAATTCACTTAACAATTGCAGTGATTCGCTTAACAACTGTGGCAAAAGGGTCATAAAATGGCATGTGATTCACTTAAAAACTGCTTTGCTTAGCAATGAAACTTCTGCTTCCAGTTGTGGTTGTAAATCAACCATTACCTGTACATAATCCAACGAAGCAAAGGAAATCTCTGCTCCTGCTCTTTCAATTACCTATCTTATTTTAGCTGTCATCTTTATTTCTCCAATCAAGTCTTGGAAAGTAATTAATTGACGGTGAGCTTCTAGGTCAGGGATCTGCAACCTTAAAGATTCAAAGAGCCATTTGGACCCATTTCCCACAGAAAAAAAAACATTGGGAGCCACAAAACCTGGGTGGGTGTGGCCAACTCCATGTCATTCACTCCCACCCAATCACATCACACACACACACACACACCAGCCATACCTAGCCAGGTTTTGTGGCTCCCGGTGTTTTCTTTTCTGTGGGAAATGGGGTCTGTGTCTCTCTCTCTCTCTCTTTCTTTTACTCTCTCTCTCTTTCTTTCTTTCTCACTCTCTGTCTCTTTCACTCCATGCTCTCCTGCCCTGCTTCATGTGTCGAGTGATTGGGAGGGCAAGGCGTGGGGCCAGCCAATGGTGGGATCACCTTACAGGGAGCCACAGCTGAGAGATGAAGGAGCTGCATGTGGATCCAGAGGCATGGGTGGCCAACACTCGTTCTAGGTCATTTAATCCAACTTCTTATCTAGGGTAAGGATGCAGAACCACAGTGACCAGCCTCTCTTCCAACCTCACCACTTTGAAAAGCAGAATGTTCCATTGTTACACAACTCTTACTATTAACTATTTTTTTCTTAAAGTCTAATCATACCTTGTAATTTAAACCCCTCATTTCTTGACCTGCCTTGTGGAATGATTCTGAACAATTCTACTCTTCTACATGACACCCATCAGAATACACTCGAAGGCTGTGATCAATCAAGTCTCCCTCTCGTCTTCTCTTCTCCAGACTAAATATAATCCAGACTAAATATAATCCTGGTCTCCAACTGTTCCTCTTAAAGTGCCTCATCCTACCCACTTAAGAGCATGTTCGGCTTAGTCTTCTCTGAAGGCGCTCCATTCTGTTAATGTTCTTCCAAAAATAAAGTGCCTAGAATTGGGCACAAAATTCTGGATGTGGCTGGACTACGGCAGAATGGAGAAGACCAGCGACTCCCTTGATTTTGAGATTATGCTTCTGCTGACACAACCTAGAACTGCATTCCCTTTTTTAATCAGCTGATTGTCAGACCTGGAAGCCATCTTTTGAATTGGGCCTTCAGGCCTGCCACATTCAATGCTGTGGGAAAATAGGAGGGGGATTATATGGAATAGGGGAGATATTTAGTCCTAATAACATTCCTTTCTCAGAGAGTCAAGTTCACTTTTATCCTGCACCTGGAGAGGTATGACTGGGAGGCATCTCCAGTTGGGATGGTGCCTGCCATGTGACGGACATGTGGGTGCTGGGCAGGGACTTGGACTTTCTTTTGGGTGGGGAAAACCTGGAAGCTTTCAGATTCGGGTTTCCCCAGATGTGCCAATATGACATCTCTAATAAAATGGAACTTTGAGGAACCTCAAGCTCCGCAGTCTTCTTTCTTTGGGGCTGTCACTTGGAATCCTGACATTAACCCGAATCCCTTTTAAAACTCAATCAGCTCCCCCGAACTCCAGGGTTCTGTCCAGAGTCGTGAGCCCCAAACATCAACCCGAAACAGGGTAGCACGAAGACTCAGGGAAGATGGGGGAATGACATTAATCATCCTATTGACGTAGATTCCATGAAAGAAACCTAGATTCTTTCTTCAAAGATTGGCATCCAATTTGGTCAACTGCCTCTATACTGAGGCGTTTGATGTTCCCTACATGAATGCTGGGTTTTGACTTTCCCTTGTTGACTTGCACTTTCCTACTGTCTATCCAATGTTCCAGCTTGGCAAGATTCTTCTGAATCTTGATAGTGTCCTCCAACATGTTTACTCTCCTTGTTTTTCTGTTTCCTGCAGATTTTATAGTCATACTAGCTGATAACCCAGTGTTGCCCAGGTATTTATTTACAGGGGGGGAAATGTCCGGATCAAACATAATTTCTAATGTTGGACTTTCCCCCTTACCAAAGGGAGCCCCCTTGTGGAATACTGTGAAGCCGTTACCATGGCAACTCCACTGTGCTGTACAGTAGAAGCCATTTTATCGCAGTACAGTAGAAGCCATTTTAAGGCACAACATGCTGTATCTTAACAGAACACACACTTTGAGGGGCTTTAGGGGTGTATTATCCCCACAGTATTTTTCTTCAAAGGGTAAGTCATCTGTGTACCACGTTTGGTTAAAATTGCTTGAGGCATTCCAGAGTTATGCTGGAACACACACAAACACACACACACACACACACACACACACACAAACACACGTTTTTATATATATAGATTTTCTAATTCCACACCCAGGTCATTTATGTATAAATAGAGGCAATCCTTGATTTATGACCATTTGTTTAGCGACAGTTTGAAATTACAATGGCACCGAAAAAAGTGACTTACAACCAGTCCTCCCATTTATGACCATATCAGCATTCCCATAGTCACATGAGTAAAATTTGGGCACTGGGCAAACAACATGTATTTACAATTGTTGCAGCATTCTGGGGCCATATGATTTCTGTTCATGACCTTCTCAGGTGGTTTCAGGCAATCAAAGTCGGTGGGGAATCCAGGCTGCTTAACGACCACGATTCCCTTAACAAGTGTGGCAAAAAGGGTCATAGAATTGGCATGATTCACTTACCAACTATCTCGCTTAGCAATGGAAATTCTGGTCCCAGCTGTGGTTATAAGTCAAGGATTATCTGTACACTGGGACCTTTTTTGCTTAACCTTATGATGTACATTCAATGCTTCCTTCCAGCTTGACACAGAATCAGTGATGGGGACAATGGTGCAACTAATTCCATATTCATTGAATGGTAGCATAATCCGGTCCACATTTTACTATGTTCTCTCCTAGGATTTCAGCGGAGGCTTTGCCGATGGTGGCGCAGTGGTTAGAATGCGGTATTGCAGGCTAACTTTGCATTCCTACTGCCAGGAGTTCGATCCTGACCGGTTGAAGGTTGACTCAGCCTTCCATTCTTCCAAGGCGGGTCAAATGAGGATGTTGGCATTTGTAAATCACCCAGAGGGTAATGGACAGCACTATGGGCTGGTATATAGTCTAAGTGCTATTACTATTGCTATTGCTATTGCTAATCTCTTCCACCATCTACCTATTGCCAAAATGTTTTAAGCTTCCTCTGCTTAAGTGGGAAGGAGCTTAGAAGAGGCAGAAGATTAGAAGAGCTTTGTTGCTGTACTTAAAATATGCCCGTATATTTTTCCAAGCTGGTGTAAATCTTGATGCCTTGGGCGGGGTTCCAAGAATTGCAGTGGGCAAATACTTTCCCACTTCACCCCCTTCTTTGCCAAGGAAAAGCTGTAGTCCTGATCCTGGCTCTTGCCATGGCTCTGCGAATCAAAAGTGATTATGTTCTCACTCTTTTGCTCTCTCTTCTGCTCCTCTCAGTATGACATATGTCCTCAACATATGACCATAATGTAAAGTAAAGCACCATGAAGCAGTAATGTGTCTAAGTGCTATTAGTATTGCTGATTTGCTGAAATCAAGGTACACTATACCCACTACAATTCCTGTGGCCATCCATACTGATTATTCTACCCAAAAAGACAGAGAGGTTTGTGTAAAACCTGCCTGCTTGTATGACATTTCTGGTCTCTAACATTTCTTCCAAGCGTGCTCTTTTTTTGAAAGGTCTTTGGGAAAAGGCATTAGTTTGAGGAAACTTTAGTGTAAAGTTTGACAATTTGCACACCTTCTTGCCTTGTCAGAATAGAGTAGAGTAGAGTAGAGTAGAGTAGAGTAGAGTAGAGTAGAGTAGAGTAGAGTAGAGTAGAGTAGAGTAGAGTAGAGTAGAGTAGAGTAGAGTAGAGTAGAAGAATAGAGTAGAGTAGAGTAGAGTAGAGTAGAGTAGAATAGAATTAGAGTGGGGTGGGGTGGGGTGGGGTGGGGTGGGGTGGGGTGGGGTAGGGTAGGGTAGGGTAGGGTAGGGTAGGGTAGGGTAGGGTAGAGTAGAGTAGAGTAGAATACAACTTGTCTTTGGTGCATATACTCTCAGTGTACGTAAAAGAAAAGATACATTCATCATGAATCATAAGGTACAACACTTAATGATAGTCATAGCAGTGGTGGGATTCAATTTTTTTTACTACCGGTTCTGTGGATGCGGCTTGGTGGGCATGGCTTGGTGGGTGTGGCAAGAGAAGGTTACTGCAAAATCCCCATTCCCACCCAATCAGCGGGGACTCGGGAGGCAGAGAATAGATGGGGGGTGGGGCCAGTCAGAGGTGGTATTTACCGGTTCTCAGAACTACTCAAAATTTCTGCTATCAGTTCTCCAGAACTGGTTAGGACCTGCTGAATACCACCTCTGAGTCATAGAATACAAATAAGCATTCAAATCATATTAGGAAACAATCAATATAAATCGTAAGGATAGGTACATAGGTCTTCAGTCACAATCTTGTTCCATATTTGTTAATACCTTAATTGTCTATTTTCTTTACTTTTCACGAGCTTACCAGCACACGGTAGTCCAGCTGTCTTTGTTCAGGAAAAAGGAAGAGCAGATGAATGGTTACACTGTGGAATGGATTACCACAACAGCCACCATCATGAAAAGCTTTTTAAAATGAATGTGACCAATTTATAGCTGAAAGTCTGCTATCGAAAGGCTGCATTTTCAAACAACGCTAAGTCAGATTTAAAAAACAAAGACAACAACTATCATTTGTTTTTTTTTTGTTTTTTTTTATCCTGTTAAGTTTTATTTATTTCATTTTCATTTTCATTTTATACAATCACTTATATACTGTGCGTAACAAAAAACAAAGAGAAAAAAATCCACCATAAAAAAAAAAAGACCCAACATGACACTTCAATCCCCCATACACCCTCTCTTCTCCCCCTCCAACTTTCATTTTTCCCCTCCAGCATTCCCCTCTTCTACTTCCCTTCCCCCTCAGACATCTCCCCCTCCCTCCATCTCACCCTCCTTACATTCCCTCTCGCTCCCTCTTTACTTCTCCCTCCTCTTTCCCTCTTCTCCTCACTTTGGTGTATCCCTACAATTAATCTATTCAGTTTGTTTTTTAAAAAATAAAAGAGAAAAAGAAAAAAAAAGGGAAAACGAGCCGCAGTATACAAGTGAATTCTTATTGTTCTAAGAATTGAAACTGTAATTCCACCCTCCCCCCTCCCCCCTATAATCCCCCCTCCCTAACCCCCTTACGGCTTCGCAGGTCCCATACCCGGCATAATTCTTTAACAAACACTTGAGTATAATAAAGCCAGCTAACTTTAAAATTAAAAAAGAAAATAAAAGAAAAGCCAAAAAAAAGAGAATAGTAAAAAATAGAAAAGAAAAAAAAGAACACACACACACACACAAAACGAAAAGAAAAACAAGAAGGGTCAATAAACCCACTACGTTAACACAGCTTCCCATCATCTGTAAATCTTAAACAATGTAGCTCATTCCAAATTTCGGTTATTTTACTACTTGCAGGGTTTCAAACTGTATTAGAGCCAGGTAAGTTAATCAATTAGGATTCCCCAACTAAAAGTCTCATTGCTTTGTCTATCTATTCAGACCTTTAATTTATCTCTTTTTTATCCGAATATCCAAACCTTTCTATAAAACCATTAAACTCAAGTACTTCTTTCATTTTTCATTTCCAACACCTCCCTTTCTATCCTTACCCACCTCCACATGTAAATTTTTTACCTTCCACCCTGCCTTTATCCATATCCACATATATATTTTATCCGCGTCCATTGCTCCTCACATATTTACTCCACCTTCCTGGAGACTCTCCGACCAGTCTTTCTTGACCTTATATTGAAATAGCAACTCAAACAAACATCAGCTTGCATTCTAGCCCCAAGTAGTCTAATTAAGCTTTCGCTACCCTTCCCTCTCCCACGCGCCTCCCAACTCCGTTCGTCCCAGACCACAACTCAAAAAGATCGCAATCTCCGCTCTCCTCGCCTAGGAAAATAATTCATGCACAGTTTGAGTTAGAGTTCAAACAAATCTTATATACAATATGTGTCCACAATCAGCAACGCTTCTTTCAGTCTCCATGTCTCATCATCGATATACAACTTTTCCATTTTGTCCCAGACAGAAATCATAAAGTTTTAAAAACATCGCTAAGTCTTTATTCTTTAGTCTTCTGCCCTTCCGGAAGAGGAAAGCAACACCCTCCGCCTTGTAGCCACGTGTCTCGCTGCTTGTCTTCTCCTTCTCCTTGTCTCTCTCCAGGTCCGGATGAATCAGGAAGTCCCGCCTTCAAGGTCTCGTAGTAAAATTCTCGGGCTTCACAGACAGAATTAATGCGGTGTTTTTAGTTGCCAAATGTAACTGTAATGCCAGCTGGGACTTCCCATTTGTATGGAATCTGAGAATTTCTGAGTTCTTCGGTTAAGAAAGCGTACTCTCTCCTTGTTCTTAATATTTGAGATGGTATCGCTTTAAAAACAATCAAGTCCTGTCCATCAATTCTCAACCTCTTGTTGTAAAGCCTCTGTATTATCTCATTTCTGGATTCCCTTGTGGTAAAGTATATAATTATGTCCCTCGGAAGCTGTCGCTGTTTTGCTACCCACAAATTCTGGCGGTAAATTCTTTGAATCTGCCAATCAAAGTTAAGTCCCGGACTTCCCACCAAGCGGCTAAGAGCCTCAAAGAAGATCTGTTTCAAATTCTCCTGTTGATTTTCACGCAGTCCTCTAACTCTTATTGCGAAGGCAGTCTTATTATAATTTATCATGACAAGTTGTTTTTGAGCATTTTCAATTTCCTGTTGTAACGTTTGAATTTTGGATATCAAATTAAGGTTAGTTTCTTCCAAAAGTTCCAATTTGTCCTCCGTTTCAGCAATATAATCTGTCATGACTGTCATTACTCCGATCATATCCTCCTTTGCCTGAACAATTTTAGCATCAAATTGATCATATAAATCCGATATCAGTTGATTAATTTCCTGTCTGAAATCATTAAGCATTTTGAGAAGAAATTCTTGTGTTAACAAATCTCCCGTGGAGGGTGTGGGAGGCAAGGGTAGCGGCTTCATAGCAGTTTTTTGAGATATGTTATTAAGGAAGCGCTTCTGTTTAGATTTGGGAGCCATTCCAGAGTAAAAATAAAAGACAAGCAATCAAGCGAGCCAAAAATCAAAGTCTCTGCTCCCCTCAGTTAATCTTTTAGCAATTAGTACGGAGAAGCCTTCAGGAGGGTAGGGCTGACTAAGTACGTCACATCAAACACAAAAGCTACAAGATCGCCATCTTGTGACGCAGCTAAAAAAAAAGGGAGCCTTTTGCGAAGTTGAAGCTGGTATTTTAGATAGTAATGGAAGAAATTCCTCAGGAATGGTCCCCGCCCGGATTGGTTTTTAAATAGCTTAGCTTTGTCCTGGGGGGGGGGGGCAATCTGCCTAGGGCTGCAAAAAAGGCAGCGCGGAAAACTGGCCGGAGTAAAAGCTCAGCTAATGTTGAACCTCTTCTCCATTCACAGCAAAAAAAAAGCTATGAATTACAAAGAGATCCTAACGACTGACCTTCTCCCTGCCCCTTTCTGCCAGAAAGGGGAGATATCTATAGATCTTATAAGATATACGAACCAGAATCCTGACAGGAGCTTCATTGAGCTCCCGACGGCGGCAGGCTCCTCCCCCCGAAGCCGACCAACTATCATTTGTTTAACAAACCATTTTAGCCTGCAGGAAAACTTCATGCCAGAAATAAATGAAATTCAGGATTTAACCTGAAGGCCAATTAAATGCACACAGGCATAATAGCATTCACTGACTTTCCACATTACTTTGAAGCAAAGTTTCTTTAAAAATTAAAAAATTTCAAAATCTCACATTGAAATTTTCTTTCTTCTCAAAAATCTGGTTTAAAAACTGGAATTCTTAACCCAGCCAGACTTTGCTATGGCTCTTAAACCCCACACTGTTTATGGGCTTTGCGGGGGCATAATTAACTCCAAGGCGTACCTTGACAGTTTTCATAATACAATGAACAAAGCTAAGGCTTACTCAATTAACCCAGTTAATTGAGGAGTTGCCTAACCCCCTGAACTACAAATGGGTCAAACAGATTTGAATAAAATATCCATAAGCTAGTCTGTGCTTCAGTGGCCTTATTTACCCAACATCCTTAATCAGATGAATGGAAAATTTAGCAGCACTAACTTGCATTCTAGGTTAGTTTCTTGGTTTGATTTCTGCTTCGTGGGTTGATTCAACAACCAGATTAAACATGATGGGTAAACAGATTTCAGGATTAAAGTGAGGGTCAAACTCAACCCCTATTCTACAGTTAGTTATACTGTACTCACCTCAGGTGAAAATCCAGAATAGGATATTCATCACTTTACACTGCATTAATTATGAGGAAGATGGGTGTCTTAAAATATTATAAAATATTATTAAAATATTATAAATTACTGTAATGAATAGGTTTGAGCCCAACCAAGCCCAAAATTTCCATTGCTAAGCAAGACAATTAAGTGAATCTTGGCCCGTTTTACGACCTTTCATGCCACAGTTGTTAAGTGAATCACTGCAGCTGTTAAATTAGTAACACGGTTGTTAAGTGAATCTGGCTTCCCCATTGACTTTGCTTATCAGAAAATCGCAAAAGGGAGGGACACTGGAACCGTCATAAGTACATGCCAGTTGCCAAGCGGCTGAATTTTGATCATGTGGCTACGGGGATGCTGCAAGACAGTTATTAAGTGAGACTTGTCCCGTTTTACAACCTTTTTTGCAACAGTTGCTCAGTGAATCATCACAGTTGTTAAGCGAGTAACAGGGCTGGTAAGTGAATCTGACTTCCCCATTGACTTTGCATGTCATAAGATCACAAAAAGGAAATCACCTGACCCCTGGGCACCGCGAGCATCATAAATATGAGCCAGTTACCAAGGATCTTAATTTTGGTCACATGTCCACAACAGTCGTTAGTGTGAAAAATGCTCCTAAATCCCTTTGTTTAGTGCCATTGTAATCTTGAATGGTCAGTAACCAAACGACTGTTGGAAGCCCAAGGCTACCTGTAAGCATGCGGTAAGCAAATACTGTACAGGTAGTCCTCAACTTATGACCACAATTGACCCCCAAATTTATGTCGTTCAGTGAAACATTTGTGGAGTGAGCTTTGCCCCGTTTTACGATTTTTCTTGGCACAGTTGTTAAGTAAATCACCGCAGCTGTTAATTTAGTCAGATGGTTGTTAAGTGAAGCTGGTTTCCCCATTGACTTTGCTTGTCAGAAGGTCGCAAAAGGGGATCACATGACACCCCCACACACCCCCACGGTCATAACTATGAACCAATTGCCAAGCACCCATGTGACTCTACTGCAATGTTGCAATGTTATAAAGTGTAAAAAAACGGTCACGGGTCCCTTTTTTCAGTGCCGCGGTAACTTTGAATGGTCACTAAATGAATTGTTGTTAAGTTGAGGACTCCCTGAATCTCAGAAAAGGCTGCATTCTTTGGACGCCAACCTGCCTTCCATCGAGGACCTGTATTCTGCATGAATCAAAAAGAGGGCGGTGAAAATATCTAGTCCCTTCACATCCTGGACATAAATTGTTTCAACTCCTACCCACAAAATGACGCTATAGGGCACTGCACACCAGAACAACTAGACACAAGGACAATTTCCCCCCAAATGCCTTCACTCTGCTTAACAACTAATTCCCATAAAACTGTCATATTACCTACTAAGACTGTATTACTATTCTTCTTCTCTTCCTTCCTAGTACCTATCTCTTCCCACTTACGACTATAACCATGTTGTTTGTATCTTTACAATTTATATTGTTTTTATTTGTTTCCTAGTACGATTTGATAGCTTATTAGTAACCTTGACTATCACTAAGTGTTGTTTCTTATGATTCTTGATGAATGTATTCTATTTTAGTTTTCTTTAGGTACACTGAGAGCATCTGCACCAAAGACAAATTCCTTGGGCGTCCAATCACACTTGGCCAATAAAAAATTCTTTTTTAAAAAAATATTTTTTTTTCATTTTCATAACAAATAACCACATGTATACTGTTACCTAACCAACATTATTTTATATTATTAAATATTTACATCAATTCGTCTTACCATCGACCCCCAAGAACAATTATTAGCTCTTCTGCTCTCCATACACCCTACGCCAAAAGAGAATTCTATTCTATTTTTTTACACGCAGACAGAAAGAAGTCATTTTTTTGCAGCCCGCGTCTGTCTTGCAAGGCGAGAACTGCCAGCTGTCCGGAGTGGGAAAGGCGAGGGTGTTTTCAGAAGCTCAGCTCCGGATTGGCTCCCTTCACACGTCCAGAATTTTTTGGGTGCTTCTAATTCCAGCAGAGGCGCCCTCTCCCCTCCCCTTACGAGGCTGGGGAGGAGCCGCGGCTGGTGGCCCGCGAAAAAAACTCCGCCCGCCGTAGAAAGGAAGGCATTCATTCATTCTCCTCCGCTCGGATCCAGCCGTTCGGGACGCTCACGTCAGCCTTGCGATCGCCCGCCTTGACGGTCCCGCCGCTGCTCTCGAGACAGAAAGGTCTGAAAGCGAATTGAGGAGAGAGAGAAAAGAAAGAAAAGAGGAAAAGTGGGAGAAAGGAAAAAGAAAAGAGGAGAAGGGAAAAGAAAAAAAGAGGAAAAGAGAAGAAAGGAAAAGAAAAGAAAGAAGAAAAGAGGAGAGAAAGGAAAGAAAAAGAAAGGAAAAGGGGAGAAAGGAAAAGAAAAGAAAGGAAAGGAAAAGAGGAGAAAGGAAAAGAGGAGGAAGGAAAAGAAAAAAGAGGAAAAGAGGAGAAAGGAGGAAAGGAAAGGGGGAAAGAAAAGACAGAAGAAAGGAAAAAGAAAGGAAAGGAGAAGGAAAGAAAGGAAAGGGGGAAAGGACAACTTTCGCGCACGGAGATCAAGTGGATTACTCGGACCCGATCCCCTGGGCTTGCCAATGGCCAAAGGAGAAGGAGCTGAGAGCGTCTCTTCGGCTGGCCTCTTGCAACCGAGCATCTTAAAACCGGAGGAACTGATCCCATCCAAGGTAAAGCGAAAGTCAGCGGCGGAAGCGGGAGGGCGAAGGCCAAAAGGGGCCGGGGGAAGAAGAAGAAAAAAGTTAACTAAGGCGCGGAGAGGCTGGAAACCGCGCGCGAAACTGGCCCTGCTTGCAAGCCCAAGGAAGATCGACTCCCGAGGAAGCGCGGCTAGAAATAGTTGGGCGATCCACGTGCAGCCCCCGGGGCAGTCGATCCACCGGGGAGGGATCCCCAGAGAGCCAGAAAGCATGGAATGTGTCTGGGCGGTGCGCGCTGCTCGCTGGCTTTCCCCCCTCCTCCCAAGCGGACCCGGGAGAGCCTGAAACGCCCCCTCCCCAAAATCAAAGGGGTCCTGGAAGGCGAAGTTCGGCGAGCCGTCCGGATCCCTCTCTCCGGATCAGGGCGGAGGTTGGTGGGCGGGCGGACGGGCGGACGAGCCTTCCTTATAAGTCTCGGAGCCTTCAAATTCGAGCGGGCTCTGGGTGAACGATCCACCATGGCTCTGCTGCGGACGCTTTCTCGCCCCTGGCGTTTCCTCAAGGTTAGTCCCTCCCGGTAGGTCGGACGTGCGGACGGGGCAACGGGAGAGTAGTGAAGGGGACTGAGAAGAGAGGGAGGAAGAAGAGGGGTTGACTTACACCGCGTGGAAGCCCCCCGCCTCTTTTAATAAGAGCTCCCACCTCGGGTTTGTCGGCGAGTCAGCCTTGGAGTTGTAACTAAAAGCGCTACGAGGCCTCGTGGAGTTCAAGTCCATTCATAAACGGTGAGAAGAAGGGACGGCCCCCGCTTTGGGCGGCCGCTTCCTCTTTTGGAAAATATATACATATAAATATAATACACGAGAAAAGCAGTCGGCTTGTTTCTCCTTTTTTGTAAAAAATGTATTTAATGGGGAAGGGGGCAGGTTTTCCTTTTCTTTTAGTTTCTTTCTCAAAACTTCGTGGCCGTGTGTGTGTGTGTCCTTCTGCCTCTTTAAGAAACAACTGTGGTGCTCTTACGGAGAAGTCGCAGGTTGTTTCGGAAAGGGGTGGGGTGAGGTTTTAATGCGAGGGTGGCTTTTCCAGGATTTAGCTTCCCTCGTAGCCGTGGGTGGCCGGAATGCCCCGATTTTTAGCGTGGGGTGGGAAGTGATCGATGGGTGAGAATGTGAGCCTGGGACTTGAGAGGTCTTGAAAGAATGAATGAACTCAGTGCTGAAAATCGTCTGGCGCTCTCTTACTCAGTTTCCGCTTCTGACCAGGATAGCCAGTGAACTGACCAGGATGCCAGGAAACAAACCTTAATAGAAAAGGACAATTCAGCCTGTGGCTTCTCTCTTAGACTTGGTGTTTATAATCTGTAACCTGAGCACGGAAGGGATGGTTGGCTTTTGAGGGAGAGTTTGTTGGAGTCTGTGAGACAGTTTTTGGGTGACCAGTTATGTCTTAAATAAATGGCCTGTTTCACTCAAAAGGCTAAACAGAAGCTGAATTCACCAAATCGCTGCACATCCAACTGCACTGTAGTCTAACCATGCAAACATGGCCACTGTATATTGATCTTGGGGTAACCATTGAATGTAAGCCAAGGTTCAGGGCATAGCATTTGGCTAGGCATTACGGCACTCACCCGATGTTTTGAATTTAAATACCCATTCAGCCTCAGCCAGCATATCCAATGGCAAGAGAATGCAGGACTGTATCCAAAATACCTGGAGAACATCAAATTGTCCACCTCTGATTAAGAATGATGTGAAGATAGTCTTTGTGTCTGGGTATCTAACTGGAAGGATCTCACTATTCCCTCACTTGTAAACTGCCTTTTCAGTAGTAAAAACTGAACTGAGTTTCAGGAAAGAAGTCTAGTTAAATCAGGAATTGCAAACTCTTTCAAAACTTCTCTAAAAATCACTCCTGCGATTTCAGCCAATATGTTTATGATGATCCTTCTGAGTTCACACCACTTGTATTTACCAATTGGTTGGATTGGATGTGTGATTACCGCAACTTATTGGAGATGATGCACAATTGCTATGTTCACCCAACATACATAATCGTAGTAGTATAGCCTTTATTGTCATTGTACATCATGTATACAATGAAATTGGTTAATAATCAACACTGGTAAAAATCCAGTGGTGTTCAAAACTCTGCTTTAACTTCTGGATTGGATCCAACAGGGGGAAGAGGACCTGAAATCTGAATAATTTAATGCAACGTCTCAAGTTTTTCAATCTGTAATAATTATTGATAGCACATCCAGAGTTGTTTGGGTGAATGGGGAGGCTGTTACAGCCGTACACCCTGCTGGCAGTGGGAGAAAGTGTTTCATTGTTTTTTCACCCCAATTGGGCTGAAAGCGTGAACAAGCACCACTTTTTCTGGACTAGCTTCTATGATCTGTCCTTGGTGAGATTTATTGACTGTTTAAGCTGGGATATTTGCTAAGAGTGAACAAAGAAAGTTGTTGCTAGAAAGTAGGAGTGATAAATACCTTGGGAAGATACGTGCAAATACTGCTAAAGAGTCTAGAAGGTGCAAAATTCTCCCTTTCTAAAACCAAGTACAAACCAAAGCACTGGGTCAATTTCTTGTTCAGTGTATTGTGTGAATCCAGAAAATAAGTTAATTCCATAAATTGGGTTGGGTGAATTTAAAGATGAATTGAATTTGTGGAACATAGAGCAAGTATTTCTCATCCTTGGTAACTTTAAGACATGGGGACTTTAACTCCTAGAATTTCCCAGCCAACTTGCGGGGAATTGAAGTCCACGTGTCTTAAAATGGCCAAGGCTGAGAACCACTGATACAGAGCGAGTCCTATTTGATCTTTCTTCTGGAGTTTTAACCATTGCTTCCAAATTTTCTTTTCCAGAGAGAAAGCAAAACAAAGCTATCGATATGCAGCAAAGTGTGTTATGCCATTGGTGGAGCACCCTATCAAATCACTGGTTGTGCTTTGGGATTCTTTCTCCAGATTTACTTGCTGGACGTGGTACAGGTAAGTCTTAACTGGCTTCGGTCCTTTCTTTGAGACTGGGGGTGGGTGGTCAAATCAAGACTTATTGGGGACTCCAATTGGATTCAACTCTAGGCTGAGCCACGTCTAAAGATTTGCACCCAGTATAGATTTTCTTCAAGGGCTGTTTGTTCGGGTTAGAGTTCCCAAAAGCTTTTCTTTCCATGCAAAATTTCCTACATGCTCCACTCTATGTAGAACCATCCCTTTTCAAGGTAGCTTCTTGCCTAACCTTTTGCTTGAGATGCTAGCTTTCTATTACAGAAGTACTTTCTTGTTGCTCTTTCAGATTGGGTCTCAGTGCTGTGTCCCTAGTACCCACCTATGGGCAGCCCACATTCATGCAACCCCTTACTGAGCTCAGGATCCAAGGGCTTCTGCACGCCTGTGTAAAGCTAGTCTTCGACTTACAACCCCAATTGGGAACAGAATTTCTGTTGCTGAGTAAGGTGGTTGTAAAGTGTGTGGTGCCCAGTTTTACGACCTCTTTGCCACAGTTGTTATCGGTGTCAGAATCATGCAGTTGTTGAGCAAATAATACAATTGTTAAGCAAATCCAGCTTCCCCTGTTGACTTTGCTTTTGAAAGCTGGCTGGAAAGGTTAAAAGTGGTGATCCCATGACCCTGGGAAATTGCAGCTATCATAAATGTATGGTCTTTGCCAAGAGCCCAAATTTTGATCATACAACAGTGGGGACATTGCAGTAAGGGATGATTGCAGTGGTAACCATTGCAGCTTTGAAAAATTGCTAAATGAACTGTTGTAAGTTGAAAATTACCTGTAACAGCTTTGCACAATGCAGTTTTCTTGCATCCAGAATCTTCCAAATGTGGTAGAATTAAATTGCCCTAAAATCTTAGCAGCACAGGAATTATTTCTTTGGGAACTCCAGGAGTTACTAAGCAATAGCAAATAGGCTGCCCCATTCATCCAGAGCAGGGAACGGGGCAATTAATTTTCCCAAGTGACCACATGAGAAAATGAGACTGTTTTGAAGAATCAAAACAATAGGACTGTACACTTATTCACATTTGATTTCTAATTTCTGATTGACCTCACATGGGCCAAACAGGGACAGCCGAAAGGCCAGATGTGGCCTGGAGCTACAGAATGCTCAGGTCTGATCCAGAGAGTGCTAGCTTAGGGAAGGAACCATCCCCCAATTGCAGAGGCGTCTCTTTCTTTTCTCTTAGCTGGGACTTCATGCTTCCCTTCCATGTCTTGTCTTCCTGGGGCACAGAATGCCTCCAGAATTTCTTGACCTAATCTGCACCAAACCACGTGTCTCACCCCTATTCTAGTCTGATGTATGACCAGATTGTTGAAAGCATTGTTCAGTCCATTTTGCATGCTCCTAGCAAGTGTTCTCAAATTAAGAACATCTTGTTTTCTCGTGGTGCATTGCTTGCCTCGATTATATGTTCGCCGTGGCATTTTGCTTTCAGTCAATAACCCCTGCTGAGAAGAGCAACACATTTGCTATTGCTTGGTAACTCACTGACTTGAGTTCACACATCCCACAAAGCCCTGACTTGCTTGTACTGTAATTTGTTAAATAAACCATAATCCCGCAAGCCCAATTAATGATATGTACAACTGTTGATATGTGGTTCCATCTGTATTTTGGCCCCGTTGTCCCTGGAAGCCTGCGTAGCATTTCGAAGTTCATAGCTTCGGATGAAGAAAGCAGCTACTCAATATTTCAAAACTAGAGGGTGGCAGACCTAAAAATGCAATTAACGTGACCATGGAGATTCTCAAATCATCCAGGTCATGGTTGTCCCAAGCGTGCTTTTTCCAAAAGGCAACTGGACTTTCTTGGATTTTTTTCTTCGAAAACATTTCACTTCTCATCCAAGAAGCTCATCCAGAAATGAAGAAACTTCTTAGATGAGAAGTGAAACATTTTTAAGGAAAAAAAATCCCAAGAAAATCCAGTTGTTGTTTTTTTTAAAGCACCTTTGGGTTGTAATTAATGTAACTTCACCATCTGATAAAGCCGCTCCATGTTCCAGCTTGTCAATGCCAGGCTTTAGCTAGAGACAGAATTCGAACCACTTAGAGAAGCTCAGGAGAACATATCAAAACCACAGAGTGAGTCACACAGGTAGCCGTGGTGGTGCAGTGGTTAGAGTGCAGTACTGCAGGCTCCTTCTGCTGCCTGCTGGCTGCCTGCAGTTTGGCAAATTGAATCTCACAATTCTCAAAGTTGACTCAGCCTTCCATCCTTCCGAAGTGGGAAAAATGAGGACCCATATTGTTGGGGGGGCAATAACTCTGATTATCTAAACTGCTTAGAAAAAGCTGTAAAGCACTGTAAGCTGTATATAAGTCTAAGTGCTATTACTAGTCCTCAATTTACAACCGGTCACTTAGCAACTGTTTGAAATTACAATAGACTTAAAAACTACTTAAGAGCTGGGTTCAAAGTTCCAATGCCTTCCCCCAATCACATGGTGCATTATGGGTGTTTGGCAACTGGCCAGCATTTACGGCCATTTGTAGCACCCCACAGTCACCTGACCATAACTCATAATGTTTTTTGCTGGAAATAAGCATTTACTTCTGATTTCCAGCAAAAAAAAACACATCACCCATTGTCAACAACGGGTTCGCATAACACCTGGGGTGCTCTTTTACGACTGATACAAAAAAGGTTGTAAAATTGGGCCCAGTCATGTGATGACCCGCTTAATAATCAGCATGATTTAGCCAGCATAATTCTTGACTCAATTGCAGTCATAAGTCGAGGACTATCCCTATTTATTGGAAGAGATAGAAAGCCATTACCAAGAGAATTTCAGCAACTGCAGCTCACTTGCAAACTGACTTGAGTTTATATGCATGGATTTGGTTCAAATACTGAATTTTCCACCTTGCCCTACGGTAGCTCTCTTCCCACTGGGTTGGCTTGTTTCTACTTGTCCTTTTTTTTCTACCAGAGGCCAATTTGCTTTTCTTCCCCTTATGACTTTCAGTGAGAGAATGAGTTCTCACGCCTGAGTTGAATGGAGGTTCTTCCCTTCTTCTGTTTAACAGATGGACCCCTTCTACGCATCCCTCATCCTGTTTGGGGGACGGGCGTGGGATGCCATAACTGACCCCCTGGTGGGTTTCTTCATCAGTAAAAGCTCCTGGACTTGCTTTGGACGCCTGATGCCCTGGTAAGTATGCTGTCATGTTTCTGAAAGATGCCCTAATTAATTTATGAGCCTCAAGCCAAGTTTCAAAAGAAACCCAGTCATTTATTAGGAGCAATATTTCAGCAATACCCTAGCGGAGTCAGATCTGACCTCATGTAAGTTACGGCTAAACTTTGCCCCTGTTTCCTCCCCTCAGTCTGTGTCATAAATCACATTATCCAATGAGGTGCTCCAGCAAGCTGCAGAATTCCACGCCTCACAAGCCTGCTGTGGCTAATCTGAGATCTGACCCTGGCTGAAGGTATGCATGGAATGTGCTCCCCTTTTCATCCATGGCAACTCGATAACAGACATGGTAGTGCTTTGCAAGTTGACATATGCCTGGATGCAGTCTTGTGGATGCCACTTTCAAACAAAATTTCATGATGTATGGCAGGGATATCAAACTCAATTTCATTGAGGGCTGCATCATGGCTGTGATTGACCTGGGTGGGGGGAGACTGGGTGGGCATGGCTGACTCGATGGTTGTGGCCAGCTTGACACCACTCCCCAAACTTCTGGCATGTTTCCTGTTCACTGGGTAGACCAGGTCAAAGCCATGCTGGCCCAATGTTTCCTCTTTGAATTTGGTAGACTGGGCCAAAGCGATGTGGGCCAGCCTGTTACATTTTCCAGGATGGCCCTGGGGCCAGATCTGAGCACATCCGGGGCCAGATCCAGCCCGTGGGCCTTATGTTTGATACCCCTGATGTATGGTGACATCTATAGAGTTTTCTAGTTACAGTCTTCTTGTAGCAGGAGTAGTTTGCCACCACTTTTTTTTTAGATGTTATTTTATCAAATAGCCCGGTGTCTCTTGGATATGAGAAGTATCCAAGAAACCTTGTTTAGCTTTTTGAAGATTAACCAAGGTTGGCTTATGTTCTGCCACCTCCTGTGATGAAACGTAAGGAAGCTCAATTACAGCTGATCACAAGAGCACATTTGTGTGCTGTTCTTGGTAACAAAAGAGGTTTGTACATTACTTTGTGAGATGTTTTTTTTCAATACTAGAACTAGAACTAGTCTTCAAGAACTAGTCTTCAACTTGGAAAGCTAGTCAGAGTTGCTCCTATAGTCATTTGAAGCCAAGCTCACTTAAAATCAGTCTTGACTTACCCACAAGTGCTGGGGATTGAATTTATAGAGATAATTGTAACCTTGTTGTTTGCCGTTCTTGATTGGAGAATGTCAAAAGCACCAGGAGGGTTTTGATCCCTGGTGACTTGAGTTGGATGAGCTGGACTAGCTGCAGGCCCCTTTCTCCATTGGGGCTGTAGAAGAAGCTTATTAAAGGTGGAGGAAGTGGTTGGTGTGAATCATAGTCAAGTGAGAAACATTCAAGGGTTGCATTTGAGGGTACCAGTAATACTGGCAACTCATTATCTCCCTTAGTTTTGTGACTGCAACACTGTGGATCAATTCTGCTTCTTCCCCAACCTGGGAGATAATTTTGGGTCCTTGTAGGAAGGTGACTTGGTGAAATTGAGATGTCTTGCATGGTCTGAGCTTGAGATGCAAAACGTCTGTAGAACTTCTCAGCCATCCAGGTCATGGTTGTCCCGAAGGTGCTTTTTTCAGGAGGCAACTGGACTTTCTTGCTCTTTCTTTTGAAGACGTTTCGCTTCTCATCCAAGAAGCTTCTTCAGCTCTGACAGTGGGGAATGGAAGAATTTGTATTCGTTGCAGACAGCTGGTCATTTGCATTTTTTTAGAGGGTCCTTGAAGCACTTGGAAATTTATCTGTGTCCTCAGGCTCACCTGAGTAGTGCTGGTTGTGAAGCAAAAGTTGTATTTTGGTGGGTCATAAGGAAAAAGTCAACTAGCTCTTGGCTAGTCCATGAAGGGTTTTGTATGTGTAGATATATATATATAAAACCACAATAGGTCACACATTCGTTCAAGCTACATCTTCTTCCTGGATATTCCATTCTCCCTCTGATTGTTTGCTTGCTTTCCTCCCACCCACCCCCAATTTCAGCTGTTGGTGAGCATTTTAGAGATAGCAGGCCCCAAGTGGCTTGGGGGACACCTGTTTTCTTAATTTATAGCAAGCATGGGCAGAAGATTTTTCAGGATTGTTCTTGAAATCCATCTTCTTGACCATATTAATGCTTTTTGGAAAATAGCAACTGCATAGCACCAGATTGCCTACAACGGTATTGTTCAACCTTAGCAACTTTAAGATGTGTGGACGTCAACTCCCAGAATTCCCCAGGAAGCATGCTGGGAGTTGAAGTCCACACATCTCAAAGTTGCTAAGGTTGTGATACATTGATATAGCTCTGAATCACCTGCTCAATTCAGAATCCACTACAAGAACATCTGAAAGTTGACCAGCCAGCTCTTAATTTGAACCCCTCAAAGAAAAGAGAATTCCCAATTTCATGAGACAATCTTCCCTTGATTTACAGCTCAGGGAGTTTGTTCTGATATCTACCTGGAAAGGTCTGTAAATGGAATTAAGATTATGACTCAGAGAATGAGAATACAAGCATGAAAACCTCCACAGGATATTATAAAATGGGAACGCACAATGTTCTCTAGCTTACATTTGGATTTTTTAGGTATACCTAGTGCTACAGTCCAAAAATTGTTGCTTGATGCCAAGACATTCAAACTTTGAGTTGATTTAATTCACTTTTACGTAATTAAAACTTGTAGTGAAGAACAATTGGCAGTTAGAAGCCTTGCCCATTCAGCATGAAAATTATCTATTGGTAACCAATGGTCCTCGATTTATAACCATAATTGAGCCTGAAATTATGGTCATAACTTGATGGGGCCATCATAAGTTAAAAGCATTGTGTTATTACCTATAAAATGGTCAGATATTTTTCAGGCATGGGTTTGATGATCTCAGAAGCATGAAGTTTCCACTGTTAAGCCAACAAACCAGGAACTTTTAATAATTGGCTGGAATAACTCAGTCCCTCTGGCTAGAGTCATGTGTGTAGTCATGTGTGAGTCATGTGCTAGAGTCATTTGCATAGATTGGCCTTTAAAAGAAAAAAAATATAAGAGCAAAGAATGTATGAATAAATAAGTTCATTCAGCCAAGCTTTAGGAACTCTCTTTGAAAGATGCTTTTGTAAAAGCTTTTCCTGACTCTGGGTTCAGGCAACCACAATAAGCCCATGTGAATAAAACACTAGAATCCCATAATATGCAACCCACACCTAACAAAAATGAATTGTGTTTTATTATGCTGGCTGGGGAATTCCGGAAGTTGAAGTCCATTTATCTTAAAGTTGCTAAGGTTGATGAAATACTGCTCTTACAGGTGGACCTTGATTTAACAACCATTTCTTTTGCAAAAATGACTTAAGACTGGTCCACACACTTGCGTGGCCATCATAACATCATAGCATCCCCACGGTCAAGTGAGGATTGCACGAGGCCAAAGGTCTTCAAACTTGGCAACTTTAAGACTTGTGGACTTCAACTCCCAGAATTCTCCCAGAAGCAGAGCTGGCTGGAGAATTCTGAGAGTTGAAGTCCACAAGTCTTAAAGTTGCCAAGTTTGGGGACTCCTGCACTAGGCCATTGATAGCTAACCTTTTCTGGACCAAGTGCCCAAAGCGTGCATGTATCAATATGTGTGTGCCCCCCTGAAGCCCCCAAATGGAATGCATGCACAGCCCTGTGCATGCACCCCACATGCACACACATGCCACACGCATGCTCACGCAAGCCCCCTGCGCATGCTCACATGAACCCCTTCAAACACCACGCCTCCCACGCATGTGCGACAGAGCCCTGCAGACCAGCTGGCTGGTGGGAGGTGCACGCGCATGCACAATGGAGCTGAAGTGGGGCGATGGCTCGTATGCCCACCGAGAGGGTGCTGCGTGCCACCTGTGGCACATGTGCCATAGGTTTGCCCTCACGGCACTAGGCATTCCTCATGTATTTACAATGTTTGCAGTGGCCTGCAGTCCCGGGATCACCATTTGAAGCCTCCCCAGTTGGCTTCTGACATTGGGGGGAGTTGGGTTCATTTAACAAGTGCAGTGATTCACATAACAACAATGGCAAAACGGTCATAAAACCGGCTGCGACTCACTTATCAACTGCCTTGCTTAGCAAGGGAAACCTGGTCCCAACTTTGATCCTAAGTTGAGGACTCTCTGCACTTCGTATCTATCAAAAAATGGTTGGGTTGCCACATGCGATATCACAAATACATGAACCCTAGTTTAGCTTAACTTAGCCCGAATATGTGTGGATCCAAACAGAGAATCTCAAAGTCTTCTTCACCCAGTGCCTTCCAGGCAGCTGCCCTCACCCTTTGCCAGAAAATGACTGTACTGGGCATGCTGGCTGGTATTGGTGGGGTATGAATTGGAGGGTGCAGGGAAGCCCTGTGCTTGAGGAATGCAGGTGTGTATAAGTATTGTGTTGCGTTGAAGTGCTCTCCTGCACCTATAGTTTCTGCTCTTGGCATTTGCCCAGCATAGTGGTTGTGTCCTCTGGAAGGCCTAAAACAGCCTCCTTATCAGCAGCTAAATTTAGTGTCCCCTGATGCAAGAAGAGCCTGGGATTTAGGAGATCGTGTCCTCAGACCTCTGATCAGAGGCCGCTGTCCTTAGCTCTGCAGGACACCTTAATGCACGTTGCAGACCAATCCTTTGAGAATGGCCACCAGCTCGGTTTTTCTCCGCCTCTTCCTGCCATGAAACCATGTGAAATTTTGCAGCGGTTTCAGACGGACATTCCTCAAAGTTAGTTTGCCCTTCCATCACAGGCTGTCCTGGACTTACACTGTAATTGAACCCACAAGTCGTGAAGATGGTTCAGAGGTTGATCCGAGTTTATGACATTTTTTTGTGGAGGTCATAAAACAAACTCATTGTTCTCTATGGGGTGGGTATTTTTTTTGCTGGAAACCAGATGTCAGGCTTCCAAGTAACACCCCCAAGGAAAGAAGACTCCGAGGGTTGAAGTTCCTCAAAGTTCCATTTCATTAGAGATGTCATATTGGCACATCTGGGAAAACCCGAATCTGAAAGCTTCCAGGTTTTCCCTACCCAAAACAAAGTCCAAGCCCCTGCCCGGCACCCACATGTCCATCACATGGCCCAATCAGGCGGTGCCTCTGATTGGAGGTGCCAACTGGAGGTGCCTCCCAGTCACACCCCTCCAGGTGCAAGACAAAAGTACCTTAACTCTCTGAGAAAGGAATGTTATTATGACTATATATCTCCCCTACTCCATAGAATTCCCCCTCCCATTTTTCCACAGCATTAAATGCGGCAGGCCTGAAGTCCCAATGCAAAAGATGGCTTCCAGGCCTGACACCAGAAGTAACTGCCAGTTTCCAGCAAAAATATCCTCAATGACAGCTGTGGGACTGTGGGGTGCTGCAAACATCCATTAATGCTGGTCAGTTGCCCAACATTCCAAAGATGACAGCTGCCCACCCTAGTCATGTGAAACGGCCCCATTATTACACGACTGGGGGGGGGGCAGCTGTCAAAACGTCAAATCTGCATTGTCGTAAGTAGCTATGTTGCATTCCATGGAACTTTGAACAGTTTCTAAGCGACCAGTTGTTAAGTCAAGAAGTTCCTGCATGCATGCTCTTTCTGAGATACTTGCTCACTTCATGTGTAGAGGGTCAAAGCAAGCAGACAGACAGAGCACCCTGCCAGGATATTTCATTCTCTTTTGTGGTGTGCAAAGGTTTTGCAACAGTTACAAGGAAGCCAAGGAATCCATCAGACAAGGATAGGAGAGACATCCGCCTGTGGGAACTCAGCGGTGACGTTTGCAGAACCTGCTAAACCTGGTTATGGTTTTAAGGGTGGATATGTACCCAGTTGGCCGTTCATGCAGTTGAGTGGTTAAGAGCAGGAGTCTCCAACCTTGGCAACCTTAAGACTTGTGGACTTCAACTCCCAGAGTTCCTCAGCCAGCTTTGCTTTGCTTTGCTGGCTGAGGAACACTGGGGGTTGAAGTTATAGTATAGCCTTTATTGTCATTGTACATCATGTATACAATGAAATTGGTTTTAGCCTCACTGGTGCAGTCCATGGTAAAAAATACAAACAACATAAATAGTATAAAGAATAATCCCTATGCAAGTAATTAGGAAAAGAAAAAGAAAGAAAAAGAAAACTAGTCATACGTTTCCGTATATGTATGGAGTGATTGTGATTGTGTTTAAGAGTCTTTAACTCCATGAGGATAGAAACTATTTTAAAGCCTATTTGTTCGGCTTTGGTGTCTTCTGCCCAATGGTCACTGACCAGGGTGTAAATCATCTCTGAATATCTTCCTTACTCTGCTAAAGCAGCGAGACCTGGCGATGTCATCCAATGGTGTTAGAGGGCAACCAATGGTTTCTTGTGCAGAATTGATCACTCTCTGTAGTGCCTTCTTGTCCACAGGAAGTCCACAAGCCTTAAAGTTGCCAAGGTTGGAGACCCCTGGTGTAGGGCACAAGATATTAAGTAAAGATAAAAGTTTCCCCGCACATGCGTGCTAGTTGTTCCCAACTCTAGGGGGCGGTGCTCATCTCCGTTTCTAAGCTGAAGAGCTAGTGCTGTCCTGAAGATGTCTCCATGGTCATGTGGCCGGCATGACTAAATGCCGAAGGCTCATGGAGCGCTGTTACCTTCCCACCAAACTGGTCCCTATTTTTCTACTTGCATTTTTTTACATGCTTTCAAACTGCGAGGTTGGCAAAAGCTGGGACAATGATGCAAATAGACTAATTGAGAAAATTCACTTGGCCTGTTCATGAATCTGGTTACTGAACCAGCCTTTGTTGTGGGAATTGAAACTGGAGGTTGCAGAGTTAAGGACATTGCCTTGAGCTCTTGAAGGAAAGACCAGAAGTAAATTTAGCCATGAGTTGCTGTTCTTCTCTCCTGCATTTCTACATGGGAGGCTTTAGTATGAAAAGTTTCCAAGCTGTTGTTGAGCTAGCCATGGAGTCTTTGGCATTTTAAAGTCCTTTTATGATTCCTTGAGGCTTTGTGCATCAAAAGTAGGGGAAAAGGCCAGTGGCTGGGCATGGAGATAAAGGGGAAGAAAGAAGGACAGGCATCTCTAGGGAAAAATTGACCCCACCAGGGCCACAATTTCTCACTGCAAATCCCATGGCTTACGACATTTTTGCATCCTATCTCAAAACACAAGTACAAAATCTGGGATTTGCATTGTGAAATCCTGATGCAGGTTTGATCATTTTTGCACCATTGTGGTTAGTCCTGTATCCCATTGCAAAAACATGATTTGCCATCTCTTTGCCTTCTCTCCAACCTTCCCCACCTGTGACTTTTTCAATGGAACTCCCCCTTCCCGCCCCCCATGTACTTGGCATCGCCCAAAGCTTTGGTTGCAATAAAGGCTCATCGTGGCAATAAGAAGCAGATTAACACTTTTCATCTCTTTCAATTGGCGTTGCACTCAGATCAAGGGCCACGTTGAGTTCCCTCTTGACTTTGGAGTCTCCTTTGCACCCGAGCACCACTTCCCGTTCCCAGGAATGGAAACGGTTAAAGCCGCCAAAGTTATGCAAGGGGTGTGTGCAGAGAAGTGTGTGGCGTAGAAAAGGAGACGTGTGTGTAAAACACACCATCCCCAGACAGCCAATGGGGAGGCAGGGCGTGTGTGCTTGCTAACATTCCATCTGGCTTCCTTCCTCCAACGGGTCTGGGGCCACGCCTTGGCTGGAGGTTACTTCGAGTCAAATGACTCAGTCACCTTTGTGGGGTGAGTAGGATGGGAGACCGGCTGGGCCAGGCTGGGCTGCAGCTTGTTCTTCTTATGTCCCATTTTTTAAAAAAAATTAAGACTATCAAATAGAAATAAAAGTAATGGGCAGGTGAGAAATTGGAAGAGAACGAAGCAGGAAAAAAGCATTGAGTTCCAACTTTTTTCAGCACTGTAAATTACCAAATAGAATTAGTACTGCTTCAGTTTTTGACTGAATCGGCTTAATAAATCCTAACCACTTCTATGGTTGGAATGCAATATTGCAGGCAAACTGATCAAGAGAGGAAACGACCTGGAATTAAGGAGAAACTTCCTAACAGCGAGAATAATTAACCAGTGGAACAGCTTTGCCTTCAGACGTTGTAGGTGCTCCAGCACTGGAGGCTTTAAAGAAGAAACTGGATAGCCACTTGTCTGAAATGCTGTAGGGCTGTGATGGCAAATCTATGGCACACATACCAGAGGTGGCACGCAAAGCCCTCTCTGTGGGCACACACGCCATTGCCAGCTGCTCTTCCAGGTTCCGTCTTGTGCATGCACAGTGGCCAGCAAGCATACACGCGACAGGATCCGGAAGAGCAGCTGGCCACCTTGAACATGCATACCGCCCGGCTGGTCTCTTCCAGGTTCCATTGCTCTGGCATTCCAGTTTTGGCACTGAGTGCCAAAAAGGCTAACCATCACTGGTATAGGGCAATGGGAGCCAATGTTTTGGGCATCATGGACCAGTTTCATGGGGAGAGGGTTTTCCATAGAGCGGAGCAGGCCTGGTTTCTCATACTGCCTGCATCCCGTGAGTGGGACTTCACTTGTTTGTGTGGGGTGGTTTCTGGCAGACCAGTGCTTGTCCAAGGTCCAGGGGCTGGGGACCCCTGGGATAGGGTCTGCTGTTTGAGCAGAGGGTTGGACCAGAAGACCTCCAAGGTCTCTTCCAGCTCTATTCTGTTCTCTGCCCACAGCCTGGAATTCGATCTTGACAGGGTTCGGGGTTGACTCAGCCTTCCATCTTTCCGATAAAATGAGGATCTAGATTTTGGGTGGCATATGCAGTGGCTCAGTGGCTAAGATGATGAGCTTCTCAATCAGAAGGCTCAGCAGTTTGCGGTTGGAATCCTAGTGCTGCGTAACGGAGTGAGCTCCCATTACTTGTCTCAGCTTCTGCCAACCTAGCAGTTCAAAAGCATGTAAAATGCAAGTAGAAGAATAGGGACCACCTTTGGTGGGAAAATAGCAGCGTTCCATGCGCCTTTGGCATTTAATCATACCAGCCACATGACCACGAATATGTCTTCGGAAAGCGCTGGCTCTTCGGCTTTGAAACGGAGATGAGCACTGCTCCCTAGAGTCAGGAACGACTAGCATGTATGTGTGAGGGGAATCTTTACCTTTACCTTATGCTGATTCTGTAAACCGCTCAGAGAGGGCTGTAATAGCACTATGGGGAGGAATATACTGTAAGTGCTATTGCTATAACAACAAACTAAGTAGCAAAACCGAAAGTCAAAATTTAATTTTGTTTTTTTCTGTCCTGACCACAAAAACTTCAGAAATGGTTTCTAGACAGAAATAAAACTGGATATATTCTTTGCTGGCTGCATTTTGCTCTTGAATAGCTCTCCTCTTGCTCTCACAGACCGTCTCTCTGGCTGGAGGGATTCCCGAAAGGACATTCCCCCCCCCCTTCCTTAGCAAACTACATTTTCAGCACTGGACACGTCAGTTTCCTTTCTTTTCAGAACTAGGTGAAGTTTGTAAAGATAAGCGAGCCGAGAGGACCATGGAAAGGCTGAGTAACTAGCAACCCCTGTGCGTATCAGAAGCAGCAGGAGGAAGAGAGAGAGCTGCTCTGGGTTGAAGCCCGGCTGGGGGTTGCTTCGTTTTCGAGGGACACGTCATTTTTGTGTTCCACTTCACTGGAAAGAAGTAGCCGGGAGGAAAATACACATGTTCCAGGATCTTCCTCTTTCACTTCCTGCTTTCAGCGTGCCTCTTTCATGCAGGATGCAAATGAAATGTCAGGCGTGCCTCTGTTCAAAACCCAAGAAAGGAAATACCCCCCCAAACCCCATGTTTGTTAGAGAAGAGGTACTTTTACTGAGTTTCAAATGATAGCAAGGAAAGAAAAGCAGGATCAGAGGCTAAAGGCGCGAAAGTTACATATTGAAAGTATTCCCAAATCCCCCCCCCCAAGGACCCAGGCTGAATGTCCAATCCCCAACTCATCAGAGGTGGGTTCCTACCGGTTCAGACTGGTTTGGCTGAGTAGGTAGTAACTCTGATGGACACACACCCCGAATTGGTTCTATTGGAGGCGCCATCTTGTTTTTTGCTTCTGCGCCAGGGGTGGGTTTCTCGCCCCGTTCCAACCGGTTCGGTTGGAACGGGGTCGGCGGTGTCCTCGTGCACGTGCGCGGTGCACACATGCGTACTAGTGTCTGCGCAATGCTCCAGCTGCTCCTGGATGATCGCGCAGGCGCTGTATGCGTCCTGCGCATGCGTGGAAGCGCAGAACTCGTCAAAACCGGGTAAGGACCACGGGTGGGCGGGCGCGCCTTTCGCCGTTCCCGGAAGTTACTTACTTCCGGGTTCGGCGACCAACCGGTTCGCAGGGACTGCCGCAAACCGGTTGAAACCAACCCCTGTTCTGCGCATACCACTGGAACTTCAAATAGTCACTAAATGAATGATGTAAGCCAAGAACTGCCTGTAATCTTGGATCTACCAAAACGTAAAGGGTCATTCATTAATTTGTTATGAAAATGCCCCAAATCTCTTCATCGGTTTTACTGCAGAGTCTTCACCTTCTGGATAACCTTATTTGAATGTCCTACAGGGAAGTGAAGCCAGCTAAACATGTTCAGTCCTTCCATCTCCCTTGAATGGATTGCCTGAGTTCCTCTTTTCCCCGGGTCTCATTTTACATATCAGGCATGCAGACTTGATCTCACTAACCTTTCTCCCAGTCTAAAGAAGGCCATCTTGGCATGTCACTTGCCAATGGAGTGTTTAAATTCCTCTAGTCCTCTTCCTGCTGCTTTTCTGGATGATTTTTCCTTAGTTTTTGCACAAAAAAGCCCCCATTGTTCTGCTTTTGATGCATTATGGACATTTGCTCCACCAACTCTTGAGAGACTGCCTGCTGCCAATTACCTCCCAAAGACCCATTAGATCGCACAGGGTCGGCCTCTGGCTACGACCGGGGGAGGGCCTTCTCTGTCGCAGCTCCGGCCCTTTGGAACGAACTCCCCGCGGAGATTCGGACCCTCACCTCTCTCCCTGCTTTCCGAAAAGCCGTTAAGACCTGGCTGTGCCGGCAGGCCTGGGGTTGATGAGCTCCCTTCCCCTCTCGACACCTGTGGTTGTTGGTTATTTTAAATGTCTATTTTGTATTTACATGTTCCCCTTCCCGTTGGAGTTGTTCGCCACCCTGAGTCCCTTTTAGGGAATAGAGCGGCATATAAATAAAATAAAACTTCAAACTTCAAACTTCAAACTCCCCTAGGAGGTCTAGGACGGTGAGGGCAAACCTGTGGCACATGTGCCACAGGTGTCACACAGAGCCATACGTGCTGGCACATGAGGTGTCAGCTCCAGCATGCATGAGCCTGCCAACCAGCTGATTTTCAGACTTCCGGAGGGCCGGGGAGGCTGCTTTCTCTCTCCCCAGGCTTCAGGAAAGCCTCCGGAGCCTGGGGGTGGGTGAAAAATGGGTCCAATAGGCCAATTGGAAATTTGGAAATGATCTGTTTCCAGCTTCCGGGGGGGGGGCAGGGGAGGCCGTTTTTGCCCTCCGCAGGCTTCAGGAAAGCCTCCTGAGCCTGGGGAGGGCAAAAAACAGGGCCAAGGGTGGGTCGGTGGGTGTCATGCACACATGCACAGGTGGGTGGGATGCATTGCATTGTGGGTGTGGGCCAGAATCTCTTCTGTAGGTGTGGCCTGCTTTGTGGGAATAGCTTGCCGGCCATGTGACTGAGTGGGAGTGGCTTGCCAGCCATGTGACTGAGTGGGAGTGGCTTGGCAGTGATGTGACTGGGTGGGAGTGGCTTGCCAGCCATGTGACCGAGTGGGAGTGGCTTGCCAGCCATGTGACTGAGTGGGAGTGGCTTGGCAGTGATGTGACTGGGTGGGAGTGGCTTGCCAGCCATGTGACTGAGTGGGAGTGGCTTGCCAGCCATGTGACCGAGTGGGAGTGGCTTGCCAGCCATGTGACTGAGTGGGAGTGGCTTGGCAGTGATGTGACTGGGTGGGCATGGCCAACTTGTAAAATGTGGAGAAACTCACTTAATAATGCTCTTGCTTAGAAACCAAAATGTTGGCTCAGGAACTCTGGCATTGAAGTGTGCAAGTCTTAAAGCTGTCAAGTTACAAGACCCTTGCACCCCTAACCCTTTAGAAAAAAAAACCCAGAGATGTTCAAACTTGACACTTTAAGACTTTAAGGTTTAGATAGGAATCTTAGATGTGGAGGGGATTGGTCAGCTAGCCAATCAGTGAGCGACAGGCGGGGCAAGTATGGTTTGGTTGGGTGGGGGGAGGGAGGGAGCTGGAACTGGTTCTAAACAGCACTGTAGATTTGTAGATTTGTGGAACCTCTTCTATAGAAGAGGTTAGAACTGGCACACACACAATTTTGGCATGCATTTACAAAAAGGTTTGCCATCCTTGTCCTAGGAGATACAAACATACAGGATCACTCTGAAAACTTAAAACTCTTTGGCCCATTGACTTGAAGAAGTGTAGACTCGGGCATTCTGGGAGTTGAAGTCCACATATCTTCAAACTGCCAAGTTTGAGAAACATTGGACTAGAGAGAATCATGCTTAACCGAATTCCCCCGGATCTTAGAAATAGAGTTTCAGTTTGAGTTAAAAGATTAGTCTTGCCCGTTTTATTTCATTTGGGAGGCTTCCTAATCATGGCTTCCTAACTATAGTTGGGAGAGATGTAAATTTACGGTTTAAATTAACAGTAGGCATCCTTACATCCTCCAGGTGTTTGGGTGGATCTCTCTTACAGTCCTTTTCTGTAAGTTGGGACCATGAGAAGCTGAAGGCCACAACACCTGCAAAATGACAGATACTGTATGGCTTGGAAAGAAGTCTAACTTGGAGGAAACTTTGTGTGAGGGTTAGTTGGAGAAGCTACAATGGCTTGGTTGAAGAGTGGCTAAGCTGTAGTTTGTGAGTTAGAACAATGGCTTCAATCCAGCAGAGCACCAAGCCAAGAATCCCATGCCAAGTTTGATGTCATCCTAGGTCTTGAGAGCCATGTTGAAAGCTGCACTCAAAAGTGGGGGAGGGGCTTGTCTTGAGTGGACAATGAGCTTTAAGGGGTACATTAGGTGCTTGAGGCCCTTGGAAATCTCAAGAGATTTATTTTGCAATGAAAAAAAAGAAGGCCTAACATTCTAAGGGCACGAAAAGGATGTTCATAGACCATCATGTTGTTTGTTTATCCCTACGTTAAGCCAGAAAGAAGCAAACTACTTAATGGCTTAGGGCCATCGGTGAAGGCTGAGTGTGTGCATGAGAGAGAGAGAGAGAGAGAGAAGAAAGAGAGAGGATGGGCTCACATACTTCACAGGATTAAGCCAAGTAGAGTTGGCTACTGTGCGATTCAGCATTTTGTGGGTTCTCAGCTGTTGTTTAGCACGCTGGATCAATTAAGCCATCAGGACAAGCCACCATATGGTGTATTTCTTTGGACTTGGCTTTGGGAAGCCGTTATATTGTGTTAGCCCAGGTTGGACATTGTGAGAAAATTGGCATTGGGTAGAACCCCGGGAGTGGGTGTTGTGTTGGTGGCTTTTCTTAAATCTAGTTCAAAACATTCTTCAAAATCCATCTCATCCTGGGCACCCTTTTTTTTGACCATCTGGCAGACAGTACAGGACAATAAAAACAAGGACAAATAGGCTGAAAAACAGCTTCTATCCCAGGGCAGTAACTATATTGAATTCTACTGTATAGTGCAATATTAATGCAATTAATATTGCACTATACAGGGGTTTTCAGTTTCAATTATATAGTATGCGAAGGGTTTGTGTTTGTGTTTTTATTTTTATAGTTACAATGTACACCAAAGATGGCATTTAATTTTGTTGTATGAGGTGCAATGACAATAAAGTAAACTAAACTAAACTAAACTAAACTGAACTGAACTGCCTTTGCACATTCTCATTAAAACGTTTCATAATTACAATATTGTCAAGTTTGGTTGTTCAGCTGGGATTAACTTGTTCAGGATGAAGCCAATGGGATCCAAACAGTGAAGTCTCTTCCCCAAAATGGTTGGGATTTTGCAGAGATCACACTGATCAGCCTGCCTTAAACCAACTTAACATGTGTCAGAATGGTGTGACATATGAAGAACGGTTGCAGGAACTGGGCATGGCTAGTCTAGTGAAGAGAAGGATCAGGGAAAACATTTGCATGCTTTTTTCACCCTCCCCAGGCTCCAGAGGCCTTATAGAAGCCCGGGGAGAACAAAAACAACCACCCACCCCCCCGAGACCCTCCGGAGGCTTCAGGGACATTCAGGAGGCTTCCCTGAAGCCTCCGGAGGGCTTAAACTGACCCTACGAGAAAACCGGAAGTCCGTTCCCGAACTTCCAGTTTGCCCATAGGGCCTGTTTTTTGCGCTCCAGAAGCTTCAGGGAAGCTCCTGAAGCCTCTGGAGGGCTTCCGGCGGGGGGAGCTCTTTTTGCCCTCCTCAGGCTCCTATAAAGCTTCTGGAGACTGGGGAAGGTGAAAAATGGCTTTAAAAACTCCTCATGTGCCCTACAAATGGCTCGTGTGCCACCTGTGGCACGCGTGCCATAGGTTTGCCATCCCGGATCTAGATTCTAGAATAAATGCTAGATTCTTCTTGATGTTTGATGAACTTAGGGCTACCTGATCTGAGCTCTATAAAGCCCTAGTAAGACCACACCTAGAGTACTGCATCCAGATTGGTCACCATATATAAAAAAGATGTTGAGACTCTAGAAAAAGTGCAGAGAAGAGAAACCAGGATGATTAGGGGACTAGAGGCTAAACCATATGAAGAACAGTTACAGAAACTGGGCATGGCTAGTCTAGTGAAGAGAAGGACCAGGGGAAACATGAGAGCAGTCTTCCAATATTTGAGGGGCTGCCACAGAGAGGAGGAGGGGGGGTCAAGCTGTTTTCCAAAAAACACCTGAAGGCCAGACAAGGAATAATGGGTGGAAACTGACCAAGGAGAGATTTAACCTAGAAAGAAGGAGGAACTTTCTGAGAATGAGAACAATTGACCAATGGAACAGAAGTTGCCTTCAGAGGTTGTGGGAGCTTCATCACTTGAGACTTTTAAGAAGAGATTGGACTGCCATCTGTCAGAAATGGTGTAGGGTCTCCTGCTTGGGCAGAGGGTTGGACTAGATGACCTCCAAGGTCCCTTCTAACTCTGTTAATCTATATTCAATGGAACAGAAGTTGCCTTCGGAAGTTGTGGGAGCTTCATCGCTAGAGACTTTCAAGAAGAGATTGGACTGCCATTTGTCAGATGGCGTAGGATTTCCTACTTGGGTGGGGGGTTGGACTAGATGACCTATAAGGTCCCTTCCAACTCTGTTATCTGTTAGCTCAGCCCTGCCTTTCTTTGTCTTTTCTCCAAGCACCTCAGTATATTAACTCTTTCATTTGACTTGATCCCCCAACAGGATTGTCTTTTCCACTCCCTTTGGTGTGATCTCTTACTTCATGATATGGTTGGTGCCCGACATTTCCCAAGGGCAAGTGCTGTGGTACCTTTTCTTCTACTGCGTTTTTCAGACCCTCGTGACGGTGAGTCTGTCCTTTCATGATCCAGGTTTTTTTGTGCTTTCCTCTTCTCTGTGTTCCCTTCCTTCCCTTTGCCCAGCCCTTGCTTGCTTTGATCTTCTGCTCCATACAGCGCCTTCGTTGGCTATCATAAAACCAGCATATAGGTCAAATGCTGGATTTAAGATTGTCAAGATGGGAAGGGAGGTCAAATAAGCAAGAAAGGAACATTTTAACAGGGAGAAGCAGGCTTGAATTGACTCTGCTGTGTGTATATTGTTGTAGAATGTATATCTCTGATAACCTGATTCTAAGATTCTAGTCCTCCTTGTTCTATTGCAGATACATACACTCTTAGCCCACTGCTTGGAATCTCTTGGCTTAATTTTTCCAATTGTAGGAATATTTTCTAGTCCTTGTAATTGTGTGGGGAACACCATTTTTGCCATTGAGGGATCCCAAGCAATTCATCAACAGCCCGATAAAATCTGAATCAGGTTGTATGTGCTGAATATACTCTGAAGTTTTCCAACGTATTTTTTTAGAATTAAATTTGGCTTGTTGGTCTCTGTCCTCATAAGGTCCCAAAGCTGGTTTCTCACCTGCCCATCCCCAATTATTCCTTCCGAAGATATTATGTCTTCGCATGTGTTACATCAAATCAAATCTTGATTGCGACCGTAGCCCAGCATATTATTATATTTTGCATTTTCAAGCGGAATTTGTCTGTGCAAGCTCAGCATCTTTCCTTCTTTTCTCCTTGGCAGTGCTTCCATGTTCCTTATTCAGCCCTCACCATGTTCATCAGCAGAGAGCAGAGCGAAAGGGATTCTGCCACAGCCTACCGTAAGAGACCCCCATCTCCGTTTATGCAAAACTAATACCAGAAGGCTTCCACCCTGCTAACTATGGAAGCTGACCCTTCCCCTTCTGATACACTGAATTGCAAAGCACCACAATTTGTGTGTGTATCTAAATCTATGTCCAACCATCCATCCATCCATCCATCCATCCATCCATGTCTGTCTGTCTGTCTGTCTATCTATCTATCTATCTATCTATCTATCTATCTATCTATCATCTACCTACCTACTTCTACCTACCTACCTACCTACATACATACATACATACATATATGCATGTGTCTGTGTGTGTGTGTTGCATTTGTGCTGATAAATAAATAAAGGCAACACAAATGTAACAAAGGCAACATAAAAAAATGCCTTTCTGCCTGGATGGCTCCTAGGGTGAGCTGAAAGATAGAGAAGGAAAGCAGTATGCTCCCTCCCATATTTGGGCATAACAGGGGTTGTGACACAATACACACACACACACACACACACACACACCTATCTGTCTGTCCATCCATCCATCTATTTATCTATCTATCTTATCTATCATCTCTCTCTCTCCTTCTTTCCCCCCTCCCTCCCCCTCCCCCTCTCCCATTCTCAATAGATATGTAAGTTTGCACTTTTGTACCCTAGATGACTTTATGGGAGATCTATTAACTCACTGATGATTGTCTGTCTGTGGTTGCAGAAACATGCAGAAAATTGCATGGTTGAACCCAAGAAAGATGCTAGGAAATGACCAGATTTTCCAGTCTATCCTTTCTTTCTTTTCCAGTGGCTGTTTTTAATTTTTGTCCCAGTGTTTAGCTTTCCTATGTACCAAGTTTAGATTAAATGGAAGTGATAGGAAGAAGTCTGGTTGTAAAGTTCTCCAATACTTCCAGTTTCCAATGTGGTGGCTTTTGCTTCCTTGGCTGTAATATTACAGGCTGTAATACATTAGTGCATTTAAAGTAGCACTTATCCGCTCTCTTGAATCCTTCCTCCTGGTAATCCATCCCACTTATCTAATGTGTAAAGAGCAGCTCATTGTAGTCATAGGAACTTTCTGACCACATGTCAAAACATGATCTCCGTCAATAGTGACATAACCAGAAGTAAAGGCTTTGAGGCTTACTAGGAGTCCTACCTCTTTCCCTCTTTTGTAATTCACAGCTCAGATCTCATTTTCTCTCTATTTGGGAAAAGAATTTTCTTTGATGTTTGAGAAATTCATCATTAAGAGGTGTTTACTTACACGGCTATCAAGATGCTTTCACATGGAGGCATATTGCTCGGAACACCTTACCTACGTTCACCTGTCATGCTAAGCCACAAACCCTAGTTAGCAAAATATAAGGTCTGCCTTCAAACAGGGCCATCTTAACAGCCTCATGGGCCCCAGGCAAAGCAGTGTATTGGGACCCCTATGTCAACTACTCACAGGAATGAAAATGTAAATGGTGGATAAAATTAAACCTACATTTATTTTATTGGCATTTCCAACAAAATTGGCGTTGAAACGTTAAAAACATGCTGTGCAGCAACAACTAATCAACATGGTAAATACTTGAATGATACGTGAGGTTTTAAAAACACAATAAGACTCAGTAAGTCATACAGTTGCTGCATTTATATGATACAAGGTGCATTGAAGGGTTAACCTGCGCAGCTTAGTATGGAGCCCCTATCCTCGTGGGACCCAAACACAAGTGCCCATCAGGCCCATGCATTAAGACAGCCCTGCCTTCACATAATATTCTAGCCCCCACCCCAATGAAGCATATTGTAGCTTAGCAGGGTGGCTTGGTTGAAGTTGATGTTCACTAGTTGATAAACCAAAAACTTCATTGTGGTTCAGTTGAGTATGTTGGTCAACCATTGGGTGTTTATGAACCTAGCTTTGACGTGTGTAAATTATGCTTCATGAGACAGTGTTATAACTCAACTGGATTGGATGAACCCACAGCTAACTTAAAGCATGGTTTAGTTTAAGGTTTGAACGCTGATATTCAAGTGCTCAATGAGTTAGAACCAGCATCTACCACTACTTTTGAAAGGGGACCAAACTTATGTTTTATTTGTTCTAATCGCTCTCTTGTCTCTACAGGCATGACAGTAGAAGTGCTTGGCACTGTCCTAGGGACAGCCATCCAAGGACAGATTGTGGGGAAAGTAGACACGCCTTGTATTCCAGACCCACCTTTCTTCAACACTAACAATTCTTCAGTGGTCTTAGAAGAAGTCAACATCACCCGTGACACTGGTTCGCTTTCTGATACGGTATGGATTCTTACAGAGAATGCCCAGTGGTGAAATTCAATTTTTTTCCATTCCCACCCCATTCCAGGGGAAGTATACTGCAAAATCTCCATTCCCACCCCATTCCAGGGGAAGGATACTGCAAAATCTCCATTCCCACCCCATTCCAGGGAAGTATACTGCAAAATCTCCATTCCCACCCCATTCCAGGGGAAGGATACTGAAAATCTCCATTCCCACCCCATTCCAGGGGAAGGATACTGTAAAATCTCCATTCCCACCCCATTCCAGGGAAGGATACTGCAAAATCTCCATTCCCACCCCATTCCACGGGAAGGATACTGCAAAATCTCCATTCCCACCCCATTCCAGGGGAAGGATACTGCAAAATCTCCATTCCCACCCCATTCCAGGGGAAGGATACTGTAAAATCTCCATTCCCACCCCATTCCAGGGGTAGGATATTGTAAAATCTCCATTCCCACCCCATTCCAGGGAAGGATACTGCAAAATCTCCATTCCAAGGGAAGGATACTGCAAAATCTCCATTCCCACCCCATTCCAGGGGAAGGATACTGCAAAATCTCCATTCCCACCTCACACTGGGGCCAGCCAGTTTGCCGGTTCTCCGAATTACTCAAAATTTCCGCTACCGGTTCTCTAGAACCTGTCCTAACCTGCTGGATTTCATCCCTGAGAATGCCGTGTTCTCACTACAATGCAGTAAAGCAAAGATTCTCAACCTCGGCAAGTTTAAGAGGAGTGGACTTCAACTCCCAGAATTCCCCAGCCAGCCTTGCTAGAAATTCTAGAGAACCAATTCCCTTGCTGGCTGGAGAATTCTGGGAGTTGAAGTCCACTCCTCTTAAACTTGTTGAGGTTGAGAAACACTGTGATAAAGGGTTTGGCTGAAGGAGGAGTTGAGAAAAAGATCATCTCCCTTTTTGTTGCTGCTTTGTCTGGCTAACCAAAGTGAAAAAACTGATATTCCGGCTTGAGAGATGGAATGTCATAGAGCAGGGGTGTCAAACTCGATTTCATTGAGGGCCACATCAGGGTTGTGTTTGTCCTCAGGGGGCTGGGGTGGGCATGGCCAGCTCGACGTCACTCCTCTCGGGGGCGCCTGTAGTGACTTGAGCACTCTGCCAGCGAAAACAGGCTCCCGAGATCCGTATTCAGCTTCCACGGCCTCCTGCAACCCTCTGCTCTGCTCCATTTCCCTGGCAGAGGGTTGCAGGAGGCCGTGGAAGCCAAAAATGGACCTTAGGAGTCTGTTTTCGCTGGCAGAAGCACCACAGTCTGGTTCTTCACTGTTTCCAGGGCGGCTCCGCAAGCCAGATCTAAAGTACTATGAGGGCCAGATCCAGCCCCCAGGCCTTGAGTTTGACACCCCTGTCATAGAGTCTCTTCTCCTAAGGAACAAAATTGGGCTAGAGGTGTGGTCCGACGTCTTGTTCATTCAAAGGGGTAGTTGGGAACAGTTCAAACCAAGAAATCTCCTTTGTGTCTTGGTTGCCAGAGCTGTTCTGGTAAGCTGCATCCATATAAGATGCTTCAACTGGTTATTAAGTGAGCTTCTTATTTTGAGTTTCCACATACGCTGAACCCAGAGCTAATTAAATGGGCTAGAGGTGCACAACATGCTAAGCCTTCAACAACCCATGTTAAAATGGGTCCTACTTAAAGGCTTAGGCCGTCACTGGGTGTGTCGCTGACCTGATTAAAAGTTGTTGTGGTGAGTTTAGATGTGTTGGCCAATCTTTCATGTCCGAAACAAATGGAATTTCTATCAAAAGGAAAAGAAAGCATATGAATTTACTCCAGTATATTAAAATATACATTTGTAAGGTGTAAATTTGGTTGACAAGAGAGAAACAACACAGATAGTCCTCGACTTACGACCACAATTGTGCCCAGAATTGATGTTGCTAAGTGAGAAATGTGTTAAATGGGTTTTGCTGCATTATATGACTTTTCTTGTCACATTTGTTCAGCGAATCATCACAGCTGTTAAATCAGTAACACGGTTGTTAAGTGAATCTGGCTTTCTGGTTGACTTTGGTCGCAAAAGGGAATCACATTTTCCCAGGACTCTGGAACCGTCATAGATACGAACCATTTGTTAAGCAATCCAATGTAAATCATGTGACCCTGGGGATGCTGCAATGGTCATAAGTGTGAAAAATGGTCATATGTCACTTTTTTCAGTGCCGTTGTACGAAATGAACTGTTGTAATTTGAGGACTAGCTGTATTATAGACACATATGGTAGTTCAGCTATATATCTAGTTTAGCTACTAGTCTGCAGATCTTTTAGCATCAACACCCAATGTCTCTTCTAATCAGTTTGATTTTTTCTGGAAGAATTGTTGGGATACTGGGGTTATGGATACTGATCAATAGTTTAATTCGTAAAATACTATTTACAAGATGAAAAAAAATCACCTCTTAATTCATCTCCTAATCTAATAGTAATGGGACACGCTTTCAAAAATGACTTATGACCCATGCTCGAAGCTATGACCATTACACCACATGATGTTGCGTGTCACATGATTGCAATTTGGGAATAATTGGCAACTGGCTCGCATTCACGATAGTTGCAGCATCTAATCAGGGAATCTGTTGACTTCTAACAAGCTGGGAAGCCGGAATTCACTTAACAACCACCATAAAAACGATCATAAAATTGGCCCAAGCATCTCTTAATGATCAAAATTCAAGCCTCTGATGGGGTTGTAAGTTGAGGAATACTTTTAAGCATCAAATGATGCTTTTCTACATAATATCCTGCTTGAAGTATTGATCTCATTTGAAATGTTCCCATTTTTTTCACCCTTCTTTCTATCCTTTTACAGAGAAATGCCTATATGATTGCAGCCGGGGTCATTGGTGGGATTTACATTCTTTGTGCTACCATTCTGTCTCTAGGCGTGCGGGAAAGGCAAGGTAAGCCAAGTGAATCAATTCACATCATGCAATATTATGATTATGTATTCTCAACCATAGCGACTTCTGTGTGTGTAGACTTCAATTCCCTAATAGCAGGCGCAAATAACTAGATGCATTCATTGAGTCCAAAGCATAGAAGAGCTTAGCATTGCTGTTGCTACGTATACACAAGAATCTAGTCAACAATTGGTCAAAACTAAATTGGCACTCGATAAGGGACAATGGAATTCAAGGGTGGGGGCTGGACGGGGATCTTTCGTGTCAATGCAAGGACATGAAACGTATGACACATTTAACCCCACCTCCTATTTCAGCCTGTTCTTCTCCTACACCAAAATTCCTCAGTTGGCATTGTCCTTGCTTAGAATTCTGGAAATAGAGTAAAAATTCATACAAATTGCCATGATGGGGATAAACTGGCTTAGATACCTCTCTCTAGAGGGCAGAAATCTTGAAAATGACTCAGCCCAGTTGGTTGAGTCACTGAGGTCAAACAGATGTGAATCCATAATTTGAATTGAGGTGCTGCAGTTATTAGAGTGCAGTACTGCAGGCTACTTCAGCTGACTACTAGCTGCAGTTTAGCTGTTCAACTCTCACCAGGCTCAAGCCTTCCAACCTTCCGAGGTGAGTAAAATGAGGACCCAGATTGTTTAGGGGCAAAAAGGTTGACTCTGTAAACCGCTTAGAGAGGGCTGTAAAAAACACTATGAAGTGGTATATAAGTCTAAGTGTTATTGCTATTTGAGTTGAATCATCTGCTAAAATAATACATTGCATCAATGAGGGATATTGTGGTGTGCATGGACACCTCTGTAGAAGCCTACAAAACCCTGACCCTCTGACTTTAACGTTTTGTTAAATAAGCTTTTACTTTAAAAGAATGAATCCATCCTTTCAGAAATGTTCTCTGGCCCCCCCAAATGCACCCTGGTGACATCCTTCTAATTAAGGATGGTTTTTTTTTTCTTTTACGGGATACTGGAGACGTGTTCAGTATCACTACTCCAGAGATGGGTTCCTGCCAGTTCGGACTGGTTCAGCCGAATAGGTAGTAACTCAGCCGGACACGTGACCATATTGGTTCTATCCTGGGCGCCGCCATCTTTATTTTCTGTTCTGCACATGCGCAGAACAATCTTCATTGAAAAAGGTAATTTTCCCTTTTTTAATGGTGTGCATATGCACAGACCTTTTTAAGTGCAAATGCGCATGCGCATGGAGCAAAATTTTTCAGGCACTGAACTGGTAGTAATGCAGGCAGGAACCCATCCCTGCACTACTCCTACTAATTACCATATTTTTCAGAGTATAAGATGCACCTTTTTCCCTCAAAAAAGAGGATGAAAATCTGGGTGCGTCTTATACATTGAATACAGCATTCTTTGCCTCCTGAAACCTCACCCCTTTCACCAAAATGGCCATGCATGGCCTTTAGGAGGCTTTCAGAGTACTCCTGGGGGCTGGGGAGAGCAGAAATGAGCAAAAAATGGGCCGCTTTTTTGCTCTATTTTGCCCCCCCCCCCCCAGCCTCCAGGAGTACTCTATAAGCCTCCTAAAGGCTATGCATGGCCATTTTTTTGATAAAAAACAGGGCATTTTTTGCTCATGGGGGGTACCCCCCAGGAGCACTGTGCAAGCCCCATAAAGGCTATTCATGCCTTTTTTTGCGGGGGAAATTGGCCCATTTTGGGGAGGTTTGTAGAGTGCAAAAACTTTTTTTTTTAAATTTGCCTCTTCAATGCCTTTGTGCATCTTATACTCCGAAAAATATGTCAAGAGGGTTGCAAAAATCCCTTGTTTTCCCCCTTGGGACAAAATGATTGTAACTTTCTCTCCAGCTGCCACTCCTGCTTCATGCCTGAGGGAGGAAATGAGAGTCTTGTGCAAGAGTTGGGGATTGCATAAAGCTGCCATGCCTGGCCTCAGCTTCTCTCTCATGAGGCAACCCCACATTCTGGTTCTAACCAGCCACCGGGAAGCAAAAGTTGGGTCCCTCCCTGGACGTGTTCTCTGCTTCGTCTTCTGAGGGACGTGACTTCAACCTCCTGAATGAAAGCACCTTCTGAAGCCCACTGTGGCATGGAGGCCTTGTCTGGAGGATGCTTATCAAAAGAGTCACTCCTCTTGAGCAAATATTACCTGATGCCTCGCCCTTATCCACACACTCCACATCTGAGAAATCCTCCTGAGTGTTCCTTCAAGTGAAGAGCCTTATCACGTCATGCACAATAGTAAGATTAGCCGAAAAAGGAAGTTTGATGGGCAAACTTCCAACGATAGGACTGATAGGATGAAGTCACCAGAGGATAGGGCTGGATCATCTGGCTCACATTAGCTAAAGATAGCACACATTTAACTCCACTGTAGGTCATTCTCCACTCACAATCATTTGTTTAGCAACTGTTCGACGTTACGACAACACTGAGAAAAGCCATTTACAGTCAGTCATTGCATTTATAAGGGGTTTGATCATGGTCACGTGATCAAAATGAAGGCACTTGGCAATCAACATTCATTTACAAAGGTTGCAGGGCCCTGGGGTCGCACAATCACCATGTGCAACCTTCCAACAAGGAAGTTAATGGGGGGACGGGGACTGGATCTGCTTAACAAGCATGGCAAAAAAAAGGGTAGTAAAATTGGGCATGATTCATGTAACAACCACACTGGAAAATGCTGGTTCCCATTGGGGTCATAAGTCGAGGGCTGTTTGTTTCTAAAGGTCTATAGAGGTTATCAATCATCTAGGTCAGGGGTGTCAAACTCAATTTCATTGAGGGCCGCATCAGCATTGTGTTTGACCTTGGGGGGGCAGGTAAGCATAGCCAACTCATGACTTGTGTCCAGAGTATCTGTTGTGGTCCTGCGCTCCATTTTCGGCTGTGACAGCTTCCTGCAACCCTCTGCCAGCAAAAATGGAGCTCCATTTTCACTAGTAGGGCACCACAGGCCAGTCCTTCACTGTTTCCAGAGCAGCCCCCTAGGCCAGATCTAAGCACACACACCCCGGGCCGGATCTGGGTCTTGAGTTTGACACCCCTAATCTGGGTCCTGGTTGTTCCAAAGGTGCTTGTCCAAAAGACAACTGGACTTTCTTGGTTTTTTCCTTGAAAAAGTTTCACTCCTTAACCAAGAAGTGAACTAAAGAATGGACAGAAGTTTTGAGAACCAGTAGCAGAAATTTTGAGAGTGGGGAGGGACTGGGGATTTTGTAGTATCCTTCCCCTGCCACGTCCACAAAGACACGCCCACAGAACACAGAATGTTTTCAAAGAAAAAAAACCAAGGAAATTTATTTGCCTTATGGAAAAGCACTTTTGAGGCTACCTGTATCTGCTTCTCCCCAAATCTTTTTGCATTGATTTGTCAGCTTGGTACTGAATGTTGAATGTTGAATGTTGATTTTATTTATATGCCGCCGTTTTCCCCCGAAGGGGACTCAGGGCAGCTCACAACTCAACCAGGGAAGGGGGATACAAACAAGAATTTAAAACAACATAAAAAAAACAATGCATGATTAAAACACAACAGTCATACCAATTTGAGACGGGGGCAACAGTTCTTTAGCCCCAGGCCTGTCGGAACAGCCAGGTTTTAAGGGCTTTGCAGAAGGCCTGGAGGGTGGTGAGGGTTCGAATCTCCACGGGGAGTTCGTTCCAGAGGGTCGGAGCAGCCACAGAGAAGGCTCTCCTCCGAGTAGTCGCCAGTCGACACTGGCCGGTGGATGGAATTCGGAGGAGGCCTAGTCTGTGCGATCTAATCGGTCTGGTGGAGGTAATTGGCAGCAGGCCAATTACTGCCTTTTGCACCAATACAAAGGTTGGAAAGCACCCAACATCCCGCCTTCCCCCCCCCTGCAGTAGAGAACGGGAGGGGCTGAAGACAATGCACACTGAACGAATGCCGTGAAGGGAAAACCTTTGACCAGCCCTGTTGCCTAAGGGGTGTTTGCATCATACTTCAGTTTAAGTTTCTGATTAGGGAAAAGAGTGAAAGTTTTTACGTTTCACTCTAGATTTATGAAAAGATGACTCTCCCACGAAACTGCTGATTTGAGCTCTTTCCTACAACGGAGGAAGGCCTCAATCAAGGCAATTGTCCTTTTAAACATTCTTGGACATCTTCCTCCTCCTCTTCTTCCTCCTTTTCCTCTTCCTCATCCTCTGGCTGTCAAAATTAGGAAGAATTATGCAAACAAGAACAATTATGGAATTATATATGAAAAATAACAAATGGTATGTTCTAGAAATATGGTAGCAAAACACCCATGATCCAGAACATCCATGGAAGAGAAGAGAGTCACCTGCTCCTTGTGCTTTGCTTCACAGAGTCTTCTGAACTTCAGCTGGCTGAGCCGGTTTCCTTCTTCGAGGGTTTGAAGCTGGTTATGAAACATGGACCCTACATCAAGCTGATTGCCGCTTTCCTGTTCACCTCCCTCGCTTTCATGGTGAGAGAACTTTCCAGTCTTTCCCATCACAACGTCTAGACTTCTTCATCACATTCCCAACCATGATTTTTTTTTTAAATCAGAGCAAAAACTCTACCCATTCCTTGAACTTGCCTGGAATACATTTTCTAGAGCAGGGGTCTCCAACCTTGGCCACTTTAAGACTTGTGGACTTCAACTCCCAGAGTTCCTCAGCCAGCTGGCTGAGGAACTCTGGGAGTTGGAGTCCATAAGTCTTAAAGTGGCCAAGATTGGAGACCCCTGGCTTAAGGCACTAGCTACAAAGCAAGAGACCATGAATTCTCATTCAGTTTTAGCCATGAAAGCCAGCTGGCTGAGGAACTTTGGGAGTTGGATTTTTTTAAAATATTTCCTATGTCGCCCTTCTAGAAGAGAGTTGGGTGCTAACTTCCTACAACACAAAACAAGCCTCTAAATTACAAAAACGCTATAGAACAAACTTATAAAAACCCACATGCTCATCCAAACAGCTGGGTCCACTGCCCAGAATCACTCGTGCTTGGTGGTTCTGCTTCCCCATTAAAACCATCTTTCCAATCAGCCTCTGTGTTTCCAGTGTCTTTCTACCCGCTTGGAACTGAACTCAGAGGGATGTTTCCTCCATCCATAGCATTGTAAGACGTTAGCACCCACCCTTCTCCTAGAGCAGTGGTTCCCAAACTTGGCAATTTTAAGACTTGTGGACTTCAACTCCCAGAATTCTCCAGCCAGCTCTGGGAGTTGAAGTCCACAAGTCTTAAAGTTGCCAAGTTTGGGAACCACTGTCCTAGAGAAATGAAACATCCTGGGAAATATTAAAGTGGCCAAGGTTGGAGACCCCTGCTCTAGAGTACAAGTAGTCCTTGATTTGCAACCATTCGTTTAGTTTAACGTTACAGCAATGCTGGGGGGAAAAAAGTGACTTACAATTGGTCCTGATACTTACAAGTGTTGCAGCATCCTTACAGCCAAATGATCAGAATTCAGGCACTTGGTAACCAGCCTGTGTTGACAATGTTTGCAGTGTCCCGGGGTCAAGAGATCACTATGTGTGACCTTCCCATCTGGCGCTTCTGACAAAGCCAATGGGGGAAGCTGGTTCGCTTAACAACTGCATGATTCGCTTAACACACATAGCGAAAAGGGTAACAAAATTGGGCATGCCTTGTTTATCAATGGAAATTCTTGTCCCAATTGGGGTTTTAAGTCGAGGACTACGGTACCTGCATCTTGAGTACTTCCTAAATAGATCCCAGATTGTTCTTCTCAGTGTTTAACCTAGGAAATGTCTAAGCCTGTGATGGCGATGGCATGCATGCCGCAGGTGGCACCTAGAGCTGTCTCTGTAGGCATGAGAGCCATTGCCCCAGCTCAGCTCCACCACCCATGCACATGTGCTTCCCGCCGGCCAGCTGATTTTCGGGTCTTTGCCATGCATGCGTGGGGGGCAGGGCGCATGCAGGGGGAGTGCGGCACGGTCCCCCCACAGCCCATTTTTGTTCCTAGGAGGCTGCTTGGAGGCCTACTAGACCCAAAATGGGGTACAGGAGAGTCGCACGTGCCTGAGTGGGGGTTGCAGGTCGCATGGGGGGTCATGGAGGGGCTGTTGGTCACGGAGGTGTGTGTACATATTGCATACACATGCTTTCAGCACGCGACGACAAAAAGTTTAGCCCTCGCTGGTCTAAGCTCTTGTTGATAAGCCTGTTTTGATTGTCTGGGCACAGTTGAAGGACCCTCCATGTTCTTGAATCTGCATGCTCCCTAAGGATGCCCACGGCCTCAACGTTTTGGAGAATGTACCGCCCAAATATCAGGCGTGATGCTGAGGTCACTGCTCAGCTGAATCCTCCTGCGCTGTTGTTTGCTTCCAATTCAATAATGGACAATGAATTCCACTTCCCACCCTTCAGCCCTCCGGGAATGTATTGAATATTTGTTCCTCTACCTTTCTCCTTCTCCGTGGCAATTCTCCAGTAGCCTTCTCTTCTCTGCTTCCCTTCCCCTTAAGTAGTCAAAACAAAGACCTGTATTCTTTCAAGTCTTCGCTTCTGGAGTTTTACAAAGCAGGGCCTTCTCAACCTTGGCAATGTTCAGATGTGTGTGGACTACAACTCAACAGAATTCTTGGGCTGGGGAGTTCTGGGAGTTGAAGTCCACACATCTTAACATTGCCAAAGTGGAGAAACATTGTCCTAGACTAGGGAAACTTTATTCTGGTAAGGTGGGTTTTTTCTTTCCAATTGCCATCTTTTTTTTTCCTTGCCAAAATGCTCTTGCTTTTTTCCACTGACATGTCTTGTTTCTTCCCAGCTGTTGGAAGGAAACTTTGCCTTGTTCTGCACTTATACCTTGGGGTTCCGAAACGAGTTCCAGAACATTCTGCTCGCCATCATGGTATGTGTTCTCCAAGGCATGCAATGACCCCCCTCCCTTCTTTCCTTCCTTCCTTCCTTCCTTCCTTCTTTCCTTCCTTCTATCGTTCCTTCTTTCTTTCCTCCTTTCCTTCTTTCCTGCCTTCCTTCCTTCTTTCCTTCTTTCTTTCCTTCCTTCTTTCCTTCTTTCCTCCCTCCCTCCCTCCCTTCTTTCTCTCTTTCTCTTTCCTTCTTTTCTTCTTTCCCCTTTTTCTACATTCCCTGGCATGACAGGTTCAGCTGGGTGAGTTACTAAGCCTCACCACTGATGTAACCTACTCAGCCTGCTTGGTTAGTTTTTGTGTGGTTTAATATGTTAGGTAAACTTAGTTCACTCTGATTACTTTATAGTTCAATATACTTTCTCAACCCTAAAGCTGGATTATTTATTTGTTGCCAGTATTTATTATTGTGGACCTTGAGTGGGCCACCATATCATAAAGGTTGACACAAGAAAACAAGAATGCAAGGAAGACCCCATAATGAGGCTCCTAGGGAAAAACCTATGGCCCAAAGCGAATTCAGACAGAATTGTTTCAACGTATTTGTCAAAGTCAGCAAGGTTCACACCATCCATATTTCCAAGGGGAGGATATTCCAAAGAGTGTGATGCGAACAAGAGAAGGGAGCCCTCTTGGAGTAATGTTCTCAGTAACTAGGAATGTTTTTGATTAATGTTTCTAGTTCTTTGAAGTAACACATGGCCGTTCTCTATATTCCAAACCCAATATGTTTGAACTGTATATAAACTGATTTCCTATTTTTTGAGGGGTCCCCTCACTTTGCATCCATGGGGTCCCTCTCTTTACCTATTCACAAGTAAAGAGATATTTAACTACCTGCCTGGCACGGATCCTATTTAAGCAAGGCACACAGAGCTAATGAATCTTGCCAAAATCCTAACAAGTGCTAACAAGTGGGGCTTTATCCTTGCCCTGTAAATTTCAGATCCCCTGCAGAGACATCTAGAGCAGAGAGCAGGTATTTCCTGTCCAGGCATCATCCAATAGATCCCAGCACCGGGCTTTTTAGTACAGGTAGTCCTTGACTTATAACCATTTGTTTAGTGACCATGTGAAGTTAAAATGGCATGAAAAAAGTAACTTATGACCGTCTTTCATGCTTACGAGCATTGCAGCTTCCCCATGGTCACAGGATCAAAATTCAGATGCTTGGCAACTGGCTCATATTTATGACGGTTGCAGTGTCTTGGGGTCATGTAAATTGCCTTTTGCGGCCTTCTGACAAGCAAAGTCAAAGGGTAAACCAGATTCACTTAACAACCATGTTGCTAACTTACAGTCTGCAGTGATTCACTTAACCATTGTGCCAGGAAAGGTTATAAAATGGGGCAACTCATTTAACCATTGTCTTGCTTAGCAATGGAAATTTTGGGCTTACTGTAGTTTTCAGACTATAAGATGCTCCGGACTATAAGACACACCTAGTTTTTGGGGAGGAAAGCAAGGGGGGGAAATCTGCTTCTTCCTCCCAGCATCCATCTGGTATTCATCTGGCCAGATGAGGCCCATTCACCGTTGCCTCCGCCCATTCGCTGCCGCTGCTGCCCATTCCCCATGGCCTTTTCACTGTGGCCCGTTCTCCACGTTCTGTCTGCCACCACAGCCCATTCGCTGTGGCCCATTCGCCACTGTAGCCCGTCCACCGTGACCCGTCCAACGCATCAACCCCCCTCCCCCCCTGCTGCCGCAATATTCAGAGTATAAGACTCACAGACATTTCCACCCACTTTTTTGAGGTGGGAAAGTGTGTCTTGTACTCTGAAAAATACGGTAATTGTGGTCGTAAGTTGAGGACTACCTGTAGTAAAATTACGAGCGTTGTTGTGGGTGAAATATTTCAGCTGTCAGATTCTGCAAGGGAACTAGAGGACGTTAAGGGAAAACCATCCTTCAAGGAGACTAGCCCAGGCAATTAACCCCCTTTCGGGAAAGATAGAGTCGGTGATCACCAACAAGGCTTCCTTTGTGTGCTTTTAGAGTGGGTCTGAAAAGAGACGAGAAACAAAAACCAGGCTAGTCTTTTGTCCAAGGCCTGCCATTTTTCTCCCTGCCTGCCTACCCTTAATCATGAGGAAAAAAGCCGTCTTGATCAGGGAGAGGCTCTGAATGGAATTCTTGGAGCCAAATTGTCTGAGAAGGCCCAAGCAAGAGGAGTGGGGGAAGAAGAAAAGATCAGGCTCTCTGCCAAGCTAGAAAGGGGTAGAAACACACACACACGCACGCACTGAGGGAGGCAGTGGCTCGGTGGCTAAGATGCTGAGCTTGTCGCCGCGTAACGGAGTGAGCTCCCGTTACTTGTCCCAGCTTCTGCCAACCTAGCAGTTCGAAAGCACATAAAAATGCAAGTAGAAAAATAGGGACCACCTTTGGTGGGAAGGTAACAGCATTCCATGTGACTTCGGTGTTGAGTCATGCCGGCCACATGACCACGGAGCCATCTTCGGACAGCGCTGGCTCTTCGGATTTGAAACAGATGAGCACCGCCCCCTAGAGTCAGGAATGACTAACAGATATGTGCGCAGGGAATCTTTACATTTACTTTTTCCCAATGCACTGGATCCTAAACTAATCCAACTGCCTGAGGGAATCCAATTGCCAAATCTAGAACATGCATTAAAAATAAGCCCACAATTTTGCAAGTCATCTGAAGGATGACTCTAAACTCTAGCTGACAGCCGTCCTCAGATTTAGCGCTACAAACTCCCACCCATAATTTGCTGATTTCCTTTCCTTTCCCACATTCTCTAAAACCGCCCTTTTGTTGAATGGGGAACAGAGAAAAATGTTAATATGGTCGTTTCCCACACACACATACAGAGACACACACCCATTTCAAGCTTTTCAAAGTCAATTACAAACCTACATGCCAAACTCATGAAGTTTGTTTTGCTTTGAGCTTGCCTTGTGTTTTTGATGCATTTACCCAGCCATTCTGGTTAATTTATGGTCCAGTGTATTCTGTGTAACCCCAAAGTTAGCTTTAACTAAAGACCCAGGTCAGTGGGTTGTTGGAACATGATCAAAAGGTCCCTCTTTTTATTATTATTATTAATTTTTTATTAATTGCATTTCTTCATGCTTAATACACATCTTAACAATGCATATTACATTCTTAATCTCCCCCTCTTTTTCCCAACCACTGATAAAATAGATTCCATGTTTGATAATATTCTATATCTTCTTTCTGTTTCATTTCTAATGTCAATCTGTCCATTTCTGCACAGTATCTTCTTAATGATTTCTTCATCTCGTGGTGTTTCTTCATTTTCCCAGCATTGTCCTTGCTGCTGTCAAGACGTGCAATATTAAATACACACTTTTTCTTATCAAGTTTACCTGATATTATACCTAATAAAAATAGTTCAGGTTTAAAATCTACATGCTTTGCCAAAGGGTCCCTCTTATGCACAAGCAGTGAGGGGAGTCAATAAGGGAAGCAAGGTCAGAATTATGGGCACTGATGTGATTCAAATGGGTATTAGTGTCTGTCATACATGTACCATATTTTTCGGCGTATAAATGCACCAAGATTTTTAAAAAGCAAATGTAAAAAAAAAGTTTTTGCACTCTGCAGACCTCCCAAAATGGGCCTGTTTTTGTCAAAAAAGGGCATGCATAGCCTTTAGGAGGCCTATAGAGTGCTCCTGGAAGCTAGGGGGGCGCAAAAATGAGCAAAAAATTGCCTGTTTTCACTCATTTTTGTCCTCCCCAGCCCCCAGGAGCACTCTGGAAGCCTCCTAAAGGCTATGCATGGCCATTTTGGTGAAGGGGGCGGAGTTTTGGGAGGCCAAAATTGCTGCATTCGGTGTATAAGATGCACCCAGATTCTAACCATCTTTTTTGAGGGGAATCGTCCTTGACTTTACGGGAATCAGAATTTCCATTGCTAAACAACATGGTTGCTGAGCGAGTTCCACTCCATATTTTGCAATGGTTTTTAAAAGATAAAAACAAAATAGCTTACTATTTTAAACTGTGCTAGTGTTGTACGGTAATTTCTGACCATATTCTAGTATATCAACTGATCTATCATTCTAATACCTACATTCTAATACATAGTACATAATGTCTCTTTCCATAGCCACCTAACCTGACTCTTTCGTATTCCCACTTCTAACCTCGTGTTTCTAACCATTGATAGAAATTATCCCACATAGCATAGTGTTCTGTATCTCCTTTATCTTTTATTTTTAGCGTTAGTCTGTCCATTTCCACACAGACTAGTATCTTCCTTATCGTCTCCTCCTCTGAAAGAGTGTTTTCACTCTTCCACTGCTGCGCATACACAATTCTAGCTGTGAATTTTGCTCTCGCATGATTCACCGTGGGGATGCTATGTTGGCCATAAGTGAGAGGAGCAGTTGAAAGTCCTTGTTGCAACTTTGAATAGTCACTGAAAAACAGGTTGTAAATTGAATTCTCTTTATTCCAGCAGCGGTAGTAACAGCATTGTGAATGTTTAGAAGTAGGCCAGGATCAAAACCATGGAGCGCATTAAAGAGGAGGATGAAAATGCCCCGCAAATGGCTATTCTCCTCTATTTTTTTTATTTCGAATGCAGTCGGACTGTTACAACTTCAGGCAGGGAGAGAGGATTCAATTCCCCACATTGAAAGAAAATCTCTCCGTCTGCCTTGGACCAGAAAGTCACAAAAGGGAGAGGCTAATATGCAGGTTTTCTGTATGCAAAGCTGCTGCCTTCTTCCCCATGGAGTCTTTTGCCCGTCCAGATTTCTGAGATGCTATTAATATGCAGAGCAGCCTTTGGGGAAGAGCCCAGCTGAATGGGAATAGCAACTTCAAAGCAGCCATTTTTAGCTCATTCCTATGGACGTCAGCGGCTAAACTTTATATTTTAGGCAGTCTGGTCATGAATGGGAGAGAAGCTCTTGAGGAACGCTGAAACTCTCTCAGCCAAAGAGCCCTTGCAAACCCCCAGCCGCCGCTGCCACCCCCACCCAGCCCCCTTTTCCCCTGGGAGATTAAGACTTTGTCTGGGCCACAGCAGCGGGAGGGGGAATGAAAAGACGAGAGTCGAGTCGGCAGTCGGAAGCCAGTCTTGCATTATTCAAGGAATAGACGGCCAATCTCTTCTCACGCTTTTGCTTTTTGTTTTTCCCCCTGGATAGGCTTCCAAACAAAGCTTCGGTTTGCTAACAGCTGCTATTTATATTTCCTAAGAATGTTTATGCCGGTCCAAGGGGGTGATTGAACATAAAAAATGATGCTAGACTTTTTTTCCCCCCAAATTTTTTATCCACTTACATACCATTTTAAGTATACATTCACATATTCTTCTTTACATTTGTCATAGGTTATAATATACAATTTGAGTTGCTTTATTTACCATCTCTTCCGCCTGTTGTAGCACCACCTTATTTTCCCTTTCTTTTCTCCCTCCTTCCCTTCTCTTCTTTCATCCTTCCTCCTCTCCTTCCCCTTCCTTCTTCCCTTACCTTTCTCCTACTCCTACTCTTCCTCTTCCCCTTCCTACCCTGCCTCCTTCTCTTTCTCTCCCTTCCATCTTCCTCTCCTTACCTCTTCCTTCCTTCCCCCATCTTCCCCTCATTCTCTCTCCTCTCTCCCTGTCTTTTTCTATTGTTGTAGGAGTCTCAAAATGATGCTAGACTTTAAACCCCCCCCCCCAATCTCTCTGCTCCACCTGCTGTTTGTGAAAAGTTTTGGGTTTTTTTTCCCCACAATGTAAAAGAAACTTTTCGCAAACAGGAGGTGGAGTTGAAAGTTTGGCATAAAAGAATATATAGGGATGCTCAGAGGAGCCACGTTGTTTCCTATTTCAGCCTTGTGACCTTGGCATAAAGCACATTCTTACTGTGTTCTCATAACATGCTTCACCTTGTGCCTGAATTAGCCCGTTTCCCGAGTTGCCACAATACACTCAACATCAACTAAAAATAAAAATAAAACTAAACATAAGCAAGGAAAAATGACTGAGGCAAAACTAAATGTGAATCTCTAGCTGCCTCGTGTCATCAAATTTAAATTGCTTCTTTGGGGAATCTAAACCTGCTTCTGGTCTACAGGGAGTCCTCGACTTATAAACATTCATTCAGTGTCCATTTGAAGTTACAATGGCACTGAAAAAAGCAACCTACAACCATTTTTCACACTTAGGACCGTTGCAGCATTCCCCATTGTCATGTGATCAAAATTCAGACATTGGCAACTGACTCGTATTTATGATGGTGACAGTGTCCCGGGGTCATGTGACTCCCCTTTTGCGACCTCCTGACAAGCAAAGTCAATGGGGAAGCCAGATTCACTTACTGTAACAACTGATTAACTTAACCACGGCAGTGATTCACTTAATGACCGTGACAAGCCAGATAGTAAAATGGGGCAAAACTCACAACATCTCTCTTAACAACAGAACTTTTGGGCCCAAAGGTGGTCGTATGTCGAGTCTATAGTTAATAGTTTCAGCCTTTCTGCTTCTCTTCTTTATCGAGTAGGAAGAGAGGTCAATAGATGGGGAAGAAATGGAGGTAGTGACAGATTTTATTTTCCTGGGTTCCAAGGTCACCGCAGATGGGGACTGCAGCCAAGAAATTAAAAGACACTTGCTCCTAGGGAGGAAAGCTATGGCAAATCTAGACAGCATACTAAAAAGCAGAGACATCACCCTGCCAACACAAGTGTGTTTAGTCAAGGCTCTGGTTTTCCCAGTTGCAATGGATGGCTATGAAAGTTGGACCATAAGAAAGGCTGAGTGCCAAAGAATGCAGGCCTTTGAACTCTGGTGCTGAAGAAGACTCCTGCAAGTCCCTTGCACTGCAAGGAGATCCAACTGGTCAGTCCTAGAGGAGATCAACCCTGACTGCTCTTTAGAAGGCCAGATCCTGAAGAGAAAACTCAAATACTTTGGGTACTTCACCTAATGAGAAGGAAGGACTCCCTGGATAAGAGCCTCATGCTGGGAACGATGGAGGACAAAAGAAGAAGGGGATGGCATAGAAGGAGGTGGTTGGATGGAGTCACCAAAGCAGTCGGGGTGAGTTTAAATGGACTCCAGAGGATGGTAGAGGACCAGAAGGCCTGGAGGAATGTTGTCCATGGGGTCACAATAGGTCAGACAGGACTTCACAACCAACTACAACAACAACAAGGAAGAGAGGAAGGTTATTTTATTGCTATATGAAAACTTCTAACCAGGCTAGGTCAAAGAGTAGGGAGTTTTAAATGGGTGTGGGAAAGTTTATATTAGCCTGTAAAATGGGGAAAACTTGGTTCTGTGTTTGTGTCTGTGGTTAATTGTTTTATTGCATTATAAGACATGCAAATAATATATTAAAATTATGGAGATAGTAGCTCAGTAGAGAAAAAAATTGTAAAAATACAAATTAGAAATTAACAGTGTGCTAATTTAGATAACTTCAACCTTTAAAGATAAGGGGGAAAAGTCTGTATCAATGTTAACAATAATTATGAGATGTTAATGAACTTAAGGTTACTTGAATTGTACAATTAAAAATAAGTGGCATTGATAGCCTGTTGCAAAAGGCGCACAATTATTTTATAACACAATAAAGATTTGTATCTTGATCTTAGTGCATAACACTGAGGTCTCCACTGTAACATTACTTATTGTTGTTCATGAATATTAAAAAGAAAAAAGAGGAAAGGAAAAGGGGAAAATGCTTGAAAAAATAGATAGCGTCACCTTTATTTTATTATCCATTTGCTTTTGGTGACTTTGAGTCAGTTTTTGTCCTCCCTGGTGCCTTTCTAGACAAGTCCCTGCAGTTTTCTCAACAAGATTTTCAGAAGCGGTTTTGCCATTGTCTCCTTCCTAGGGCTAAGTGACAGGCAGGGGTGAAATGCTACTAGTTCGCCTGAACCGGTAGTAAGAAAATGCTTTGAAAAGTTTTTTAAAAAACATTCTGACGATTGTTTTACTTTTTAAAGCATTTTTTAACTACCGGTTCAGGAAAACCGGTAGTTAAAAAAATGCTAAAAAAAAGTTTTTTAAAAACTTGGCCATAGCCACCCAGTCACATGACACCCCAGCTGCCAAGCCACACCCACATAAGGGAAAAAATTTGAATTTCACTACTGGTGACAGGGACTGGCTCAAGATCACCCAGTTGGCTTTGTGCCTAATGTCTGACTTGAACTCACTCTTCTAGCCTGAATTCTTAACCACTACACCACACGGTTCACTCCCTTCTTTATGCTCCAAAGGATTTCTAAACATGGATCTGCAGAGAGTTTCCACTTTCTACACGTTTTAATTGACGAAGCTTGACTGCAATCCATGTATACAAAAATATGATGGAAACAGTGGGCATTGCTCCCTAGGAATTAGAGCAGCAGATTGTTCACACATGACATTTTAGGCTGCCACAAAATCCAGGCAAAGTCATCATCTGGTTGACTTAAATACAGGTAGTCCTCGACTTGCAATGGTCCTCATTTAGTGACCATTCGAAATTATGACGGTGCTGAAAAAAGTGACTTACAACTTTATAATCATTGCAGCAGCCCCATGATCACATGATCAACAATTTGGCAACTGGCATATATTATTTAAAAATGCTTGGCAACTGGCATGTACTTAAGACGGTTGCAGTGTCCCAAAGTCACAGGATCACCATTGGCGACCAGGTTCTGACGAGCAAAGTCAATGAGGGAAACCAGATTTGCTTACTGACTATGTGATTCACTTAACAAATGCATTGATTCTCTTAACGATCATGGCAAAAATATCATCAAATGGCCTGTGATTCACTTAACAACACCTTGCTTAACAACAGCAATTGTGATCCCAATTGTGGTTGTAGGTCAAATACCATCTATAATAAACTTTCTTTCTTTTCTCTTTTGTTGTTCTCTTGCAGCTCTCAGCCACCCTGACTATCCCTTTCTGGCAGTGGTTCCTTATACGTTTTGGGAAGAAAACAGCTGTTTACATTGGCATCTCGGTGAGTGAATACCAATAGTCCTCATCTTATTACCGGTCGCTTAGTGAACATTCAAAGTTATAACAGATCCCCCAAAAGGTACTTACGACTTAATTTCAATGTTACGATAACTACTCCCCTTATCCCATGGTCATCTGACTGCATTTTGAGCATTTGGTAACTGGCCCGCATGTATTACAGTTTGCAATGTTTCCAATGAAATCGATTGTGATTTACAACATTTTTTATTGCCAGAAACCAGGTTTTACTTTCAGTTTCCAGCAAAAAATGCTCATTGGCCAAAATGGGTTTGTTTAACAACTGCTGTGTTTGCTTTAAGACCATGGCGTTCGCTCAGCAACCACAGTGTTCATTTAACCACCGCTATAAAAAAAGATCGTAAAATCAGACATGAACACAGGGTGACCCGCTTAACAACTGGCACTCAATTATGGTCCTAGTGGAGAAATAATTTAGTCCTATGACCTGCTTAGGTAACTTCTGAAAGAGGCCTCCATGAAAATCCTTCAAATAATGATTCAAACGCATGCAGCTGTGAGACTTAAGGCTCATGCCGGGGTTTCTCTGGGAGCTATTAATGGTGCAGCAGAAACTGAAAGTTTCTTTTGAAAACATCCGTTTTTGGACAGGGCTAAGGCCTGTTAGCAGGTCCATCCTGGTCCCAGGTGTATCCTTTTATACTTTCAGAGAACAAACCCTGAGAATCTGACTGTGACAGTCTCAGACAGGATGGGGTTAAACTGGGATGCCCATACCTTTCTCGTTGGTGGAAACAGTGGCCTTGTCCCAAAGGTGCATTTTCAAGAGGCAAATGGACTTTCTGTTTTTTTCTTCGAAGACGTTTCGCTTCTCATCCACGAAGCTTCTTCAGCTCTGACTGGATGGTGGGGAATGAAAGGATTTATAGTACACCTTGCAGACAGCTGGTCATTTGCATCCCTTTAGGGGGGTCCCTGAAGCACTTGGAGGCTTTATCTGTGTCCTTGGGGTCACCTGAGCTAGTGCTCCTGGTTCCTGTAGTCTGCCATTTTTCCCCTCTGGAAATCCATTCCCGCTCCATTCCAAGGGTCTTCATCCCAAATTGCATAGCTAAAAAGTCAGTAGAGATTCTCAGTCATCCAGGTCATGGTTGTCCCAAAGGTGCTTTTTTTCAGGAGGCAACAGGACTTTCTTGTTTATTTGTTTGAAGACATTTTGCTTCTCATCCAAGAAGCTTCTTCAGCTCTGACTGGATGGTGGGGAATGGAAGGATTTATACTCCTTGCAAACAGCTGGTCATTTGCATCCTTTTGAATGCACAGAATATAAATCCTTCCACCCCCACCTCCACCCCACCATCCAGTCAAAACTGAAGAAGCGTCTTGGATGAGAAGCGAAACATCTTCACAGAAAAAAGACAAGAAACCCCAGTTGCCTCCTGAGAAAGCATCTTTGGACTACCATGACCTGGTTGACTGAGAATCTCTACCAACTTTTAAGCTATGCAATTTGGGATGAACACCCTTGGAACGGAGTGGGAGTAGGAATGGATTTCCAGAGGGGAAAAATGGCAGACTACAGGAACCAGGAGCGCTAGCTCAGGTGACCCTGAGGACACAGATAAAACCTCCAAGTGCTTCAACGACCTTCCAAAAGGATGCAAATGACCAGCTGCCTGCAAGGAATATAAATCCTTCCATTCCCCATCATCCAGTCAGAGCTGAAGAAGCTTCTTGGATGAGAAGTGAAACGCCTTCAAAGAAAAAACAGAAAGTCCAGTTGCCTCCTGAAAAAGCACCTATGAGAATCCCCATAGATACAATGGTCTTGTGTGCAAAACAGGCTAAGCGATAATAGGCTGGTTACTTTTTGCTAGGTCTCGGTAGCCTGTGTGTACCCAGCTGTGGTAATATATAGTTGTGATTCAGAGCAGGCAACGTTAAGACCTGTGGACATCAACTCCCAGAATTCCCTAGACAGCATGGCTGACTGGGGAATTCTGGGAGTTGACATCTGCAAATCTTAAAAGGGGCCAAGTTTGGAGACCCCTGATTTAGAGTAAGGTATGAAACCAGTCAATGGTGGCTTATGCAATAAACCTTGATGAGTCAAAATATGATTCAGCATGATGCATGAACCAGTTCGAAGACTTTGATCTCAGTCAAGTGTAAAGTAACTGATAAGTTTCAGCCTAAATATCTATGGATTGATAGACATTTTGAGAACTTTCTTCTCAACCCATAGTTGTATCCGAGCAGGAATAAGGAAACTGCTCTTAATTATGACCAGGTTCTCACGGGCAACCATGGTCAAGAAAGGAAAGAAGCACCCACAAAGAAGGTCTAAGTTTCCCTTAATGATCAAGTCATTCTTAGCTCTCAAGCTAGCCCAATTTTCTGGAGACCCATTTGTAGCCAAAGTCCCATTTCTGGTCTGATGTCTTCAGGTGCAAAATTGCACGAGTTCATTGAAGTTTGAAACAAAGTGATCTTCCTGAGCATGTCTTCTCTTCTCCTCCTTCAGTCTGCCACTCCTTTTCTCATCTCGGTGGCGATTTTTGAAAGTAACCTCATTATGATCTACGTGGTGGCCGTTGCAGCTGGAATGAGCGTCGCCGCTGCTTTCCTCTTGCCATGGTGAGTGAATTGCCTAGTATCGTTTGTTTTCCGAACCCAATATACAGTACAGGTAGTTCTTCACTTACAACCATTCACTTAGTGACCGTTCAAACGTATAACGGCACTGAAAAAAAGTGACTTGTGACTGTTTTTCACACGACCATTGCAGCATCCCCATGTTGACGTGATCAAAATTCAGATGCTTGGCAACTGGCATGTATTTATGACGGTTGCAATGTCATGGGACAAGCAAAATCAGTGGGAATGCCAGGTTCACTTAACAACTGTGTTACTAACTTAATACCTTCAGCGATTCACTAAATAAGTGTATCGTAAATAGCAATAGCAATAGCAGTAGACTTATATACCGCTTCATAGGCCTTTCAGGCCTCTCTAAGCGGTTTACAGAGAGTCAGCATATTGCCCCCAACAATCTGGGTCCTCATTTTACCCACCTCGGAAGGATGGAAGGCTTTGTCAACCCTGAGCCGGTGAGATTTGAACCGCTGACCTGCTGATCTAGCAGTAGCCTGCAGTGCTGCATTTAACCACTGCGCCACCTTGGCTCTTTCAATGAAATGAAAGACACAGTGGCTCAGTGGCTAAGATGCTGGGCTTGTCGATCAGAAAGTTCGGTAATTTGAATCCTTAGTGCCACGTAATGGAGTGAGCTCCCATTACTTGTCCCAGCTTCTGCCAACCTAGCAGTTTGAAAGCAGGTAAAAAAGGGAAGTAGAAAAATAGGAACCACCTTTGGTGGGAAGGTAACAGTGTTCTGTGCGCCTTCGATGTTTAGTCATGCTGGCCACATGACCACAGAGACATCTTCGGACAGCGCTGGCTCTTCGGCTTTGAAATGGAGATGAGCACTGTCCCCTAGAGTCGGGAATGACTAGTATGCATGTGCAGGGGGAACCTTTACCTTTTAAAATGGGACAAAACTCACTTGACAATTTTCTCATTTAGCAACAGACATTTTGGGCTCAATTGTGGTCATACGGTTGAGGACTACTTGCATAGTTCTATTTCTGTCCCACCTCTCTGAAAAGCATCCCCCCAAAAATCAGGGATCACTCCTAAAGAGTAGCCCCAAACCTATGAGGATGTGGAAAGGCCATTAAGACTTGTCTCTTTCCAAGGGCCTTTGAAATTCATAAGGATTTGGGTTCCCCATTGATATGTAGTTTCTGTTGGGTTTTGACTCATTTACCAGTTGGTTTGTTACATCATATTTCAACTCTATTACTATGTATTGAAGTATAAGCTGGTCAGTTATGTTTGAACTGTCAAAAAATAATTTGGGATTCCAACTCGAGCCAGGATTGTGCAAGAATACATAAATACATAAAAATCAGATCCAGACAGCTGTGAGAAAAGAAGAAATATTTATTCCTAAAAAGCAAACAGTTTGCCTTTAGGGGAAGCTGCAGAGAAATGGGGTACAGCAACAGACTTTTATGGGGGAGCTTGTCCTGGTGTGGGATTATCTATGTGCTGATTCTAGAGTAACACTTGGGGAGGGGTGTGTTGTTCTGTGTAGCTATGTCTATAGAGTTTATTCTTGTGAGCATGCAGTTCCACTGGGACAGCTAATTTAATTAACTCTGGTGTTTACAGACCTTATCCTTTGATATGTGGATTAGGTCTGGGTAACTTATTTTGGGGGAGGTTTGAGGAAGTTTGCTATTTTTACTTGATTAATTTAGTTTCTGCTTGACTGTTAATTGTCTAGTGGAGACGCTGATTCTCAGTCCATTGTAGATTCTGTTAATCTTTTAAGGGAAGGTGGAAACAGTATAAAGAATAAAATATAGTTTGGTATAAAACCTCTCACAGAATGGAAAGGAAAGGAATAGAAATAGAATTTGGAATAAATTAAAAACAGCAGCTCATCCTTCGCTATGTGATTTCCTTTTTACTCATATTGAAAAAAATAATTTTGTGGCAGCCTTTTGGGAAAATCTGATCCGTATCTTGTTCCTTAGTGAACTTCCTTATGGCTAAACTGATCAATTGGCTTTTGTCTTGTCTCCTTCAATTAGGTCTATGTTGCCAGATGTTGTGGATGACTTCAACCTCCAGCATCCGGATTGCAGAGGCCACGAAGCTATTTTCTTCTCTTTCTACGTCTTCTTCACCAAGTTCGCTTCTGGAGTGTCACTGGGGATCTCCACGCTCAGTTTAGAGTAAGATTTCATTATCACCCCCATTGGCTAATAGAATTCAGAATCCCAGGTCTTTCGAGATCCAGGAATTGCAATCCTTTGGAAATCTTTTGAAAAAGAAATCTCTCTATTGATAGGTCTGGTTATCAGCGATTTTCAGATGACACCAAAGTTGCCAGTAAATTAGGAGGACTCTAAGATTCTTAAATTCCTGCTCTGAGCATCTATGATGCTGTCTGAATTATAGTCCACCTTATTGCTATATTGTTCTATTCTATTGTTTATTCTAGTCTATTCTATTTTTATTTCTATACTATTCTAGTCTAGTCTTCATTCCACTATTCTATTCTATTCTATTTCTATTTTATTCTTATTTCTATTCCGTTCCAGTTCCAATTCTATTCTATTCTTATTTCTATTCTATTCTTATTTCTATTCTATTCCTATTTCTATTCCATTCCAGTTCCAATTCTATTCCTATTTCTATTCTATTCTATTTTTATTTCTATTCTATTCTTATTTCTATTCCGTTCCAGTTCCAATTCTATTCTATTCCTATTTCTATTCTATTCCTATTTCTATTCCGTTCCAGTTCCGATTCTATTCTATTCTACTCTATTGCAATCCATTCTTATTTTAAAGCAACAGAAGAGACAATGCAATTTAATAGAGGTCACAGCCCTTTCTGCTTCACTGAATAACCCTATCAGTTGGTAATCCTTGGAGTAAAGCTTCTGCCTCTCATGCATATATACATGCACGAAGCTTCTTGGTGGGAATTAAAAGCTTATTTTGGGCAGTAAGCTGAAAAATGCTTAAAAATAAAAATTATTTGTTGAAAAATACTGGCCTAATCAATCATCCAATAGCGCAGCACCCAGAATAATAGTCTTTGGTTCAAAAAGGGAGAATCCAACTGAACGCTAAGTAAAGCTTCCTAACAATAAAAATAAGGAACAAAAGAAAAGAGTCATTTGCCCGTTACTAAATGGGTTCAAGCAGAAAATGAGTAGTTCTCGACTTGCAGCTATCCATTTAGCGACAGTTCAAAATTATGACAACACTGGAAAAAAGGGATCAGCATCCCACGGTCACATGGCTGGCTTTTGCCATGCAAAGCAGAGGTGGTATTCAGCAGGTTCTGACCAGTTCTGGAGAACCGGTTTTGCAGTATCCTTCCCCTGAAGTGGGGAGGGAATGGAGATTTTGCAGTATCCTTCCCCTGAAGTGGGGAGGGAATGGGGATTTTGCAGTATCCTTCCCCTGAAGTGGGGAGGGAATGGGGATTTTGCAGTATCCTTCCCCTGGAGTGGGGAGGGAATGGGGATTTTACAGTATCTGAATAATTCCTGTTTCAGCATAATTTGGCTAAAGATAATGATTAACAGTTTGTCCAATAGAGAAAATATGAACCCCATGGCAAAGCTCTGCATTCAAACTCTATACAGAGCTTTGCGCCAACTGGTATCACTGCTCTTCCTCTTGCATCATTTATTCTAATTTTCTTACCACCACATAGTTTGAACTGTTGCCTCCGCTCCCTTTATTCAACCTCCCCTGTTTAATTCGTTGCAGCTTTGCAGGATACAAGACTCGAGGCTGCTCCCAACCGGAGGAGGTGAACCTGACTTTGAAAATGCTCGTCTCTGCTGCCCCGGTGGCTTTGATTGTCTTTGGCCTACTCCTTTTTAAGCTCTACCCCATTGATGAGGACAGGCGGAAAAAAAACAAGAAAGCGCTGCAAGATTTAAGGTGAGAGGCTTACCACGGGCAGCCAGAGAGGAAGGGGAGGAGGGATCTCCTCAGGATGGGCACCTGTCGCAGAGGGAAAGGTGGGCTGGGATTTGCCTTTCATGGGCTGGCAGCTTGGATGACCCACAGGGAAACAAAAGACATCACTCGTGTCATTGCATTATCATGCAAACTCAAAGAAGTGTTGTGTGATGATTAGGAGCCCTGGTGGTTGAACTACAGTATTGCAGGCAAACTCTACCCACAGCCTGCAGTTTGATCCTGACCAGGTTTAGAAGTTGACTCAGCCTTCCGTCCTTCTTAGTTCGGTAAAACGAGGACCCAGATTGTTGGGGGCAATAGGCTGACTCTGTAATAGCAATAGCAATAGCAGTAGACTTATATACCGCTTCATAGGCCTTTCATGCCTCTCTAAGCGGTTTTACAGAGAGTCAGCATATTGCCCCCAACAATCTGGGTCCTCATTTTACCCACCTCGGAAGGATGGAAGGCTGAGTCAACCCTGAGCCGGTGAGATTTGAACCGCTGACCTGCTGATCTAGCAGTAGCCTGCAGTGCTGCTTTTAACCACTGCGCCACCTTGGCTCTTAAACTGTAAACTGCCCATTATGGGGCAGTATATAAGTCTATTGTTACTGCTATTGCTATGATGTCGTTACCACAAGTGATGACCTTTAGAGTTTCTACATAACCACCCGTGGTTGGTGCAGCTGGCAGAAATGCCCTTCATTCAGGATTCATGGTCACAAAGACCCCTTCTCTCTCTTTTATTGTTTTTGTACCATGATGGCATAAATAGAATTCTTTGAAGCTGCCTTCTGGATCAGTTCATGTTTCCCAAAGCTGTGAATTTTCTGAATTCTGATAAACTGAATAAAGACAACTGGTCACGTTCATCCAAGTTCATGGAGAAGCAGCTAAGCAAGTTTGGCCATGTTTCTCTGTTCTCCATGTGATGTCCTAAGACCAGGATGGTGAACCTATGGCACACAGAGCCCTCTCTGTGGGCACATGCACCAACACCAGCTGCTCTTCAGGAGCGCTGGAAACCCAAAGCTCTGGCGCACGCGAAGACAAGCTGACCTTTGTGTTTTTGAAGCTCTAGCACATGTGCATGCTCTCACACGCATTCTGGTTTGGGCACTGGGTGCCGAAAAGGTTCACCAATACTGTCCTAAGATTTCTTTTCATACAAAATATTCTAAAGACCATAGTGACCACAACAATTGGCAGTGCCCTTCCTTGTAAAGCTTGTTGTTGCTCCTTTAATGCTGGGGTCTCCAAACTTGGAAACTTTTAAGACATGTGGACTTCAACTCCCAGAATTCCCATGCTGGCTGGTGAATTCTAGGAATTGAAGTCCACTAAGACTTCAGTTGCCAAGTTTGGAGAGCTTTGCCTTGGTGTAATGTGTGAACCAAGCCTGTCTCTGAAACTGCAGGGAAGCACAGTATGAATCCAGTGTGCTTTTGTGTTCTGGTTGGGTGGGTGGCAAGAACTATTTTCTGCATACTCCAACCCCAGGGGCTGAAACTCATGGGAAGTCCATCCTGTCCAAGGCTACATGACATGTTGTGATCATGTGACAATTTTTATTTGCTTATTTAGGGGGGAAGAAGGGAGACAGGTTTACCTCTACCCCACAGCTGCAGAATTCCAAGGAAATACAGAATAAGAGAGTTGGGAAGGTCCTTGGAGGTGGGTGGGTGGATGGATGGATAGATGGATGGATGGATGGATGGATAGATGATAGATAGATAGATAGATAGATAGATAGATAGATAGATAGATAGATAGAGTGAATGTATGGTTGTGTGTGTGTGTATTGTGTCACAATCCTTGGTATGCCCAAATATGGGAGGGAGCATACTGCTTCCCTTTTCTGTCTTTCAGCTTACCCTAGGAGCCATCCAGGCAGAAAGGCATTTTTTTATGTTGCCTTTGTTACATTTGTGTTGTCTTTATTTATCAGCACAAATGCAACACACACACACGTAGGTAGGTAGGTAGGTAGGTAGGTAGGTAGGTAGGTAGGTAGATAAGTAGCAGTAGGTAGGTAGGTAGGTAGGTAGGTAGGTAGGTAGGTAGGTAGGTAGATAGATAGATAGATAGATAGATAGATAGATAGATAGATAGATAGATAGATAGATAGATAGATAGATAGATGATAGATAGATAGATAGATAGATAGATAGATAGATAGATAGATAGATAGATAGATAGATAGATAGATAGATATAAATGATTGATGAGATAGGTAGGTAGGTAGGTAGATAAGATAGAGGATAGATAAGATAGAGACAGACAGACAATCAAGGATTCCCTTGGATTTCTGCAGCTGTGGGACATAAGTAACACCAATCCCTTGTTTACCCTAAATAAGTAAACTAAAAATTGTCACATTTAATATATACCTGAAATAACTCCCTCTTATGGATAGCATTTGAAATCCTGAACCCCAGGAGCTCCGTCTGAGAGCATCCTTGTAACTTAATTGCTGAAACTTAAAATAGAGTGGATGCTTCTGGCTCTGAGACAAGTGGCTATCTCATTTCTCTGATGTAGCACTTTTGCCCCAGAAGGGTGAGCATACAGTAGGACACTAAATATAAAATGCTGAGTGTTCATGTACCTTAGTTTTGCAAAGAGAAGTCTTGCATGGCTTCCTGATGGTCAGGCCCACATGTGAAGTCCACATGTCTTAAAGTTGCCAAGTTTGAGAAACACTCTACTAGATATACCTTGGCAAATTCTCAGGTGTGGCTATCGTGATCCTCCCCACCCCACCCCCCCTTTCATCTCAGGACTGTGCAGTCTCTTGATGTGGGTCTCTCTCTAGGAAAGCTCTGTGTTACCCAAACTCCCCACCACCACTTCTCCTGCAGACGCATGCTCCATCACACCTATGGCCTTTTAGTCTTCTTTATACTAGACTTCTCATATGTTTCAAATTTGTCCAGTTGTCATTAGATTGTGAGCACCTGGCTTTTTAGAAGAATAGGAAGAGTTCATATATTGTTCCATCTTGTGCAGAGATGGGTCATCAACGAATGATTTTGGGCCACCTTCCCGATCCTCTAGCTAAGTTTACGCTTCCTTAGGTAGCCATTCTTTATAGTATGCCTGGCACAAAAGCAATCTCTAGCTTTGGTTTGGTCTTATATTACACACGATCTTCCTTCTCTCTCCTCCAAACTCACCTGGATCAGGTGTTGCATCATAGATTAAGCCATAGTCCATTTAATCATCTTTTGTAGAGTCAACTTTGGCTGGGTCAAAATCAAAATGTCCATGGCCTAAGGCAGGGGTGTCAAACTCTATTTCATTCTGGGCCGCATCAGGGTTGTGTTTGACCTTGGGTGGGGAATGGGGGACAGCAGGGTGGACATGGCCATCTTATCGTCACTTGTGTCGGGGGTGCGCCTGTGTGGCCCAAGAGCTCTGCCTGCAAAAATGGGCTCCCAAGCTCCGTTTTCAGTTGCGACAGACTCCTGCAACCCTCTGCCAGCAAAAATGGAGCTCGCGGCCCACCCGAGCTCTGTTTTCGCTGGCAGAGGCACTACGCGCCAGTCCTTTGCTCTTTCCAAGGCTGTCCCCTGGGCCAGATCCGGCTGCCAGGCCTTGAGTTTGACACCCCTGGTCTAAGGCAATGGGTGAACCCAGTCCCTGAATCACTTCTAGAGATAATTGCACCTACCAAGATGTTGTGCTTATTACTTTTCTATCTTTTGACTCTTTCAGAGAGGAAGAGAGCAGCAGTAGCACCGAGACAGATTCTACAGAATTAGCCAGTATTGTTTGACCTTACCTTGTCTTGGTTTACCCCTGGGAATCCTCTAAACATGGGGCCACCATGACATCTACTGTGAAAGACTTCCTTCCATGGGAGAGCTCTTGTGAAGCCTTAAAGACTGCTCTGGAAATCAAATATTGATCGACGTTGTGCCTTAAGTGGGATCCATGGATCATCGATTGTCAAACATACTTTACCTTTTGGTACTCCAGTAAGATACCTCTAAGGAGAACAAGCATCATCTCAGTGTGACTTTTGCCAGAATCAGTTTGAAAAACTCTGTTGCGTTGTGATATCTTTTAAACATATGCTATTTATCACTAATCCACCCACTGAATGGTGCAAATCTCTAAAGTACTGTTAAGTATATTTTGGTATGTTTTTTTCCTATTCAATATTGTGTTATATATTATATTATCATGGATCCAGATGGTGCTTTTTTGGTGTATATTACACCTGTGGCCTGACCTTGTCAAAATATGACCTTGTACTGTTTTTTTCTGTAAATAAGATGCAACTAATGAACGATTCTGTGATGTTCCTGTTTATATATAAGTATAAATATATATATGTATGTATGTATATATCAAGAAGCTAATTAAAGTAACTTAATCCTGTACATATAAAAAGGTTACGTTTTCCTATTTGTATATTGTGTACAGAAAGAAAACTGTGGATTTGTTAATAAATTACATTAAAATGGAAAAATGCCACTAGCATGGCTGTTTTATTTTAATATTTCTTTAAAATGTAAGTGAAGTATAACAAACAATATAATGCATCAATAATAAGAAAGTACATTCGTTACCCTGCTTAAGATGCATTAAACCGAAAGAAAGAAGCAAAAGAGCTTAAGAAAAAGGTTTTTTTTAAAAAAAAATAAGATACATACAGAGGTGGGTTCCTGCTGGTTCCGCCTGGTTCAGCTGAACTGGTAGTGGAGTTCAGGCCTGGGTTGCAGAACCGGCAGCGACCCAGGCCTGCCATGCCCCCGAACCAGTTCCCTCACGGCTGTTGCACACCACCATTTTGTTTTTCTAGTGACTGCACCAGTGATGTGTTGCAGGCGGTACGCCCCGGTACGAGCATACCAGAACCTGGCCGGAGCACCGGATAACATTCCGGTACAGTGCTCCGGAGGGCCCACCTGCCTGTCCGAGCTCCTTACCAGTCTTTTAAGTCTTCGGCACTTCTGCGCACGGCGCATACACCTGCGCAATGCTCCCTGAGCAGCTGGAGCGTTGCAGAAGCGCTAAGATGCATGTGCCCATGTGGATGCCCTTGGGCCCGTTCCAACCATACCAGTTGGAACAGAATCCGGAATCCACCACTGGACTGCATGTGCGCAGTTCATTGTAAATTGTTCTGTGCATGTACAAATAACAATTTACATTGAACAGCGCATGTGTACCCAGTGCGGGTTGCGAATCGGTAGTAAGACCAGCAGCAACCCACCCCGGATACCTGTGATATGACTATACACTTAATTGGATCCTCAAACTCTTTATTAAATCTACAACACAGGGAAATATTTTGCTCCATCTTTTTATTTGTGAAGGATTCCATTTGTCATTAAGCATTGTCGTGATTTCAGTTCTTTCATTTTAAAGGAAGGCAGAAAATAATATAAATGGAAGACATTCAGTTCAGGTCAGTTTACTGTGGTCATAGACCTGTACCATTTCTGAAATAGTCTAAGTAACATCTAGTAGCAAAAATTAATATAAGACCCAGTCTTTTTTGGGGGGGGGACACAATAGTTCCATCTTTCCATAATCACAGTGGCAAAGTACATTTTAATATAACAGTACAATAGAGTTGGAAGAGACCTTGGAGGTCTTCTAGTCCAACCCCTTCTTAAGCAGGAAACGCTGTATGTCATACCCAAAAAGACTCGGGGCTGTAATTGCTACCAAAGGTGCTTCAACTAAGCACTGAGTGAATATTTCAGGTTTTTTTTCTTTTTAATAAATTTACAGACATTTCTAAAATTCTGTTTACACTTTCTCATTATGGGGTACTGAGTATAGATTAATGAGGGGGGGATTTCAACAACTGTAGAAAGGCTAGGGACCAGTGGTGAGTTCTGACCAGTTCGGACTGGTTTGACTGAACCGGTAGTGGTTTGGCAGCCTGGGTCGCTGGAGCCAGCAGTGACCCAGGTCTGCCACACCCCTGAACCGGTTCTCCGGGCAGCCCTGTAGGCACCGCCATCTTGTTTTTCACTTCTGCGCATAACAATTTTTATTGCATGGTGCATGAATGTGCAGCATGCCCACGAGCAAAGCGGCAGTAGTGCCTGCCGGAACCTACCTCTGGCTGGAGCATAACAACATTATCAAAAGTGAAGGGGGTCTGAATACTTTCTGAATGCACTGTATACCATTCCAGACAAATGACTGTCCAAACTCTTCTTAAAAACCTCCAGTAGCCACAACTTCTGAAGTAAAATTAATTGTTCTCACTCTCAGTAAATTTCTCCTTAGTTCTAGGTTGGTTCTCTCCTTGATTAGTTTCAATCTATTGCTTTTGGTTCAGATGCTTTGGAGAATAGCTTGACTCCCTCTTCTTTGTGGCAACTCCTGAGATATCAGAAGACTGCTATCATGTCTCCCCTAAGTCCTTCTTTTCATCAAACTAAGCATACTTGATTCCTGCAACCGTTCTCCGTAGGTTTTAGCCTCCAGTCCCCTAATCTTATTTGTCGCTCTTCTTTGCATGGCATCAGGAAAGAGAGAAAGCTTTCCAACGGCTGGGTTTTTCTACTGCATAAGGTAGTTGGCAGCAGTGGCGATATATCAGTTGTGTACTGGTGACAAGGAAGCTGTGGAGGGCTTTTGTGCCAGGTGTGCAAAACAATCTGTCAGGGAACGTTTCGGTCTCCAAACAAAATGTTCTGAGTTGCCTGGAAGGGCTCCAGCCTTGTAATCGATTTTTTTTCCTGGGTATCAAAAAGCAAAAGTTAGTTTGATCTAGTGCAGTGATGGCGAACCTGTGGCACGCGTGCCTGAAGTGGCATGCAGAGCCATTTCGCCTGGCACACGTGGCATCACCTGTTCCTCTTCCAGGTTTCTGGCGTCCATGCGATCAGCAGCTGGCATTTGTGGATCGTTGCGCACACATATGCCAGTAATCAGAAGACTTAAGTGTCTGGTATGCATACATGTGCTAGAAACTAGAAATTCAGTTCCTGGTACGTGCATGCGCCGCATGCCCCCTTTGCAGCTCCTCTTTTAGGTTATGTGGGTGACGAATGCATGCACACGCACGCTCACTTTTCGTCACTCTAGTGGTTTAAGGCACTAATCTAGAACCCAGGAGAGTGTGACTTCTAATCCCACTTTAGTAATGGAAGCCACCTGGGTGTCTTTGGGCCAATCAGAGGAGGAAATCTTGCCTTAGGCACAAAAGTCAATTGGTAACTACTTTAGGCCAATCATTCCCTCTTGGTCCAGTTCATCTCACAGGGTTGTTGTGGGAAAAAGAGGAGAAGGAAGCATTAAATATTATGGATATTAGGTAGAGAGGCCGGTTCGGCCAAGTAGTTAGTAACTCGGCCTGCCACACCCCAGAAGTGGGTCTATTGGCGGCTCTGTGGGCACCGCCATTTTGTTTTTTTTACTACTGTGGATGCGTGTGTAGTGTGCATCAAGCGCATGTGAAGCGCAACCCTGAGCGAACAGGCAGTAGAAGAAGCCAGAACCCACCCCTGATTAGGTAGCATGGTCACTGCCTTGAGTTATTTATAAAAAGAATAATGGCAGAAAATAAATGCATATACTAAATAAATAAGTGATTTCAGCAGCTCCAGAAATATTTCTTTAAAACTGTGTAAGAAGTCAAACAAACGCCAGAACAATTTAAGGCAGACAGCTCTACCTTCTCTCCGTTTTGCATATGTTCTGATCAGGTCGCAATTATCTGAAACTAATCGGGGGAAAAGTTATGGGATCATAAAAGGCAACTCCGGGAAGAAATCAACTCAACATGTAGCAGTAATGAAAAGGGCAAATTCCATATTGGAGTCATTTGTTAATGGACCAAAAATAATATTGCAATGTTGACTCTAGGGTACAGTTCTGATTGCCACGTTGGAAAAGATGTAATAGAGCTGGGGAAAGTGCAAAAGACACAACCACAATGACCAGAGGCCTGGAATGCCTCCCATCTTTGGAGAACAGAAAATACCTGTATCATTTTAGTGTTGTTTTAGGAAAAAAAATCATACTGAAGGAGAATGTGATGAAGGTGTGCACCAGGGTGTCCAACCTTGGCAAGTTTAAGACTGGTGGACTTCAATTCCCAGAATTCCCCAGCCAGCATGGACCACCCTAAATGTCACTGACTTCAGCAGCCTTTTTAAGCAATGTGTGATTTGGAGCATATGCATCATATTTCTTTCTTTTTTTAAAAAATAGCCCAAATCTTATATAATAGCACCTAACATAACTTATCTGTGAGTTCACGTGAACAAACATGAGAACAGAAGATTCAGGCCATTTCAATTTTTAAAAAAACTAGTAGCTGATTACCTGGCATTGTCTGTGTATTTACTTATCCTAATCCTTTATTAGACAGGAAAAGCCCTGATTTTAGTTCCAAATCTTTTCCCTGTGCCCCCAGAAGTGTCAAGAAAAGTGATACCACCTTAATTTCTAATGTTGGGTTTTCCCCCTTACCAGAGGGGACCTCCTTGTGGAGTACTGTGAAGCCATTACCAAGGCGACCACACACTGTACAGTTGAAGCCATTTTATGGCAGTACAGTAGAAGTCATTATAAGGCACAACAGGCTGTATCTTAGCAGAACACACACACCGAGGGATGTTAGGGATGTCTTGCTCCCACAGTATTTGTCTCCAGAGGGTATATATATATATATATATTTATGCTGATAAATAAATAAAGGGAGACTAGCATAGATCTATTTCAAGCTATTTAGCTCTCATCAGCTAGCCATACCCAAGTTTGGGAATCGAACCTGTGCTCTATTGCCTCCCAGGCAGGGAGTTAACCGTTTGAGCTACAGAGAACGACTCCTTATCAGCCAGCCAGGGTGGGAGGTATATACTTAAAGTCACAACCCCTGGTATGCCCAAGTATGGGAGGAAGGTCACACTTCCACTCTCTGTCATTAGGCTCGTCACAAGAGACCATCCAGACAGAAACCCAATATTTTTTACTGTTGCCTTTTTTGTTACATTTGTTATATTTATGCTGATAAATAAATAAAGGGAGACTAGTATAGATCTATTTCAAGCTATTTAGCTCTCATCAGCTAGCCATACCCAAGTTTGGGAATCGAACCTGTGCTCCATTGCCTCCCAGGCAGGGAGTTAACCATTTGAGCTACAGAGAACGACTCCTTATCAGCCAGCCAGGGTGGGAGGTATACACACACACACACACACACACACACACACACATATATATATAAAGATTAATATTGGGATTCCTTGGCTGCTGTTTTAAGTGATGCTGCTGTGTGGTTGATCAAGGTGTTCAGAGTTTGTTTTTTTGATCTTTCATAAGGCCTCTCATTTTGGCTTGAAGGGAATATTTTGCTTTCCAGACGGTGAAAAGGGACTCTGAAAGTCAAGAGTGCTCCCTTTCTTTGCAACAACTTCAGCATCGTTCTGGCACCCATTCAGCGCCTTTGCAAGCCAAAAGTTCAAGAACGAGACATGAGCCTTAACAGAGCATCGTTCTCAGAAGTGGATGGGAAGATTGCACGAAGAATGACTCATGCACGGCATGTCAACGGAAGAGAGCCAGGGAGCCAGGAGGAGGAGGAGGAGGGTTAAAAATAACAAAAGGGATTATATCCCTCGGATAGAAATGCTTTTTTTTATCCTCCCAACAAAACAGTCTGAAAAACAGTTGGGGATCTGGAGTCAAAGGCAAGCAAATTAAAGGGTCGTCTTACAATGTGAATCAAGAAGTGAAGGACATCTGGATTGTAAAAGTGACGGAGATGGCAAAATTGGCTGTTTTAACCGAAGATAATAATTTATCTAGTTTTGTTTCCATATGGAAACCATTTCTGGACTTTGTACTTGAACCAAAATAAAAATAAAACTTGGATTTTAGGTTTTGACAACTAGAATGACTTTGTTGTTATAGAAATGGCTCGTAACTCTTAGATATGTAACACAAAAAGTTGAGGTTGTTAACTTTTTTTGTACTCTATGGCACCGAAAAAAGTCAGAAGAATTTTTTTTCTTCTTCCTTCTTTTTTTCCACCACTCTTTTTTCTCCTTTTAACTTTCTTAAGTTTTTGTTTCGATTTGTATTTGACCTTTATTATAACTTTAATGATTTCTTTTAAAAAGAAGTGAAGTAAATTTCCTTCAGCTCAGACAACATCAGATGCAATTGCAGCCTGACCAATAGAGCCCCCCCAGGGTCGTTCGGTGGTTCCCGTTTGGTAAAAAGTACACGGATTATGGGTCTCGTCCTCCATTGGGCAAAAAGTTGCCTGACATCCCAGATGTGTATGGCCTGATCCTTTGGCTCAATAAAAGCCCCTTCCTCATAAAAAAGAGGAGGGAAAAGGACCCAGCAGAACTGAGGGAGCTGCTAAGGAAAAGGGGTTTCTGGCGTGGGAAAAGAATCGAGGGGGCTATCTTGCCATTCGGATGAATGGTTGGGCGGAAACAAGGAGACAAAAGCAGCCCAGATAATGCCTTCTTGAATAGGCCAAGCAAGGAAGGCAGCTTCCAAATTAATGCCTGTATGTGAAAAGCGGGGGGAGGCATGGTTCTCCTCCATCTCCATGGAAGGAAAGAAACAACCGGTCCATTCAAGCACAAGTAAATTATATCCTCTGGAGAAAAAATGGCGAATGAGGTCAGGAAGTGGAGTGAAAGCACAGCCGTGATGTTGGATCCACAGCTGGCCACGTGGATGGTTCTCGCCGTTCTTGGGAGCAGAGATAGCTACAGACGGTCCACGCGCTTGGCTTATTTTAAGACTTATTTCAGCCCATCCCATATTGGGACACTTCATGTGTAGGACCTCAGCTCCCAGAATTCTCAGGAATTGGTGGGATGCTTCGGGATCCTGTGTATCTATCACATCACAAGGATGCTAGGAAGGAAAAGCATTGCATCGTCACTGTACTTCAATGTTTAGGCAAAATATTTCCACCTCAGTAGTAGAGGTAGATAGGGACCTGGTGGCTCAGTGGCTAAGATGCTGAACTTGTCGATGAGAAGGTCAGCAGTTCGGCATTTCGAATCCCTAGTGCCACAAACCCTAGTGAGCTCCCGTTACTTGTCCCACCTTCTCCCAACCTAGCAGTTCGAAAGCACGTAAAAATGCAAGTAGAAAAACAGGGACTACCTTTGGTGAGAAGGTAACAGCATTCCATGCACCTTTGGCGTTTAGTCATGCTGGCCCATGACCATGGAGACGTCTTCGGACAGCGTTGGCTCTCTGGCTTTGAAACAGAGATGAGCATCGTCCCGTAGAGTTGGGAACAAGTAGCACAGATGTGCGAGGGGAACCTTTACCTTTACCTACCATGTTTCCCCAAAAATAAGACAGGGTCTTATTTTCTTTTGATCCCCAAAATAAGCGCTTGGCCTTATTTTCGGGGAGGTCTTATTATTTTTGAGGTGCAGGAGGCGGCGAGCGTGGTCACCTCATGGCTGCTGCTGTGTTGCAATATTTTCGGGGAGGGGTTATTTTAGCGCATGCGCTCAACAGCCCGTTGGGCTTATTATTCGAGGGAGTCTTATTTTCAGGGAAACAGAGTAGTAGAGGTAGATTTGTTTGGCTGTGGGCTATGAACTTTTTCAGTTTGAAACTGTGATCATCTCAATGCGAACGAGGAACTCTGATCATAATATATTCCATTAGTTGATAAACTTTGTCAATTCTTTTCTATTTTTTTCTATAAAAACCAGGCAAACACAATTGGATGACTTGGATATAAAATGAACACAACTGCAACTTTGGCTTATAAAAATAGGTTTTAAAAATAGCCATGCACATTTTTTTTTAGGAAAGAAGTATTATGTGCTTCTTTTCTATGAAACTTTTAGGAAAACATAAAATTTAATTGATTAAAAAAAATAGTCTGACTCACATACCTGTTTCTTCACCTCCACTGACATTTCCTACCTTTGTTTCATCTCTATCTTTGAGCTGCTAAATATAATCAGAACAAAGAGACAGTGTTTAAAATTGCATTTATGCTTTTCTCCAGGTATGTATGTAAGTATGTATGTATGTATGTATGTGTACATGTATGTATACAAACACATACATATTCCAGGGGTCAGCTGCTACATGTTTGCCTGGGTTCGGGAGTTATGGCCGGTTCTGAGAACCGCCAAATCCTGTCCCTGGCTGACCCCGCTCATGACACCACCATGCCCCTCCCAGGAGTCTCCACGGAGCCTGTTTTGGGTGCAAGGTAAGTGCAGGACCCATGTGGAGGCTTGGGGAGGGGGAAAAGTGCAGGACCCAGAAGGCCTCCAGAGCCAGGGGGGAGGCAGTTTTCGCCCTCCCAGAAGCTTGAGGAAGGCCTCTGGAGCCTGAGGAAGGCAAAATCACACACACACACACATACACACACGTAGTGGTGCAAGAGGCCAACTAGGCCATGCCCACAATGGCCACGCCCACTCAGCAACCAGGCAGAGAACCCGTTGATGAAATGTTTGAAGCCCACCCCTGACACATTCTCTGTGTGGTTGAAAGGGTGGGCAGGTGAGTGAGTGGGTGTCCTATTGTTGGAGGTTTTCAAGAAAAGAGTGCTGTGCTGGCTGGGGGATTCTGGGAGTTGAAGTCCACAGGACTTAAAGTCGCCAAGATTGAGAAACACTGATATAGAATTTCCCGGATAGAAGACCTCAAAGGTCCCTTCAGCCCTATGATTCTCTTCTCTTCCTTTCCCTTCCCCTCCCCTTCTATCTTTCTTCTCCCTAGTGAACAATAAAAACAACATGAAAATTAATGATGTACAATTGAATGCTAATGGGAAAATATTTTTGCACTATAACCTAATGTAAGGGTTTGTACCATACCCCAAGTTACAGTTTCTCTATATTTCCATAGCTGTTTTATGAAATATTTGATTTTCAGTATTGATATTAATTAGAGTTTATTATTCTGGTTATCAAAAAGTTACTGTGCTAACCAGGTATTTTTAAAGTTTATGACTTTTAGTTCTGTCCTTAAAAAGTGGTATAAAAGTAATATATATTATATAACTTTACAGTTAGGGAAATATTGAAAACTTGTAATTTCCATCTCATTTCAGATCCCAGGTTTATTTACTTTAATCTTAATAAGCATTTTATTTTTGTATGCCCTTCTATTCTTTGGGCTTATATGCTTTTTTAAATCATAATTTTTCTTTAAGGATAAAAACAATTTGCATAGGTTTGCATCAATCCACCTTTTTAGCTGATTTCAGTGTATCCTGTGGGATTCTGCTGTTTGTAGACCAGATAAATGTATGCCTATCACTGGATCTTATAGTGTAACGATCAGGACTTTTTTCATTCATTTTATTTATACAACATAAATAAACTGAACTCATTCATTTTCTATGTTTACCCAGTATAATGAATCAGAACCTAATCCAATGTGTTATTTATTATCTTATATTTCACTTAGTAAAAATACGAGCAAACAAGCCGGGATGAATACTAATCAAGTTTAGCATGTTGTGTGAATATAACCACTGGCTGCAAAATTGGCAGTGCTGCATTCTGGTGTCAGACATTAAATTAATCTTTCCCAATCTGTTAGTTTTCATATGTATTGTAACTAAAACTGCCAAAATGTTCAGCTAGCAAGGCCAATGGCATATATTGTATTTAACTGTACAATCAAACAAGACTCATCTTACATGCATATATTTTTATTCCAGCAGAATGAGAAGTAGAGGTCTGCTGTTAAAATAATTATTTCAGGATGCAGCTAAAATATGCAACCAATCTTTCTGGTGCAATGCAAATGAAAGGCTAAACAGCCCATTCTTCCCGTCTCAAACACTAGAGATGCAGCATTCTTGCCAACCACAGTAAGAAATATTTAGCAGCTAAGCAGGGTTTTTTTTTCATTCTTGTATATTGATCCATATATTAGTTGTTGAAACATGGAAAGAGAATCCAAGATGCCAAAGGAATTCAAATAAATGTAATATCTGGAGCATGGAATTATTTTTGTTTAAGAAATCTTAGCATGTGCTATAGATTATGAAATGAAAAACATTTGGATTTTCAATAGATGACAAAGTTAGGATTGTTTCTTTTTATAGGAGAAAGGAAAGAGGGAGGAAGAGGAAGAAGAGAACTAATGTACATGCAAAGCTGGGCTGCCGTTGTCAAAAACCAAGAGTCGGGAATCTACGATCCTTAAATGCGACTAAAACGAACAACAGGTTTCTCATCATTTGTCCTGTTGGCTATGACTGTGGAGTATTTAGAAATATATGAAAAGCCCCAAGTGCCTCATACATCATGTTTCTCAAACTAGATAACTTTAAGATAAGTGGACTTCAGCTCCCAGAATTATCCAGCTTGCCATGCTGGCTGGCGAATTCTAGGATTTCAAATCCATGCATCTAAAAATTGACAAAGTTGACAAACACTACCATGGAGCAGTGATGGGATTCAAAGTTTTTTACTACCTGTTCTGTGGGCATGACATGATGGGCGTGGCAGGGGAAGGATACTGCAAAATCTCCATTCCCTCCCCACTCAAGAGGAAGAAAACTGTAAAATCTCCATTCCCTCCCCACTCCAGAGAAAGGATACTTTAAGATCTCCATTCCCTCCCCACTCCAGAGAAAGGATACTTTAAGATCTCTATTCCTTTCCCACTCCAGAGAAAGGATACTTTAAAATCTCTATTCCTTCCCCACTCCAGAGGAAGGAAACTGTAAAATCTCCATTCCCTCCCCACTCCAGAGGAAGAATACTTTAAAATCTCTATTCCTTTCCCACTCCAGAGGAAGGATACTATAAAATCTCTATTCCTTTCCCACTCCAGAGGAAGGATACTGTAAAATCTCCATTCCCTCCCCACTCAAGAGGAAGAAAACTGTAAAATCTCCATTCCCTCCCCACTTCAGAGAAAGGATACTTTAAGATCTCTGTTCCTTCCCCACTCCAGAGGAAGGATACTATAAAATCTCCATTCCCTCCCCACTCCAGGGGAAGGATACTGCAAAACCGGTTCTCCAGAACTGGTCAGAACCTGCTGAATACCACCTCTGCTTTGCATGGCAAAAGCCAGCCGTGTGACGGTGGGATGCTGATCCCTTTTTTCCAGTGTTGTCATAATTTTGAACTGTTGAACTGGATAGCTGCAAGTCGAGAACTACTAGTGTTCATTTTCTGCTTGAACGCATTTAGTAACGGGCAAATGACTCTTTTCTTTTGTTCCTTATTTTTATTGTTAGGAAGCTTTACTTAGCGTTCAGTTGGATTCTCCCTTTTTGAACAAAAGACTATTATTCTGGGTGCTGCACTCCCGATGAGCTGGGACTCGGGAGGCAGAGAATAGAAGGGGGTGGGGGCAGCCAATGGTGGTATTTACCAGTTCTCCAAACTACTCAAAATTTCCACTACCGGTTCTCCAAAACTGGTCAGAACCTGCTGAATACCATGTCTTCCATGGACCATGTGGATAGGGAAATACAGGAACTATTCAGGTAGTCCCTGATTTTAGCAACCATTTGAAGTTACAACAGCACTGAAAAAAGTTACTTTTGACTGTTTTTCACGCTGAGCGCTATTGCAGCAATCCCGTGGTCATGTGATCAAAATTCTGCTGCTTGTAGATTGATTCGTGTTTTTGACGTTTGCAGCGTCCCGGGGTTATGCGATCCCCTTTTGCAATCTTCTGACAAGCAAAGTCAATGCGGAAGCCAGATTCACCTAACAACCATGTTACTAACTTAACAACTGCAGTTGATTCACTTAACAACCGTGGCAAGACAGGTCGTAAAACAGGTCAAAACTGCCTTAACAAATGTCCTGCTTAACAAGGGAAATTTTGGGCTCAATAACACAACCAATTCCTAGGTCAAGGACTATCTGTAGTTGGATGAAATGAATCAACTGAAGAAATGAAAATGGAGGTATGATGATGGTAATATGTATAAAAATATCTGATTTAAAATACTTGAGTTAATACGAATTTTGTGACGACAGTGGAAGAAACGCGCGAAAGCTTTTTGTAACCAACTGTACACTTTCTACAGTATGTAAAGAAGGAGGATTCTTTGTGTTGTGTTTGTTTTGAAAGTTTAAAATAAAAAAAACTTTTAATTAAAAAAAAGAAAAGAATCAATTGAAGAAAGGCGGCAATATTGTAATGAATCAACGTTTAGCCTCTGAGATGCTCAAAACCAGTGAAGAATAAGATTAGGGTTTAATATCTAGATTTGAGGCAAAGTTAAAGCCTACATGAGGTTCATTCTAGCTACGGAGTGACAGTGACAATGCAGGTAGTCCTCAACCTGCAACATTTCATTTAGTGACCATTCAAAGCAGTGGTGAAATTCATTTTTTTTACTACCGGTTCTGTGGGTGTGGCTTGGTGGGCTGCAAAATCCCCATTCCCAATCCACTCTGGGGCCAGCCAGAAGTGGCATTTGCCGGTTCTCCGAACTACTCAAAATTTCAGAACCTGCTGGATTTAACCTCTGGTTCAAAGTTATCACGGCACTGAAAAAAGTGACTTGTGGCTGTTTTTCACAGTTATGACATTTCTAGCATCCCCACAGTCATGTGATCAAAAATCAGATGCTTGGCAACTGGCATATATTTATGATGATTGCAGTATCCCGGGATCATGGGATCAATCACCTTTTGTGACTTTCTGACAAGCAAAGTCAATAGGGAAGCCAGATTCACTTAACAACCATACATTGGCTTCAGAGGTGGGTTCTGCCAGTTCTAACATCTTCTATAGAAGAGGTTCCACAAATCTACAGTGCCGTTTAGAACCGGTTTCAGCTCCCTCCCCACGCCCGTCAGCACCACGCTTGCCCCGCCCACCACTCACTGATTGGCTGGCTCACCAATCGCCCCGCCTGCCTCTAAGAGTCCTAGCTAAACCTTAAAATCTTAAAGCTGTCAAGTTTGAACATCCCTGGGGTTTTTTTTCTAAAGGGTTAGGGATGCAAGGGTCTTGTAACTTGACAGCTTTAAGACTTGCACACTTCAATGCCAGAGTTCCTGAGCCAACATGACTGGAGGAGGAATTCTGGGAGTTGAAGTCCACAAGTCTTAAAGCTGTCCAGTTTGAACACCCCTGGGTTTTTTTTCTAAAGGGTTAGGGGTGCAAGGGTCTTGTAACTTGACAGCTTTAAGACTTGCGTGCTTCAAATGCCAGAGTTTCTGAGTCAACATTTTGGTTGTTAAGCAAGAGCGTTGTTAAGTGGGTTTCACCACATTTTACAAATTGGCCATGCCCACCCAGTCACACGACTGCCAAGCCATTCCCATTTGGTCACATGGCTGGCAAGCCACTCCCACCCAGTCACATGGCTGGCAAGCCACTCCCACCCAGTCACATGACTGGCAAGCCACTCCCACAAAGCAGGCCACACCTACAGAAGAGGTTCTAAAAAAATTTGAAACCTACCACTGATTGGCACCCTTCAGTCTCAAAAGACTATGGTCTCATGCTCTGGAAAGAGGTCCTAAAGCAGCATCTGGTGTGGCTAAAAAGGCCAATTTGGGAGTGGTAATCCCTTCCACACTGAGGGCAGATACATTCTGTCCGCTACCCAGACCCCAGATTTTGCTGGTTCCGGGACTGCCTCTTTGCCTCAGCCTGTCGAACGAGTGTCTTTTTGGATTGGAGAGGGCCATGCTGCGTCTTTAGTCTTTAAGCTGAACGATCAGAGGTCAAGGTTTCCCAGCTGTTAATGTCCATTCCAAAGGCCTTTAGGTCCCTCTTGCAGATATCCTTATATCGCAGCTGTAGTCTCCCTCTGGGGCGCTTTCCCTGCACTAATACAGGAGATCTTTTGGTATTTGACCATTGGCCATTCTCACGACATGCCCAAGACAGCGTAGACGTCGCTGTTTCAATAGTGTATACGTGCTAGAAATTCCCACACGTTCCAAGACTGTGCTATTTGGAACTTTGTTATGCCAGGTGATGCCAAGAATACGTCGGAGATATATTAACAACTGTTGGAAGAAATGTCCTTTTGAGTTCGGCTCCAAGTGGGGAAAAAGACACTGGAGACATGGAGGCTGCTTGGAAAGATGGTTTTAATAGTGGACAGGACCACATGGCTTGAGTCCTGAACAGAAAAGGTGATCACATGCTTCAATGTTGGTGGAGAAGATAAGGGAAGGGAGGAAGAGAAGCTGAGTCCCTGGTTTTATGCCCTCTCTGGCCTTTGATCTTGAGCTTGTATTCTGATTGGTTGTCAGACTCCCATGGGCCCATGCAGGGGCAACTCTCTAGGCTGCGTTTTGAATCCAGGTTTGGTTGAGTTCTCAGATGCCATGTGGCGAGTTGGGCAAAGGGCCAATATTATCATGCCTTAATCCCCTCACTCTGGAGCTGAAGGGGAGAACTCTTTACTATGTAAAGTACACTAGCTCAGGCTTTAATGGCTCATTGACAAAGGGGGATGGGCAGGAAGCTGCAGGAAGCTATTCTGTCTTTTAAAACATGTTTCTTCCTTTTCACATCCAGATAAATATTCTGCCTTTTCAATATTTCCTAGGATATTTCAGTTTTTCTGGGAGAGGGCTGGGTGATAACTTCCTACACAACCATGGCACTATTTTGGGGGGACTCAATTGTGCTCTTAAGTTGAGGACTTGTCTTGTACTGACAAATCCCTGAGGAATTTCCTCGGAAGATTCCTGGTTTCAGCCTAACCTCCCTGCTTTATCCCCCTGAACATTTTTTGCAGAATCAGAAAGAGTGCACACTATTCTGAGATCTTGGAATTAACCGAAGAGCCTGCGAAACAGCATCTGAAAATTATTTTTAGAGGGAAGCATTCACATCTTGGCTCCTGCCCATATGCTAATACATTCCACTGGAGAAGAGAAATGCAATATTTTCCCCTTGAAGTCATCTAATTACGGGACACGACAGAAATTAGTGTTGCATAACAGGTTACGCTTTTTATTCTGGTTTGAGACTTCTATTCCTTCTTTAGGCATAATAGTAACCAGCCCATCTGTACTGCTGGCCTGCAGCAGGACTATTTCGAGGACTGGAAGAAGCTCGCCACCTCCTGGTCTATATGGAAAATGACATGCTTTTAAACTCGGTTGCCAGACAATTTAAAGCCATTTATATTGAAATCCCCAATTTCGATATGTTCCTTTCTTGTCACAGTTGTTAAGTGAATCATTAGGGTTGTTAAGTTATTAACATGGTTGTTAAATGAAGCTGGCTTCCCCGTTGATTTTATGTGTCTGAATTTTGATCAGGTGACCATGGGAAAAATGGTTATGAGTCACTTTTTTCAGTGCCATTGAAAAATGGTCACTAAATGAACTGTTCTAAGTTGAGGACGACTTGTACTGTCATTGTCATTCTGTAAATATAGAATGAGCCTCATGGAGGCTGCCACAAGCTTCACCAAGGAAGAGAAGTATGAAATGTGACTCATAATCCTTGCTACTCTAAAGAGCCATGGTGGCGCAGTGGTTAGAGTGCTGTACTGCGGGTTCCTTCTGCTGATTGCTGGCTGCCTGAAGTTTGGCAGTTCAAATCTCACCAGGCTCAAGGTTGACTCAGCGTTCTGTCCTTCAGAGATGGATAAAATGAGGGCCCAGATTATTGGGGGCAATATGCTGGCTCTGTAAACCGCTTAGAGAGGACTGTAAAAGCACTGTGAAGCAGTATATAAGTCTAAGTGCTCTTGCTATTGCTACTCTCTTGATTATCCCCTTCTGCATAATAGAAGGCTGAAGTTTAGAGACCCTAATAATAATTAATTAATTAATTAGTAATAATAATAAATAAATAAATAATAAAGACCATCATACTCAGACATAACAGTGGGACAGAAAGTAACAGTATTAGAAAGAAATGCATCCAAATACTGGGGAGGGGGTCTAAAAAAAAGATTTGAAATAAAACTTTAGATTTTTTTATCAGATAGAACTCCAGAATACATAAATGAAAACCATAATTTACTAAGATCTACAATATGTTGACAGAAACTAGAACAAACTTGGCAGTACTCTGCAAAAGAGATTGGAAGGATAAAATTGGAGGGTATACAGCAATGGCAAAATTGACGGAATATATATATCCATAATAGAAGACTAACCATATCCCAGCAGGGATGGTTCCTTTATACACAACACATTACACAATGTGGGGAGGGGAAATGTAGACACTGTCAGATGTTTGCGGAACTTAAATAGAAACCATCAACAATCTTTGACATTCTATAATATAAATATCTAAAATGAGACCTGGCGGTTGGGAACACACATAGAAGGGAAGGGGAGAATGTGTTATTAGAAAATGTTTCATATTCAGTAACATTTTTAATCTGATTTTCTTTCTTTTGCATTGCACTAGATCAACAATAAAAACATTTCTTTTTCAAAACAAGGAGGATGTTAATTAACTCTATTAATCTTTTAACTCAGGGAATTATTGACCAACATATTAAAGTATTGGGTAAGCATTACAAAAAGTTTCAAAATACTATATGTTAGTTTTATTAATGCATTTACATAAGGGAAGGAATCCTGCATCCCTCCTAAGCATACAAGCAATTATATCAATCGTAAGAATCGCTGTTTCAGCGCTGCTGCATCATAAATACTTTATGCTTTATTTATTTGGCCAAGTGTGGTTAGACACACAAGGAATTTGTCTCTGTTCCAGAAGCACTCAGTGTATTTGGAGAACAACACAATAACAATAACAATAACAATAACAATAACAATAACAATAACAATAATAATGGGATATTAGAGACTTCTGACTTAATGCATAATAAAGTCAAAGAATTAACTTCAGCCAAGTACATTCGATGAATTCGCAAGATATTAAAGTCTAAATTGAATGGAGGAAACATCATAAAAGCCATAAATACCTGGGCTATACCTGTACCGGGACTTGCAAATTGAAGTTGAGCGACTGTGGAAAAAGAAAACGTGTGTTGTCCCGATTATAATTGGAGCCCTTGGAGCAATACCCAAAGGACTACCTCGCTATTTGGAAATTTTAAATTTATCAGACTTGAACATTCTAATTCTACAAAAAATCACCCTACTTGGAACAGGTATATCCTCTGACATTACCTTAACAGTTCCTAGGTCCTTGGTTAGGACTCAAGCTGTTGAGCTACCAACCAGCCCCAAAGGCTGTGAATCTCACCAAAGATTAACCACGCAATAATATTAATATTAATATTATTAATTAATAGTACCCCCTATTGTGGTACTTTATCATCTGGCCTCCTTCAACCGCGGCCTTTGGACTTTTTGGCCTGCTGACACAGCCCCACCTGACATTGACTGCTACTACCATCACTATCCGTCATTGCCTTTGGGGCTTTATTTGGGTCAGCACTTATGAAAGAAGGCCCCCGGCTGCTTCCAACTGTCCCGGACTTCTCAGGCCTGCAAGAGGAGGATACAATTCACTCCCCTGTACACCCCGCCCGGACCATAGCTGGACTTCAGTCACCCTGAATGTTAAGAGCCATTTGGCCTTGCCTGATTTCGTACTTTAATATCTGCGCAATTTTTCTTTCTATTCTTTTTTCTCTTCTTGTCTTCTTTCTTCCTTTTGTATGGGATATGTATGGGATACGCGTGTGATTGTGTGAATGTGCCCACTTTTATTGCCCTATTTTGCTGTATTTTTATGTGTTTTTAACTATTACGTGGGATTGTCTGAGTGAACGAATGAGTGTGTTTGATTCGGAGGGCCTGCCGGGGAATGCGGGAGCTATAGGTGTGGTTGGGGGGGACCACGGACACGGGAGTGGGCCGGAGCATTACGGTCGTAACGGGGAGGGGCAGATATGGCGGGGACTTTAGGGCTGGCCATTACCGGGGAAGGAGGGCTCGCTACGTCACAGAGATCCCTCCTTCCGGCCCTATGAGTCCCACTCCGAGGCCAGATGGCGCGAGTAATCAGGACCCTGGTCTCAGGCTGTTGTCACTAAATGCCAGGTCTGTAGTTCACAAGGCTCCCCTCGTCCGGGACTTAATTTTAGACGAGGGGGCAGACCTGGCATGTATTACTGAAACCTGGCTGGGCCCGGAGGGAGGAGTCCCCCTCGTAGAGATGTGCCCAGAAGGATTTCAGGTGCTTCATCAGCTGAGAGCTCAGGAAAGGGGTGGGGGTGTGGCTATTGTCATCCGGGAGTCTTTAGCACCTCGTAGGATCCCTGCTCCGGAGCTTGTCGGGTGTGAGTCCCTGCTGGTGAAGTTGGACCTCAAGGGTCAAGTGGGTTTGCTGTTAACGTACTTGCCTCCCAACAGCGTTGCAGCAGCCCTCCCCTCGCTCCTCGAGTCAGTAGCCAAGCTGGCAATTGAGTTCCCCAGGCTTATGGTCCTGGGGGATTTCAATTTGCCTTCGCTCGGTGAACACTCTGATGGGGCGCAGGAGTTCATGGCTTCCATGACAGCCATGGGCTTGACCCAGGTAATTCGGGGCCCAACCCACTCTGCGGGTCACATGCTCGACCTCGTATTCCTCTCAGAGCAGTGGACTTGTGATCTTGATCTGAGGGGTAACGAGATCATACCCCTGTCGTGGTCAGACCACTGCCTACTGAGGCTTGACTTCTGGAGACCAAACCCCCACTGTAGGGAGGAGGAACCGACCAGGTGGTTCCGCCCCAGGCGACTTATGGACCCCTTGAGGTTCCAGACGGAGCTTGGGGTTATTCCTGATACTCTCGCCCACAGTCCGGTGGAGACTCTGGTTGCTGCCTGGCACTTGGCAGCATCGGAGTCCCTTGACCGGATTGCGCCACTACGGCCACTCCAAGGTGGCGGATCCCGGAGGCCTCCTTGGTTCACCGAGGAGCTCCGGGAGAGGAAGCGCCAGAGGAGACGCCTAGAGCACCTATAGAGGTCCGATAAATCCGAATCGAACCGAGCACTCTAAACAACTTGCACCAAGGAGTACATCAGGGCACTTAGGACAGCAAAAAGATCGTATATTGCCACCTTGGTTGCGTCTGCTGAGTCTCGCCCAGCCGCCCTGTTTAGGATAACCCGTTCCCTCCTAAATAGGAGGGATACGGGGGACCCCTTGCAGGGTAGGGCTGAAGACTATGTCCAGTTCTTAGCGGACAAAGTTGCTCGGTTTCGGTTGGATTTGGACTCCACCTTTGCAGATCCAGCCGAGGCACAGGTGGATAATTTGGCAGACCATCGCTGGGTTGAGTTTCAGGATGTTGCCCCCGGGGACGTGGACAAGGCCATGAGAGCTGTGAGTGCCTCCACTTGTGTACTGGACCCGTGTCCCTCCTGGCTGGTTGCCAACAGCGGAGAGGTGACACGGGGCTGGATCCAGGCGGTTGTTACCGCCTCCCTTCGGGAGGGGCACTTCCCCGCCGCACTTAAAGCGGCGGTGGTGAGACCCCTCCTGAAGAAACCATCTTTGGATCCAGCCGTCCTTAACAATTACCGTCCAGTCTCCAACCTCCCCTTTGTTGGGAAGGTTGTTGAGAAGGTGGTGGCCTCCCAGCTTCAGCGGTCCTTGGAGGAAGCCAGTTACCTTGACCCATTCCAGTCCGGCTTCAGGCCTGGTTACAGCACAGAAACCGCTTTGGTCGCATTGACCGATGATCTCTGGAGAGCCAGGGATGGAGGCCATGCCTCCATCTTGGTTCTCCTTGACCTCTCGGCGGCTTTCGATACCATCGACCATGGTATCCTTCTGCGACGACTGCGGGAGGTGGGAGTGGGAGGCACTGTTTTGCAGTGGTTCTCCTCCTACCTCTCGGACAGGTCGCAGTCGGTGTTGGTTGGGGGGCAGAGATCGACCCCTAACATATGGGGTGCCGCAGGGGTCGGTCCTGTCCCCCCTACTATTTAACATCTACATGAAACCGCTGGGCGAGATCATTCGGAGGCATGGGATAAGATACCACCAATACGCGGACGATACGCAGTTGTATCTGTCCGCCCCGTGCCAACTCAATGAAGCGGTGGACTTGATGAACCGGGGTCTTGAAGCCGTTAGGGACTGGATGAGGGCTAACAAGCTTGTACTCAACCCGGAAAAGACCGAGTGGCTGTTGTGTTTTCCTCCCAATAATTTGGCCAGTGTTCCATCACTCAGGCTGGGAGGCCAAATATTACACCCCTCAGACAGGGTTCGCAACTTGGGGAGTCCTTCTGGACCCACAGCTGACCTTTGATTACCATCTGTCGGCTGTGACCAGGGGGGCATTTGCCCAGGTTTGCCTGGTGCGCCAGTTGCGACCCTACCTGAACCGGGAGGCTCTCACAACAGTCACTCGTGCCCTTGTGACCTCTAGGCTGGAATACTGCAATGTGCTCTACATGGGGCTGCCCTTGAAGAGCATCCGGCGACTTCAGCTAGTCCAGAATGCGGCCGCGCGAGTGATTGTGGGTGCACCTCGGTTCGCCCACATAACACCTATCCTCCGCGAGCTGCGCTGGCTACCTGTTGATCTCCGGGTGCGCTTCAAGGTGCTACTTACCACCCATAAAGCCCTTCATGGTAGTGGATCTGGATACTTGAGAGATCGCCTCCTGCCAATTACCTCCTCGCGACCTATCAGATCTCACAGATTGGGCCTCCTCCAAGTTCCATCTGCCAGTCAGTGTCGACTGGCAACTACGCGGAGGAGAGCCTTTTCAGTAGTAGCTCCGACCCTTTGGAACGATCTCCCCGTGGAGATTCGTACCCTCACCACCCTCCAGACCTTCCGCACAGCCCTCAAGATCTGGCTATCCCGTCAGGCCTGCGGTTAAAGATTATAATCTATCCCCGCCCGAATGATGAATGTTGCTCTATTTTTTTAATTATGTATTGTTCTATACGTCATTGTATGTATCCCCTCCTACATAAGTTGTAAGCCGCCCTGAGTCCCCTCAGGGAAAAGGGCGGCCTATAAATAAACTTATACTATACTACTATACTATACTTAATATTAATATTATTAATATTGATGTTAATATTAATATTATTAATATTGATGTTAATATTAATATTATTAATATTGATGTTAATATTAATATTATTAATATTAATAACATTAATAATAATAATCCACTATCAGTAATCTTTAAAAAAATGAAATTAGGCTACCAAACAGCCAAAGAAGCTGAAAAAATTTCTCATTTTCTATATATGGATGATTTGAAACTCTATGGAAAGTCAGAAATAGAAATCCAATCATTGACAAACACAGTCCGAGTATTCAGCACCGATATTTCAATGCAGTTTGGCATGGAAAAATGCGCCACTGTATCCATAAAAAGGGGCAAAATCACTGCATGTGAGGGAATTGAAATGCCCAATGGCCAACTAATTAAATGCAATGAAAATGAAGCCTACAAATACTTAGGCATTCTGCAGTTGGATAACATCAAGCATGGAGAAGTAAAAACTATTGTCAGGCGAGAGACACCAACAGAGTTAGGAAATCTAAATTGAAATGGTGGAAATACAATCAAGGCCATAAATACCTGGGTAATACCAGTTATAAGATACACAGCTGGTATAGTTAACTGGACACAAGCTGATTTGGACATTTTGGACCGAAAAACCAGGAAACTAATGACAATGCACTACAGTTTACATCCACGTGGTGATACTGATAGACTCTACCTGCCCCGAAAATCAGGTGGCAGAGGATTATTACAAGTGAAGCAAACAGTTGAAGAAGAAAAACATGCACTGGCTGATTATTTAAAAGAAAGTCAAGAACATCTATTAATCAAAGTAAAGAACAAAAATCTACTGAAGGCCCAACAGACGAAACAAGAATACAAAAAAGATGTGATAAAATCAAGAATAGAGAGTTGGCAGAACAAAGCACTGCATGGCCAATTTCTGGAAAAAATAAAAGATAAAGTGGACAGTGAACAAACTTGGTTATGGTTAACAACAGGTACATTAAAGAAAGAAACAGAGTCACTAATCCTGGCTGCGCAAGAACAAGCTATCCGCACAAATGCCATTAAGGCCAAAATCAAAAACTCCTCTGATGATGCCAAATGCAGACTTTGCAAAGAAGCTGATGAAACTGTTGATCACATCCTCAGCTGCTGTAAAAAAATCACGCAGACTGATTATAAATTGCGGCACAATTCAGTAGTACAAATGATCCATTGGAATTTGTGCAAAAATTATAATATTAAAACAGCAACAAACTGGTGGGAACATCAGCCTGAAAAAGTCACCGAAAATCAGATGGTCAAGATCTTGTGGGATTTCCGTATACAAACAGACAAAATACTGGTGCATAATACACCAGACATCACACTGGTTGAGAAAAATAAGGTTACAATCATAGACATCACAATACCAGGTGATAGCAGGGTCGCCGAGAAGGAACATGAAAAAATTGCAAAATACCAGGACTTAAAAATCGAAATTCAACGACTATGGCACAAACCAGCAGTGGTAATTCCAGTGGTAATTGGCACACTGGGTGCTATTCCAAAGCACTGGAATTACATTTAAAACAGTTAAAAATTGACAAAATCACCATCAGTCAAATGCAAAAAGCCGCACTGCTTGGATCTGCACGCATATTACGAAAATACGTTACAACGTCCTAGGCCCCTGGGTGGGGCCCGACTAGTAACCAATGCCAAATCTGGCGAAATAACTGGCCGCTGTGATACAATTGTATAATAATAATAATTGGAATTACATATAAAACAGTTAAAAATTGACAAAATCACCATCAGTCAAATGCAAAAAGCCGCACTGCTTGGATCTGCACGCATATTACGAAAATATGTTACGACGTCCTAGGCCCCTGGGTGGGGCCCGACTAGTAACCAATGCCAAATCCGGCGAAACAACTGGCCGCTGTGATACAATTGTACAACAACAACAACAACAACAACAATAATAATAATAATAATAATAATAATAATGCAACCATCAAACCCCCAACCACAAACAAGGACCCATTCTGTCCATTCCACAAGTCTTCCCACCCTTTGAACAGGTGTAGGGAGTTTAGAAAGAAGCCCCTAGAGGAAAGGAAAGCTCTAATTAAGGAGTACAGAATCTGCTATAAGTGTTGTGACTCTACAGACCACATAGCAAAAACATGCTCAGCCAAGGTGTGATTTCACCTCTGCAAGAGTGTCAACTACTCAAACGCCCTACATCCAAATTCTGAGATAACGCATTGCCCAATGGCTCACCCCCCTTCACACAAGGAGGTTCCACACGATGCCGAAGCGCACCCAGAAACTACCACAGATGTAAGCGTCAGATGCACCTCAGTATGTGGTGGTTCTTCAACATCTCGCACATGCCACAAAATCTGCCTAGCCAAAGTCTACCCTGCCACTTACCCAGAAAAAGTCGTGAAGATGTACATAATCCTAGATGGGCAAAGCACCAGATCGTTAGCGAGGTCAGCATTCTTCGATTTCTTCGACGTCCAAAGTGAAGAGACGGAATTTACTATTTCAGGGTGCACTGGATCCCAGTGCACGGTGGGGAGGGAAGTCAATGGATTCTGTATAGAAGCGTTAGATGGGAGTGCACAGTTCCCACTGCCGTCATTACTAGAATGGGATGATCTCCCAGATGATCGCAGTCAGATTGTGAAACCAGAGTTAGCAAACAACATACCTCACCTGAGACACATGGCTGCCCTAGATCCTGAAGCCAAAATCCTGCTCTTGTTGGGAATGGACGCCCCTGATGCTTTTGCTTGCCATGGAATGGTCAGAGGCCCAAAAGGTTATCCATTCATCCTCAAGACAGAACTCGGATGGGTCATCGCAAGAATGGTTTGTGTCGATCGGCTGCAGGTCTCAACCCTGGCAAATGACTTCACAACCTCCACTCTTAGTAATGGGACAACTCTCCACTTGAGACCGTATCAAGGACACTTCTTGACTTCATCAGTCAAACCATTTCTAGGAACAACAGTGTTCCAGACCAGCAAGAAGACAATGACTTGACCTTGTTGATAGAGAACAAAGAATTTCTGAGGCTCATGGTCAAGGAATTGCAACAGGAGGCCACCAAGGGTGGCTCCATTACCCTTTCGCGTACCAAGACAATGGTTTCCAAATGACCATGAGCAACCTCTCTCTCACCTCTTCAGTAAAAATTTCTCTGTAAACTGTGCACGTGCGCCAGAGGTATTCAGCAGGTTCTGACCAGTTCTGGAGAACTGATAGAGGAAATTTTGAGTAGTTCGGAGACCCAGTAAATACCACCTCTGACTGGCCCCGCCCCCATCTATTCTATGCCTCCCGAGTCCCAGCTGATCAGGAGGAAATGGAGATTTTGCAGTAACCGTCCCCTGCCATGCCCATCAAGCCACATCCATCAAACCACACCAAGCCAAGCCACGCCCACAGAATCAGTAGTAAAAAAAATGAATCCCATGATTGACACTCACCAAACTGGTTGTTAAATCCGTGGTCTTAATTACTCCTTGGAGTCTGTACCTGTCCTGTTTGGTTGCTGTACCAACACGACCGCTATAGATGTGCAAATACAGAGCTTCCTATTCATCACTTATCTCCAATATGAGGTAGCTGTTCTTGAACTGACTCTGATTTTAAGCACATTATTACTCTTGGTGACAGTAGTTCTTCAGGGAAGAAAAGCAAAGAGGTGGGCTGGACATCTAAAGGGGGGAAAGGAAATATTTTGCATTCTTTTGAGCAATCCAGTGCTTGAAAATTGGTATAGTGCAGCCTTTGTTGTCATTGTACATCATGTATAGAACAACATTAGCTTTAGTCTCACAGTTGCAATCCATGACAACAAATACAAACAACATAAATAGTATAAAGAATAATCCCTATGCAAGTACTTAGGGGGAAAGAAAAAAGAAAAAGAAAGAAAAAGTAAAGCTAGTCATACATTTCTGCGTGTTCATGGAGTGATTGTGGTTGTGTTTAAGAGTCTGGCAGCCCAAGGATAGAAACTATTTTTAAACCTATTTGTTCCGCTGGCTATATTTTGATGTCTTCTGCCCGATGATAGAAGAGCAAAGAGACACTGACCAGGGTGTGAATCATCTCTGAGTATCTTCCTTACTCTGCTAAAGCAGCGAGATCTGGCGATGTCATCCAGTGGTGTCAGAGGGAAACCAATGGCTTCTTGTGCCGAATCGATCACTCTCTGTAGTACCTTCCTGTCTGCAGCTGTTAAACCAGCATACCATACTGTAATGCAATATGTGAGGACACTTTCTATCATGGACTGATAGAAAGAGGTCATCAGCCGTTGTTGCACCTGATTTTTTTCGCAGGACTCTAAGAAATGAAGTGTCTGTTGGGCCTTGCCAATCACCAGGGACTTGTTGTTTTTCCAGGTGAAATCTTGACTAATAAACATTCCCAAGAATTTGAAAGAGGAAACCCTCTCCACACAGCCCCACTCGATATAGACTGGGGCAGGTTTCTCTCTATGCTTCTGGAAATCTAGCACCTTCTCCTTTGCCTTACTAGTAATTAGATATAAGTTGTTTTTTGAGCACCATGCGGACACCTTCTGGACATCTTCCCTGTATGCTGATTCGTCCCCTCCAGTTATGAGACCCAGCACCGTTGTGTCGTCTGCAAACTTTATTATGATGTTGGATGGATAGAGGATATGCAGCCATGTGTATACAACGAGTACAGGTAGGGGCTGAACACACAACCCCGAGGGGAGCCTGAAATTACCCAAGAATGGATGGAAGGAGCGTGTCTCTATTCATCTACCATATCCAGACTTTAAGGATAATGTAAGTACAGGCATCTTCCATGAAAGATGCATTGGACTTACTCAGTTCTTATTCAGGGCAATAAAGATGCATTGGATTTATTTGGTTCTCAGACTCTCCCACACTTGTTCTCATAAGAAGAGCACATTTTCCAAATTATAGAGTCCACTGCTATAAATAGGACAGTGATTGTTTTTCCCAATGTTGCCTTCAAAACATCCATTGAAGCATTGGAGGGAATTAGAAAGGTGTCCAGATGCAAATATCCAGTGATATTTGACTCCTGTTCAAAATGATGCCTAAAGCCTCTTTTCTTCCACCTCCAGCTAAAGCTGTCAGGGACAGCCAAAAAGTTCTTTTTTAAAAAAGAAATCGTGGTCGCTGAAAATTACTGTGAATTATAATTCTTACAGTGGAAGCACGGATGGTTAAGGTGATGGAGTTGGCGGAGATGGTAAAATTGTCTGTTCTAAATAAAGAGAAGAATTCATCTAGTTTTGTTTCCATTTAGAAACCACTTCTGGATTTTGTGCTTGAAGCACACACAAAAAAATGGAACTAATTTTAGGTTTTGACAATTATAATGACTTCGTTGTTACAGAAATGGCTGGTAACATTTAGAAGTGCAAAGGAAAAGGTTGAGGCTGTAACTCTCTTTGCATTCTACTGCACTCAAAATGTTGGAAGACATTACTTTTTCATCCTTTTTCATTTCTTTCTGCACTTTTCTCTTTCTTAGTATTTGTTTTTATTTGCATTTATCCTATAATAAACTTTAATAAAAATTATTTAAAAAAATAAAGAAACCTATCGCAAATTTCATTGAGTTAGCTTGGTAGGAATGTATCTGCATATTTAAATGCACATGCCTCTTTGATCTGTCAACATTATTATTCAGGATGTCAATATTTTAAGTATAAAGTTACTTAGCTTTCATCCAAAGTTAAGTATTAAACAAAGGGGGAAAATACTGCAATCCACATTAAAGTATTAATTGTATGACAATAGTTTCAATCTTAAGCCAATTACTTAATATTAAAATATCCATTGTATGATTACTCTACAGATAGTCCTTGACTTATAACAATTCACTTAGTGACCATTTAAAGTTACAACGGTACTGAAAAAAGGGACTTATGACTATTTTTCACAGTTACGACATTTCCAGCATCTCCATGATCATATGATCAAAATTCAGATGCTTGGCAACTGGTTCATACTTATGACCGTTGTTGTGTCCCAAGGTCATGTGGTCACCTTTTGCCAAATCAAGTCAATGAGGAAGGCAGGATCACTTCATAACCATGTTACTAACTTAACAACTGCAGTGATTCGCTTAACAACCATGGCAACCATGAGAAGAAAGGTTGTAAAGTTAGGCAAAATTCAGTTTACAAATGCCTCACTTAATAACAGAAATTTGGGGCTCAATTTTAATTTAAATTTAACGAATAAAGGTGTAAGACCACTAGGTGGCTCAGTGGCCGAGACACTGAGCTTGTCAATCAGAAAGGTCGGCAGTTCAGCGGTTCGAATCCCTAGTACAGGTCTGCTGCGTGAGCAAGGGGTCGGACTAGATGACCTCCAAGGTCCCTTTCAACTCTGTTATTGTTTATCACACCTAGAGTACTGCATCCAGTTTTGGCCACACTATAAAAAAGTTGTTGAGACTCTAGAAAGAGTGCAGAGAAGAACAACCAGGATGACTAAGTGACTGGAGGCTAAAACATATGATGTACGGTTGCAGGAGCTGGGCATGGCTAGTCTAGGGAAGAGAAGGACCAGGGGAGACATGAGAGCAGACTTCCAATATTTGAGGGGCTGCCCCAGAGAGAATGGAATCAATCTATTTTCCAAAACTTTCCAAAGCACAAAGTCAGACAAGGAATAATGGATGGAAACTGAACAATGAGAGATTCATCCTGGAAATAAGGAGGAACTTTCTGACAGTGAGAACAATCAACTGATGGAACAAAAGTTGCCTTCAGAAGTTGTGGGAGCTTCATCACTGGAAGCTTTCAAGAAGAGACTGGACTGCCATCTGTCAGAAATGATGTAGCGCCGTGATGGTGAACCTATGGCCCGCGTGCCAGAGATGTCAAGCAGCGTCCTCTCTGTGGGCACGTGAGCTGTCACCCCATTTCAGCTCCACCATGCATGCATGCACACCTCCTGTCAGCCAGTCTTCGGGTCTCTGCAATGCATGCACCAAGGGGGGGGGGGGATGGACCGGGGGGGGGGGTTCTGGCCAGCACTACTGCTGGTTTGCTCATGTGCGTGCTTTGCATTCGCAGGCCTGCGTCGCTGCCAGTTTTAGCGACCCAGGCCGCCAAACCACTGCCGGTTTGGCCGAACCAGTCCAAATTGGTAGGGACCCACCACTGGTGTGCTGGGAGGGCCACACGCAAATGTGCGGAGGGCATGGGCGTTGGGGGGCATGCACACATTGCATTTTGGGGATTCGGGCATGCACATTCACCGACACACAGACACAGACACACACACACACATACACACACACACACTTTGGGCACTTATTGCAGAAAAGATTAGCTGTCCCTGGTGTAGGGTCTCCTCCTTGAGTAGGGGGTTGGACTAGCTGCCCTCAAAGGTCCCTTCCAATTCTTGTTATTATGTGACCTACAAGGTCCCTTCGAACTCTAAACAAATAAATAAATGCAGGATAAAATACATAAGTTGTCTGGCAGCTGTATTTTGGGATTGTGGGGCCCAGGGGTGGCTGGGAGGGAGGGGGGCACTCTTGCTTTTAAACACTTCAAAGTCCTTTCCACCCAGTCCTGCATTTTACCAGCCCTTCCACAAACGGACTAGCTGTCAACATCTCCCCATTCCTTGCGTGTGCAAGTCTCCCATCTCCTGCACCGAGTTGCCCCCAGCAGCCATTCCCCCCCCTTCTTCCTCCCTCCTCCTCCCCCTATTTCTGAAGCCTCTGAACAGCTCAGACGTCTGTTTGAGAGCTGCGGGCCAGCTACACCCGCCCGCTCCTTTCCACTTTCCACATGCCAATGACTGTCGATTTTACCATCTATGGTCAAAAACACTGAGACGAGCAGGAAGCCGGATAACACACACACACACACACACACACACACAGCCTGCCGCCTCCTTCCTCTCGGCGGGCTGCGAGTCCCACAAATTTCCCCCAACCGCTCAGGCCTCCTTTGCAAAGCTGCTTTTCGGTTCTTTTCTGGGTGTTTTTTGTTTTTAAAAAGCTGCTCGCCTGGCAGGCGGGTGGATGAGGAAGGGGAGGGCAAGTGGGGGGAGAGCAACCAGCCCGGTTGGTTGGGGGTGGAGTAGAGACCTGTCTGGGAGTCATGTGGGTCGAATAAGGTTCCAAATGGGCTTTGGGAAACTGGATTGGGGAGTAAAGGTGCCTTTTCAGGAGGCAACTGGGCTTTCTGTTTTGTTTTTTTCTTTGAAGAGATTTTGCTTCTGATCCAAGAAGCTTCCTTAGCTCTGACTGGATGGTGGGGAATGGAAGGATTTATATTCCTTTCAGACAGCTGGTCATTTGCATCCTTTTGGAAGGTCCTTGAAGCACTTGGAGGTTTTATCGGTGTCCTCAAGGTCACATAAGTTAGTGCTCCTGGTTCCTGTAGTCTGATATTCATCCCAAATTGTATAGTGAAACATCTTCAAAGAAAAAAAAAGAAGTCCAGTTGCTTCCAGGAAAGCATCTTTGAGACAACCTGGATGATTGACGATCTCTACATACCCACTCAGAAGTAAAATGTAGGATTATGGGCTCTGCAATACACCACCCCAGAAACCTGGCTGGGGAAGCATGAAAAGGTTCTGTAAAAATTCATCTGGATTGCTTTTTGGTTCTGAGCAAATGTCTTAAGTGTGTTTGTTTGTTTGTGTGTGTGTGTGTTTGTGTGTGTGTGTGTGTGTACAGGTTATCCTTGGTTTACAAGTTTATTTACTGGCCAAAGTTACAACAGCACTGAGAAAAGTGACTTAGGACCATTTTTCACACTTACAACCATTGCTGCAGTTGTATGATCACTTGACTCATATTTATGACGGTTGCAGTGTCCTGTGGTCATTGTGACAAGCATAGTCAATGGGGGAACCTAGATTCACTTAACAACCGTGTTCCTATCTTAAGAACTGCAGTGATTCATTGAACAACTCTGGCAACGAAAATGGGGCAAAACTGCCTTAACCAGTCTCACTTAGCAACAGAAATCTTGGGCTCAGTTGTGATCGGAAGTCAAGGACGACCTGTATTTGAACCCCATAGCTATAATGACAGGCAGACATTCACCAGGTAGACGAAATGTGTTTAGTTTACGTGCATTTATGTACATTTCAGCCACACTGAGATTGCAATTGCAGGGGCGTGCATAAGCATACCAGCCTGCCCACTCTCCCCATTTATTTGTACCCATTTCCTGTCTTCTTATTCATCTTTATTCTTATTCCTGTTATCTTGTGCATGAGTGACAAAATATATAAATAAATAAATAAATAAATAAATAAATAAATAAATAAATAAATAAATAAATAAGTGTGAAATTCCTGCAATTACTACAGGCAGAATTTGAAGTACGTGATTCCCGTGTGCAGGTATTTTCAATCACACTGCCTTGCAAAGAGTAGAACTCCTATAATTACGACAGGCAGAAATCCAACCGGTGCGCGAAGCTTATGCACCATCTCTACTTATGCCTGCAACCGGAAAAATCTTGCTCGGCGTGCAGACCTCCCCCCGCATGCCTCAACTTTCGCGCCTTCATGCTTCCCGGCGGAAACCCTAACTGTCCATTTCGCCCAAAGCCCGCCCCGCCGGGGGAAGCCCCGCCTCCTCCCCGCCCTTCGTTCGAGCCTTCGCCTTCAGAGACCTTCCGCCCGAATCCCACCTTTCCCTTCTCTCCCCAGCCTAAGACGAGCGAGAGAGGCGTGGCTACGGCTATTTCCCTTTTAAGCCCCGCCCACCTAGCGCGTCTTCTTCTTTACCTGCCTTCTCTCTCTCACTCTCTCTCTCTCTTAGCGTATTTCCGGTAACGCCGGAAGTGGAGCGGGGAGGGTTACTGGGCGTCTCCAGACGGAAGTGGAGCTGTCGGGGAAGGCGGCGGCGGCGAGCGGGAGAAGGAGCCGCGCCCTGAGCCACTGCGCGAGGTGAGGCTGCCACTCCGGAGCGGGGTTCGGCGCCCCGAGTGGGTTGAGGCGGGTGGAGGAGGAGGGCGAGGAGGTTTGAATGGCAGCTGGGTTGCACATCTGCACGGGGAGGGGAGGCGTGTTCGGGTTCTCACGACCCACCTAACCTGCTTCCTGCAATGCCGTTTCCTGCATTCGCCCAGCCGGGGGAGAAAGCTTGTTCGCGCGGGGTTCGTAACGCTTCCAAGCCGCCCCAAGCTGAGCCTTTTGTGCAGGGGAAGCCAGAGCCGCGTTGACCTCCCTGACTTGCACACGGGCGTGCAAAAGGGTAAACTTGATAGGTAGACACGTGTCTCCTTGCAAGGAGGGTTCGAGCTCCGAGCATGTGTCCTGGTTGCAACCCAGAGCTCATTGGAAGGCCTTTTCCTCGCTCTCGGCGGTGCGTGGGAAGGCTCCCTTTGGGAACTGCAGTGTCAGGCGAGGAGGATGGCGGGGTTAAGCCTGCAGACAGACCCGTTTCTCTCTGGGTTGGGCCAGCAGCTCGGGATCCAATTGTCCTTTGGGGTGGGGATCTATTGAAATCCATTCTCCGGGATAAATTAACCATGGAATTAAAAGATGGAGAGGAAACCGAATACTGTAAGATCTGGAGTAGGTGGTACAATTGGTTAGAAATTAGACACAAAATTAATACATAAAAGAGTACCTAGGAACCATAGTAAAGTAAAAAACTATATATACCCATAAATATAGCAAATAACGCTAAAAGTTAAATGTGTGTGTGTGTTGGTGTATGTGTGTATAAATATATATGTATATGTGTAGTATAACATGTAATGTATAAAAGACTATAAAACTTGAAGAATTTGTAAATAGAATGGATAATGGTATCAGAATGCTGTAAAGATTGGAAATGCTGTTTTAAAGTTTTAAAAAGTTGAATTAAAAATATTTTAAAAATAATAATAAAATAAAATCCATTCTCTGAATTTAGCGTCCATGTAGGCACCACAGGGGGGCAATTTGATTTTTAATGGGGGCAATTTGAACCTTGTTTAAACCAAGCTAATGGCCTTTTAGGCTTTCCTCTGCATGAGTAGAGTTCACTTTTTGAGTAAAGTAAGAATTATATGTCACAAGGTATCAGGATTTTAGAAATGGTTAAGTGGGGCATGGCCAAAAAAAAAAAAAAAGGCTGGGAATCACTGCTTTAATCCAAACGTGGACTGAAAGAATTTGAAAAACTTTGCAGGAAAAAGCATGGTTAGAGCATTTTAAAAACTGCAGAGTTTTCTGTGCTGTGTAAACTCTGCCATTTAGATTTTACTGCCTAAATATCAAAAGCAACTTTTGACATAATTTGCCTAAAATAGCCTAGTCCCCAGACTATGACCTTAAAAGATGGAAGTGGCCTAACAATTCCAATATTCTTAATCATTGTGGGCAAGGAAGAAGAGACTGACTCAGCACTACATGTTTTGCCAGTAGACCTGAAAGCAGAATTAAGGCTTCAAGATCAATTGCACAGTTTTAAGAGAGCAGGCAAGGAAAACCTGCTTGCTTGCAGAAGCAGGTGTTGTCCTTAGGGAAAGGAGAACGGTAGCTAGTCAGAATTCATTTTGGAATATGTCTTTGCCCTGCATTGTAATGGGAGCTATGGGGGATATGTGAGCATGAAAGCAGCAAGAGGAAAATGGCTGAAGAGTCAGAATAGAATAATTCAGTTTCGTGCCATTTGTGGTTGCTCTCCTGGGGTGTATCAAGTGACGTGATTGGAATAGAGCCGCAGTTTATTATTGGTTCATCACGAGGAATTTGAAGGTTGAAGGAAAGATGTATAAAGATGGGCCATCAGTTGCTTTGAAATTGGGTGTGCATTATACCAAAGAGATAGTTACTGAGTTTATAAATTGCATTGTGCAACAATGTGTCTTCTTGATTTTGCTTTGCCATGATTTGGAAACCAATTGTGGCTTATTTAAGAAGAAATGTTTACTGATATGGTACTTTAGATCAGATTATTTACAAAACTCTTAGCTTGGCTTGCACTAGGCTGCAAACATCTTACTTTTTATTTGTCTCACCTTATTTGTCTCTCATCACACAGGAGGAAATTCCCATGTTGTAACTTGCAGATCAAGAGTTGTACATTCCCAGTGAGTTGCATACAGGAATTAAGACCTTTGGAAGTTGTATAGTTAAGTGGAAGATGAAGCTGTTACAGTATTCCATTCGATGGACAGAATCATAGGCATGTAACCAGTGTCAATATTAAGTTTAAAGCAGGAAATAATGACTAAAACCACAGAAGAGAAATATGCAGCCGTGTACTCAATCAAGCCATGTAGTTTCAGTTGTTAATCCAAGAGAAAAATCTGTTCTCAAACAAAATATATAGTGAGTGCTGTGGGAAAGTTAATAATCCCACATTGTTTTTGTTGTGAGATCGTACAGTGATGATTGGATTTATGTGATGTTAATGGGTTTGGTTGGTTGCACTGTGAACTTTTTAATGTTGTACATGTCCTTATTTTAGGTTTTAATGTTATGTTCTATTTTTTATGTAGTTGGATGTTTTAATTTTGTTGTAAAGCTGCTGTGAATCTTTATAGACTTGGCAGCATAAACTAAACCCACTAGTACCATTTTTGATAACTACTTGAATCAATGGGGAATAATCCCCAATAGGGTTATTGTCAAAAATGCCCTTTTAAATGTCAAAGAGGACACTTCTATTGGGTGCATTCAGACATCATTAAACCACAATTATTTATTTAAACCATGGGTTTTACTAAGCACAATTGGCTGAGTTCACACATGCTTAAGCAATAATATTATTGATTGGATATGCTTATTAACCCAATACAAGGCAAGTCACTTTGTTGAAGTAATGTTATGCATGAATTTGCCACTGAACCTTGGCTCCCCTTGTAAACTCTCTGGGGAATTAGCTTTGTTATTGGAAAGAATTCAGGTACAGTAAATTACATAGTGATGCTTTCAAATTGCTTAGCCCTCTGTTCTTAACAGCATGTTATTCTCTTAGTTTCTACTGCTGTTTTTCCCCCCTGGCTGCTTATCATAGGTTTGTCAGCAAAACGTGGTTAAGTATCCCTTTCCTGTTCAAAGTCCATCTGATATAATCCAGAGCAGAGGTTGGCTGTGAAATTAAAGTTCTTGAAGCATTATAATGAGAACTATGGTTGTGGGAAGAAATACTCTTGTTCTGTAGCATTTGTGTGTTCAGTTGGGGAGTTTCTCTAAAGCAGGGGTCTCCAACCTTGGCAACTTTAAGACTTGTGGACTTCAACTCCCAGAATTCCTCAGCCAGCAACTCTGGGAGTTGAAGTCCACAAGTCTTAAAGTTGCCAAGGTTGAAAATCCCTGCTCTAAAGTGCCTTTTTTGACAACTAAGCTTTGCCTGAACAATAGACTCTGACCCCTCTCTCCCCCACCCCCCACCCCCAGTTAGAACCGATTCTAAAAATTCTGCTTGTAGATACTTATCCTTCAAGAATTCATTGATGGTATGATTGTTTGTGAATGACTGTAGAAATCACTTTGCATTTGCTAATTGTGGAGCACAAAAGCTATTTTTTTTTCCAGAAAAGGCTTGTCTAAAAGCAAAGGTCAGTGATACACTGAACGGGTGAAGTTTTTACTGGTAGCTACATCAGGTGTAAACCTGTGAAGCAAAGGTAGATGCTGAACTTTTTGTGGAAGCTGTAGCTAGTTTAAATATTACATTTGCACTGAGAAATATGTGACTAAGTTGCAGTATGTAAAGTCTCCTGTTTGCAATTTTTTGATGCAATCTTTTTTAGATGGTATTAAAAGTAATTGTTGTTAGTTGTGAAGTCGTGTCCAACCCATCGTGACCCCATGGACAACGTTCCTCCAGGCCTTCCTGCCCTCTACCATCCTCTGATGTACATTGAAGCTCATGCCTACAGCTTCAGTGACTCCATCCAACCACCTCATTCTCTGTTGTTCCCTTCTTTTTTTGCCCTCAGTCTTTTATTATTAAAAGAATTAAAAGTAGAGCTGCTTAATTCAGAAACATTCCGTCCCTTTAAACCTTGGGCTTACTTGATCAGTGATAGTTTGTGAAAATCTGAGTTCTCAATATAGGTAGAATTTTTAACGTGTCTCTTCAAATCAATCTTGACTGCTGGCAGTTGTCCAGGCAGTTTTCTTGCCACTGGTTTTGGAAGTGGCTTGCCCTTGCCCTCCTTCCTAGGGCTAAAAAACAGAGAGGTCCAAGGTCACCCTGCTGGATTCGTGCCCATATCAGGACTAAAACTTGCAAACGCTTGATTTCTGGTTCATTGCCTTAACATTATACAAACTGGGTGCCATAGATATACTTGGATTTATGCATTTATGTTTTACACAATATTTTATATTGCTTCTTCATAGACTTCGTGCCATTAATAATTAAACTCTGCAAGGGCCACTGCTTCCAAGTAGGAAGGCAAAGATTGGATGTGGTTGAAAAATGTATGCATTGGTAAAATGCCCCTGTCTGAGCGTAGGAAAAACTTAGGGAAGTTTCACATTCTGGAGGCCAGTGCAGACTTTCTTGGTATTTTGTGAAAATATTTCTGGTGTCTGTTTCCAAATAGGGCTGGGTGCGCTTCTAGCTTCAGGCCTGCAACAGTTTGAAAGATTCCTCAGGATTAGAAGCAATTGCTTGCAGCTTTGAAGCTCAGCTTGGTGGAGAAAATGGGGTTTGTTGTTCAAACAGACCAGTATGGTGTGCAGTAATAGACCAGTCTATTCTGTTAACAGATATTAATTTGTTTTAATGAAATGCAGGTAGTGCCTCTCCAAATTATTTAAACATGGAGGAAAGTAGTATTTGTATCCATTAAAATATGTACTTCAGATTTATGAATACCAAGAATAGTATTTATTAACTGGAAACACCTCCCTCCCTCCCCCCCTCTGTGCATGCTTTGCTAGAGTGATGCACTATTCAGTTCTAATAAAATTAAAATGACCGTCTTAGCTAATACTTGTCAGAAATGATAATTGATTTTCTAACGTTGGGTAAATAATATTTGTCACCATGGAAAGGGTTTGTATGTTGTGCAAATCCATGATGTTTTTTATCTGGTTTTTGGCTTAATATGATGCATGAATTGTGTTGTGTGTGTTTTTTCAACAATCCAATTTTGTTTGAAGCAATTAAGCTGAAATTTAGTTGCTGCCATGTTGTTGTTTTTTAAAAAGCCACCCATGATTGGATATATATACATTGCACTCACCCAAAATATGATTTGATTATTTTTGGTTCAGTACACTTGGACTCAGCTGTCGTGGGTTGCATAAAATAAAGATGGGATATCTTAATCAAGTATGGCAGCGCACAGTGTTGCATTCTAAAGCATGCTCTGTTGAACAGTCCTTAATTGTCTGGGTTCACAAATTGCTACAAGGCAAAGAATTCAAAAGAGTGCAGCCAACAGCTTTTCTTTGGCATTTTGTAGAGTTTCCTTCAAAGTGAGCAAGACCAAAAAACATGGTCTGTCTTTTTGAAATTATTTTGGGTGCCTTAAGTCTTGCATGAACCTCCAGACATTGTGCAACTAAGCCAGGAACGGGAGTTTACAAATCAAAATGTCTCTGTACATAGAATGCACAAAGTCAAGCCCCACATGACATTATGGCATAAACTGGGGCGAGGGAGAAACTATGGTCCCTTTATGACTGCATGGCTGGTCAGGAATTCTGGGGGTTGAAGTCCACAGGATATAAAGGGGCCATAGTTCTAATAGAGAAGTCCTTGGCTTTTGACCATAACAGAGCCCAAAATGTATGTTGCTAAGTGAGAAATTTGTTAAGGGAGTTTTGCTCCATTTTACGGCTTTTCTTGCCACCGTTGTTAAGTGAATGGTGTTTCCCCATTGACTTCGCTGGTCAGAAGGTTGCAAAAAGGATCACATGACCCCAGGGCACTGCAACCGTCATAAATATGAACCAGTTGCCAAGGGGGCCGAATGTAAATCACATTACCATGGGGATGCTGCAATGGTCGTTAAGTGTAAAAAATGATCATGTCACTTTTTTTCAGTGCCTTTGTAACTTTGAATGGTCACTAAGCGAATTGTAAGTCGAGGTGTATATCAACTCACTCTCCGTGTGGTTGGTGGGTCATTCTACATTTTGCATAGTTAAATTTTTCCAGAAATGTTCCACCAAAGTTTGCTGTGAATTATTGAGAAACTGATTTACTCTCCCTTGATCCCTCCCTTTGATTATGACGAATAGAATAGAATAGAATTCTTTATTGGCCAAGTGTGATTGGACGCGCAAGGAATTTATCTTTGGTGCAAATGCCCTCAGTGTACATAAAAAGACAAGATCCATTCATCAAGAATCATAAGGTACAACACTTAATGATTGTCATAGGATACAAATAAGCAATCAGGAAACAATATTACTATAAATCGTAAAGATACAAGCAACAAAGTTACAGACATAAGTGAGAGGAGATGGGTGATAGGAAAATAGTAAATAGTAATGCAGCCTTAGTGAATAGTTTGACAGTGTTGATGGAATTATTTATTTAGCAGAGTGATGGCATTCTGGAAGGAAAAAGCTGTCCTTGTGTCTAGTTGTCTTGGTGTGCAGTGCCCTATAGCGTCCTTTTGAGGGTAGAAGTTGAAACAGTTTATGTCCAGGATGTGAGGAGTCTGTAGATATTTCCACAGCCCTCTTTTTGACTCATGCAGTGTACAGGTCCTCGATTGAAGGCAGGTTGGTAGCCATTGTTTTTTCTGCAGTTCTGATTATCCTTTGAAGTCTGTGTCTGTCATGTTGGGTTGCAGAACCAAACCAGATAGTAATAGGGGTGCAGATGACAGACTCATGACTCAGACCTATCTTCAATTTACCAGTGATTATGAGCAAATTGCTTTGGTTCTGGAAAATGTATCCTAGTTTTCCAGTCTAGTTTCCTGGATACTGGATGAGGATAGAAACTCTGAAGTTGTGTAATCCGCTTAGTTGGAAGAAAAATCCCCTTTCCTAACAGCTGATATCCATCAATTCTGTAAATATTCCATATACTCACATGCTCTCTCCAGAGCTGGCAAAGTTTAAAGGAAAAGCTTGGGAATAAGCGGCAGCTTAAAGCTTAGTGAAAAGCAACTTTTTTCTGAATTCACGAAACACCCTAGGTATCAGTGCTTTTTCTGCAAAGAGGAAGTTAAAAGAGTTTTCTGTTACAGGAATGAGGAAACGACCTTCCTCTTTGAGGCGTATGCGGTGACTTGGAAGCAAAGTGTTGCTTCAGGCAACTCTTGTTTCCTTATTGGGTGGCTATGAATAACGCAATAAGCTGGACTGAAACGGGATTGAATAGCTTGCAGTTCAGTACTGTAGCCAGACATTGTCTTGCCATTGTTGTGGCCAGCCAGCAGAGCTGGTAGTAGATTCGGACAGTGAAGAGGTTGGGGAGGAACGTGGGCCAGTCCTGGAGGCTGGGGAAGGCTCTGATGAGGGCTCTGTGTCGGAGGCAGAGAGGGGGCCAGAGCCGTATGCCAGTTATCAGCTGCCTTCGGAGACAGACATCAATGGGGCAGAAGAACAGCTGGAGCCTGTTCCCAGTGTGCGCATGCGCAGAGCTGCCAGACAAAGGGAACAGCTAAAGAACAGGGGTCGACTTGGGAGTAAGGCCACAGGTGGACGATGAATAGCCCTCCCAGAGCAAATAAAAGAGGAGCGAAAGGGGAGTAGAGTTTGCAGGAGACAATTAGTTCACTTAATTGGTTCCTGACTCTCAAAGGCTCCTTGCCAAGTTTTGCAGATATCAACCTGCCAGCTCTCCAAGCCAGATAAGGTCTGTGACTGTAAATCCTCCCTTGAAAGACACTGCTGGATGTGAAGGAGTAGAATTCACAGTCAGTTAATAAAAGGGTTTTTTGTCGGGACCAGGAGTTTGCTTCGTGCTCTTGGGAAGCCTCGGTCAGAACAGCCATGCTGGGTTAAGCCAACCTCACATTGAGCTACCCGGGTATTTTTCAACTTATGACCACACAATTGAGCCCAACGTTTTAGCTGGTAAGCAAAAAAAATTCCTTTTGAAAGTCTTGAAAGCAAGGCAGTTAAGTGAGTTGTGTCTCATTTTATGACCTTTTCCCATGGTTGTTAAGTGAATCACTGCAAGGAAGTGAATCATGAGACCGTTAAGTGAATCTGGTTTCCCCCATTGAGTTGTTTGTCCGAAGCTGAGTGGGAAGGTGGCAAATGGTGATCACATGGGATAAGGCAACTGTCATAAGTACATGCCAGTTGCCAAGCGTCCAAATTTTGAGGATGTGACTATGGAGATCCTGCAACAGTCATAAGAACCGGTCATAAGTCACTTGTTTCAGTCCTTCAAACGGTCACTGAAGAAATAGTTATAAGTTGAGGACTACCTGGACTGTTGTTCATTTCTTCAAGTGCAGTCCACACCATTGTCCTCCAAGGGTCTCCACCCACCAACCCACTTGTGCTACCCTGTTGTAACATCTTTTCTCATAGAGCGTGAGATGGCACTGTGATTAAGGGTGGGTAGGTCTGAATTGCCATCCTTTGTATCGCATTAGTAGCTGCCTCAGGCCCTGCTTCACTCCCTTGAGAGCCTTTGTTTCACATCCCACGAATGTGGAATTTAAAACATGAATATGTCTGAAGTCTTTCTAAAGACACTCGGAGCAGAGTTATCATATTTTTCAGAGTATAAGACGCACCAAGATTTTGAAGAGGTAAATTTTTTAAAAAAAGTTTTTACACTCTGCAGACCTCCCAAACCCTCTGCAAGCCTCATTTTTCGTGAAAAACGGGACATGAAGAGAGTTTGAGAGGCCTGCAAAGTGCTTCTGAGGCTGGGGGGAGGGGGGCAAAAACAAGCAAAAACTGGCCCATTTTTTGTCCAAAAAAGGGCATGCATAGGCTTTAGGAGGCTTGTAGAGTGCTCCTGGGGGCTGGAGACAGGCAAAAATGAGTAAAAAGGGCTATTTTTCACTTGCATTTGCCTTCCCCAGCCCCCAGGGGCACTTTGCAGGCCTCTCAAACCATTTGCACATCAATTTTTGTGAAGGAGGTGGGGTTTTGGGAGGCCGAAAATGCTGTATTCAGTGTATAAGATGCATCCAGATTTTCACCCTCTTTTTGGAGGGTGAAAAGGTGCGTCTTATACTCTGAAAAATACAGTAGTTGCAGGGGGTGATAGTGGATCAAACATCATTTTCAGATCTAACCAATAGAAGATTTTACTTTGACTAGAGCTGGGATTCATGTTCCAATAGAAAGGGATGATTCATTGATCAAATGGCATAAGTGGTTAAAAAGTAGCTGGCCCATGGTCGTCCTTGGCATTTCCATAAAATTGAGAGATGGATGGGATTGAGGAATATAAAGGGCCTCCCATTTATAAAGATACAGCAGGTTTTGTCCTCCATTGAGGGAAGATAGCTTTCAAAAGCCGCCATCCATTATTTAGCATTCCTTGGAAAATGAGGTTGGGTAGGAAAAAGCAAACAAGGGTGCTTTTGTTTCTTATCTTGGAGACCTGTTTATCTTGGCACATGCCCACCCTAAGCCTGGCAGGCTAATTTAGCTGAAACCATTGCCCCAATTTGGAAGTTGGGCTTTGAGATCTCATGTTTGCACAAGATTTCTCTGCTTCCCAGACCACCTCCTGGCTTTGCTGTAAGCTAAAAGAACAGGGCTGTTCCTTTTAAGGAATCCCTCCATTAAGAGAAGTCAAATCTTGAAGCAATTACGAACCTTAAAAGTCAAAGGAAGGGAATATAAAGTTAGATTGTCTGATCAAGGTTAAAGCAGTGCATGTTCTTCTTGGGAGTTTCTGCTGACATCAGGACTGAAAAGATGTTTTATGGATTTGTTTCTAGATAAGAGATTGGATGGGCGATGAAGCGATAAATGTTTGCAGCCTTAGAGAGCATGAAGAATCATTGCATTTGTTTTTATTTATGGGAAAGGTTGAAAGTCACTTCTTGGTGTGTTTCCTTTCTTACTTCTCCATCATTTTTCTTGCGCTTTTTACTTCTTTATTCTTTTTCTCTGACTTGTATTGAATTTTATTATAGTATAATATAGCCTTTATTGTCATTGTATATCATGTATACAATAAAATTGGTTATGCCAGACTGTTAATAAAATTATACACAGGACACAGTGGTTAAGATGCTGAGCTTGTCAATCAGAAGATCAGCAGTTCAGCGGTTCGAATCCCTAGCGACGCATAACGGAATGAGCTCCCGTTACTTGCCCCAGCTTCTGCCAACCTAGCAGTTCGAAAGCACGTAAAAATGCAAGTTGAAAAATAGGGACCACCTTTGGTGGGAAGGTTCCGTGCGCCTTTGGCATTTAGTCATGCCGACCACATGACCACAGAGATGTCTTTGGACAGTGCTGGCTCTTCGGCTTTGAAACGGAGATGAGCACTGCCCCCTAGAGTTGGGAATGACTAGCATACATGTGTGAGGGGAACCTTTACTTTTACCTAATAAAATTATATGCACAGATATGCATATGCATATGGAATCCATTCATTAAGATCAAGGAGATTCTTAAATCAGTGGATTCCTTCAAGCCTGAAATGCCCAGCTTCTCTAATGAATCGGAGAAGGAAGCTGAAACTAGCTCAGGCCTCAGAAATACTTCTTCCAAACTGCAGCCTGCCAGAAAGTATTTATGTTAATCACATTCCGTTTAAAATGTCATTTAATCATTTGTCCTAGTATGACCCAATGTGGAGCTGCCCCCCAAGCTGGCTACTTGAAGGCCATGTACAGCCTTCCACCCACACGTAATTGACTCTCCAGATCTGCCCAAAGTTCAAATACTCCCCCCCCCCATGGATGAAAATTGGAAGCCATTTAGGATCAGCGTCCATGTGATTGTGGAGGCGAGTACTTGTGTGGGATAAGAAAGGCAAAACACCCACAACTTTCTGGGTCTAAATACAAACTCAGCAACCGGTGATCCCCAGCCAAGCTAAAACATTAGAATGAATGCAGAAGAGATTGACAGATACCTCCACAAGGACAAGGGGCTTAGAGATTAAAATGTTCCCATTACTTCCATCTGTTTAATTTTTATTGTACATCCAAGAGAAAAGCTGCACCGCTTCACATGCAGAACATTGGCTGGGTTCACCCACATGTTTATCTCTGTGTAATTGCTGAGCGGTGAATATTGCATTTCTGCTCTGGGCCCGGTTTCAGTGGAGAGGGGTTGTTGTGTTTTTTTTGTCAGTATTCTGTAAATAAGCTTCTTTTCAGTGTTTGGCTCTCAGGTTGTTACACAAAAGGCCCTGAAATAGGATTCGGTACGAGCTGCATTAGCTTCCTCCTAACGCCATGGTTGAATTTAGCAGGTGCTGAAAGATGACAGAGCTGCAGAGTCTAGTTGAACGACTGGAAAAAGCTGTGGGGCGACTGGAGATGGTGTCTCGTGGTCCTGGCGTGCACGGTAGCCATGGGGATGGCACCCCAAAAGGTAAGCTCCCTGTGCAAGATGATACCCTTTGATATTCCAAGAGGCTGACTCCATTCTGGTCCTGTGAGCTTATTTGGGCAGTGTGCCTCTGGCCCTGTCTGTTACCAGATTACCAGCTCCCTTTCCTTTCCCTGTACAGCAAGTCTCACCAACTCTAAATCAAAAATGTATAATAGCATTATGCAGTGGTCAGATATGATCGATCCTTTCGCTTTCTTTTCTTTCCTTTCTTTCCTTTTTTCTCTCTTTCCTTCCTTCTTTTTGTTTCTTTCCTTTCTTTCTCTGTCTTTCCTTCCTTCTTTCTTTTTGTTTCTTTCCTTTCTTTCTCTGTCTTTCCTTCCTTCCTTCCCTCTCCCCGACCCACATAGATAAGGTTTAAGCTTTTTTGGAGCTTGATGTTTCTGTTTTTTCTTTTTCTTGTGCATGTCCATTTCTTGTCCACCTTAATGAGTTTGATCAATGCCAGGCCCAAGCAACCAAGACTCCTGGTGATTCTTCCAAGCTGAATTTTTTATTGTTTCCTATAGACAAACTCTTGCCAAACTGAAATAAATGATCTGCATCTACAACATACTCAGAGAACTGTTAGGGAAGGGCTGTCTTCATCCTCTTTCTCTCACACAAAACATCTGAATTGAGTTGTCTCTTATTCTTCTGGACATCACCCCCTCTTTCTTGGGAATCCATCTGACTACTACTTCCCTCCCTCCCTTCTGTTCCATCCGTTTCATTTTTCATCTCACCTTTACTGCTTTTATGCTCGAGGCAGCAAGTAATTTTTATCTTCCTCCTCCTATTTTCCCCCACAGCCCCGTTGGGGTGCCCTTTCTTCCTTTTTAAGCACAGAATGCTACTGCATGCTGCCAATATCAGAGTGTTTGTTCCTTGATTTTCTTTCTCCTAATTAAAGAAAGAGAAGCCAGCATGCTGCAAAATGTCAGCGTGCAGCATCTGCATTCAGTTTCCAATGATGATAAATGGAACTGGTAGGAGGGCCTGTGAGGCAGCCAGAGGGGGAAGAGTAAACTAGTTCCTTGGCATTGGCCATGCCCACATGGCAGGTCTTTTGTGAGAGCACCCACAATATGCTCTCGGCAATCCAAATGTGTTCACCCGCTGAAAAACACTGCCTACATATAGGGCACCCTGTGAAATTGTGTGGGTGCCCCAACCACATGGCGGAGTGGACTGTAGTCTTATCATGCTTGAGGGGCACAAAGTTTAGGAAAGGAAATGCTATCTTTTGGGAGTCAAAGTAATTGGAAAGGGGAATGAATTTGCTTACTAAGGTTGAGCAGCACTTTGGAGTTAATCTCCCAAAGATAATTTGCACTTCAAATTATCTTTTGGAGATTAACTCCAAAGCAGCTGCCCAGCCCTGGTAAGCAAATTCACTCTCCTTCCCAACTCCTCCTCTTATCGAAACATATAACTCAAGTCCAGGGATGTCATCAGGATTGTGTTTGACCTTGGGGAAGGGCATGGCCGGGGGGGGGGGTTCAAAACGTTTAGCAAGGGGTTCTCTGCCTGGTTGCTGGGTGGGCGTGGCCAAGCTGACTCCTGTACCACCATGGGGGGGGGGTGTTGTGCTGTTCCCGGGGTCGGCAGGCTTTGAGCCTCCGAGAGGGAGAAAACGGCCTCTCCAAGCTCCAGAGGCCACCTGAAGTCCGGAAATGGGCCCATTTCTTGCCTTCCCAAACTTCCAGTAGGCCCGATTTTCACCCTCCCCAAGGCTGCGCGCAGGCCCTGCACTTACCTGCAGCCAAAACAGGCCGCATGGGGACTCCTGGAAGGGGAGGGGTGGGTGGGGCCAGTCAGGAGTGGGATTTGGGAGTTCTCCAAACTGCACAGAATCTTGGCTAGAAGTTCTCCCGAGCCGCTGCAAACCCCCAGCAGCCCACCCTGTGGCCAGCTCGACATCACTCATGTTGGGGGTGCCTGTGGTGGCCCAAGCGCTTTGCCATCAAAAATCAGAGTATGGTCCTCCCGAGCTCCATTTTTGTTGGCAGAGGCACCACAAGGCTGGTCCTTCACTGTTTCTAGGGTGTCCCTGTGCGCCAGATCTAAGCACCCTGCAGGCCAGATCTGGCTCAACAGCCTTGAGTTTGGCACCCCTACTCTAGTCTGTTTGTAGCCCCATAAAACCAGCTGCAGCTTTCCTGGGATGACATGCATGAACCTGGAAAAAATACAACTGCTTTTAAAGGGTGTTGCTGCATTTACCCATTGAGGCCCCTCTTGGAGGTTGTATCTATGCCACTAATGCAGCTCAAAATCCTACTGCATGTTTGAAGTGCAACAGGCCTCATCTACGAGTTCTCATCTGCTTTGTTTCTCCTTCTGCAGGAGTTGCTGAGTTTGTGCAAGCTTTTGATGAGCTCTTGGCAGGTCCAGTGGCTGCATACATGAAGATCAGCAGAGAAATTGGCAGCGAAGTCCAAAAACACGTATGACTCACACTTCCTTCCTGTTTCCTATTTTGAGTGGACATAAATACACCACCCCTAATATCTTTGGCAGGCAATCAATTGAGGCTAACGGGCTTTTTGCCCAGAAACTACGGTGGTATGACCAAGCTCACACAATAAATGGTGAAGGGAGACCATGTAGACCCCATTCATATACTTTGTGGGGGGGCTGGCAGTCCTAAAACTTTGGCGGCCTGAGACTGCAAAAGAAAACAAAAATGTTTAGATTCTGAAGACTGCTGTAATTTTGGCATGCCACATTCAAATCTCTCCAGAATAGAAAATTCAATTTACTGAGGAACAAGTTTGAAATTAAAAATAGGCACTTGGCCTGTATTATATTTTCATGGTTATTGTTTTTGTGCAAAAGGATACTACATACATTTCTTGAGCTACTAGCTGTTGTGTTTTCTAGATACCTGCCCAGACAGGAGAATGGGGATATTTCTACTGAAATTCTTAGGGTAGGCCTATAAAATAAGCTAGTGGGACGCGATGGCTCAGTGGCTAAGACGCTGAGCTTGTCGATCACAAAGGTCGGCAATTCAAATCCCTAGCGCCCCGTAATAGAGTGAGCTCCCATTATTTGTCTCAGCTTCTGCCAACCTAGCAGTTCAAAAGCATGTAAAAATGCAAGTAGAAAAATATGGACCACCTTTGGTGGGAAGATAACACCGCTCCGTGCGCCTTTGGTGTTAGTCATGCCAGCCACATGAGCACAGAGATGTCTTCGGACAGCGCTGGCTCTTCGGCTTTGAAATGGAGATGAGCAGCGCCCCCTAGAGTTGTTAATGACTATCACATATGTGCGAGGGGAAACTTTATATAAAATAAGCTACTAAGTGGGGCAAGGAGCATTGAGACTACCCAAAGGATTGTGTGTTTTTTTCCTGAAGTGAGATTGAAACTAAATTTCCTTCCTTTTCTGCAGCATATTACACCAGCACTGACCTATTTCTAAAATATCTCTGTCCAGGCTTTAGGAGAAATTGCAGAAAATATTAACTTTCAGTAGAAGAGAAAGATGTAACTCAGGATTGAATTGGGGGTTTCTCAGCAAGACCTGTGATGTTGCCTAGTTAATTAATGAAAGACCCACAAGCAAACAAGCTCAGAGAAGTCCATAATCTATTGATGTTTTTAAAATACCCATTGTTAGCCAGTTTTGCAATACTAAATAATAATGCAAATGAAAATCAGAGAAAAGACATGAAAAGAATAGAAATAGAAAAGAGATTGGGGAAAAAAAGATTTTTAACTCCCAATCTTCCTTCAGCCAATACAGGCCAGTTCATAGTTCCCCATCCCCTATGAAATTAGATACACAATCACAATATATTAAAATCTTCTCTCTTCCACTTTTTCTCTTGCAAAGCCCATTTTTCCTCTCTCCTTCTCCAGCAAGTCTTCAAGCCTTTATTAATAGGCATATCAAATCTTAGTTACAGGGTGATTTGCACCATGCTGAATGGGTGTATCAGCATTTTAAGGCCTTTGGCTTTGACTTATATTAGTCATCCTTGCAAACTTTCTGTCATAAGGTCCTGAGGCTATTGTTTTAATGTTATTTTTGTTTGTTCGTTTCATTGTTTAAATTACCTTTGCTTGTTGCATGCAAATGTAAGAAACAATATATATAGCCTGTCTTACAAGTCAGTCAATCTTGGAATTCTATTTTGCCAACCAATCATTGCAGCTAATTCATACAGTTGTCTGTTTCTCCTTCTCTTATAGGCTGAGATGGTCCATGCTGGATTAATGACCGAGAGAACTCTTCTGATGACAGCATCACAGTGCCAGCAGCCCATAGCAGTAAGTGGAGAAAAACCTTTAGAATTATAGTGCTTGTTTACAGTGATACATGGAGTGCATGGCTCAGTGGCTAAGACACTGAGCTTGTCGATCAGAAAGGTCGCAGTTTAGCGGTTCGAATCCCTAGCACCGTGTAACGGAGTGAGCTCCTGTTACTTGTCCCAGTTTCTGGCAACTTAGCAGTTTGAAAATATGTAAAAAATGCAAGTAGAAAAATAGGGACCACCTTTGATGGGAAGGGAACAGCATTCCGTGTGCCTTCAGCATTTAGCCATGCTGGCCACATGGCCACCGAGACGTCTTTGGACAGCGCTGGCTCTTCGGTTTTGAAACAGAGATGAGCACCGCCCTATTTTTCTACTTGCATTTTTACATGCTTTCGAACTGCTAGATTGGTAGAAGCTGGGACAAGTAACGGGAGCTCACTCCATTACGCGGCGCTAGTGATTTGAACCACCGAATTGCCGACTTTTCTGATCGACAAGCTCAACGTCTTAGCCACTGAGCCACCGTGTCCTTCAATGGGACTAGGCAGCCATCAATTATGATCAAGGAGAACCCTGGGCAGCAAGAGGATTTGGGTGCATAAATAATTCACTTCTTGGTTTTCCTACTTTTGCACCTGCAGAGTAACTTCTCCGTCGTGTTGAAGCCAATATCGGATCAGATCCAAGTGGTCCAGAACTTCAGGGAGAAGAACCGTGGCAGCAAATTCTTCAACCACCTCTCGACAGTTAGCGAAAGCATCCCTGCACTAGGCTGGGTCGCCATGGTAAGGATTTGGGGACCAAAACTTCTCCATGCAAAGTTGCTCCGAGCTTTTCTGAGTCCTAGTGGACAGCCATTTAAATATGAGCCAGCTGTGTGCAGCAGCTGCCAAAAAAGCCAACACAGTTCTAGACTGCATAAATGGATAGAATCAAGATCACGTGAAGTGTTAATACCACTTTATAAGGCCTTGGTAAGGCCACACTTGGAATACTGCATTCAGTTTTGGTCACCATGATGTAAAAAAGATGTAGAGACTCTAAAAAGAGTGCAGAGAAGAGCAACAAAGAGGATTAGGGGACTGGAGGCTAAAACATATGAAGAACGGTTGCAGGAACTGGGTATGTCTAGTTTGAGTAAAAGAAGGACTAGGGGAGACATGATAGCAGTGTTCCAATATCTCAGGGGTTGCCACAAAGAAGAGGGAGTCAAACTATTTTCCAAGGCATCTGAGGGTAGAACAAGAAGCAATGGGTGGAAACTAATCAAGGAGAGAAGCAACTTTGAACTGAGGAGAAATTTCCTGACAGTGAACAATTAATCAGTGGAACAAGTTGCCTCCAGAAGTTGTGAATGCTCCAATGCTGGAAGTTTTTAAGAAGATGTTGGATAACCATTTGTCTGAAGTGGTGTAGGGTTTCCTGCCTAAGCAGGGGTTGGACTAGAAGATCTCTAAGGTCCTTTCCAACTCTGTTATTCTACTTGGTGATCGTTTAGATTACCATTGTCAGTCTTGAATGTTGATGGAGAAGAGAGAAATAACACACCTCTTAAGAGGAATATTTCTGTCTGTTTGACTGCAGTCAGATCTCTAGAGTTACTCCACTGCTCCCTTTATCATCTTTGGTGTACAGAGATCATAACTCCTCTCCCTACTCACCATGAGGCTTTGTCCAAAACTCAAGGTCCTCGTTGAATTTCCAACTAAAATTTCCAGGAAAATAGCAAAAATGTACTTGATTCTTATGGCTGTTGTTAGAAAGGATTGAATTAATTCTGTGCTGGTTAAGGATGCTGAATTTGCACACCTATTATGGTTTCTGCTTTGTTATACTCTATTTTATATAGAACAGTTGGAATGTTACCAATATTCTCCTGTAAATTGCTTCTTGTGCACCATTTTTCTGATCTTTGGAAGTAAATTGGTTAAATTAAAATGGTTGGGTTTTAAAAATCACGTGGCTTTGGTTTTCCTGCTGAGATGAAAGGCTTATTTTCTGTATTGCTTTGTTTTCTTGTAGGCCCCCAAGCCAGGCCCTTATGTGAAGGAAATGACAGATGCTGCCATGTTTTACAGCAATCGAGTCCTTAAAGAATATAAAGATGTGTACGTTTATTCCCACCATATATGTGTGTGTGTGTGTGTGTGTGTGTGTGTGTTCCAGCATAACTCTGGAATGTTTCGAACAATTTCAACCAAACTTGGTACACAGATGACTTACTCTCTGGAAACAAATAGTGTAGGGGTAAGACACCCCTAACACTCCTCGGGGTGGGTGTTGTGTTAAGATGCAGCCTGCTGTGCCTTTAAATAGCTTCTACTGTACAGTGCAGTGGAGTTGCCATGGTTACAGCTTCACAGTACTCCACAAGGGGGCTCCCTCTGGTAACGGGGGAAAACCCAACATTAGAAATTACGTTTGGTCCAGACATTTCTTCCTTCCCCCAGCATGGCTGGCTGGGAAATTCTGGGAGTTGAAGTCCACAAGTCTTAAAGTTGCCAAGTTTGGACACCCCTGCTTTAGATATTCATTATCGAAAGTTCAGTTGATGTCTGTGAAGATTCTCAAGTCATCCAGGTCATGGTTGTCCCAAAGATGCTTTTTCAAGAGGCAACTGGACTGTCTGGTTTTTCTTTTGAAGACATTTCACTTCTCATCCAAGAAGCTTTTTCAGCTCAGAGCTCAGAAGAAGCTTCTTGGATGAGAAGCGAAACCTCTTCAAAAACCCTCAGAAAGTCCAGTTGCCTCTTGAAAAAAGCACCTTTGGGATAGCTAGCTTGCTTCTCCTGCCAAAAAGCTTCCAGGAGTCACTTTTTCCAATCAGTCCTATCTGTAAAATGGAGGTAATAAAACTAAAACCCCTGTTATAGGCAGAATTTCAGATGGTGGGCTTCCAAATTTTTAGCAAGGGGTTCTCTGCCCATTTGCTAGGTGGGGGTGGCCATGGTGGGCATGGCCTAGTCGGCCTCCTGTACTATGGCCAGGGAGGGCTTTTTGCCCTCCCTGGGCCCCCAAGGGTTTTTTCGAGCCTCCGGGAGGGCAAAAATGGCTTCCCCACGCTCCGGAGGCCTTTACCAAACTTACGGTAGGCCCATTTTTCACCCTCCACAAGCCTCCACGCGCCCCCTGCACTTACCTGCGTCCAAAACGGGCTGCGTGGGGACTCCTGGGAGGGGAGGGGTAGGCGGGGCCAGTCAGGAGTGGGATTTGGGGGTTCTCCAAACTGCACAGAATCTTAGCTAGAGGTTCTCCCGAAATCCCCCCCCCCAGCAGTCCAGCCCTGACCCAGCCCAATTATGTCTGAATCTTCCTTCTCTAGTGATAAGAAACATGTGGACTGGGTGAAGACTTATCTCAGTATCTGGACTGAGCTGCAGGCGTACATCAAGCAGTACCATACCACTGGGCTCACCTGGAGCAAAACGGTGAGTACAACCTGCACATCCATATTCCAGGTGCTTCCTTGGGATATTTTCATTTGTCTGTTTAGCAAATGGCCTAATTGGATGTTCTTTTTCTCCCCCCCCCCCCAATCCTTCCAGGGACCTCAACCGACGGATGCAGCAAATGGATCTAGGGCTCCTGCTTGTGGTGGCCCACCACCCCCTCCCCCTGGCCCGCCTCCCCCTCCAGCACCTGCCTCCCCAAGTTCTGGTTCAGATTCCTCTATCTCCCGCTCAGCACTTTTTGCTGAGCTCAACCAGGGAGAAGCCATCACTTCTGGTAGGCATATTGATTAATTCAGCCACAAGTCAACTAGCCGTGATTCTGGAAGCTAGCTTCTTCAGCTTCAAACTCTTGATACATTTTTTTAAAATTTCCCCCCCAAAAAAAAAAGCCATGCAGAGGATTAGTCCAGGGGATAAGAGTTTCTGCAGGGTGCAGTTTTCACTGCATTCCATAACCCAGTTTTGCTTGTTTTAACAGGTTGCCAAATGTCACAAATGTTAATTCTCTTATGTGGACAGATGGTTGGTGGGGCTAAAGATAGGGCAACTTGGATGTTTACAACCAAAAACAAATTAATGTCTTTTGGACAGCAACCTGGCCTCAAAATTGCAACAGACGAAAGAGATTCTGGGAGCAGATTAAGTTGAAATTCAACTCATCTGTGCTTGCAAAGCCTTTTGAGGAAATAAAGAAACTAGAAAGTTACATTTCCCAAATCTGCAGCCATGGCAACATGACCAAAAGAAATAATTGGAATCGTTGCTTGCATCTTCAGAATTCTGCACCCCAGAACTTCAGGTTTTTTTTTTCCTTTTCTTTGCATTAAGCACAGCTAATTAAACTCAGTGTCCTGTGGCGCTTATTTCGGGGGTCAAAAGAAAGTAAGACAGGGTCTTATTTTCTTTTGACCCCCAAAATAAGTGCCACAGGACACTGAGTTTAATTAGCTGTGCTTAATGTAATGTCTTATTTTTGGGGAAACACAGTAATTTAATAATTGCAACGTAACAAATGTGACAAGGAAGGTTGTAAAATAGGCAAAACTTACTTGGCAACTGTCTTGCTTAGCAATAGCAATTTGGGGCTCATTGTGGTCGTTAGCCCAGTGTTTTAAGTTCCAAAGACAACCCAACACATGACGAGTTAGCAAAAGGTATGAACCCTTCCAATGATGCTTTCCCCCCCTAGGCTTGAAACACGTGTCCGATGAGATGAAGACCCACAAAAACCCGTTGCTGAAAAGCCAAGGGGGTCCTGTACGAACGGGACCCAAACCGTTCACAGTTGCCAAGCCTGCCTGCACAGTCAACGTTTCCTCCAAATTGCCTGCAAAGAAGGAGCCTCCCATGCTGGAGTTAGAAGGCAAGAAATGGAGAGTGGTGAGTGGGCAAGTGTTTTGCCTTGGGATGCTGATAGTTTGCAAGAGAGCCTTCTCAGTTTAAAAGAGTCTATCAGACAGGAAACCTGGGAAATCCCTTTGTGTGCATGAGAGTGTATAAATTGTGTTAATACAATTTACGGTCTTGAGGTGGTGCACCCATAACAGCAAAGGTGGCACAGTGGTTAGAGGGCAGCACTGCAAGCTACTTCAGCTGACTGCCATCTGCCAGCAATTTGGCAGTTCAAATCTCACCAGACTCAAGTTGGCTCAGCCTTTCATCCCCCTGAGGTGGGTAAAATGAGGACCCAGACTGTTGGGGGTCATTGGCTGACTCTGTAAACCGCTTAGAAAGGGCTGGAAAACACTGTGAAGCAGTATGTAAGTCTAAGTGCTATTGCTATTTCTCCCTTCCTTTCCTTGGCCCTGGTGGTGCAGTGGTTAGAATGCAGTACTGCAGGCTGACTCTGCTCACTGCCAGCAGTTCGGTTCTCACAGGGTCAAAGTTGACTCAGCCTTCCATCCTTCCGAGGTGGGTAAAATGAGGGCCCAGATTGTTGGGGGAAAGAGGCTGACTCTGTAAACAGCTTAGAGAGGGCTATAAAAGCACTATAAAGCGGTATATAAATCTAAGTGCGATTACTGTCCTTTGTTTTCAAGCCCTTGGCCTTCAAGAGGCACATTGGGTGGGGCAGCCCCCTTTCTAATAGGAGGAGGTAGAGCCAGGACAAAACCTTCCAGTACCTGGAAAGGTAACTACAGGTAGCTCTCACTTAGCAGTCGTTCAAAGTTTCAATTGACCTCTGGGTGAAAAACATCCATGGGAGGAAACAGACTCCTTTAATGATCATGGTGTTCATTTAACAACCATCGCAAAAAAAAGGGCACATTCACATAGCAAGCCACTTTATGACTACCATGATATGACTGTAATTCTGGGCTCAACTACGGTTGTAAGTCAAGGACTAACTGTAAAATTAAATATTGATTGAATTATTCTGGCCCGGATTTTGCCCATTAAGAATTACCATGAGATGTTCTGGCCCAGGCTTCTCCAGCAGCACGAAGGCGAGTCCTCGCCCCAATAAACCCTTTTTATTTAATTTACAATGAAATCCTCTCCAGCCAAGTCTTTTTTCTCCCAGTCTTTCAAGATAGTTCACAATTACCGACCTTTATCAGGCTTGGAGAGTGGCCAGGCCGATATCTTTCAGACGCCGCAATACTGGACAAGAATGCAGAAATGAACTAATTGTCTCCTGCAAGCTCCACTCCCCTTTCGCTCCTCTTTTATTCCTTGTGGGAAGGGCCATTCATTGTCCACCTGTGGCTTTACTCCCAAGTCGACCCTCGTTCTTTAGTTGTTCCCTTCATCTGCAACTCTGCGCATGTGCACACAGAGCCCTCATCAGAGCCTTCCCCAGACTCCAGGACTGGCCCATGTTCTTCCCCAACCTCCTCACTGTCTGAGTCTGCTGCCAGCTCTGCTGGCCACTGGTGGGCCACAACATGAGATAAGAACTTGGGTTCTGTGCCTCTCCCTCAGTGTGTTACTACTATCTGCAATTGAGCTAAGAGCTCTTAGCCTGATGCCCAGTTAGTCAAGTGCATGCGGTGGAGCCTCCACCAGCCTGTGGGTGGATTTTTTGTGTGTAATTCATCCTTGTTTCTGCTGCTCCTGTTAGCATCTAGAGAAGGGGAGGAATCTTGCATAATAGCAGCTGCTTGTTCCCCTTTAGGAGAACCAAGAGAATGCCTCCAACTTGGTGATCAGTGACACAGAGTTGAAGCAGGTGGTCTATGCCTACAAATGTGTGAACAGTACACTCCGTATCCAAGGCAAGATCAACTCCATCACGCTGGGTAAGGTCACACCTCTTCTTTGGGATTTTGTTGTTCAGTCACAAAGTTGTGTCCAACTCTTTGCAAACCCAGGGGCCGTAGCGTATCAGCCCCCCCTGCCTGTGTTCATTGTGTTGATGACACTATCTGAGTTACCGAATTGAGGATTAAGTGGTGGCATTAGGACCTTCTAAGATACATCTAATACTCTCTGGAGAAGAGCCTGTTGCTGGGAAAGACTGAGGGCAAAAGAAGAAGGGAAAGGCAGAGAATGAGGTGGCCGGATGGAGTCACCGAAGCAGTTGGCATGAGCTTAAATGGACTCAAGAGGATGGTAGAGGACAGCAAGGCCTGGAGGAACATTCTCCATGGGGTGGCAATGGGTCAGACACAACTTCGTAACTAACAACAATAAGTTGGATAGGAAACATAATTGCTAGGAAAAATGATTTGGAAGTCTGAGCCGTCTGGAAACAGGATAGAAAACAAAATCAACATTAAACTCTGAAGCCATTTTGGCTCCAAGTAGAGCTTGCTTTAGGGGCTGGTTCACACATGTCGATTCACGCGTATTCTTCTGTGATGAAATTAACTTCTGTAGAAAGATCTCAGATATATCAGATAGATGTACTGATTTTTTATAAGACACATCTAGAAGGCAGCATTTAAGATCAAGGACGTCCACCCTTGGCATCCTGTGGACTTCAACATCCAGAATCCCCCAGCCACCAAGGTTGGACACCCCTGATTGAGATGATTTCAGACCTGCAGGAAATTCTGACATTTTAGGCTAGGCAAAAGTTATCTGAAAGGAAGGAATGACTAACCCCTTCCATGCTGCTGACCGGAAAACTACAAGTTGTTGTTTATGGAGTCAGTAGTTGAGTTTGATTCTAAGGAGACTTCCTTACTGAAATGTATCCATGTGTGCTCAGCATTATGGTGATGGTGGTGCTTTTGGTTTTCTTTCTCTTGCATTTGATCATTGTGGGGGAAGTTTTTATATTGGATTCCCCAGGATCAGTGAACGAACAATAGATCATAGCTATGTTGAGGTTTATCTTCTTAAAGGAAACTCTCCGTGCTAGTCTCATTTCTCTCTCTGTGTGTCTCTTGCAGATAACTGTAAGAAGCTTGGGCTGGTATTTGATGATGTGGTGGGCATTGTTGAGATAATCAACAGCCGTGATATTCAAATTCAGGTAACTTCTCTGGTTCGTCTCATCTTGACAGTAACTTTCTCCCACCAGGTATCTCAAACCGTTGCCCGTGTTAGAGATGGAAATGCTGCAGCTCTCCTTCCTGCCTTTCATTTCTATCTTACATTTAGGGAAGGAGTGGTCAAGCTGTGACCCTTAGCCAAATTTCTGCAGTCCTTTAGGAATCCATAAGCTCCTTCTTGGTTTTAGGAGTCCATACACCCCTTCTTAGTTTTAGGAATTCATACGCCTCTTCTTGGTTTTAGGAATCCATATGCCTCTTTTTGGTTTTAGGAATCCATACGTCCCTTCTTGGTTTCAGGAATCCATATGCCCCTTCTTGGTTTCATGAATCCATACGCCCCTTCTTGGGAGAGTGTAAAAAGGAGGTTCAGAAGAAGAGACCAATGAATCTCAGTTTCTGGCTTTGGACTTTCTCCTCCTGCTGGTTCCTCTACTCCTGTCTGCCTTTCAGCTTCTAAATGCACCATGAGGGAAATGTGATTTCCACAGAAGAAAAAAATGCTGCTCAGTCTCACTGTAGGAGATGGAGCCCTTGGCTGTTTCTCACCAGGATCTTCTTTTTTTTTTACTAGGTAATGGGTAAAGTGCCAACCATTTCCATCAACAAGACAGACGGTTGTCAAGTCTACTTGAGCAAGAGCTCTCTAGATTGCGAGATTGTTAGTGCCAAGTCCTCGGAGATGAACGTTCTTGTTCCGACAGAGAGCGGTGACTTTGTGAGTTTTCCATATTACTCGGAAGGGGATGTTCAGTAAAGCTGAAAAGGGGTCAGAAATATAGCTAGTCCTCAACATAAGGCGGTAATGGAGCCTGCCCATTATGGTCGCATGTTGCGACGGTGCTAAAATAGATTGATCACATGCCTGACCTGATTTTGCAACCTTTTTTTGCAGCAGTCGTTAAGCAAACTCATCGTTTGCTAGCAGTAACAGCTAGTTAGGTTTAGCTATCGTAAAATGTGATCACGTGACTGCATGATGCTGCAGATAGCAATACTGCCACTTTGCTGAGCACCTGAAATTTGGTCACATGGCTAGTGGGAAAAGTACCATATTTTTTGGAGTATAAGTTGCCCCTTTTCCCCTCAAAAAAGAGGCTGAAAATCTGGGTGCGTCTTATACACTGAATACAGCATTTTTTTGCCTCCCGAAAGCCCGGCCCCTTCACCAAAATGGCAGACTCTGCAGACCTCCCAAAAGCGGCCTGGTTTTTGTGGAAACGGGCCCGTTTTTCATCCAAAAAAGGCATGCATAGCCTTTAGGAAGCTTATAGAGTACTCCTGGGGGGGGGGGGGGGGCAAAAATGAGCAAAAACCAGCTCATTTTTCACTCATTTCTGCCTTCCCAGCCCCCAGGATCTCTCTGAAAGCTTCCTAGAGGCTCTGTGTGCCCTTTTTTGGATGAAAAACAGGCCATTTTTGGGAAATCTGCAGAGTGCAAAACCTTTTTTAAAAAAATTTGCCTTGTCAAAATCTTAGTGCATCTTATATTCCGGGGAGTCTTATACTCCCAAAAATACGTTACTGGCTGTTGGAACGTTGGAACTTCCCCTTTTCAGACAGGCTGTAAATTTGAACGGTTGCTAAGTGAACAGTTGTATATCGAGGGCTACCTGTACTTCTAATAGAAACATCCCCTCTCGTGTTGAAGCAGGTGATGGTTTCAGAGAATTGCATTCCTGAGCAGATGTTCTCGGTTCTTTAACTGGGGGAACAGGTTTTCACTGGCAAAGGTCAATGCCCCCAGCTAAAGTCACGCAGCATAACTGCACCTGGTTAGTTAACTCAGTTTCTGAATGTGCAAACAGAGCGAAATGTAAAGCTAGCTAAAATTAGCTTATGGATTTAGGTTCATGCACCAGCTACCAAAAATAATGTGAGCTGAGCATGTCATGCAGTGTTGTGGCCCACCAGTGGCCAGCAGAGCTGGCAGCCGATTCGGACAGTGAGGAGGTTGAGGAGGAACAAGGGCCTCTCCTAGAGTCTGGGGAAGGCTCTGATGAGGGTTCTGTGTCGGAGGCAGAGAGGAGGCCAGAGCCCTCTGCCAGGGTCAGAAATCAGTGAGGCAGACGAACAGCTGGAGCCTGTTCCCAGTATGCGCATACTAGACGAAGCTAAACAGCTAAAGGAAAGAGTTGCTAGATGAAGGGAACAGCTAAAGAACAGAGGTAAATTTGAGAGTAAGGTCACAGATGGATGATGAATGCCCCTTCCATAGGGAATAAATGAGCGAAAGGGGAGTGGAGTTTGCAGGAGACAATTAGTTCACTTAATTGGTTTGTGACTCTCCGAGACTCCTTGCCATGTTTTGCGAATATCGGCCTGGCAGCTCTCCAAGCCAGATAAGTTCTGTGAGTGTAAATCCTCCCTTGAAAGACTCTGCTGGATGTGAATGAGCAGAATTCACAGTAAATTAATAAAAGAGATTTTTGTCGGACCAGGAGTTTGCTTCAGGCTCTTGGGAAGCCTGTCGGAACATGAAAACACTTCTGCTAGGTTAATAACTAACCTACTGCATGAACCCAGCCAAGGAGATGGAAATTAAAGAAACCAAAACCTTGACTGTCTTGAGGGTAACCATCCTCAAAATGAGTGGGGGCTGTAAAGTTCAAGAATTTCCAGCCAGAAATGGCACAGCCGGAATGTGTCTGCTTCAGGAAGGCTAGAATGAGGAGTATTCAAATCCAGTTCTTGAAAGAGAAAGGAAGTCCCTGAGTTAAGACCATCTGATTTGACGGACAACCTGTAGCTCTGATAGGCTTTTATTACCCAAAATGGCGGATGACATTGTCTTTCCTCAAACTGATGAACCAAGCTGTGTGTTTTGAGTATATAGCTTCTTTTCAGTGGCTTGTGAAAACATTGTGTGGCTTCAGCAATTTGTTAATTCAAGGAAAGAGAAGGCCATCCACCATTTTTGGTAATAGGGAATCTGTTTGCAAGTATGAGTTCCGATAGAGGAGAATATTTGTAGCTCCAGGTTAAAATGAGAGGTCCTTGGTTCTCTCCGAGTTGAGTTTTCTTGCAGACATTTCATTACCAAACTACATAACTACATCAGTTCTAGTAGGGTTTGTACTCACTTTACCTTCTAGTGGCTGGATATTATAGTCTAGTGTTGGCTAACCTTTTCCGGATCAAGTGCCAAAAGTGTGCAAATGTACGTGCGTCCCAAAATGCGATGCTTGCATGCACACCGCCCTTCACGCATGTGTGCATGCGCCCATAGAGAGGGCTTTGCATGCCACCTCTGGCACGTGTGCCATAGGTTCACCATCACGGTGATAGTCTGTGACTTATGACTTTATACAAATTCAAATTAAAGGCAGAGCTGGGAAGAGAACTCACTTAACCCGGGGACTGCCTGTACTTTGGGAGATAGGAAGATATCGTGCCAATAAGTTTCTTTGCAGTTTTATTACCAATGCAGATTAACCCCATTGATTGCTGGGGAAAATACTTGCCTTCTGTCACACTATATCATCCAATACTGTTGCTGAAGGAAGAAAATTTAGTGTTTTGGGGCTTCCCCCAAATGTCAGGTGGCTCAGCTGCTCCTCTACAATGGTGGGTTCCGGATTCCGTTTCAACCGTACCGGTTGGAACAGCCCCGGCATCACCCAGGTGGACGCGCAAGGTGCACGCATGCGTTGTACTTGCCTGCGACGCTCCAGCTGCTCGGCGGAGCATCGTGTAGGCGCCGTGCGCGGAAGTACCAAAAGCTTAAAGCAGAGGCAAGGAGCTCAGGCGGGCGGGTGGACCCTGGAACGTACCACCTGCAACCCACCACTGCTCCTCTACTATGGGAAGCGGCCTATAAATTGGATGTATTAGGAACCTTGCAAAATTATGGAAGGTGCAACCCACAGGTTGGGGGGGGGGGGGGCTATGCCCAGAGACGGAGGTGTCCTCAGCACCAGGGATGTCTTATCTTCTACACACCAATCAATGGCGTCTATGTTTTGTTTCCCCAGAACGAATTTCCTGTCCCCGAACAATTCAAGACACAGTGGAATGGGCGGAAGCTGGTCACCACGGTGACGGAAATCGCCGGATAAGACGGCCTGGTGCTTCACGACCTCCCCTTCCTCTACCATCACTGTGGAACAAAAAAAAATGCTTTCTGGGGTCTGGCTTTGAGATTCCTTGTCCCATATTTTTTCCCCCCAACTCTTAAGTCTGCTTCTGTCTTCTGAAAATCCTGCTACCCCTCCCCTCACTGAAAATACCTCAGGCTGGGATTCGGGGTAGGGTGGGCAGGTTCATTCCATCCTCTCCCTTGACTGGCAGGAAGGTGCGGCATTCACTCCCCCCTCCCCTCCCTTGGTCAAGCAACACCCGTCTTGCCCAATCGATGTAAGTGTCAAAGCAGGCAGGCACCAAGGAGTGCCTCTTAAATGAGGAACGTTGGGAGAAGGGGGTAAAGTTTCTATCAGGATATGGTACCTCCCCCCTCCCTTTGTAGTATGAAGTATGCTTGACAGGCATAAATTGAGGAAAATCCAAGGGAATTATTTTTGTTCAACTAATCTCACCAAGAGACGCTGAGAATAGCTTTGCTGGACCAAAGGCTGAAAATGGGATGTGTAACATTCCTCCTCCCTCCTGTTTCCCCCTTCCTGTGTTGTCCGTGTAAATTCTGTGTTGTGCCATGATGTAGGGGAAGGGGGGAAATTGCCTCGGGATACAGGTGCCATGAGATTGGAACAAATTCTCCTTCCTGGGCACCTGTCCAGCAGTTCAAAAGCTGCCCCCCTCCACCCCTTCCATTCAAGCCCTCCTACAAAGGGAAAATTGTACCCAAGAGGCCTCTTTTGAACAAATGAACACTGTTCAGTCTTCCAGGACAGTTTTCCCCAGAATCTGTATTGGCTTGTGTTACCCACCACCCACCCCCCGGGCAGAATTAATTCTCCATTCCAAGAGAAGTATTTAATTGTTTGTAAGCACAATTCCATGGTGGTTTGGTTCTATTGCTCGCTGGCATTGATTATATCCCCATAGCATTTGGGCAACCCCCTCTCTTTAGCTAGCTCTCCCTCTCTCCCTACTGCTCGGCAGAAAGTTTCGTGTCACACAGCACTCTGGTGATCGTGCCCAAGTTGAAGGCATGGTACTGTAATGACCCACCACAGGGAGCTGCCTGTCTAACTGTAGTAATGCAGATAGTCCCTTTCCCCCCGCCCCTCTTTTTTTGCCACGTTTTGAGTTTTCCACTTGAAAATTTAATGGAAGATATGCAACTCTTTATTTTGAAACTGTCCTGTGACTCTCACTTCTCTCCTGAGGCTTGTGGAATATAAAATAAATCTTTCTTATGTACTTAAAATTATACTGAAGATAGAATAAAGTTAATGCCAAGTTGCTCATAAAGTGTGATCTTTTACTAAGCTTGCCACAAGTGTCTTTAGAGCTGACCGCTCATCAGTGGTGGGATTCAAAAAAATTTAATACCAGTTCTGTGGGCGTGGTGTGGCTTGGTGAGCGTGGCACGGGAAGGTTACTGCAAAATCCCCATTCCCTCCCGATCAGCTGGGACTTGGGAGGCAGAGGATAGATGGGAGCAGGGCCAGTCAAAAGATGGCATTTACCAGTTCTCCAAACTATTCAAAATTTCCGCTACTGGTTCTCCAGAACTGGTCAGAACCTGCTGAATACCCCCTCTGCCGCTCATGTTACATTGTTGGTTTTCTATAATTCTCGCCAGAATACTTATCTCCTGCTCCAGGCCTTGTAGGGTTTTTAAACTGCCTGGATGAGTGTCAGGCTCAGCCCAATACTGGCTAGGGAATTCTGGGAGTTGAAGTCCAGATACTTTCAAGGTTGGAAGCACTTGGTTAGTCTCCCAACAGTGTCAAGCCAGTCCTAGCTTATGCTGTAATGCTCCGTGGAATTACAGAAAGTGCAATTGTCAAGTGATGTTCATCCATTGTATTTGAAGAGGACCTTGACATCTAATTGAGGGGATGTCAAGACTTGCGCATGAATTGGATTAGAGTGAGGGAGAGGTGCGCAGAGTCAGCCTCTCTCTCTCTTCCCAGATTCCATCTTGCTCCAAGAGCAGGACAAGAGTCAAGACAGTAGGAGATGGGCCGAGTGCAGTGATCGACCAGGGTATCTTTCGTGTCTTGCCGTGCTCCTAGCACACCACATTGTTTGCAGAGACTGCCTTCCTGACCGTTGTCCTATTCTAGTAGGTTTCATCCCCTCAGTCCGCTGGAATCTGTCTTCATAAGCTCGGGATAGACAAGTCCCTATCTCACCGAAGGTCAATGACCCAACGGTTACTCTCAATCTGGTTTGGCCAGCCTATCAAAGCTGTTGCCTGGGGTGTAGCTGCTTGCACATGCTACAGTTACTAGGAGCCACAGGAGAGAGCTGAATAACAGGTGGGCACCAAAGGTGGATGAGCCACCCCAAAAGCTGCCCTAAAAGGACACGAAGTGCCCCTATACCAGGGGGTGATACCCCTCCCTGAACACCTACACACCCAAATTGTCAAGTATAAGTACCTAGAGATGATGTGTAGGTAAGTCACTCTAGCCCAGAAGTTACCACCAATGCAATTTAAATTAAGACTTGTTTATTAGACCATGTCAAGTTGCAAAAATATTCTTGTAAACCCAAAGAAAGTATAAATTAATATGATTTCAACATCATATTTTAAACCTTCTGCCCCATTTTGGAAAATCTAACCAATGGCTTTTCTATCAGAATTCCTTCCAGCACTGACAGCCTTCCCACCCATCAAAGCTCAACAGTTTTCAGAGAAAAATCTCAGCTGCGGAAACACCTCACCCCACCATGCTTCATTCAGAATGCAGCCCCTATTTAAACCTACTCAATATCTCCATTCAGAGCAACTACAAAATGGCATTGAACAGTTCCTTTTGAATTTCTTTACACTTGACACTTCAACAAGATCACAGAAGTGGTCCCTCTGTTGAACACAACCCGTATCACACGCACCTGGTGGGAATTTCACACCGTGCGAATGGTATCAATTACACCCTCCCCCGAGCCTTGGGGACCGGCTCCATTGTGGCAATACAAATACCATGCTATCAGGTGACAGATGATTTAATATCTGCAGCAGGCAGATCCTGGAGACAAGGCCAGGTTGGGTTTTGAAAAAAATTGAAATACTTTCAGTTGAACATGACTAACTGTTAATCCTGAAACGGAACAATAGCCTAGCAAGGTTAGTAGAAAGAGCCCGTCTTTCAGGATAGCTGACTATGGGACATATCTCACCTTGCCATGGAGATCACCTCCAACCCCCAAACTCTACGCTAGAACAGCCCAACTCTCATCACCAGCATCGCTTAGATATGGCATGATGTTCTTGAAGAACCAGTCTTTGGAAAAGCGGAGATGGTCTCCTTCTGCCTGAAGGAACACCAGCTTTCCTGCTTTGTCCATTTCCTTCAGGCCCAAACGATCCTGAAAAAGGGAATGTGCCAGTTAAAGCGAGAAACATTTACCGTATTTTTCAGACTATAAGACACAAAGAGGAGTTAAAGCTCAAATGAAAGATGATACTAACTTTTTTTAAAGTTTATTTTAGAATATCTTTGTTAAAGATTTATACCCTGTATTGGTTCTGGGAAGTCAGGGGGGGGGGAAGGTTGGGGGGGGAGGGTAGGAGGAGGGAGGTAAACATTTGTAAGTTTTTTTTTCAAAAATTTTCAATAAACAAAAAAAAAAGACGCACCTTTTTCCCTCAAAAAAAGAGGCTGAAATCTGGTTGCGTCTTATACATCGAATACAGCATTTTTTGCCTCCTGAAACCCCGCCCCCTTCACCAAAATGACCTTGCATAGCTTTTAGGAGGCTTTCAGAGTGCTCCCGAGGTGAGGAGGGCAGAAATGAGTGAACAACGGGCTGTTTTTGCTCAATTCCCGCCCCTCCCCCAGCCCCCAGGAGTACTCTAAGCCTCCTAAAGGCTATGTATGCAATTTCTTTGATGAAAAACGGAGCCATTTTCACAAAAAACAGGCCATTTTTGCTCATTTTGGGGGGACACTCCCCAGGAGCACTGCAAGCCCCCTAAAGGCTATTCATGCCTCTTTTTTTGGAAAAAAAACCGGGCCATTTTTGGAAGGTTTGCAGAGTGCAAAAACTTTTTTAATTTGCCTCTTCAAAACCTTGGTGCGTCTTATACTCTGAAAAATACGGTAATCGGAAATTAAACAAGGAGACAATGGCAACATTCACACCCTAACCCAGCCAACCACATTCTGCCATAACATTTAGGGTGTAACCAAGATGCTTGGCTTAATTGAGCAATTCATTGGATTGTTCATGCTTTCTATCTTTCGTGATGGCGAACCTATGACACGTGTGCTGGAAGTGGCATGCAGAGCCATCTCTCTGGGCATAGCAGCTGTCGCCTGTTGCTCTTCTGGGTTCTTGCGTGGATGCGTGGGAGCACCGGAAACCAGAAAAGCAGCTCCCTGGCGTGCATGCACGGGCCAGTCTTCTGGTTTCCAGCTGCTTTTTGTGCATGCATGCACACCAGAAACCAGAAGGCCAGGTGACCGGCACGCTTGTACACGCTGGAAAATGGAAGCTCAGCTTCCCAATGCTCACATGGGGAGCTGCTCTTCCAGTTTCCGATGCTCCCCCGCCTGCCTGCACTCTTGTTTCAGCACTTGCTGTCGAAAAGGTTCGCTAACAGTTCCAGGGATTCTCCTGATACATTTAATAAAAATGCAGTTAAAAATGCTACATCACACACACTCACACACACACACACACACACACACACGGAACAGGCAGTGCCTCATAGAAGCAGATAGAGGTACATCCTAGAGAGGCAAGAAATGCATCAGAAAACAATGGAGATGAATGCTAGAGAGGAATATAGCTGCATACAAGGCGGACATAACACCTGTAACAGATGGGATGTTTGTTTCAAGCTAAATTGAGTTTTCAGTCATTCAAAGGAAAGAGTGCAACACTCAGGGCAATTACCTCTGTGTAGAGCGTAGTCTCTTGAAGAGGAATGGTCTCTTTAGTCTGGCCGCTCCGGTAGTAACCAAACCACTTGAAAGGAAAGAGAAGAAGAAAGCATGAAAATGTATTTATTGTGATCCCAAAGATGGTTTTTTCAAGAGACAACTGGACTTTCTGGTTTCTCTTTGAAGATGTTTTGCTTCTCATCCAAGAAGCTTCTTTATTGTGGTGGCCAATCCCTTGAAGCAGCTAAGAGGCATCCCTGTGTTTCTTCTGCTAAGGAGGACTTCTAGTGATTGGAGCTGGATTCCCAAAAGTGGGAGAGGGAGAAAAGCAATAAATCCCCTACATCCCAAAAGGGGAGACTTGCCAGAATACCATGTCTGAAAACACTGTACTCAAAAGGATCACAGGTGGTCCTTGACGTCCAACCATTCATTTGTTCAAAGCTACAACACCCCTGAGAAAAGTGACACGTGACCAGTCTTTACCCCTAATTACCATCGCAGCATCCCCATAGTCACAAATATCAAAATTTGGATACTTGGCAACCAGGATATATTATGATGGTTGCAGCTTCCCAGGGGATCACCATTTGCCATCTTCCCAGCTGGTTTCCAACAACTGAAGTCAAACTGTTGTGGCCTGCCAGCTGCCAGCAGAGCTGGTGGCAGACTCAGACGATGAGGAGGCTGGGGAGGAACTTGGGCCAATCCTGGACCCTGGGGAAGGCTCTGATAGATGCTCTGTGTCAGAAGCAGAGATAGAGCCAGGGCCATCCAACATTTCCCAGCTGCTTTCGGTGTTGTAGATAAGTGGAGAAGAACAGCTGGGGCCTGTTCCAGATGCACGTATGCGCAGAGCTGTCAAGAGGGGAGAACAACTGAGGGAAGAAAGGCACCCATGGATGCTGAATGGCCCTTCCCTGGCTGGGGAATAAATAGAAGCAAAAGGGGAGTGGTGGTTGCAGGAGACAACAGTTCGTATTTCTTTCAGAAGATTCTCTTATGTGCCTCACAGACTGCTTGCCAGGAATTAATTTACAGCTTTGTGACTGGAAGCTCTTGGTTTGGCAATTATCCAAAGACTGATAAGGTCTGTTACTGCAATTAACCCTTGGAAGGATTATTGCCTGGACTTTTCTGTGTGTGAATGCCTCAATTCACAGTAGCTAAAGAAAGAGGGTTTTTTTCGGGACAAGAAATCTGTTTCTTCGTTCTGCTAAGGCTGGGTCAGAACACAAATAAGCAAAGTCATGAATAAGCAAAGGGGAAAGTTGAATTCACTCAACAACCACCTAATTTACTTAGCAACTGGAATGATTCTCTTAACAATCCTGGCACAAAAGGTCATAAAATCAGTTGCGACTCAGTTTAACCACCACCTTGCTTAACTGGAAATTCTGGTCCAAATTGTGGTCATAATTTGAGGGCTACCTGTACGGTTTTTTGTTTTTGTTTTTGATTAAGAACTGCTTTTGGGGGGGGGGGGGGACAAGTTAAATCCTATTTTGATTTTCAGATGGGCACAACTTTTGTAGCACTGCACCCCTCTGAGCTGCTCACCTCAGAGACCGGGGGATCTACCATGGTGTCATTGAGGAACCGCACCATCACAAACTTTTTCAGGGTCATCAGGTTTTTCTTGTAAGTCTCATTGATGACCTGGACAAACAGGCAGGGAAAGATGAATTTCAAAACAGTGTTAATGGCAAAAAATAATCAGATTCTACAATACAACCAGAGGTTTGGACCAGTTATGCCCGAACCAGTAGTTCCGACCACCAGCTGGCCCCGCCTGCCCACCCCCGTGCTATTCTGTCCTATACATTTCACTCTCTGGCTCGCTCGCCCCGTCCACACAGACCAGCTGATTTTTCTTGGAGTTGAAGTCCACAAGTCTTAAAGTTGCCAATGTTGGAGAGCCTTGGTTTAGAGCACCCGAGTTTGCTTGTCTGCTAAGCTGTGGTCGGTTGATTCATTCCCAGTCACTCACTCATTTATTTTAATTATGAAACTTATATGCTGCCTGTGGCTCGTTTTCTAGCAAAGAAGCATTTTAAAATGTAACATGTGAATCGGAATAGCCTAGTCATGTTTTGCATTGGTTAGAGAGTTTGGCCTACCCGCTCCTGGTTGATGTCAGCCAAGAAGAGACTGCTTCTGCGGTATTCCTTCTCGTTCACCGGATCATGCCAGTATTGTGCCTGGACTAGGCTGTGGCAGAGAGAGAACAGGGCAAACCCCAAATCATAAAAGAGCTTTTCAATTTTCCCCATATATATCTCAATAGATGAGAGAGAGAGATGATAGATAGATAGATAGATAGATAGATAGATAGATAGATAGATAGATAGATAGATAGATAGATAGATACAGACAGACAGACAGACAGACAGACACAGACAGACAGACAGACAGACAGACAGACAATCTCCTGGAAAAGCCAAACTCACCGCTGCTGAATTGCATCTGTGTAAGCAATATCCAGCACTTTTCTCAACCAATCACAGATATGCGAGCTCTCCCCAGGGCAGTGTGGGAAACCAAACACACCTGCAGCAGGAAGAGAGACGTTTAGAAAACCCTAATAAGGGCACACCTGGAATACTGCAACCAATTTTGGTCACCATACTACAAAAAAGATGTTAAGACTTTGGAAAAAGTTCAAGTTAGCAAGGAATGGGGTTCATGAAGTCCCCATTTTTCTAGGTATGCACAATCTATCCAATACCTGGCCCAACACATTTTTCTATTCTTTCCTTTTGAAATTGTGCAGAAAATTGTGCTCTCAAGAGTTCTTTACTGGTTTCCCACCAAACATCAGCAATATAATTTCAGGAGGAGGGATCACTAAAAAAAATTAATTCAGAGTCACATGTTGTCTAATTCTGGCCTAAACACACAGAAGCTTAGAAATGAAATTACATAGATGGGAAAAATTAAATTATTGCTGTAAGGGAGTAAATTCCAAGTATTCTCTGTCAGGAATTATTTATCAGAATTACTGGACTAGAAGACCTACAAGGTCCCTCCAAACTCTGTTATTCTGTTCTGTTCTGTGTTCAGGATCTTTCAACTTAAAAAATAATAATTAAAATAGAGAAATCAGATTTTGTGTTTGCCAAGTAACGTTGAGAAATTAAAATCCAGTAAATTGAGTTTTAAATCAAAAACAGCAAGTTTGGACAAAGATCTCAGGGCCCACCCTAGTAAACCTGCAGTTCAGGTTTAACGCCCACTGGAGCAGAGTTTCTCCAGCGGAATCCCATGGGAGCTTGACAGGGATCCATGAGAGACTAAGAGGGAGGGACAGAGATAACACAGATACAGCCAGTTTTCTATCACCAGAGCTGTGCCTCTTAAGCACAAATTCTGGATTGGTGTCTTTAAAAAAAAAATAATGAACAAGTTCCACAGCCTTCAAAAATTGGGAAAACCCTGAAATAAGACTGAGAAGCTGGAAATAGGGGTTTTCTGGTAGGGTTTCAGGACTAAGAAACCTGTGAGCAACACACAGCCATCCAGACCCGCTTCCGGTACTTCTGGTAGGCCCATTTTTTGCCCTCCCCAGACTCCAGAGGCTTTCCTTGAGCCTCCAGGAGGGCGAAAACAGCCTCCCCAAGAGACCAGAAATAGACCTGTTTCTGAACTTCTGGGAGGTCCATTTTTCACCCTCACAAAGCCTTCACACTGTGCTTACCTGGCCTGGTGAACGGGCCACGTGGAGACTCCTGGGAGGGGAGGGGCAGAGTCAACCAGTCATTGTAACTACCGTATTTTCACCCATATAACCCGCGGGTTATATGCGGTTTTTACATGCACAGCGCCCCCCTGCGGGTTATATGCGTGGGCGGGGTATACGGAAGATATTTTACACGATCGGAGGCTTGCACAGGCTTCTTTCTCCGTTTCTTCCCCCACCCCGATCTCAGCTGTTTCCTTCTCCTCCGTTCCTTTCCTCTTCCCCAGCTTGCGCAGGCTTGTTTCTCCGTTTCTTCCCCCACCCCGATCTCAGCTGTTTCCTTCTCCTCCGTTCCTTTCCTCTTCCCCAGCTTGCGCAGGCTTGTTTCTCCGTTTCTTCCCCCACCCCGATCTCAGCTGTTTCCTTCTCCTCCGTTCCTTTCCTCTTCCCCAGCTTGCGCAGGCTTGTTTCTCCGTTTCTTCCCCCACCCCGATCTCAGCTGTTTCCTTCTCCTCCGTTCCTTTCCTCTTCCCCAGCTTGCGCAGGCTTGTTTCTCCGTTTCTTCCCCCCCCATCTCAGCTGTTTCCCTTCTCTCTTACTCGTCGCGGGTTATATGCGTGGGCGGGTTATATGCGTGGGCGGGGTATACGGAAGATATTTTACACGATCCGGAAAACCCGCGGGTTATATGCGTGGGCGGGTTATTTGCGTGGGCGGGTTATATGGGTGAAAATACGGTACTGGTTCAGTGAACCAAATTAAAATTAACATTCAGTTCAATCGAACTGGTCCAAACCGGCTGAATCCCACCTCTGCAAGTAGCCTGTTTTTTACCTTTTTAAAGCTATGCTCTTCTTTGAAAAAAAAGAGCTACCTTGTTGCTGACCTCCTATGGAAATCAGGTTGAACATAGGTGGAGATGGACATCTTTGCACCACCGCTCTCCTAAGGAGGGAGGAAAAAACAGATCATTACCCGAAAGACATCTTCCACCCAAGAACAAAACCCAGAATCCACCTTGTTATAATTTCAAGCTTTCTGGTACAGCATTAATCACTGGTGTTGTGTGAGTTAGGACAGGGATGGGAATTGGTTCCAGAATATCGCCCCAGGTTGGGCAGCATAAACTGTTGCTGGGTTCAGGGAATCCTGTTTGTAAAATAAGGCATGATTGACAGCATGAGCAGAAACCTGAAAGCTACAAATCATGCTTTAGAAACTACCATGGCTGGCATTAAGGTAAAGGTTCCACTCGCACATATGTGCTAGTCATTCCTGATTCTAGGGGGCGGTGCTCATCTTCGTTTCAAAGCCGAAGAGCCAGTGCTGTCCGAAGACATCTCCGTGGTCCTGTGATTGGCATGGCTAAATGCCAAAGGCGCATGAAACACTGTTACCTTCCCACCAAAGGTGGTCCCTATTTTTCTACTTGCATTTTTACGTGCTTTTGAACTGCTAGGTTGGCAGAAGCTGGGACAAGTAACAGGAGCTCATCCCGTTATCGTCACTCTGTTACGTGGCACTAGGGATTCGAACCGCTGAACTGCTGACCTTTCTGATTGACAAGCTCAGCATCTTAGCCACTGAGCCACCGCGTCCCTTGGCTGGCATTGTGGTTTGATTTAATGAGGGGAATGATCAACAGAATCCCAAACAGATCTACTCTGAGGTGTGATGGCTCTCCAAGAGATCGGTTCATCATCTGCTTCTTTTTAATGGGAGATATTAAGGCCTGAATCCAAGATTCTCAGATATGCAACTAGGAATTCTACCCCTAACCCGAGGGTATTCCATTCACTGACTTCACTCCAGGGTCTTCTGTCATTTCCTATTTGAAATACTTACAAGAACTGCCCTCCCTGTGAAAAGCCCATGGCATTGTAGCCACCTTGAAGATTAGGATCTTCAGAAAGCTGGTCACACACTTTCTTGACTTGACTGTTGACATTCATGAAGAAGCTGTTCTCCATGTCCTAAGGAAAAACAAGAGGTTGATGAAGAGTGGCTAGCCAGCTGTGCGGCCTTCAATAGGCTGGCCTTACGGATAGGGTAGGAAACCTGTTCAGAAAGGTTTGATTTCCAAAGTCCTAGAGAACAGGTCTATCAAGAGCTACCAGCCTTGATGACAAGGCGTAGTCTCCAAATACACTTCTAACACCTGGTGCATGGGAGCAATAATGGGAGAAGAGGACTGCCTTTGTCTCATATTGCTCAGCTTCCCAAATACATCTGGTGCACTACTTTAGTAGAAGAACAGAAGAAGAAGAACAGGCAGAGCTGCAGGGAGGACGGAGTTAAACATGTCATCAGTTTAGAGTCCCTGTGTTACCACAAACGTAGCAAGGCCAACCCTTTCCGAATTCAGCTGATCCTTATCTGGTGCCAATATACTGTAAGTATTGAACTTTGGTTGATCAGATTCTTGTGTATAAGCTTCAATAACCTTCTATAATGCAACTTGAAGTTCCTTTATTTATGGATACTTCTCTCTCTTGGTATGATGCTGACAGCTGGTGCACCCAATCAACTAGAGGTGCACAAACTGTTTAGAATTCAAAAGACCCCCAGCTCAAGTACAAACCAGCACATGTTCCAGCACCCTCCAGTCCCTCTGCATCCAAGACTTCGACTCTTCCTTTTAGAAAAGGTCTGAAAACATCTAATTCATATATCTCTATGCTGAAAGCATGCATAGTATGAATCCACTCACGTCAATTAAACTGTTGCCTATCTTCAGAGACAGCACATAAATTCCTGGGATTTTCTCTTCCACCATTTTTTTAATATATCCCATGCTTATGGGGTTGCAACAGCTATCTCCTATAATGTGAAAAAGAAGAGAGAGAAGTTTAGAAAATCAGAGTGTCTGTCTGTCTAGGGCTCTTAATTATTAATAGCATTAATGCATTTAGTCAATTACTGTAATAAGCATATATATGTATGTATGTATGTATGTATGTATGTATGTATGTATGTGTATATATATATATATATATATATATATATATATATATATATATATATATATATATATATATATATATATATATATATTTATCAGCACAAATACAACACAAATGTAACAAAGGCAACAGTAAAAATATTGGGTTTCTGTCTGGATGCTCTCTTGTAACGAGCCAATAGACAGAGAAAGGAAGCAGTAGGCTTCCTCCCATATTTGGGCATATATATCTCCAGTTCAGATTCTTCTAAAATTCAGTCAGATAGTTCAAATATGAAGCAGTAACATTGCTAGTTCTGAATAAACTTACTGGTTTCTTGCTACCTGTATGTATGTGTAATAAGTATGTAAGTGCAATAAATTCCATCTTAAAACAAGAGGCTATGAAAACGAAGGATGAACTTTTGAAGTATTGCTTCTTTAAAGAAATCAATGGATTCGATCTAGTCTTCATGATACCTATCTCTTCCAAATCCAGGTTGCTACATTTCTGTCCATCTCAGAACTTTTTTTTTAATTTAAAAAAAACCTAATTTCACAAAATGGCCTGGTTGTTGGACAAGCTTCTCCACACCCTGAATTTTGTCATGAAAGGGTATGAGGTGTCCTTGACACTCTCTGAGCTTGGTGGAGGTTTTGTAGATGTTTCATTACCAAACTAGGTAACAGCATCAGTGCTGGGTGCTTGCACTGACGAAATTATCTAGCTGGATAATGAAATGTCTGCAAGAAAACTACCAGGCTCAGAGAACCAAGGACCCCACAATTCAACCCTGAGCTACAAATGTTCTCTTCTAGACTATTGCAAAGAGAGCGTTGTGTATTAAAAACAAAACTAAAAGTCAAATGACTGCCTGGACCAACACAACACTTCCCAATATGAAGAAAACTCAACAGGGGTACCACAAGCACACTAAGTCCAGGTCTTAAAAGTGTTTTCAGAGAAGCAACTGGAGGGGGGAGAATAGTCTTCCTGAGAGCAGAGACTGGGACCGTGATGGTGAACTTATGGCACACGTGCAAAAGGTAGCATGCAGCTGATGGCACATAAGCCATTGCTCCAGTTCAGCTCTGTTCTACACGCGTCCGTGCCTCCCACCGGCCAGCTGGTCTTTGGGTCTCTGCCATGCATGCACGGGGCACGTATGTGTGTGTGTGGGGGGGTGTAAACCCAGTTCTTACACACGCACCCAATGATCACATGCTGGACGTTTAGCAACTGGCATGTATCCTTGCGCCCTTTGCAATGTCCTACGATCACATGAGCACAATTTATGACATGTTTTGCCAGAAACCAGCATTCCTGCAAGAAACATGCATTGCATAAACAGGGTTGCTTAACAACTGCTCTGTTTTCTTAACGTTCAGGATAATTTGCTTAACCACAACCCCCCCAAAAATCATGAAATTGAATGTGGGTTAGGTAATTAACACTCTGCATAACTATTATTCATCCAGGCTCAATTACAGTTATGAGTCAACTTGTACGCTAAAAGGAAAGGCTAACCTTCCATTTTACAATTCATAAACACTCCCACATTTCATATTTTATATGCCCCTCCCCCCAAAGATAAAGGAGTCAACTCTTTTGCTGGGAAAAACAAGAAACTGTTTTAGAAACAGGAACTTCCTTTAGTCATCATGGCTTTCGTTTTTATACCAGCCAGACAATTTCTACAACAAGAAACCTCAGCTGCTTTCATATTTCAGCCTCCAAATTCCACTATGTGATTCTTGTAACTAAAATATTTTCATAACAGAGTTAGTATTTGATTCCAACCTTGGAGGATTTGAATCTATTAAGTGCATACCACCAATATTATATATTAAGTTAGTGCTTGCCACATGAAACTGACTATTCATATCAATTCAGAAACTCCCGTGAACTCAAAGTCATTTATGTTAATTCCAAATAAATATGTAAAGGATGTTGCCACAATTAATTTTCTACCAATGAGCAATTAAGTGAGCACAAATAAATTCTTGCCGAGGCACCACCATTCTTCCACTGCTAAGCATATGGAGAGAGAAAAAAAGGAAACGGACCATTAAACCAGTGTTTTTCAACCTTGGCAACTTGAAGATGTCTGGACTTCAACTCCCAGAATTCCCCAGCCAGCATTCGCTGGCTGGGGAATTCTGGGACTTGAAGTCCAGACATCTTCAAGTTGCCAAGGTTGAAAAACACTGCATTAAACGATATGTGTCATCACGATATGTGTGCCTCTTACAGAATCACAATATATAAAATGAGTACAACAATAAAATTTAATTTCACTTTGCAAAACCCTTTTTTTCCTTTCAAGGTTGAGGAAGTGTAACTAAAAGTCACCTCCAATTTTATCACCCCAAACAAAATCATAGGAGGGAGGTTGGGTGGGTGCAACTGACTAACCTTAAACCATTCTAGAATGCCACTGCCAACGAGTTTGGGTATCTGTCCAGTACATTATGCCCAATGTTTTTACCACACACATGTGGGACTACGTGTAGGACAGGGTAGAGTGCCCTACTTTGGCCAGGGTGTCCAATGTTGACAACTTTAAAAGGGGTGGACTTCAACAGCCAGAATTCCCCAGCCAGCTATGTAGGTAGGGTCTGCTTGCCCCATAAACTACAGGTAAATCTTTGAGTTAGGATCACATTTGAACCCAAAATTTCCATTGCTAAGCGAGACTGTTGTTAAGTGAGTTTTGCCTCATTTTATGACCTTCCTTGCAGCAGTGATTAAGTGAATCCTGCAGTTGATAAGTTAGTCCCACCAGTTGTGAAGTGAATCCAGCTTCCCCGTGGACTTTGCTTGTCAGAAGGTTGCAAAAAGGGAACACATGACCCAGGGAGACTGCAACCGTCATAAATATGAACCAGTTGCCAAGTGTCTGAATTTTGATCATGTGATCGTGAGGATGCTGCGAAGGTCCTAACTTTGAAAAACAGTCATAAGCCACATTTTTCACCGCTACTGTAACTTTGAACAGTCACTAAATGAATTGCTGTAAGTCGAGGACTACCTGTAATAGGAAGAGGCTAGGGAACCCCTGAAGGAGATTAGCAGAGATGGAAAACCCACCTTCCCTGGGGAGGGGGTGTCACTCTATATCAGTGGTCACCAACTGGTGGTCCGTGAGAAAATTTTGGTGGTCCGCAGAAAAATTATTTTCATTTTTTATATTGCACTAAATACTATTCATCTTTTTTTTTAAAGTTCATATTAGTGGTCCTCGGGATTTAAAATTATGAATTTAGTGGTCCCTGAGGTCTGAAAAGTTGGTGACCCCTCCCCTATTTTGCAATAACCACGGACCCACCCACCCAATCAGATGTGCCTCCATCCTGGGGGTGTTTTGTCCAGTGGCCAAGGCGTTCAGATTTGCCTGACTGGCGCGCTAGACTTCACCAATGGTCCGATGAACAAGATTTACTGGTTCCTACTGGTTGGTTTTCGGTTTTAAAGTTGTTTTAACGGAGACCCATCCGGTGACTGCAAACGCCTGGAGGCGGCAGACCAAGATTTTATGCATAAAATTATGGCTAACGAAAGTAAGGCTTGATTATAAGGTAACCCCGACGTAGAGAAGCGTTGGAGAAGCCCCATCATCTCCAGCCTTGACTGCGAAACAGAAGCAAAACCAAGCAGATCCGGCTTCCAACCATGCTGCAGGTGGAAGGGACGAGCCCCCCCGCCCCCCGAGCCCCTTTGAATTTCCCTCTCCGCAAAAACTCGCTCACCCATGCCGTGCCAGATGACCAACGGCACCGGACCGGCAGCGGTCCCCGAGCCCCGACGGTCCAGCCCGCCCAGTAACAGGAGCCCCGCAAGCAGCAGCCTCGCGAGCGGCGCCATCCTCCAAGAATCATGTGACCCGCCGCCCGCTGGGGTATCATGTGATAGCAGCGCCGGCTTGGCCTCGAGGGGGGAGAAGAGCCTCACTTTCCCCCGAGGCACTCTGGGAGTTGTAGTTTCCAGGCTTTGCCCTGGGAAACAGCTTTTTCGTCGAATAGAATAGAGTAGAATAGAATAGAATATGGAATGAAGAATGGAATAGAATAAAACAAAATATGGAATGAGGAATGGAATGGAATGGAATATGGAATGAAGAATAGAATAGAATATGGAATGAAGAATGGAATAGAATAGAATATGGAATGAAGAATGGAATAGAATAGAATAGAATAGAATATGGAATGAAGAATAGAATAGAACAGAACAGAAAAGAAAACAACAGAAGAGAATATGGAATGAAGAATAGAACAGAACAGAATACAGAATGAAGAATAGAATAGAATAGAATCTGGGAAGACGAGGACCCTGCCCCCTGCAGATGGGCTCCGGAATCAGTGCCGCACCATGGAAAACATAGGCACGCTCACACACGCCGTACAATTACAGCCTCGGAGACTTTGTAATGGCGGGAACTTGTTCTCACTTCCCGAGCTTCTGTACAAGTTTCCCTCTGAAGCCCTCTGAGGGAGGAAGGGCCAGTTGGGAGAGGGGCTTTCGTCCTGGCTCCAGGCTATAATTGTGCGGGTGTGCGCGCACCTATGTTTTCCATGGTATGGGGCTGCAGCTGGAAGGCGAGGAATGCGAGGGGGACCATGGAGGCCTCGTCCTTCTGAAGAGGACCTGTCCCCGAAGAGAGCAGATGTGGTGGCATCAGTCTTGGGATGTTCTGCGGAGCCCCCCAGGGAAAAACGCCCCTGCCAGGTACTTTTAACCATATATTTTGGTCCTATGACAGCAGAATGCTGCAAAAAAACCATAAATGTAGGCCAGTTGTTGAGTGTTTCAAATGTGATTGGAACACTCAACAAGGTGACCACTGTATTTGTTTCTCTGTGTGTTTCTGTGTATGTGAGTGAGAGAGAGAGAGACAGACAGACAGACAGACAGACAGACAGACAGACTGACAGAGGCACGCAGAGAGAGAGAGAGAGTGACAGAGAGAGAGGGAGGGAGGGAATCGGAGAGACGGACAGACACACAGAGACAGAGAGAGAGAGACAGAGAGGGGGAGAGAAGGAGAGCGAGACAGAGAGAGTGGGAGAGAGGGAATCAGAGAGACCGACAGACACATAGAGAGAGACAGAAAGAGAAAGAAAGAAAGGAAGAAAAAAGAAAGAAAAAGAAAGTGGGAGAGAGAGAGATGAAAGAAAGAATGAAAGAATGAAAGAAAGAAAAAGAACTTATGACCACAATTGAGCCCAAAATTTTGGTTGCTAAGCAAGAGCGTCGTTAAGTGAGTTTCACCACATTTTCCCAAGTTGGCCACGCCCACCTGGTCACATGACTGCCGAGCCACTCCCACAAAACAGGCCACACCCACCTGGTCACATGACTGCCGAGCCACTCCCACAAAACAGGCCACACCTACAGAATAGGTTCCAAAAAATCTTGAAACCCACCACTGACGGGTTATTATGGCTGTGCATTCAGGCAATGATGATGATGATGGCAGCTGCGTTCAGATACCTTAACCGTGATTTAACAAGGATTAAATAAAGCCAGAATAATCCACTCTGTGTGCTGTCACTGTCCCGAAATACATTATATGAAGTACCACAATATATGAACTCGGGCAAATCAGCTTAGTAGGATAGAACTTAAGTTTAAAGGAGCTGCCACCCAACTTTGTTCAAGATGGGAGGCCATACAAATTGGGTGGGTGGGTGGATGGATGGATGGATCTCTACTTCTCTGTGTTCGTTTACAAAGAAAAGAATCAGAAGTATTCAGTTATAATATTCCAATGGAAGCATGGAATATAAGCAAGGCTATGGTTTTTCCAGTTGTAATGGATGGCTGTGAAAGTTGGACCATAAGGAAGGCTGAGCGCCAAAAAATGGAGGTCTCTGAACTCTGGTGCTGGAGAAGACTCCTGCGAGACCCTTGGACTGCAAGGTGATCCAACCGGTCAGTCCTAGAGGAGATCAACCCTGGCTGCTCTTTAGAAGGCCAGGTCCTGCAGAGGAAACTCAAATACTTTGGCCACCTAATGAGAAGGAAGGACTCCCTGGAGAAGAGCCTAATGCTGGGAAAGACTGAGGGCAAAAGAAGGGGACGGCAGAGAAGGAGATGGCTGGATGGAGTCACCGAAGCAGTCGGCGAGAGCTTAAATGGACCCTGGGGGGAAGTAGAGAACAGGAAGGTCTGGAGGAACATTATCCATGGGGTCATAATGGATCGGACACGTTTTTGCAACTAACAACAATGGAAGCATTCCAGGGAAGTTATTCTCAATTTTGGAAGCACAGAATTTCTGCTCGTTAATTGCTTGTATATATTTAGATGTGCACATAAATCCCTTCCCTGAATGGAGAACTGCTTTTTTTATATTTCATACTGAATTGGGCTACCAGATCTCTGCTCGAAATTTCAGACCGTGAAATGACAGCCAAGAATATCTATTTTCAAAGACAACTCTTTGCTGCTCTCTAGTGGCCATCTGACTTCTTTTAGTTGGGGTTCATTCCTTCTCATCCTCACACCTGCTTTAAGGTGCGTGAACTTCAACTCCCAGAATTCCCAAAGCAGTATGTCCTTGGCTGGGAAACTCTGGGAGTTGAAGTCCACATATCTTAAAGTTGCTGAAGTTGTTAGAAAGGGCTGCTAGTTTAACTTCTAGTACAGTGACGACTAACCTTTTTCTAAAGGTATGCCAAAACTGTGTGCGCGCACACTATCGTGCATGCGCCTGTGCCCACACCTGCGCATGCATGAGTAACCCCACACTTGCACATGCACGAGCGCCCCACATACAAGGGGAGGATTTTCTCTTTCTCCAGGGCTTTCCTGAAGCCTGGGGAGGGTGAAAAACAGCCCAATGACCCAACTGGAGGTTCAGGAAGGGAACAACTAAGGAATAATGGTTGACTTGGGAGTAAGGCCACAGGTGGACAGTGAATGGCCCCTCCCAGAGGAAATAAAAGAGGAGCAAAAGGGGGTGGAGTTTGCAGGAGATTATTAGTTCACTTAATTGATTCATGACTCTCCCAGACTCCTTGCCAAGTTCTGCAGATATCAGCCTGGCAACTGTCCAAGCCAGATAAGGTCTGTGACTGTAAATCCTCCCTTGAAAGACTTTGCTGGATGTGAATGAGCCGAATTCACAGTCAATTAATAAAAGGGATTTTTGTTGGGACCAGGAGTTTGCTTCATGGCCTTGGGAAGCCTCGGTCAGAACAGTGTGTTTCTGTGTGTGTGTGTGTGTGTGTGTGTGTGTGTGTGTGTGTGTGTGTGTGTGTGTGTGTGTGTTGATTCACTTAACAACTGCATCATTTAGTGATGGACGTTTCAGTCCAATCGTGTTGGATTAAGTTGAGAACTACCTGTATGTACTGAATGCCAGCATTGGGCAAATGAAGGCCATATGGAAACCTCTGTCATTTTCCATTCCTGCTTAGCCTAACAGACAATATACTTCCTTTCTTCCTAGTTGTGTACATACCCCCAGTCTTATAAACATCCTGCAGAAGCAGACAGAGGGGTTTGCTAACAGGGTGGGAAGGAGGGATGATAGTGTCCAGAGCTTTCAGCAAGGTGGTCCCAGAAGCTGTGCCCTCTTTCCTGGTAATGCTCCAACTGTTAAACCAAAAAGAAACACAAAACTGGCTGCAGAGATGTGAATACACACACAATATCCCAGAGAGGTCTGACATTACACAGTTATGCAATATTGCTGCCAAAAGTAAGCCAGATGCTTCCATAATTTCAGGGAATGTGCTAAGTACCTGGCTTGCTCTTACAATATATTAGTTAACCTCCGATTTGGCTATAGATGTTATTAGAATACAGTGTTTTCAAACTTGTCAACTTTGAGATGAGTGGACTTTAACTCCCAGAATTCCCCAGCCAGCCATGCTGGCTAAGGAATTCTGGGAATTGAAGTCCACCCAACTTAAAGTTGATGAAGTTTGACAAACACGGCTTTAACACAGGAAACACACATCTTAAAGTTGACACACACATATGTGTGAAATCCACACCTCTTAAAGTTGACAAGTTTGAAAAACACACCTTTAACACAAGGAAACAATATTTTAAACACCAGAAACACTTAAAGTCCGGGAGTAAGAGGAGCAAGGAGTCCATAAACTACTCATGTTGCTCCAACCTGTTGTCCCCATGCCAACCAAAGATGCAGTGGTGGGATTCCAAATTGTTTACTACCGGTTCTGTGGCCGTGGCTTTGTGGGCTTGGCAATGAACGGATACTGCAAAATCCCCATTCCCTCCCCACTCTCAAAACTTCTGCTACCGGTTCTCCAGAGCCTGTTCCAATTTTGTACAGTGTGTCAATTGGTTACAAAACTTTTGTGCATCCTCACCATAGTCTTCACTTACAATTTATATAGAATCTCGTATTATCAATCTAATATATATGTATACAATTATTATCATTATTAAACATTTATTTGACTATAACTATTATTACTTCATTTTATGTAAGATATACTAAATTTTGAATAAATTTATATTATCGCATTTCTTTACATCATCCTAAATCCCTCCAGTAGTAATACATCTTTATAAAATTCTCTAGCATATTTCACTTCCATATTTTTGGTCTAGCCATTGATGAGATAAATTCCATATTTTATAAGATTGTTTATCTTTGGTTACATAACTTTTGTGCATCTTCTCCACAGTCCACTTACAAATTATATAAAAATCAATATTATCAATCTAGTATATATGTATACATTATTATCATGTTAATCATTTGTTCGATTAACTATTATTACTTCATTTTATGCAAAATATTCTAAATTTAAATAAATTCAAATTAATTTTTATTATAACATTTCATTACATCATCCTGTATCCATCCAATAGTAGTACAATCTTTTATTAAGGTCAATCTTCTTGATGTAGTAATTTACTTCCTTGATGATTTCCTGATAGTGGGCATTGCTGTAAGGAGACTCTGTGGAATCCATCTTGTTTACTCCAATGATTAGTTGTTTCTCCCCTAAGATGTAGGGCAAGAGGGCATGTTCTCGCATTTGCCCATTTTTGAAGATGCCTGCTTCACATTTACCTACACCAATAGCCCCAATCAGATTAGCACCCACCCCTCTCCTGGAAGAATGAAATATTCTAGGAAATATTAAAAAGGCAGGCATATTTCCTTGGATGAGAAAAATAGAAACATGTTTTTAAAGACAAAGATCAGTTCCCAGCAGCTCCCTGCCCCCAGCAGATATTTGGTGCCCATTGACCAGGACTGGGACAACCTATCTACAAGACAATTAGACCTTCAGCTCCAGGGTGATGGGATTAAGACATGACCCTCCAGGACATAATAGGATTATCTATCAGCAGACAGAGCTCACCACATGGCACAATCAAGCCCCTTCATTGCATCACCCAGCAAGGTTCAACCAAACTTATCTCAGACAACCTCAGCTATGACCTCTGCATAGCCCCCTGGGAGTCTGACAACCAATAGAATACATTTCTTGCACCAGAACAGGCAGCTCAAGGGCAAGGCATAAATACTTCTCTGTCTCTCAACTCCATGTGTTCAGCTGCCCAGGAGCTTAAACCCATGTGGTCCTGTTCATCAATAAACCATCTTTCCAATCAGCCTCCATGTTTCCAGTATCTTTCTCCCCACTTGGAACTGAACCCAGATGGATATTTCTTCCAACAAGAGAAACACCAAATCCAGATGATTTGCATTGGCCCCCAGGGTCCTTTTTCTTCTTCTTGGCAATAGGAAAGAAACGGTTTACATTTTCTTCTTATGTTCTTGGCTGACAGTCCTGCTGTTGTCTGTGGTCTCCTATCCAAATATTACCTAGATAGATTCAATTTTGTTTAGTTTCCAAGGCCAGCTAAGGTCTGCTACCTCCTCAGACAATGTACATTTAATTAAGCTTATTTCAGTTCCATGTATGCAATTCAGTTTTGCTTCCAATCCATTTAGGTGATCCTAGCCATCTTTTCTGAATTGGATTTCAAACCTTATGTTTTCTCCTGGCTTCTCACCAAAGTTCAAACTCTGGCTGAACCTTTCAAGACAGACCAGACAAGAAGGAGAATCTTATATACACAAAAAGGGAGAGAGACACTAATTCACACCATGGGAGAATGAGTGAGGAAGGTGATGGAGTTGGTGGAGATGGCAAAACTGACTGGTTTAATTTAAAAAAAAAGAGTAGAATAGAATAACAAAGTTAGAAGGGACCTTGGAGGTCTTCTAGTCCAACCCCCTGCTTAGGCAGGAAACCCTACACCACTTCAGACAAATGGTTATCCAACATCTTCTTAAAAACTTCCATTGTTGGAGCATTCACAACTTCTGGAGGCAAGTTATTCCACTGATTAATTCTTCTGATTGTCAGGAAATTTCTCCTCAGTTCTAAGTTGCTTCTTTCCTTGATTAGTTTCCACCCATTGCTTCTTGTCCTGCCCTCAGGTGCTTTGGAGAATAGTTTGACTCAGGGGAGGGTTGCTGTTGGTTTTACTACCGGTACGCAACCTGCCCATGCATATGCTATTCAATGTAAATTGTTCTGGGCGCAGTCACTAAAATCCAAAATGGCGACAGCCTAGCAGCAGAGAAGGAACCGGTTAGGGGGCGTGTCAGGCCTGGGTCGCTGCCGGTTCTGTGACCCAGGGCTGAATTCCACTACCAGTTTGGCCGAACCGGGCTGAACCGGCAGCAACCCACCTCTGGCTGATTCCCTCTTCTTTGTGGCAGCCGCGGAGATATTGGAAGACTGCTATCATGTCTCCCCTAGTCCTTCTTTTCATTTAACTAGACATACCCAGTTCCTGCAACCGTTCTTCGTATGTTTCAGCCTCCAGTCTACTTTATCATTTTTGTCTCTACTTATAAGTCCTTCTGGATTTTTTTACTCAAAAAACCTGAAACTTTTGACTTTACGTTTTGATGATTAGAATTATTTTGTGATTTTTAGAAATGGCTCAAAATATTGTAAAATATAAAGCAAAAGATTGATGTTGCATTCATTTTGTAACTTAGTGGGTTGTACTCAACACTTTCCCCATCATCTAAACAACCTTGCAGCTAGCTAACCAGGCTAAGAATGAGATTCTAGAGAAGGAAGAATGTTAAAGCAATAGAAGCCCAGAAGCTTCTGGATTCCTCTGGGATATTCTGTCCACTGAAACCATAAAGACTAAAGCCATCTGCTGTGACAAAGTTCATATGGACTAGTGACCCAATGTGTATGGTCTTGGGGGGGGACGGACAAAATTAATTAACTGCTTCATTCAGGAAAGGCTGGTTGATCCCAGAGCACAACATGAAGTGATGTGTGGCTCTCATGAAAGCCACAATTTACTCCACATGCTAAACCAAGCCAAACTGGAAGGAGTGCAGGATGGCTTAGTGTAACAGGTGAAGTCAGTTTCTTGGTTAAAATGGAGACAACCTTGCCCATTTCCTGACGGTTGAAGTGGAATGTTTGCTCCTTAAAATTCTCAAGGGTTGGAGCGAGCATGTCTGTTGAAAACAGACAGTTGGTGTGGCAGTTGGTGTAGAGGGGCTGCTGTGCCTTAAAACACATTGGATTTTGGAAAGACAAATCACCTGCCCAAGAGGATCTAGACTGATCTAGAGAGCCAAAGAACCCACGATCTGGAGCAACCTCCCATCTATAGGAATAAGTACATTAATAGGTGTTAATAACCTCCCATTTTTTAATTATTGTCTTACAAGATAACATCCTTATCACACTTCAGGATGAGAACTAAAACACAGACTAAAGAATCCAGTTGATTTAGTGTTTTAAGCCTTGGAACTTGTAAGCACTTAATATAATTAGACTTAGCAAAGCTCCTGGCTGTATGGCAAATTGTTATTATCAATATCAACCTAATTTATCTTGCAACTTCCCAGAAGCTGAAAGTATGTGCAAAGACCAAAAGAACGGTCTCCCATAGTAACAATATTGATAAAAAGAGTATGAGGACCATGAAAACAATTAAAGTTCAACTTATATAGAGTCCATTCTAGAATAGAGAATCACTTGAAATGATTCTAAATTACAAAGGAGGCCAAACAGGAAGACATTTGTGGATCTTATAGTAGGTATCTATACACGGGTTTGTTTTTTTACCCCAGATGCTGACAGGGGCCCCATAGGGGGTCAAAATAGTCAAGAAAGTGGTTGTTTGAGGAACAAAGATGATTAGGGGATTGGAGGCTAAAACATAGGAAGAACGATTGCAGGAACTGGGTATGTCTAGTTTAATGAAAAGAAGGACTAGGAGAGACATGATAGCAGTGTTCCAATATCTCAGGGGTTGCCACAAAGAAGAGGGAGTCAAATTATTCTCCAAGGCACCTGAGGGTAGAACAAGAAGCAATGGGTGGAAACTAATCAAGGAGAGAAGCAACTTAGAACTGAGGAGAAATTTCCTGACAGTTAGAACAATTAATCAGTGGAACAGCTTGCCTCCAGTTGTGAATGCCCCAACGCTGCAAGTCTTTAAGATGTTGGATAGCCATTTGTCTGAAGTGGTGTAGGGTTTCCTGCCTAGGCAGGGGGTTGGACTAGAAGACCTCCAAGGTCCCTTACAACTCTGCTATTGTATTGTATTGTATTGTTTGTGTATTCAAAGTACAACATACACACAACCCAGGAGTAGGTTCCGGCAGGCACAACTGCCGCGCGCTTGATGCATGCACACAGCTATTGAAATTGTTCTGCGCATGTGCATAACTAAAATACAAGATGGAGGCACCTATGGCGCCACCCAGAGAACTGGTTCAGTTCGGACCACTACTGGTTTGGCTCAACCAGTCCAAACTGGTATGAACCCACCACTTTAAATGTGGATCACAACAAAGTAAAGTTAACATATAAATTACATAACCACAGCTGCCATCTTAGTTTTCTCTAGGTGGTTTGAAGATTACAGTGGAATTTGAAATCATTCTTATAAATAAAGGCAACATTAAGCTATTAGTCCAGGCCAGGGGTGAAATCAACTTACCTTCGCTACCGGTTCGCAAATGTGAGAGTGTATGCTCTTCTCACACTGGCTTTGTATCGGGCAATTCTGTTCCTCCCAAATTATACAAGTTCTAGTCTCATTTTCCTCCCTTTGTCCTCCTCCCCACCCTGATCAGGAAGGACCAGAAGATGGAGAAGATGCTTCAGGATAAGAACCGAGGGAAAACATGTAGCAAGGTCCCAGAGATGAAAGAATATGGCGGTCAAGCTCCATTGCTTCCAGCTCAAATGCCTAATGATGGGAATTGGCACAGTCCTAAGATGCCTACAACCTCAAAGCCAGACCATTTAGAGTATTCTCACACTCCAGTTCCTTGGTCCAAACGCAAGTTCAGCCACAAGCCTATGGGTATGTATCTCCTGCTTTGGTTTCTTTCTTTCCTTTCTTTCCTTTTCTTTTTCTTTTCTTTCCTTTCTTTCCTTTCTTTCTCTTTCTTGCCTTCTTTCCTTCCTTCCCTTCCTTTCCCCTCTTCCTCCCTCTCTCTCTCTCTCCCACCCACACAAACTAGATTTAAGCTTTTCTGGAGCTTGATGTTTCTGCTTTTTTTCCCCTTGAGCATGTCCATTTCTTGTCCATCTTAATGGATTTGATCAGTCAGGCCCAAACAACCAATAAAGACACCTGGTGATTCTTCCAAGCTGAATTCTTTATTGTTTCCTATAGACAAAATGTCGCCAAACAGGTTCTGACCAGTTCTGGAGAACCAGTAGCAGAAATTTTGAGTAGTTCGGAGAACCGGTAAATACCACTTCTGACTTGCCCCATCTATTCTCTGCCTCTCGAGTCCCAGCTGATCGGAACGAAATGGGGATTTTGCAGTAACCTTCCCCTGCTACACTCACCAAGCTATGCCCATCAAGTCATGCCATGGCCCCCACAGAACGAGTAGTAACAAAATTTGAATCCCACCATTGCGTCAAAGGCAATTCCAATTCTACTTGGAAGACTATCTGTCTGCACTTTCTCTCCATCACCCAGGCAGGTGAAGCCAAACCTAAAATGGACTACTCATCTGCAAGGATGGCCTCATTGCAAGGGTGCTGATCCGGTGGCACACGGGCTTGGATCTCTCCATCGTCGTGGGAAGAGTGAAATGGGAAACCTATCTGTGCCATAATTCTCACCATTTTTATTCCAGCAGGTGAAGGAAGGAAGCTTTCTCTCACCACCTCCACCAAACGATCAGAAAGACTAGCAGCCTTGGCAGCCACAGCTGTGAAAACCGGAGGCCACCAAGCGCAGCAGGCTGAAGATATTGTGCAGGTGAAGAAGGCCAAGACTTTGCACCCAGGGCAAGCAGATAAAGTCGAAGCAGTGGATGTTCTTGAGAACTTCATAGCCCACTTTCTCACTTACCTGCATGAAGGTCCAGACAGCCCTGACTTCAGGGATACCAGAGAACTGATCCCAGGAGATAATCATGCATACGAACAGGTATGGACAGCAGCTATCAATGAAGTAATAGAAAAACTCTGGCTAAATTTACCGCAGTGTTTTCCAGATGTGTGAGCTTCCATTCCCAGAATTCTTCACAATGGCCATTCTGGCTGGAGAATCCTGGAAGTTGAAATCCACCAATCTGGAAGTTACTCAAGTTGGAAAACACTGGAATAGCAATAGCACTTAGACCTATATATCACTTCATGGTGCTTTTACAGCCCTCTCTAAGCAGTTTTACAGAGTCAGCCTCTTGCCCCCAACAATCTACGTCCTCATTTCACCCACATCAGAAGAATGGAAGGCAGAGTCAACCCTGAGCCTGGTGAGATTTGAACTGCCAAACTGCTGGCAGCCAGTGATCAGCAGAAGTAGCCTGCAGTTCTGCACCCTAACCACTACGCCACTGAAGAATAGAGCTGGAGCCATCCATACAGGTGGTAAAAAAAAAGCAAGATGGCAGCCATGCCTAGGTGACCAAAGTCCTACCTCCTGTTAGATGCACAGACATGGGTAAAAAAGAGATGGTGCTTCAATTGAAGAAGCATGGTAGACAACTTGACTTTTTGATTTAGGGAAAAAAATGATTAAATGCCTAAGAAGGAATCATGTTAAGTTTACCTAATCTAAATAAGAGATCTTCTCTGAATTATTTGGTTTGCCTTTAGTTCTTACATCCAGATCAGTTTGAGGTCCTCCTGACCATCCCCCTTCCGGATTGCACCCAATACATGGAAGTAGAAGGCTACAGAGGCCTCTTCTACACCTTGTCCCTCTTGAAGAAGTCCCATGGCTTCCCAGCAACTTTCCTCCTGGAAGATGGAAAAACCATCTCCCCAAGGAACATCACGGATGAATTCTGGAAGCAGGTCAATGCGTTCATCGATGTCATTTATTCAGGTAGATTTCCAGGTGGGACACCAAAGGGAATACAGGTAGTCCTCGACTTACGACCACAACCAAGCCCCAAATTTCTGTTGCTAAGGTCACAAGTACCCCCACATAGGTCCATTGTAACTTCAAAGCAACTGGTCATAAGTCGAAGGCTACCTGCCTTGGGGAGGTATATAGGAGGAAATGAGAAGGAAGCAGCAGTAATGACTTTCCTTCCATATTCCATCTTACATCGCATTCACACTCTGCCAGGCTTCCAAATAGCATCCTCAATCCAATAAGAGCCTGAGGCTAGAGATTCCTCAAAGTTCCAATTTATCAGAAAAGCCATGTTGGCACATCTGGAAAAAGCTGAATCTGAAAGCTTCCAGGTTTTTCCCACCCAGTTGAAAATTCAAGATCCTGCCCCTATACCCACAAGTCCATCACATGGTCCAATCTTTCAATGCCACGAAGACAGATTCTACCCATCCAGTTCTGGCCAGGTGCAGAGACAAAGATGACATTGACTTTCTGAGAAGGAATGTTATTATGGCTACACATCTCTCATGCTCCATACAATCCCCACCCCCTCCATTTCCCACAGTAGAATATGTTTGAATATGTGGCAGGCTGCAGGCCCTATACAAAGATGGCTTCCAAGCCTGACACAAACTTTATCTGGGGCAGAGACCCTTCTATTTTGCCCCGTTTGCAATCTCTTGGGGGATGCTGTCATATTCACCTGATGAACTATCCGTCTGCTGTGTCAGTGCCTTTCCCAGGTTGGCAGATGAGGCTGGAGAAAAAGAAGCCCAATTGTCCCATGATTAACCTGGTCGTGCTAGATGACCGAAGTGCCAAGTTCATGATCGTGAACCTTGTCCTTCTTCTGGAATTCACTGGCCAGTGGCCAGGTGCAAAACAGGCCGGAGAACTGTTGGAGGACAACCTTGTCACAGATCTGATGGAGAAGTTTTATTTTGTTGCCGAACAGTGTCCAGGGAGACGTAATAAAGGTAAGGAATCCCTGGGACCCGAGCTGGTGCTCAGCAAAGATTTTTGTTTTCATCCAGTAAAACAGTTACTAAAAAATGTTGCTAGCTCGTAAAAAGAGAGGGGGGGGGAGTGCATATAATCATCAATGTACAATCACAATTGAGCCCAAATTTTCTGTTGTTAAGCAAGTTTTGGCCCATTTTATGACTTTTCTTGTCACTATTATTAAGTGAACCACAGCAGCTGTTTAAGTTAGTAGCACAGTTGTAAAATGAATCTGGCTTCCCCATTGAAGGTCACAAAATGTGATTGCATGACCTAGAATGCCACAATGGTCACAAATATGAGTCACTTGCCAAGCATCTGAATTTTGATCATGAAGCTGCAACGGATGTGTGAAAAATGGTCATTTAAACTTTGAAACGGTCTCTAAATGAATGGTGGTAAGTTGAAGGCTATCTGTACTGAGAAACTTATTTCTCTTTTAGTAACTCTCTTAATGTTTTATCCCAAATCTAGAATATCGATCTCATTCTTGTATATACAGATAATCCTTGACTTATGATCAGCGGTGGGGTTCACTTAGGTTTACCACAGGTTTGCAACTGTGAGCATGTGCACACACATGCGCCTTCCATGCATGCATGCAGCCTTCCATGCATGTGCTTTGCTCTTCCGCAGCATGCACACATGTATGCGGCATCAAAAATGAGGCTACATAGGACCACCTGCAGTTCGGTGCTGGTTCAGGTGAACTGGTCAAACTGGCTGAATACCACCTCTGTTTATGACCAGTTGCTTAGCAACCGTTCAAAGTTATGATGGAACCTCTGCTTATGAACTAGTTGCTTAGCAACCATTCAAAGTTATGATGGAACCTCTGCTTATGAACCAGTTGCTTAGCAACCATTCAAAGTTATGATGGACCTATGACCTGGTTTCAAAGTTCCAAATTGGCCCTTCCCTTCCATGGCCACGTGTATTTTGGGCAATCAGAAGCTGACCTGAATTTTGGCTGTTTGAAGCACCCCACAGTCACATTAATGCAATTTACAGATGTCAGCACCTGTCCGTCTCTCCCCCCTTATATTCGATATATCTATTTCAGAAACATGGAGAATTTCCTTCTCTCACATGGAAAAAGAGATTTTGCACCACCACAGCAGTTCTCCAGCATGCTACAGACACCATGAGCCAAAATGCTGCAGGTGCGTGTGTCTAGATTGCCTTACAGAGTCTAAGTTGGCCTGAATTTGCTGAAGGTACCTTTGAGTCAGACCAAAAAATATATTTTAATTGCATCACCCTGATGGGATGATGGTCAAGCTCACTCTTTCCCAACCTGGCATCTTTCAGAGGTGCTATCCCGTTTCTCAGAATCCCTAGCATTCTGGTCACAATATAAAAGAGAGGTTGAGAGACTCTGGAAAGAGTGCAGAGAAGAGCAACAAAGACCATTAGGGGACTGGAGGCCAAAACATAGGAAGAACGATTGCAGGAACTGGGTATGTCTAGTTTAATGAAAACTAGACTAGGAGAGACATGATAGCATGTTCCAATATCTCAGGGGTTGCCACAAAGAAGAGGGAGTCAAACTATTCTCCAAGGCACCTGAGGGTAGAACAAGAAGCAATGGGTGGAAACTAATCAAGGAGAGAAAGAACTTAGGAGAAATTTCCTGACAGTTAGAACAATTAATCAGTGGAACAACTTGCCTCCAGAAGTTGTAAATGCTCCAACACTGGAGGTTTTTAAGAAGATGTTGGAAAAACATTTGTCTGAAGTGGTGTAGGGTTTCCTGCCTAAGCAGGGAGTTGAAGACCTCTAAGGTCCCTTCCAACTGTCATTCTAGAGGAGCATTAGATTAGAAGAAGCTAAAACAGGGGTCACCAACCTTTCGGACCTCAGGGAACACTAAATTCATAATTTTAAATCCCAGACCACTAATATGATCTTCCTAATGAGTGGCTGGGTGGGCATGGCTAGGTGGTTATGTGACTGGGTGGGCGTGGCCAACTCGATGTAACACACATCGAGGGGCACCTCGACAGTCTCTACTCGCTCCTCCCCTCCCACCCACTCCTCGCCTGCCTGCCTGGGCTCCTTAGGGCCCGAAGAGGAAGCAGTTGTTGGAGCTAAGCAGCCACCAGGAGAAAGACTTGGCAAAACAGCTGACTCAGTTCAAATTGCATCTGACCGAGAAGGAGGCTCAGCAGAAGCAGCTCTCTCAGGACTACGAGCTTAGAATTTCTAAGCAGAGGAAAGACCTGTGGGAGTGCAAGGCCAGATACCCGTGTAGGCTCACTGGGCTGAGATGGTCAGCCAGTTCCAGATCATGATGCAGTCCCACTGAAATGAGGCCCTCTGGCTCTTCGCCACCAGTGGCGCTTCCCTTCAGCTTTTGCCCAAAGCCCTGCACCAGGAGGCCAAAGCAGACCCCAAGTCAGAATTTCTGCGCCCCCTCCAACCCACATAAAAAGACCCAGAAGGGGAGACTCTCTGCAGCAACACAAGCATTCATTGCACTTATCCAGCTCAGGGGCCATAGTTTGAGGACCCCTGATTTAGTGCAATACAAAAAATGCAAATAATTTTCCTGCGAACCGCAAAAATGTCCTCGTGGACCACTGCTGTGCTAAAAGACATCTTGCAGCCCTTGTAACAATGAATCATTGTGACATCCCAACTCCCAAATCACCCTGATCGTTCATGAAGGTCAGGACTAGAATTAGGCTCGAATTGTGATGTTTTCTTTTTTCTTCTTCTTAATGTTCCAGGAACGATTGTCTGAAGATGCTACACGATCTGGCGGATTCTCTTAAGATGGATCACCCCCTGATGTTGTCTCCTCTGAGTCCTTACCACATCCAGACGTCCTTTCTGCACACTCTCTGGAAGTGGAAGGCTAACGCCGACTGGAAACCTTCGGACGTCGCTTACTGCTTTAAGAGAGTCCTGGGCAACTTCATTCAGGAGGCAGCCTCTGCTCACCTGAGTCATTTCTTTCTCCCTACATGCAATCTGTTTGCGGCAAAGCTCTTCCCGCCCACTAAACTGAAGTTCTTGTGCTCTCATCTTAGGGAGAAAGAAGCCACTGCCAAGACATCCCACCCGAAAGGTTATCCAGAAAAGTTCTGACATGATGCAGCCGCACTGGGATGCTGTCTGTTGTTCTCCCGAATGTGGCAGTTTAACTCAAAGATCCCCGCAGTTCCACTGAGCAAAAAAAAAAAGCCAGGCACCTTCTTTATTAGTGACCAAGTTATTTAAGCCAATCCAGGTGATTCACAGGTTTTGCAATTGCAGCAGGTCCTAAGAAGGATTCTTTATGGACTTTCAGAGCAGGGGTCTCCAACCTTGGCAACTTTAAGACTTGCGGACTTCAACTCACAGAATTTCTCAGCCAGCAAAGCTGGCTGAGGAATTCTGTGAGTTGAAGTCCGCAAGTCTTAAAGTTGCCAAGGTTGGAGACCCCTGTTCCAGAGGGCAAGTCTCAGCATTCTCAGTCCTTCTTGTAAAATCTAACACTCATCAATCTAAAATGACTAACACCCATCCCACAAAACGCCAAATATTATATCTCCAGTGATGAAGTCAGGCAATCTCTTTGGGTATTTTGAATCGCTTTTTCCCATCAGTTATGATGGCTGCCCATTTTGCAAAGTGGCTGATGAGAGTGGAACTCAAAGGTGGAAAGGACTGTTGGCAGATCTTCCCATTACAGTTTGATTTATAAAAATAAGACAAAACATACTTTGAGACTCAGGGGAAAACCTATTCCAGGATAAGGCACCGATTCATTATTCTTAGCCTGATTAGCAGCTGGGAACTCATTTTGTTCTCCCTTGAAATAGAAGTTGCTGCAAAGGAATATCAATGCACATTCTTGATGTTCCAAGACGCACTCCCAAAATTCTCTGCTAGCTCAAGGGGTGCCAGTCTAGAGTTTGTATTTCTTTTGAATCTTGAATTTTTAAGCTGAGCAACTTTTTACAAGGGCGGGAGCACACTGTAAATTCAACTGGCTTTACCCCATCACCATCACCACCACCTGTATCAATACCAACAGCAAGATTCGCAAATGTGTGAATGGCTGGCTGAGGAATTCTGGAGTTGAAGTCCACACGTCCTAAAGTTACCAAGTTTGGAGTTCAGATCCTTGTTTCTTTTGTTCGTTTGTTTGTTTTCCTGGTTTGGTGGAATAGCCAAGTTAATGAGAGGCACAGAGTTTGCTTTTCATGTTCTTGTTGTGGTTTTCGATGTGGATTGCTGCAGTAGTTTTTGTGTTCTGAAGAAATCTGTTCCATTCTTCCCTCCCGTCTGAAAATATACTTTTTTTCTCCCAAAAAACTGAACTGGCAGTTGCGTTTTTGTCCATTGCAAACTTTCTATCAAAACGTTCCAACAGATGTAAATTGCTCATTGTTTCCTTTTTCTTCTTTTCTCCTATCAAATTGGTCTGCTAACCTTCTGGAGGATTGAGAGGCAACACCTGGGGTAGTGCAAAAGTGTGCAGGTGGATTTTTCCCCCCTACCCAGTTTGATGGAGGTTGAAAAACAAAGCTGAGCATTCTCACTTTCAAAAAAATGCCCAAATGCACTGTTGAGATGTTAGCCATCTCTGGGTAGCAAGAAATGATTTAGACCGGAAAATAGTGCCCAGCTCAAGATCATCCAATGAGTTTCATAGCAGCTCCAGTCAAAAAACAGGAAAAACAAGATAATTTTAGCATTATAGCTCACCAATTTCTTCTTTCTCAACTTTGACAACTTTAGAATAGAATAGAACAACAGAGTTGGGAAGGGACCTTGGAGGTCTTCTAGTCCAACCCCCTGCTTAGGCAGGAAACCCTACACCACTTCAGACAAATGCTTATCCAATATCTTCTTAAAAACTGGATGGAGTTCGACTCCCAGAATTCCCCAGCCAGTAATACATCCCCATCCCCACCCCATTGTAATGGCCCATGCTAGCTGAAGGACTTTTGAGAGTTGAAGTCCACACAGTTTAAATTCGCCACGGTTGAGCTTGCTACCCGGCTTTAAATGACGGGTAGGGTAACCGCGCTTCCTCCGTGCCTTCAGAGGGCAGTGCGGCGCCCTCGGTCTCTCCATGGAGCCTCTCTGTAGGAAATCACTGATTGACTCGGGCTCTATCGTAATTCTGCGCGACCGGCCGCGTTAAGATCCTCTTCCGGAGGCCTTGCTCCCTTTTCCACGCCTCCAAAATGGCGGTGAGTAGTCCTTCTGCCCCAGTGGCTCCGTGGGTCGCCTTAAATCCATCTCCATCCTCGTGGATCCGAGGTCTTTCGGCCAAGGGTTTGGGCCAGTGGGTCGGGGAAGGGTCGGGGCCTCCTTGGAGGCGATTATGGGAAGCGGTCAACGGAAATTCCTGCGCGAATGAAACGGTGTAGAAAACCTACCGGCCCTTTAGTTGAGCGCAGCCTCTGCTCCATGCCGGCTAAAGCTTTAATTCCCCATCTCGGCCTTTCTGTGAAGTTTATCCCCCACGAAAAACCGGCGTCTTCCTCGTCCCAAAACTGCTGGGCCCAGCTGTGCTTTTTTTTCCTGCTAAAGGACAACTATGGTTGGGTTCCTACGACATGTTGGTTGTGGTGGTTGTTGGTTGCGAAGTCGTGTCCGACCCATCGCGACCCCATGGAGAACGTTCCTCCAGGCTTTCCTATCCTCTGGAGTCCATTTAAACTCACGCCTACTGCTTAAGTGACTCCAGCCAGCCACCTCATTCTCTCCCATTCTTTTGCCGTCAATCGTTCCCATCACGAGGCTCTTCTCCAGGGAGTCCGTCCTTCTCATTAGGTGGCCAAAGAAGTACTTTAAGACTCAAGTAGTTTCCTCTTCAGGATCTGGCCTTCTAAAGAGCAGTCAGGGTTGATCTCCTCTAGGACTGACCGGTTGGATCGCCTTGCAGTCCCTGGGACTCGCAAACACCAGAGTTCAAAGGCTTCCGTTCTTTGGTGCTCAGCCTTTCTTATGATCCAACCTTCACGGCCATACATTGCAACTAAGAAAACCAGAGCCTTGACTATACACACTTTTGTTGGCAGGATGACGTCTCTGCTTTTTAGTACGCTGTCTAGATTTGCCACAGCTTTCCTCCCCAGGAAGGAGGAACTCAAGTTTATTTTAATCGGGATATATGTGTGTCTTTCTTGGTAGCAATGCAGGTTAGGTGAATTCTCAGGAGCTTTGCTTAGGTGATGTAGTGGATTGTGTATGAAAGTCCAAAAAATGTGTGTATTCAGTAAAGGTTGTGTGAACAAGAGTTTGCCTTTATATGATCGGCTGGTGGCTAATTCCCATGTTGCTCCTCATTGACTCCTTGATGATAATCGAAAATGCACATTTTATTTTCATGCCTCGGGAAAGTGTCGTTCCTTAAATTAAATCTCAAATGGCCATCCGTGATGGTATAGCCACAGCACGAATTGCCCACTGCCCCGGTAACTATAATTTCTGTCTGATGTTAGGAGTATTATTAATTCTGTGCTCCACAAAAACTTTAATGTCAACAGTGTAGAAATGCAATTTAAAAATCTGCTAGGGTAAGAGCTAGCCCAACTCTAATAACATAAGGCGCTACAGTTCTGGTTTCTAAATATAATTAATAAAAGGTGCTGGATAAGGAGGAGAGAAATATAGGGGCACCCTGAACAAAAGACCATATGTTTTGTTTCTGTGCTGTTCGTAATTGCGTGATGTCACTTTTTAATGTGAAGCAGATGTGGAGGGCGTTGAAATTAATATTTCAAGAGCTCAAACTTTTTAATCTGCTTCCTTTAGTGCAAACTCTGGTTAGCAGTTCTCCAAGCAGGACCACTTACTAACTTAAGAGATGCTACAGGTAATCCCTGACAACTGAGCCCAAAATTCCTGTTGCTAAGTGAGACATGTTAAGTTAGTTTTGCCCCATTTTACGACCTTTCTTGCCACAGTTGTTAAGTGAGTCACTTCAGTTTAGTTAGTGACAAGGTTGTTAAATGAATCTGGATCCCTCATTGACTTTGTCAGAAGGTCACAAAAGGATGACATGACCTTGGGACACTGCAACCGTCATAAGTATGAGTCAGTTGCCAAGCATCTGAATTTTGATCATGTGTCCATGGGGATACTGCAGTATTTGTAGGTGTGAAAAATGGTCATAAGTCATTTTATTCATTGTGGTTTGGTCACTAAACAAACTGTTGTAAGTCGAGGGCTAGCTGTACTTTTTAAAGCTGAGGGTGTCAGTAATTGAACTCAGAGCTTTGTGCATCCAAAACAAGCCTTCTGTAACTGAGTTATAATCACCCTATCAATCCATTCAAGTATGAGCTAATGAAGTTTTTTTTATTTTTGAAGAATATAATAGTGCTAATATTACTTCTTATAGTATAATATAGTCTTTATTGTCATTGTACAAAATAAATACAACGAAATTGGTTTTTGCCTCACTGGGGCAAAATTATAGCGGAAAAGAAAAAAGAAAATAAAGGTTATTTCTACTCACGCATCTGTTAGATTGCCCGATGTCCCATGGTATTTCTGTTTAGGTGTAAGCTAAATCCTAGCTTGTACTCTAATGATAAACATGTGGGTCTTTGTGACTTTCCACCCAGTACTGTAATAGTTTTTCTTATTCAAGGTATACCCAGTGGGGCCAAAGTGCCTTACAAGTAGACATAAAAATTAGAAATCCTGTTTTAATTAGCTACCAACAAATTAAATAGAAAGTCAGTTTTTGAAACTGGAGCATCAAGGTTTAGCAGCTATTTAGTCCATACTTTGTTCTGTGTGGTTCTCCGAAGTCTGCTTTGCTTGCTTTCGACAGACATTCTGACAATGAGATGTCAAGACTGTGCGACTCACGCAGGCAAAGAAATATGGGGATTGGTGTGCGATTTTGAATTGACTATACCAATAACTCCTACCTGGTACTATGGTAGCTCCCTCCTCCCTAAGCCTACTAGAAGATAGATTGGCAGATGGACTGAAGCTGGAGAAATCAAAAACAGGCCAGAATTACTATCAGAATCAATCGTTGAAAAGTACTATGGGGAACAGTGGGGTAACCAGTTGGAGGCATATAAGATGTTACGCTGGATTTGTAACATAACACTCAAAAAAACAGCCTTGCCAATCTCATAAAATTTAGTCTTAGCTCCAAGTGTTGCTCCTTTTTCTAGACTACACATGATGAGAATAAGACTGGGCTTTTTTTTTTTTTTGCCATAACCACAACCCCCTTTTTTTTCTCCTTCCCCTTGCTATTTTGCAGCACCAAGACCAAGGTGAGAAGGAAAACCCCATGCGGGAGCTGCGCATTCGCAAACTCTGCTTGAACATCTGTGTTGGGGAGAGTGGGGACAGGCTCACTCGAGCAGCCAAAGTGTTGGAGCAGCTCACAGGACAGACTCCTGTCTTCTCAAAAGGTAAATTTGGTCAAAGGCATTGATTGAACTATAAGAACTAGCAGGCTTCTTACCAGTCTCCTCTTCAGGCAACTGCCAGCCTTCACTGAATTACTATCCTTTGCCAAGTTGGTAGTACTCTGACCGACTCTGCTGCCAGCTCTGCAGGCCACCGGCGGAGCACAGCAGGAGCTTTGATTTAGCACTGGCCTGGGGGAGATTATTGTGGAACAAAGAGTCTTGAAAATGTCTCCAGAATTATTTGAAACTCTCCCCTATGGCAGGTGTCCCCAACCTGTGGGCCGTGGGCCACAGGCTAATCGCCTGTGCCAGTGGAGGTGTGCACAGCCCCACTAACATGAGAGTCGTCATGCTGTGAGAACTTTGTTTAGCATCATGATCTGGTGTAAATAAAGCTTTTGACCTAAGTTCAGATCCCTAAATTTGCTTGTCAGGAATCAAGAAATGGGCTAAAGCATCTCACCTCTGTATACCTCCAAAATGGGTTAATTTACTACAATCCATATGTTGCATTTATTTCATACAATGCCCAGTTTTTATTTTCTTAACTGTATAAACTGTATTTTACAGCTTCACAATTGTGTATGTAGCTGATAAGATGCCCTGGGACAATTGTTATTTCAAAAGGCAGTGTAAATCATTTTGAAGGATACTTTTTAACTGCCAGTCTCATTTTCAGACATTTTTTCAACAGTGACGGCTTGAACTCTTTTAAAAATGGGAGTATGATTTAATCCAGTTTACTTGGATTATTGAAGGTGGCACCTAAAAGAGGGCTTTTCTGTATCACATGCTTTAATTTCTTTAAAATAAATTTGCCACTGAACTATTGTATTTACTTCTACTGACCGAGCCACTGAGAATAAGCAGGGAATGAATGGGCCAGTCAGTTTTTTGTCCAGTGACAAAAATGCAAAAAAATACCCCAAAAATCCATCCTTTGCTGTTTTGCCACCTGAACCTACAATCTCCTCATGTCAGTACTGCCAAGAATATGTCAGTTTTGCTTTGTAGTCTAGTAACAATTGAGCTGGAAATATTTTGTCTGAGCTTAATTATGTGATGCCTCTTTTGCCGTGAAATGGACCATTAGGTGGGGATGCCCATGGCCTCCAGCAACCTGTTGCCTTCCAGATGTGTTGAACTAAGTGTGGTGATAGATATCCCAGTGGGTGGTATTTGAAGTAAGATCCATACATCTGGAAGGTTGCAGATTCAAGGCTGATATGAGCTGTTGAGTTGGGAGGTCTCAACTGATACTTGGATTTGGGATTTCCTCTAAAACCCAACTTGTTTTTGTGTATTTGCTTTAAGTTTGTTTTATGCTTATTTTTCTGACACCAAAGACACCTTATGAAACCGGGTTTATTTTGCAGCTCGATACACTGTCCGATCTTTTGGGATCAGGAGAAATGAAAAGATTGCTGTCCATTGCACCGTACGTGGGGCAAAAGCTGAAGAGATCTTGGAGAAAGGGTTGAAGGTAAGCAGCTGTCGATCGCTTTTCTAACACATGGAATTTGGAAGGGAACAAATTTAAAACTAATGTCATTATTCCAGGTCCGAGAATATGAGTTGAGAAAGAATAACTTCTCCGACACTGGCAATTTTGGATTTGGGATCCAAGAACACATTGACTTGGGAATTAAATACGATCCCAGTATTGGCATCTACGGCTTGGACTTCTATGTGGTTTGTATATTTAGCTTAAACTTCTACATTCTTAAGTTTTTATATTGTATAACTCTTAATTTGGACCCTTTCTAACACTGCAGTGACAGCAGAGATGCTTGTTCTTTTCTGTTCTCATAAAGTGAAAGGGGATTAGTATCCTAAAAAATGGGGAAACTGATAAAATGTTCCAGCTGGTATACTTGAATAACACATGAACCAAAACTGGGAGATGGTGCGTGGTGACACAGTGGTTAGAATGCAGGCTAATTCTGCTGGCTGCCGATTGCCAGCAATTAGGCAGTTCGAATCTCACGGCTCAAAGTTGACTCAGCTTTCCATCCTTCCAAGATCGGTAAAATGAGGAGCCAGATTGTTGAGGGCAATAGGCTGACTCTGTAAATTGCTTAGAGAGGGACGTATAAAGCACTGTGAAGCGATATAAAGGTCTAAGTGCTATTGCTATAAGATTCTGTCTGTAGCATTAAACTACTTATCTCATTACCTTCCGGCTCCATGCACTTTCCAGTAACATCTGTAGAGAAGACTTTTATGATTTAATCTAGTGTTTCTCACCTTTTAAGATACATGGACTTTAAGATACATGGACTGACCAAGAAGACTGTCATTATTACTGCTGCACCCAAGAAAGGGCTTGAATCAATTTTAGAATAATTGGAAATTTGTTGGTTTCATTTTGTTCATGGTTTTCACTTGAGAATGAAACCAGCAGGTATATTGAGTGCGGCACTGTTGCAGCTGTAAACAATCTGGTGCTTTGCAAATGTTTGGAGCTCCCAATTCCTATCAGCCACAATATAGCATCCAGAGGACATTTACTTACCTGTGATATTTGGTATTGGTATTTGGTATTTATTCGATTTGTAGGGCCGCCCTATTTCCCGAAGGGACTCAGGGCAGCTGAACAAAAACCAAGGGAAGGGGAACAAATACAAAAAAGTAAGACAAACAGGACAGTGATACAACAATTTAAAAAACACAGCAAGCACAACAAGTTCGAGTGGCGGGGGGGACTCAACCCCAGGCTTGCTGGAACAGCCAGGTCTTAACGGCTGTCCGGAGGGCCTGAAAGGTGGCGAGGGTCTGAATCTCCACAGGGAGCTCGTTCCAAAGGGCCGGAGCAGCCACAGAGAAGGCTCTCCTCCGGGTGATTGACAGCCGGCATTGGCCGGCAGATGGAATTCGGAGGAGGCCTAATCTGTGGGATCTAATCGGTCTATGGGAGGCAATTGGCAGGAGGTGGTCTTTCAAGTACCCAGGTCCAATACCATGTAGGGCTTTATAAGTGATGACTAGCACCTTGAAGCGTATCCGGAGACCAATAGGCAGCCAGTGCAGCTCGCGGAGGATAGATGTAACGTGGAGGTACCGAGGCGCACCCACAATCGCTCGCGCGGCTGCATTCTGGACCAGCTGAAGTCTCCGAACACTCTTCAAGGGCTGCCCCATGTAGAGCGCATTGCAGTAGTCCAGTCTTGAGGTCACGAGGGCATGAGTGACTGTTGTAAGATCCTCCTGGTTCAGGTAGGGACGCAATTGGTGCACCAGGCGAACCTGGTGATATGTTTGCTGTTTGTTAAAGATATTTATAGGAGGCTTGAAACTAATTTCCTGGCTATGACAGTTACAGCTTTCATTTCCAGTTTTTACAATTGATGGGCTTTTTGTCATGTAACTCATTTTACACCACATTGAAAAGAGAATGGATTAAGTCTGTAGAATGTTTTAGAAAACTTAATAAGAATTGATCCCTGACCTGGCTAGGAATATCCTGTGAAGAGCTCATTTCATTTATTTTGGGGTGTTTATAATTTTTCTTCCTTACATGGACCTTTTAAGCTTTGCCATAACTGTTAAGTAGATTCATATCTAGCCCGTATCTTGCAGGGGCCCCTTTCACTTTTTCATTGTTAAGGTCCTTAAAGCTATAGCTATTCTATATCCCAGGCTAAACACACTAGACCAGGGCTGTCAAACTCGCAGCTCAGGGGTTGGATGCGTCACGCACTGTCCACGCCTATTTTAGCAAAGGGGAGGAGGGAAGTTGTGATATGTCAAGTGACAATTGACACCTGCTCTAGATGCTGGGACCCTCAGCAGCTGAGAATCTCAAGGGCCCCATATTAACCTCTGGCCTTCAAAATTTCTGGTGCTAAATCAGTGTTCAGCTATTTGCTAGTTATCACAGTTAGTCCCTTTGAAATCCTGGGAACATGTCTGAAAAGCTTTCCTGTAGCCTGCCTTTAGGAGTTAACCATGCTTGTGTGTGTTACTGCTTGCGCTTCAGGTTCTGGGGAGGCCAGGGTTCAGCATTGCTGACAAGAAGCGCCGAACTGGCAGCATCGGGGCCAAGCATAGAATCAGCAAAGAGGAAGCCATGCGCTGGTTTCAGCAAAAGGTAAATTGGACCAGTTTTTAACCACCTGAAGCAAGCTTTTGAAAAGTATTGTTGTTGTTTTGCTCTCTTGGTTTTTAAATCGGCAGCAGGCATTTCTTAAAACAGCCTTCCCCATCTGGTGCCCTTCAGGGAGGGACGCAGAGCATCCCTGAGAATACCCAGACACAATGCTGGAGAGCCAGGCTGCCCAGGAATGTTGGGGATTGTAGTTCCAGCTGTTTAGGAGGCACATCTCTAATCCAGCTGTGCAATACATTGCTTCCCTTATCCCAGTGAGGAATGCCAAAAGCATACAGGGAGTCCTCCGTGTATGTTATAATGGTGCTGAACCCTTGGGGGGCGGGCAGGAACGCAGTTGTGACCAGGCCATCCCCCACAGTGACGTGATCTTGATCTGGAGGCAGATCAAGACCACCCAATTACAGTGCCCTGCAACCTTGTGATCACCGTTTGCTACTTTCCTTACAGCTTCCCCAGAAAAGGCAATGAGGAAGCTGGCAGGAAAGGTCGCAAGTTGTTGGGATGTCTCACATTTCTCCAGCCCCTCGCACACTCACTCAGTCCCTACCCTACTTGGCAGTAGCCACGAACCTGCCTGCCTAGGCCGTGCAATTTCATGTTGGCTTTTCCACTGACTTTGGGTGTTGGAAGCCAACAGGAAGTTGCTTTGCTTTATGACTGAGGGATTCATTTAATTACAGCAACTGGGGCTGCAGTGATGCGGTCACACTTTGTGTCAAATTGGGGCTTTCTTGACAGGGCATCAGATTCCATGACTTGCAGATTCGGGTTAATGTCAGGGTTCCAAATAACACCCTCTCCCCCAACAAAAGAAGACTGAGGTTTGAGGTTCCTCAAAAGTTCCATTTTATTAGAGATGTCATATTGGCACATCTGGGAAAACCCGAATCCAAACATTTCCAGGTTTTCCCCACCCAAGTGAAAGTTCAAGCCCCTGCCCAGCACCCAGATGTCCATCACATGGCCCAATCAGGCACTGTCCCAACTGGATATGCCTCCCAGTCACGCCACTCCAGGTGCAGGGCAATATGTCCTTGACTCCCTGAGAAAGAAATGTTCTTTTGACTATATCTACCCCACTCCATATAATCCCTCCTCCCAATTTCCCATAGCATTAAATGTGACAGGTCTGAAGGCCCAATGCAAAAGATGGCTCCAAGGCCTGACACTTCGCTAATGTGCTTAGCAATGGAAATCCTGGTCCCAATTGCCCTCGTAAGTTGAGGACCACCTGTCTTTTTACATTTCAGAACTGGGTGTTAAATTTCTCTTTTAGTGGTTGTGTTGGATTGGATAGTTTTAGAGGGCTATCTTAAATTGTTAATATCTATCAGTCCTTAACAAAAAGAGATCTATTGAAACAAATATAAGAGAGGAGCATATGCTTCACATATTATAGCAAATTGCAGTTCAAATAGTTTTTATTATGCATCATATAAATCACGTAGAATATCCAGGAACATTGCATTTCAAATGTGCATCCATGTGAGAAGACGGTTCTTTAATGCACCTCATATTCATGAGATCCTCTTTTTTCAGCAACCTAATTGCACAAGCAAACTTTTAAATAGGCTATTAGTTGCATGGGTTGAGTAAATAGAGCCTTTGAAGACATTCTCAAATTAATTATTCATCCTTTTAGACCACAGTCCCAAATCAAGTGTCAGCAAAATATTGTCCAAGCTTCAAACTTTTTGAGTCCGTTTTGTGATATTATTGTACATACATGTCACACATATGTGGAAGATGGGGAAAGGAGGTTGAGTGGGATGTGTGAACTTTGAACTGGCTTGAGCCTGCTGCGTGTTCAGACATAGTTTATAAATCGGGGGGTGGGGGTGGTGGAATAGAAGGTAATGAAACTTGCATGTTTAAAGCAGAGCTTGCCTTGATCCAATTTCTTTCTTGTCTTTGCAGTATGATGGCATCATCCTTCCAGGCAAATAAATTATTTCCACTAGGAAATAAGTGTGAATAAAATTTTACGTTGTTTAATTTACTGTCGTGGAATCTTCTCTCCATGGACTCTCTATATTTGGGCATTGAATTTCACTCTTTGGAAAGCAACCAAGTTGAGTATAAACTATTTAGGGGCAGCAATGCTGCATTGGGTTGGAGCATATGGATTTCTTAAGAGGTTGGTTTTTATTCATCTGGATTTGGCTGTTTCTTGTTGACATCCAGAAGTCAACAGTGTGATCCAGTCAGGTTTGATAGCAACATTAATACCTATGCAAAACACTATCATTGGTCTTCCTTTTTTATCTTTTGTACAACTTGGAAAATATCCAGTTTTCATTCAGCCAATTTCCCTAGATCAGTGTTTCTTAAACACAGCAACTTTAAGATGTATCGCATGGCTATAGCTGGAGAATTCTGGGAGTTGACATCCACACAAAGTTTATGGGTTTGGGAAACACTGGCTTGGGCCAGGAACAGACAGTTCCTTAGCACTGCTGAAATCTGATGGCCAATCCTCAATTATATATAATCCTTTGGTTTTGTCCCAAATACAACAGCAGGATTGGCGCAAACCAAACTCTTTTCTACTAAAAAAAAAAAAAACCCTCATCAAAACAGCTGGAAATGTGTAATGTTTATAAGCTGCATCCTTTCAGTTGTCTCTTGAGTTTGAGATGGAGTGGTTTCTCTTCCCAGAAATCCCTACTTCTTCCCTGATCCAAAAGGCCGCGTTGTACCATGGCTCCAGTACAATCTTCTTCAAGAAAGATGAATTCACAGACTAGACGAGCATAGACATTTGACCTTTGCTGGAGGTGACAGACCCGTGATGGTGAACCTGTGGCATGCGTGGCCAAAGTGGCACACAGAGCCATGTCGCCTGGCACAAGTGGTGTCACCTGTTCTTTTCTGGGTTTCTGGCGCGCATGCCCGTGCGACAATCATCTGGCCTTGTGCATGCGGCAGTGTTGGAAACTGGAAGATCTGGTCTTCCATTTTCCAGCATGAGCATGCATGCGGCCAGCTGATCTTTGTGGGAGCATGCGCACCAGAAGACTAGCTGGCCGGCATGCATGTGCACACATGCAGGAGGAGCCTAGGGAGGGCAAAAAGAGCCTCCCCTGAAGGTCCTCCGGAGGCTTCAGGAGTGTCCCTGAAGCCTCCAGAGTGCAAAAAACTGGCCCTATGGGCAAACCGGAAGTTTGGGAATGGACTTATGATTTGCTCGTAGGGCCAGTTTATGCCCTCCGGAGGCTTCAGGGACCTTCAGGCGGCTTCCCTGAAGCCTTTGGAGCGCTCACAACGACCCTCCAAGCAAACCGGACAGAAGCCTCCTGAAGGTCCCTGAAGCCTCCGGGGGGCGGGGGGAGGCTGTTTTTGCCCTCCGCAGGATCCTATAAAGCCTCTGGAGCCTGGGGAGGGTGAAAAAAGCATGCAAAAATGGGTCGCACCTGTAGTACGTGCATGCACACTGGGGGTTGTCACGTATTGCATTATGGGTGCGGCACGCCCACATATGACCCCCCTTCGCTCCCCCCACTTATGGCACGCGAGCCAAAAAAGGTTTGCCATCGCTGGACTATGCTATATAAGTAAATCCCTTGGATTGGTAATTTTGAAGGCTCATCTGACTGTTAAAACATGTGTAGGCATGTCTTAACTCTGAAGAAAATCTTCCTTCCCTGACAACCAATCTCTCAAGACCAGCCTTGGGCTTAACAATAGACCTCTCTCAGCTGTACATATCCCCTTGGGTTCAATTTGTATAAGAACATTCGTCCTATGCTTTCAAAGTGCATTTGCTGCACCCAGCCTGCAATTACTGGTCTTGCCTCCTTCCTGGTTGGTCCTCTGGCAACACCCCTGATTTGAAAATGGGTGTGAAAGAGAGATGGCAATGAAAGAAGACTAAATCCATTTTCTGATACAAGCTAGGTTTTGGGAAACAGGTTCTGTAGCTAAACGTCTTTAAAAAGAAACTTGGTCATGAAATGCCTAAATGAACTAATGGAAACTACATTTGTTCCAAGTAATAAATGTGACTGCAGATGTCTAAAGATGCTCAAAAAACCTGCCTTTTTGTGCATAGCCAGCATTACTGAGACTGAATCTTGCAAGTGGGAAATAAATGATGTTATCCTTAGAAATGGGGCACGTTCAGGACTCCTACAACACCATTACAAATTAGATACCTCGCTATATCAAATGTATTCTGCAAGATTGTTCCAAGCAGGTGCTTTTTAAATCATTTTGTGGGAAGTTATCATCCAGCCCTCTCCCAGAAAAATGAAATATCCTAGGAAATATTGAAAAAAGACAGAATAGTTGCCTGTAGCTTCCTGCCCATCCCCACTTTGTCAATGGGCCATTGAGAAGGCCAGTCCAGTCCACTTTACATAATAAAGACTTCTCCACTCCCAGCCCCAGGGGGGATGGGAGTAAAGGCATGATAATGTTGGAACTTTACTGAACTGACCACATGGCATCTGAGAAATCCATACCTGGATTCAAAACACAGCCTAGAGAGTAGCCCCTGCATGGCCCCATGGGAGTCTGACAACCAATCAGAATACATTTCTTACACAGGAACAGGAAACAGAGAGGTGGGACTAAACAGGTTATAAAAAGCCTAGCAAGCCCCTCCTTCAGCCCTTCTTCTCCACCAACATTGAAGCATGTGATCACCTTTTCTGTTCAGGGCTCAAGCCATGTGGCCCTGTCCAAAAATAAACCATCTTTCCAAGCAGTCTCCAGTGTCTTTTTCCCCACTTGGAGCTGAACCCAGAAGGACATTTCTTTCATCAATTTGATGCAAAACCAGAAAATTGGGAGAATTGACTAAGCCATGGTCAACTTTAGATATCCATGCTGCATGAACAGAACCATTACAATTTGCTGTGAATGGAAGAAAAAAGTTGACCTGTTGCACACGATACGATTAAATAATCTCGTGAATCTGGCTAGACAAACAACATAGAAGACTAAATCCAGCTCCAAGTGTGAACCAGCTTGTACCATCTGAATCTCAATTTTCTGTTCTTGTCATTATGTAGGAAACATCTGGTGTGATCCCCCATTCCTGGTCTTATTCTTTAATATTTTCCTCTGATTATTATGGCAATAGATGGATGTGGTGGCTCAGTGGCTAAGATTCTGAGCTTGTCAATCAGGTTAGTGGTTTGAATCCCTAGTGCCGCATAATGGAGTGAGCTCCCATTACTTGTCCCAGCTTCTGCCAACCTTGCAGTTTGAAAGCATGTAAAAATGCAAGTAGAAAAATAGGAACCACCTTTGGTGGGAGAGTAACAGCATTCCATGCACCTTCAACATTTAGTCATGCCAGCCACATGACCATGGAGACGTCTTCAGACAGGGCTGGCTCTTCGGCTTTGAAACAGATGAGCACCACCCCCTAGAGTCGGGAGCAACTAGCACATATATGCGAGGGGAACCTTAACCTATTATGCCAATACTTAGCATTGCTTTTTATAAATTCTTGTGCTGATACCATCACAACTGCCCCCATATAGGATGGTAAACGGAGATAGTTTGGTGTAGCAGTTAAGGCATTAGGTTTTGCCATCTTGAAGTATTTCTACAAATAAAGATATAGATACATACTGCTGGTTACAGAAATGTCACTAATGCATGTGTAATCAAGTTTTAGTATTAAATGAACTCAGCCCGTTATTCAGTAAAATCCAAACAAATTAATGTATAAATCTAGCCACCATTATCCACCCCACCCAAATTAAGTACTGGAAGACATTTTTGAGCCTTAAGCCAAGTTCACCTATCCTGCTAAAGCCTTTGTTTGAACTATTTACTGTGTGATTTAAGGCCCATGGAATCCTCCCATCATCCCCCATCAAACTGGCCCACATGCATATTTTATAACCAGATTGTTACCCCAGAGGCTATCTTCAGAGGCAATCAGGATGGAGCAAAAGAGTCCCAACTGACTACTAAGAAGTTTTGTACAGTTCCATACAGAAACTGATGCTTGTATTTTGAAGCATTGTTTCTCCTAGACCAGATGTGAGGATCCTGTAGTCCTCCAGATGTTGCTAAAATGAAACTCAACATGTCTCATTAGTGGTCATTTGGTTGGAGTTGGTGGGATATGTAGTTTACCAAAAAGTAGAAATAATGGATAGTTCCTAGTTTAGTCCTGTATGGAAGCAAATAAAGGAGGCTGGGAATATTCACATCACATTAACACTTTCTCTGCTTGGTTAATGAGAATCCACTCCCAGCTTTATTTTCTTTGGCTCTTTGGCTCTTTTATATGTGGTTTGTGGTTTACTCAACACCTCATTCAGGATATTAGTCATTTCTAGTTAACACAACAGAGATTCCATTCACAAAACATCCCAAATCAGCTATTCTGGGCTTGCAAATGACGTTGATCCATAAAATAGCCAAATGGGCCAGTTACAAGAAATTAACCAAGCCAATCCTTCCCAGTTGCAATGAATGGCTGTGAAACTTGGACCATAAGAAAGGCTGAGCACCAAAGAATGGAGACCTTTGAACTATGGTGCTGGAGAAGACTCCTGCGAGTCCCTTGGACTGCAAGGTGATCCAACTAGTCAGTCCTAGAGGAGATCAACCCTGATTGCTCTTTAGAAGGCCAGATCCTGAAGAGGAAGCTCAAATACTTTGGCCACCTAATGAGAAGGAAGGACTCACTGGAGAAGAGCCTCATGCTGGGAAAGATTGAGGGTAAAAGAAGAAAGGGACAACAGAGAATGAGATGGCTGGATGGAGTCACCGAAGCAGTCTGCATGAGCTTAAATGGATTCTGGGGGATGGTAGAGGAAAGGAAGGCCTGGAGAAACATTGTCCATGGGGTCACAATGGGTCGGACATGACTTCACAACTAACAACAACAAAATTCTGACTATACTCCGTATTTGCAAGCTCATGGCTTGATCTGGTGAAGGAGACTAGGTGAATAAAGATATGACTAATCTTAGGGTCGAAATTTGATTCCTGCTACAGAACAATAGCACCTCTTAGTTTGAATAACAGGTTTGGCAGCAAACATGTCAGTGAGCCACATCACTGGGAGGAGGATGGTGTGCATTCCTAACTGCCGAGAAGGGTTTAGAAGTTGTGTGAATACACATGAAGGAGCAAACTTTTTTTTTTTTCTACAATACAAGAAAGACGCCGGGTCCTAACAGGAGTGCAGAAAAGAGCCACAAAGATGATAAGAGGTTTGGAGGATAAACCATATGATGAACGGCTAAGGGAACTAGATATTTGGGCTAAAAAAAGCTTAGGGGGAGACAAAATAACAGCCTTCCAATACTTGAATGGCTGCCACAGGGAAGAGCGGGATTTATTCTCCATAGCGTTGTGAGGGCAGGACAGGAAGCAATGAGGGAGACCCAACCTGGAACTGAGGAGGGATTTCTGACAGTGAGAACAATTCATCAGTGGAACCGTTTGCCTCTCAAGAGTTGTGGGTGCTCAATTGCCCATTTCACTACAAAGTGACTCTGGGCAGCTTATAGCATTAAAAGAACATTAAAACCATCAACCATAAATATTCCTAACCCAATAAAATGACAATACCCATCAAGGTACAGTCATGCCCCATTTATCAGCGACCCAAACACCTGATTTTCCATTGCATCTCACTTTAGTTGCATCGAGATTTGGGTGCAACTGGTCAACTTAATACATATTTAATGCCTCCAGAAGTTGTGAGTGCTCCAACACTGGAGGTTTTTAAGAAGAGATTGGACAACCATTTGTCTGAAATGGTGTAGGGTTTCCTGCCTAAGCAGGGGGTTGGACTAGAAGACCTCCAAGGTCCCTTCCTACTCTGTTATTCTACTCTATTGGTTGGGGGTTTTCATGAAGAGATTGGACAAGTAGGGGGTTAATCTAGAAAGACGTCCAGGATCCCTTCCAGCCTATGATTGTATGATTCATTATAAAGAATGGTAGAGTGCTAGATGATTAGACTACTTCAAACAAAACGCAATGTAGCTGGCCTTTAATTAAGGGTTGAGGTGTCCAAAAAGCTGGTCACCAAATTCATTAAAACAGCCCCTCCCCAGGACTTCTCAATCCTTTAAAAGTAGAGTCTAGTTTTGGGTGGAGGGGGTGAAGATTTCAGATTGTAGACTGAGGAAGAGAGGTCGCTTGCAGAAGTGAAGTGCATTAGAGCCGAGGTGGTGCAGTGTCTAGAGTGCAGTATTGTAGGCTAGTTCAGCTGACTGCAAGCTGCAGTTTGGCAGTTCAAATCTCACCAGACTCAAGGTTGATTCAGCCTTCCATCCTTCCAAGATGGGTAAACTGAAGACCCAGATTGTTGTGGGCAAGATGTTGACTCTGTAAACCACTTAGAGAGGGCTGTAAAAGCACTATGAAGTGGTATATTATACGTTCTATTGCTATTGCTATTAATGTCTGATGAATCAGGTGTGGACATGTTTCAATTTTCAGTTCCCCAAAGGAATTATGTGAAAAGGTCTACAGATAAATTTAAGCATAAAAAAAAAGTGTTATTATTGGGACATGAACCACAAACCCACAACAACCTGTGCAATGAGAACTCTCTTCAGCAAACTCAACGCATCCTTCACCTTTCCTGTGAAGCCCCTGATTCTACAAGCCACCAGAACCCAAATTTCCAGCTCCGTTTACATGCTCACAGAGGCCGAGGCCACCGAACTAGCTCTGGAACTCCGGGTGTTCGCATGAGGAAGAGCAATGGTGCAGCAGGACACCCCCACGGTGCCTTCCGAAAGCTCCCCTTCCTCGGTCCATTCATTCAGATCAGGGTTGAAGGCGTGAATTGCCTTCTGGTATTTTTTCCCACTTTCGTTCCATCCCCCAACGAGGAGGATTTGCCCACCGAGAGTGGCCACCCCTGCCATGCTCAGGCCAGTGGCCAAGGGGGCCATGAAACTCCACTGGTTAGTGGAGGGATTATAGCACTCCACTGGAATGACGTCGACCCTCTCCCCGCGGGGGCCCAGCTGGCTGCCCCCCAGAACATAGGCCCGGCCGGCCAACATGGCAGCGCAGTGCCAGCCTCGAGGGCTGCTCAGCCAGCTACAGTCCCGCCAAGAATCCAGGGCAGGGTCATAGCTGCAGACGGTCCGGGAGTAAGCATTGTTCACGTAGCCACCAGTCACCAAGATCTTCCCATCGATGACCACGCTGGCGTGGCAGCAGCGTGGCAGCTCCATGTTGGCTTTGGGTTGCCAGCTGTTGGCCGAAGGGATGTAGCATTCGATAGAGACCAAGGTGCCTTTTGCATTGCGGCCTCCGACCGCATAGAGATGCCCGTTGAAAGCACTGAGGCTGAAGTGAGTCCTTTTGTGGGTCATGTTAGCTAAGTGTAGCCAAGTGCCAAACCGTGGATCGTACCTGCGGAGAAAGAGGAGGATTGTTCTTGAGGGTTTGGCGGTATCATTTGGAGACTCTAACCATGAGGCTTGGCACAAGAGCCTGGCAGAAAGGAGGAGAGCACTAATGCCAGAAGTTGGGAGGGATGCAGGTCTACAAAAGTCAATACAGAACCACCATGCAATCAAAGTCAGTCCTTTTTGATGTCTGTTTGTACACGTGAAAAAGGAGCTGAGCTTCGGTTGCATGATTGAAGGTTGCCATTTGATTTGTCTTCCCTCCCAGACACATCTGGATGCAAAATATAAATCCAACCCAATGCATTAGGAATCAGGAAAGCAAGGCACCAATGTAGCAGCATCAAGCCTAGCGTTTCTCAATCTTAGAAGGTTGAAGATGTGTGGACATCAACTCCTATTGAAGCTATACTGGCTGGGGAATTCTGGGAACTGAAGTTTACACATCTTCAATCAGCTAAGATTGGGAATCACTGTCTTGATCAATGTCTCTCAATTGTGAGGACTTCGATTCTCACCCATCACCCTGTTGGCTGCGGAATTCTGGGATTTGAAGTTCACCCACCTGAGAGTTGCCAACACCGGGAAACAGAGATCTGGGACAAAGTTTCTTGTTTTAATCAAGGCCTCACTAGAGGCCTTGAAAGAGTTCTTTAATATATCTTTAATATTCTCTGGGCTTTTAAAATCAGAACAAAGTGTATTCAAATGGCTATATTCAAATATTTTTTAAACCAGGGGTGTCCAAACTTGGGAACTTTAAGACTTGTGAACTCCCAGAAGTCCACAAGTCTTAAAATTTTCAAGTTTGGACACCCCTGGTTTAAACCATAATGTGGTCTCTTTCAGGGGTGGGCTGCTGGGGTTTCGCAGGGGTTCCGGAGAACCTCTAGCTAAGATTCTGTGCAATTCAGAGTACCCCCAAATCCCACTCCTGGCTGGCCCCACCCACCCCTCCTGGGAGTCCCCACGCAGCCTGTTTTGGATGCAGATAAGTGCCGAGCAAGCACGGGGGCTTGGGGAGGACAAAAGCGGGCCTACTGGAAGTTTGGGAAAGGTCTCTGGAGGGCCTCTGGAACCTGGGGAGGCCATTTTCAGCCTCCAGGAGGCCCAAGGAAAGCCTCCGGAGGCCATGGAGGGCAAAAACGCCCCCTCCCCACTGTGGTGCAGAAGGCCGACTAGGCCACACCCACCATGGCCACGCCCACCCAGCAACCAGGCAGAGAACCCCTTGCTAAAAAGTTTTGAAACCCACCCCTGGTCTCTTTGGATTTTGCTTAGTGCAGCGGTACTGGTAACAAACACTGGTTACAAAATGCAAGATGGCAGCTGCGTAATTGAAAATACTTCCTGGTCAGTCGCCTTTTGCACTCCCTGCTCCTGCCAAGTGCTGCTGGTTTAATATAATAGATGAGCACAGCCTTTATTTTCCATAACAAACCACAATTAAGCAATGATTTGCTTTTGTATGAGAAAACATTCATTGGCCTGGTTCACTTAATATAATATAGTAAAATGTAATGTGGTTTGTTGGGATTTTCACCAGGATTTCCCATGCATCAACCACAGGTAGTCCTCGATTTACAACTACTCATTTAATGATTGTTCAAAGTTATGGGGGGGGGGAAGCCTTACGGCTGTTTTTCACACAACTTTTATAGGATCCCCATGATCAGGGGATTAAAGTTAGGGCACTTGGCAACTTGGCATGTATTTATGACAGTTTGAGTCTCCCGGGGTCATAGAATCACTTTTTGTGACCTCCTGACAAGTCATTGAGAAAGCCAGATTCACTTAACAACTGTGTTACTATCTTAACGACTTCAGTGATTCACTTAACAACTGTGACAAGAAAGGTCATAAAATGGGGCAAAACTCAGGCAGGTCTTAAAAGGAAGCATCAGAGTATCCAGTCTCCTAACTTGCAGCAGCAGTGCAGTACCAGACCTGAGAAACACGTTTTTCCTTGATGATTTGGGCCTTTCCCTAACAAAGACGACAGAAAGACGTAACATGGAACAATGATCTGGCCCAGCATTCAATCCGCTTCCCATATTAAACCTCTTCGCTGTTCCCAAAAGATCTGACTTTTGTATTTTTATTACCTGCATAAGTTGTTAATGGCATGTTTTGCTTGGTTCCGGGCGTCATTTTGATCTTCACCGCCTGCCACATAAAGGAAGCTGTCCATAAGGACAACGCATTGGTTGAAACATTTGGTGGGCATCTCCGTCAGCTTAGTCCAGTTCCCTTCTTGATCTCTGTAGCTCACGTCTTTGCTGAGGGACTTCTCTGCAGAGCATGGCCGCCCACCAACTATAAGCAGCACCTTCTGGCTCCCTCGGATTTTGGTTCTTCGGGACTGAAGCTCATTTTGCTGATAAGGAAGCAAATGATAATTCATCGCGTCTACCAGAAGCTTGTGACATTCCGGGTTCTGCATCATACACGGAACAGGCTGGACATAGTTGATCAAGTCATGAGCCGGGATCGTGCCGAACCGCACGTTCTTCAGGAGATCTGCCCCGTACTTGATCCTCTTGGCATCAAACTCAAGCCATTTCATGGCAATTTGGAAGACCATCACTTCACTTGGGAACTCCAGGTTGTCATCCATCAGCAATTCGTTCAAATGTTCAAAGGTGAGTTTCAAAAACTGCTCCGTCTCCGAGAACTCTAGGAAATGTTCCCGAATGAACCTCCTGGCAGCGTCTTTAATCCGACCGAGATTGTACGTGTCTGCCATGTTGGCAATATACATCCAGTTTTCCACGTTCATCTCCTGGATGAGGAAATCCGAGCACATGTTGAGCAGCGCGTACATCTGGAGGTGGCTGGCGGTGGAAATGGTGCTGCCGATGGTGTACAGGGACAGACTCAACTTTCCCGTGTACGCGTACGAGATGACGGTGGCCAGGCCCAAGGAGGAGATGTCACTGAGGACCACTTGCTGAAGGCTGGGATCCTTCTTCAGCTGGTTTTTGAAATAGTCACTGCAGGAGGACATCACCAGTTTATGAACTCTGAACGATTTGGTTTTGGTAGCAACAGTGAGGTCGCAAAGGAAGCGCTCCTGCTGCAGGGAGCTCATCTCCATCAGCATCTTGGCTCCATGGCTTGGATTGGTGACTTCTGTGGCGGTGCAAAGGAAGCCATCAGAGCCATTTTCGAACAAACTGTCCAGTTGATGATGTTGGTCAATGTCAAGAGAAGGATCTTCAGCTAAGGTGACACTAACAGGAGTGTCTCTCTTCACCGGCTTGCTCTTTTTGGAGCTTTTCTTTTTGGGGGCCATTGGGGCGAACGGTGGCCTGTAAGATGATATCAAGAAGCTGCTTGGTCAAGGAAGACGCATCCTACCCAGCCTATGCCAGCCTTCTTCAACCTGCGCCCTGCAAGAGTGGTTTATTAAGGACAATATTATTGTTCATTTTCAGAAACAAAAGTCAAAGCAGTATACAGGATATCAGCAGGACAGTTGGTGTTGATAGCTACCTTTAACGCCCTTTGCGGCACGGGTCCAAGTTACTTGAAGGACCGTCTCATACAGGGGTGAAATCTACTTACCTTTGCTACCAATTCGTAAATGTGAGCATGTGTGTGAGCCTTCTATGCATACACATTGTCAAAAATGGACATGATGACATTGGGAGGGTGATCAGAGGCTGCTACCAGGCGTGTCTGCAAAGGTAAGTAGAACAGCGGGGCGTGGGGGAATCCACTGTGCCACGTGATTTAGATTAGGTAGAAAGCAGGAAATCCGACGATTCTAGCTAATATAAATCGTATGTCACAACCAGTTGGAAATACTGGTTCGTCCAAATGGTAGCATTTTTTTACTACCGGTTTGGGCAAACTGGTCCGAACTGGTAACATTTCACCCATGGGCTCAGGCCATTACCCTGCCCCAGCTGTGCTGGCCGAGGAAGCATGCTGTGGGCCCCATTGGCCAGGAAATTCTGGCAGATGGGGTCCAGGAGAAGGGCCTTCTCTGCCTTTGCACCTGCCCTCTAGATCCTCTCCCATCCCCCCAAGTAAGGGCAATTCCAACCCACCTGACCTTCCTTAAGAGCTTAAAGACCTCCCACTTGGCTTGGGGCTCCAAGGGAGGGGCTTCATCTTGGGAGTGGTTGATAGATTAGCAAGCGATCCCAGCTCTTCCCTCTCTCATCATATTCCCTCTCCCTATCTTTTTAGCTAGGCTAATTTTATAGTATTTTATGTATAGTATATGGGACACGGTGACTCAGTGGCTAAGATGCTGAGCTTGTCGATCAGAAAGGTGGGCAGTTCGGCGGTTCAAATCCCTAGCACCGCGTAACAGAGGGAGCTCCCGTTACTTGTCCCAGCTTCTGCCAACCTAGCAGTTCGAAAGCACGTAAAAAATGCAAGTAGGAAAATAGGAACCACCTTTGGTGGGAAAGTAATAGCGTTCCGTGCAGCTATGTCTACTTCCAATGCCCTTTTCAAATGTATTCCTCCATTTAAATCTGCAATGTTTGCACATTGCACATACCCTTATCATGGTTAACTGAACCACAAATCAATGTTCACATGAATCCAGTGTTCACAAAAACCTGGGAATGTTATATAATACAGTAGTTATCTGATGTGGTTTGCAACTACTGATGCAAACCAGCTGTGATGCTAGTAGAGCCAGACCTTGGAAAAAAGGGAGAAGAGATGCTGCCAAGCAAACCATCAGAAAGGAGAAAGCATAGCCTGTATCTGGAGAGTGGGTGGGACAAGAGACCCTCCCTTGTTTCTCTGACAGTAAAAGAGACAGCAGCAGAATTGTGTTTTCAGTCTTGTAAGATCCTGTTAATGTAGCTTTCCAATAAAGTAGAATTAGCTCATCTGGTCATGGTTCCTGCCTACTCTACCTGGGAAGGCTGGGTTTATCTCAGTCTGCTACATCTGGACCACAGGAACTTGGACAAGCCGCATTTCATCCCAAACTAAGCATGCAGGGAATCCTGCCTTCTAGAGAGGAACATTGGCCTGATGGAGTCCCCAGCTGTTCCTGTCCTCCTCCCCTTCTGAGCAAAGGGGATGAGATTGCTGAGCTACTGGGTAACAGACCTGTTTGGAGCAGGACAGAAATAGCCAAGTAGCTGTGCCTCACATTCCCCCTTCCGAGCTAGGCACAAAGATCAAGTTTCTGGAAGGTTAAGCAATCCGTCATTCTTAGAATAGGATGAAAGGACGAGAAGTAAATCACTGTTCCAGGCTAGGGTTGCCAACGTTTGCTACTGGTCTCTGCAGCTATGCCTTTAAGGGAAAGGTGAAGCACAGGCATGGACAGGTGTTAATATTTATCACTCCCTCCAGCTATGTACAATGGAGCTTCCCTCTGCTACTAGGATAGACTGCACCCATGGCCGGGAAGGTGTTTTTGTCCCAGGTACTGTGAAGGGTGCCAGTCTTGACTCTGATCTGCCGAAGACAAAACACACTCCTTTGATGAAACCCAGATTGGGCTACTGAAGTAGGGTTTAGTTGGGCTGCCCTTGAAGACTGTTGGGTGGCTACACCTGGGTTTCAATTCTAATTGCCAGAAGCCATTTGTTCAGACCATGTGGCTGGAGTAGTATTTAGCAGGCACTTCAACAGGCTCAGATGAAATTTGGGAGCAGTGGAAGATTACAATTTTTATGAGGGTTTGGTAAGAGTTGCTTGGTGTCTCACCCACTACCATCTGAAATGGGTTTTGTGAGCCTTTCTGTTCTTTTCATGTCCTGATTTCTCTCCTACCTAAAACAATTTCCCCTCCCTTTGGATATGCTGCTTTTTCCTTTTGAAATGCGTTAATGGTTGATTGGTTTTGTAAAACGTAGTTTTATAGAAGTTGGTAGTTTTTAAGTTGATAGACTGAACCACCAGCAAGCCAAGTGAGTTTTGAAAGAAGGGGTACAAACACAGGCTTGAGTAAACCATGGTTTAATGAACTCTGGGTAAATCAATGGGGTAAATGCAGTTTCTATTTAACTATGGATGATGTGTGGCACTCTTATTTTTCCTCCATGCATACAACAAATTACTTAACAGTAGTTCTACCTAATAGTATGACCTGCAAAATACACTGTAATATACAGGGGACCATAATCCATAATTAGCAAACCTTAATGGCTCAATTTGCATAATGCCAAAAGAAACCTGGTATAATGTAATGAACCAGAATGGTTATACAACATACTAAGATACAATGGTTGCATTTGTATTCTGTGCTAAAGTTGGTTTTAATGTTGGTTGAAGGGATTGGTGGACCTTCTTAGTAAAGAGTTCAATATTATGTAAATATAGAAAATTGGATAATGATGGATAAGGCATATCAACTGAAAACTTGTGGTTGGGTTTAAGTGGCCTTATCTATTTATCCTGTCGAAATTTATTTTGTGTGAACACAAACACAAAGAAGTCAAAACTGTTTCCTCAGAGATAAAGATAAAATTGCTAAATTACAATTTTTAAACAATGGTAATATTAAGGTTACAAAAATAATTGTAGCACTGTGAATTAGATTTAGTTTTGCAAGCATGCTGGAATCTAACCTATATTAGGTTTCCAAGAGCCCATGAAGGCATATAGCAGATTTATTTACTTTATTTAATTTATTGGAATTTATAAAAAATGAGAACAAGAATTAAAATACAATGACAGGGACGATAGGCACAGTAGTACACTTATGCACGCCCTCTCTACTGATGTCTTAAGTATGAAGTAAGAAGGTCCATGGAAGTAAATTTCTGACTGAAACTTTGAAAATTTGTAGCTGAGACAACTGAATCAGGTAGAGCATTCCAGACTTTGACAACTCCATTACAGAAATCATATTTTTTATAGTCAAGTTTAGAATGATTTACATTGAGTCTATAGCATTTTTTCGCACACATATTATTGCGATTAAAACAGAAAAAATAATTTACAGGTAAAACATTACTATATATAATTTTGTATGCAATGCCTAAGTGATGTGTACCATCAGCATATCTTAGGAGCAGGCTGAACAAACGCTTGTAACATTTAAGTCTTCAGAACATGGTAAATAGAATACAGAGCCTCTGTGTGTATGCACAACTGCCTTTCTTAGGAAAATGTGAACTTTTTGCTTCTTTGATCTGGTTTTATTATAACATTATTTGGTAGGCATTGGAAACTCTGCGAAGGGATTGTGGTGGGGATAGCTGCTAAAATACCTTCATGGGCTCCTGAAAGTCTATTTCGGGCTAGATCGCAGCATGATTACAAGACCAGAGCAAAAACTAAATCTGATGTAATTCAGTGTATGTTACGACAATTATTTTTTATAAGCTTAATATTTATTACCATTGCATCTTGTTTAAAAATGGCAATTTATCAGTAACTTTATGAAGGCTTCAATGGTGACCCGTCTCCCCTGGACCATAGAGAAACATGTCCATCTTAAACCAGCAAAGTGGGTATCCCCCCCATTTTTCGCTCGGTATTGACTCTTCACTAAGCTGAAATTCATTTGATTTTGGTTTAGAGTTATGGGTGAAACCAGCCAGTGTAGCTTTTTCAATAGGCCTTCATTTAAGCACAGGTGAGTATAATGTGGTGGTGAGTATAATGTGGGAAGAGCACAGCGTGTGAATTCAGCCACAGCAATTCCTGGTGAAAAAGATGCTTAGTGTAAGTCATGCCCACCAACAAAACACAGGAGAAAGACAGGTTGTGTTTTCTTAACAAGGCTGAAATATGTATGAGCTCCTGAATTAACAATCTTGGTTTGGTAATGTACACTGAATCAGGTGGTAGATTACACTCCATAACTTTTGAAGAAGATTCTTCCTTGTATTGAATTGATACAAGATATGTAACAGAAATACACATTGGGGCTGAAATGAACTGCATACCAGTACAGGTAGTCCTTGACTACCTGCACTGGTTCATTTAGTGACCATTCAAAGTTACAACAGCACTGAATAAAATGACTTATGACCATTTTTCACACTTACAACCTTTGTAGCATCCCCATGGTCATGTGATCAAATTTGGATGCTTGGCAACTAGTTCCTATTTACGACCGTTATAGTGTCCCAGGGGTCATGTGATCCCCTTCTGTGACCTGACGAGCAAAGTCCATGGGGAATCCAGATTCATTTAACAACCGTGTGACTAACTTAACAATGGCAATGATTCTCTTAAACAACTGTGGCATGAAAAGTCGCAAAATGGGGCAAACTCACTTAACAAATATTCCACTTAGCAACAGAAATTTTGGGCTTCATTGGGGTCACAACTCGAGGGCTATCTATAACTGGGGGATACTCAGGTTTATTCTGTGCATGCTCCAGAACTATCGAGCAATATTTAAGAATTCTACATTTCATGGAATTGCTGCTTTCTGTGCTCACATGGTAGGTAAGTATCTTGCTAAATTCTTCACTCTTAGGTAGGGTATCTCTCTTTGTTCTTCACTCTTTTTTTTAATTAACAAAATTTAATTTCTCAAATTAGATTAAACAGTTTTATGAAGGTTTTTTTTTGGAAGCGACAATCTTTTTGGTCAAATCCACAAGCTAAACTTTTAAAGTGCAGACTCAAGATCAACACCCCCCCCCCTTTTGTGGCATAGTAATCTGCGTCATCGGATACCAAGAACTGCTAAGTGATACTTTAGCTTCACAAGGGATGAAGTTAGATCAGGCCAAGATCTGGATACCGTAATCCAGGATATGTTGTAAGCAGTCTGGCCATTTTCAAGACTGGTGTGATTGACCATAAATTAACCCCTAATGAGTCCATTTCTAGATTTTCATTCTCCTCTGCCTGCCTGTGGATAAGTGCCACACTCTCATCACCCCATTTGCCAAAATATTTTATTTTTTTTGTCTCTGGAGAGGTATTTTTTGTCTCTATTGTGAAAAATATTCAAGGACTTTTAAAAGACTTTTCTATAGTCTATATTCAAAAATCTATAATGTATATGTGGGTGTGTGTATGTATGTATATATGTATGTATGTATGTATGTATGTATGTATGTATGTATGTATGTATGTATAGATATACATATACACACCTTCCAGAGAAAAGTCTGGGGTTTCAGCCATGACATTTTAAGTTTTGACATCTCCTTTTCACTTTTTAGACCTTCACAACGGAGAACTCTTTCACAGAATGACTTCTGTTACCTGCTCAATAACAGCTCAAGAGACTTGGAAGCCCCCTCCCGACACCCAGCAAAAAAAGAATATGGAAAAAAGAGGATCTGGGCTAATTCATCAGCTGGGCTCAGAACCTCCACTGTCTTTGAACTTACCTGGAAGTGGGGGATGGCCCAGTAGAGGGAAAGGACCCGATGCCCGTCTGCTCCACGCGCTGGATGACCCTGCTGGCTCCAACAGAAGCCCTGAAATGTGGCAATGCTCCTGTCCCTCCCCCCTTTTTCCCCAATTTGGCCTGGCCAGCTGACCATCCTTCTCATATCGCCTGTTCCCCTGGCTGGATGTTTGTGACGCAGGGAGGGGCCTGATAGGGCTGGAAAGAGAGGAGGCCAAGCGTCCTCTTCAGCTTTCCAGAACCCAGATGGCTCTGATCTGCTCTAGGCTGGACTGACCGATGGAAGGGGAAGGAGGATAAACTTTGCAGAAGGAACTGCTTCCCTTCTCATTTCCAGCATCTGCTCTCCAGGAGACCTGAGGCCATCTAGTGTTTATCCCAAACCTCTTTTTTTGCTTAAAAAAGTCAATAGTTTCTCAACTTCAGCAACTTGAAGATAACAGAATAACAGAGTTGGAAGGGACCTTGTAGGTCATCTAGTCCAACCCTCCCCAGCTCAAGCAGGAGACCTTACCTCATTTCTTTTTTTTCAAATATACTTTTTTATTTTCCATTTTCATAACATACAATCACATGTATACTATTACATAGCCAGTATCCTATTGTATTAAGTAGTAATTACATCAGTTCCTCTTGTCATCAACGCCCAGAACGATAAAAATCCATTATTAGCTCTTCTGCTCTCCATACACCTCTTTCTTCTACCTCTCTCCTACCTCCTTTCTTCCCTCCATCATCCTTTCCTACTCTACTTCCCCTTCCTTTCTCCTTCTCCTCTCTCTACATTCAACTCCTCCTTATCCTCCTCATCTTCCCCCCTTACTCTCTCTCCTATCCCTCTCTTCCCATCTTTCTTCTCTCTTCTGTTTCCCACTCTTCCTCTCATTGGTGTATTTCCGCTTCTGAGCAAACTCCAATCTATGTTGATGGTATTTATGCTTCCATATCAATATACTTAACATATCCTAGTTTTAAAGAAAAAATAAGAGAAGACAGTATACATGTGCGATCATATTCCATTAAAATCTAACACCCCTCGTCAAGCCTAATATAAATCCCTCCCTCCCCCCCCTCCCCCCTCCCCCCCAACCCGCCCCCAGCCTTCCCTCCCCTGACTTCCCAGAACCCATACACGATATAAATCTTTAACAAAAACAGTCTAAAATATATTGGGGAAAAAATAGAAAATTGATAACATCTTTACATTGAACTTAGCTCCTCCTTGCTAAGCTAGCTTTAAACAATTTATATCATTCCTGATCTTAAATCATATGCTATCTGGAATTTCTTAGTCCCATATTTATTTTGTATATAATCAATCCATTTTTTCTAGTCTCGTTTATATCTCTCATTTGAGTGGTGCTTAAGATATGCAGATATTTTAGCCATCTTGGCTACATTTGTGACTTTCAATGTCCATTCTTGAATTGTAGGCAAGTCTTCCTTCTTCCAGTATTGCGCCACCAACAATCTAGCTGCAGTTATTAAGTGCAAAATCAAATTAATCTCTACAGCTGTACAATCAGTAATTATACCTAACAAAAATAACTGAGGAGTAAACTTTATCCTTTTTTTAAGAACATTTTGCATAATCCACCATATTTTTATCCAAAATGCCTTAACCTTTTTGCAAGTCCACCATATATGAAAATATGTAGCGTCGAGAGAATCACATCTCCAACATTTGGGTTGTAAGTTCGGATACATAGAAGCCAACTTTTTAGGATCTAAATGCCATCTATAAAACATCTTATAAAAGTTTTCTCTCAAGTTTTGGGCTTGTGTAAATTTTACATTTCTTACCCAAATTCTTTCCCATGTATCCAACATTATTGGTTCTTCAATATTTTGAGCCCACTTTATCATACAGTCTTTAACTAATTCTGTTTCAGAATCCATCTGTATTAATACATTGTATATTCTCTTTATATGCATTAAACTTTGATCTCTTATTTGTTTAAATAAGTTATCCTCGACTTGCATAAAACCAATTTTTTATCTGTTTTCCACCTGGCCTGTAGCTGTCCATACTGGAACCATGTTTGAATTACCTTTTCCTCTTTTAATTCATCTAAGGATTTTAGTTGTAATACACCCCTTTCTAGGGTAAGAAGCTGTCTGTAAGTAATTATATCCTGTTTTTGTACTATGTTCATATTTTCTATTGCATGTCTAGGAATTGCCCACATGGGTATCTTATCATTTAATTTGTATTGATATTTTTTCCAAACCCGCAGTAAAGCATTCCTTAAGATATGACTTTTAAAATTCTTGTCCACTTTTTTGTTATATAGCAGGTAAGCATGCCAGCCATATACCAGAACATACCCCTCAATATTAAGTATCCTATCATTTGTTAAATCAATCCAATCACTAATTACAGATAATGCTACTGCATCATAATATAGTTTTAACTTGGGTAATTTCAAATCTCCCCTCTCACACACATCTTGCATTATTTTTAGTTTTACCCTCGGCTTCTTTCCTGCCCATACAAAGTTATTAATACCCTTCTGCTATTCTAACAGGTTCACATCTTTTTTAAGTATAGGTAGCATTTGGAAAAGAAATAAAAATTTAGGTAAAATATTTATTTTCACTGCTGCTATTCTTCCCAGCAAAGATAACTAACTTTTCCCATTTTTTCATCTCTGTCTGTATACTACACTAAAGTGGTTCATAATTATACTTATATAATTTCCCATTTGAGGTTGAAATATGAACTAAATATTTGACCTTCTTAACTATTTCACATCCTATCATTCCTTCTAGTTCTTCCTTTTGTTTAGTATTCATATTTGTAGCTAGTATTTTTGTTTTCCCTAGATTTATTTTAAATCCTGACACTTGACCATATTGGTTATATTGACCCTACCTCATTTCTGACAAATGGCAGTCTAGTCGTTTCTGGGAAAGCTTCCAGGGCTGAAGCTCCCACAACTTCTGAAGGCAAACTGTTAAGATGGGTGGACTTCAACTCCCAGAATTTCCCAGCTGGCTATGCTGACAGGAATTCTGGGAGTTGACGTCTAACCATCTTTAAGTTGTTGAGTTTGAGAAGCACAGCTCCATATAAATGCATGAATGTCAATGCACCTGCACAAAGTTTTTGTTCTTTCAACATCTCTTTTTTTTTAGAGAGAGAGAGTCCATCAACTCCATTTAGCTAGGACTTTCTCAGTTTTTGACTTCATCTGCAGGATTATGAGTAACTTTACAGAGCTGTTGTAAGGCATTCTAAGTGTATCGGTATAGTATATGTATCTCTGAAATTATTCTGGGGTTTACAGAATAGGCTCTCAATCAGAGATCCCAACTTGCTCCAAATACTGTAGTGTCTGAGCACGCATGGAGCAAATCACACAAGATCCATTTGTGTCCTATTGGACAAGTGCTAATTGTCCAGAACTGTCCTTACCATTAGCAAGGAAAACTGCATGCGGCATAGGTGTAACAAAAGCTGGGAACCAGTTTTACACCACCTTTGTATTACTAAACATCTTATGTAAAAACACATTGGATCAATCACAGTCGTTGTGAGCAACAGAAGTTAACGTCTGTGGGTTCCTGTACATCTTATGTATTGTATCAAATGACTTTAATTTCTTTGTACTTTGCAAAATGCTGTTGACCTAGAAAATGGGAAGCACAATTGATGTGCATGTATGCTGATTGTAAAGATTTAGTGCCTTTGTCCTACAGTGGCAACAAAGCAAAGTGGCAGAATCTGAAAGCTGCTTTGTACTGTCAGTTTCAGGCTGCGTAGGGAGTAAGTTGTTGTTTTTTTAAGTGAAATTTTCTTTCCAGATTCCTTATGCAGGGGGGGGAAACTGCATCGAGTTCAGTGGAAAGAGCCAGGTAGAGCAGAGTGGTTTATTAACTCTCACAACTTCTTAACAATCTCCTTCAGCGTACAGGTTGTCCTTGAACTTACGACCACAATCGAACCCAAAATTTCTGCCGCTAAGCAAAACAGTGGTTCAATGAATGTTGACCCCCTTTTACGACCTTTCTTGCCACAGTGAAGTGAATCCCTGCAGGTGTTAAGTTAGTAGCATGGTCTTTAAGTGAATCTGACTTCTTCTCCATTGACTTGACTTGTCAGATTGTCACAAAAGGACATGGCAGCCATCATAAATACAAGTCAGTTGCTGAGCGTTTCAGTTTTGATGACATGACCGTGGGCATGCGGTAATGGTCATGTGAAAAATGGGCACTTTTTTTTAGTGCCATTGTAACTTCAAACCGTCACTAAATGAACCTTTCTAAATTGAGGACTACCTGTATTTCCTCCATTGGAATTAATGACTTTATTGGGTTTTTTTATGGACGATAACTGTCTTTTCTCTTCACCCAGCCTGACAAGAGACCATGAAAACATTCATCTAGAACAGGGGTGTCAAACTCGATTTCATTGAGGGCCGCCTCAGGGTTGTGTTTGATCTGGGGGGAAGGGAAGAGGCGGGATGGCATGGCCAGCTTGAAGTCACTTTTGTCGGGGTGGCAGTGGTGGCCCATGTGTTCTGCCAGTGAAAACAGGCTCCCGAGCTCCGTTTTCGGCTGCCATGGCCTCCTGTAACTCTCTGCTAGTGAAAATGAATGCGGCCCTCCTGAGCTCCATTTTCATTGGCAGAGGGTTGCAGGAGGCCATGACTTCCGAAAATGGAGCTCGGGAGCCCATTTTCTCTGGCAGAAGCAGCATGGGCTGGTCCTTCGCCATTTCCAGGGTGGCCCTGTGGGCCAGATCCGCCCCCCCCCGGGGCTTGGGTTTGACACCCCTGACCTAGGAGATCTCTTATTCCCCAGAACTGGCCTCCAACTCTCAAAGAGCCCTGTTGTTTTGGATCAAGGCAGCAGTAAACACCCCAAATTAACTTTGCCTCACACCAGTCTGAGGAGAATAGCTCGTCTGTGCTATTTTCTCTCTCCTAAATGCCAAGCTTGTGTGTGTTTGTGTGTGTTCTTGGTGGGAGATTATTTTGCACAAATGTTTCTCTGAACAGGGAGTTAAAATCCAAAGAGTGGGGGTTTTTTTTGTTTTGTTTTTTGTCTGGGTGCTTTGTGGAGTATAAACATGGCATTTGAGCTTGGAACCCATCCGCCATGTTTGCCCTGTTCTCAATTTACTGGATCTCATCCCCATATTTTCCATTTAGCCTCCCTAACTGGAAATTTAGGAAGGGACAAAAGCACTCAGTCCCAGTCAGGGCTGCTATATACTGTGAATGGATATTCTGCCCCATCTCATGGCATGTATTTTCGGAGAGCTTCTACAAGGTGTTTTCAATTCTTCAGGTGTGCCTCTCGACCCCGAGTGATTTTAAGACTCCTCCAGAGATGCTCCTAAGAATGGATTTATATACAAAAATCAGCAAATATTATCATAATCCAATAAATGCACATTACTCCTCAGAAATGGATTCCATAATCTTCTCAGCATCCATTTTGTGGGTTATGTGAGACAATAGTGGGCAAAAAGATCTTGTGACAACCTGGCCTACCTCATGTAATGCATACAAACCAGCCAATTGTGGCTTGTTAAAACATACCATGTTTCCCCGAAAATAAGACAAGGTCTTATTTTCTTTTGACCCCCAAAATAAGTCTTGGCATTATTTTTGGGGAGGTCTTATTATTTTTGAGGTGCAGGAGGTGGTGACAGTGATCACCTAATGGCTGCTGCTGTGTTGCAGTATTTTGGGGAGGGCTTATTTTGGGGGAAACAGGGTAATAATATAACCCACAGCTGACCTGGATGCAAAGTACGAATTTAGTCTGAGCCTGCAGTGCATTGCCTTTTGATTGGGAGATTAAAAGCACACAAATCATAATTGCTAGTCTCTAGCATAGACTATAAAACCTGCTTTTGGGGTTGAAAATCATGGTTTATGTGTGGTTGTGCTGTATACTTTATTTAACAAACTCTTGCTTGGTATACTGCATGAAATACAGTTCTGCGTGGACATTTGTAAGCTGCTCTTTAAGGCGAGTCTCAATCTTGATAACTTTTAAGATAAATGGACTTCAATTCCCAAAATCCCCTAGCCAGCATGGTTGGTTGGGGAATTTTGGGAATTGTAGTCCATATAAAAGTTGTAGAGACTGAGAAATGCTGCTTTAAATTCTCTAATTTGTAAATGTGCTTTAAGAAGCGGTGGCAAATGGTTGTTTTAAACTTTGTAAACTGGATTCCTGCTTCTGGGAAGGAGTATATGTGATATAAAGCATTTTGAGTGAATGTCAATTAATCTGTGGTCATGCTTATGTCCTTATCCAGCTTTCTCCAACATGATGAGCCAGCCCAGACGGATGATGACCTCCATAAAGGCCAAAAAAAGCCTCACACTGGTAATGAAGACCTTATTTGAACTCTTTCGGCAATAAGTAAAAAATCGGTGAAAAAGCAGAAGCGCTTTTTGGAGAGGAACGAGCCAACCGTGGCAGGCAACGTTCTTGCCAATTTTCAAAATGGCCGCTATGCCACAGCAGGAAGGGTTTTGCCCTCATTTAAGATGGAGACGTTGTCATCCGTCCGTTTAACAGCTGTTTCTTAACTGTTTGCCCTGACCCGCGATGGCGTTTTTCCTTCTTCCCTGCCTTCTCGGCTGTGAAGCCTTTGCCAGATTGCAAAATGGCGGCACCGGCTTGTGAAGGGGGATGGCCGATTGGCTTCTTTTTCAGCCCCGCCCCTTTTCCCCGCCCCTTCCTTTTTTTGCCCGGGATAAACATGGTGCCACGAAACGGGATTCGAGAACCCCCAGGAGTTCGGAAGGAGGAAAGCCCAGAGTTCTCTTGGGAAGCCGTTGAAGCAACGGCCACTTCCGCCGAGCAGGAGACCTCGCCAGGAGTAAAAATGGCGGAGTCGGTGCTAGAAGATGTCCGAAAGCTCCAGTCTCGGCTCACTAGCGCTTCGGAACCGAAGAAGGTAAAAACAAAAAAAAGGGGGGACCCTGAGGGGAAAAGCGAATTGGGCGGAGAGTGGTTGTGGGGTGGCCGAATGGCGGCTGGAGCGGGGACCCCGCGAGGTGGGGGGCAGCGGGGGTCCCTTTAGGATGGCCACGGCGAGAGGTGGGAGAAACGAGGGGTACCCCAGTGAAAGAGGGGCGCTAGCTGGGAGGGCGAGGCTGAATTGCGCAGCGAGTGGGGTGGGGGGAAGGCAAAAGGGACTGTGTTTTTGGGGGGAGCAAAAGAAAAAGGGGGCGAGCCAAGGTGCAAGTGGGGCGCCCCCCCTCGGCCGTTACTGGGCAAACGAAGCCCTGCGAGTTTTTCAGGCCAATTAAAAGAAACCCCTTCCCCTCCCTACTCCCTCCCCCACCCCCCTATTGAGGATATATTATATATATATTGGAGGCGGAGACTCTTTGAGAGATGAACGCCACGAAATTTCATTTAAATGTATGCCGATCAGCGTACATGCAAAGTGGCAGCAAAGTTACTCATAAGTCTAAGGATGGCGAGACTTGTGCTGGGGAGGTGTAACAAATCACAGACACACACATATAGATATATATCTATTGAACGGCCATCCTCCGAGAGATATATTTATATGTGTGGACATATATGGATGGTCAATGGGAGAAACGGGTGGGGGGGAGAACAGCCGTTTAACGGCTGAATTTTGAACGCCGGAGAAATCCATGTCCGTTGATGGGGAGGGGGGGGGCTGGTTGTATGAGTTGTCGGTTATGTTCCATGGACTAGGCAAGATTGTGGGGTGGGTGGGGGTCGTGGATTCCAGAGGGCTAGTCCTATCCCTTGAAGGGGTGAGGGCTTAGCCAATGAAAAGGCTCTAGGGGTGTCTTATTGCTCTGTGTGTTTTTAATAAAAATAAATAAATGTAAAAACAGTATTGTAGTCATTATCATCAAGTGGGCTGCATAGTAATTGCCAAAGGCTTGTAGAAATGTGTGAGTCTCAAAAAAGTGCCACCACAACACTGGCAAGAAGAGGAACCTTGTGCAGAATTGGGAAGTGGGTTGTGCAGGTTGCCCACCTTTTAATTCCAAACATTCAGGGAGGGTCAGAAGAAGATGCTGGCAATGAATCACCTCTGGTGTTCTTTTTTTTTTTAAATTAACTCTAGTGCAGGATCTCTGCTGTTTGCATCACCTTTACATAGATAACTGCTGAAAGAAATCTCTCTTGCAATCCTGAATATTTTTAATTATGCTAACAACCCGTAAAGAAAACTTCTACCAGAAGTTAGAAATCTGCAAAGGAGTAACTGCTAAGTGATTTTCTTTGTGTCCTAAAGATGTGAGAAGCTGATACTGAGAGAGGCTCTTTGAATAACAGTTGAAAGGATGAAGGACTGGCGTCCCCCCCACCTCTTTTGGTTCAATGGATTTCTCCTCCACCTTGCAGATTAGCATCCACTGGATAGTTTATAGTTGTTTTTACATTGAAAAGACTTAATGTGAGGACAGAAAAGAAGGGAGGTGTGTGATAGACTAAGCACTGGGCAGAACTAATTCTAGAGCATTTTCTTGCACTTTAAGTCATCCAGCAAAGAGATGTTACTTCTAAAAGCATTTCACGGAAATGGTGGCTTGAACATTTTGTGTTTTGTCAGGAGCAATCTGAGTTTACTTCTTTACTTGAAAAAACAAATTTAAATGGTCCCTTCCTTCTGGTGACTGGGAATTAAGAACTATGGAGAAGTGTACTTAAAAATACTTTGGACATGCTTTGAATCACTTTAAAGTGCAAATTTGAGGGGGTCACTTAGGAACATATCCTTTGAAAAATGTTGTTAGTACTTGGCTGCTATTTATTGCAGGACAAAAATCAATTATGAAAGAAAGGAAAAGTACAGCTTGTCTGCTACCTTTGCCTTTTCATTAGTGCCGTCCACAAGTATGTGTATTTGGGAGAAAGGCTTATTTACTGTGGAAAATCTCAACTTTTGCTTAAAGTGTGAACTTCTAGCCCATTATTGAGATGAATGCAGTTTTTTTTTTACTCCATTGGGAGAATTTATAAATGTAGTATGATTTTTGGAGATATTGGGGATAATCTTTAATGTATTGGAATGTAGAGAAGAGACAGCTTTCTCTTCCTTTTGCTGGCTTTGGGAATAAGGGCAGATACTTGGCAAACTTGTTGCTGTGGTTAACTATGCCAGTTGGTTAAAGGGCTCTCTGTGTCCCTCTGAAGAATTGTGAAGAGTTGTTCCCCTGGCTGGTTTCTAAATTTTCTCCGATAATTTACCCAGGAAGAGTTTCCAAATTCTGTGTGCAAATTTTATTGTGGCCTTCAATAATCCCTGCTTGTCCTGATTTTGTACAGCACACCTCTGCCATCCATTTTCATCTCTGTTGTAGAAAAGAAGAAGGAGAAATTTTATTTTGCAACTGTAACCCCTCTTGAGTCATATTTTTTCTGACGGAAGAACCTGCAGGGATAAAGCATATTGGGCTGCAAACACATGCCAGACAATGTAATCAAAGCAATTCAGAAAGATTTGCCCCCCACCTCTAATTCTATCCCCACCTCATCTACACCTTTATGCACCCTCTATGGAATTCAGTAGGTCTAATAGTCTATGATCAGTAGATGGCACTCTTGTGCTCTCCAGAAATCCTCTTTTCTGTCTGATTTTTGTTCTGCCACCTTTTGTTTTACATTTATTTAATTTTAGCCAACCTTGATTATTTTTATAAATAACTCAAGGCAGCCAGCATACCTAATATTCCATCCTCCTCTTAATTTCTTCACAACAACAACTTTGTTAGGTGGGCTGGGCTGAGAGAGAATGACTTGAGTTCAACAGGCAACTCAAACACCAGAGAGCTTGGTATCCTGATAACCCAAATACTAGAGTACAGTAAAATAAACCTTGATTCTGAGTTTAGGACAAATGATGGAAATTGTTACGTAGAAACAAATTTTAGAAACATTGGCTCTTAAAATTCCGCAAATTATTGGTGAATGGTCAGATGGAACATGTAAAAAAATAGTTCAGAATTGAAAAAGCTGTTGGAATGGAAGAAAGCATATTCAGCTCTGTTTGGGATTAGATGTTAAAAATTCTAGAAGAATAAAGGTATCAGAACAGCTGAGTACTAATTTTAGAGATCAAAAATGCTTCTGTGTGGATGTAAGCCACTTTTAACCCCAGTTGTCATAAGTCTATAACGATTTTCAGTCATCCAGATCTTAGTTGTATTAAAAATGGTTTTTATTTTGAAAAGGCAACTGGGCTGGGTTTTTTTTAAAAAGAAAAATAAGATGTTTTGCTTCCTATCCTGGAATCTTGATCAGCTGTATTGGATGGTATGAGAGATAGAAGGTCAGTCAACTGTCCTTCAACTGCCAATAACTGTCATTCCATGTCCCACACCATCCAACGCAACGGATCAAGATTCTAGAATAGAAAGTGAAGCCTCTTCCTTTTTCTTTAAAAAAAAATCAGTCCAGTCACCTTTTCAAAAATAAAAACCACTTTTGATACCCAGTTGTCATTGTCCAGAGTTTTTACAGTTGGGACTCCCAACTGTTGGTCATGTTGGTTGAGGACACGAGAAGTGGTCCTCTCCAGCAGCTGCATGGCTCCAGGTTGGGGAAGGCTGCCTTTAAAAGAAAATGTATTACAATTTGGAAGGCTGCCATTTGATGGATGTTGTATTACATTTGTTAAGCTATTGGTTGGTTTAATGAAATTCCCTACCATGATGAAAGATGAGAGTGGGTTTCCTGCCCCCCCTTATTATCGAACACTTCTGTTGATCAGCATTGTTACACCAAGGCTTAGCTATCATGAGAAGAAGGTCAATGAGGCTGATATATGGGGAGCCTTTCCCAAACTCTTCAAACTGTTGCAGGTATCCAGAAATATTCTCCCTGGGAGAAACTTGCCTCTAATCCAACTGGATTTTCTCTTACTTTTGATTCAGGGATGGGGGGGTAGTCTCCAAACATATTTGGGGCAAGCAGCTCTAGAGCCCTCTGGGCAAGCCTACAATCTTTGGATGGGATTGCTGCAACTATAAGATTTTTGATCTGCTTCATTTGTCTGCAAAATATTAGGTCTGTTCCTTCTGTGGCATCTTAGCAGCTCTGTGGGTTTGTTTTTTGAACTTCTTGACTACTGTGGGGGAAAAAAAGCTCTCCATTACAGAGCTGAGTTCTCAACCCTTTTCTATTCCCCTCTGCAGCTGTTGAAGAGTTTGAAGAGACTTTCTGAACTGCCAATGACAATTGACATTCTTCAGGTAAGTTATTTTGTAGTACCATGTCTTACGCTTGGAAACTTAGTTCTGTTGGAGATTCCAAGTATAGCTGCCCAGGATGGAGGTTCTGCGGAGTAAGAAGTTGGAAATCTGCATAGAAAGAGGGCAATCTCACTGAAGATTGATTGGTTGATTATTTATTTATTTAAAAGTTTTGATGGCATGGTGTCTCACAACAGCAGTAAAACCCAATAACAACAAAACATAATTCTCCCTCCGTCCCTCCCTCTCTCTCTTACACACACACACACACACACACCCTGCCCTAACCATCTAAGCCAGGATGCGGCTAAATCTGTCCTGTTGTGATGGCTTGGTCCGAATTACAAATGGGAAGGCTCAAACCCTGCAAAATATAGAAAGAAAAATATTTTATTGTTCCATGTATATCCTGCTAAGCCATCACTGTGCTTTGAATAAGTTACAGTTGGGTTGGGTTCATACCTTGCATTCAGCCATAATTGGTTTATTTGTTGTAGGCTTAGCATGTTGTATGAACTCAGCTGTTAACTAGCTGTCATTGTCAAAGCTGTTTTCCTACATCCTTTTCGCAGGAGACTGGAGTCGGAAAGAGTGTGAATAGTTTACGAAAACATGAACAGGTTGGAATCTTTGCCAAGAACTTGGTAGCAATATGGAAGAAGCTGCTGCCAGTTTCACAGGAAAAAGTGCGGTGAGTTGGGCTTTTATAATATCTCTTTCTTAACAGACAATCCCCTTGTACAGTTCATCTGCCCTCAAAAACAATTTGAAGCTCTGTTTCCTGATACAGCTCCACTGCCTGGTGGAATGTGCCAAATGTTAATAGCCAGAGAGAATATAAACAATGAAAGATCAAGATAGTTTGGCAAAAATAATGTAAAAGGGGGGAAAATGTGCAAGCTTTATAGATAACATATGAAGAATGGTTGCAGGAACTGGGTATAGCTAGTCTAGAGAAAATAAGGATTAGGGGTGACATGAAAGCAGTGTTTCAATATTTGAGGGCTGCCACAAAGAAGAGGGGGGTTAGCTTATTTTTCAAAGCACCAGAAAGTAAGACAAGAAACAATGAGTGGAAACTAATGAAGGAGAGAAGCAACCTGGAATAAGGAGGAACTTCCTAACAACGAGAACAATTAACAAGTGAAACAGCTTTGCCTTCAGAAGTTGTGTGTAATTCATCACTGCAGATTTTTAAGAAGAGACTTGACAGCCACTTGTCTGAAATGGTATCGGGTCTCCTGCTTGAGCAGGGGGTTGGACTAGAAGATCTCCAAGGTCCCTTCCAGTTCTATCCTATTCTAAATTCTAGTCTAGAAAGATAGAGGTTGGCTGCATTCTATTTCATTGTTAAGAAGATGGAACTAAGCAATCATAGCTTTAGCTTAGGTTTTCAGTAATCTTTGATCAAAATCAATAATCCAATTCTTTCTCTGTTTTTTTTAAGGCATAATCTTGAACCTACAGAACATGACCGAAACCTTTCTAGGAAACGACACCGAGATCTGTTGCCCAAAGAGGGCTGCTCAGAGACACACCAGCCTTCTTGCAGCCAGTCATACGAGTTGGATTGTGGAACTAAAAAGGTCAAGAGGTGTTCAGAGCCAGAGAAATCCCATCAGGAGGTCAGCTATGGCATCCCACAAGACAGGTCATGGAGGAGAGGGTCCTCTGACCAGGAGTGTTCTGACTATGGCCATGCCGTCTCATCTGAGCTCAGTGAAAGTCCTCAGGAACTCTATGTGGACCTCTGCCATGCTGAAGAACAAGAGAAGGAACAAAAATCCTTTTCTCAAAAGGGGATGAAAAGCCCCCCATTTCAGGACCGACCAGAAGTTACTCATCATAGGCATTTCAGTGACTCTCAAGAGAAACCTAGTACAAGTCAGAGCAAAGAGCCTAAATCTTCTCACAAAGAGAGGCAGCGGCCAGAAGCCAAGGGTGAAGACAAGGCCTCCGTGTTCAGCTCAGAGAGGCTGCCAAAGGCTTCTTCTTCCTTCCACGAAGCTTCCTTACCAGGCAGCAGCAAGGAGAAGCTGAAGGCCCCAGACAGCCTCAAGCGAGAGAAGAAAAAAGATGGCGCCAGCAGCAGCGGCATCAAGAGACAGAAGACACACTTTGACTTGGAGGATAGCTTGAATGAACATAGGAAGAAACAAAAAACTCATGACTTGGAAAAGGCCAAAGCAGAGAAGATAAAATTTAGCCTGGAAACCATATGTGTAGATCAGGAGAAACCAAAACCTGAGGGAGACTTTCCTCATAAGAACAAGGAGAAGAAGAGTTCCAGCAGCTTTAAAACCTCTGAAGCCAAACCCAAAGTCTTCGAATCACACAAGAGGCCTGCAGGGTTCTCCCCTCCCGGAGAGGTGGAGGATGAGTACGAGAAGCCCACCATGTCCTTTGAGTCCTATCTGAGTTACGACCAGCCTCAGAAGAAAAAAAGGAAGCTGGCCAAGCCGACTACCGCTCCAGCCCCAGAGAAAGCACACAGCAGCAAGCAGAATGGCTCCAAGTCAAGTGCCAAGAGCTCGGATGCCAGCCGGAAAGCTCCCAAGCCACCGAGTGAGAAGAAACCGGTGGAGGCCTCTGCACCTAAAACAAAAAAAGTAAGGGTTCTCGTGGGGGGAATCATTGGTTCACTGTTATCTTTTCTTGGCCACATTGGTGTTGAAGGCAAACTGAAGGTTTTTTTTTAGCATTTTGGTTCACAAGGCACAATCACAATGTGGCTTATTTGGGTGTGTGTGTGTGTTATGGCGCACCAGCAGCCAGCAGAACTGGCAGCAGAGTTGGATAGTGAGGAGGTTGGGGAGGAGCACGGGCCAGTCCTGGAGGCTGGAGAAGGCTCTGACAAGTGCTTGGCGTCGGAGGCAGAGATGGGACCAGGGCCATCTGGCAGTGGTCAGATGCCTACGGAACTAGACAGCAGTGAGGCAGAGGAACAGCTGGATCCTGTTGCCAGTGTGCGCATGCCCAGAACTGCCAGAAGAAAAGAACAAGTCAGAAATCAGGGTGGACTTGGAAGTAAAGTCACAGGTGGAAGGTGATTGGCCCCTGCCATAGGAAATAAAAGAGGAGCGAAAGGGGAGGGGGCTTTTGCAGGAAACAATTTGTTCGTTCGGTTAGATTCGTTTCAGGAGTGTGTGCTCCATCTTTTCTTGTATAGCACCTCATTTGGGAAATATTTACATGGCAGCTTTGCAAAATAGATAAAGTCTGTAGACATTAATATTCCTTTGAAAGACTGTTTGCCAGGCCTTGCTGAATGTAAATGAGTGGAATTCACATTTGTTTAATCAGAGGGGTTTTGACCGGACCAGGACTCTGCCTCGTGCTTTTTGGGGAAGCCTAGGTCAGAACAATGTTGTTATATGCACCTAGCCATTGTAATTTGTAAGTCATCGCTTATCATTAGACCTGACCTCTAAACTCATCAAATGACGGTTCTTTCGGCAATATTGGTTGAGGAAATCAGGACTTGCATGCACCTGGGACATTTTAATATACGGAAGTGAATACCAGACAAAGGTTCTGCAGGCTTCAAAGGCAGCTTGTGCTTCTAAGAGTTTGGGCCCATTAATTACTAGTTCTGACCAGAACATCATAAATGACATATTATGCAGTGGAATGGGCTTATCTATTAACTTACACAGGAATAAAACATGGAATTCGGTCCTCTCCAAAAACTTGCTGAGTAAGTTAGCTTGGGGTCGGTGCAGTTTTCTCCCCAGTGCAAATGAAGAGAGTCCTTGGAGCTCACCATGCTCCGTTGTTTGCTTGGATATTTCATTACCCAATTAGGTAACATAAGTGCAAGTGAGTGGGATTTGCCCTCTATCACTATAATATTACCTGCCAAAGAAATATTTAGCTACATCATTTCTATTATTTGTAATGGAATATATTTAAAATAATGTTTTAACATTATTCCCAAGACCTGGGGTGTCAAACTCAAGGCCCGGGGACCAGATCCAGCCCACAGGGTACTTCAATCTGGCACACGGGGCCACTCTGGAAACAGCGATGGACTGGCTTGTGTTGTGTCTGCCAGCAAAAATAGGCTCCTGGGTTCTGTTTTTGGCTACCACAGCCTCCGGTAATCCTCTGCCAATGAAAACGGAGCTTGAGAGGCCCTCCCCAGCTCCGTTTTCGCTGGCAGAGGGTTGCAGGAGGCCATGGGAGCCAAAAATGGAGCTTGGAAGCCTATTTTTGCTGGCAGAGCACTAGGGCCAGCACAGGTGCTCCTGACAGGAGTGACGTTGAGCTGGCCACAGGTGGCATGCCGAACCATTTGTTAGGGCATGTGAGACATTGCCTAGCTGACTTTGGCCTTCTTTTGAGGCTGTTTTTCGCCCTCCCGAGCCTTTAGGGGGCTTCCCTGAAGGCTCTGGAGGTCGAAAAACGGCTCTATGGACAAACCGAAAGTCACTTCCCATTTGCTCGTAGGGCACATTTTGCCCTCCAGAAGGTGAAAAATGGACCTACGGAGAACCCGGAAGTTTGGGAATGGTGACTTCTGGTTTGTCCGTAGAGCCAATTTTTGAGCATTATAGCATTATGGGTGTGGCATGCCAGCGCACGCGCCCCCCCTGGTGCTCCCCCCCCCCGCTTGTGGCACGGCAACCAAAAAAGATTTGCCATCCCTGCCCTATAAGTTGGTAGGTAGACAGCACTTAGCACTGAAAAAAGTAGAAGATAAGAGAGTTGTTCTTTGAACTCCCCATCGTTCCTAATGACAGAATACTCAACACGTTTGAATTTACCTCCGTTGAAGTACAGCCTACTCAAAATGTTGAGTGGACAGTTTTGTCATGAGTCTGTTTGGTTTCAAAGATGTTTCCCCCCCCCCCCCCAAACGCAGCAAATATGGACTTTTGCAAAGCTGTCTTAACCAAACACGAGCTTTTCCCCCCCCTCCACAGATCCTCATTGATGTGCTGCCAATGCTCCCTGACATTCCATTGCCTCCAATTCAGGCAAATTATCGCCCTCTTCCCTCACTTGAGACGGTCCCATTTGTCCAACCAAAGAGGAAAGGTAAAGTTGGAGCGGAATCTTCTTTTCATTTACTATTTCTAAAAGTTGTGGTTGAGGACAGGTTGGGTGATACAGGAAAAAAATCACGTAGAAGTTCTGAATTTTTCTTTGTCTTTTATTCACTTACCTAGACCCCTTCCTCCTGTGAAAGAGGAGGAAGACCACTCTATAAATATAATGAGAATAGATGCCAATTTGGATTCAGGGAAATAGTTGAGTAGCTCAATGGTAGTTGATCATTTCTCTGATGCTTCCCGAGACGGAAAGAAAAGAGAATAGAATAGAATAGAATGAAATTATGAAAGAAAGAATAGAATAGAATTAGGAAAGAATGAGGAAAGAATGAATAGAATAGGGATAGGAATTAGGAGAGAATAAAAACAGAATAGGAATAGAATAGAATAGAATTCTTTATTGGCCAAGTGTGATTGGACACACAAGGAATTTGTCTTTGGTACAAATGCTCTCAGTGTACCTAAAGAAAAATAAAATAGAATACGTCAAGAATCATAAGATACAACACTTAGTGATAGTCATAGGTTACTAATGAATCAAATTATGCTAGGAAACACATAAAACAATATAAATTGAAAGATACAAGCAAAAGTGGGAAAAAGATAGGTAGTAGGAAGGAAGAGAAGAATAATACTAATACAGTCTTAGTAAGTAATATGACAAGGAATGTGATTGTGGCTTTGCTTCCAAGCACATTGCATCTTAGTTGTTCAACCATGAAGTTTTTTTTTGTGCAGTGAGGAATCATCTGCCTCATATTAAAAGCACAAATAAATCATCTTTTTAAAGCACAAGATAGCCTACATTCACTATCCACAATTTGGGTTTAGTCCCTTGAGTTGGAAGCAGTGATTTTCCATGCAAGCCACCCATAGTAGTGCCACAGTGAGATTGGAGGCCAATAAATCCAACAAATAAATAAATAATGGAAATGCCTTTACAAACAGGCGTGCCTGTATGTAAACGTGTCCGGTAGCTATAAATCAGTGCAAACACTGTGAATTTTTCCAAAATCATCTGGTGGGGTTGGAATAAGTTTTTGGTCTTCTGTGACCTCCATGCTGGATACCCTGGTCTCTAATGAGTCTTTTGCTCTGACCTTGCAGCCCTCTCCTCCCCAACTGCAGAGGATGAGGCTGGTTTCACAGGACGTCGGCTGAATTCCAAGATGCAGGTGTACTCGGGCTCCAAGACTGCCTATCTTCCGAAGATGATGACTCTTCATGAGCAATGCATCCGGGTGCTCAGCAATAATATTGACTGTGAGTCCGATAGTTGTCGGCCTGTGAAGGGGAAGGGGTTTGACAGTGAACTGGATCGGGATAGTTACTTATTTACTTATATGGCAGTCCAACTCCCTGTAATACAGGGAGTCCTTGACTTACAACCATCTGGTTAAGGACTGATTGGAGTTGAAAAAAGGGACTTACAGCTGGTCCTCACACTTAACAACTGTCAACAGCATCTCCTTGCTGGGCGATCAGAATTTAGACACTTGGCAACCAGCATGTATTCATAACAGTTGCAGCATCCTGGGGTCACGCGATTGCCATTTGCAGTCTTCTCAGGAAGCAAAATTGGGGGGTGGGATTTGCTTAAGGACTGCATGATTCACTTAGCAACCCTGGCCAAAAAGGTCTTAAATCAGGCATAACTCGCTAGACTATCTTCATTAGTTGTGGAGATTTTGATCCCAATTGTGGCCAGAAGTCAAGGACTGCTTGCATAACTGTCACGCAAACATTTCCATTAGAGGACTGCTTAATTCATTGCTCCTCCATCCAGTTGACAAGTTCTCTTTCAAAGCTCCTTTTCTCTTACAATCATGTTATTTTCTGATTTGAGGTGAAGTTGGGATTAACATGGAAAGATCCATGAAAGAATAGTTCATGGTTAAGCAAATGGGATAAACTGACAGTGGCTAAGTGGCTTACTTAGTTTTGTTTAGTCCTAAAGCAATCAGCCATTCTGTTGTTCCTTGCCTTTCTTTCTAGTTGGTTGGGGAAACTTGATTTGGACAACATCTAGGTTTTATATTTTGCATGACCATGGTTCCTTCGTGCATCGTAGAAAACATTCTGGTTCTTCTATCCATACTTAGCTGATTTTATGCCTCCTGGATTTCAGAAGATGCTTCCATGTCTTGCTATGCATGTAAAACCAAATACCTGTCTCCTGTTTGGAAAATATGTCCTGAAAATGAAAAAAGATCTGTCTGCTTTTTTTTCCTAGCCATCTACGAAGTAGGCGGTGTCCCATATTCTGTACTTGAGCCTGTTTTGGAACGCTGCACCCCAGAGCAGTTGTATCGCATCGAGGAGTGCAATCACGTGAGTGTTACCAGATAAGAGGGAATGAGGTGTGGTTTCTATCTATGGATGTAACTCAAAAACAGCTGGTATAAAATTAGGTATAGGGAATGCTGTATTTAAAGAAAAAACCCTCTATTTTTATTCAGATGACATAAATATGCAAGACCACAATATATACAGGAAAAATCTAATTGAAGGATATCAATTAAGTATAATAAAAATAAAGTTCATTATATAATAATACAACCTCTGACAATGATATCTTAAAGAGTTAGTAAAATGATAGCACTGTGATTAGATAATAGAGAAGATCCTCAGCCCTAGAAAATGAAAACTTTGTGGAAAAGTTTTGAGAAACTCTTTGTTTCTGTAGAGTGATATTTCTCAACCTTGGCAACTTTAAGATATGTAGACTTCAACTCCCAGAGTTCCCCAACCATCCCCATTGGGGGGTGGTTGAAGTCCACACACCTGAAAGCTGCCAGGTTGAGAAACATGGCTGTACAGGTCAACTAATTTTGACCTGCTCTGCAAGGTGAATGGATGTCTCGGAGGTCCTTAGCAGAAATTTTACACGGTACATGATACCAGTACCATCAAATTGGCATTTGGAATTGGGATGAAGATACTGGGATTGCATTGTAACACCTCTTCCCCCCCCAAATGAATTTTGGGACTTGGCTATTAGCTAGTGAACCTAATGGACAAGTTCCCTTCTGTGGCAGCCTCTCCCATTAAGGGTATAGTAATAGGTAGCTCAGAAACCTGCTCTTAATCACCCAAGCATATTTGGCAGAGGGAATTCAACTGGATCTTGGTGAAGTTGCCATGTGTTTGTCACCAGCTGCTGTTCTCCTTAAGTATTCCTCCAAGGAACAAATAAAGAAGAAGCAAGACAAAGGGACTTTAGAGATGGGAAGCACCTCCACCCCTTAATTTTCTCAAACACCACGAGGATGAATGGCAGCAAAAGGACTAAGGGGCAGGGATTTAAGAAGTCTCTTAAGAAGAGCCAAAGAGGCTCTGTGCATCCAGAAGGCCATTATGTAAGCCTTGGCATTGCTTCCTTTATCACCAGTCCAAATAGTAGAGAGGACAGAATTTTCCTTCCTCCAAGTTGTCCTTGTTGACAAAAGTGATTTCATTTTTCTCCAGCAAATAACCCCAAAGGAAAAGATGTTAAGTTCGCAATTCAAACCTGTAGTTGGGACCAGAATTTTAGTTGTAAGTTGTAAGGCATTCATGTGACTGCACTTGATTTTACAAGTTGGAGTTTTGTAATATTTCCCTGGACTTGTTTTGAAACTTGAGGGTATATCTTCTAGTAAGCAAATTTGCATCTTGGACAACTAGATCTTGGTTCATAAAGATTTCAGAGATATTCCAACTCTAGGCTCAATCTTCCTTTGCTCTTGGCCTCCAGGTTTTAACTGAAGACACAGATCAATTGTGGCACAATCATTGCCAGCGTGACTTCAAGAAGGAGAAGCCAGATGAGTTTGAGAGCTGGAGGGAAATGTACCTACGGCTGCATGATGCTCGAGAGCAGCGACTTCTGATGCTAACGCAAAACATCCGTTCAGCTCACGCCAATAAACCCAAAGGTAGAAGGCTGGACTGAGCGATTGAGCGGGCATGGAGATAAGAAGGGGCAGGGGAGAAAAAGGCTAGCAAATCATTTTTTAATCGGAAAGAAGTGTGCGGTGTTTTTTTTTCTTTTGTAAGTCCTTGCATTATTTGACAGTTGGGAAGTTAGCGACATACATGAAAAAAGGGAAGGGAACAGTTTTCCCTTTGAAATTTGACTGTCCTGGCACAAGGGCAGGATAAATAATGCAAAATTACTACTTCTGCATGCTATTACAAGTAGCTTTCAATTTACAACCATTCATTTAATGACCATTTGTGACCTTTCCAGCCATCTTCCAACAAGCAAATTGAAGAGGGGAAGCCAGATTCACTTAACAATTATTCATTTCACGAAATACGGGTCTCAGTTTTGGTTGTAGGTTGAGGGCTGTCTGTACATAAGTCTTAAAAAGCCTTGCTCCAGAAAGTGTCTTCAGTAATGTGTGGGAAATTCAAATTGTCTTAAATTTTGGTTTTGCTCTCCTCTTTTAGCCAGAGTAGCTAAGATGGCATTTGTCAACTCAACAGTCAAGCCACCCCGGGAAGTGAGGAGAAGACAAGAAAAATTTGGGACTGGAGGAGCGGCTGCTCCAGAGAAGATTAAGTATGTTTTCTATGAAGGCTTTGACTTTATCTTCTTCTTGGGAGAACAGTGACAAGCTGCAGGGAAAAGAAATATGGGAGGCTGTGTCTATCCTGCCTGTCAGCATCCATTTGGAGAGGAGACGCAACATTGTGCGTGATGATGCCATGGCTAGTTTAGATACCTATGAACCCAATATAGGCATCACATGTGCTTCCAGCTGTGTTTTCATACAGCAGCTGTCATCCCTTTTATGATTGTAATTAAATCATTCTCTCTGAGAGAAGGAATTGTTAACCTTTTTTAAAAAGGTGATGAGCAGGCCACTAAGAGAGAGTAACCTGGCTCTCAACAATGGGGAGAAAAGTAAAATGTATTTTTCCAGATCCAAATTCCTGATGATGCTTGAATGAAGAGGGAGTAATTGATCTTCAGCAACTCTGGTTGCTCCTGGGTGACACATTTTCTCTGTCTATTACAGTCCAGGCTCTGCAAGCACATTTTTTGACTCTGCAGTGGTCAATTCTTCACCGCTCACCATCTTCTCTTTCCTCAGAATCAAACCTGTATTGTTCACGGCAACTAAAAGTAGCAGCGTTCACGCAGAAGAGGAACAGGATTACGACAGGCCCAGTACTAGTAGTGGCCCCTCATGTTCATCCATGGGCAGCACTTCATCGGTGTCCTATGACCCAAGGAAGCCCCAGGTGAAAAGTAAGTGAGCTGACTCCTCCATCCTGCAAAAAGATTGAGGGTTTTCATGAGAAATACTTCATATTAATCTCGAATGGGATTCAATTATTTTTACATGGTGCCATGCATAAATATTTTTGAATGTGTCCATTTTAACCTTTGATATAGGTAAATAGGCAACTAAATAGGCAACTAAAAGCTCTTTTTGGGGGGCAGGGGCTTCTCCATAATTTTTAAAATGGGAAGCATTCCTGAAGACAAAAAAGCTGAAGAAATGCGGTTTTTGATCGTGTAGAATCCTATCAGACAGTCTGTAAAAGGCATATTCAGAGGCATGGTTTGGTGGGCAAAATGTCTGATTCTGCACAATTGCAACATTATAGCCAAAATCAGAATGATGTGTAAATTAATGTGATATGTAAATATATAAGTCCTTAGGTCCATAGAAAAAGAAATCACTAGCCACTTAAATATGTGCATTGCAAAGATTTTTTTTCTACCTGTAAAATGGAATTGGCTTCTATTTTAGTGGAAACTGTTTCCTTCAAATGCAAATCCAGATTTGTAATCTACATATATCTGTGTGTCTTAATGCAACTGCTTATATGCAATAACCTCTATCTTTTCTCCTCTTGTTTTGCAGAAATTGCACCCATGATGGCAAAGACTATCAAAGCTTTCAAAAACAGGTTTTCTCGACGATAAAGGAACTGTCAGGCTCCCGTGAACGCGAAGGAAAAAAAAAAATCTTATGGAAGCAGTGCTTACAGGAAATTGGGGGGTTTTGGGGGAGCCCTCCAAAGCCCTGTTTAAGACCAACTGCACAGTATTGTTCAAAACCACCTTCCAATTTCCTCTCTTTGTCCCCGTAATTTTTGTTTTATCTGCCAAGCGTTTTGCAAATGTGAAGTCTTGGCACCTGGCTGAGAAACGAAGGTCCACAAACTATAGCGCTTTCTTCAGTCTCTTTTTCTGGATTCCAGAATGGAAAGAGAACTGCCTTCCACCATCTGCAGTGTTTTTTTTTTTGTTTTGTTGTTTTTTTGTCTCCCCTCGGCCAGTTGTAAGACTTCAGATCTGCTCTTCTATTCTCCACTGTGAAAGACCATCTATTTTGCAGATACTGTTCATGGTTAGCAACCGGTACTAAAGGACCACTTGGGACTTTTATGATCTTGGTCAACCTTCCGGCAAGTGATTTCCCCCAAACATCATTTTCTCCTTCTTTCTGTTTTTCAGTCTCAGCTTTTAAGTGTTCATCTCATGCCTAAAAACCCTTTGTGCCAGATACAAGCTGATTGGCCTTTCTATACAGGGACATCTGGAAGGGCCACTGTCGTTCTGTTCATTTGGCAAAGGAAAAAAAAAAATAAAGTAAGAAATGGGTACACGTTATTTTAAACTCGTAGGAAAAACAAAAGCAGCACAACTCAGGAAGCGAAGAATAAGTCACTTTGCACAAATCGGGATTTAAAGCATTCATCTGAGGTTTCTTATTTTAAAAATGTATAGACGATAAGGGGGATAGGTTCTCCTCTCCCCATTTTAAATTGAAAAGAAGGATTCTCTTCTTTGATCCCTCTGGTTTTAACAACAGAGCAGGCACTTTAATTCACTGTTACCCCTTAAAGAGCTTCAGTGACAAAATGTCATTCATCTAGGTGCTCTCTACGGGGGATTCTAGAAATTGAAGTGACAACACATCAGCTTGGGTTAGAAATCATTTCCATGGAAAGGATTGTAGGAACCCCCAGTTTATTTGTCCCTCTCTAATGTAGAGGGTGTTTTTATTTTGGTTAATGTTGTTTTAAATTTAGGCAAAGGTTACATGAATTGGCTTTTAACTTATGTTTTTATCTTGTTTAATGCAGGTTTAAATTTAAGGAAACATTACATGAATTGGCTTTTAACTTGTGTTTTTATCTTGTTTAATGTAGGTTTAAATTTAAGCAAATGTTACATGAATTGGCTTTTAACTTCATTAACCAGATCCCTCTGGTTTTAACAACAGAGCTGGCACTATAATTCACTGTTACCCTTAAAGAGCTCCATTGACAAAGCTTCACTCGTCTAGGTGCTCTTTACGGGGGATTCTGGGAATTGAAGAGGCAACACCTCAAGTCGAGTTATAAATCATTTCCATAGAAAGTATGGTAGGAACCTCCAGTTTATTTGTCCCTTTCTAATGTGGAGGTTGTTTTTATTTTATTTAATGTTGTTTTAAATTTAGGCAAATGTTACATGAATTGGCTTTTAACTTCATTAACCAGATCCCTCTGGTTTTAACAACAGAGCTGGCACTGTAATTCACTGTTACCCCTTAAAGAGCTCCATTGACAAAACTTCACTCATCTGGGAGTTTCCTTATGTCCCAGAACAGAAAAGGTAGGCCCAGCCAAGGGGGCAAGATTTGGTCTTTAGTAACAGCATCCGTTATGGAATAATCTACAAGAACATTTCATGCACAGGACAAGCCAGGGGAAAAGAATTTTGAGAGTGGTCCATCTCTCTCAATGCTTATTGGCTGCTGCTATTTTAGTCCTGGAAGGGACTCTGAGCTCATGATCTTATATGTGCTGATGTTGATAGGTGTGTGTTGTGCAGGGGAAAGACAGAGCTGGTTTTGGAAGGCTTGATGGTGTGTTTCCTTTGTGCCATGGTTGAATGAATGTAAATGTCCATGTGTTTTATGAAGGACCCTGACCTTTTCCTGATAATATGGATGGAGGAAAGAGTGGTTCTCCCAGTGACCTCCTAGTGGCACCATTCTGAACTCTGGCCTTTGGGCTTTCTGCTGATACCCAGGTCATCATGAGAGTAGCAGTCACAAGAGCCCTGTTAACTTAAAAACCAGTAATTCCTCCATAAAAGTAAAGCTGGAGTGGATATGTAGTGTGTGCCATGTGGGATAAGAAAACCCTCTTGATGTTCTATGTTCAGTCCAACAAACAACATTCTCTCCAACATATAAGAAAGAGACAGCGCCTTTTAAAAAACCATCATAGAATTAAATTTTTATATGCATTTATATGTATTTTGTGTATTTATGTATATATACACATACATACACTATGTGTGTATGTACACCCACATGAAATGCATATAAATTGTAATTACGGTATATGCATTTTGTGTATGTATGTATGTGTATATGTATGTACACATATATCTGTATGCGTATATATATGCGTTTGTGTATATAGATAGGTATAGATAGATATAGATAGGTATAGATAGGTATAGATAGGTATAGATAGGTATAGATAGGTATAGATAGGTATAGATATAGATAGGTAGGTATAGGTAGGTATAGATAGATATATACACACATACATATATATACGCATACATAAATATGTGTGTACATACATATACACATACATACATACACAAAATGTATATACGTGTGTGTATGTATACACCCACGAAATGTATATAAAACATATAATTCTAATTATATGATATATGCATTTTGTGTTTGTATACACATTGATGTATGTATCTACACTCGCACATACACTACATACATATAAAAATTTAAATATATGATGGTTTTTTTTTAAAGGTGCTGTCTCCCACATGCAGGTTTGGAGATGATTTTAAATCCCCAACAATTTTGTGTAGCCTTTTAATTTTAAGGCGGATTGGATTTAATGATGTTGGATTCTAAGAAATGTTCCTTTTGCTCTAGTGTACCTAATTTTGCGGTATTTGACTTACTGATATAATCTTCTGCTGGTTGTTGTGCGTGGTGTATTTTCTCCTCTTTGTTGTTGGATTTGGTGGTAAGAGGAGAGCCCAGGAAACATCTCAACCACAGAAGGCAAAAGGACATTTACAAGACTTTGTTGGTCCAACCGTTAGCTATCAAAATTGATGGATGGTTTTCGCCAACCACTTTTTTCCCATTCAAGGAAATATCTGGAGAACTTTAAATAATCAACTGGATGGCTGGAGCCCCTTTCTTGGCACTATCACATTTTTGTTTTGCAATGGGCTTACTGTGGGACACCATTCCCAACCTGAGATGGTACCAGTTGTATAGGAATTGAATGCCCATTAACCTCTGCTGACTACAAGTTATGGGGTTTCCTAGCCAATCTATCTGGAGGAGGTGATTGCAGGGAAGGTTTGCTAATGCCACCGTGACACCTTTTCATAGCACAAACCTGTCACCAGACGGACTGATAGCAGTAGTCAAGAACTTGTGTCAACTACAGGAATTATGGGCTCATCAATGATGGGCAATCCCCTTTAAATGCAGTTTTGGGGGGCCTTAATGGCCTAGAAGAACACTTGTAGATTAACCACTGCACAGTAGTTGCTGTTAACATGTGAAACCATTGGCTAAATTCCACTATAATACTGAGGACTATTTGAATACTTCATCTGATTAACATCAGAGTTTGAATTATGTACTGCAAGCCTATCCAAGCAGGCTATTCCAGATGTTTTAACCAATTCCCACATTCTTTGCCAGTGCTCTCTATGGAGGGGGGGGGAATTCTAGGAATTGAAGTGACAACACCTCAAGTCAGGTTAGAAATCATTTCCATGGAAAGGATTTTAGGAACCTCCAGTTCATCTGTCACTCCCTAATGTGGAAGGTGTTTTTATTTTATTTAATGTTTTAAATTTAGGCAAACATCAAATGATTTGGCTTTTAACTTCCTTAACCTGATCCCCGATGTTTTAACAACAGAGTAGGCACTGTAATTCACTGTTACCCCTTAAAGAATTCCATGACAAAATTTCACTCATCTAGGAGTTTCGTTATGTCCCAGAATAGAAAAGATAGAGCAAGCCAAGGGGGCAGGTTTTGGTCTGGAGTGACAGCGTCTGTTATAAAATAATCTACAAGAACTTTTCATGCCCAGAGCAAGCCTAGGAGAAAAAGTTTTGAGAGTGGTCCATCTGTCTCTGGTGCTTATTGCCTGCTGCTATTTTAGTCCTGGAGGAGACACTGAACTCATGATCTTACCTATGGTGATGTTGATAGGTGTGTGTTGTGCAGGGAAAAGACAGCTGGTTTTGGAAGACCTGATGGTGTGTTCCCTAGTGCCACAGTTGAATGAATGTTGATGTCCTTGTGCCTTTTCCTGATAGAGGAAAGAGAGGTTCTCCCAATGGCCTCCTAGTGCCACTATTCTGAACTCTGGCCTTTGGGTTTTCTGCTGATACTCAGGTCATCATGAGAGTAGCAGTCACAAGAGCCCTGTTAACTTAAAAACCAGTAATTCCTCCATAAAAGTAAAGCTGGAGTGGATATGTAGTGTGTGCCATGTGGGATAAGAAAACCCTCTTGATGTTCTATGTTCAGTCCAACAACATTCTCTCCAACACATAGGAAAGAGACAGCGTCTTTTAAAAAACCATCATAGAATTAAATTTTTATATGCATTTATATGTATTTTGTGTATTTATGTATATATACACATACATACACTATGTGTGTATGTACACCCACATGAAATGCATATAAATTGTAATTACGGTATATGCATTTTGTCTATGTAAGGATGTGTATATGTATGTACACATATATCTGTATGCGTATATATATGCGTTTGTGTATATAGATAGATAGGTATAGATAGGTATAGATAGATATAGATAGATATAGATAGGTATAGATAGGTATAGATAGGTATAGATATAGATAGGTAGGTATAGGTAGGTATAGATAGATATATACACACATACATATATATACGCATACATAAATATGTGTGTACATACATATACACATACATACATACACAAAATGTATATATGTGTGTATGTATACACCCACGAACTGTATATAAAACATATAATTCTAATTATATGATATATGCATTTTGTGTATGTATGTATACACATTGATGTATGTATCTACACTCGCACATACACTACATACATATAAAAATTTAAATATATGATGGTTTTTTTTTAAAGGTGCTGTCTCCCACATGCAGGTTTGGAGATGATTTTAAATCCCCAACAATTTTGTGTAGCCTTTTAATTTTAAGGCGGATTGGATTTAATGATGTTGGATTCTAAGAAATGTTCCTTTTGCTCTAGTGTACCTAATTTTGCGGTATTTGACTTACTGATATAATCTTCTGCTGGTTGTTGTGCGTGGTGTATTTTCTCCTCTTTGTTGTTGGATTCGGTGGTAAGAGGAGAGCCCAGGAAACATCTCAACCACAGAAGGCAAAAGGACATTTACAAGACTTTGTTGGTCCAACCGTTAGCTATCAAAATTGATGGATGGTTTTTGCCAACCACTTTTTTCCCATTCAAGGAAATATCTGGAGAACTTGAAATAATCAACTGGATGGTTGGAGCCCCTTTCTTGGCACTATCACATTTTTGTTTTGCAATGGGCTTACTGTGGGACACCATTCCCAACCTGAGATGGTACCAGTTGTACAGGAGTTGAATGCCCATTAACCCTTGCTGACTACAAGTTATGGGGTTTCCTAGCCAATCTATCTTGAGGAGGTAGATTGCAGGGAAGGTTGGCTAATGCCACCGTGACACCTTTTCATAGCACAAACCTGTCACCAGACGGACTGATAGCAGTAGTCAAGAGCTTGTGTCAACTACAGGAATTATGGGCTCATCAATGATAGGCAATCCCCTTTAAATGCAGTTTTTGGGGCCTTAATGGCCTAGAAGAACACTTGTAGATTAACCACTGCACAGTAGTTACTGTTAACATGTGAAACCATTGGCTAAATTCCACTATAATACTGAGGACTAATTGAATGCTTCATCTAATTAACATCAGAATTTGAATTATGTACTGCAAACCTATCCAAGCAGGCCTATTCCAGATGTTTTAACCAATTCCCACATTCTTTGCCAGTGCTCTCTATGGAGGGGGGGATTCTAGGAATTGAAGTGACAACACCTCAAGTCAGGTTAGAAATCATTTCCATGGAAAGGATTTTAGGAACCTCCAGTTCATCTGTCATTCTCTAATGTGTAAGGTGTTTTTATTTTATTTAATGTTGTTTTAAATTTAGGCAAACATCAAATGATTTGGCTTTTAACTTCCTTAACCCTATCCCCGATGTTTTAACAACAGAGTAGGCACTGTAATTCACTGTTACCCCTTAAAGAATTCCATGACAAAATTTCACTCATCTAGGAGTTTCGTTATGTCCCAGAATAGAAAAGATAGAGCAAGCCAAGGGGGCAGGTTTTGGTCTGGAGTGACAGCGTCTGTTATAAAATAATCTACAAGAACTTTTCATGCACAGAACAAGCCTAGGAGAAAAAGTTTTGAGAGTGGTCCATCTGTCTCTGGTGCTTATTGCCTGCTGCTATTTTAGTCCTGGAGGAGACACTGAGCTCATGATCTTACCTATGGTGATATTGATAGGTGTGTGTTGTGCAGGGAAAAGACAGCTGGTTTTGGAAGACCTGATGGTGTGTTCCCTAGTGCCACAGTTGAATGAATGTTGATGTCCTTGTGCCTTTTCCTGATAGAGGAAAGAGAGGTTCTCCCAATGGCCTCCTAGTGCCACTATTCTGAACTCTGGCCTTTGGGTTTTCTGCTGATACTCAGGTCATCATGAGAGTAGCAGTCACAAGAGCCCTGTTAACTTAAAAACCAGTAATTCCTCCATAAAAGTAAAGCTGGAGTGGATATGTAGTGTGTGCCATGTGGGATAAGAAAACCCTCTTGATGTTCTATGTTCAGTCCAACAAACAACATTCTCTCCAACACATAAGAGACAGCGTCTTTTAAAAAACCATCATAGAATTAAATTGTTATATGCATTTATATGTATTTTGTGTATTTATGTATATATACACATACATACACTATGTGTGTATGTACACCCACATGAAATGCATATAAATTGTAATTACGGTATATGCATTTTGTCTATGTAAGGATGTGTATATGTATGTACACATACATCTGTATGCGTATATATATGCGTTTGTGTATATAGATAGATAGGTATAGATAGGTATAGATAGATATAGATAGGTATAGATAGATATAGATAGGTATAGATAGGTATAGATATAGATAGATAGGTATAGATAGGTATAGATAGATATATACACACATACATATATATACGCATACATAAATGTCTGTGTACATACATATACACATACGTACATACACAAAATGTATATACGCGTGTGTATGTATACACCCACGAAATGTATATAAAACATATAATTCTAATTATATGATATATGCATTTTGTGTGTGTATACATACACATTTTGTGTGTGCATACATACACATTGATGTATGTATCTACACTCGCACATACACTACATACATATAAAAATTTAAATGTATGATGGTTTTTTAAAAAAGGAACTATCTCCCTCCTCCCTGCATGTTTTGCAATGGGCTTTATGTGGGACACCATTCCCAACCTGAGACGGTCCTTGCCAGTTGTGCAGGAGTTGAATGCCCCTTAACCCCTGCTGTCTACAAATTATGGGGTTTCCGATCCAATCTATCTGGAGGAGGCAGATGGCAGGGAAGGTTGGCTAATGCCATTGTGACACCTTTTCATAGCACAAACCTGTCACCAGACGGACTGATAGCAGTAGTCAAGAGCTTGTGTCAACTACAGGAATTATGGGCTCATCAATGATGAGCAATCCCCTTTAAATGCAGTTTTTGGGGCCTTAATGGCCTAGAAGAACACTTGTAGATTAACCACTGCACAGTAGTTACTGTTAACATGTGAAACCATTGGCTAAATTCCACTATAATACTGAGGATTAATTGAATACTTCATCTGATTAACCTCAGAGTTAGAATTACTGCAAACCTATCCAAGCAGGCCTATTCCAGATGTTTTAGTCAATTCCCACATTCTTTGCCAGTGCTCTCTACGGGGGATTCTAGGAATTGAAGTGACAACACCTTAAGTCGGTTTAGAAATCATTTCCATGGAAAGGATTGTAGGAACCTCCAGTTCATCTGTCACTCTCTAATGTGGAAGGTGTTTTTATTTTATTTAATGTTGTTTTAAATTTAGGCAAATGTTACAACAATTGGCTTTTAACTTCATTTTGGAAACTTTTTGATGGGTGGGAATACACAAAAGACTCAGTTGCTGGATTATGACAACTTGGCCTCTGATTCTCGTTGGGGATCCCACATATTTTAAAGTAGGTGCGATTTTCCGGTTGCACACTACACACAAAAGAGCCATAGGAAAATGTGGCCCCCTGCTGCTGCTCCCCCATCCCTGTGTATACTACAAATAAAAGGTAATACATTTGTCTGTTGATTCCCCTCTTGTAAATAATTTTCTATTTTACTTTTTTGGTGGTAACTCTCGAGATAAATATTTTAATTAGATAACTTATAAGAAATGAATTGTGTATCAATAAAAGCCAAACACTGGAATTTGCCTCTGTTAATTTTTTCTCTCTTCTCCTCTCTCACTTCTTGGATCCCAAAAATAAAAGTAACAATTCCTAGACTGTCCCCCAGGCTGTGTTGCTATGCCAAAAAAAATGAGGAATGGGGTAATTGGGAGTTTTAGCTAAAAACAGAGGTATGTGAGAACTTAACAGACTTCCCTGGGAAGACTTAAGAGCAACAAAGACAAAATTTCACTTGGACCCAGGCCAGAGACCTTCGTGGCCATTTTTGGAAAGGAAAGGCTGGGCATGCAATATAGATGCAATTATGAAGTATTGAATTGGGGAGGCAAAAATTTTGGTTTTGAAGTACTGTATATACTGTGTATTGTAGAAATCTCTTTAAATAGTCAAGTTCATACAATAATTCATAATCAGAGTTAGTTCTGGATCTTTCAGCTGAAAAATTGAGATGGCTAAAACTCAGATACCCAGAATTAACTTCATACAATGTTCTTTCCTGTGTATTTTGGTTCCTATTCGTATGTTTTTATTCTTTGTCTTGTATTCAGAAAAAGTATTGGAGGTGGTTTTATTGTTCTAGATATTGTCCTAGGTTTTAGATTGGGTATTTGTTCAAAGAAGATTATACAATTCTCCCTTCCAGCAACTTATTTGTAGGAGGTGTTTTTTGTTTATCTTCCATTAATTGTACAAAAAATCTGTCTGGAGAGAATTATTTATCTTGAAGAAGACAGTCTTTCAATCATGGCAATACATATGTGGAAAATCCAGCCTTCTCTAACTGGCTGAAAGTTCTGAATTTTATAATCCTAATATATCTGGAAGGCACTGTGTTGAGGGACCATGGTAAAATCCAACCTTTTTGGGGGAGTTCACTTTAAATTTAAAATTTTCAGATGGCTAGGACAAATATTAATATTTATTTCCTTTAAAAGAAAATAATTGTATTTCACAACTGTAACTCCAATATCATCATCTTCCATCTATATCAATCTACTAAAAAGGTAAAGGTGCCCCTCACACATATGTGCTAGTGGTTCCTGACTCTAGAGAATCATATATATATATATAAATGGCTGTGTGTGCGCGTATGTTCCAGCATAAATTTGGGAGTTGAAGTCCACAGTCTTAAGATGGCCATGTTGCCCGCCTCCCCCAGCCACTCCCATCCGAGGACCACGGTTTAAAAAAACACAGGCCTGTACTACGGCAAAAAAATCAGCTGCTCGGTTGCCGGGGCAACCAGAAGGCGCCGCCCTCCACCACGTGATGGGGATGTCCGGAAGAACGCTACTTGCGTCTGCGCGCACCTTTGTTGACGTCCGTGCGGGTTCTGTCGGCGGCTCCAGGTGGGGGGCGGTCTTCTCGCGCTTGGCCATGTCTCACGGGCACAGCCACGGCGGGGGCAGCTGTTGTCATAGCGACGACCACGAGGAGCCACCTGAGCGGCGGGGCCAGGCCTGGGGCCTATACCTGCGCATCGACCGCGAGCGCCTGGAGTGCCTCAACGAGCTGGTGGAAGGCAGCGGGGCGCGCGTCTTCCGCGCCTGGGAAGACCGCGGGGATAAGCAGAAGGTAGGTTATCCCCCGGGAGCGGGCAGGGCAGGTGGGCCGTGACTAGCTGCGGTCCAGGGGTTCCAAGGAGAGGCGCCTTTCATGCAGAGCCCGTAACCCTGGCTGGAGTCGCATAATGTAACTTTGGTGCTTGTATCCTTAGGATTTATATTGATTGTTTCCTAATATGATTTCATTGCTTATTTGTACCCTATAACTATCACGAAGTGTTGTATACTTTTATTCTTGATGAATGTATTTTATTTTTCTTTATGTACACTGAGACCATATGTACCAAAGACAAATTCCTTGTGTGTCCAATCACACTTGGCAATAAAGAATTCTATTCTATTCTATCTATTCAATTCTCTATTCTCTATTTTATTCTATCCTATCCTATCCCATTTTCTATTCTATCCTATTCTCTATCCTATCCTATCCTATCCTTTTTTCTATCCTATTCTAGCCTCTTTTCTATCCTATCCTATCCTCTTTTCTATTCTATCCTACCCTATTCTCTATCCTATCCTATTTTCTATTCTATTCTAGAATACAACAGAATAGAATTCTTTATTGGCCAAGTGTGATTGGACACACAAGGAATTTGTCTTTGGTGCATATGCTCTCAGTGTACATAAAAAGACAAGATACATTCATTAAGAATCCTAAGGTACAACACTTACTGATAGTCATAGGGGACAAATAAGCAAACAGGAAACAATGCCAATATAAATCGTAAGGATACAAGCAATAAAGTTTACAGTCCTGCAATCATAAGTGGGAGGAGATGGGTGATAGGAACAATGAAAAGACTAAAGTAATAGTAATGCAGCCTTAGTGAAGGTTTGACTGTGGTGAGGGAATTATTTGTTTAGCAGAGTGATGGCGCTTGGGAAAAAACTGTCTTTGTGTCCACGTTCTGGTGTGCAGTGCTCTATAGCATCATTTTGAGGGTAAGAGTTGAAACAATTCCATTCCATTCTATCTCTATCAAAATAGGACTCCTCATAGCTAAGGGGTGAACGCAGCCACAGAATGAATATTAGCCTAGATGAGGGTTTTCTCAACCTTGGCCACAATGGGTGGACTTCAACTCCCAGAATTCCTCAGCCGATATGCTGGCTGGGGAATTCTGGAAGTTGAAGCCCATCGATTTTAACTAGGGAATTCTGGGAGTTGAAGTCCACCCATATGAAGTGGTCAAGTTTGGGAAACCTCGATCTATACACATGAATTATGTCAATTAAGATTAACTTCAAATCCTGAGTACAACCAAGGAAACTAGCTCTGGAGAGGATTTGGACTCACTGCTCAAGAAATCAAGGATCTGGGTGTGCCAAAGACCTGTGAAGCTTGATTGAGAAGCTATGGCTAAATTAAACCATGGCTAAGTACTGTATGTCTTTTGAACTACTTTTTTACCCAGGACAGGCGTATGTTGTGCTGCTCAGGTCAATAAGGAAAACTAAGTGTATTAGAAGATTTCCTGCCATCCCCCCAGATCTTCTGAAATGTGGATAATAGAGCAGAAGGACAGGGTAGAGGCGTATAGAAATGCAGAATATAGTTAGCTTGATGCAAATCCTAAAGCACAAATGACATGGTTTTGATAAGCATGTTTGGATATTGGCACCTGTCCTTTTGCTGGTGGAGAGTCATTTGCTAAGGCCCATTGACGTTTTTAATGACAGGATTCCTAAATGGAATAAAGCATTAGGATATGTTACAATGTGAATTGCAGTTTGTAATATAATGCTTGCATTTGAAAAGCATGAGCATATATTACAGGTACATGTAGCATATTGAGCAAACCATGTCCAAAGAAAGCAGTGCTGAGTACTGTCTATGAGGCAAGCTGATATAATGGTTTTTTGATTGTACAAAAAAAAAAGGCTCCCAACTTTCGTGCACCTTCTGATTGGAATATATATTCTATTTTGATACTATTTGGTATAGCTCCAGTCTTCTCTGTGTATTATTAATGTTTAAACACTTTTTCTAAGAACTTAAGTTGAAAGTCCCCTGTGAGATCCTCAAGCAATCATTTTGAACATACTGGTTTTTATGGAACAATTGTCCTTTGCAATATATATTTCAGATTGAATGTAAAACTCTTACATTAAATCCTATTCATTTTTTCTAGTTTGTAGAAAGTGATGATGATGAAGAGCTCTTATTTAATATTCCGTAAGTAGTCTTTTTCTAAAAAAAAATATTGCTGGCTTTTGATTTCCTTTTGGAGATTTCATAACACAGTTTTTGGAGGTGGGCTGATAGCAATAAAATAGAGAGAGAGTTTGTTGTCCTAGAAGCCAGGAGACTGTGAGTTCTAGGTCTTCCTTAGGCATAAAAACCAGCTGAATGACTTTGGACAGTTCTGTCTCAGCTCAATCTATCTCACACAGTTGTGGGGGAAAAGAATATTGGATATGTTTGCTAACTTGAGTTATATATTTTAAAAGGATAGGATAAAAATCTAATAACAACAACAACAACAACAACAACAACAACAACAAAATACGGACAAAATACTGGCGCATAATACAGCAGACATCACACTGGTTGAGAAAAATAAGGTCACAATCATAGACATCGCAATATCAGGTGATAGCAGGGTCGCCATAAGGAACATGAAAAAATTGCAAAATAGCAGGACTTAAAAATCGAAATTCAACGACTATGGCACAAACCAGCAGTGGTAATTCCAGTGGTAATTGGCACACTGGGTGCTATTCCAAAAGCACTGGAATTACATTTAAAACAGTTAAAAATTGACAAAATCACCATCAGTCAAATGCAAAAAGCCGCACTGCTTGGATCTGCATGCATATTACGAAAATACTTTACGACGTCCTAGGCCCCTAGTAACCAATGCCAAATCCAGCGAAACAACTGGCCGCTGTGATACAATTGTATAATAATAATAAACTATTTTTAAAATAATTATGTGGCCTTATTTTAACTAGATCAGCCAAGATTGGTTAGTAAGACAATTTAAGGTGAAAACCTCACAGTGTCCATAGGGTTGTGTTAAGGATGTGTGGTTATTTTGTTTAAGTCTTAACTGATGACGATGTAGTTTATTCCAGAACTCCATGTTAAGTTAATGGGACTCCAGTGGCAGATAGTGAAAACAATAAGATTCCTTTCAGGCTGAACTGAATATGAAAGATCAATGGCATTTTTTTTTTCTTTTTGCAGATTTACAGGCAATGTGAAATTAAAAGGAATAATTGTGATGGGAGAGGATGACAATACACACCCCTCAGAAATGAGACTGTAAGTTGAAACAGTGGACAGATCATTCATGTTGCAGAAGCCGCTAATTAAGATGACAGATTTTTTTCTGCAATGAATAAGTGTGGTTTTAGCTTTAATTTTTGCTTTAATAGTCTGAATTAATAATAACTACCGGGCTGGTTTGCTGAAAAATAATGAAATGTTGATTTTGATCCACACTGAAATTCTGCAAGAAAGAAAATTGGCTGGCTTACTGAAATGCAGGATCCAACATGCACAAATATATGTGATGCTGTCTGGTTTCTTTGAAGTTTTCATATCTTCTGCCTATATTAACACAGTTGCCAGAACATGTTATTCAGGATTCGGTTTCTCTACATCCTTTCAGTCACTTACAAATTGTATCCTCTTCAGCAAGATTCTCTGTGATCTATTTATTGGATTCCAACTTTTCTTTAGCTTTTTTTGTAGTAGTAGTGATTTCCTGAACTTGCTATTTATTTCAGTCAAGAATAAATAAAAGACTGGAAAAATAATTGCTGGAATTATAATAATGATTCTTTCTTCATCTCAAGGAATTCTTTATAAATCGGTTTACCAGCCTTTGCTTAAAAGTGTAGATGTCTTTAAATGGCTACAATTTTAAAGTCCTGAGAGGTTAACAGCTACTAAAAGAATCTGTTTGGAATGTCTTTGTGTTATCACCACTTTTTAAAGTTTTAATTTCTTTCCAACATTGTAAGTTTTAATACACGTGCTGAAATAACTACACTTTTAGAACAGCTATATGATATTGTTGATGGCTTTGCCTGACAACCAAATTTTCATTTGTCATTTGCTATTCTTAGTGTCTGGTTTATTTATACATTTATTATGAAACTTTATATGCCTCACTACCTCCAAGGACTCAGAGTGATTTACAATAAGAGTAAAAGAAGAGCCAATTTGGTCTGGTGGTTAATCACCAGGTTAGAAATGAGGAAGCTGTGAGTTTAGGCATGAAAGCCAGCCAGATGGCTTTTGGCTGGTTATACGCTCTCAGCACATCCTATCTCAGAGGGTAGTTGTTGTTGTGGCTGGCCAGCGGAGCTGACAGCAGACTTGGACAGTGAGGAGGTTGGTGAGGAACATAGGCCAGTCCTGGAGTCTGGGAAATGCTCTGGTGAGGACTCTGTGTCGGAGCAGAAAGGGGGCCAGAGCCGTATGCCAGTTATCAGAGTCAGACATCAGTGAGGCAGACAAACAACTGGAGCCTGTTCCCAGTGTGGCATGCACAGCCTGGCCAGATGAAGGGAACAAGGGTTGACTTGGGAGTAAGACCACAGGTGGACAATGAATGGCCCCTCCCAGAGAAAATAAAAAAGGAGCGAAAGGGGAGTAGAGTTTGCAGGAGTCAATTAGTTCGCTTAATTAGTTTGTGATTCTCTGAGACTCCTTGTCAAGTTTTGCAGATATCGATCTGGCCACTCTCCAAGCCAGATAAGGTCAGTGACTGTAAATCCACCCTTGAAAGACTTTTCTGGATGTGAATGAGTAGAATGCATAGTAAATTAATACAAGGTTTTTTTTGGGACAAGGAGTTTGCTTCATGCTCTTGGAAAGCCTAGGTCAGCACAGTTGTGGGGAAAATAGGAGGAGGAAGGAATACAGTAGTACATTGTGTATTTGCTACCTTGAGTTATCTATAAAAACAATAAAGGCAGCACAAAAAAATCTTCAATAAAAAGTTTCAATAAAAAATAGCTCTAAAATGGAAGAGTTACAGTAGCATTCCAGTTCCACCTTCTGTGCCAAAGAATCCTTGGAAAAATATTTTGTACTTGCCCTATGAAAAGTAAATAAGGTGGTGGGATTTTCCCTGTATCTCAAGGAATATTGGCGTTGCTGCTTGTAGGTATTTAACTGGGACCTTGTTACTTGTTCTTCAATGAGCTGAGCGCACAAGATGGACTAAATCTGTCAGGAGAAATTGTCCTACATGTTTACTCGTGTTGAGCCTTACAGGATTTCCTAGATTAAAAACAGTATCTTCAAAGAAGCTAGAAGCTCAGTGCCAACCACTGAGCCTTGCTCTTGGTTATTAATTTCGGGTGCTATACTGTTCTGATATTTGAAGATGCAGATTCTTTTTTAGAAAATGGGAAATTTGTAGAGTAGGTGTAGACTGAAGTCCTCAAGTATAAAATCAATAATTAATATATCATTGTTGACTTACGTTCTTAGTTACTTATAGACTTGTAAATTATAATTTTATTATTATTTGGGGGAATAGTCTTTTTATACAGTGTTCTAAACAACTGAAACTGAACTTTTTCAATATTGCTGTTTTGATTATCATGTTTGCGTTGTCCTAAGAACCAGTTTGAGTATTTCTCCATTTCCCAGTTCAGATGACTACAATGGCTAGCTGTTGAAAACATCGGGTAACATTTGTACAAGCTGACCTTTGCCTTTTTCTAGGTTTAAGAATATTCCTCATATGTCCTTCGCTGACACTGCCCGAGAACCAGATCAGATCTTCAGCCTGAATCATGACTTTTTAGGAGAACTGGAATATCCAACAAAGTATGTCATGACTTATTCCGTCTTTATTCAAGATGTCCGGTATTTGAGCCCCAAATTCAAGTAACATGAGCCTTGGGCTCTAATAATTAAGGGTACCAAGATGGAGAAGTTTTTCTCCCCCAGTTCTTTTTTGTGGAGGATGTAACAGACTATAGAGGAAACCATAGCAGTAAAAACTGTGCTCTGCTTCAGGTGTGGGAGGGACTCCAAAGAGTTTTTCTGATTATGAAACCATTTCATAATCGGTATATTTTAAAATGTTAACTTCTTTCTAAAATTAGTTAGCTGCCATATGACAGCCTTTCTGCAATCTCCCTCCCTCCAGTAGTGTTGGAACTGAAATTCCAATCCCAGCATGTTTGCCTACAGCAATTGACTGCCCACAAGCAACAGCTCTGAGGGACAATAAACAATGGCACAGCTAAAAATTAAAAAAATGACTTTATTTTTTAGTGAATGAATTATATGGTAAAATGTTGCCATTACATCTGGGGCGGGCGGGGTGGAGGGAGGTAGTGAGGTCCTCATGGAATGGAAGATTGAGGATAGCCCAAACTCTTTCAACAGTTATTGCAATGTAAAGCTGGGGTTGCTTTTTCTTTCAGCATTTCTTAGCTTCTGAGAATGTTTCTTTATTTTAGGCAGGTAGAAATTCTGGTCCTATTGAGCTACAGTGAAAAGTTTTACCAGTATTGCTTACCCTGAAAGGGAACAGTATGATTGGGAAGGTTTGTGCGTATGTAAATGTATGTTCTGGCACAAAATGCCTCTGCTTGGTTCCTTTTGTTATTGGGAAGGACTAAATGGAAACCTCTATTTTTCTAGCCAATCAACCTGACTGTGCTGTACAGATTGGTTAGTCTACTTGGCTTGTTCTTTTACATGTCAAAACTTTTCGCCAAGAGCTTTTAACATTTTTAAAAGAATGAAGCAACCTAGGAATCTTGGTTTAGACATGAAATTGAATAAAGATACATACAGGCTTTGTGGTTTGTTGAATTGATGTGGCTGGCAGGAAGATCCAAAAAGAGCAATATAGGAAGGCATACATACCAGTGTGCATACTTGCTCAAGGTGACTACTACAGTATTTTTATTGCAGAGTTTTAATTTTTGTGGGGAAAAAATCTGGCTTTCATGCAGTTTAGTTTTAGTGGTCAAAACTTACAAAAGTGTCCTATATGTATGTTACAATTGTAAATGCAGAATTTTTCCCCCCTTTTCCAGAATTGCTCGCTTCTCAAATGTTTATCATCTCTCCATCCACTTCTCCAAGAACTTTGGTGCCGAGACAACAAAAATCTTTTACATAGGCTTAAGGGGAGAATGGACAGAAGTAAGTGTGGGGATGAAGATGACAGATGAAAACACTAAATAAATAGATGCAGGTTGCAGAAGCTTTTGGGATTGAAGGTGCACCTCAAAATGCTTATTAACAGTTAAGATTTACGAACAGGAGTCTGTGAGATTCTGGCATAATGCTCATACTTAAGAGGACGTAACTGTTGTTTTATAATGTCTTCCCAAGCAGACCTTACTCATCATGGCATCCTTCAGTTTATCTTGAACTGCATGACTTTAAAATTTGTGTTGGTTGGGAATTCTGGGAGAGGTTGTCTTAACATGTCAGCTAACCCCATATTCCACCCTTAAACTTCCTCTTTCTGTTTGGGTTGGATGATGAGGAGTCTGAAGAAAACCTCTTTGAAAATTACTTAGTATCCCCCCTTCCCATGTTTTTGCCTGCCTGAATCACTATTAGTCAAATACAGCACATCATAAAAGACCTGTTTTCTTCATTAAATAAACTTTCCTGCCACCTCACTGGTTGGTTATTACTGTGCCTCAAGAGGCAATTGAATGGGTGTTATTTTAAGCCTGAATATCTCCTTCCAACTGCCACTTTCATGCACTTACAAATGGATTGGCATGAAGGTGCCCCAAGGTTTCCTGTTTTTAGATAAACCAGGATTTATTTTTCTATGTTGAGCCAGGAGCTAAAGCGAAGCGTTTGAAGTAATTGTTAGTGTCTTGTCTTTTTTTTTTCCAGCCTTGTCCCTTTTGCTGTTTTCTAGCCCAGTGCCTTTCAAGCTAAGCAACCATTGGCAAGTGTTGACTCAAATTCTGCCATGTTGAGTAAATGTGTGAAAACATTTCAGTCAAAACATCTTCACCAAGAAAGGTCCCATTCTGTCCTTGGAACGGCTGTTCTGATTTCACTGGAAATGTTCCAAGGTCAGAATAATTTGTTCTGACTCATCAGAAGTGTTATGTTCTTGAAAGGGATTTTTCTCCTGGGAAGACCAAGGTCACAATAGCTCATTTGGGCTCAGAGTATGTTCAAAATGCGATTTTTGGGGATTGCACACCTCTAATTTTAAACCTGTGCAGACAATGCAATGTGAAGGAGTGACGTGTTACGAATTTAGGAGGAAGGTTAAAAAGGGACAAGTTGCAAATTCCTCAAAAGAAGTACAAGTTATTCAGAATGAACTACATGTTCTGTAGTTTGAAAGAGTAGATAGATGTAATGACGGCTGGTGTAAATGGAGAGGGAAAATCAAATGATTGCTTTAACTTTAACTTTACCAAGATATACAAAGAGACCTCTGAAGAAATGTTCAAATTGTTTCTCTGCAGCCTCATCGACACGAAGTGACCATATGCAACTATGAAGCAGCAGCAAACCCGGCCGATCACAAACTTGATCAGATCACGCCACAGACACACTTCATTTCCTAACTGGGAAGGCTTGTTCAACGACAGAAGTCTGGGTGGACTGACGAAGGTGTTGAACATTTGAAGCTAAAAAGGATGGTGTGGCTGTTATCTTTTTGGGAGGTATGCATGTGGTTTTGAAAGCATTTGGTGTCAAATGCTTGGCAGAAAGGTACAAAATTACACTGTTGCTAAGATCAATTGTGAAAGTTGATCTTAAAATCATTAATTCTTCCTGGATGTCACCATGACTATCTTGGCAATATCTTTCTTCTTGGCCCAGAATGTTTCTAAGATGGTGAATTTTTTGTTTAGTTGCTGCTACTTTTCTTGCTGACGTACATAAGGGGTGAGACTATTGGGTGGTGGCACAATCTCTAGGTCTTCCATCTCGCTTTTGAATATAGTTATGATATACAAAAATGAAATGTTCCTGGTGGGAACTTGACTAATTTCCAGTTTATGTGATTTCTCTAGCATAATAGTGACTGGGCTGTGTATCAATGTGCTACAGGCATTGCTATGAGCATAATTTAGTAGCTATCTTGCTGATGCATAACAATGTTAGTTGTTAGTTTAAAACCTAGAAAATAAAAAGATCTATGAATTTATCTTGTCTAAAATGGAACTTTTTGTAAATAAACATGCCAAAGAATCCCTTGATTACTTTTTTTAAAAATTCTGAACTGAACTTTAATGTTGAGATACATTATTAGTACAAAGTAAAGTAAAAATGGTATAAAAAATAAAATTATTGTGGAATGCTCTCAAGAATAGGAACATTTTGATCTGGAGTATCTAATTTTGTTCCTTTAAAAAAATCAGATTTGTAGCCTATCAGAGCTGTCCTTTTAAGACCAACCCCTAAACTATTAAGAAAATCTATTCAAGTGAGTGGCCTTGTGATTTGTTTGGTTTCTGCCTAACATGTTGTATGAATCTAGTTCAAAGTTTTTCAACAAACTTAGTTGATAACTCTGCCCACTAAATTACCAGTAATAGTATTTCTGTTCTTGCTTTATCTCTTACTTTAGAGTGGTAACCACTTTATGATATCCTAGAACTGATTTCCAAAGTTCCCAAAATATTAACTACCTCACTTTGTATTTTTAAAAGAAATGCTTGCTGCTGTCTTCTTCGGCCAATGTTGGAAGTGGTTTATGAATATATGCTTAATTGTTTTCATTTTAAACAAAGATGAAAAATCTTCCATGCAATTGAGCCAAGAGAGATGGAAGTTTTCCTGCTACACACTTTTCTTTGGGTTGTCCATATAGAGCAGGGTTTTTCAGCCTTGGCAATTTTTAAAGACTTTAAGGAGTTAAAAGCCCACCCATCTTAAAAGTTGCCCAAGTTTTTAAAAAAACACCAATAGTGTAGAGCTTCAGAACCAAAGGCTGAACCCTACCTGCCAAACTTCATCAAGGTATTAGACAAATGCCCCCACAGGGATTACAAAGCAGGACATCCTGTTCTCCCTGCAGTGCACCAGTTATGTGGATGTTGTGATTAAGCCTGACAAACATAGCCAGTGGCGTTTCCAGTTGAATCGCAAAAATAACAATCAGCCACGCCAAACTTTGCTGTTTACCATCCAGTGATGAACACTTAAATCAAAGCCAGTTATTAAAACCCAGGATCCACTACCACAGAGGTCTTCAAATTTGGCAACTTTTAAGACTTGTGGATTCAACTCCCAGAATTCTCCAGTCAGCTATGCAGGGCTTGGACCTTCGGGTGGCTTCTGCGTGCTTGGGATTACAGTTTCCTGCAACTCTGGCGTAGAGGGTGAATGGCAGAGGATTCTGGGAGTTGCAGTTCAATAATAATAATAACAACAACAACAAGTGAAGCAAGCAGTTGAAGAAGAAAAACAAGCACTGGCTGATTATTTAAAAGAAAGTCAAGAACATCTATTAATCGAAGTAAAGAACAAAAAACTACTGAAGGCCCAACAGACGAAACAAGAATACAGAAAACATGTGATAAAATCAAGAATGGAGAGTTGGCAGAACAAAGCACTGCATGGCCAATTTCTGGAAAAAATAAAACATAAAGTGGACAGTGAACAAACTTGGTTATGGTTAACAACAGGTACATTAAAGAAAGAAACAGAGTCACTAATCCTGGCTGCGCAAGAACAAGCTATCCACACAAATGCCATTAAGGCCAAAATCGAAAAATCCTCTGATGATGCCAAATGCAGACTTTGCAAAGAAGCTGATGAAACTGTTGATCACATACTCAGCTGCTGTAAAATAAATCGCACAGATTGATTATAAATTGCAGCACAATTCAGTAGCACAAATGATCCATTGGAATTTGTGCAAAAATTATAATATAAAACAGCAACAAACCGGTGGGAACATCAGCCTGAAAAAGTCACCGAAAATCAGATGGGGTCAAGATCTTGTGGGATTTTCGCATACAAACAGACAAAATACTGGCGCATAATACAGCAGACATCACACTGATTGAGAAAAATAAGGTCACAATCATAGACATCGCAATACCAGGTGATAGCAGGGTCGCCGAGAAGGAACATGAAAAAATTGCAAAATACCAGGACTTAAAAATTGAAATTCAACGACTATGGCACAAACCAGCAGTGGTAATTCCAGTGGTAATCGGCACACTGGGTGCTATTCCAAAAGCACTGGAATTACATTTAAAACAGTTAAAAATTGACAAAATCACCATCAGTCAAATGCAAAAAGCCGCACTGCTTGGATCTGCACGCATATTATGAAAATACGTTACGACGTCCTAGGCCCCTGGGTGGGGCCCGACTAGTAACCAATGCCAAATCCGGCAAAACAACTGGCTGCTGTGATACAATTGTATAATAATAATAATTAATAATAATAATTATTATTATTATTAATAATAATAATTTATTAATTATTAATAATATTAATAATTATTATTAATGGAGGGCAGTCACCTTGCCTGGGTTTCTTAGCCAGGGGGGCTTGTAAACCCGTGGCTGCATTCACTTTAGATCAGGGGTCCCCAAGACTTGGCAACTTTAAGACTGGTAGACTTCAACTCCCAGAATTCTCCAGCAAGCATAGTTTGGCAACTTAAGACTTGTGGACTTCAACTCCCAGAATTCTCCAGCAAGCATAGTTTGGCAACTTGTGGACTTCAACTCCCAGAATTCTCCAGCCAGCTAAGGCTCGCGGAGCGGCGGGGGGGGGAGAGAATCCCAAACTCCGTCTTTCGTGATGGCCCCCACACGATACTGAAAGAACGAAAGCATTATCAAAACGAAGGGGCAGGCAGGTGGAGGGGGAAGAAGAAGAGTACGGCCACGGAAAAGTCACCGCAAGATGGCTGCGCCCTTTAGAGGCTCTTTCCCATCTTCCATCCTTTTTCCGCTTTCCGTACAAACCTAGCCAGAGCGTCACAATATCTTTCCGGCCAGGCTGAAGGTTTACAAGGGGTCCCCGCCCACTGTGTCTAGCGCGGGCTCTGGTGGTGTGGCGGAAGTTCCGGAGGTAGGGAGGGGGGAGGAAGGAGAGGGAGAGAAAGAGGGAGCGCGCGAGAGCTCGAGCCTGACTGAGTCTCCTCAGTCAGAAGAAAAGCCGGGTCGGAAGAGTCGGAGCCGAGAAAAGAAAAGAGGTGAGGGAGGCCGGGCGGGGAAAGGTCAAGGCAGGGAAGGGAGGCGGACAGAGGGAGGGAGGAGGTTCGGGATGGGAGCCGCGCCTCTCTCGGGTCTGAACCTAAGGGAAATTTTGGGAAGGGGGCGGGGCAGGCTGCCCCCCAAAGGGGCCGCGTGTGGCAGTTGGGGTGGGGGAGGAGCGGCCTGAGGGGACGAGGGAAGAGGCCTCCCCGGATCCAGGGAAAGGGCCCCGAGGAGGCCTGGCGCGGAAACGGGGAAGAGAGAGCGGGGCTCCGGTCCTCGAGGCGCCCGGGGTGGGAGGAGATGGGGGTGTGGGGATGGGCCGGCTGGTGCCTTTATTAGGGCCGGCCGAACCCGGGGCAGGTCGAAAAGGTGTGCAAGCGTTCGAGCTTCCCCGATTCTCTCTCTAGTCAGGTGAGACGCCCGAGAAGCTGAGGGGGGGAAAGGGAAGAAAGAACGTCTGAAGGGGTTGATTGGGGAAACTGAGGAAGGAGCGGGGGTGGTGGTGTGAAGGGGGGGTGTTTGAGCCCTTTTCTTCTTTTGGGACATCCTGAGGTAACCAGGTGGCCTTCGCGAAAAAAGCGGCTGCCCTGTCGGTTTGGCTTGGCTCTTAACGGGGAGGTGGAGGAGGATTTTATTCACCGAATGGAGGAGAAAGCGTGTGGATGGATGAGCAAGGTCTAAAGCAGGGCTCTCCAAAGTTGGCCCCTTGAAGACTTGTGGACTTCAAGTCCCAGACCTGTTAGGGGAATTCTAGTACTTGAAGTCCACAAGTCTTCAAGGGGCCAGTTTTGGAGACCCCTGGCCTAAAACAGTGTCCGAGAGTGCAAAAGACGGGTATTGCAGGCAGTCGGGCAACTGGAGAGGCAAAGGCAAGCCACACAATCAGGTGGGGCTTCTTACATCGTTCTGATAGGATAGAAGAGGAACTCTGGAATTTGCAAGAAGTTTTCCTCCAAACTTTCACTTGCCCTGTTAAAAAAAAAAACTTTGCTTGGAAATGGAAGGAAGCAGGCAAGACAGGTCTGGCTTCCTTCTTGCAGTTGGTTGCTCTTAAGGGAAGATGGGGAAGTGAAAAAAGTTGGGTCTGGCAAGGAAGAATAATTTTCAGATGAAAGTCAGTAGTTGAGTACCCAACGGAGCATTATTGGTGGCACTGAGTGGTTGGTGTATGTATGCCTTGTCTTGGATAAAGCGATTGTGATGCCTAATGGGCAGTGCAGGGTGTTGTTATCTGATGCTATAAAAGAAAACAGATTTCATCACAGAAGCATTTTTAAAGTGATGGGACTTGTAGGAAGGGCTTTTAAGAAAAACAGCAGATTTCCAAAAGATACGTGTCTGTCACATATGTATTGTGAGTTTGTAAGCAGAAACCGGGTTTACAGTGTATCACAAAAGGTATGAGAATATTGGATATCTTCAAATCTCATGAGGAGGCAAGGTATAAAAATAAAGGCTTGACATAGATTTTATGTAAACGTAACAAACAGCCTGTGCAATAAGAGGAATAAAATTAATTACCTTATGTTTATCTTTTTCTTAAGAAAATCAGTTTATATTTAACAAACACATACAACCTGTTTGAATGCCCAACAATGCTTACAGCTAACATAATAAAGTAATGGGTTTGTGTGTGTGTAGGTTAAGCACTTGAATGCTTATTTAAATAATCCATCTGATGTTCTTGTAATAAATATAGTAATAGTAGTTTTGGTTGTAAGTTATTTATAAATATAGATATTTAAATAATTGAATGTGTCAATTTAAAACTTTCTGAACTTCCTATTTTGGTGCTCTTGTCATGGTTATATGTGAGACTGTTATTCTGTATATGTAATATCTCTTCTGATGAACATCATGATATTTATAATATAGTTTATGATTTTGCTCATACATTAATGACAGCATGTTTTTTTCATTTCTATTGTATAGAAATATCCTTAGGACATGGGACCAAGATTGGCACTGTATCTTTCATAGCAGTCATATGCCTCTAAAACATATTTACAGGATGTGTACACGTTTGTCTGTTGCTATCATCTGATATTTGATTATTGATGTTCCCAAGCTTGTGTAACACTGAATTTAATTTGAACTCAATTTTACAAAAAATGTTTCAATAAACAAACAAACAAAAAAGGAAAATAACAAGCACATATAAACTTCTACTCCATGTTTTAGGGGCAGGGCTGAATTTCAACTTCAGCAGAAATTTGATTACATAAAGCTTGGATTATATAACTTCATAAATATCTAATCCTGCATCTAAACATGGGGCTCTGTCCCACTGGAGTTTCTATGGCTGATAATGGTTACTGGTTTTGCCTTCCATGACTTTGAGCAGTTCTCCTTCAAAATTTGTAATTTGGGCATTAGCCATTCTTGGAGTATTTGTTCCCACCTAAAGATAATAGCTCTTTATTAAGAAATATTATACATACATACATACATACATACATACATACATACATACATACGATTGAAGCCATATGGTAACATGGGGAAAGTTTTAAGAGGAACAATTTGTTCCTCTTTTCATTTCCCAAATAACAAGATTGGTGAACCAAGCCATTTATGGTATCAGCTGATTTGTGGTACCCCTTTATATGAAACAATTTAAAATTTGTTGACTGCTGTATTACAATGATTTTTTATTGATTGAAAGGACCAGATGAAGAGAAGTCCCTTTTTATAATATTTACCCTTGATTATAGTTAGATTTTAAAAATCAGTATCGACTTATTTTCAAAAGGGGTTTCATCTTACCATAATTTCAAGGAAGTCTTCTCTGATGTCACCTTTGGATGAATAAAAATGATCATATATTTGCAGCCTAAAAATACAATAGCTGGTTGGAGTTGGAGGAGTAAATATCAGTAACATAGTACCTGTGTTAAGGCCACAAAAATACTATAGACTAATGAGCTGGCTTTCAGGTTCTTTGGAAGTTTGCTCACTCGTTGCTTTGTGATAGCTAGATCTAAGATCTAATGAAGAAACTAATTGTTGTTTTAGAATGTAGGGCCTTGTAGCAAACTCATATCTGAGAACTATCATTTCTGAGCAAGCATTATAAATATTGCATAGCTTCCTTTTGTTAACAGGCCATGCAATTGAAATTCTGTTTACAATTGTGAACTGCTTCCCTCTTTATGCAAAGTTGGGTAAAGAACTCATTTAGTTCTCATTCTAATAAAGGAAGGTAGTATGTAAGAACCATGCAGTATTCATGCCAAGTTCCTTTTCCACGTTTTTTGTTTTTAACAACTGTATGGCTAACCAAATTGCTGCAGAATCTCACAAACTGACTCAGAAGGAAATTCTTTACTGCCTTTGAACATGAATTTATCTGATCTCCTTAATTAGCCAAGCCAATTAGTGATTGATGCTCCAGTCTGTGGTAACAAATTTCAGAAGCTTATTAAAAATGTTTTATTGTTCTCTTTCTACTGTGTGCTGAGCTTACTGCCGATAAACTTTCTTGTGTTACCAAAAGAGATGTCTACATTCCCCACTCTGTTCAACATTACCTTTCTCACATCTTTTCTTGTACTTTTAGCAAATGACCTTCGCTTTCGTTTGGCTTATCTTTTTTGTTGACAAATAGAAGTCTGTATCCAGCCTTTCCACCAGTGATTCTGATCAGGAATTGATTGATTTGAATTTACAGTCAAGGACTAGAAGGAAAAAGAGAATGGTAGTAATTCTATCTGGTACATAGAAATTACAGCAAATATTCAGAATTCTTGTAACTTTGATTATTAATATATAGGTGTCCTGGAACCTGGAGGTTTTTTCTAACTTGTCAAAAGGATAATTATTAAACGTGTTGCCTCCTGGACTTTCTTTTGTTAATCAGACAATGGCATGAAATAGAAGTGAGAAAACCATGGTTCTTTCTATATGACATTGTGGACATACCTGCAATTTTGTATTCCAGTCTTCTCAGTTCTTCTCACCTATTATTTGACCTACTAGGCTAGTTACCCAGCATAAAATCAGGCATAATTAAATTCCTTGTTTCAGATAATTAAATGTACCTAGTATATAAGGTTTTTCCTTGATTCAGTTCATCATAGCTTCCTTTTTATTTTGCAACTAGGCTTCAGAAATACTATGGTTGGTCACACTGTCAGTGAGATGTTTAGACTGGATTAGGCATTTTTAGCCAGCTATGAAAGCTTTCCCAACGGCATGGGATAGACAGATATTACTGTTTAATAATATTAAGATCTTTGAACGATGTAACCTATTCCAAGTAACACTGCCTTTTCAATTGCCTGAGGGTGATTTTGTCAATACTGATGGTGGTTTTAGTGGTGCTCCAGATGTTTTGGAATTGTGCCCAAGGGGCCTATTATTATTTGTACTACCTTTCTTTTGCCACAGATAGTTTTGCTTCTATTTTCTCCCGTTCTTTCTTTTCTATTGTTCTATCTCCAGATGTAATGTTCAGTATCCAACTTTTTTTGTCTTGGTCCCAGTTTTTTGCTTGGTTCTTAGTTTTTGCTTGGGGACAAGAAGTAATTTTTGCAGATATTCCAATGCATTATTATTGTTACATTGTTATTTTCTTCAGTTTGTAGGATCTTCCTGCATCAGCTAACTGGGTGGTTCACTGTTTCTTCAGCTTCTTTGCAGATATGACATTTGCTGGATATCTTCTCATTGCTGGATTTATGCATTTATTTTTAAGGCTTGGTCTTGGGTAACCAGAATTAGTCTCTCTTGTCTCTTTCTTCAACTTTCTTGCTTTCAGCCATTGCCAGGTCTTGCTATTATCTGTTTGCCTGCTCTTTTTAATGTACTGATCATAGAATATTTTGTCTTGCCGTGTGTCTATTTTTCGTTCTTCATCTGGACCAGTTTTGTTTCTTTGTATTCAGTAAAGCCTTCATATTGTTCTAGATTTCAGTGCACCTTCTTCACTGTCCTTCAACTATTCCAGTGCCCTTTTTTATTCAACTGTCTGGTGTATTTGCAACATTACATGCCTACCTGTGCTCCTTGGAAAGTACAGTCAATATTGTGCACAGATGAAGGGCATGATTCATTGTCATTATTTTTCTGGTCCTTCTACCCAGTGTTTCTAGTTCAGCTTGAGGCAGTCCCCTGTTCAAGTTGTGTATCTAATGAGTAAATTGCCCAGGTGTTAATTGTGATGATGGCATTTCCTCCATTGAGATTGAATTTTAAGATTCAAAGATTTTCCGCAATTTCTGCGTTAATTACAAGTTGCCTATGAAATCTCCCAAAGGAGATTTCAACAATATGTGAATTGCTTGGCATGAATATTTCTATATGTACTTTGAGATGAGTAATTAGCACTTCAAATCAGAATAGACTTCGCCAAGGGACCACTAAGTGAATATCTCACAATTCCTCTCACCACGGCATTCATATTACAGCTAGAAGAGCATCTTATTGTGTTGGAGTTGGATGAAAATTGTATATATGGACAAGTTGCCTAAGAAATGACTTGTGTCTTAAAAATGTTTTATTTTAAGTTTCTTGTGGATCTGTACGAATGATGGGCAATTAACTTTCCCAAGGGCACATGAGAAACTGGGACTGTTGTGGAGGACTGAACCAATAGAGCTATGAAGGTACAAAGGCCTGCATACACACACATATTTAATTTTTCTTAAAAAATAGAATTCATCTTCAAAATAAAAGTAATCCACATGGGCCAGATAGGGAGAGCCAGAGGGCCCAATGTGGTCTATGAACTGTAAAATGCCCAGGTCTGGTCTATGCTGTATTAAGAGAAGGATTTGGGCTTTTAATAAAGGTAAGGAACATTGTGAGGGGAAGCTGGCTGGTAGATGATCCAAGTGAAGAATGTCATCAGTGCTTTGCATTGTAGAGAAAACTGAAACTGGGATTTCTTCTGCAAACCTAAAAGACTAGAACTTTTATCTATTCTGGAAAGGGTGATTTTCAGATAGATTGTGCAGTTTCTGAGTTTTCCTTTCCAGTGTTGTTTTCCTGGCTGTGATATTTTTCTCTTCTTCTGACTGTGCCAGCAGCAATAGAACCAGAATGTAATATGACTGCACTGCAAGAGACAAGTCACAGAAGACTTTCCGATGGCCCTTTCTGATCAAGCCATATGCTGTAGATAATATCTGGGGTAGTTACTGTTTTTTCCTTATTATCCGCTATATCAGTAGTAGTGCTGTGGTGATAAGGACATTCAGTTCTTCATGTATGCCTGGATTGTTATTGGCACTTATATAAACAGCTGTGCCTTTTACTTGGTGGGCATAGGAGAAAAGTTTGTTTTAATTCGGTCATTGGGATGTATGTAACTATGTTTAAATGAACAGTGCTTAAGCTGTCCTAAGTAAATGACTTCTTCTTGTGAGGTTTCTCAGGGTTCTGTACAAGGCGTTGATAAGACCTTCTCTTCAAAGTGGGTGAAACCTAAGCTTTGAAGTGACACCTGAGTTAATGATAAAGTAGCTCTTAGTTTGGTACTGGTTTCAAAGTGAGAAAGGCTTTTCACAATGATGGCAAAGTCATTGAGATGCAATATCCCCAAAAGTGAAAGCATTATAGAGAAATGTACATTCATGTTTTGCAAATAGAAGCATCTTAGCAATATCCTATTGATCTGAGAGAAGCTGAGGCTGTTGAGGAAGGTGCTAATTTATTTTCCTTCATATCGAATGTATAAAATTGCTGCTCAGTCCAGTTGACTGATAATCATTTATTATGAAATGTTACGTGAGGGAGAGAATTCATATCAGAGACAAAATGTTGCTAGAACTCTTGTCATTATCATCCGAAGAGGCCAATAAATTGAGAGAATTTTATATTTTTTTATTAGTTTGCCTTTTTAAAATTATCATTTTAGCTATGGGCAAATGTAACATTCTCTAGCTCCAATCAAAGTCTACTGTTGAGTCTACTCACTGGGCCAATGGCTGTAATACCCCAAAAAGTATTCAAGGCACGAGATTTTCTGTTCCTGCCAAATCTATGGCATTTTGTAATTTCATGGACTTTACCCATGAAACTTTCTTTCCAAGTCTAAGATAGCATTCTTGAATGTGGCACTGTGCAACACATTGTACTTTAGATAGTATTTTAGTCTATCAATCTATCCTATCTACCCCTCATATCTATCTCTCCTATCTGAGTCTGTCTGTCTGTCTGTCTGTCTCTATCTTATCTATCGTACATGCTGGAATGTTGAGACTACAGCTCCCAAATTCCTAGCTAGCATGTTATTCTCTGGGAGTGTCAATCCCAGTGCAACTGAAGTGTGTCAAGTTGGGGGAGGCTTTATTAAAACATATAGGCAAAACCGCCCAGCAAAAGAAACCCAAAATGTAAAGGGGATTACTAAATAGAACTTCATTGTATCTCATAATCCAGGGGTTCCCAACTTCTCCATAGTGAGGGGGGAGGAGTATCCAGGATGGGTTTGACCTTATCCTCTCGTGATTGGTTTGAGTCAGATAAGCTCTTTGGGCTCCGCCCCTTGGCAGTGAGCATGCCCAGTTTTCTGACTCAAAACCTTCGTGAGAAGTTGCTCATTCGAGAGCTCCAGGAATTTACTAGGAAAATTCAATTGGATCCGTCGAGTTTGCCTCCCTGCTTTATACACAGCCTCCTCCTGCAAGATTGGAACTGCCACTAGCCCCCCTGGGGCGGCAGGCTGCCCTGGACACTGAGGAGATCCGAAGTCTCTCAGTGAGGAGCTTGACCAGGCAGCAGGAGAAAGGGCAAAAGCCTCTAGCAGGCAGCCCCAACCGCTGAGGCTTGTAAGTCGCTGGAGCGCTCCGTTGCTCCCCTCAAGGGTTGAGCGACGAACCAGGGCTTTCAAACGCCCTGGAGCGCCCGTGCTGCCTCCACGTGGCCAGAGGATCGTGAGGAAGCCGAAGAAGCTGTTCCTGGCCACAGCGGCATCGGAGGAGAGGCAGGAGGAAGAGAATCCGGCTGGGAGCGCACGTGGCAAGCTCTCAGGAGCTCAAGCCTCGCTTCAGGCACTTTTAAATTTCGCGCCCCTTTGCAAGCCGGTCGGCGCCATTTTGAAGCCGGGAGGACCCACGTGGTCCAAAATGGCGGCGCCCAGCAACTACCAGGAAGGAGAATCCCAGGCAGTTGCAAGCAGGGACTGCAGCCCCACCGGAGCGGCAGAAGAACAAGCACCCAGGTCAGTGGCTTCCCCAGAGACTGCCCGAGGAGGGGGGGGAAGAGGAAAGGCTAAATGCAAAACCAAGCACCTTTCCCCCAGGGCAGATCCAGAGGAAGGGAGGGGTCACAAGCCCTCCAAGCCCTCTAAATACGAGCGGAGGAGGCATAAGGCTTTAGAGAGACTTTGCAACCAAGCAGCCAGCCATCAAAACGCCCCAGGCAAAGGGGGGGAAAATTCAGGCACTCCCTTATCCAGCGGAGGCTCAGGGGAGAATCCAGCCCTGCCAACAAGGATCCCTATAGACACCTCGGGGCTTTGGGGCTCCACTCAGGGGTGGCAATCCCCTATCACCCCTACTGTGGGGGCAGCCTTGCCTACTGGCTTTCCCCTTTTGGGCAGCCCCCCCCCTGCTCAGGGGGGCTTCAGCCCCAACCCAGCGCCTCCCACAGGAGCCCCCAACTTCCAAGAATTAATGATGCAGGCTTTTCAGCAATACATGGCTGCAGCATTCCAGCAGCCACAGCCTCAGGGGGCCCCCCTCCCCCCCACCCCCAGGGCCCCTGAATTCCCAGAGGCCCAGGAGGAAGAGATTCACAGCTCCTCAGATTCATCCCAGGAGGACAGTGACAATGAAAGTGAGGAAGGCGAGATCAGAGAACTCAAGCTATCAGAGGATGAAGGCATGCCTCCTCCTAAACCCACATTCACTGGGTTGTTCCAGCCCTCACTGTTTGAGTCCCTGCTCTTCAAGGCCAAGGCAACGGTCAAGCTAGGCAACAGAGCAGCGGAGGCCACACCCCAACGCCAGGGCCTCTCAGCAGAGAACATCTTTGATGAGCAGGCCATCGAGGCAGACACTGTTCCTACGCCCAAGACCTTCCTAGGCCTGATAAGGCGCCAATGGGCATCTCCTACAAAGGGCCCATCACCCTCCTCTTCAGACAGGATGTTCTTCAATGTGGACCAAGAGCTGGCTAAGCTACTTGCACAGCCCACCATAGATGATCCAATAGTGGCCCTTCATACATCCACCAACATGCCTGGGGAGCCAGAGGATGCCTTGAAGGCGGAGGACAAGAAGGCAGACCTCACCTTGCAGAGGGGCCATTTAGCAGCGGCCTGGGCGGTGAAAGCATCCACCACAGCCTCTTTCATCATCAGATCTTCCTTGCTGTGGCTGCAGGAGCTACAGCAACGCACCCCCATAGCAGATGCCCGGTCACATCAGGACATCAACAGGCTGGCAGCGGCCATCCAGTTCTCATCGGATGCCACCCTGGCTGCAGCCAGATTCGCTTCCAGGGCGATCGCATCGTCGGTGGCATCACGCAGGCTGCTGTGGCTTCGACAGTGGCAGGTGGAGGTTCGTCACAAGTGGCGCCTGGCCTCAGCCCCCTTCACAGGGGACTCCCTCTTTGGCTCGGCTCTGGACCGGTTCCTGGTTGAGAACAAGGACAAGAGGAAGGTCCTCGCCACTGCCCAGAAGAAAGGCAGCTTCAGGTCAACTCCATACCCCAGACGCTCCTACTCCCGGGGTCAGGACTCTGGTTCCTTCTTTCGGGGTCAGGACTTCCTTAGGGGGTCAGAGGCAGGTTTCTCAGGAGGCAGGCAGTATCAAGGGGGATTCCCTGCTAGACAGAGGTACCCAGACAGACAGCAAAGAGGCAGGCAACAGAAGCGGCCCTTTCGAGGGGGCGGAGGAGGCGGAGGGGGGCGCTCCTTCCGCAAATATTAAAGCTAGGTCCAGCACTCTCCCCATTGGGGGGTGCTTAGCGCACTTCGCTGACCGCTGGGACCTCACCTCCTCTGACAGATGGGTGCAGAAGACCATCAGGCATGGCCTTTCACTCGAATTTCTTTCCAGTCCCCCGAGCTTCTTCCGGATATGTCCGGTTTCTAAGAACCCGACCCGGAGGCTGCTGATGCAGGAAGCCATCCAACACCTGTTGGAGATCCGGGCGATCCAGCCAGTGCCTCCAGAGCAACAGGGTCAGGGGCACTATTCCATCCTGTTTGTCATCCCCAAGGCCTCTGGGGGCTGGAGAGCGATCCTTGACTTGAAACGCCTGAACCGTTCCATTCGCTATAGGAGGTTCAAGATGCACTCCCTACACTCTATCTTGGAGGGGGTTAGACAAGGAGACTTTCTCACTTCCATAGACCTCACTGAGGCCTATCTGCACATCCCCATTGCCCAGGATCACCGTAGGTACCTCAGGTTCTGCTACATGGGTCATCACTATCAGTACCGGGCCCTCCCCTTCGGGCTGTCCTCGGCCCCGAGGGTATTCACAAAGGTAATGGCAGCGCTGGCAGCGCACCTGAGACAGGTCCCGGTGCGCATCCAATGTTACCTGGATGATCTGCTCCTGCAGTCATCTTCCTTTAGGGGCGCTCTGCAAGACCTAGACATCACCATGACAGTCCTGAGGGACCATGGGTTTACAGTGAACCTAGCCAAGAGTCACCTCCACCCCTCTACTAGTCTGATTCACCTAGGAGCCAGAATAGACACCCAGGCGGGCATGGTCTTCCTGTCACCCGACAGACAGATAGCGCTTAGACAGCTAGCCTCCTCGATAGCCAGGAAGCGCAAGGTGTCCCTAGCCACTCTGTCTAAACTACTAGGCACCATGGTCTCCGCCATTGGCATCGTCCCGTGGGCTCGCCTCCACACCAGAGATCTCCAATGGTTCCTCTTGCCGTTCCAGCGAAGACGCACGAGCTGTTCGCAGACCAAGGTACTTCTCCCGCTAGACGTCTCCCGCTCCCTGGCTTGGTGGACATCCCCAGCGATCACAAAGGGCGAAACCTTCTGGACACCAGACCGCTTGACGGTAACGACGGACGCCAGTCTGAGTGGGTGGGGTGCCCATCTGCTGGCTCAGATGGCGCAAGGAGAGTGGACTCAGGCGGAAGGGACTCACAACATAAACTGGTTGGAGCTCAGGGCGGTCCGCCTGGCTCTGTTACGGTTCCAGAATTCGGTCAGGGGCCAGCACATATTAGTCCTCACAGACAATATCACTACCAAGGCTCACATAAACAGACAGGGGGGGACAAGATCAAGGGCCCTCATGAAGGAGGCCAAACGTCTGGGTCAGTGGGCCGAAAGGAACCTCCGGTCTTTGAGGGCAGAACACATAGCGGGGGTGGACAACACCAGGGCCGACTGGCTCAGCCGGGCCGAGGTGGACAACTCAGAGTGGAGGCTACAGCCTGCGATATTCGAGGAGGTGGCCGAGCGCTTCGGGCGCCCGGAAGTCGATCTGTTCGCCACTCCCCTCAACACTCAGCTCCCGAGGTTCTTCTCCAGGTACCGGACACGGGGGGCGGAAGGGACGGACGCTCTGCGGAGCTCATGGCCCAGGGGTCTTTTGTATGCCTTTCCTCCCTTGCCCCTGATTCCCAGGGTCATACGGAAGATCCTTCAGGAGGGGGCGGAAGTGGTTCTGTTGGCTCCTCATTGGCCCCGGAGGCCTTGGTTTGCAGATCTCCAGTCTCTGTCAGTGGAGAGGCCCTGGAGAATTCCCCAGGAGAGGATCTCCCTCAGCCAGGGGGCGCTGGAGCACCCGGATCCTCAATGGCTCCAGTTGACCGCTTGGCGGTTGAGCGGAGCATCCTGAGGAAAGACCTCTTCTCCCCCAGGGTGATAAGGACTATCCAGGCCGCCCGCAGGCCCTCCACAGAGCGCATCTATGGCTCCACTTGGCGGGCCTTTGACTCTTGGTGCAACTCCCGGGGGTTCAACCCCATCCAGGCTACGGTGCCTCAGGTTCTGGACTTCCTCCAGGCGGGCCTGGATAGAGGGTTAGCTCCTAACACAATTAGGAGACAGGTCTCAGCCATCTCATCAGTTCTCCTGTGTGGCAGAAACCAGAGCCTGACGCACCACCCCATGGTCAGGCAATTCCTTAAGGGGGCCTCCAACCTCAGACCACCTACGGTACACAGGTACCCTTCCTGGGATTTACACAGGGTATTGGACGCTCTAACGGGCGCCCCATTTGAGCCATTACAAACAGTTTCCCTTAAGTTCCTGACCCTGAAGGTGGCTTTCCTGGTGGCCATCACTTCCGCCAGGCGGATATCCGAACTGCAGGCGCTGTCCACCAGGGAGGATCTCTGTGTCTTTCACCAAGATAGGGTGGTGTTACGGCTGGATCCATCCTTCATTCCCAAGGTGTGCTCCTGCTTCCATCGGGCCCAGGAACTGATTTTGCCCAACTTCTGTCCAGACCCTTCTCACCCATTGGAGAGGAAGTGGCACACTCTGGACGTTAGGAGGGCTCTGAGGATTTACCTCAGGAGAACCAGGCCAAACAGGAAATCCGAAGCCCTGTTTGTCTCCTTCCAACCAGGATCCCTGGGTAATAAGGTAACTTCCACCACTATCGGCAGGTGGTTGCGAACCTGCATTGCCACTGCTTACCAATCGCAGGGGTTACAGACACCAAATCATATCACAGCCCACTCCACACGGAGTGCTGCCACATCCACGGCCTGGGCCACACAAGCATCCCTGGCCGAAATCTGCAGGGCAGCCACGTGGGCTTCCCCCTCTCCCTTTGTTAGGAACTATAAGTTGGATTCCTTTGCCTCGGCAGAGGCCTCGTTCGGCCGCAGGGTGTTGCAGGCGGTTCACAGGGCAGGACCCGTGCCTCAACAGGCCTGAGAGGGGGACATATGGCCTCAGGGATCTCCCTCCCTAGGGACGTGCAGGCTTTGGTACGTCCCATCCTGGATACTCCTCCCCCCTCACTATGGAGAAAGGGCGTTGGTACTTACCTGATACGCCTCTTCTCATAGTGGGGGGAGGAGTATCCAGTCCCTCCCTGACTATGTTTGTACAACTAAGTGTTATGTTCATTGTTTATATTGTTATTTAATTATTGATGTTGAAGACAATAAAAGCAAAAAAACTGAATCAAGAGTCTGGAGTGAATGATGCAACGAGTCGGAGAGAGTTCTTCGTCATAAAACTGGGCATGCTCACTGCCAAGGGGCGGAGCCCAAAGAGCTTATCTGACTCAAACCAATCACGAGAGGATAAGGTCAAACCCATCCTGGATACTCCTCCCCCCACTATGAGAAGAGGCGTATCAGGTAAGTACCAACGCCCTTTCTGGTCCATGGACTGGCACGAATTAATGGCATGCCACAACAACATACCGCGCAAACAAACAAAGCCCCATCCGTGGGAGGGAGGCAGCACATAAAACCATACCCCCTCAATCCAGGGAAAAAACTTTCCCTGGTGCCCAAAAGGTTGGGCTCCACTGTCATAGTCAACTAGGTGAATAACTAAATAAGAATTGGGGAAGAAAATATTTCCAAACTGGAGAAAAGTTAGGGTTTTAGGCTTCCTGTGCCATAGATGTCTCTCTCTGTGGATGGAAGGACATATGCCAAAAACATGTAAAATGCCTCCCCCTCCAATGGCTTCCTTTGCTTGTTCATCAACTGGACTTTATTCTGATTATTGTTACCTCAAGGCTCTTTCACAAAATTGGTGTAAAATAAATTACTGCATGTTGGCTTTCTTTTTTAGAAGGTGGTCAGTGCTTAGTTTAGGGGTAGAATGTTTAGGCTTTGGAATATGGGCCACTTGAATTGCTATTTTTTGTCAGGAAGTCATACTACATTGGTTAGACTTACACAAGCTAACAGATTGTTCACTTATTTTTTGTAATGGGTAACTTAGCTAAAAATCTGGAAATGGCACATAGTGAATTTTTCATTGTTAATTCCTGATACTTCGGGGAGTGTTAGAGGTAATTGCTGCCAGCAGGCTGGCTCTTTGCAGATTATATTTTACATAAGGAATGAAATGTGTGTTTTAGTCCTGCCACAGGCATGAAAGCTAGCTGGGTGATTTTGGATCAATCCCTCTCTTTCAGCCCAACCCACCTCACAGGATTGTTATTGTGGGGAAAACCAAAGGCAGAAGTATTAGGCACATTTGCTGCTTATTCTAGCAAAAATCATGGCTTGCAGAACTTGGGTGATATTTTATTGTTGTTGACTCAGGGTTCCCCCCCCCCCAATTTTTCATTTTGCCATTTGTGTTTTATTGTTCTGAGATAATGAAGAAACTGAAATGAAACCAGTCAGCTTAGACTTCAGTGGGTTTTTAAAAATCTTTTTCCTGTTTATCTCCCATTAAAATAAAAGGCTGTTCTTCCTGTTTGTAATACTCTATGAGGTTTTTATATCCACAAATGAAATAAACTAAAGAAAAGTTGAAAACATTTGGAAGTAGTTTGAGTTTCTAAGATAAATCTGGAAAGAGGGAAGCAATAGCTAACACTGAGCAACCAATTCTTAATACATTCTCATGTACAAACACAAATACACACACTATGTGTGCAGTCTATATGTGTATACTAAACATATATTTCTTTGTGTAGCTATGTTTTAATTTTTCTTTTGCAAAGGTATTATCATTCATTGTTCTTTATGTATACCTAATTTACAATTTATAGATATATACAAGAAGTGGGAAAATAATCTTTAATAAAATACTTTTAAAAATTCTTTAGAGCAATTCAGCAAATGAATTACTTGTCTAGAAAAATGTTTCCCAATCTGAAGCTGCCAGTTGGCCTTCAACACATAATTCTCAACCAGCATGCTGGCAAATGTACTAATATGGAAAAGCTAATCTAAATATGCAGAACATGTAATGTTTAATACCTATGACTTATCTTAATCCCAGCATGTAGGTCATTGTCCAGTTGCAGAGAAAACTAAGACACCTTGGAGTGCTTTTCCTATTATTTTTAACATTCCCATACAAAGAAAAACTCTTATTGCCCCAGCAGGATGGAGCTTTAAAATATTTACTGCTTTTGACCATCAGGTGCAAAATGTTCTAGTTTAGGTAGCCCAATTCTGTTTTAACAGTACCCTTGTAAAATTGTTAAAACATGCTGTTATGAAAAATATAAAATATTTTCAAAACTGAGTTGGATTTTAATATGAACTATGTCAAGGTTTTGTGAAGAACATTTTCTAGACAAGCACTGTCTTCAGAATAATTGAGTGCAGCTTATTTTTTCCTGAACTAATAGCCAAAGACATTCTTTAAATATGAATGTTCTGGGTTACAGTTGTTACTCAGGAAATGCTGATTTCATTAAAAATAGAGAAAAAAAACAAACTTTAAAATAGCAAACCCCTATTCTTCATTGTTTATGGACCAAGAGAAAACTGAAGGAGCCTGAGAGTGAACTTGTAGGGATTTGATAGGAAGCTGTGAATCTTCTGGATCCTAAAGTGGTTTACTTACTTACAGCTCTGCTGTCAGTTCCTAAAAGGTAAAAGCTGTGGAGTATTTCTTACATTGAAATTTAAGGTAAATTAAGTGTTTAGAAGAAACATTTCACTCTCAAAATTCCCAACCAGGATCTGAATCATCCAGCTCTAGGAAGCTGATTTAATTAAATTAATGGGTTGTGTTTCTCATCCTCTGCAGGTGTGAATTGTATAGTTGTATGTGCGGTAACAACATGTCTGTCCCCCTCCTTGCTGATGCTGTGACCGTTTCAGGGACAGAGCGGGAGACTGCAGCGGTAAGGGCATGCGGTTTTGGTCTTACCATCTGTTGGCATCCAGAAAGCTTAGGGAATTAATGGGTTTTTCTCCTTTAGCCCATTCTCTCTGCTGATACTGAAGGCAAAGGGATTGTTCTCCCCATAACGGGGAGGCTGTTTCTGAGAAAGGAATACTGCTGGTGGTAAGAATTTGATATTAGCTTTTTTGGAGGTTGGGGGGACTACAGAAGGAGATCAGCTCAGTTTCCTTCCTTTCCAATAAACTGTAAAATGTTGTTTGTAGGACCTCTACAAAATCTACCCCGTTGCCTCTGGCAGGTAATTAGTCCAACTGTATCCTACTGTGTTGCCCTCAGTGCTGTTCTCTTGAACTAATTAGGTAATAATTGACTAAAACCTGCTTCCTCCCCTCCCCTCTCCAGTTGTGGGGCTGGTGTGGTGAATTATTGTAGTAGGTAATACTGTGCTGTGGCACTGAACCAATGCTACAAAACTACTTTAATTTATTAGTCCCATTGCTGGCCTTGCCTGCAACTTGTGCCATCCAAACTCACCAAAATGTATTGCTTGCATTGTGGAAGAGAGAATTTTGCTTTCCCCTTCCCCAAGATCTAAAGTCTAAAATTCAGCTAGAGCAGTCATGAAGGCCCAATAGGTTTGCCAAGATTGGCTTATTTTATACAATTCTGCTTCCACAATATAACCTGAGGAGTATGTGGATAGGAACATAGCCATTCTTGGCACTGAAATCATGTCTTCCCTGACTATGGTTAGTGCTATCCAATTTGTGGATTCCTCCTTTTCATTTTTTAGCATCTTAAAAATTGGTCTTTCCAAAACAGTCCGAGATGCACATATAGTAAACCATATAACCCTGTACCATATTCAGCTCTTGCATGGCTTTTGCGCAGATACCACAAATGTGTGAGTCCTGATTTTGATCAAATTCAGCAGTACAATTCCAGCACTGGGACTGTATCCTTTTTCTAGAATATTATTTAAATGTATATAACACACTTAAAATTGAGTTATAACTTTTATATATTGAGGGAATGGGTATGAATTTTTGGAGCGTTCTGCAGCCATTGGAACTCATGGGATTTTGAATGATCAAAAGTCCCAGCTTCCATCTAGTGTGAAATTCCATTGAGAAATGTTAAAATATTTAAATGCTTTCTTCAAATATGTATTGATAATACATGAGGTTCAAAGATGGGAGGGAAAGTCATTGTAGAATTTGAAATATCTTTGGCAAACAACAGCGATAATAGAAGGAGTCGATTATACGAAGAATGAAACTCAGGCAGTAGATGGTTTTCTAACCCAGAGATTTGTGACCAAGAGTGGGGAGGGGTATCCCATAAGTTACAAAAGTTTCTGCTCTTCTGCACAATAATAAAATCCACAAAATTAGCTTTCTATTAAAAAAAGTTGTTGATCACACTCCAAAGTGACTTGAACCAAACTAGATCCCAAGATCTGTGCTGTGAGTGAAGCTTGATAACTCTCTGAGGGTTCCTGGAAACAGCTCCTTTGCCTTCTGGGATTTCATCTGGCACTGCCTGCTGCTTCTACCTCTACTTCCACGGTCTTTAGGGAAATTGTTCTCTATAGCAATAGAAGCTTCACCTCTCAGGAAGCTGAATTCTGTGCTCTGGTAGAATCATTTTATATCTTGCTTTGGTGGAAAATCAGAATTGAACTAGGAAGGAATCAGGGAGAAACCGGCGATGGCCATCTTGATTAAGTCAAAGATGGCAATAGCTTTGGCCCAGCTGGTGCCATGTAAGGAGAAAGCTTTCTTACCTAGATATGAAAATTCCAGATGAAGGAACTTTGCTCATTTAGTGAAATGTAATAAATATTGACAGATATATTTGCATATTTTTTCCCAGTGAATCATCTTGTTGGGGAGAAGGCATCATGATATGATGGTACCTTGGTCACAAATGATTCAGTCACACATCTTCGTTTTCATCTTCTTCTAACTACCTTAGGTTGAGTGATTCCTTCTTCTTCCCTTCTGCATAATCTATTTTTGTTTTGAAACTAATTGACCTCACAGAACGCTTCCTGATTACAGTAGCTTTGGTAGCACTTTCTTGCTTGCTGAGCCAGCTAATGTGCTTATTTTCTACTTGACTTTGCAGGTCATTTTTTTGCACGGGCTCGGTGACACAGGGTGAGTATTGGGGAAATCTGGCTGTATAGCTATGCTGGTAACGGGAGTGGGTAATGGGAGTTGGGGAGGCAAAACCCCCTCTGCATTTCATAAACCTAGATTGGGGAAATCAGGAGTTGGAGGTAAATGTCGGTATTGTAGCCAACATAGGGAGCAGAATATTAAAGGATTGGAATGAGAAGATACTGAAATGAAGTTGATGAATTTAGAGTTTAGAACCTAGTTTTTGCATTGAAAAGAACCTAGGAACTGTTGGTCCATCTAGTGCAGGAGTTAACAACTGTGGGCTAATGCAGCTCCCCAACAACCCAATTTGATTTTAAAATGGACAAATTTTGTGGCATTTTCATTTGTTGGCTTGTTAAAAAAATTAAAGGTGAAGAGCATGAGTCTTATAGGAGACAGACTAATTCCATTTCCTCGTTTACATCAATCTAACTACAAAACTCCTGCCCACTTAGCAGTCTGCTCTCCATCTAGCAGTTTGAAAGCATGCAAACGGGAGCAGATAAATAGGTACCTCTTTGGTGGAAAGGTAATTGCATTCCATGAGCCTTGGCATATGGTCATGCTGGCCACATGACCACAGAAAGGGTCTTCAGACAATCCTGGCTCCCTTGGCTAAGAAACTAAGGTGAGCACTGCTGCCTAGAGTCAGATACAAGAGGACAAGGGAAACTTTTACCTTTATTTTTAACTGAAAAAACCTTGGTGAGAAGACCTGTGGAGGATATGTGGGGAGTGTGAGAGGTGTGGTTTGGGGAGGGTGCACAAGAAGTACTGCATGGATCAAGGAGGGGTGAGACCATACAAATGTAAAAGAGGTAAAGAGGGTGCATGAGAGGTACCATGTGGTTCTGGAAGAGAGGTACTGCTTGAGTTGGTGAGGGTGTATGAGTGGCTGTAGCAAGCACGCAAGGACTATGGGAGAGTGCACTGGTGGTGGAGACTTAACCCAATGATAGTGTGATATTCCCTGCTGGCTTCCCTTTGACTTTCTGGAGATGCTGGCATAGAAGGTTGCTAATGGTGGTCCTGTGATCACAGGGCACTTGGCAGGCAACTGAAAGTGCAAGTGGGTTGCCAAGTACTCATATTGCAGTCATGTGATGGGAGGGTTGCTGAGATGGCTGGAACTCTGAGTACCCGAAATAGCCACCATTTATTCAGTGCCAATGTAACTTCGAAGAGTCTGAACAAATGGTGATAAGTCAAGGACTACTTGTATATCTGGATGTTGCGCAGATATGGGGATATGATCTCCTCTACCAAGCTGTCCTCACTGATGCAGTGTTTGGGAATTTTGGAAAAACCAGGCACAGATCCTTATCACAGCTGGCAGATATGAGCATATTCCCAACTGCCTTTTTCAGCAGAAAGAGCCTCTGGGATGATCAGTGAAAAATATTTGCCTTTTCATGTTTATGTTGGATGGTGACTTGACCTGTTTCTTTTGCCCTCCCCCTTCAGGCACAGCTGGGCTGATGCTCTGTCTTCCATCCGGCTCCCTTATGTGAAATACATCTGCCCTCATGCGTAAGTATCACTGTTATTCTGTTTTTAAAATGCAGGTTGAGAAGCACTGAATTTCACCCCCAATTTGGTGATTTTCCCTCAGGGATGAAAACATGAAAGCACCTATTCTATGATATTAATGCTATCACTGGCCATACCTCTTGTATCTTTTGGGCAGGGCAGAGAGATGAAATGTGGTTACTGCACTGAAAAGAGTACTGTTGCTTTTCAATAAAATATTTCCATCCTTCATTCCATGGCTTTCAGGGCAGTGTACAATCGATATAACCATCATTACAAAAAAATGCAATAGCCTAGTGTTTTCCATAGTGCCTATAACATGCTTGGATTCTCAAATACTGGATTCTGAAATATTCTCCCTGATACATTAGGAAATCCTAGATTCCTGGGAAGAACTTGATGCAAATGAAGGCCAGCACCAGCTGAAGACCTGGCAGATGCCACTTCACATTGTTATGTATATAGTGATGATAATACCTTCAAATCACAACATCTGCCTATCTCAGGTCCTTTTATCCACCAAATAGATGGATAAAAATGCCAAATCCAGCCTAAACATCAGGCTGACTGTAACCAACCATAACAGTAATAATATACGTTTGTAGCCACCACTACCTAAAACACAATAAAAGACCACCAAGGGACTCATTCACCATCATCTTGTGCTAAATTAGGACTTTATCTTAATCCAATGATAGAAAGTTTAATGGTGGGCAGGGATAGATGTTGCTATTTGAAAAGAGGGTTGCAAAATCAGGAAAAAATAGTATCAGCAAGTGAGAGAACTACAGGTTGCAAGCAAAGTATAACAAGCCAAGGTATTATGTCGCTCAGAAATTGGCATATACTTCTGATATCTGTTTTATTGTACATTACTCTGATGTATTAGGCTTTCTCATGCTTCCCTACTGCTCACTACTGTGTAGTTCTTAGAAGTCTGCAAACTAATGGTTAATAATGGTTAAAATACTGAACTATAGCTATTTTCCCTTTGACCCTATTGTCTTTTCCTGCAGCTTCCATTTTTTTCACTCCTACTTCTTTAATAGACTGAGGAAAAAAGACCTATTCTGATCTCTTTTAGGCTTGAGTTTGCTGGCTGGAATTATGTGCAAGAGGTGACATAATTTGCGCCAAGAAGTTTCATTAATAATTTATCCTGATTATGTATGCTTAGCCATTGTGTTCTCCTCCCTATTAACAGCTACTAGGGATCCAGAATTCAGACCATCACAAACCCTAGCTGAGCCCCAGCTCTCTATTTGGCCATGTACAGAATTCCAAACGTGAGATCTTGTTAGCAATTGAGATTGAGATGCAATGGACAGGAAGTTGATGAACCCAATAATGAGCAGGAATGCATTTCCCACATGAATATCTCCAGATCCTGAACAGGCAAACAGCAAGGCCAAAATGAATTGGGGCCTTCAAAGGAACTGTACAATGCTGCTTCATCCTTACACACACATAGTAAATATGAGAGATGCTCTAGGAAAGTATGCCGAACTGTGCCTGAACCTACCACCAACCCTCTTGCCTTTCTTGATGTTCATCTCTTACCTTAGAAGATTGTCCCAGTGGTTCTTACAGCACATTCTGCGGCTGATTCTATGGCGTCTTGCTGTTAATCCTGTTGCTTGAGCTTCCGTGAATGGGCAGTAGGCAGATACTCCCCAGTCCCAAAGTCAGTGTTGCTGAGGGCAGACTCAATAGAAAGAAATGGTGTTGTGTTTCTCAGCTGCTTCCTAGCAAAAGCACCAAGCCCAGGATCAAGTCAGTCCCCTAATGGTCAGATCCCAGGGTAGTTTACTAGGCAACCACACCAAACACAGCTTGATTGAGCAGGGACTCTAAATGAAATAGAGAAGGGAGAAGGAGAGCAGCTTTGCTTTCTCTTGCTTTACAAACCTGATCTGCCTGAAAAATGTCTTCCCAACTGCCAGTTTTATGGGGAAGGTTTAGGCTATAGTGTTGATCTAAACTGCTCTTGTGGACAGTGCACAGTTTAGAGGAATTTTGAGAATGTTGCTGTTACTTTTTAAAAAGTATGATCTTTTGATATTTATCATTTTTAAATTCCTTAGCCTTCTTACCTGTGGCCCTACTAGAATTATACCCCATTTTCTGTTTCTCTTTGCAGGCCCAGGATCCCTGTCACTCTCAACATGAAAATGGTTATGCCCTCCTGGTTAGTATTAAACAATATTCCTTGTATTATTAGCAGCCAAACTCTTCTCCTGCCTTAGGAGCAATGGGAAAAGATCTTGGAGAAGTGATTAGGGAAAAGGTGAAGACTAATGGGTTGGTAGAAATTTGGAGAGAATACATGGAATTTACTCATGGAAGTATTCACTTAGTAACATTAAGTGTGTGATGTAAAAATGGCCTTCTTACACAGCCTTATTATAATCTTAGCAGAGTTTATGTATTTTCACTTGTTCTTTTTGGCCTTTTTTTCAAATTGCTGCCTGCCACAAAGCTTCCAATTAAGCTTTCTCCAAACTGCTACCCTCCAGATACGAGATAAATATCATGACAAGGCCAGCTGGTGGGAGAGGCAATCCTAATGTTTTGGATTAAAAGTTGTAGTATCTGTTAGCTTCAATTCTGGGCCATGACATGGACCCTATTCTTACTCACCATATCAGATCAATCCTGATTACAGTCCTGTAATCTGGCATGCCTTCACCCAAAAGTAGAATGGAGTTGGTAATTTTATGCCTCTTTTTAAGGTCTGGTGGAATGGAAGTCAAATGAACGATGCTGAGTGGAAGACAGAATTATGCCCCTGTTTCCAAATGCTGCTGCTGGAGTTCCATGCGGCCAAATTACCATGCACCATAATGCTATGCCCCAGGGCACTTATTTGGCCTCAGATGAATGTCTTAGAAGATATGACAGTGATGGTCTTTCCTTTTTTCTCCCCATTTCAGGTTTGATTTAATGGGGCTAAGTCCGGATGCACCAGAAGATGAAAACGGAATTAAAAAAGCTGCTGAGAACAGTAAGAGAGGCGTTTCCTTGGGCATTTTCCGAATTGGCCCACATTTCTCTTAATCATAATTTCCAGTGGTTGGAAATCAAGATAGGTGATTGGGGTCGTTTCCCAAGGCTAAAAAAGAACTCTGAAGCCTTTCTGTGTTTGCAGTTACTGCCTAATTCACACAAAAACTAAAGCCAGCAAAATGGCCTGGAAAATTTAATTCCTTGTACATCGCAGAAGCCAGATGTCGAGATTCTCCAGCTGGGTGAACACTGGGCCTCCTCTGCATGGTACTTTTTGAAGAACATATGCAGTCCTTGGGAATGTGCAGACATGCAGGTCATAAATCTGAATAGAAAAACAAAATAAATCTTTGAGGCATGAGGGGATCCAATTTGCCTTGGAGCATATATAACCTTGCTTTTAGAAAACACAATGTCTTTAATTATGTCAGGCCCATATGTCAAATAATTTATACCCTGGTTGGACAATTCAGATGATCCTACTGAATACCCAGTCTCTCCTTTTTGTGGCCCTTGCATCACTTACAGATTATTCTGACTAAATTCAATGTTCATTTTTGTTTTGTTTTGGGATATGTATATGGAATTACGCAAAATAGCTGCAATTTTAATGCACTTAATGAACTTTTCTTTTTTTTAAAAAAAAAGATGAATGCCATTAGAGCCCCTTCCTAAGGAAAGAGCCAACATTGTGGCAATAATATTCAGAGTGATATAATGATAGCTTCCACTATTCTTGGAGTCCAGGAAAAAAATAAATTGTAAAAGGTGCAATCCCTGACTGCCAAAAACATTGCCTGCCGCATGGGATGTGTGGCTCCTTAAAGCAGTCGGCCTCTACCTGCCTCTTGTCTGCGGACCATAGTTTCTGGGAATTGCATACACCTGGAGGGCCCCAGGTTGGGGAAAGACTTCTCCTAACTGGAAGCTTTCCCAGATCTAAGACAAAGACGAAAAGACAGAATCTGGGCTATTGTCCAAGAGACCATGTCATTTCCCCCTGAGCTACAGCCCTTCTTTGATAAATGTAAAGGTTAATGGTGGCAGGAAAGGGAGGATCAAGGAAGTCTCGGTTTGCACACCTGGCACTTTCCCAATCTCTGCTTATTTCATGTGTTCATTTATCGGTAAAACACCCCCTCTCCTAATCCCTCTACTACTTACATTGCTCATTGCAACAAACCAGAATTAATATGATGCATAGTAACAACTAAGGAAGAGCAGTTATCCAAAAGTCAGGTAAGAGGAGCTAAAGTAAAAGCATTGAATGAAATATGTACTCTATGAAAGAAATGCCTTCCTAAACAAGGGCTTCTCCAACTGGCAAATTGCTGCCTGAGGAAATAACCCAGCCTCCCAGGGAGTTCTAAAATTCAGTGTGGCCAGAGAGTAGTTCCTTTCTTCAAGGCTGGCTGAAGAAGAGAGTCACCATTCTGCCCTGTGTGGTCATTTGAAACCACTTCCTTCCTAAGGCAAATTCCAGAGCTGTTTTGCAAAACCAAAGTGGTTGTAATGCTGCTGTGGACTTTTGCACCCACCCTCACCATCTCCCATGGCTTCTTGCAGCATACTCCCCGTTTACTTGCATTACTGTTCTTTGAGTGCTGATTCTGTAGCTAATTCAGCTTGATTTTTTAAAAAAAAAATGTGTGGGGGGGATTTCTAACAGCGAACCACGCCATAAATCCATATTAGTAGACCTATTTGCTTCACAACCATTTCCAACTCTGTGTTAACTTGTAGTCAAACTGTCTCTTTTCTCTTTCTGCATTCCAGTTAAAGCTGTAATTGACCATGAAGTAAAAAATGGGATCCCAGCCAACCGGATCATCTTGGGAGGCTTTTCACAGGTGGGAACTAATGGGGCGTGGAGGAGGCAGGTTTCTATGCTGACTAAGAGTAGACACCTCGGGTCTCCTTTATGGGGTGCCCGGGAAGCCCCCTTGACAGTTGGAATGGACATGACCCGTTTCCTTTAGGACAGTATTTGTTAGGCTGGCTGGTGAATTCTGAAAGTTGAAGTCCACATATTTTAAAGTAGCCAAGGTTAAGAAACACTGCTTTAGGATGTCCATAGCTGCACCAAAAATGGAAGAAAGTGAAAGATATATATATAACCTCAGAAAACAAATATATATATATAATAAAGCAGCAGGACTCAAAATAAGGCCTTCTGGAGCAAGTTTGGACTCATTTGAGAGTCCAAACTTGCTCCAGAAGGCCTTATTTTGAGTCCTGCTGCTTTATTGGAAAAAACACATGTGCAGCTTTGTTAGGCCAAGTGTCAACCATAATGCAAAAAGAGGTAGAGTCACATGAAAAAGGAAAAAAAGAGAACAGCTAAAAAATTAAATTATAGTGATGTAATAGTCATGTTAATTAAAGAATTGGAGCGGCACGATGGTTCAGCAGTTAAGACACTGGGCTTGTTGGCTGGAAAATCACAGCCTATTTTAGCAATAGCAATAGCAGTTAGACTTATATACCGCTTCATAGGGCTTTTAGCCCTCTCTAAGCGGTTTACAGAGTCAGCATATTGCCCCCAACAACAATCCAGGTACTCATTTTACCCACCTCGGAAGGATGGAAGGCTGAGTCAACCCTGAGCCGGTGAGATTTGAACTGCAGAACTGCAGTCAGCTGAAGTAGCCTGCAGTGCTGCACTTAACCACTGCGCCACCTCGGCTCTAGAAGGCCGAACCTTCTAGAGCTCTAGGCTACAGGGTGACATCCCGTCCCTGCCCCCAGCTCCTGCCAACCAAGCAGTTGGAAAGCATATAAATTCAAGTAAATAAATAGGTACCACTTCGGTGGGAAGGTAACAGTGCTCTATGACATCATGCTGGCTACATGACTGCAGAAATGTCTTCGGACAATGCTAGCTCAATGGCCTTGAAATGGAGAAGAACACCGTATTGACTGCAACGACTAGCAGAGTAAAATCCACAGGACTTTTTTCCTTCCCTTTACCTTAATTAAAGAATTGAGTTGTACAGATTACAGGACTGTAAAAAGGGAGGTAAAAAGTAAGTTCTAATACAAGTATATAGTTCAAAAGTCAGTTCAAAATTTAATTGAGAACTTCCTCCTCTCCCACAAATTCTTTTTCTTAGAAGCTTCTAATTCTTAAGATCCTGGGAAACATGCCTTTACACTTTGCAATAGTGTCTGCTAAGTTCCTCTAAGCTAAGAATAGAGAGAGAATGGATTTTTAGCATTCTGGTTATTATTTTTTCTGGGGTTTTTTTGGTCAAACAGTTTTTTCTCAAATACTCTTATTCAACTTCCCTATAGAAACATTCAACTTGCAGACAGCTAATGATTTTTTTTCATTTATGAGATTCTGATAAGCAATTGGAAGGGAAGAGTTTCTTTAGGCCCATGTTTGGGAACGGCATTATTTGCTGTGAAATGGGGTGGGGGGGAGGCATTAGAGGAGAGATTGGGGAAAGACTTTCTGGGAGAAGATCCTTACTGGAATAAGCTCTGACCAGTTTTCTGATGTTGTGCTTCAGGGTGGCGCCCTGTCCCTCTACACAGCACTCACTTGCTCTCACCAGTTGGCTGGCATTGTGGCCCTCAGCTGTTGGCTTCCCCTGCACAGGACCTTCCCTCAGGTAGGTGGCCTAACCTCGCTTTTGGAACCGGGGTGGGTGGGGGACGGGGGAGATGCATGCTGGGCCAAGGTCTGTTGGATGGAATCACTCCTTTGCAATGACCATGGCAAGAGACCAACATCTGTTTGTGGGTGATTCACAGCTTACCATGCTGCTGTTGTTTTTTCCTCATGATGACTGCAGGCAGCAAATAATGGTGTGAACAAGGATATCGCCATTCTGCAGTGCCATGGTGAGATGGACCCGATGATCCCAGTGCGCTTCGGAGCTCTCACTGCAGAGAAGCTGAAGGGGGTTGTGAATCCTAGTAGAATCCAGTTCAGAACCTACCCCAGAATGATGCACAACTCTTGCCCTCAGGTTGGTTGGTAGCCACTCCGCTTCTCATAGCTGGGCCTGATTGCAAAAAGGTTCAGACTGAGATAATGGGGTTAAGGTACCTTATGTTGCTTGACAAGCTCTGTCCCTAGATCTTGGATCTTCTTAGTTTCAGCTGGCAGCAGCTGGAAATGAATCCCTTTTTTGTAGAGGTCTCTCTTAATAGGGAAGCCTTTCTTATGTAATACACACTACAGCTTTCTAAGAAAGTCTCCAGTATCCTGTGGGATGAACTTGAATTCTATGTTGGACTTTTGCACCTGTCTGCAGAAATTTATAAATATGGGTATTTAGGGGCTCAGTGACTAAGACGCTGAGCTTGTCAATGAGAAAGGTTGGCAGTTCAGCAGTTAAAATCCCTAGCGCCGCGTAATAGAGTGAGCTCCCATTACTTGTCCCAGCTTCTGCCAACCTAGCAGTTCGAAAGCACGTAAAAAATGCAAGTAGAAAAATAGGAATTACCTTTGGTGGGAGGGTAGCGCTCCGTGTGCCTTTGGCATTTAGTCATGCCAGCCACATGACCACGGAGACGTCTTTGGACAGCGCTGGCTCTTTAGCTTTGAAATGGTGATGAGCACTGGGGTGTGCTAAGCTTGGGGACTAGGAAGGGAGGCATCCATGCTATTAGGGTGGGTCTGTCTGTCTAACATGGCCTCAAGAAGTAAAAGAGTATTTTCCGTCCTCTTCCATCTGTGCAGGAGATGATGGCCGTGAAAGACTTCATTGAAAAACTGTTGCCCAGGATTTAAGCTGAGCTAGTCAAGACTGTTGCAGGGAGAGGAGACAGAGGTCACCAGCTTTGATCTTGAACCCTTGACCTGTTGGCTGCAATTGGAAGCCATGGCAATCCACCTCCTCACCAGTCACTCGTCTCCTTTCTCGAGCCTTCCCCACCCGCCTGCGCTGTCCCCCCTCCTGTGTAAAGGGAGGGGAGAGGGCCCTTCTCTCCCACATGGCGGGTGAAGGTACCAAGTGGTTTTAAGGTACAGCTGGGATCCTAATCTTGCAGATTATTATTTCAGTCACCTTTCAGTATTTCCCTATTCTCTCCTCTCTCCTGTTCTGTCTATTCCCCCCTCCAAACCCCCCCAAAAACCAAATCTAAACATAAACTGCCTGCTGTGGCAAAGAACTGCGTGGTAGCCAGAGGCTTAAAGCAAAAGGTATTAAGAGACGGTGTTCTGGCTATTGCAGTACTTTCAAAGGAGTTTTATAGTTCAGTCTTCTGAACTGTCCATCAAGCATCCTTCCCCTCATGATGCTCAGCCCGTCCCACTTCATATTTCACTGGAACCATTTTAGCGGTGCAGGGCGGGCTCAACTCAGGCCAGGCAAGGTGAGGCAGAAAATTTGTTTCTGCTCCGTGCAGGCTACCGGCTTGCTAGGCTCTGTACTACATATTCTCCAAGCTTCCATTAACAAAAAGAGGAAGAGTTGCATTGTGTTGAAGGGCCATGGCCGGCCGGTCCCCCAGATACAGCTTGTAACTGGGGCAGCTGCTCCACCAGTCCCTGCCCTGACTGGAGTGATAAAAGTGGTGGAGAGGACCCACTGCGCCAGGAATCACTCCACGTTGTGTGTGTTATGGACTGTTTTTGTTGTGTTCTGTCCTCTCATCCACACTGCCTTTATCCTGACCCATGGGATCCTTTTTGTTTTGTTGGGATCAAGAGAAAATGGCGATTCAGGGGAGTGGACTCAAGATGGCTCCGGCCAGTAGGCCTCTCTTAGCGTATGGTCTCTGACAATTCCACTTACCGCCTGGGCAGTGCTCAGACAATGGTTGTTCTAGCCTGCTATGCTCCTGCCCAGTCACACCAAGCAAGTACAAGCTGGGTTTTGGTGTGTGCCATGTTGCCAGAATTGTGCTCCTGCCACTCCCCCCCCCCCCACCAATTTCTTGTGTGGTCCCCTGAGTCCATTGTCTCTTGTTTCCTCCTTGAGATCAGGCTTGTGCCTCAGAGCAGTGTGCTGTTGAACAGCAGCAATGTTTCTTTTCCTTCTCTCCCTTGCTCCAGTCAGTCTCTCTGTAGGGTCCTGGAAGCCAGGGAGAAGATGCAACTTCAAAAGGAACTCCCTTCCCCCCTTGTTTTGTTTTGGTGAAGGGCTAGTCTTGTCTTGTGTGTCAACCCACCACCTGTGTGCAGACTTTGCGCCCTTCTCCATGTCCTACACAGGCCTTGTCATTGGGCAACAGCAATAAGAAGACCCAGGACTAGGTCAAATCTCTCCTTTCCCCTCCTGGCTTTTGTGATGGGATAGAGACAGGCTTACCCAACAAGCCATTGAGATTCCGCTGCTTTTTTGGGAGGTGGGGAAGAGCTAAATTGAGATACTTGTGAACCGCAGCTCCCTCTCATGTCCCATGCTTGGTAATCCAGCCAGCATTGCCAATGCCTTCTGCAAAATTGGCTCATCTTCTCAGAAGATGGACTTGTGGAGATGGCATGAGTGTGGTTGTTGTGTGGCAAAGCATCATCATCTAGTGGAAAGGGATCCACGGTTTGGGCAGATGAAGAGGCCTGGCCTCTTTGTGCATCCCCTCCCCAGCAAAGGATCTCCAGTTTGCAGGGGCATCTCAACCAGAACCTGATTTGTGAGCTGAGGGCAGCTCCTATTCCCACAGGTCATAAGTGGTGGTGGAAACGGATGATGTCTTGAGCCTCCTATAGGAAAACAAAATATTCCTCTGCAGCTCATTTGTGTTTCCCCTGTTTCAAAGGAGTGGCCTCTGCAGATGTCTGACCTGCGCTTGGAGGTGCTAATGGATAGGAAAAACGCTCATGCCCACTCTTGCCACTGAGTATCACCAGAAAATAGCAGTCAAATTCTGAAATGGTAAAATGAGCTGTACCACCTAACGGACTACAAGTGTGTGCAGATATCATTCCTAAAGTTTCCATTAAAAAAAGAAACCTTTGCAAACATAACAACGCATAAAGGGAATCTTGGTTCACCCTTTCCACCCCTTTCTGCTTATTTTTTTTTAGAATATGGTTTGTTTTGCTAAATTTGGTTCTGCATACATTTGCAGCCAGAAGGGTTGCAGCCTCCTTCACCATCTCCATGTTCTTCTGCATTTCTGCACCAAATAGCACGCAAGGGGTTTTGTGGGGACAGGTCAGTTGCCTGTTGCCACCACCACTCAGCTCCTCTCAGGCCCTTGACTTGCAATGCCCTGCAGAGCAAGTGGAGAGATCTCTGCTCTGGTTTCTGCTGGCTCAGTTTCCTCCTTGGGCCTTCCCAAAGCTGCTGTCAATGTGGCCTGCATGGTATAGAAAGGATGGGAAAGAAGACGGAAGCCCGAGGAAGAAGATGGCTTCTCTCTGTCCTTGCAAGGGGATCTCAACAATCTCTTCTCCCTTTCCCTTTGTCTTCCTCGTATGTCATTTTAATTTTTGTGTTCCTTCAAGATTAAACAGAAACCATCATTGGTGCTTCACCTTTTGGTTTGTTAAAAGCCTAGTTGTGGGGTGTCGCTTTCTCCTGCAGGGAGAGGTTGAAGTGTTTGACAGTTCTTACAAACACCTGAAACTTGGGGTGGTCTGGACTTGACTACTTGTGAGGAGCTGGATAACCAGAGCTATCCCAAAGGTGCTTTTCAAAAGGCAATGGGACTCTTGGTTTTTTCCTTGAAAAAAATTCATTTCTCATCCAAGGAGTTTCTTCAGAAGCTGAAGAACGATTACAGGATAATACAAACAAGGACAAATAGGCTGAAAAACAGCTTCTATCCCAGGTCAGTAACTATATTGAATTCTATGGTACATTGCAATATTAATGCAATAGCGGGGGGGTGGGGGTGTTCAATTTCAATTGCATAGCATGTGAAGGATGTGTGATTGTGTTTTTATTTTTATAGTTTTAACGTACACTGAAGATGGCATTTAGTTTAATTGTACAATGTGCAGTGGCAATAAAGTAAACTAAACTAAGCTGCTTGAATGAGAAACGAAATATTTTCATGAAAAAATCCAAGAATGTCCAGTTGCCTTTCGAAAAGCACCTTTCGGACAATCGTGACCTGGATGATTGAGAATCTCCATAGACAGAGAAAGAGCTTTTTACTACCTCCGAGCTCTGCCTCGTTATTCGAATAAGCTTATAGCAACTTTTGCCATGCTGGCCTGGTATGTTGAGTAACCGTGGGTGGTGATCTACCTTTGTGCAGTGTGTGCACCCAAGGATTGGTCTGGGACTCTGTATAAAGGATAGGAACACCTGTGTGCAAGATTGCACTGTTGGTGATTGGAAGGGAGGAGTCGTCTCAGGGAGGGTTGATTTTAATTTTCTTGCTTTGCTCTTCTCTGTTCTGCTTCACGGGGGTTTTTTCCAATGTTTCTTTGAGCATTGTTATTTGACCGTTGTTTCAGATTTGGGGCATTCTGAATGCAAGCAGGAGCTTTCTCTCTGAGCAACCAGCCTCTCTTCCCTCCTGTAACTCCAAGCAAAAACCGGAAATTTCACTGAAATTTCACTTTTTATCTGAAGCATTCTTCCCCTATGGGAAATTGTCTCCGAGTCCTCTGAGAGCATCTCTTCAGGTTCTGCAAATCCCTGCCAGGCAGAATCAAGGCCATCCCACCCACCAGTCAGCAGAGTTGCTTCATCACATGAATGTGCCTGTTTGCATAGCAACTAAGCCAGGCCTTCCATCAGAACAAGACCTTGAGGGTTGTCACTGACAAAGGGGGCTGTAAAGTAGTCTTGAACAGGCTTTCATTTCTTCCCCTCCTGTTTATTTTTTTTAAGAGAGCTCTAGATCACTTAATAGTGATTTTGATTGATTACATGCCATCAAATTGCTGTCATCTCTTAGCAACCACATAGATAGATGTTCTCCATGATGATCTCCTTAATGTGGTCCTTCAGGTCTTTAAAGCCTAAAGATTAACTAGAAAGACCAATCTGGTTGTTGCTGGTTGTCCCCCTTCTACTATCTCCTTCTATCTTTCCCAACCTCAAAGCCTTCTCCAGAGAGATGGATCTTCAAATCATGTCCAGAGCAGCATAATTTGAGCCTAATCACCTAACATACTAATTTTAAATGTTATGTACAGTAAAAGACATTGTCGGAATCCAGCCAGAGCCCTTTATAAGCCACTTTCAACAATTGTAGTTTATTCAAACCATAACAAAACATGGTGCATGAGGGCAGCCAGTGAATTCTGCAAATTTATTACTTATTTAGATGCCACTGCAACCAATAGCCAATCCGCATTACCATCTCAAAAGTTTTTCAGATTTACAGGAAGCTTGATTTTAGGGAGCAGGCAATCTTAGTGCAGCTTTGGCTTCCTTTAAAGAGGGCCAATGGGTAACTTAGAGCAACTGAATGTGTTGCTACCTTTTTTGTTACAAGATCTTTCATAGCATATTTACTGTTGTAGCAATCTCTTAAAATCTGTGCTGAAATGCTTCTTTTACCACTTTGAAAATATCTGAAGAATCAGAATAGCTCACAATTGAACTGTAGTTCATCTGTGAGCGTGGTTGCAGATGCTAAATTACCTGACTAAGTAACCATCAGTTCCAGTGAGTATGAGGTCAGCTCCCTATTTATATACAATAGCTTGCCCTGCTACTATTGCTGGATGTCTAGTTTTTCTCCTCGATTGTCCCTTCATTATTGGGTTCTACCACAAAACCGCGGACGACAAAATCGCGGTCGACGAAAGCGCGTATGTGACGTCATCACAGCGCGACGAAAAAGATCGGAAAATGTAAAAATAAAGCTAAAACCTTCCCCTAACCCCCCCAAACCTAACCCTTAACGTAACGAAAAACCTAACGCTAACCCTTAACCTAATGCTAAACGTAACGCTAACGCTCTAACCCTAACCCTTAACCTAATCCTAACCCTTAACCTAACCCTTACCTTTATGTGAATCGGCTTGCTGTAATTTAATTTTTATTTCAATTTTTCGATCTTTTTCATCGCGCTGTGATGACGTCACATACGCGATTTCGGCGACCGCGCTTTTGTGGAACGCGCTTTTGACGGGTCACGCATTATTGTACAGTTTTCTGCTTGATAGTTTGTCTGATGTTGATCCCTGTTTATCTGGGTGTAGGCTGCTAGAGAGATGTATTCTAATTTTTTTGTTTCCTTCTTAGCTTTTTTATTGAATCTTTTGAATGGGGTGTAAATGTAGTTTATTTCTTTAGGTGTCTATTGATGGCTGATTTATCTGAATGTTAAGCTTACAGGAATTATCTAGCATTTTTAGATTTGGCTTGATCTGGAGTGCTCATTGTTTCCTAGTTGAAACTATGGTAGATCTGTCCATGTGTTGTGAGATTAAGGAGTTTTCATTGTGTCATCTGATTACTAGTTGGCGTTACTCTCCTAATCTTATACTTCTCTGTCTCAGACAAGTTGTAGCTGGGTCTTTTGGTTTACTTAAGAGGTTTTGAAGAGCTTTTATTGAATTGTGTGCCTTGTGGTTGTAATAGTCTGTTGGTTGTTTCTGAGATGTTTTTGATATTTTGCAGGTTGAGTGGCTAGGCATTTTTGTGATTAAAATATTTCCTTAAAAGCATTTTAGTGCAAATCTGTACAGTAGTGGCCAAAATTGTGGAAATCTTTTGGGGAAAGTGTGCAGTATTTTTGACGTTTGATGGCTAATAACACCACTTTATTTGGGGTAGTATGATAAAATTATATATCAATGGAAAGATAATTTAATCAAGAATGTAATGTAATAACTTTTATGAAGGATTTGCTATTAGAATAGCAGTTATAAAGAAGAAAATTGAAACACGTAGAAAAAACAAGATATACAAAAATTATCACCATAGAAAAACTGAGATATACAAAAATTATCACCATGTCAGTTAATACTTAGTTGTGTAACCTTTAGCATGAATAGAATAACCAAGGCTTTTAGTTCTGCAGCTGTTATAATATGAAACCAAGATTGAATGATTGCTTCTATTAACTGGGTTTTATTGCTGGCTATATTTGGCTATAACTTTTCATAGATTACAGATAATTGAACAAACCTTGTTGTGTTACATTCTTGATTAAATTATCTTTCCATTGATATATAATTTTATGGTACTACCAAAAAAAGTGGTGTTATTAGCCATCAAATCACAAAAATACACTTTTCCCAAAAGGTTTCCACTGTAAGCCTACCTTTAGGGTGGGGGAGTTGTTCACTGCATTTTTGATTCTTGCTGTTTTCTTCCTAATAGAGACAGAACATAGCTTGGTGCACAGTTCACCAAAGTCCATCCTCTTTGGCCTGAGAAATAGCAATTCTAAGAGGAGTTCCAGCAAAATAGGAAGGGGGGGGGGGTTGCTGTTGAATAAATAATGTGCTTGCTTTAGTAAAACACAACTTGCTTAAAAAAAAAAGGATTCCCCCCCCCTTCTTCCAGGAATATCACTACATCACCATTCAAGCCCTTGAAGCCATTTTTTTTAATTTTTAAGTGAAACTCATGGCTCCAAAAAAGTTGCCCACTCCTACTCTTGAAGCATCCAGAAAGGGTTCTTTTTAAAATGTATGTGCACATTAATATTAATTATATAACATTGATGTCCTGAGCCTTGAAATCCATTTAAATCTCTTGTTGTTCTCCAAATGAATATCCTCACAAGGCTAATATTAGGGAAAAATCAGGGAGATTTCAAAAATTCATGTGTGAATTACTGGCCAGAAAATGCGCAGAAGTTCTAGATAATCTGCATAATAATCTGAGAGGCAGAAAGCATAAAGATTAAGAAGAAGAAAGAACACGTCCATACTTGCTAATAATTAAAAAAATCAAAGTAGCTTCTAACAGAGGAATGGAACAGGAATGCAAAAGAAGATAATTTATGGCCAAGCAGAGGGAGTTGTTCCATCTTGCCCCTTGCAGATTTCACAAGTGTCTGTCACTTGCTCTTCTGGGTTAACACAAAGACCGGAATTTCATTGGATATTCAAGAATGTTTGGGTGTGAATGAACCCTGAAGACAATCTAATCACTTCCCTAGTGGATAATCATGATCATCATCAATAGGATTCTGACCAAGTTGTTTGCAGGATGAAAATTAAAATAAAATTTCCTCTTAAGCTGTAAACTTAAGTCGGCATAAGAAGCTAAACATAAATGCTAACCACACAGAGCAAGATTCCTTATGCTGCACGAAACGCTGTTTGTAAACAGATGGCCATTGATCCAGAGCCTAAAATAATGGCTTCCATTGGAAACAAGAGATGGGAGACGGATTTAGATTATTTTCAGTATATCAAAACTAACCTGTATTGGGCTTCATCCTGCATAAAGAAGTCATTTACACAACCAAGAAAAGAGGTAGTGATTTCCATTAGAACATTAGAATAGGGGTGTCAAACTCACATCATTATGGCATTGTCATGTGATTATCGGGAATCCCCCCCCTTCTTTGCTAAACTGGGTGGCCAGCATATGACGGAAGTTTGATAGCCCTGCATTAGAAACATTGGTGGTCCTTACGTCAAAAAATGGAAGTGGGCAAAAGCAATTCTACTGCAAATATTTTAAAGGGCACACCTGTCTAGTCTTCTATTTGCAACATGAGCAGATACTTTCACAGCAATGAGCAGAATTATCTTGTACTTTCGACCTGGATTTGAAGTTATGATGGTCAGATCTATCCTTCCCCCAGTCACATGAATATATTTCAAGTACTCAGCAACTGGGCCACATTTATGGCCATCTGCAATGTCCAATGTCTGTCACACGACGTCATTTCATGATGGCTTTCAGCAAAACTGTTAGGTAAGCTCCCCATTGGGGGAGAGAGTGCATTCAGAGAAGCATTGTGAGAGTTGTGTTGGAGAACACACAAACCAGCATACAGAGACACTGCAGTTTAAATAGGCTTTACTTTCGTGGAAATAGAGGTATCAAACAGTCCAAGTCATACACGGATAAGAAAGTCAGTCACCAATGTCTTTCAGTTAAGGGACAATCCAAATAACATAGTCCAGTATCATATAAACAGTTCAGTACTCAAAGTTTGCTAGCAGTTGCAAAACTTACAATAGCTCACGGCACTTTCTAATAGCCAGCTTTCAAATCAGAGCAGATCAGCCCAGCATCTAACGAACAGAGAGCTAACAGTCATTCTGGCTCCCTCTTATGGCCGATTGAGGAAACAGCAACCAATCACATTTTACAGTATGATTTAAAGAAACAGGTACAGCATTGGTATATGGTTTATATATTGCTAACCCAACCGTTAGATTATATTCCTAACAAAACCATGCCCATAGTGAGCTATTGGTCCACCTAAAGACTACAGTGTTTACTTAACCACCACCACAAAAAAGGTAGTAAAATTGATGCTTTATGACTGTCAGCTATGATGAGAAGCTCCATTATAGTCATAACCTGAGGACTATACTGTATACCTACATTACTGGCAGACGCTCTTCTGCTTTTTCTCAATTTACAATCTTAAAAGAAAGCTATTAGTGGGAGCCTCTCTTTTTAAGACGTTAGAAACATCACTGCATGTAGTACCTTTAGTTATACCACTATCCAGGAGAACAAAAAGCTTCACTATTAATCTGTGATGTCTCGTTTTGAAGACCAGCCAGCCCAATAAGCTTTGGACTATAGACTGAGCAACGTTAAAATTTACAGCTTATGTAGCTTAAAGAGGTAATTCTTTTTGCTCAAAAAATATAAGTGTACAGTTTATAATTTAGAAAAAGAAATGGCGATAATGACAAAACCCACTTTACCACCCACAGGCTTTGTTTTTTTGACCACTTAGATGTCCTGGCTCTTCCGATCAAATGAAAGAATCAGGTCTCTGAAATCTTGCTTTCTTAACCCTAAGCAGCTCTTGTCTCTTGAAGCCGAAAAACCCCAAAGTGTTATGGATTACATTCCCCCAGAGCTAACCAGGCTCTAGGGAAACATTTGGATTTAGTCCTCCAGTGATACCCAGCTAGTTGTCCTGCTGCTCATTCAGTAAAAAAAAAAAACACATCGCCTCAGCCAGTAAAAAGACTCTTGAGTTTCTGACAAAGAGATGGGATGAGGAGAAAAGAACAGGCCACTGAAGAGGCCAATGGCATCCTTGTTTGGTGTGATCAGTCGGCTCCAAAAAGGAAAGAAGAAACGAGCATGGGCCATCTTCCTTTTTCAAAACTAGTCAGCTCTTGGGTCTGCACCAATGTGCTAGTAGTGGTTGTATGTGGGAAGAGCAGGCAACATCTTCCGTCTCCTAGTTCTTGCTGAAACCAGTGGGGTTCTGTGCCTGCCATCGCCATAAGTCCTCACCTGAAAACGAGGGAGAGGAAGGAGAATAGAGAGGAACAATGAGGGTCCAGCATCTTGCCCTTTAGGTAGGTATGAAAATGTACCAGGAAGGAAGGATGGCCACTCCATTCTCCAGCAGGAGGGGGAAGCAAAAAGTTCCAGGAAAAATGAGCAGCAAGCAGAAAGTCTCTACTTACACATTTTGTCCAGACCAAAGATAGCTTTCCAACCCAGCTCCCGCTCAGCTAAACCAGGGTTTGCATAACAAGAGGCTACGTCTCCTTCTCGGCGTTCAACAATCTTGTAGTTTATCTAAAATAAGTACAATACAATACAATAGCAGAGTTGGAAGGGACCTTGGAGGTCTTCTAGTCCAACCCTCTGCCTATGCAGGAAACCTTACACCATTTCAGACAAATGGCTATCCAACATCTTCTTAAAGACTTCCATTCACAACTTCTGGAGGCAAGCTGTTCACTGATTAATTGTTCTAACTGTCTGGAAATTTCTCCTCAGTTCAAAATTGCTTCTCCTTGATTAGTTTCCACCCATTACTACTACTTCTACGCTCAGGTGCTTAGTAAGTAATAAATAGCCTTAGTAAGCAAGTAAATAGCCTCCATTCACATTTCTGAAAAATGAATTGGAGACAGTTGTTAAGATGCCAACTGAGAAACTGGTTGAGGTTATCATCAAATCTAACAAAGCAGATAGTGGATTTCTGCTGAAAGCTCCAGAAAGTGGACAGCTTCACAATAAGATCGCCAGGTGCAGGTCCCAGGCACTTTTAAGCCTTGGCATAGGAGATCCCCATATTGGTTGTCAGTCTCTGCATCTCATCTTGGTTTGTCAGCTTACCTGTCTTCCAGATGCCTTCTCCATGGCTTTGACCATTTGCAAGACCGAGTAGCCAACACCAGTCCCAAGGTTGTAAATCTGTAAGAAAGCAATTTCTTTTGCTCATAGTTATATTCTATGCTCATCCTTTGTTGAAGGAGATGGGGAAGCAAAGAAGAGCTTAAATATGAGAAGATTGGAGGGGATGGTTACACCAACTTGTTTTCAGTGTAAGTCTAGTGGGTGGATGCAGAGGGTGCACCTGATTTAAAGCTATTAAGTTTGGTCTCCTGTATTGTAAGACCATTCAGAAATGAGATAAGAAAAATAAGGATTACGAAGACACTCTGCCCTAAGCAAGGCATTTTCCTTCTCAAAGGGTGGACACTTTTATAAAGAACATCCTTACCTTGCATCTACAGTTCTCCTGGAGCTTCTTCAAGGCTGCAATATGGCCCTTCGCCAGATCAGTTACATGGATGTAATCCCGAATGCCTATCAAAGGACAATCGTTCAATGTTCTGTTCATCCAGTGGTGCACATGTATTTCCACAACTTTAGGAGATATGCATTCTCTTGGGCAAATACACACAATAGAACAGAGAACAAATTTTGCACATTAAATCAGGGATGGTGTTAATAGAGTCTCTTTCCCAAGCTATTTAGGAATCCTGCTCAACCAGAACTGTCTGTCTATTTCTTGAGGTCTGGAGCGGCTCTCTAATATGTTTCAGTTCCCAGCAAAGAAAATTAGTATTTGAGACCCAGGAGATGAATATATCTAGTAGTTCCATTTTAATCTAGCCCCTGTACACTTCATTGCCCTTTTAACTAGTAGTTTAGTAATTCTACCAGGAAAGGATTTTAGAACTTGTTAGTAAATTATTGCCATAAATGACACAACCATTTAACCCCAAATAAATGTACTTTTATAAAGCACTTGAAATTTTATGGGACCATAATGTCTTCTGGTATTAAATCCTGGAATGTCTCAGAAGGCAATAATGGAGATTTTAAAGATTTTTTTTTAAATGTACATGAAGCAAAGATGCCTGTCTTACTAAAGATGCTTAGTCCTGGTTTAAGATGGAAAGAAAGGAAGTCCTAGTTTCAGAATATATATTGGTGGACAATATATTCACATCTTCCTCGGGGGGAAAGTTCCAAATTGTGACTCTCGCTATGTTTTTCTTCATTGAGCTTATCCACTCAGCTTTTGTTTTTGTTTTTTTGGAAGGGGGGTCTTCATTTTAAAGTTTGGATGATACTCAGCCCCACCCACCTGTCCCATCTACTGTGTCATAATCATTCCCGAAGATGTTCAGATGTTTTCTGCGCCCCACAGCCACCTGAAAAAGACAGAAGATGAAAAAAAAAATGAAAAGGTAAACTGAGAAAATCTTAGTGCAGCTGATCGAATAGCACAAGAACTGTATACCTGGGCAACATAAGGCATCAGATTGTTTGGGATGCCCTGGGGGTCTTCTCCAATTTTTCCGGACTTGTGAGCTCCAATAGGGTTAAAATATCGCAAGAGCACAGCGTTCCACTCCTAGGATTAAAAAAACACATAAAGTAAATCCAGTGGGACACAGCAGACTAAATGGGAATTAAGGTGCAGTGTTGCTCTCTTACTGGGTCTGCCTTGCACAAATCTTGGATCATCTCTTCAATGAAATACTTGGATTTGCCATAGGGGTTGGTGCAGCTGCCAACAGGGTGCTTCTCATCAAGAGGGAGGTAAACAGGGTTTCCGTAGACGGTGGCTGAACTGCTGAACACTATGTTCCTGACTCCATGGGCTTTCATGGTCTGAGAGAGGCCAAAAAAGGAAGGACAGATGAGCTAGATTCTGAATCCAGTCACAGGCAGCAGATAAATCTGACAACAGGGGATAATATTCCTTGCATAGGAACCGTTGTTTTATCCAGGCCAGCATGGCTCTGAACGAAGACTGGTGCAACTGACTAGTGCCCATCCCAGTACTTAATGAGAGGATACTCTAGGCCAGTAATGGCTCAACTTTTTGTCGCGTGCCAAAAGCGCAAGCACACACCCAAAATGCAATGCACACGTGCCCCCCACATGCACACGCAACCCCCTGCATGTCCCCAACCCTTGCATGCATGCGTGACCACCCCCTGCAACCCCTGTTCCATGCATGCCTGCGCCCCCCCTGCATGCCTGCTCGGACCCCCGTGTGCTCCATTCCCCTGTGCATGTGCGGCAGAGACCCAAAAACCAGCTGGCTGGTGGGAGGTACTTGGGCATGCATGGTGGAACTGAACTGGGGCGATGGCTCGCGTGGCCTCAGGGCTCTGCCTGCCACTTGTGGCACGTGTGCCACAGGTTTGCCATCAATAGCTCTATGCTGTGGGGTTTTGGTATGGGGTCTTGTGTTAGCATCCAAGATGGCCTTAAAAGATCATAAACCAGCTGACTCCCAACTGCACAGCTTCTAGATGTCTTGGAATCCATCTCCCATATACTACTTGGGGGGCTACAGAAGCTGAAGTTGAACAAATTTGGAGAATTTGGGAAGACTCTGCTAAACACTCGCAGGATGCTGCTGTATAACACACTAACGGTTTCAGGATTTCAACTTCTGGCCAAGTGATTCTGGCCTATCAACATTTCAGCCCTAGAAGTTCTGATCTGCAGATTGGTGAAAATGGCCACCCGAACCCTAGTATAAATTCTGGCTTTTTTTGCTCTTCTCAGTTAACATTTCTGGTGACTGAGTGAGAGCTCCTTCTCCACAACTATCTTCTATTGACTGACTATAGCTAAACATTCATTATAATCTTGCATAACAGAAACTCACCTCTAGCAACCGGATGGTCCCTGTCAGATTCACCTTGTAATATTCCAGTGGCATCTGGACCGACTCCCCAACGGCTTTAAGACCAGCAAAATGTATCACTGCAGAAAAGTGATGCTGAAAATGGAAGAAGGAATATATAAAATAAAATAATGTTGCTGTTGTTACTCAGAACAAAATTCACCTTCATTGTGGGTCCCGTCCCCCCCTTTAAGTCAAAGGATATTTAACTTTTAAGCCCACTTTCCATTGAATTATTTTAAGGTGGTGTTCTAAACTGAGAAGGCAAAAATATGATGCCTGGATCAGAATGACTATTCAATATGTAGCCGATACAGTGACTACATTCCACCTCCAAAGATTCACCAAAATAACCCCACATTATCTGAGGCTGCGTTTTTCAAGAGTTTGGATGTACTTGTGTCTCATTGGTTTTTCTGCTCCTATGCCCATTTTTAAAAGTCTCACAAAGGAAAAAAGAAACTCTGAAGAAGGAAGGAAACATTCCACAGGTGCAAGATGTTCGTTTTGCTGCTGAATTTCAGAAGTACAAATCTGGACTCCAGGGCCACCAACATATGCTTGGGAGTCTATGTGATTCACACTGCCCATTCCACTGACAATTATCCACAGAGTACAAAAACACACTGGCAAATAGTTTTTGCCCATTTTGGGGGGGAAAAGGCCAATTCAGATGACTTTCAACTGTGGTGGCATTGCAAAAATCACTTAGTAGCGTCCTTTATAAGCAGGTTACTTCCCAAAGCTTTAAGATCCATGACGTGATAGCAGAGATCTCCCCCAACAAGAATGGACTGAGTCATTTAAGATTTTTTCCATGCAGTTTTTCAGCACAACCAGGCACACTAGACATCAATGCAGCCACGCTAAAACAGATGTGGCATCAAACTTTTGGAGCAGTTTGCAGAATGTCCTTGGGCAGTATAAAATCTCTCAAGATTGATAGGGTGAGAAATAAAAAAAAGGGGGGGGATCACAGGAAAATACAGATGAGCCTTTTACCTAGGCAAAGTTAGTGGTACTGCTCAGCAGGCAAAAATTCAGCTTACTTGCAGAAACTGAGCCAGTTTCATAATTGGTACAATGAAAAAGGATAGGTAAATGATTAACTTAGATTAGTGATATCATCTTGCCTTTTTGAAGAGCTCCTGAAGGGCTCCCTCATCAAGAACATCCAGTTCTTGGAATGGGATCTCCTTCCCCACAATCTTCATCACACGCTGAATACTCTCTGGGATCGCGTTTTCTCCTGTAGAGAGAATTAGTGTTTTGATGCAATGCTGGATGGACTCGGCATCATGTGGGTGCCCTCTTTAGGGAGAAGAGGGTCAGAAAGCCTACCCTCGCCATGCCCTTGGTCTGGATGCTCCTTTGGACCTTAGGGATGCCTTGGCTTTTGACTGAAACCATTCCGATCTCCACCAACCCGTGGCTCTGGAGCTGCATGTGGCTCTTTCATCCCTCTGCTGCAGCTCCCTGTCACTAGTCGACTACACAATTGATAGGGCTTTCGGTTAGGATAGGTAAAGGAAAAGGACGCCACACTAGGAGGAGACTCTGATGGGGGAACTGGATTTCCAGTCGGCTCCAGAAATGAACGGGGGGCTTCCAGTTAGGAACTTTGTGGCTCTTTGAGGGTTTAAGGTTGCTAACCCCTGACATCGGCCAGTCATCTCCCCCTCTTGTGAACAGCCAGAGATGCTCTTCCTCTCTGCTATTTGCTCAGAAATACTCTGTACTGTCAAGGCCTTTGAGGCCAGCAAACTCAAGAAACAATCCTCTGTATTTCTGAAGCATCTTGAGTGCTCATGGGTCATTGAAAGAGAATCTTCAAAGCCTGCCACAGCAATTATCCAGCTCAAATTATAACTAGCATAACCAAGGTGGAGTCTCACTTTCCTCCCCTGAACCTGACTTTTCTGTAATGGTCCTCTGTCTTCCTGTAATATCTTCCATTCTTCTCCCTTGTTCCCACGACTGTTAGCCATTCCATCATAAATCCTCCCCCTAACTCCAACCCAGTGGCTATCTGAGTAGGAAATGAGAACATGACTAGAATCTGGCCTTTCTGTCAGTATTTTAAGGGATCAATAAAGGACATTAAGACAAGGGTTTGGCCAATGCCACCCTGACCCGAAAGTGAAATAGCACTTTTTTCTATGGGAGTCATTGGGGAAGGCGACATTGTCGGCTCCTCACTCCAACTAAGTCACACTTAGCTTAGTAGAGAAGATCCAACCATGATTTGCAAGATTGATGTTACTTACACACTGGGGATGATTTGATTCTGCTTTAGTGTGTTCTATAAAATCACTCCTTGTGGTTTGTAAACCATGATTTATGACTAATGTATTATAAGGTATGGCTGTGAAAGTTGGACCATAACAAAGGCTGAGTGCCAAAGAATAGAGGTCTTTGAACTCTGGTGCTGGAGAAGATTCCTGCGAGTCCCATGGACTGCAAGACCATCCAACCAGTCAGTCCTAGAGGAGATCAACCCTAACTGCTCTTTAGAAGGCCAGATCCTGAAGAGGAAGCTCAAATACTTTGGCCACCTAATGAGAAGGAAGGAATCCCTGGAGAAGAGCCTCATGCTGGGAAAGATTGAGGGCAAAAGAAGAAGGAGACTACAAAGAATGAGGTGACTGGATGGAGTCACTGAAGCAGTTGGCTTGAGCTTAAATGGACTTCGGGGGATTGTAGAGGACAGAAGGCCTGGAGGAACATTGTCTATAGGGTCACGATGGGTCGGACATGACTTTGCAACTAACAAATTATCAGTAAAGTAACCATGATGATAAACATGGCTTAAAGTAAGGCCTGAATTCTGCCATTGGCCCAAGCAAACAGTTGTTTGAACAGTCTGTCTACAAACCAGGCACTTCTTCATCAATTTAAGGCATTCTACTATGTGGAAAAAAACAGCCTTGGATGTCAACCTTGCTGTCAATCGCCCTTACCTCGGATGGCATTGTGGAAGTTATCGATAACTACCGGGTTATAGCCAGCCTCAACCAGTTCCAGAACACAGTGGCTTCCTATATAGCCAGCTCCACCTGTCACGAGGATCTTTTCCGACATGGTCTTCTGAAAAGTAACAGAAAAGTCTTTGGAGGAAGAGAAGTACTGGTTTCTTTCTGGGAGCAGCAAATTGAATAGATAGATAGATAGGTAGGTAGGTATAGGTATAGGTATAGATGATATAGATATAGATATATAGATATAGATACACACACACACACACACACACACACACACACACACACACACACACACACCAATCACCTTCAAAATAAAAGCAACCCCCGCAGGCCAGACAGGGACAGCCAAAGGGCTAAATGTGGCCCAGGGTCCATAAAATGCTCAGGTACGATTTAGGCCAACCTGCAACATTCCAGATGTTTAGGGATTGTAGACTGAACATTCCAAATCTCTAAATTGGAATTCTGGAGGCTGTGATTTCAACAGGTCCAGAGAGCACCAAAATGGGTAGAAGCGGCAATGCCTGTTCCCAACATAGATTTTCTTGGTCCGATTCAGTGCCAATAGAAACCTTCCTGAGAGAAGTCACTCAAAACTAAAAGGCTAATAAGCTTTCTGTCAGAATCCACAATTGTTGATCCTAGGCTAGAAGTCAATCTCTGTTTATGCGAAAGGGGAGGAAGAGGCAGGTAAAAGTCTGGACCAAGGCAGTCGGAAAATGGGGTTGGTGCCTGGGGACCATTCAGAAACTAAGTGATGAGCAAGGTGGATTTACATGGAAGCAAAAGGATGGGACAGCCTGAGCAGAAGGGATGCCAAAGAGATAGCAAGGGCCATAGCTCTGCAGAAGTGAGAATTACATGTTTACTAAGCTCTGAATGGGACTCTGTCAAATATATATATATATATATTCTTCCACCTTGCAAAGCTATTGGGAAATTACCAAATCAAACTTAAAACACTTTGCATCAATCTGATAAATTGATACTCCTGAAAGCTTTTAACAGCACCGGGAACCCCCTTTATATACCCCCACATACATTTCTTCCTCAAAAAGAAATGACATGCCTCCTCTATGTTCTAAGAAGCGTGATGGCACGGTGGGTTAGAATGCAATATTGCAGGATAACTCACTGTTGACTTCAGGAGTTCGATCCTGACTGGCACAAGGTTGAGTCAGCCTTCCATGCTTCTGAAGTGGGTAAAATGAGGAGCCAGATGGTTGTGGGCCATAGGCTGACTCTGTAAACTGCTTCGAGAGGGCTGTATAAAGCACTGTGAAGCAGTATATAAGAATCAATATTGATCTTGGCTGGAAAAAGAAAAATGTGGTTTACTCAAGTAATATAACCTTCCCAAGAATAAGCTTTCGTTAATAGAATCCTTCCTTCTTGGTCATCGATCTGATGTTAATAAGTATTTCCTTTCCCCAGACTTGTACTGGAGTTCCTGGCAAAAAGTAAGCCAACCTCTGAGCATGAATGGAATTCCCCACCCCTGTCTAATTAATGTCAGTCTCCATAAAAGTCCTACTTGCCAGATGTTAATGAGCCTTTATAGAGCTCATCTAACAAATTGATAGTGTTTGCATTTGCACAATCCCACGTAACAAGTTACAGACCTACTGGCTTCATTTGTACAACATGATTAATCTTTGTTAGCCTTTTTTAAAGTTTAGTGCCCTCTCTGAGCCTGGCCCATTTGATTACAGACCCAGAAAATGGGTTAATTCAGTAACCAAGTTGTCTTTTGTTATGAGATTGTGATAAATGAAAAAAAAAAAGGAGACAGAAGAGACAACTCTTCCTCCCACCTATCTCGTTCCCATTTTTTTCATGATTCAGACACCAGATAATTTAAGTGTTGAGGGATAGAAATTTCCTGACAGAACAATTAATTACTGGAACGACTTGCCTCCAGAGGTTGTGGATGTCCCAACACTGGAGATTTTAAAGAAGGGATTGGACAACCATTTGTCTGAAAGGTATAGAGCAGGGGTCCCAGGCTGTGGCATACCAGAAACTGGGCCGTGCAAACAAGTGAAGCCGCATCCATGGGATGCAGGCAGCACACAAGACCACGTCCCCTCCGGTCCATGGAAAAACCTCTCTCCATGGAACCAGTCCTTAGTACCCCAAAGGTTAGGGATATAGGGTCTCCTGCTTGGGCAGGGGATTGGACTAGAACACCTTTAGGGATCCTTCCAACTCTGTTATTCTGTAAAAAATATTTTCAGGAGAAACCAGAGAGATCTAATCCTGGAAACACCAGTGTCCTTCCTGTTGTCATATTTTTAAAACTTTTAATTTCCTGGTCTGGTTTCTGATCGTTCACACTGGCCTCCCTAGCAGATATTTACCAGGTGAAGAGTTGCCCGGGCTCCAGAATTTAGACAGAACTCAACTCTAGCTATCTAAGTCTCTGGGGGAACAAGAGTAAACTGAAGCTTCTTAGATCCGTTTGTCAAAATCACATTTAATCCAGGAATGTTGTAGTTCTTACCCTAAAACCATGTCTTTGCCAGTTCCCTTCCATGCTCAATCATGGACAGGGCCGCTCTCTTTAACACAGAAAAGTTTCTGTCTTTCTGTTCCAGAAGCCTATTAGTATTTATTTTCCAATCCCTGAAAATAATATTTGGTGGAAACAGACATACTTCAGTCTGAAAATGACATGGTTGAGGCTTTGCCGGGAAGAGAAGAACTGGACTCTGAAGAGCCTGCTGAGAAACGGGAGGGAGCCACCTGGACAGAACTGCCAACCCCAAAGGGCCATGAAAAGGGAGTCTGTGTGCACACAGCCACAAGGAAGGCATTCATCTTGAAACACACACACACACACACCCAGTTTGCATGCCGGTCAAAGTTTAAGGCTTGATGCTGGATTCAGCCTCCGATTTAACTTCAACTGTACATCTGAGCACTCAGATGTCACTGGTTCAATTTTCCTAGCACCTTAGAGTGTGTATCTATAAAATATACTGAAGAGACACGTGGCTCAGTGGCTAAGACACTGAGCTTGTCGATCAGAAAGGTCAGCAGTTCAGCGGTTCGAATCCCTAGCACCGCGTAACGGAGTGAGCTCCCATTACTTGTTCCGGCTTCTGCCAACCTAGCAGTTCGAAAGCATGTAAAAAATGCAAGTAGAAAAATATGGACCACCTTTGGTGGGAAGGTAACAGCGTTCCGTGCGCCTTCGGCGTTTAATCATGCCAGCCACATGACCACGGAGACGTCTTCAGACAGAGCTGGCTCTTCGGCTTTGAAACAGAGATGAGCACCGCCCCCTAGAGTCGGGAATGACTAGTACATATGTGAGAGAGAACCTTTACCTTTAAAATATATTGGTTTCTGGGATCCAGTCTTAGTTCCCCATTCTTGCTTTCAAGATCTTCCTTCACTTTCCTGCTCCTAGTTTCTAGTTTCTCAATAATACTTTCCCTTGGACCTTTGTTCCTTCAACTCTACTTAGCTGTCCAAAAGCCATTCACGAGAACTTAATCCTTTCTCTGTTGCAGCCAAGAATGATCTGAAGCTGTGTCGAAGCTCCTCTCTTCCTCCAGCTCAAAAGTTGGCACAATTTCCAGTACAAAAAATTGTACTGAGCACAAGTGTCCCTCTGCATGTAAGAACCAGACCAAAGCCTCATCCCTCCAGTGCTTCTTTCGCCCCCTTTTAACTACTCAATGAGGTAGAGCAGTGGCCCCCAACTTTTTGGGCATCAGGAAGTAGTTCCATGGAGAGAGGTTTTTCCATGGACTGGGACGTGGTTTTGCATGCTGCCTGCATCTCATGGATGGGGCTTTGCTTGTTTGCATGGACAGGTTTCTGGTATGCCACGGCCTACAGATGACCCCTGAGGTAGACTGCAGGCTGAAAGGAGTGGAGGGTAGGATATCATTTCCTTCCTCCAGAACAGGGGTCTCCAACCTTGGCAACTTTAAGTTTCCAATCTTGGCAACTTTAAGGCTGGAGGACTTCAACTCCCAGAATTCCACAGCCAGCATAGCAGGGAATTCTGGAGCACATAGCTGGCTAGGGAATTCTGGGAGTTGAAGTCCTCCAGCCTTAAAGTTGCCAAGGTTGGAGACCCCTGCTCTAGAACAGTGTTTCTCAGCCTTGGTCACTTTAAGACATACGGACTTCAACTCCCAGAATCCCCCAGCCAGCATAAAGCACTTGAAGTCTAGGCATTTTAAAGTGGCCAAGGCTGAGACTCACCGCCTTGGCCAAAACAGAAGCTCAGAGCACTATTAGTAGTTGCAGTGCTTTCCTTTTCTGCTTTTTCTCAAGGGGAACAAACAATATGTCTGGCTCTCCCTTGCTCCTCCACCCATCAACACTCATGCTGGGCCAAAATCATGCTGTCACTCCAATTTTGCTTGCTTTACATCTGCCTCTGCTGAAGAGCAATGAAACTTTTGTTCCAGGAGAAAGCAAAGAGATGTAATCCTCCCGGAAATGGTTATGTCCTCCTCCTTGTCATTTTTAAAAATAATTTAATTTCCTGGTTTGGTTTCTGTGACCTTTTATATTGGTTTCCCTAACAGATATTTAGCAAGCGGAGTGTCCTTTTACTAGCGGGAGAGTCTAATGTCCAATGTTTAGTTCCTCCTTGTCAGGTATTCATGAAATATGGCGGATCATTAGAGCAATATAAAATCCTGGCTATGGCTCCCATGCTGCTAGCAAGGTATAAGGTAAAAAAGTTAACGGTTCCTCTTGCACATATGTGCTAGTCGTTCCCAACTCTAGGGGGCAGTGCTCATCTCTGTTTCAAAGCCAAAGAGCCAGCTCTGTATGAAGACGTCTCCGTGATCATGTGACCAGCATGACTCAAAGCTGAAGGCGCACGGAACGCTGTTTCCTTCCCACCAAAGGTGGTCCCTATTTCTCTACTTGCATTTTTGCATGCTTTCGAACTGCTAGGTTGGCAGAAGGTAGGACAAGTAACGGGAGCTTACTCCGTTACACGGCGCTAGGGATTCGAACCACCGAACTGCCGTATAGAAGGGATTAAAAAAGGATTGCAGCAGTTCACTTTCTTCCTCCATCGCCAACCTTTTACTTGGCTAAAAGCCAACCTAGTTCCGGATGTAGTGATTATTCACTATTTACTCAGAGAGATTAAAAACCAGGAAACTGAACACTTGGTATGACTGGTATAAACAAAACGTTCACCCACTGGAAGAAGAGATCTGAGTTGGGCTGCACTTCCCACAGCTAGTTCCACGTGGGCAGAACAGGCCAAACCACCATCAGGCATGCAATTGCACAGCCAAGTTGGCAACACCTTGTTCACACCTGGGCCGTTCGCTGGAATCAGAACACAAGGTAACCTTAGCAAAGGGGCAGCGTGATGTTCCTTCTTTGTTTTTATCCATCAAAGCCGAGACTGGCCCAACCGGAGCCTGGTGCAAAAAAATTCATTCATACGCAAGGACATCACATAATAGGATTTGCTCGCCTGTAGTCCAATATAAAGGGACGTGGGGGCTCAGAGGCTAAGACGCTGAGCTTGTCAATCAGAAAGGTCGGCAGTTCAGTGGTTGGAATCCCTAGTGCCGTCTAACGGAGTGAGCTCCTGTTCCTTGTCCCAGCTTCTGCCAACCGAGCAGTTCGAAAGCACGTAAAAAATACAAGTAGAAAAAATAGGAGCCACCTTTGGTGGGAAGGGAACAGCGTTCTATGTGCCTTTGGCATTTAGTCATGCCGGCCACATGACCACAGAGACGTCTTCAGACAGCACTGCTCTTCGGCTTAGAAACAAAGATGAGCACTGCCTCCTAGAGTCAGGAAGAACTAGCACATATGTGCGAGGGGAACCTTTACCTTTAGTCTAATATATTGGGTGAACCAAGTTAGTTGATTTTTAAAGCACATTTTAAAGCAAACTTAATAGTGAATCTAGCTGACTGGCTTATTCACAAACCATAGTTAAAACAATTATCATTCAGCACAGGGATTCAGAAATTTTTGGAACAAATTTGTAGTATCTGTTAGAATACTGCTGAGAACAGTTCTCCAAAAAGTAGCAAGATAGCTCCAAAATGAAATTTGATTGCATTTCATTGATTTTCAAGACTTTCCACATTTCACATGCAAGAGTTTGAGATGGGACCTTTTGTCCACTCTTACAAGTTGGTAAGATTTCTATTCTATAGCGGTGCATGCTTTGCTCAGCCCACCATGGGATTCGTTTGGTTTTCACTTAACACAGGGTTGGGCAACTTCCTCACAACTAAGCTACAACTGTCTCCCTCTCCAGATTTGCAGGTGAAATTACTAACCAGGGAGGGCTGCCCCCCCCTTTGTCTTTCAGGTTTTTAAGAGTGGGAATGGAAACAGCCTCTCCACACCCTCAAATAAATTTGCTGAGAAACTGGTTGATTTCTGGCTGCAACTTTGGGAGGGGGAAGTTTAGGGACTGGATTAATAGTGGAATTGGAGTAGTTTCTCTTCAGAGCCTCCCACTCCAATATTTATCCTTATTGCAACAAAAATAAAGTGTACTAAGCATTAGTCCTTCACTTTAGTAAAGGGGGGATGGGATGCTGTGATCTCCTAGTGTGCTATAGACTGCCTATTCCTGTTTTAACACGTTGTTAGTTGCGACGTCGTGTCTGACCCATTGTGACCCCATGGACAATGTTCCTACAGGCCTTCCTGTCCTGTACCATCCTCTGGAATCCATTTAAGCCCATGCTGACTGCTTCAGTGACTCCATCCCGCCACCTCATTCTGTCATCCCCTTTTTCTTTTGCCCTCCATCGTTCCCAGCATGAGGCTCTTCTCCAGGGAGTCATTCCTTCTCATTAGGTGGCCAAAGTATTTGAGTTTCCTCTTCAGGATCTGGCCTTCTGAAGAGCAATCAGGGTTGATTTCTTTTAGGACGGACCGGTTTGATTGCCTTGCAGTCCAAGGGACTCGCAGGAGTCTTCTCCAGCACCAAAGTTCAAAGGCCTCCATTCTTTAGTGCTCAGCCTTCCTTATGGTCCAACTTTCACAGCCATCCATTGCAACTGAGAAAACCATGTCCTTGATTATACATGCTTTTGTTAGCACTTTAGGTGAGCCTTACAAATTATGGTCCATTTAGATAACAATAATCATATCAACCAAAAGCAATTTACAATATGTGAAGTTTGTTGAAATACATTTACTGCAACAAAATGGTATATACTTATATACAACTTAAATTTGAGCAGTTGGATATGGAACTTCCTGCCAACTGTACAATTGTGTTACTTCCCCCATCCCAGACAATTTTTAAATGACAAATTATGGCAAGCTGATTCACTCAAAATAATTGCAGGCCAATACTCCTTTTCAAATTAATTGCACCCAGTCAAATATTGCTCTTTCCATTATTTTCTTATTATGCTTTATAGCATGTTTTTTTCCCCAGTAGACTGTTTTTATTGCAGACGGTTATGCTGAATTGAATTTTTATTACAGTCTTTGGCCAATCAACAGATTGTTATATTGTTCTTTTTTTCCTGTGCTGTGCTCGTCAGGAATATAAGGGCTCTACTAAGAAAAGCAAACCATACTAAATAGTATCCTATTACATCCCCTCAAACAGAGCAGTGTGCCAAAATATGCAGACATTTGATGGTATTCTGCTAAGTTAACCGCATACTCAGCTTTCCTCATACTGGAATGGTCAAGGGGGACTATTCAAGACATTGCTCAAAAGACAATCAACTTCTTTACATTTTCCCCAGAGGGGGTATTCAGAAGGTTCTGACCAGTTCTGGAGGACCAGTAGTGGAAATTTTGAGTAGTTCAGAGAACCTGTAAATACCACCTCTGACTGGCCCCCATTTCTTCTCTGCCTCCCGAGTCCCAGCTGATTGGGAGGGAATGGGGATTTTGCAGTATCCTTCCCCTGCCACGCCACGCCTACAGAACCGGTAGTAAACATTTTTTAATCCCACCACTGATTTTCCCCATGCAAAAGAACAGCTTCCATTCAGTCCTTCCAAGAGAAAAACCAATCACTGTTGGGATCACTATGTCCTCTTGCTCCAATATTGGATAGATCATCTATGGAGATTCTCAGTCATCCAAGTTGTCCCAAAGGTGTCCCCCCCCCGCCCCCCGCAAAAAGGCAACTGGACTCTGTTTTTCCTTGAAGACATTTCTCTTCTCATCTAAGAAACATCTTTAGGTCTCATCCAAGAAGCTTCTTCAGTTCCTTGAACATCTTCAAGGAAAAACGAAGTCCAGTTTCCTTTTTTGGGGACACTGGATAGTTTGATTGCTCAGACCTGGAACAGATTTCAGGAAGGTACTAGTTTGAATTCCTAGAACTGCCAAGATATCCATCGGAGGGTTAAAATGACAGAAGCAGCTTTGCACCATAAGCTCTGCCCTGCCTGGGTGTCTGCTTGGACACTCCAAGTTGTGTGAAAGGGAGTGGAGCTGTTATTGTAGATCCAAAAGATATGTTACCAACTTATAAGAGCGTGCAAAAGATCCCATTTCAAACTGCTGCATGTGAAATGTGGAAAGTCTTGTTTTCAATAAGAAACTGGTTTGTGTGTGTGTGTGAAACTATGTCAGGTATGAAATGGTCCATTCCTTGACAGGGAAGTTTTAAAAAAAATACAAAAGGCATCTATAGTGAAACTCTTAGGCATTATTGCCAAGAAAAGCATAGAACCTCCTAATCCTCAGCAGTTGATCTTATTTTTTTAAGTACTTTGCTTTTTATGAGTTTGAACAAGCAACTTGTACATTCTCAAAGTTCACATAGCCGCAGTGGTTTCTGCCTGCCCCACAGAACAAAAATACTGCATTTCCTTCTTCGGACAATCTTTCTAGAGTAGGGGTCTCCACCCTTTGCTGGCTGGGGAATTCTGGGAGTTGAAGTTCACCAGGCTTAAAGTTGCCAAGGGTGGAGAGCAGTGTTTCTCCACCTTTGCAGATGAACATGGGGAAGGAACTTCAACTCCCAGAATTCCCTAGCGTAAGTATGCTGGGGAATTCTGGGAGTTGAAGCCTACTCATGTTCAAGCTGTCAAGGTGGAGAACACTCTTCTAGGGATACAGGATGTAGAAAAGTTTCCCCAAAGCCAAAGAAATCCAAGCTCCCCTCCTCAGCCCTTCCCTTCCCAGCTGAAATACCTGCCTCCCAGTCAAAGCAGGGCGCTGGGTACCAAGCGGGAGAGGGCCGCTCCCGGCTTGCCAGTGCCCAGCAAAACTTCCCACCCTACAGAGAGTCCTCAACGTACGACCACAATGGAGCCAAAAATTTCAGTTCCTAAGTGAGACAGTGGTTAAGTGAGTTTAGCCCTATTTTAATGACCTTTCTTGCCACCTCTGTTAAAGGACTACTGCAGTTGTTAACTTAAGTCACCCGGTTGTTAAGTGAATCTGGTTGTCCCATCGCTCATCAGAAGGTCGCAAAAATGGATCACCTGATCCTGGGACACTGCGATCATACCTTATGAATCAGTTTTGCTAAGCATCTGGAGGTTTTTAAGATGAGATTGGATAAGCACTTGTCTGCAATGCTATAAAGTTTCCTGCAGAAACGGGGTTGGACTAGAAGACCTCCAATGTCCCTTCCAACTCTGTTATTCTATTTCTTTTTCTATTCTATTCCTAATTTTAGTTCTAATTCTATTCCTATTCCACCTTCTTGCCCGTTGTCCGATCCACCAAGGCGGAGACCCGCATCGCCTCCCCGTGACCGTTTCCCTTCTTAAGCCGGGCGGCAGGATTCCTGCCCATATCTCACTGTACTGTCCCGCCAACCGGGAATACGGAAGTCCCGTCTCCCTCCCCGCCCCCGGCCATCGCCCTCCATTTCTCCCGGGGGCGCCATTCATTCAACCATTCACACGTGCAGCCGCGCCGCCACTCAGCCTGCATCTTCCTCACCTGCAGCCTCCGCCGACTCCTTTCGAAGCAGCGAGGTCGCGGCCCCTTTAAGGGCTGCTCCCGGACCGGCTGCCTTCTCCCCTCTAGGCCACCCCCCAGCGGGTTGCACGGCCGCGCGCCGCCGCTTCCCCATTGGTAACGTGTCACTTTTTTTTGTCCCGCCTTCTTCCCGCCCCTCCTGGTAAGGAACGTGGCGAGGGCCAAAAAAAAAAAAAGGTGTCCCAATGCCACGTTAGTTCTCCTATCCTGTTTTAGGAAGGCAGCTAAACGGAATTTTTCCCGCCGGAGGCTGCAAATGGGGATTCTCAGCCTGGAAGAAAACAGCAAAGTTCTGAGGCTGCTGTATATTTTCAGTAACAAGCTTTTTTTTTTCAAAAATTCCACACTTATTTACAAATATTTACAAATATGTAAGTGTTTACAAATGTAGGCACTATCCATTCTGTATGCTGTGTTTGATACTTATGCATAATGAAAGTATCTGAAGATTATGATAAAGTAACTTCATCGTTTTTGCACAGCTGTCTTGAGAATGTCAACCATTATGTTTCCTGTCCCACAACAGGATGGAAAAAACCCTTAAGGTGCAATGCTTCGACTGTGGGCAAAACCAAAGCCAAGTAGTCTGAGCAAAATGGTGAGATTAGTCTTTATTTAATTATCACATACTTTTATTTATTAATTAAATTTCTATACTGCCCATCTCACCTAAGGGACTCTGGGTCAGGAATAGGCAACTATGGCCCTTTTATAACACGTGGACTTCAATTCTGCAGAGGTTTTTTATATTATTTATGAAGATTTTTATTAGATAAACATTAAAAACATTGGACATAGTGCGACATTTCTGGCATAAACGTTTCCATATAGTGATTAGATCTTACATCAATTACATTTTATATCCATTACATAAGGTGTGTGTAGTCAGTCAGATTACCTGTCCGTTGATCCTTTCTTATATATAATTACTAATCATACAAATACATATCAATTTTCTACATATCACACATTCTTAATTCTGTACAGTTGGTGTCCACAAGTCATCAATGAACTTGCCCATCCGTGCTCTGGGTGGTTTGTTAGGACGCAGTGGTTAGAATGTAATACTGCAAGGCTCCTGTCAGCAGTTCAATTCTGTCTTCATCTTTCTAAGGTCTGTAAAACGAGGACTCAGATTGTTGGGGGAAATATGCCGACTCTGTAAACCATTTAGAGAGGGCTGTAAAGCTCTATGAAGCTGTATATAAGTCTAAGTGCTATTGCTGTTGTTACTCTCTTGCTAGAAGCAATTTCAGCATTTGGCTTGTGCAGTGTGACACTTGGAATCTACTGTATTTTTCAGAGTATGATGCACCTTTTTCCCTCAAAAAAGATGCTGAAAATCTGGGTGTGTCTTATACACTGAATACAGCATTTTTTTGCCTCCTGAAACCCTCCCCCCTCCCCCCAAATGGCTATGCATAGCCTTTAGGAAGCTTTCAGAGAGCTTTTGGAGGCTGGGGAGGGCAGAAATGAGTGAAAAACGGGCCGTTTTCTGCTCAATTTTGCCATCCCCAGCCCCCAGGAGTACTCTATAAGCCTCCTAATGCCCTTTTGTGACAAAAAAACTGGCCCGTTTTTGTGAAAAACAGGCTGTTTTTTTGCTCATTTTTGGCCTCCGCATCCCCCAGGAACACTCTGCAAGCCTCCTAAGGGCTATTTATGCCCTTTTTTGAAAAACAAAAAACAAGCCCATTTTCACGAAAAACAGGCCGTTTTGGGGAGGCTTGCAGATTGTAAAAACTTTTTTTTTATTTTCGTCTTCAAAACCATGGTGCATCTTATGCTCCAGTGCATCTTATATTCTGAAAAATATGGTAGTTACCCATATTTTTCAGAGTATAAGACACCTTTTTCCCTCAAAAAAGAGGGTGAAAATCTGGGTGGGTCTTATACACTGAATACAGCATTTTGGGCCTACCGAAACCCTGCCCCCATTGTAAAATGGACTTGCAGAGGGTTTGGGAGGCTTGCAAAGTGCTCCTGGGGGCTGGGGAGGGCAAAAATGAGCAGAAAACGGACTGTTTTGCCACTCCAGCCCCAAGGAGCACTCTAAGAGCCTCCCAAAGCTCTGCATGCCCCCCTTTTTTTGCAAAAACGGGCCGTTTTTGCTCGGTTTTGGCCCCAGAAGCTCTCTACAAGCCTCCCAAAGCTCTGCATGCCCCCCCCCCTTTTTTTTTTTGCAAAAAATGAGGCATGCAGAGGGTTTGGGAGGCCTGCAGAATGCAAAACCTTTTTTAAAAAATTTACATCTTCAAAATCATGGTGCATCTCATACTCTGGTGCGTCTTATAGTCCGAAAAATATGGTATTTACAATCCTGGTTGTCGACTAAGCACAACTTTGTCACCATAAATCTTAAGGATTTGACTGCTTGACTTGGAAAATGCCTTTTCCAGAGAAGTCTTATTTACAATTAATTGCTGTTTCACCCATCTTGTTGTTTGGATTTATAGAAGCATGTTTTCTCCTTAACACTACATGACTACAAATCTGAAAGGGTATTTAAAACAAGCCAGGATGCAAAACCTGGCTTTATTCTGGCTCTCGAGCTGTTGTCTTCATCACACCTTTTAACTCCTTAGCCTTTTAGACAAACCTTCCCTAAGCTGGAAGTATGTTCAAATATCAACATGGCCAGTGTTTGGGAGCAATAACAATGACAATTACTTTATCTTCACAGAGGAGTTGGTATAATTATTAATATTTTTAGAAATAACATGCCCTAATTTAAATGTTTCGTTGTTTAAATCACCTAAAACCATTTGGATAGGTTCAAATCAGCAGTGAACTTTTGGCGTATACTGCCTCCTAGTGGCCATGTCTTTAAATAGCAACTCTGTATTATTGACAGGTAGTTCTTGACTTGTTTAGTGACCATTCAAAGTTACAGCAGCACTGAAAAAAGTGACTAATGCCTGCTGGTGATGAAAATTTGAGGTCTTGGCAACTGGCATGCAATTATGACAGTTGCAGCATCCCAAGAATATATAAGCACCATTTGTAACTTTCCCAGTTGGCTACCAAGTAAAGTCAAAAGGGAAGCCAGCTGGAATTTAGAATGGTTGGGGCAAAAAAATGTGGGGGAAGAAAACACTTTAGGCTGTGGGCAAAGGTGATACCATCAGTGGCTAAGTCAGGGCTGTTCAACTTTGACCACTTTTAAGACTTGTGAACTTCCAACTCCCAGAATTCCCCAGCCAGCATGGCCAAGGTTGGACACCCTTGTTAACATCCAGCTCAGACAAGGAAATATCCAGAAGCGCCCCAGGCGCATAGAGCTTCGGTCTGGGACCTTATTTATCTTCATGTGTGGGACCTGGACTGGACGCCAAGATCGATCCCCCCCAAAAGTAGTGCTAAAGTGCAAAGTTCAATGACAGGAGTAGACCCAAATTGCAAGGTTGAAAGTCCAGCAACAAGTTAATCAGTGCCAAGCAAATCCAGGACGCGCTTGGTCAGTCGGTCATAAGTGGACAGACCACTCGCAAAATTACTAGAAACATTTGCAAACATCAGTCCTGTCACTTGGAAACTCTGAACCACAGTTGTTAAGTGAATCACTGCAGGTGTTAATTTAGTAACCTAGTTGTAAAGTGAATCTGGCTTCCCCATTGACTGTGTCACGACGCAAAAGGTGGTCACATGACTCTGGGATCATAAATTCATACCAGTTGCCAAGCGTCTGAATTTTGATCACGTGACCATGGGAGGCTGCAATGGCCATAAATGTGAAAAACAGTCATGTGTCACTTTTTTTGCCGTTGTAACTTTGGTCATTAAATGAATGGTTCTAAGTTGAAGGCTACCACCTGCATGATTGCCTCTGACTACTCCTTGATTCCCTTGGGCAGATCATTAGCACAAATCAAATGGCACAAATAACATTCAAACCCAGAGTAAAAATTATTTTTATTTTTAGAGAAATCCCAGCGTACGTTTTCTTGCTTCAATGTTTGACAAGAACCACTAGACGGGTGTTTCTCAACTTTGGCCACTTTTAAGATGTGTGGACTTCAACTCCCAGAATTCCCCAGGACCACTGCATCTAAAAAGGATGATAATGATCCAAGAGCTTATGAAAAGGGAAGCTTGCCCTGACAGTTAAAACCTTTAGAAAGCCCAGCACTGGAGAGACAGTGGAGGTGCTGGCCAGTGTGAATGGCCCTAGGTACAAAACAGATTTCAGGCACAAGAGACCCAAGTCAAAAATAAGGACAAGAACAATACATTTTCTCCTTAAAACAATTGCAACATCCATCTTCAAATACATCCAACCTGCTTGATAGGCAGATGTGGTGTTCTACAGTCTTTTAATGTCCTCTTCTTCCTCTTAGTGTAAAATCCAGCAGTTTCATCTTCTTGTCTTTTTAATTCCGAGTCATTGGATAGTGCTTAAATAAAGTTGCGGGGACAAATGCTAACAAGGCAGTTTCCAGACTGTCATGCAGTTTTGATCCCAGCAAGTCCAGGAAAGGCACTGGTCTACTTCACAATTTGCAGGTGGCCTGTGCGACTTTTGAACTGGTCTTCCGGTTCAGCATCTTGCAGATGAAAGTGCCTGCTTCAAGGACCTTTGATAGATCCACACCCTTGATAGGTAAAAAGAGGGGGGGAAACAGGCAGCTGTTTATTTTGCATCCACAAAGCTATAAAAGATAGTCCTCAACTTCCAACCACAACTGAACCCAAAAGTTATGCTGCTAAGCAAGACGGTTACGTGAATTTTACCCCATTTTACGACCTTTCTTGCCACAGTTGTTAAGTGGATCGCTGCAGCTGTTAAGTGAATCTGGTTGGCTTCCCCATTCACTTTGTCAGAATGTCACAAAAAGTAATCACGTGACCCTGGGACACTGCAACCGTCATAAACATGAATCACTTGCCAAGTGTCCGAATTTTGATCATCGGACCACAGAGACGCTGCAACAGTTGTAAGTGTGAAAAATGGTCATGTCACTTTTCCAGTGTCACTGTAACTTTGAATGGTCACTAAATGAACTGCTGTAAGTCAAGGACTATCTGCATAATATTCTGCCAATATTCTGTTTCATGTGGCTTAAAATCATTTGCAGAAACATCCAAAACATTCAAATGCAAAATCTTTTGAAGACAAAAGGCTGCCAGGCTAATATTTGCAAAACTTGGCAAGGAGTCTCAAGAATCATGAAACAATTAAGCGAACTAACTGTCTCCTGCAAATTCCACTCCCCTTTTGCTCCTCTTTTATTTCCTCTGGGAGGGGCCATTCATCGTCCACCTGTGGCCTTCCTCCCAAGTCGACCCCTGTTCTTTAGCTCTTCCCTTCATCTGGCAACTCTGCGCATGCGCACACTGGGAACAGGCTCCAGCTGTTCATCTGCCTCACTGATCTCCGACTCTGAAGCCAGCTGATAACTGTCAGATGGCTCTGGCCCCCTCTCTGCCTCTGACACAGAGCCCTCATCAGAGCCTTCCCTAGACTCCAGGACTGGCCCATGTTCCTCCCCAACCTCCTCACTGTGCGAAAGTGCTGCCAGCTCCGCCGGCCACTGGTGGGCCACAACACTCAGCTTCTCACTTACTGTATGAATCCCAAGGCCGTGCAGCATGTACACCATGTCTTCTGTTGCCACATTCCCTGATGCTCCCTGAGCATAAGGACAGCCTCCAAGGCCAGCAACCGATGAATCGACTACATTCACACCCATCTGCAAACAGAAATAGAACCCTTTAAGAATGGTTTGCAATCATAATCTATTGTGAGAAATTAAAGCTTAGGAACTGAGCAAGCCTTTGAAGATCCAAATAAGGTTTCTCTTCTCTCACACTCTCTTTTTTTGAAAAATATATAGTATTTACTCTGTTTCCCCGAAGATAAGTCCTCACCAGATAATAAGCCCAATCGGGCTTTTGAGCCCATGCACTAAAATAAGACCTCCTCACAAAATACACCCCCACAAAATATTGCAACACAGCAGCAGCCACGAGGTGACCACACTCACCGTCTCCTGCACCTCAAAAATAATAAGACCTCCCCGAAAATAAGGCCAAGCGCTTCAAAGTCAAAAGGTCAAAAGAAAATAAGACCCTATCTTATTTTCGGGGAAACACAGTAGTACATAGACTTATATATCACCCTAAAGTGCTTTACAGCACTCTCTGGGTGGTTTACAATGTCAGCACATTGCCCCCACAATCTGGGTCCTCATTTTATTGACCTCAGAAGAATGGAAAGCTGAGTGAACCTTGAGCCGGTCAGGATCGAACTCAAGGCTGTGGGCAAAGTTTGCCTGCAATACTGCATTCTCTTTTATATGTATGCCTTCTTTACCGATATTCTCATTCACAGGACCTGCCTAATGCTCAGATTTGATTTAGAGAAGGTAAGTGGTGAGCAAACTGGTTTCATTTTATTACAGGTGGTCCTCAACATATGACCGTAATGCTCAGATATTGTTAACAAGTCATAAAATGCAGTCTCATGACTGTGGTATGCAGCAAATGTGAGTTTTGTTGCTGAGCATCTGGTTCAGTTACATGGTTGCAAAGGGGGCCCAACTGCTGGAACTTTGAATCTACATTTGTAGGAGATGACGTGGCCCGGGAAGTCAAATGCGTCATCACTCTAGAGTCCATTCGTGCCAAGAGATCTAAGTCCAGGCCTACTTGAATTCCTTTCTATTCTTATCTCCCACTAATTTCCCTTGACTGTTAGTAGTTCAGGTTCTTGTAGAGAACATAACCTTGCAATAAACCTTGGATTTCTGATTTTCCACCCCTGACAATGTCATTTTTTGTGACAGTCATAAGTCAAGGACTACGTCTAAAAGTTGCTTCAAAGACTGAGGGAGAAACTCACCTGTAGTGCAACTAGTGTATTGGCAAGAGCTTGTCCGTAAGTGTCGTGGCAGTGGACAGCAAGAGCTTCAACGGGCACCTCTTTCATGACTGCCGAAAGCATCTCCTTCATGTTACCAGGGGTCCCCACACCAATGGTGTCGCCAAGGGAAATCTCATAGCACCCCATCGCATACATTTTCTTTGACACCTGTCACATAAAAACAGATGTTTTAAAATAAAATTGTAGCTTCTTATTGTTTTTCTTTGGTTGAAAATTCAACACACAATTGTATAATCAGGATGGATTCATCTTCAGGATTTTCTTTCCCTGGAAAAGGTGAATGACTCTGTTGCATTTCCTCCTCTGTTAATTTTTCCCTGCCGCTATGAAATGCTCTGCTTTGGGTGCTCAATTGCTCAATCCAGTTTGCCCTCATTATCTTGCCATAATAGCTGCAAATGGCAGGTAAATATTAGAACTTTGGGTTGAGCCAAATGTGTTTTTTCCCCCCAAAAGGCAACTGGACTTCCTTGGGTGTTTTCTTTGAAAACATTTTGCTTCTCATGCAAGAAGCTTCTTTAGTTCTTGGATGAGGAGTGAACTGTCTTCCAAGAAAACTCCAAGAAAGTCCAGTTGCCTTTTTGGGAAAAAAACACCTTTGGGACAACCATGATGATTGAGAATCTCCATAGAGCAGTGATGGCGAACCTTTTCGGCACCGAATGCCTAAACTGCAACCCAAAACCCACTTAGCACAAAGTGCCAACAAAACAATTTAACCTGAATAATGAGGTTTTACTACCTAAAATAATGATAAACAAGGCAGAATTCAACAATTGTTCTAAGAAAAACGTGATAAATGCACTTTTATGCCCCTTCATTTTTTTCTGCTTTTGAAATATATTTAACAAAAAGAAAAACTTTTGTAATATCATTTCTCTTTCTCTCCTTCTCTTTTCCTCCCTCCTTCTCCACCCCCACCATCCTGCTGAGAGAAACACGATGGATCTGGGCTGAAGCAACGCCACCCGTGCCCACAGAGAGGGCTCCAAGTGCCACCTCTGGCACGCATGTCATAGCTTCTCCACCACTGTCATACTGTCATAGAGGCTCCCAGGTTGAGCCTCTCAAGTGAGGCCAAGAACAAAAACTGTTTGCGGAATCCATAGCACAAGTACAACTGAGATCATGAAGATTGCAATCAGTGATGGCGAACCTTTTTCTTATGGCGTGCCAAAATTGTCCCACAGGGAGTGTGTGCACGCATGTTCCGGTTTGGGCATTCGGGTGCTGAAATGTTTCTCCCTCACTTCTCTAATTTATGGTCTCTCGTGTCCTTGCAATGACATCAGAACAGAAGGCAAATCCTACTGAGTCAATACACGAGTGGCGAGATTTAACTCTCTTCTCAAAGGCTCGTCTTTCTTTTTTGTAAAAGGTAGGATTTCGTTTACAAAAAAGAACACCTCTTCTGAGCAGCTTACACCACGAACTCACCTCTGCCACTTTAGCGGGAGAAATCTTTCCTTCATAAGGGCAGCCAAGAACGCAGGAGACGTAGCTGCATGGAGAAGGGAAGAAAATGCAATGTTGTCATGTAAAATCATGGGAGATGGGTTAATGAAAGTTAGCAGCCCCTGCCTCCCTTGGGTCCAGTCACGAGAGATCTATCCATAACATACCTTATTTTTCACACTATAGGACGCACATCTCCCCCCCACCCACAAAGTGGTTGAAAATGCCTGTATGTCTTATAGAGTGAATGTTGCTGAAACTCCATCCACCCGCCGGCCCCCACCCTTCCGCCTCTGCCTCCCAGCAATTTGCCTCCTTGCAGCAAACAGTCTGGTCAGCTTCAGCACAGCCTAGTTTAGCATGAGCAGCTGATTGGTGGTTGGATTGTCCTCCCGGAATAGCTACAATCAGCTGTTCCAGGCCGTACCTATCGCCGTCTCTGTGCACCCCATTTTCGGTCTCTGAGTGTCTGTTTTTGGCCTCCACCTGTCCCTTTCTCGGCCCGGATGCGCAGAGGCCCAAAATGGGATGTGTGGAGGCGATGATATGAAGCAGCAGCGATAGGTGGTGGCAATCTCCGCAGCCTGGAACAGCTGATTGGCGCAACTCCAGGCGGCTGATCCAACTGCCAATCAGCTGCTCGTGCTAAATCAGGCGGTGTTTAAGCTGACCACGCTATTTGCTGTTTGCTGCAAGGAGGCAAATTGCTGGGAGGCAGATTTTTTTTTCTTGTTTTCCTCCTCAAAAGCTAGATGTATCTTATACTTTGGAGCATCTTACAGTCGGAACAATACGGTGATACTTTTTTGATGGGGGGGGGGGACAGAATCAATATTACCTCTTCCCACAATTACTATTACAAAGGGAAGTTACCAGGTCGTGTAAGGTTTTTTTTTTTTTTTTTTAAAAAACCATCTACAGAGAAGAAGGAGACTTTTTATTATCATGAGGACTAGCTGCTATAAATAGAACTTTCAATTTGGGAGTTGCAGACTGAACACATGTGAAGAGTGCCAGATTGGGGGAAGACTGAGCTAAAAGAAACATTTTTGTGTTTTCTGGAAAGGATGTTGGATTGTCTCCAGCTAAGATCCCTCTTTCTTCCATGTCTCAGCCTTCCTTTCTCCTCCTCATAGGCTACATATAAGGATGCTTGTTCATCACTCAAATCAGCCTGCGGTGCTAATATTTACCCTCGGACTGGAATACTGGCTTCTTTTGATGCCCGCAGAACGTCGCTAAACCTTTGCAGACTCTCCTCTATGGAACAGTTGATGTTCTTTTTTGTGAAGAGCTCGGAGGCTGCCCCGAAGATTGAGACCTCCTTGGCTCCGGCTGTCACCTATCAACAACATAAAAAAGAGCTTAGATATTATACATTTCTCGCTTCAGAAAAGCATAGCCCTTGTTCCTTCCCTCACGACAAATTTATCTATTATTTACTCATTAGATTTTTATCCCACCTTTATTGCTTTCATAAGTAACAGGAACAAGGAATCAGAACAACTCCCTGAGCTGTTCAAAGTTACTTCTTCATTGTTGCAATGCCTATTTACAGGAATCTTGCCAGATGCTCTTGGGGTTAGTCAGATAAGGTTTCAGAGATTCCGGAGGTGTCAGGCCTGCACCGCTTCCTGCTGTGCGAGGACTCTAAGCTCAGCCCCCACTTCACTCCTCCCCCCCTCCCCATGCTAGCTGGAGATTCCACCACAAGATAACAAACGTACCTAATACTCCCTTCCTCCTGTTTTTCCCACTGCAATAACCCTATGAATCAGTTGGCTGGGATTGTAACTGGCCAAGGTCACCAAGCCAACTGTTGACTGAGGCTTCCCAAGAGCCTGAAGCAAACTCCTCCTCCCGACAAAAAACACTTTTCTTAATTTACTGTGAATTCTGCTCATTCACATCCAGCAAAGTCTTTCAAGGGAGGATTTACAGTCACAGACCTTATCTGGCTTGGAGAGCTGACAGGCCGATATCTGCAAAATTTGCCAAGGAGCCTCGGAGGATCATGAACCAATTAAGGGAACTAACTGTCTCCTGCAAACTTCACTCCCCTTTTGCTCCTCTTTTATTTCCTCTGGGAGGGGCCATTCATCATCCACCTGTGGCCTTACTCCCAAGCCGACCCCTGTTCTTTATCTGTTCCCTTCATCTGGCAACTCTGTGCATGCGCACACTGGGAACAGGCTCCAGCTGTTCATCTGACTCACTGATGTCTGATTCTGAAGGCAGCTGATAACTGTCAGATGGCTCTGCCCCCCCCTCTGCCTCCGACACAGAGCCCTCATCAGAGCCTTCCCCAGACTCCAGGACTGGCCATGTTCTTCCCCAACCTCCTCACTGTCCGAATCTGCTGCGGGTGGGACACACCACCAACTTGCTGAGAAACAAACTGTTCCAGACAACCACTTCCTCAAGACACAGGGAAGCAGATACTCTGGATGAGAAACCGGAAATGCAGTGCCAAAGCAGCAAATGGGAGAGCCAGCTGTAGCACTTCAGCCTAGGCTAATGATGTGCCTGGCTTAAAATATGGATCTGCTTTTTCTTTTTCTTTTTTAAATAATTTTGATTGAATGTTTTAATCTTTGAAAACAGAAAGAAAACCTCCACAAGAACAAACAAAACACAAAACATACATAACAATATAAAGTAATTATACAGCCCTCTGTATCAGCTTTCCTGTTTGGCTTTTATAATTCTCCATTCTGCATTGCCTTCCTATTGCTTTATTGGATCTGCTTTTTCAATTCAGACAGAGAAGATAGATAGATATTCCTCGACTTACGACTGGTTGCTTGGTGACCATTTGAACTTCTGATGGACCTAACTGGGAGGTCCTTGCGACCTGGATTCAAAGTTCTGACGGGAGGGAGGGAATAATGAGGGGATCCCCCATTGTCATATAACCGCACTTTGGGTGTGCTTAGCAACCAGGCCATATTTACAGCTATTAGCAGGGCCCTGTGTTCATGTGACCTCAATTTAAGACAGTTTTGTTGAAAACCGGCACTTTTACTTCCGATGTTCAGTAAATCTGGCCCGTAGCAAACCATGGATTTGCTTAACAACCACCAGAGAAAAGATGGCAAGATTGTCACCACTTACGACTGTAATGGGAAGGCTCCCTTATGGTCATTACCTGAGGACTTCCTGTGCCTATCGAAGAGCACTGTGAGAGAAAAGTTCAAAAGGTCTTATAGCTCCACTCATTCGTACCTTCCCTACTAGCGCAAGGGCCTAGGAGCTTTTCGACTGCAGATTTCTCTTACCGCTGCTTCAAATCCCTTGAGGTTCGGCGTGAGGACGGGGTAGCTGACCCCAGAGACCTTCCTGATGCCTTGCATAACTTCTGTGTGGTCAGCCATCTAGGTACCAAAAGGAAGAACAAACAGCAGGCTTAAATTCCTTAGAAATAATCCCGCCACATGCAGTACTAGAATAGAATAACAAGAGCTGGAAGGGACCTTGGAGGTCTTCTAGTCCAACCCCCTGCTCAGGTAGGAAACCCTACACCACTTCAGACAAATGGCTATCCAGTGCTGGAGCATTCACAACTTCTGGAGGCAACTTTGTTCCATTGATTAATTGTTCTAACTGTCAGGGAATTTCTCCTTAGTTCTAAGTTGCTTCTTTCATTGATTAGTTTCCACCCATTGCTTCTTTTCCTGCCTTCAGGCGCTTTGGAGAATAGCTTGACTCCCTCTTCTTTGTGGCAGCCCCTGAGATATTGGAACACTGCTATCATGTCTCCCCTAGTCCTTCTTTTCATTAAACTAGCCATATCCAATTCCAGCAACTGTTCTTTATATGTTTTGAGCCTCCAGTTCCCTCATCATCTTTGTTGCTCTTCTCTGCACTCTTTCTAGAGTCTCCACATCTTTTTTACACCGTGGCGACTAAAACTGAATGCAGTATTCCAAGTGTGGCCTTACCAAGGCATTATAAAGTGGTATTAACACTTGACATGATCTTGATTCTATCCCTCTGTTTATGCAGCCTAGAACTGTGTTGGCTTTTTTGGCAGCTGCTGCACACGGCTGGCTCCTATTTAAATGGTTGTCTACTAGGACTCCGAGATCCCTCTCACAGTTGCTACTATTGAGCAAGGTACCACATATACTGTACCTGTGCATTTTATTTTTCTTGCCTAAATGAGATGACTAGTCACACTTTGTAAAAGGAGAACAGGAATGTCCAACCTTGGCAACTTTAAGTCTTGTGGACTTCAATTCCCAGAATTCTGGGAGTTGAAGTCCACAAGTCTTAAAAGTTGCTAAGGTTCAACGTTCCTGGTGTAGAACACCTCCAAGCCCTTTGATTCAGCATTTACTGCGATTAGCTGGAAAAACATAAATTGTGCCTCTCCTTATGAAAGAAACCAAGCTGAGACATTCATTTATACCAAAGACTAAGCCAAAGACTGTGCTTTAATTAAGGTATGTCAAATAAGCCGAACTAGATCTTGCAAAGGAGCAAAGTAACTGTAGCTTGTGTAGCCAAATCCTTTATGGCCTTTTCCATAACTGACCTGAGGTACCCATTTTGGAGAAACAAAACTGGTGGCTTCTATAACGGAGAGACCCGTCTCTGACAGCATGTTGATTAAATCAATTTTCACCTGGGTGGGAACAATATTCTGAAAAGAGAAAGACAGAGATTTTCCCTTTAACAGCAATTCCATACCCTATTTTTCCAAAAACAAGCCTTCCCCAGATAAGAAGCCCAACCAGGCTTTTGAGCGCATGCACTAAAATAAGCCCCCCCCCCAAAATATTGCAACACAGCAGCAGCCATGAGGTAACCACGCTCGCCACCTTCTGCACCTCAAAAATAATAAGACCTTCCTGAAAATAAGGCTGAGGGCTTATTTTTTTTGGGGGGGGAGGTCAAAAGGAAATAAGACTGTTATTTTCAGGGAAACACGGTAATTGCATTTCCTTCTCAACATTTAGTTGTGGCTGAATCACTACATTCTAAAACCCTTTCTGTTTTTTTCTCCTTTGTATCTTCCCTAACTGTGGATTTTTAAAATGAGCCCACAAACCAGCAGGAACACAGAAACAACATACCTATTATAATAAACAGAAACACATTTGCCGGATTTAATTTTGTTGACGTTGTGACATCATTCAGATTTGTAAACACTTCCTTTTCTCAGGTTTGCCAATGCCAGCCAGCCAGCCTTTGAGACTGACCATTGCAAGAAAGCTCCCTACTTGTGATTCTGCATACAGGTAAGTCCCCGACATATGAACACTTATTTAGCAACTGTGCAAAGTTAGAACAGTGCTGAAATTATGGACTTATGACTGGTCTTTGTATTTATAACCATTGCAGCATCCCCATGATTGCAGTTTGGGTGCTTGGCAACTGACGTGTATTCACAAAAGCTCATGTGACCACCATTTACTTCCCAGTTGGTTTCCAAAAACAAAGTCAATGGGCGAAGCCAGATTTGATTAACAACCAAAACAAAAGTGGTTGTAAAATCAGGCATTGGTAAAGGTAAAGGTTCCCCTTGCACATATGTGCTAGTCGTTCCTGACTCTAGAGGGAGGTGCTCATCTCAATTTCAAAGCCGAAGAGCCAGCGCTGTCCGAAGATGTCTCCATGGTCATGTGGCCGGCATGACTAAACACCGAACGCTGATAACTTGCCACCAAAGATGGTCCCTATTTTTCTACTTGCATTTTTATATGCTTTCGAACTGCTAGGTTGGCAGAAGCTGGGACAAGTAACAGGAGCTCACTCTGTTATGTGGCGCTAGGGATTTGACCTTTCAGATCTACAAGATCAGTGTCTTAGCCACTGAGCCACTGCACCCCTTTTAAATCAGGCATAGTCATATGTAAACTCACTTAACAACCTTATTGCTTACGACCAGTATTCAATTTATAACCACAATTGGCAGCAGAATTTCAGTCATAAATTATTGCAGTCATAAGTTAGAACACTGTGTGGCTGGACCTGATTTTTTGGGCATTTCTAGGGCAGATTAAGCAAATCACATGGTCATAAGTCCAAACCCACTCTCCCAAATGGGTATTTTTGATAAGCATTGATTTACTGGCACAATCCAGCATATTTCAAGTAATTAAACTGATAGGAATTTTGGGAACATAGACTTGAGGTTGAATTTTTAAGCTATGCCAATACTTTACCTAGGAGAAGAATCAAAATAGCACTGATGTCAAAACATCAATTTCACAAGCATAAAACCACCAAAGCCACTTATTTCAAACTTCAGCCACAGCCCAAACACAGCTTAGCAGAGGTCACTTGCCTTTTCATTCTGCAAACCATCCCGTGGACCGACCTCAACTATTTTCACATGCTTGGGAAATGTTCCAGCTGCTGATAAACTGAGCTGTAAAACAAGGGAAAGAAAAGAATGCCAATTCAGTAGACCATCTAGCATCCTGAGTGTATCAAATGTTAAGAAGAAAAATTATTTTGTGATTCTGCAAGAGATGCAATTTTGCTAGCGATAGTTGCGTTAATATTCTTTAACCTTTCAGACTCCAGATGTGTCTGATTATAACTCCTTGAGAATCATGGGATTGTAGTTTGTCTTTAGAAAACATCAGGCCCAGGAAGATCCGATTAGCTGCACAAGGCTGGCACTTATAATTTCAAGCATTTTTTTTTCAATTTACTCCTGTTCCTGTATTTAAAAAAATTACCTTGCCCTCCCAACAAAGTCCAAAGCAGCTAAGGCTATTTCATGACTAACCTTTTGGAATACCGCTTCCATTCCAATGAATTTTGTTTGCAAAACGATTGTACAGAGTTGGCATCCAATTACAGATGCTTCATTGAGTAGCACTGGCGAGCCCGAGTCACACGTTTGGAAAATAAAAAGTGCCTTGGCACAGCAATAGAGAATCCATTCTGAAGCACAAGGTCCCTGAGGCAGTCTTGGCACATCCAGACAGGGCTGGGAAAGAGCTTTTAGAAGTCATGGACTATCACTGTCTCAGATTTCAGGCAATGTTAAACTAGAGGATCCCAAATCAGGTAGCTTTCTACCTCCCTTAGGATGGCTCTGCCTTGCTTCCTACTACTGTACTGTGATTTGACTTGGTTTCTCCTTTTATATTGCTTCATTTGGGGTGTAATTCACCACTGTCGTAAGACATTCCTGCATGCGGATATTATACACACTTCTTCAATGCAGAATATGGCTGTTGTTTTCAAACATCTGTTTTTGAATACCACTGTATTCTAAAGCTATGCTGCAGGAAACCTCAAAGTTAAAAGTTCATTGTGAAATTGGTGGTAGTTAACAAATCTGCCTATATGTCAACTTTTTTCAGCTATCCTTTCTGGCTACCTCACATCTTCTGATGTGTATTTTTAAGATAGATCATAAATATATTATAGGATGCTTTCTTCGTTTAAGACAGGAGTGGGTAATCTGAGGCTCTGTAGCTATCTTTGGCTCCCAAGCCTCAATTTAGTGGCCTCTGAACCCTTCCCTGTGAATTAAAAACTAGCTATGTTTCTGCACATTTTCAGGTATGAAAGACACGAGATTTAAGGCTGTACAAAGCATACAAAAAACTTCATGAAGCTTATGGGCACAATCAATGCACACCTCCACAAAGCACTGAGGCAGCCATGCCTGCCAGAAAGCTCAATTTGGCTGTTGCAAAGCCTTTCCCAGCTTGTTTGTTCATGAATGTAAACAGGCATTGGACAGGCAACCTGGGAATGTCCTTGAAGCAGTATAAGTGAGTGATTTGGAGAAAGAGGCTCAAAGGTTTGAGTGCTACTGAAGCATGAATATTTAAATCATCATCTCCACCCACATAAAAGTCCTAGCAGAAAGTCCTAACCCTGCATATACAGGTAGTTCTCGACTTACAATTGATTTAGTGACTGTTGAACGTTAAAACAGCACTGAAAAAAGTGACGACTGTTTTTGACACCTATGACTATTGCAGCATCCCAATGGTCACATGATGAAAATTCAGACATTTGGCATCTTACTCATATTTATGACGATTGCAGTATCCCAGGGTCATATGGTCACCTTTTGCAACCTTCTGACAAGCAAAGTCAGTAGGGAAGCTGGATTCACTTAGCAAATATGCTATCGACAACTGCAATGATTCACTTAACATCTGTGGCAAAGGTCATGAAACAGGGGCAAAACTCAGCTTCTTGCTTCGCAACAGAAATTTTGGGCCGAGAATGCATAGGCTACATCGTCTGACCCATTTCTTTCCTTTTTAAAACAACAACAACAACAACAACAACAAGCACAGTTCCACAAAGTAAAAAGTGGACCATACTTAGCTTAGGATAAGAATGACCCACCCACACTCCCAAAAAACCTAGCCACCAAACAAATTGGAGTGCATCATGTTATTGTTGTTAGTTGTGAAGTTCGTGTCTGACCCATTGTGACCACATGGACAACGTTTGTCCAGGCCTTCCTGTCCTCTACCATCCTCTGGAGTCCATTAAAGCTCATGCAGACTGCTTCGGTGACTGCATCCAACCACCTCCTTCTCTGCTGTCCCGTTCTTCTTTTGCCCTCAGTCTTTCCCAGGCTCTTCTCCAGTGAGTCATTACTTCTCATTAAAGGCCCAAAGTACTTGAGTTTCCTCTTCAAGATCTGGCCTTCTAAAAGCAATTATTATGAGTGCATCATAAGTCCTTGGAAAAGTTAAAGATACTATTCTTATCCTGCCCATGCTGCAGCCACGTATCACAGTTGTGCATGTGGAAATCACCTCTTTCCCCAGTACTCCCAGCCAAAGTCGAAGGCTCAAAGCTGCAATCGCAGCTCCCTGCTTCAGGCATAACTCACGCATGCACACTCATATCCTAAGGAGGTGTGCACATGTTCTACCCATGTTGTTATTGAGCAGGCTGACTTTTATCCCAAATATCTCAGAACACTTCAGGGCTCGCAGAAACCCATGTCACGACCCAACTTGTTCTGATCCCGGAGTGCAAACAACACAAACCCCCTCTGGCTCAGGCGAAGCTTGGGAGTTTTTCCAAATATTTTGCACTGGCAAACGAATCAAGCAGGTGGGAGTTCTCCCAACACAAATAAAACACAACCCACAAACCCAACAGCCAACCTTAAACCTTAAGTCAGTATCTAAAGCAGAGGTCTTCAAACTTCTCCACTTTAAGACTTGTGGACTTTAACTCCTAGAATTCTGGGAATTGAAGTCGACAAGTCTTAAAACGACCAAGTTTGGGGATCCCTGATCTAAAGCGAATGCTTTGCAAGCTAAGAAACCCAGGCAAGGAGAGACTGCCCTCCAGGTGATCATTATTCTTTGCTGCAACTGCAACTCCCAGAATCCTCTGCCATTCACCCTCTGCGCCAGGGTTGCTGGAAGCTGTAGTCCCCAGCGCGCGCGGAAGCTGCCCTAAGGTCCAAGCCCCGTATGGAGCCTCCTTCCCAGCCACGGCAGCGCTCGAGGCTGCCACCCCGCAGAAGGCCCGGGAGGAGCCGCGCCCGCTGGCCTTTAGGCTCGCTCACCGGCCGCAGCGAAGCCACCAGCCGCGGCAGCCCCCGCTTCAGCGCCACCATCGCGCCGCGTCCTCTCGCTCCAGGAGGAGGCGCAGGAGACTCACGTGATAGGGCTTGGGCGCGGTCACGTGGCCGCCCGCAGATCAGTGCTTCGAGCCCCCCTCTCTCTATCCCCCTCTCCCTCCCTCCCCCTCTCTTCCCCTCCCTCCCCCTCTCTTCCCCTCCCTCCCTCTCTCTCCCCCTCCCTCCCCCCTCTCTCTGTGTCGAGCTACTATGACTCCCATCACCCCCAGCCAGCAAGATTTATGGGACTTGTCACATACTTTAGAATAACAGTGTTGGAAGGGGCCTTGGAGGTCTTCTAGTCCAACCCCCTGCTTAGGCAGGAAACCCTATATACCATTTCAGACAAATGGTTATCCAACCTCTTCTTTTTTAAAAAAAAATACGTTTATTTCCATTTCCATTTCATTTCATACAATCACAATGTATACTGTGCATGACCGGGGCATATAACATTGAGTAATAAACACAGCCCTCGCTTTCATAGACCATACCCCCCAAAATACAAATCCAATATGCCACCTTGACCCACCATACACCCTACACCTCTTCTTAAAGACTTCCGGTGTTGGAGCATTCACAACTTCTGGTGGCAAGTCATCCCACTGGTTAACTGTTCTAATGACATGATACTTCTCTTTAGTTCTAGGTTGCTTCTCTCCTTGATTATAGTCTCCATCCATTGCTTCTTGTCCAACCTCGGGTGCTTTGGGGAATACTTTGACTCCCTCTTCTTTGTGGCAGCCCCTGAGATATTGGAAGACTGCTATCATGTCTCCCCTAGTCCTTCTTTTCATCAAACTAGACATACCCTGTTCCTGCAACCATGTCTTTGGAGATTCTTATCATCCAAGGTCCTAGTTGTCTCAAATTTATTTTTTTATAAAAGAGCACCTTTTGAGACAGTAATGGGAGATATAATCCAAGGCTCAGGGGCCTTCAGTTATTCCCTCTGTGCAATGGAGGTGGGCAAGCTTCACCTACCTAATGCCTGCCTGTTACAAAGAGGACAGGAAGGGAAATGCCTGTGGCGGATGCGCTGTTGGTGAGGTTCAGCTGCAGCCTGTGCAATAGGCAGTGTTTGATTAACAGGGACCTTGTAGGTCATCTAATCCACCCCCCCTCCAAGCAGGATACATCATTTCTGACAGGTGATCAAGCAAGCAGCATATTCAGCCTCTGTATTCAAAATGGGTCATGCAGAGTAGTAAGCATGGCAGTTTCTGCTTATCCTAGCCATAGTAGGTCAAATGAAAGATAACCAATGGTACTAGGAGTTTCTCTATAATTAAACATAGCGCTTTATAATATAGTTTAAATGAGGAAACTCAAGGCCTCTTTAAGGACATTTAACTTTTATGCATCTCACATAAGGATCTCAAATTTGTAGGCCTGCTTAAAGGTTACATTTTGGGGGGGGAGCCTGCACAGCCATTTGAATGCACTGCATTTTGAAACATCAGTTTCAAAATGCAGTGCATAAGAGCCAAGGTGGCGCAGTGGTTAAATGCAGCACTGCAGGCTGACTGCTAGATCAGCAGTTCAGCGGTTCAAATCTCACCGGCTCAGGGTTGACTCAGCCTTCCATCCTTCCGAGGTGGGTAAAATGAGGACCCGGATTGTTGTTGGGGGCAATATGCTGACTCTGTAAACCGCTTAGAGAGGGCTGAAAGCCCTATGAAGCGGTATATAAAAATCTGCTATTGCTATCAGTTCCTCTGAGAGTGTGCAAAGTGCACCTAAAGAAGCCCCAGGCAGCCTGAGATTTTAAGCATTGTGGGGGCGGGGGGAGAGAAAGAGACTGACTGACTGACTGACTGACTGACTGACTGACTGGAAAGCGACTGGAAGTGCTCAAGGACTCAGCAAGAATAACAAGCGTTGGTTGTGTGGACGCAACATCTTTAATCAGGCCAGTTTCAAATCTAGCAGTGGCAATTTCGTGAGCTGCTACATTTATGGTTTTTGTGGCTTAACAGAATAGAATGGAATGGAATTCTTTATTGGCCAAGTGTGATTGGGCACCAAGGAATTTGTCTTTGGTGCAGATGCTCTCAGTGTATATAAGGACAATAAAATACATTCATCACAAATAAAAACATACAACACTTAGTGATAGTCAAGGTTACTAATAAACTATCAAATGGTAATAGTAAACAAAACAATATAAATTGTAAAGATACAAGCAACATGGTTATAGTCATAAGTGGGAAGAGATAAATACTAGGAAGGAAGAGAAGAAGAATAGTAATACAGTCTTGGAAAATTATTTGACAGTGTTATGGGAATTAGTTGTTAAGCAGAGTGAAGGCATTTGGGGGAAAAGCTGTCCTTGTGTCTAGTTCTGGTGTACTGTGCCTTATAGCGTCGTTTTTGAGGGCAGAAGTTGAAACAATTTATGTCCAGGATGTGTGGGGTCTGTGGATATTTTCCCAGCCCTCTCAGCTCCCTGCCTTAGTTTATGGGACGGATCCTGGAAATGGGTTAATTTAAGAAACCAGGTTAAACACTCCATAAACAACACTCATGAAGCTCTTAATGTGCTTTTACTCCAGATCTTAACCCACCCTTCCTACCTTTGAGGCTTTGTTTGCTTTACTCCTTTCTTGGTCTCTGCTGAAACCCTTCTACCCTCCAACCTGACACCTACTCTACTCTGGTTTCTATTCTTTTACAACAGCACCAAATTGGTGTGGATTTTTCTGCCACTATGAATTGAATTGCCTGCTTATCTTCTAACAGAGGAAACTGCCAATTCCAGTATTTACATTGTCACCAGCTCTCCAGGATTTGGGGGAGGAGTTTCTTGAGCATCAAACCTGGGATTTCCTAGGTGCAAAGCAGGTGTCCTCTGTATTACCTGTTCTTCCAGCCTACCCAGTATTCCTATAGGACGGTGGTCATCCCTCTTAAATATATTATGCTACCTCTCTCGCCTCTTAAAACTAACCTTTGCCAGGAAACAGTTTCTGAGCCTACCTATTTCAATTCCCCTTAAATGAAGTTTCAGTCATAATCGTATTGTAATCATTACTCTTGGAGACTTAAATTTTGAATAACTATATTTGAGGTTTAATTACATTCACAGACCAGCCAACGTTTGCTGATCCTTAAACAGCTATGCTGGATTAAACCTGTCTGGTAAGGAATTCTAGGAATTGAAAGTTCACAAATATGGAAAGTGCCTAAATTAGGAATTATATAGGTATTTAGGTATTTTAGGTATTTATTAATGCTTATAGGCCGCCCTTTTCCCTGAGGGGACTCAGGGCAGCTTACATAAAATAAGGGGGGGTGGGTATACAGACAATAGACACAACAATACATAGAAGTAAAATAGTAAGCAACATTCATTCATCATTCGGGTGGGGACAGTTATCTTTGTCCCCAGGCCTGACGGGCTAGCCAGGTCTTAAGGGCTGTGCGGAAGGTCTGGACGGTGGTGAGGGTACGAATCTCCACGGGGAGATCGTTCCAAAGGGTCGGAGCTACTACTGAAAAGGCTCTCCTCTGTGTAGTTGCCAGTCGACACTGACTGGCAGATGGAACTCGGAGGAGGCCTAATCTATGTGATGTGGTTTGGTATTATGGTTAAGTGCACTGATCTAGGAAAGACTGAGTTTTACTTACTTACTTACTTTACTTTATTGTCATTGTACATGGTACAACAAAATTAAATGCCATCTTCAGTGTACATTATAACTATAAAAAGACTTCCCTTACACTCAAAAACAGTTGGGTGATTTGGGAGTCAGTCCATACACTCTCCAATGAAAACTCCTGAAATGTTGCCAAGAAAACTACATGAACTATCCATATAATCATCAAGAGTCAAGATTGATATTGGATATTAAAAGGTTATATCCTTGATTTAAAAGTCTTACTTGAATCCAAGATGGAATTTCATTTTGTAGTACCTTTTTATATCGTTGAATTTAACTACCACCATTCATAAACCTTTGCCATTGTAAATTCTCTTTTGCTTGGAACATTTCTGGTTAATCCAAACCTCTTAGAACCTGATTCTATGCACAGTTGTTAGAAATCTCCCACTGAACCCCATGGGGATTATCCTTATGCTGGCATGCACAGGATAGTAACTGAAATCTAAGAACCATACCATCTTTCTTTGTTGCACTGTATACCTGTTGCAGCAATTTAGATAATTCTACTCTCATTTTGGTAGTATTGGGGGGCAAAAAATAAAAATAAATCACATACCTGCCCTATCAAGCTTCCTCTTCGTAAAGGCCCCATTTGGCACTCTGGTGCTTCTTGCTCACTGAGAGGTGTAGCTTGTGCTGTAGACCTGGAGAAGTGTCCTAAGCACATTTATACCATTAAATCAACAAGAGAAGATGGCTTGGAAACAGACCCACTGTTTGTTTTGGCTCTTGAAAGCAATATCCCCTTCCATGAAGAGAAGCGTATCCTTATTCTCTCTCTCCCAGGGTTCAACAATAATTGTGCTTCATTGCCAAGGCCACATCCTTCACGTGTACATAAAGCACGTGTCAACACCGTGGCTCTTCACGGTGGTGCAAGGGGCATTCTGTGCCAAGCCCCATTTGCCAATGCTCTAAATTGCCTGAATTGCTGTTGTCTCGGGTTTTCACAAATCCTATAAGGCCGGTTGAGAGCAGTGACATCAATTTTGTCTCTTGATCTTTCAGCTGGAATGGATGCCAACCTGGCAGTCTATTTGGCAGACTGTTCTTGCATAACCCGGCATTTAGTGACGTTCATTGGCAGTCACCTTTATTTGGAGCAAGTGGACCTTGGCTCTTTCCCCCCCACCCCAAAGGTGTTAAGAAATCCCTTCAAAAGCGATCCAAAGTAATGAAAGGAGCAGAGCAGGGATTTCTTTGGCTCAGGGGAAAGAGCTACAGTGACAACCGTCCCCTTGGCCTGTATGGCAAAAGAAACTACTGGGACATTTTTTTTTATTACCAAGAGTAAAAATTTACTGAGAGATCCATACAGGCACAGAAGAAGAAAAGCCGGCTCTGAGGTTTTGTACTGCGAACCGCAGTATAATAAAACCCCCTTTAGTTCTTCCTCCCAGGCCGCCCAGTGCCCATTGTCCACCAATCCTGGGCAAGGTGGGTTTCATATATGTTTACCACTGATTTGCCACACATCAACAATGTGAGCATGCGCACACACTCGCTTCATGAGCGTGTGTGCATTCCATGCATGGGTGCGGCCTTCCACGCATGCACTTTGCTTGCACAGGCGGTTTGCACGCATGCACGCAGCTTAGAAAACGTGGCTAAATAGGGCTGCATAGAACCGGGGCAGGTGGGCTCGTGCACCCACAGGTCGCCATGGACCGCCCGAACCAATCCGAACTGGCTGAATACCACCGCTGAATCCAGGTCAATCATTTTATTTTGGGAAAACAAGTCTGCACCTTTCAAAAATCTTCTGCTCGTGACCTTGGGGTTGTAAGATTTTCTCAAGCTGCAAACGGCTCACTTGAATTCCTTCTCTCCCTCCCAGCTCCCCACACATTCCCATCATAGCCTCCCTCTCTCCCGTGTTTCTTTGTCAAGCTGAGAGCACAGAGGTGTTTTGCGAGTCAACTTTGACATACTACAGCTGTGGTTTGAAAGTAAAAGTTGCTTTGAAAATGTAGTTAGTCCTCGACTTATAACAATTGGTATCAGAACTCTTGTTGCTAAGTTAGATGGTTGTTGAGTGAAATGTGCCCACGTTTCAGATACTTTTGCCACAGTTCAGCGAATTACAGGTGGTCCTCGAGTTATGACCACAACTGGGCTCAACATTTATGTTGCTAATAGTGAAATATTTGTTAAGTGAGATTTGCCCCATTTTACAACCTTCCCTGCAATAGTTGTTAAGTGAATCACTGCAGTTAATAACACAGTTGTTAAGTGAATCTGGCTTCCCAATTGACTCTGCGTGTTGGAAGATTGCAAAAAGTGATCACATGACTCCAGGACACTGCAACCGTCATAAATACGAGTCAGTTGCCAAGAGTCTGAATTTTGATCATGTGGTCATGGGGATGTTTGCAACAGTTGTGAAAAACAGTCATAAGTCATTTTTTTACTGCTGTTGTAACTTCAAACAGTCACTAAACGAATGGTTATAAGTCGAGTTCTATCTGTACTGCAGTTGTTAAGTGAATCATGAGGTTTTTAAGCAAATCCAGCTTTCCCCCATTAACTTGTCAGAAGCTGGCTGGGAAGTCGCAAATGGGGATCACATGACCTGGGACGCAACAATCATAATCACATGACTGCTGCCAAGCACCTGAACGTTATTGACGTGACCATGGAGATGTTGGTTTGCAAGTCTCTTTTTCAGTGCCATAACTCTGAATGGTCATTAAATAAATGCTTGGAAGTTGAGTACCACCTGTATTGTGCTGACAAAAGCTTTTTGCTCAGTCATTGACGAAGAGTAAATTAAATAATTAAAACTCAGGCTAAAATAAATTGGATTATTGACAAACTATATTCCCCTATCTTGTGAATGGACAGTTAATATGGAATAGAATAGAATAGAATAGAATAACAAAGTTGGAAGGGACCTTGGAGATCTTCTAGTCCAACCCCTTGCTTAGACAGGAAACCCTACACCACTTCAGACAAATGGTTATCCAACATCTTCTTAAAAACTTGCAATGTTGGAACATTCACAACTTATGGAGGCAAGCTGTTCCACTGATTTGTGAAATGTGTTAAAACTTCTGGATTAATCAGTTGTTCCACTTATTAATTGTTCTGTCAGGAAATTTCTCCTTAGTTCTAAGTTGCTTCTCCTTGATTAGTTTCCACCCATTGCTTCTTGTCCTACCCTCAGGTGCTTTGTAGAATAGCTTGACTCCCTCTTCTTTGGGGCAGCCCCTGAGATATTGGAAGACTGCTATCATATCTCCCCTAGACCTTCTTTTCATTAAACTAGACACAGCAAGTTCCTGCAACCGTTCTTCATATGTTTTAGCCTCCAGTCCCCTAACCCTCTTTGCTGCTCTTCTCTGCACTCTTTCTAGAATCTCCACATCTTTTTTACATCGTTGTGACCAAAACTGGATGCAGTATTCCAATTGCAGTTAAGTTACTTAAGAGGTTGCAGAAGTCAAACCTGAACTGTGTTTCCCGTCTTCTGCCCTACCTTCTCTTGAGCAAACATTTTGGAAATATTAAGGTATGCACCAGATGAGATTGCCAGTTTCACCTTTGCCCCAAAAGAATTTGCTTTTATTCTGTGAGTTCAACTTCCCCCTTCTTTAAAAACTCTACTCAGAAGTGCAAGCCTATGTAGAATTTCTGTAATTACATTATCCTAAATCAAAAAGTGATTACAAGTATGGCTTAGGTACTACGTTAATTGAGAAAGATTACCTTTGATTTTGATTCTTGAAAAGAGGATTAAAATGTAAGGACCTCTTTGTCTCCATTGTCTCTGCGAGTTATAACAATCCTCTCTTAAAGGATAACATTTGGAGAGGGAGGTAAAATATTTCCGGTGGCATATATTTTGTCTTTCAACTAAACATTTAATTCTATTGCACATGATTTAATGGAAAGTCAGGCAAAATTCGTCTTTCAGTTGAAAGGCATTTTAGAGGTAACTTTACAAAAATGTGTGCTCCTGCAGAAGTTTTAATATGATCCCCAAAAGCATGCTAATGATCTTGCCAAAACTAATATCTCTACTCAAATTTGTTCCAAGGATTGCTGCACCATGAAGTGGGACCAATGCAAACATTTATATGTATTTCAATATTTATTTATTTAAAAAAAAAACATTTAAAAGCCGATAGGAAGAAAAAGACACCATGGTTGATATATTATAGAAATCTGTATTAGAATCATCTCTTGAAACCTTACCTAGTAGTCCTTGACTTACAGCCACAATTGAGCCTAAAAATTTATGTTGTTAACTGAGACATTTGTTAAGTGAATTTTGCCCTATTTTACAACATTTCTTGTCTCAGTTGTTAAGTGAATCGCTGCAGTTGATAAATGAGTAACCCAATTATTAACTGAATCTGGCTTCCCCATTGACTGCTTTTCAGGAAGTCGCAAAAGGTGATCGCACCACCTTGGGACCCTTCAACCGTCATAAATATGAACCAGTTGCCAAACATCTGAATTCTGATCACGTGATCAATGGGGATGCTGGAAAGGTTGTAACTGTGGGGAAAGTGTCATAAATCACTTTTTCAGTACTGTTGTAACATTGAATGGTCACTAATTGAATGGTCACTAAACAAACTATTGTAAGTCGAGGACTACCTGTACAGACTACATGTTGCTGTATCCCCACCCCTCCTTAATTTACCAGCATTGATTTAATTTACGCATGCAAAAGGCTATTCTTTTTGGAAATTTGGTTCTAGCCTATTTCGCCCACTTTCTCATTCTCTGTCTTATCTGACCATTGGTGATGCACATTCATGGAATGGGAAGGGGATGTTCTCAGAATTGCAAAATGCCAGCCACACAATACTTAAAGCTCTTTGTATTGGCTAATTCGTTGCTCCGTTCCCTTCTCCTAATGTGGAGAGGTGAAAATATTCAACACACTGCTCCACACCTCTCTCAAGGCCATTGTTCCTGGCAAAACTGTCTGCTATGAACCCAAGCCCAGCTTGATAGCTGTGGTCCTGGCCTCAAGAAAAATAGGAACTATAAAAACTGTCAAAAGAAGACCAGTTTGCAAGAGCATCAGGCCAGCTCCTTGTTCCTTATCATCTGGGTTACATTCATTTGCAGGGGAAAAAAATCAGTTTATTTGAAAAAGGGTGTTATCGGATTTTTTGTCCCACGAGGCTTTCCCCTTACATTCTCTAAATGAGAAACATCAGTTTAGACTTGATCTTCTTTCCCAAACAAGGATATGATTGGCTTGTATTTGGAAAACCAGAGCTATCCTTGAGGGATGGAAAGGAAGTGTATTTCCTCTCCAATCTCCTTTATTAAAAACAAATTCAAAAGGGAAGGTAGTAGCAAAGGAAGATTGAATGAGAAGCCCACGAGGGAAGTAGATTTTGTCATAATCAGGCTTGCAAAAATAATTGGCTGAAAGGGGCCTAACGTGTTTCCTTGAAAATAAGACAGAGTCTTATTTTCTTTTGACCCCCCCAAATAAGCGCTTGGCCTTATTTTCAGGGAGGTCTTATTATTTCTGAAGTGCAGGAGGCCCCTTAACCTCGGCCCGCGATCAGCTGATCCAGAAAGGGCTAGAAGTTTTGTCTCTGTTTCTGGCACACTCTTGCCAGCCCTAGCGTTGCTGGGCCTGTCTTTCTTTTTGCAACCGGCACTAAGAGAAGGGGCGCGGGAACTAAGGATTGCAAGGCCGTTTTGTGTGGATGGCAGGTGCATGTGGGGTGCATGGGGCATGTTCCCCTCCCCCCCAGGAAATGGCGGGGACTGGCTGTGCATGCGGTTAAATATTTTCAGGGGAGGGCTTATAGCGCATGCGCTCAAAAGCCCGATTAGGCTTATTATCCAGGGAGGGCTTATTTTGGGGGGAAAAGGGTAGTAAAAATGCAGTTGTTTCAATTGGATCTTTTGAGCTACCAAATCTTGCAAGAATGACCAACAAAAGACTAGAAAGTATAAGAAATGACTATATCTGTCGCCTCCATAGGTGGAACCAGTAGATGGGATTTTATTTAAAAAATGTATCTTTCATGAAAACAAACAGCGTTAGAGTCCATTCCAGGAGCGTCCTTTCCTTGCCCAATACTGAAATCCCGAAAACAAAACTGTGTGTCATAATACTCTGCTTTCCAAGAATAACATTATTTTTCTTCTCCTCAAGTCATTTCATCATTTCAGTACACCTGGCATATCGTTCTCTATTGCCCCATAATGGGATCTATTATTAGTGGTTTGCTATTAGCAGTCCCAGATCATTCTGTGTTCCCTTCGTCCCCTGATTATTTTGGAGTGTAGCTTCTCTGTTCCCCCCTCAATCAGAACTTCTTTGGACGCTTTTGAAGTCACCTTCTGAAGAAACCTCATATAACCTTTTTTCATCCAGCACCTATTGAGCAAAGTAGATTTGTGTTTTTAAGCCATTTTTTCCTGGGGGGAAAATGGCAACTAAGGTCTTTTCCCAAAAACTAAAACTAAGATCATGGCATCCAGCCCTTTCAATTTCTGGCCAATAGATGGGGAAGAAATGGAGATAGTGACAGATTTTATTTTCCTGGGTTCCAAGATCACTGCAGATGGGGGACTGCAGCCAAGAAATTAAAAGGCGCTTGCTCCTGGGGAGGAAAGTTATGGCAAATCTAGACAGCATACTAAAAAGCAGAGACATCACCCTGCCAACAGAAGTGTGTATAGTCAAGGCTCTGGTTTTCTCAGTTGCAATGTATGGCTGTGAAAGTTGGACCATAGGAAAGGCTGAGCGCCAAAGAATGGAGGCCTTTGAATTCTGGTGCTGGAAAAGATTCCTGCGAGTCCCTTGGACTGCAAGGCGATCAACCAGTAAGTCCTAGAGGAGATCAACCCTGGCTGCTCTTTAGAAGGCCAGATCCTGAAGAGGAAACTCAAATACTTTGGCCACCTAATGAGAAGGCAGGACTCCCTGGAGAAGAGCCTCATGCTGGAAACGATTGAGGGCAAAAGAAGGAAGAGATGGCAGAGAAGGAGGTGGCTGGATGGAGTCACTGAAGCAGTAGGCGTGAGTTTAAATGGACTCCGGAGGATGGTAGAGGACAGGAAGGCCTGGAGGAACGTTGTCTTGCTTTGTGGCTGCGATCAGACACGACTTTGCAACTAACAGCAACAAAAGGCCTTTTCCACAGCCAGTTTTGTGCCAGAAAATATAATTCCCCTGAGACATCTTTCCATCGAAGCAAAGTTTCAAAGTATCATAGTAATATTTTGGCTTTGTGCCTTATATCGAGGTTACCTCAAACTGGATATCTTAATTTACAACCATCCTCTTGAAAATGGTAAGCACAAGAATGGCCAGCCTGGAAATGCTAAAGCCTTCTTTAAGTGAAGCTTCTTTCAGATTTGTTTAGGCTCCCTTAATCACCAGGTTTAAGCATGAGATAAAAAGTACAGTCAGTCATTCTGCGATTCCTTTCCAAATTTCCCGTCAGGATACTCCAAGTAGTTTCACGGCCCAGCCATGCTCGAATGGGAGAAGCCAGCGGATTTCTGAGGGCAACAAGACCTGCAATTCCTGTTGTGGTGATGACTGCCATTTTAAAGGCTTGGAGAATCCCAACATGGTGATCTGCCAAGGATAAGAAACAAAAGGTAAAAAAAAAAACCTTCTTTCAGATGAGCTCAGCTGCTAGAGCAGTGTTTCTCAACCTTGGCAACTTGAAGATGTCTGGACTTCAAGTCCCAGAATTCCCCAGCCAGCGAATGCTGGCTGGGGAATTCTGAGAGTTGAAGTCCGGACATCTTCAAGTTGCCAAGGTTGAGAAACACTGTGCTAGAGACTCTATGCCAGGGGTGTCAAACTCAAGGTCTGGGGATCTAAGTCAATCATGTCTAACTTTTAACAATGGGGAGATGCATTAGGACTTCTCTTAAACGCCAACAGCCATAAAACAGCATCTTTTTCTTTTCCAAGGACAGAACATAATCTAATTGTATCCCTCCATGGTATGTTAAGATAAAGGTTCTCCTCGCACATATGTGCTAGTCATTCCTGACTCTAGGGGGCAGTGCTCATCTCCGCTTCAAAGCCGAAGAGCCAGCACTGTCCAAAGACTCCTCCGTGGTCATGTGGCTGGCGTGACTAAATGTCGAAGGCACACAGAACGCTGTTACCTTCCCACCAAAGATGGTCCCTATTTTTCTACTTGCATTTTTACATGCTTTCACACTGCTAGGTTGGCAGAAGGTGGGACAAGTAACGGGAGCGCACTCCATTACGCGGCGCTAGGGATTCAAACCGCTGAACTGCCGACCTTTCTGATCGACAAGCTCAGCATCTTAGCCACTGAGCCACTGTATCCCTGGATGGTATGTTAGCATTAGACAATTAAAAATGTCTGATCAAAAGGTACACCGCAGTTACAACACAGAAGAACCACCAGAGAAAACAATTTAACAAGGTGAATTCCGCAAGCTGCTAATTTAGTCATTTCATTTCCTGCCTATTACAAGAACAGTCTGGCATCTCTCCAGCTACAGTTGCCCTAGTAAGAGAGCTTCCTCTAATCAATCGAGAAATTGGATTTTCAAGTTCTTACAGTAACTATTGATATAAACCACTTATTTTTAATTAAAAATCTTAGAATATGAATCTAAAATTTGTCAGATTTGGAGAATTTCGACTGTTTTCTTCCATATATATTCTACCTCCTGAAGTAAGATAAAACAGCTGAATCCTACAGGTAGTCCCCAACGTATGACCACAATTGAGCCCCACACTTCTGTTGCTAAGTGAAACATTTGTTAAGTGAATTTTGCCCCATTTTGCGAGCTTTCTTGTCACACACTGATTAAGTGAATCACTGCAGTTGTTAAGTGAGTGCCATGGTTGTTAAATGAATCTAGTTTTCCCATTGCCTTTGCTTGTCAGAAGGTCGCAAAAGGAGACCCCATGACCCTGGGACACTGCAATCGTCAGAAATGTGAGTCAGTTGCCATGGGGATGCTGCAATGGACGTTAAATGTGAAAAAGAAACATGTCACTTTTTTCAGTGTCAGAGAAGGGGGGACTGGGACGGGGACCAGACCCCTCTTTGGGTTAGAGATTCAAAAACTCAGGGTCAGCTTTTATCTTTTGGAGGGGGAAGGTTCTTTTTATTAAAAAAAAAAGTGGCTTTTTTCGGTTAGCTACTCCGAGCGACTGATCTCTACCCCTTCCTTCCTCTCACCCCATAACTCCTTCCTTCTTTCCTTCCTTCCCCATAACCTAACCCTCTCTCCCTTCCTTCCCAGGACCATGGATCAGAGACCCCGGGGGAGGAGGAAGTGAGCTCCCGAACCCCAATGCCTTTTTATCTTGTGACACGAGACTCCCTTCCTGAGACCCTAACCTCCCCCCTTTTAAAAAATTTCTCCTGCTCCAGTTCCATTGCTTTCAATAGGTCTGGGGTCAACAGACCTTCCCCCTCTCCGTGGCTTCCCGCTTCTTCCGCATCTCGGTTATTCCCTGTCCCTGTGGAAGGGGAAGCCGAACTGCCCCATTTGGGGTGCTGTTGAATGGTCACTAAAAGAAGTAATGTAAGTCAAAGATTCCCTTTACTAGGTTTCTTGGCTAGCTGAAAGCCAGGAAAATGATAATTGTGGAATGCTGTCTCAACAGTGTTATTTTAAATGGCAAAATAAACTTCCTGTCCATTCAGTAAAATCACATCATCTTTTTCCTGGTGAAAAGAGTCACACGATACTCTGGATTGAACATCCCAAAGGGCTTCAGAGCATGTAATGCCCCAATTGCCAATATCTGCAATGCTTGAAAGCAGCTGCATCTTTTCCCAGGGTGACACAGCAACTGTGGAAAGCAGCCATACGATTCTGGAAAAAGTTGCAACTGATTCAAAAAGGAGCAATAGAATATTTGTAGCTCAGGCTTGAACTCTGTGGTCCTGAGTGTTCTCTAAACCTACTTGAGCTGTGGCTGCGCAGTGGTTAGAGTGCAGTACTGCAGGCTCCTTCTGCTGACAGCCAGCTGTCTGCAATTTGGCAGTACAAATCCCACCAGGCTCAAAGTTGACTCAGCCTTCCATCCTTTCAAGGTCAGTAAAATGAGGACTCAAAATTATTGGGGGCAATATGCAGACTCTTCAAACTGCTTAGAGAGGGCTGTAGAGCACTGTAAAGCGGTATATAAATCTAAGTGCTATTGCTATTTGTTTTGTTGCAGACATTTCATTATCCAATTAGGTAACATCTTCAGTGCGATGCATTAAACAGTTGCAGATAGGTGTTGTATTCATGTCGCAAAGTATTTTCTCAAAATTATTTTTGAAGTGTATTCATTGGTTAAAACCAAAGTTTTATGTTCTGCTTTTTTGGGGGGAAATTATTTGCATTTATCAGCAACTGTTTTGGTTGGGGAGAATGTTGGGTTTGGGGGTATTTTGATGGTATTAACCATGTTTTAGATACCCTGCAGATTTGGCTTTCCTCTGTGCATAATTTATTGTTATGGGACACTTCTGTGTTGTTGTGGAAAAGAAATTAACCTAGTTTACAAAACAAATTAAGATTTCCCAAAACATCACAATGTGCTACTCTAGATTATTTCCAAACCGGCTTTATTTTTCATGTTGCTTACTTGAGTACTTGCAGACACAACAGGTGATGAAAGAGTCAGCACACTGTCTTTTGGCCACACCAAGAAAATAGCATAGACTGCCGGTCCCTTTGAAGTGTACCTGGAGAGGAACACAAAGCAAAAACACTTGGAATTGTGGTAAGCAACATGGAAATATTGAAACAGACAAGCCACGAGCCATCTTGGAGATAACGGGCCTTTTTCATTTGTGCAACTCCTTCCCTTGATCACTTTGACTGAAGGTGAAGGCCAGAACACTTAGCTTTTCTCACACGCCGGGGCTGGTCAGCCCCGTGTGATGAAACCCTCAGCCTCGCACACCCTCCGAACATGCAAATATTGCATTACAGTCCGTCCTTGTTTTTCAACTGCTGCCGTCAACAACATGGCAGGGGAACTGGCAAAACCTGTGCAAAACTTTCCACAAACTGCCACTGCAGAGAGAGGCTCTTCTAATCTTCTCTTTGTCTTGAGATAACCTCCAAAACTACCCTTCTTTGTTTATAACAGATTAACAGAGTTGGAAGGGACCTCATAGGTCACCTAATCCAAACTCCCCGCTCAAGCAGGAGACCTTACACCATTTCTGACAAATAAATGGCAGTCCAATCTCTTCTTGAAAGTCTCAAGTGATGAAGCTCCCACAACTTCCGAAGCAACTTCTGTTGCATGGGTTGATTGTTCTCACTGTCAGAAAGTTCCTCCTTATTTCCAGGTTGAATCTCTCCTTGGTCAGTTTCCATCCATTATTCCTTGTCTGGCCTTCAGGTGCTTTGGAAAATAGCTTGACCCTCTCCTCTCTGTGGCAGCCCCTCAAACGTTGGAACACTGTTATCATGTCTCCCCTGGTCCTTCTCTTCACTAGATTAGCCATGCCCAGTTCCTGCAACCGTTCATCGTATGTTTTAGCCTCCAGTCCTTTAATCATCCTGGTTGCTGTTCTCTGCCCTTTTTCTACATCTTTTTTATAGTGTGGTGACCAAAACTGGATGTACTCTCGGTGTGGTCTTACTAAGGCTTTATAGAGTGGTAATAGTACCTCCCTTGATTTTGATTGTATCCATGTGTCAGTCCTTCACAGCTGGGCTAGAATCAGGGAAGTTTTCATACGATTTTAGGGTTCCGTTTAAAAGGAAGCAGGGGGAAATCAGATTTTGTCTTTGTTTTATAGAATAAAAACAACCCTACCATCTTTCTCTTACCTTCCACAGATCCATCAAAGCTCTAGCAAGTCAACTAAAATAAACAAAGCCTTAAGTTTAATTATCTTTGGACAAGGAGAAGGTACTAGGAGAGTCCTTTGAACAGCAGTTGCAAAAGGCTGTAATCTAGCCACGTCCTGTACACTAAAGTCCAAAGTAGCACAAAGCAGTGAAAGAGCCAATTTTGAAAACAAATATTCATAGACTGTGAACAGTAAAGGAGGGGAGGGGGCTCTAATGCTCAGTCAAGTGAATTTATACTAGTTATCTCTATTTAACCAGATTTTTTTCCCCTGCATCTTCAAAGTGAAGCATCACATGTAGCTTCTTGCAAAAGTTGCTGTCTACCACCTCAGTAAAAATAATACATGTTTAAACCTTAACTGGGGAGCTTGATGACTATTCTTTCAGCTATTTTTCTGAATGTTCCTGTTGTTGTTAGCTGTGAAGTTGTGTCTGACCCATCGCGCCCCCATGGACAACGTTCCTCCAGGCCTTCCTGTCCTCTACCCAAGTTGTAAAAATGGGGCAAAATTCATCTAATAACTGTCTTACTTAGCCCTGGAAATCTTGGGCTCCATTTTGGTCATAAGTCAAGGACTACCTGCAATGCCAAATGTTTGCTCATAGAAGTGTTAGAAACAATGCAATTCAACCTAGAATTAAGGAGGAACTTTCTGAGAGTGAGAACAATCAACAAATGGTACAGAAGTTGCCTTTGGAAGTTGTGGGGGCTTCATCACTTGAGACTTTCAAGAAGAGATTGGAGTGCCACTTGTCAGAAATGGTGTAGGGCAGAGTTTCTCAACCTTGGCCACTTGAAGATGTCAAGGTGAAGATGAATTCTGAGAATTGAAGTCCAGACATCTTCAGGTGGCCAAGGTTGAGAAACACTGGTGTAGGGTCTCCCGCTTGGGAGTGGGGTTGTACTAGATGACCTACAAGGTCCCTTCCAACTCTGTCATTCTGTTCTGTTCAAAGCAGCCTCTCTCAAACAACTTTTCCTTACCAGGTCTCCTCACTGCGGTTCTCCTTCTGGGTCCGCCAAGGCTTGGATTCATATATGGCCTCCCCGTTCACCTTCAGCCACAGGCCAAGGGCCCGGAGCCTCTCTTGGAAAATTGGAGCAATCTGTCCTTCTTTGGTGGGCCCCACATTGAGAAGATAGTTTCCTCCGTAACTGACAGTATGCACCAGTTGCTATGGCAAAAAGTACAAAGGGAACGAAAATGTATTTTAAGCCCTTTACAACAACACTTTTACTCCGGTGGCATTCCAGGCTTTTGAAAACATTGGGTATGCTGCCATGAAAGCATCTGCATATCTCAGAACTTCTGCCAAGGTATTTAAATATGTACCATATTTTTTGGAGTATAAGACACACCAAGGTTTTCAAGAGGCAAATAAAAAAAAAGTTTTTGTACTCTGCAAACCTCCCCAAAATGGCCCATTTTTTTGCAAAAATGGGCCTCTTTTCCCCCCCTCCAAAAAAAAGAGGCATGAGTAGCCTTTAGGGGGCTTGCAGAGGGCTCCTGGGAGGTGGCCCCTCCAAAACAAGCAAAAAATGGCCACTTTTTCATGAAAACGGGCCCCTTTTTGTCAAAAAAATTGCCTGCATAGCCTTTAGGAAGCTTATAGAGTACTCCTGGGGGTTGGGGGGGGGGAAATTGAGCAAAAAAGGCCTTGACTTATAACAATTCGTTTAATGACCGTTCAATGTTAGAATGGCACTGAAAAAAGTGAGCTATGACCGTTTTTCACAGTCATGGCCTTTCCAGCCTCCCTCTGATCATGTGACCAAGATTCAGAAACTTGGCAATTGACTCAAATTTATGACTGTTGCTGTGTCCCAGGATCACGTGATCACCTTTTGTGACCTTCTGACAGTCAATGGGGAAGCCAGATTCACTTAATAACCGGGTTACTAACTTATCAAGGGAGGCGGTGGCTCAGTGGCTAAGACACTGAGCTTGTCGATCAGAAAGGTCGGCGGTTCAAATCCCTAACGCCCCTGAGCTGAGCTAAGGTGCCTTTAACCTTTTTCAGGGAAGCTGCAGCCTGTGCAGCAAAGAGAAGCAGTTTAGGAAGAGAGAGCTTGTCCAAGCAGTTTCCCCCTCTCCTCTGCATGGGAGGAAATTCTATGAAGGGGACAAAGAAGAAAATACAAAAAAATACAACCCTAACCTTAACCCGGAGGTGCACAAAATAATACACCATCTCTGTTGCTATGGTGCGGTGGCTAAGACACTGAGCTTGTCAATCAAAAGGTTCGGCAGTTCGAATCCCTAGCAGCGCGTAATGGAGTGAGCTCCCGTTACTTGTCACAGCTTTTGCTTGTCCCTAGCAGTTCAAAAGCACGAAAAAAAATGCAAGTAGAAAAATAGGGACCACCTTTGGTGGGAAGGGAACAGCGTTCCGTGCGCTTTTGGCATTTAGTCATGCCGGCCACATGACCACGGAGACATCTTCAGACAACACTGGCTCTTAGGCTTTGAAACAGAGATGAGCACCGCCCCCTAGAGTTGGGAATGACTAGCACATATGTGCGAGGGGAACCTTTACTTTTACCTTGCTAACTTATCAAAGTGATTCACTTAACTACTGAGTCAAGAAAGGTCATAAAATGGGGCAAAATTCCCTTAACAAATGTCTCGCTTAGCAACATAAATTTTGGGCTCAATTGTGGCCATAAGTTGAGGACTGCCTGTACGTAAGTCTAAGAGTGTTAATGGCATTGTTGCAGCTCCAGCAACTCTTTGTAGGTTCCAGTGAACCGGGCATCCCCACAGCCTCTGCTTATCCTTCCCGGGGCTTACCTGAATAATGGTGCTCCCATTCATGACGTCAAAAACTTGCATGTTGCTGCGATATCCCCATGACCTTATGTCAAGAGAGGTGCACATCTCCCACTTGTGGTCTAGAAGAGAGCTGGGCTCGAATTTATCCTGGCAGTTGTAGTAGCCCCCATGTTTGCAGGAGCAATTGGCGCCCCATCGATCGTTCACCACCACGGTATCCTGAGAAGAGAAATCCAGAAGGAACCTTGGAAGTTGGTGGGTTGCATTGCTGTCTTTTAAAGGCTTTGGGGCAGCCCTTGCCAGCAACCTCCAAAGTGGGCTGACTCACACAATGTTATTCCGTCTGAGCTCTTCAACTGTGGATAGATCCGTCCAAATCAAGGGAAAGCATCCCTTGGGATGGGAGGGAAGCGTCCTGCAAATATCAATCAAATTGCAATTCTCAGCAGCTCCCGTCAGCCTGGTTAGGGATTCTGAAAATCCCAGTTCAACTACATTAATTTTTTCTCAATCTTAGCAACTTTAAGAGGGGAGGACAGAAATGCTGGCTGGGGAATTCTGGGAATCGAAATCCACAATCTTATAGTTGCCAAGGTTGAAAAAACACTGATCTACTTCTTGAGGGCTACAGGATGCCTAGCCCAGAATCTCTGTTTTCAAATTTGTGTCAGAAGGCAAGAGTTAGGGATGGTTTGTAGCTATCCATCCCTTCAGTGTGACGCGATGGCTCAGTGGCTAAGACGCTGAGCTTATCAATTGGAAGGTTGGCAGTTCAGTGATTCAAATCCCTGGCGCTGCATAACGGAGTGAGCTCCCGTTACTTGTCCCAGCTTCTGCCAACCCAGAAGTTCGAAAGCATGTAAAAATGCAAGTAGAAAAATAGGAACCACCTTTGCTGGGAAGGTAACAGTGTTCTGTGTGCCTTCGGCATTTAGTCATGCCGGCCACATGACCATGGAGACGTCTTCGGACAGTGCTGATTCTTTGGCTTTGTAACAGAGATGAGCACTGCACCCTAGAGTCAGGAACGACTAGCACATATGTACGAGGGGAACCTTTATTCCTCCCTTCAGAGAGGTAGCAACTTACAGAAGGGAAAGCAAAAGGATGTCTACAAAACAAAGAACATGCTTTATTTTGATCCCAGAACAAAACAAATCCAGTGAAAGTGTTTTCTGTACATGGGGGCGCATGTGCTATACCTAGCCAGACAAAAGCCTTTGAAACAGGGAATATAGCTACTTTAATGCTGCAAAGTTGGTGCTCGAATGTACCAATTCACTTCGCAAGGCACCCATTTTAAATAGAATGCATAGCTCTAATTAACAAATACTACAAATAACTTATATTGCTGAGATACCAAGAATTGCTGCAGGCTAACTTAGATGACTTATCTTAGACACAATTAGTTCTGAACGCTAATGTTAATCATACAGATTAACTAAGATTTCCTCTGCTTTCCTATCTAAATATTAAGCAGTACTATAATATATCTCCAAAGAGCCTCATGATTTGACTGAGAGCAAAGGCACAAGAATAGGCCAACTGGTGCAACGCCTCCAGGCTGCACTTCAAGGTTGGTTCTTGATGCTGATAGCACCGCCCATCGCTCTCCTCTACAGTCTTAAACTTTCTACACATGGCGTTGGAACTATTAAGTGTAGCTAGGTTTCATTTCTTTGTAATATGTTGGATAGGAATTTTTTGCATTTCTTATTTCCTGAGGTGCCCAAGCCAGTGGTGGGATTCAAATCGGTTCTGTGGGCGTGGCTTGATTGGCTTGGCATGGTGGGCGTGGCAGGGGAAGGATTCTGTAAAATCTCCATTCCCACCCCACTCCAGGGGAAGGTTACTGTAATTCCCTCCCGATCAGCTGGGACTTGGGAGGCAGAAAATAGATAGGGGCGAGGCCAGCCAGAAGTGGCATTTACTGGCTTTCCGAACTACTCAAAATTTCAGCTACCGGTTCTCCAGAACTGGTCAGAACCTATTGAATACCATCTCTGGCCCAACCTATAAACCCTCCAGTGACACCAGGTTACCTCTCCCCGCAGGACCAGGAAAACGAGGCCAAAGCTTCATTTCGGATGTAATCAGGTACAAAGTATCAGAAGTCATTTTAATGGTTCCCTCTTAGTTTAAGCAAACAGGAGAAGAGCCTCCAGGTCTAAACAGCTGCAAGGGTAGATACCTTAACTGGGCTGTCGTTATATAGCCAGGCAAGGAAGGAAGTTGAATTCCAATATGTATCTGGAGCTTCCCAATCGCCATCCGACCAAATAAGGTCCGGCTTGTACCTAAACAGACAAGTGATAAAATCAAAAGATTTTAACGGCTGCATTCTTGACTTATGACCACAATTCCTGTTGCTAGGCAAGAGATTTGTTAAATGATTTCCGCCCCATTTTATGACTTTTCTTGCCACAGTTGTTAAGTGAATCACGGCAGTTGTTAAATTACTAACACAGTTGCTAAGTGAATCTTGTTGATAAGTTGCAAAAGGTGATCGCATGACCCGGAACCCTGCAACCGTCAGAAATACGAGCCCGTTGCCGAGCGGCCAAATTTTGATCATGTGACCATGGGGATGCTGTCATGAAGGTAAGTGTGAAAAACGATTGTGTCACTTTTTCAGTGCTATTGTAACTTCAACACACTGTTGAGGACTACCTGTTTTGGATTGTGAGAGGAGGAATATATCCATTGGAAAGTTGCAGGTAAGAGGCGTAGGAGTGAGCTTGCAGGTCTCACTGAAACAAAGTTTTAAACTAACATACCATATTTTTTGGACTATAAGACGCACCAAGGTTTTGAAGAGACAAAAAAAAGTAGTTAGGTAGATAGAGAGATAGAGAGGGAGAGAAAGAGAGAGAAATACAGTAGGTCACGGACGTGCAGTCACTAGAGGCAGGGGAGGCGGGGCCTCACCAGTCTCCTCAGGAAAAGGAAAGAATTTTAAAGATTTTTTTTTAAAATAATTAAAGCCAAAGTAGTTGCTACCAGATTCCAAGACACAGTGGCTTGGAGTCTGCTTAGTGTTAACCATAGGAGGAGGCGAGAGAACTCGGGGCTTCCTTTGCATAAGGAATTTTTCGCTTTTTAAAAGTTAAGCAAGGGTTAAAAAACGAAAAATTTTGTATGCAAAGGAGGCACCGATTCTCCCGCCTCCTGATCTGGGAGCAGCGAATCATGCCTTGCACTTGAGCGACTGCGCAATCTAGCAGCAGGAGCCTTGCTTGTAAAACGCCCCTGTGTGAGCAAGTTCAACTCTCCACTTTGCATTGCGGGAGCCGCGAAGAGCAGAACCATCAGAAGACTTAGAGGTCTCTTATTTCCCCATTAACCTGCAATATCTTTAACTAGCTAACATTTAATATACATTTAAATTTGTACTGAAATATTTGTTTTACAAGTTTTCTAGCTTGCTAAACGTTACGTAGTCCTGTGGGTCACTTCTGGGCTTTTCACAACGAATGATTTTGAGAGGGCGGTTTCCATCGAGGGTGATTCTGGAGAGGTTGCTCTGGGCCGCTAGCCGCCGTTTCTTCAGCAGCAATTTCTTCTCTGCCCGGCATTTTCTACTGGGCAGCTTGGTGCCTTTGTTGCAGACACGAGTCTTGGCGGCTCCTGCGATGCAAAGTGCCCCACTGGGCACTTTGCATCGCAGGAACTGCCAAGCGCCTTTGCTGCAGAGCCGGGTATAGTGCTGGGCTGGCCCGGGTCTGCAGCAAAGGCGCTTGGCGGCTCCCACGATGTAAAGTGCCCTGCTGCCGCCGAGGCCGACATTCCCGCTGCCCCGGCCTGCTGCCATCCCAGCACGGTGCTGGGCTGGCTGCAGGCCGGGGCAGCGGGCAGCTGGCAGTGGGGCACTTTGTGTCATGGCAACTTCATTGGCCGCCGCTGCAGCTTCCTCCGCTGCCGCCGCTTTCCCCTCTACCCTGGCCGTGGCTTATGAGACCCTGTTGTCCCGCGGAGCCCGCCGAAGCTTGAGCAGGGAGGAGGAGGAGGAGGAGGAGGAGAGCGGTGAGTCCTTGTGCCAGCCAGCTGGCAGGCAGGGAGCAGGTCGGGCGGGGGGTAGGTGGGCTGGCTGGCTGGGGAGGGGGGATCATGGCTGCTCAGGTGGCCCCCGCCGCTGCCGACAGCAGCTTGGGTGTCCCGGCACTGTCCGAGCTGAAGAAAGCGAAGGATTGTTCGTCGGAGGAGGCGGGGGGAAAGTGGTGGAGCGTGACGGCCGCGAGCAGCAGCTTGGATGGAGCCAGGACACCCAAGCTGCTGGCGGTAGGGGCCACCTGAGCGGCAATGATCCCCCTTCCCCAGCCAGCCAGCCCATCCACCCCCCGCCTGACCTACTCCCCGTGTCTTGCGTCTATGGTGGAACAGCGCCGGAGGGGCCAAAAGCCTCTTTCTTTGCCTGCTGTCAAGAAAAAGGCTTTTGGCCGCTCCGGCGCTATGTCCGACATGCCTCACCAGCCATAAATCTCACCGCACGTCACTGCAGTAGGTAGGTAGGGAGAGAGAGAGTAATTAGCTAAGTAGGTAGGTAGGTAAAGGGATAGAGAGAGAGAAATAGAGATAGAGAAATACAGTAGATACAATATAATACAATAGCAGAGTTGAAAGGGACTTTGGAGGTCTTCTAGTCCAACCCCCTGCCTAGGCAGGAAACCCTATACCTTCAGACAAATGGCTATCCAACATCTTCTTAAAGACTTCCAGTGTTGGGGCATTCACAACTTCTGGAGGCAAGCTGTTCCACTGATTAATTGTTCTAACTGTCAGGAAATTTCTCCTCAGTTCTAAGTTGCTTCTCTCCTTGATTAGTTTCCACCCATTGCTTCTTGTTCTAACCTCAGGTGCCTTGGGAAATAGTTTGATTCCCTCTTCTTTGTGGCGACCCCTGAGATATTGGAACACTGCTATCATGTCTCCCCTAGTCCTTCTTTCTATTAAACTAGACATACCCACTTCCTGCAACTGTTCTTCATATGTTTTAGTCTCCGGTCCCCTAATCATCTTTGTTGCTCTTCTCTGCACTCTTTCTAGAGTCTCCACATCTTTTCTACACCGTGGTGACCAAAACTGAATGCCGTATTCCAAGTGTGGCCTTTCCAAGGCCTTATAAAGTGGTATTAACACTTCATGTGATCTTGATTCTATCCCCCCGTTTATGCAGCCTAGAACTGTGTTGGCTTTTTTGGCAGCTGCTGCACACTGCTGGCTCATGCTTAAATGGCTGTCCACTAGGACTCCAAGATCCCTTTCACAGTTACTACTGTTGAGCAAGGTACCACCTATATTGTACCTATGCATTTCGTTTTTGTAATGTAGAACCTTACTCTTTTCACCATTGAATTTCATTAATTAAGATAGGTAGGGAGATAGAGAGAGAGAGTGTAGGTAGGTTGGTAGGTATAAGGGTAGAGAGAGAAATAGAGAGGGAGAGAAATATAGTAGATAGGTAGGGAGAGAGGGAGAGAGAGTAGGTAGGTAGGTAGATGTTTCCAGGTGTATTTATCCATGTAAAGAAGAAAATAACTGACAATCTGCAGCACCTAAGACTTTATTTCTGTTGGCACAGCACTTGATCAATGTAATTCTCATCAATCACCTAAAGAGCTTTCCAAAAGGAAAAAAAAAGTTTTTGTACTCTGTAAACCTCCCCAAAACGACCCGTTTTTCACAAAAACTTAAAAAAAAAAGTATGAATAGCCTTGGGGGGGGGGAGCTTGCAGAGTGCTCCTAGGAGGTTGGGGGGGGGAACAATCAAAAAACCACCCCATTTTTTGCGAAAACAGGCCCATTTTTTGTTAAAAAAATGCATGCATAGTCTTATGGTGGCTTATAGAATGATGCTGACAGCTGGGGGGGGGGGGAAGACAGCCCTTTTTTGCTCATTTCTGCCCTCCCCAGCAACTCTCTGAAAGCCTCCATTTTGGTGAAGGGGCGTGGCTTCGGGAGGCAAAAAATGCTGTATTCAATGTATAAGATGCACCCAGATTTTCAGCCTCTTTTTTGAGGAAAAAAGGTGCATCTTATACTTTGAAAAATACAGTCATTGCAAAAGGTATGGAGTAATATTTCTAATGTACTGACTTGTGTCTGCATTTTCTGCAAAGTTTATACTTGATATGGATATATTTAGAACAGGAAGAATGAGATGGTGGGAAATGAGGAACTGAAGGAAACGAGTGTCTGAGAACTTCAAATGGGTGTTTGCAGAGAGTGACGGTCAGTGACAGTAAGAAAGTAAGACAGAACAAGGAAGTAAGTTGTGAAATGCGTGCAGAAAAGTATAAAAAAGAATGTTTTGGGAAGAGTTCAGGGCCACACTGGCTGTAGCTAATCCTTGCTGGACTCAGCTATGTCAGTGGAGCTTATTGCAATAAATTGCTAATCTAAGTAATGCTATGTTTGCTCTTCATGTTCAAAATTGTTCATGAAACAATAAACCTCTGATCCTAAAATAAGATTTATTACTTGTGGTTGCTTGTGGTTTCCCTTTGTTTTTATAGGGATATTTTTATGACTGATCATCCTGCTAAGATTAGTCTTCTCCATGATGACTTTGTAATTAATTAATGAAATGGACCAGTTTATATTTGTACATTATATAATATTTGTACATTATCTAGTTTAGAAACTGCCTCAACCCTTCTCTCTCAAGCTCCAAAAATCTGGAATAAGAAACTGAAGGGAATTGTTCTCACACCTCCCAAAGGAGCACAGCATATGGTGACGGTTAAGGCAGCAATCCATAGAACACTTATTTAGGAATAGCAAAATTAGCTCTACTTTTTGAGAAAGCATTTCTAGAGCAGAGCTGATAGAGGAGAGGAAGAAGGACTGGGGTTTGTAAATTTTCTCAGCCCAGAGGAATACCATCTAGACAGTCCAAAACTTTTGGCTTGTTCAGGCTTGCAGTTTAGCTCCTGGACACTTTGTTAGTAGACTAAGTAAAATCTTCAGCGAGATTTTGGGTGAGCTGTTTCACCCAACTTCCATTTATATATGTCTTGTGTGTTGTTGTGGTCAGTGGGTAGTGTGACTGGTTGTTTGCATGGCGCGCGATTCAGCTGATGAGGTGGTTGGTTCTGTCATCGATTGGTTGTATGGACGGTCTGGTTTCTTATAGGTTCCTATGCTGGTTCTAAATCAATGTGTTTATTGATGGATCCATTTGTAGAGTAACAGGCTTCAATGAATTTGTGTGCATGCTGGGTTTTGGCATGGCCAACGACTTTGCCTTTGTCCCAATCAAACTGGTGGTGTTCATTGTCGATGTGGCTGGAGATGAGGGACTTCTGGTCATGCCGCTTGACTGCCAGTTGGTGTAGATGAATTCAAATAACCAGTCACATGGCCAACGGACCACAACGACATACAAGGCCTATATCCGTGATGGCGAACCTATGGCATGCAGAACCATATTTGCCGGCACGGTAACCCGGTGTGCTGGTCAGCTGGTTTTCGGCCTTCTGGAGGGCCGGGGAAAACTGTTTTCACCCTCCCCAGGCTTCAGGAAAGCCTCCCGAGCCTGGAGAGGGCAAAAACCAGGCCCAATGGGCCAACCGGAAGTTTGTTCCCGAACTTCCGGTTGGGCTGGTTTTCGCCCTCCGCAGGCTTCAAGAAAGCCTCCAGAGCCTGGGGAGTGTGAACCCCCCCCGGGGGGGGGGGGCTGCGCACATACGCACAGGTGTGTGTATGTGTGTTATGCATGCATCACTGACCTATATAAACAAAAGAGGAATCTACAACCTGAGCTACGAATATTTTCTACTATTTCACAGTCCAAAAACGTTCAGCTCTTACCTTAAAACAAGTTCATAGAGTTCTGGAAGAGTCTTCTCAGAGACAAAAAACTGGCTCTTGAAGCTATTTTTTTTGTCCAGTAAATACAATGGATGAAACCATTCAAAAAGGGAGTGATACAGTCCAAAGGATATGTTTCTAAGATTAAACAAAATAAAAGTGATTAGCTGATTAGTAAACCTGCTTTTTTTCCCCCTTTAAAATCGGACAGCTACCTTTTTCGGATAGCCTCTCCCAATTCACCAACCAGGTCACGGTGGGGACCAGTATCCACTGAATTCCAATTCCAGGATGCTTTTGACCCCCAGTTGGTGAAGCCTTCATGATGCTTAGAGGTAAACACCACATACCTGTAGGAACCAAAAACAAAACATTAGAAGGAACTTCATCCTCTTTTGACATTTGTGTTTAGCATTTATAAGGTGAATGTGGGAAAAGAAATAAGTTAAAAACGTGAATATGATTAAGGATATACCAAAAATATGGAATGCTGAGGGTTTTTAGCCTGGTGTACTCCACCCTATTGAGTTACACCAGATGTAGAGACCTTTGCAAAACCTTATTCTGTACAGAATCATTGATGCTTGGGAATAGATATTATTTTACGGCTATTATATCATTATATCTATTCCTGTCCTGTTGGAACATTCCAATGCAGGAGGTGAGATCTGTTTGCATTCTTCTCCCATTCCAAAAAGGTTTTGCTAGCTGGTTTGGGGCAGCGATGGGGGTATTGGAATGCTTTCCAGTCTTGTAGCTTTTTCTCTACTAGCCTTTGTAGGAATCTGAAATTAACATTTTCTGTATCTTTGTCTCATTGTTCTGACAGCTTTCTCACATTGCACGTCCTGCTGGTTTAACAATTTCCTTGCAATTTTGTTTTCAGGTATTTTTACTACCTATCACCTTTATATATAATTTGTTTGTTTCCCCGAGACTGGTGGGGACACCCTCCCTCTCTCTTGGTTAGCTAGCTGTATCAAGCCTGGGAACACAGCCTATGTTTGTTGTTGTTCTTGTTAGTTGCAAAGTCGTGTCTGACCCATCGCAACCCCATGGACAATGTTCCTCCAGGCCTTCCTGCCCTCTACCATCCTCTGGTGTCTATTTAGGCTCATGCTTCGGTGACTCCATCCAGCCACGTCATTCTCTGTCGTCCCCTTCTTCTTTTGCCCTCAATCTTTCCCAGCATGAGGCTCTTTTCCAGGGAGTCCTTCCTTCTCATTAGGTGGCCAAAGTATTTGAGTTTCCTCCTCAGGATTTGGCCTTCTAAAGAGCAGTCAGGGTTGATCTCCTCTAGGATTGCCTTGCAGTCCAAGGGACTTGCAGGAGTCTTCTCCAGCACCAGAGTTCAAAGGCCTCCATTTCCTCAAGCATCCTATGTTAAATATAGCTAAATAGGCTATGTTATTGGTTGCTCTTGTTCTTTTTTCTTTGGGACTTTGAAGCCTTATTTTTAGACCAGAAACTAAATATAACAACAGCAGCAGCAGCGATATCGTCTGCGGCAGGCGTTGGGATGATTCCCTCTCCTATCCCTCAGTCAATGATGGGATGTGGGATCCGGCTCGGGGCAGGCACCGGCTACTACCCCAGGGGCTGGCGGGGGGTTGGGGGCTGACCTGGCCCCGGCGTCCTGGAAGAGCTGCGCCCACTCCTCTGGCTGGAAGTCGACGGCGGAGAAGCGCGGGGCGAAGTCGGCGTAGGAGGTGCCCGGAGGGAAGTGCCGGCGGACGAAGTTCTCGTAGTCGGGCTGGAGCTCGCCCTTCCAGTGCCACCAGAACCACTCCGAGCCCCAGGCGGGCACCGAGAAGACCCCCCAGTGCACGAAGACCCCGACCTTGGCCGCGTCGAACCACCCAGGCAGGGGGCGCGCATCCAGGCTGGGCCACTCGGGGGAGTAGCGCGGCCCCGCGGAGTTCCGCGTTAAAGCCCCGCTGCAAGAGAAGAAGAGCAGCAGCAGCAGCGGCGGCGGCAGCAGCCGAAGCCTTTCGGCAGCCATCGCGCCCGCTCGGTGGCCACGCCCACCGCCATTGGCCACTGCCTGGCCAATAGGAGAGCGACTGCGCGGACGGGGAAGGAGGGTCGCGCCGGGGAGGACCATGTGATGCAATGGCAAATGCAGATGAACAGAGTTGGAAAGGGACCTTGTAGGTCATCTAGTCCAACCCCCACTCAAGCAGGAGACCGTACATCATTTCTGACAGATGGCAGTCCAGTCTCTTCTTAAAAGCTTCCAGGGATGAAGCTCCCACCACTTCTGAAGGCGAGCTAGCTGTTCCATTAGGTAACTCTGAGGACTGGTTGTAAATTACTTTTTTCAGTCTCATCATTGTAATTTTGAATGGCCACTAAATGGATGGTTGTAAATCAAAGACTACTAGCTGTATGTAATAAAGGACATTGGACAACCTTTGGCGGGGTGTGTGTGCTCAATCACCAACCCCAAACCATATTTTTTTTCAATTATAGGAAGACACTACAGAGTTTAAGTACCAAATGAGGGTGGCAGCCTTTCATATTTTGTCGTTCCACAATTATGTTATCCATCCCAAATGTTCTACGTAGAAGCTTCCTCTTTTTTTAAAAAAAAAAGTCCGCATCTTCCAAATTCTGCCTAGAACTTCTAAGGTTTCCAAGGAAATAAGGCATTTGGGAAAAAGCTATTCCTGTGTGGCGATCAGTCAGTATTTTCCCCAAAAGTGCTTTTTTCAAAAGGCAATTGGACTTTCAATCTGTTCCTTGAAGCATTTTGCTTCTCATCCAAGAAGCCGCCTCCACCATTCCTGAATGGCCCCGCGAAGTAGGCCATTCTCAGGGCGCCTCTGAAGTAGAATCTGCTTATCTCCGAGGCTACAGCATGAGGAGGAGAATGTTTAAGAGATTCCTCAACTTACAACAATTCTGCACAGGAGACAATTCACTTAGTGACCGTTGAAAATTAACCTGAGAAAAAAGGTGACTTACGGCCCTTTTTTCACATGCACGGCCGTTGCAGGATTGATTCTGATCAAAATTCAGATGCTCAACAACTGATGCATACTTATGATGGTTGCACTGTCCCAGGGTCCTGTGTGTCATCCCCTTTTGCGACCTCATGACAAACAAAGTCAATGGGGAAGCCGGATTCACTGAACAACCGTGTTGTTAACTTTGGCAGTGATTCGCTTAACGACTGTAGCAAGAAAGGTGATAAAATGGGGGCAAAACTCACTTAACAAAAGCTTCACTTAGTAATGGAAAATTGGGGCTCAATTTCTGGGTCCTGCATTGAGGATTGTCTGTATGAACAATTATTAAGCTTCTATGCTGTGTCCCCCCCTTCCTAATCTCACAGTTCTGAACAGCTAACAATCACCAGAGGAAGAAATTGCAATAAAACCAATAAATCATAAAAATAATTAACAAAACAATGGGTAAGTGGGACGAAGGGATCCCATGCTTATGTAAATCAAATAAAGAACCCTGTGAGGTGTGTTGGGCTCAGAGCAACCCTTTGCCACATTAGGGGGGGGGGGCTCTCCTAATGTGGCCATATAGTGGGGCAGGGCAGGAAAAGAACTAAGCAGAGATTGCAATATATTAAGGGGGCCACTGAGTCAGATGGGGGGATGTGCCAAACATTTTCTGAATGGAATGTATTACTTGGCTTTGCATATATTTTTGCATCCTATTCTCCCCATGGGGACTGGCTGGGATTACTTTTGTTGCTGGAAGAGATCCCAGATCTGGAACACCTAATCATTTTTAATGTTACAGGACCTATTTTGCAGGTCCTTCGAGTTCCTTGTTTTTCATGTTCTTGTTAAGTAGGGAGAGTCTGTCTTTTTGTTTGGTCTCTGTAAATTAAGTAAACGTGTTTTAATGGGATTAGGTTAAATTAATTTTGGTTTCTGCCATGAAGAGCATCTGCGCACATCTCTCTCCCCCCCCTCTCCCTCTCTCTCTCTCTCCCCCTCCCTCCCTCCTTCCCTCCCCCCTCTCTCGACAGATAAATCTCACACACACACACACACACACACACACACACATACACACCAGAGGTGGGTTCCTACCGGTTCTAAGCAATATGTTATTTGGAAAAAAGTATTGTTACATTTCTCCTGATCTGTCTTCCTATCACAGACTCTCCCAAATTAATTAAATTACTTAATGGATAAATTATTATAAGACCATTGTGCTGCAGGGAATCTCTTGATTTTAATTATTGCTGATAGCTCTCAGGGTTTTTAAAAAAAACAAAACTCTAGGAACTGGATGCGAGTCAGATTATTACTAGGTATTAATTAAGTTGTTCTAGTACATGTTGTTCTGGCAACCTATTGATCTCCCCCGGAGTTTTCCCCCCAAGTGTAACTTTGGGGAATGTTTGATCTCAGAGCATAACTTTTGCCTGAGGAATGGAAGTACAAGAAGTGTGATCCAAAATCCCTTGGATGACCCCAAAGAGCCCCACTGTGATGGGGTGGGGGCCAAGCTTTTTGCTTTTTGTATTTGGGGTGGTTTTAAAAGCAGGCAGTTGAAAGGCAAAATAGGCACCTTAAACTTTGGAAATGCTTATGTCTCCCTTTGTCCCCTCCTTAAACCCCTCTCCCCAAAGCATCTTAAGGCTCACATATTGTCAGAGCGTTTGCAGCAGGGGTGAAATCCAGCAGGTTCTGGAGAACCGGTAATGGAAATTTTGAGTAGTTCAGAAAAACGGCAAATACCACCTCTGGCTGGCCCCAGAGTGGGGAGGAAATGGGGATTTTGCAGTATCCTTCCCCTGCCACACCCACCAAGCCAAATCCACAGAACCGGTAGTAAAAAAATTGAATTTTACCATTGGCTTGCAGCATGACTACTATTAGGAGACAACCCAGGAGCAAAACACAGCACACAGAGCCTTAGACATTTAACAGTGGTTTATATACAATATACACAGAAATATACGTGGTAGCAAATACCTGACCAGTAATCAATCTTCTTCTTAACTCTACACAGAGAACTTAGCAATGGATACCGGACACAAGGGGAGAGAAACACGCCCTCTCCTAACTGCCTTATATAAACACCTTCTAAAGGGGTAAAGGCTTTTGTGGACCCCTTCATAGTCTTCAACTGGCTATACCCGTGATGGCAAATCTATGACATGCACGCCAAAGTGGCACATGGAGCCATAATTGCTGGCACGGTAGCCTTTAGCTCTGGCACACATGCGTGCGCCCGCCAGCGGATTTTCAGCCTTCCGGAGAGCCTCTGGAGGGGGGGCTGGGGAGGCTGTTTTCGCCCTCCCTCCCCAGGCTTCAGGAAAGGAGCCTGAGGAGGATGAAAACTCTCCCCCGCACAGGGTGGGATAGGGTCGCACAAGCATGTGCAGGTTGATTGGTCACACGCACATGCGTGATAGCAGGCACGCACACAATTTTGGCATGCCTTTAGAAAAAAGTTAGCCATCATTGGGCTATACCAATGCTGATTCATCAGCCGTACATTTCATCAGCTTTACAGCTGATCAGCTCTTAAATCTCAATACCTTAACACTCCTCTCATTTAAAGCTGAACAGCTGATAATCCGAACGTTTTAACATAGTCCTTATACCTTTCCACAGATACAGGCTTTGTTAACATAGCAGCTATATATTACAATCGCTAGAACAATGCTAGATCAGTTGCTCCTTTACAGCTTCTCTTAACATTACCATATTTAATACCTACATGTTTACTTCTACTTCCAACGCAATCTCTTGTCGCCATTGTTATACATGCAGCATTATGTTCAAACACGGGTACAGCATCTTTTACATTTGTCTTGTTCTATTCTGGGCAATGACAACATTTCCTGGTAATTTTGGGTTTCATACCTGACACTGTATGCTCTGACCTCACTTGCAGTTCAGGAGGAATGTCTTTATTACTCCTCTCAGAACTCCTTAACGGTATATGTGCCTACCTTACTGTTTCAGGTCTCTCTATATCTATATCATCTGTGCTTTCATTTTACAGTTGCCAGCTTTACAGCTGATCAGCTCTTAAATATCAATAGCTTAACACATGTCCTATAGCAGAAGGAAGCGTATCCCTTTAGACTCTAGGAAGTTAGCACCCACCCCTCTCCTACAAGAATGAAATATCATGGGAAATATTTAAAAGGCAGAATATTATATTTCCATGGATAAGAAATAGAGAAATGTGTTTTTAGGCAGGAAACAGACTCTTAATAGCCCCCACCTTTGTCAATGGGCCATTAAATGCCTGGGCCAGTCTATTCTACATAACAAACGTAGGATTAGCCTTCTACAGAAACTCACCTGGGAAGATTATATCAGCCAGCAAGGCAACCAAACTTGGACTCAATGCACAGCCTACAGAGTTGCCCTTGAATGGCCCTATGGGAGTCTGGCAACCAATCAGAATGCAAGATCAAGATCAAAGGCCAAAGAGGGCATAAAACCAGGGACTTTCAGCATCTCTGCCCCTTTTTCTTCTTCACCCAACATCTTGAAGCATGTGATCATCCCCCTTTTCCCCAGGACCTCAAACCAGGTGATCCTGTCCACCATTAAAATCATCTTTCCAACCAGCCTCCATGTTTCCAGTGTCTTTTCCCCACTTGGAACTGAACCCAGAAGGACATTTCTTCCAACAAGACTTTAGAGAACAAGAAGGAACCTGTGTCCTTCTGGATATTGCTGATGTGGGATTCCCAAAGTCCATAGTGAAGAATGCTGGGAATTAGAGTTCAAAGATAGCTGGAGAGATGACATTGCTATGAGTTGCTTCCAAATGGAGGAACATCCCCATGTTGATGCCTAGGAACATGGGGGTTAACTTCCAACCGGGATGTACTTTTAAGAGCTTTCTGCTTCCTGGTTAGTCTCTGAATTGCCCAACACCCTCCCCAAACAAGAGCAGCAGATTCTCCTGAGGGAAGAGCTTAGCTCCTTGCTCCGTAGGGCGTAGATAGCTGGGTTCACCATTGAGTTCACCAGGCAGAGGGTGATGCAAAAGGCAAAGGCTACCCTGGTAAACTTGTCCATGACTGAAAAGAGGCTGTAGGCCATGAGTAACAAGCCCGGTAACCAACATATCACCAGAACCATCAGGACAATCGATAGAGTCTTGGCCAGCTTGATGTCAAGTCTCCTCTTTGGGTTTTGTTGGAGTTCTTCCAGATGGTGCTTCTTCATGTTCTCGGTGTGTTGGTGAGCCTTCCAAAGGACGTGCATGTATGCGTAAATGATGGAAGCCAGGAGGACCATCACCAAGATAATCCAGCTTGAGAGGTAGCTGTTAGTCACAAACGGGAACAGCTGGGAGCAGGTAGACTGGAGAGTACAGCAGTTCCATCCCAGAAGAGGCAAGGAGGATAGGAAGAGGGCAGCCACCCACAGCACTAACAGAGCCACCACAGCTCTTCTTCTGGTGACCAACCGCTTGTAGTGGCTGGGTCGGAGGATACAGATGTACCTGTCAAATGCCATCAGGAACAGGCTGCCAAGGGAAGCTGTGAAGGAGGTGTTGACTCCAGTAAGCTTCAGCAAGTATATCTCCTTGGAAGCACTTTTCATGTTATAAACATGGAAGTTAAGGAAGCTGCTCACAAACGTCACGGTCGCCAGTGAGTCTGCCAAGGCCAAGCTGCTGAGAAGGATGTAAGAAGGTTTCTTCCGGAGCTTTGAGGAAGAAAAGATGAGGAACAGTACCAAGAAGTTCTCTACGATGCAGAGCCCACCCACGCTGAAACACAGAACAGCAATAAGGGGTTTTTGTGACTGGCTGAGGACCATGAAGCATTTCAGATATAGGAAGGTGGTGTTGCATTGAAGGTCAGTGAATATTTCGGTCCGCTTGCATTCTTCCATCCTGGGGAACTTGAGACTACGCAGGTATTTTTCAGAAAAAGTTTGTCTTCTTTGTGATGCAACTACAAGAGATGGCAACAAGGAAAAATACATGGATCATAGCAAAGGTAACCCTTTTTGCGCAGCCTTGATTTATCCCAACATTTAAAAAACTTGGCAATTTTAAGAGGTGTGGACTTCAACTCTCAGAATTCCCTAGCCAGCATGCAAATTGGGGAAATTGTATCTATATCAGTGATGGGTTTCAAAAATTGTTTGAACCTACTCTGTGACCAGATATGAAGATGCCGATGACACTTGTCAGAACCACCTTAAATTACCTTACACACAGCACTGGCATGCATAAGAATATGATGTAAACTTGTTTTTTAAAAGGCATCTTTGGTTTGTGTTAAAGCAACTTCAACACACGCAATGTTCTGATTGCACCACAAACGCAGTAGTCATCCTTACCTTTCAAAGAGGCACTGAGTTTTATAAATATGAGCATGATAGTGTAGAATAATCATATCCAAGGACCAGTGGTCAAAAATTTTTGAAACCTCTTCTGTAGGTGTGGCCTGCTTTCCGGGTCCACTGGTGGAACCTCTTCTAACCGGTTCGGTAGATTTGATGAACCGGTTCTGCCGAATAGGTGCGAACTGGTAGGAACCCACCTCTGATCTATATTTATTAGTTTGTCAAAAATGTACAAAATAGCAGGTATAAATATAAACATGGATAGAATAGAACGGAATGGAATGGAATGGAATAGAATAGAATAGAATTCTTTATTGGCCAAGTGTGATTGAACACACAAGGAATTTTTCTTTGGTGCAGATGCTCTATGAATATGCTCATATGAACTAAAGAAATGAATATAAATAGATGGGGAGAATAGGACAGGGACCTTAGGCATGCTTGTGCACTTATGCATGCCCCTGTTACAGACCTCTTAGGAATGGGGTGAGGTCCACACTAGACAGTTTAAGGTTGAAGCTGTGAGGGTTTGAAGATGTAACAATGGAGTCAGGTAGAGCATTCCAAGCGTTGACCCCTCTGTTGCTGAAGTCGTATTTTCTGCAATTGAGTTTGGAACGGTTTACCTTGAGTTTGTATCCATTGTTTGCCTGTGTATTATTGTGGTGGAAGCTGAAGTAGTCATTGACAGGTAGGATGTTGTAGCAGACAATTTTGTGTACTATGCTTACTTGCAGGCAAGTAAGAATTCTGGGAGTTGAAGCCCACAAAACTTAAAGTTGCTGGGTTTGATAAAACAATGATTATTCCATGCCCCACCTTATTTTATCTTATTGCCCCACAAACATGCTTTTATGGAGAAGTATTGATCTGGTTTCTGTTTCAGAAAGGGGATCGGATAATCTCTTGTTGGCAGATGAGTGATGATGCAAAGTGGGTTGAGATCCATGGATCACCAACCTTGTAAGTATTGGGAGGGGATTTTTTTAAATAAAGGTTTTGCTTTCATTTATAAGCTCTTTTCAACTGTTTTAATTGGCAACACCTTTAGAGGCTATTAAGGTCTCTGAATTGTATGCAAACTCAGAACAGGTTGCCAGTGATGTTTTTACAAAATGTGTGTGATGCTTTTTGGTTTCTTATTTTATTTTTGCAAAAAAATTTTTTTTTATATATAATAAATTATTTATTTATTTATTTATTTCCAAAACAAACATATATTGTAAAAAGTATATCAGCTGGTTACAAAAAGCTTTTGTGCATCTCTTCCACTGTCATCAAATATAATTCATATTAATTCAAATATCTTAACTCAAATATTTACTATGTTAACATCATCATACCTCCACTTTTATTTGACTACAGTTATTTAAACATCTTTCATCCTTAAATATACCAAGATTCAATCCATAACCACATGCTGGCATTTCATTTACTTATTTATAAAATTAAATAACATTAAATCCTTATATCCTGTTTCAGCTAAACATCCATAATATTTAATACCAAAATTTTCTAATCCTCCATATATATAATTTATTATCATTATCCTTTCTTTATTTAACTATATCCTATATCATAGCATTTTCCCCCATTAGTTAAAATTTAACTGTATATAGTTTTTTATGATACTTATTATTGTTATTAATAATCTTTATAGATAGTCCAATAATATTTCTAACCTTTCCTTCTCATATCCAATTACTTATCATAACAACTCAACATTGTATACATTACTATCATTATCATTTTTTATTTAACTATACCTATTACCAATGGATTTGACTAAGTTTAGCTAATTTTGAATTATAATTATACTTATAATTATGCAAAAATATTTTTAAAAGCTATACAAATTACATTCAAAATATGAAATAGGAAAACTACTAATAATAAAGAAATAGCCACCACCATTAGCAGCAATCTGGATTTAATCCAGTTGTTATTCAGCCTTTAAATTCTACATTTATATTTTTCTGGATATTGATTGATTTTATATTCTCCTATTACATTACTATATAAGGATGCTGATTTTATAAAATATGATTGCTGGTTTTTAAAAATACAAAACAATACATTTTAACAAATCACAAAATATTTGCTTAAAGATTAAATTTACTTTTTAGAAGAAGAGAAAAACACAGAACATGAGAATTCCACCCTTCTTTTATCCCATCCTGTATTTTAAAGAGCTATCCTGTCTATTCAGAATTACTCCCGTAATTACTCCCAGGTAATTCTCCAAAGAGACATTCTGATCAATGTAGAAACATTTTTAATATGGAAAAGATGTTATTTGATTTTAATTCCTCCTTAGATCAATATATCTCTTCAAACTTTTTCCTCATTTAAATCCAGCAACTGAAATTTCTGAAATCTATACGTATACATATACATACATACATACATACATACATACATACATACATACATATATATACACACATACATATACATACATACATACATACATACATACATACAAATATATGTGTGTATGTATGTTCCAGCATAATTCTGGAACCCCTCGAGCAGTTTCAACCAAACTTGCTACACAGATGACTTACTCTCTGGAAAAAACAATGCTGTGGGGATAAGATACCCCCAACATCCCTCGGAATGTGTGTTCTGTTAAAATACAGCCTGTTGTGCCGTAAAATGACTTCTACTGTACAGTGCAGTGGAGTTGCCCTGGTAACGACTTTATAGTATTCCACAAGGGGGTTCTGTCTGATAAGGGGGAAAATCCAACATTAGAAATTACGTTTGGTCCAGACATTTCCCCCCCTAATAAATAAATACCCGGGCAACGCCAGGTTATCAACTAGTTCTCATTAAATCATGGCCATCATCAGTTTCTTTTTAGTTTAAATTTTTAAATTTTTTGTTTGCTGCCCAGTTTCTTGGGTAGATGGGCATTTGTATAGATTTCTTATTTTCGTCTCATTTTATTTTCATCCTGCCTTTTATGTTTTGCTAATTCAAAGTAGCATATATACTTAATGTTCCCACTGTTTTGCCCCCAACAATTACCCTGTTAGGTAGGCTAGACTGATTGAAAGGGAAATTCATTCTGCCAGCTTTCATGCCTAAGAGAGGACCAGAAGTCAAAGTTTCCTAGTCCTGGAGACAGCCACCACATCAAATTGGCACTTGGTGTGTGTATATGTATTGATTGATGGATGGATGTTCTGTGCCACAAATAGGGAACCTGTGGCTTCCCACCCCATTTCTACACTTCCCAAAGTCACCCATAAAATCAAGCACTGTCAACATAGGTTTTGGACATTTTTTCAAGGTTGACCATAGGGAAAATTCTCAACAAATTTTCTGACTACAGAGGAAGTCAGTACTTTTTAACTTCCTGTTTTCCCCAGCATAAACTCTAACCAGAACATCCTTTTAAAGTCTCCTTTGAGGGTATTTATTAAAGAATTTAACTAAGCTAAAATAATTGGAAGATTTATTTCAACTCTTGCTTTGAACTGTATACAATTCTCCTTTTATACTTGCCTTTTCACTTAGCTGCCTGTATCCTTAAAAAAAAAAAAAGATGCCCAATATTTTTTCTCTAGGCCTGGTGAAAAACAGGTCCTAATATCAAATGCATGGAATATTGGTTTGTATTTTAGATTTACTTGTTCATTGGCAACCCTTGACTTCCCAAGCTGAGATACTACGTCCCTCTCCCAAAAATTCAAATTCAGAAAAAGCAGAGCTACTATTTCCAGATGCTGATTAGTAAACAAATAATAGGCAAACCATCTACTTTTTTTCCACATGGATATATTGGATTAAAACCCTCATACGTTTGCCCTGGAAATGCCCCTACTCCTAATTATACAAGTTGGAGCCTCAGACAAATAACAAGAGATTACTCTCCCTCTTAAAGGTTTTTCCCAAATTGTTCTAGTCAGCCACAAAGAATACCACCAGCAAAAAACCTGCATCAATGCACCTCATTCCATCTATTTAATATCTGATGGATTATTTTGCTTAGGGAAGAGCCAAAGTGTGTGTGTGTATGTGTGTATATATATATGTCTATCGGCTACTGTGGAAACGAACAGCTCCAGTCCAGACCCAATTCTCCATGCACAGCAAAATTACAACCATGTTCTGCTATTATTTCTTTTTCCAAGGATTTATTTGATTTACATTCTGTCTTTCCCTTCAGAGAGGCACTCAATCTGGCAAACCTTTTATAAATATAAAACAGTATCAGCCAAAGAAAACAGGCATTCAGATCAACCTGTCCTTAAACCCTCTAACAATGAAATGTCGAAGGAGAAGCTTCTTCACACATTTTCTATATGCTGAAGGGGTAAACGCTAGAGGATCTCCCAAAGGAAGACATTCATTATGACATTCTAACATTGCCCACTTTCCTACAAAGAGAAGAATGATGGGGCAGTGAAGATAGCAGAAAGTAGTGAGTATCAGTACCAGCAAGAAAAGGAGTAATCTTCATTCCAAGGGAAAAAAGAATAAGTCAACATTGCCTTGGTATCTTCAATGGCTAAGACGCTGAGTTTGTCAATCGAATCCCTAGTGCTGTGTTACGGAGTGAGCTCCCATTACTTGTCCCAGCTTCTGCCAACCTAGCAGTTCGAAAGCATGTAAAAATGCAAGTACAAAAATAAGGACCACCTTGGTGGAAAGGTAACAGTGCTCCGTGCACCTTCGGCGTTTAGTCATGCCACATGACAATGGAGACGTCTTCAGACAGTGCTGGCTCTTCGGCTCTGAAACGGAGATAAGCAGTGCCCCCTAGAGTCGGGAACGACTAGCACATATGTGCAAGGGGAACCTTTACCTTTATTCTCATATTTAGAAGGAGTCAGCAGAATCCTAGTGTGTAGCCTTGACCAAGCGTTTTAAGGTTTGAGTTTGCATGTTTCTTGTACCTCAATCTGTTTTTTTTAATCATCTCAGAATGCATTATTTAGAATGTTCTGGTTGAATATTAGGATATTTCTAACAACAAGAACCATTCAACAGTGGAATTCAGGAGTTTGAATTCAGTAGCTCCTTCACTCTAGGATATTATGCATTAGATACAAAATAAAGATAGGATAACAAAAGGAGTGCATTCAGTTGAGCCTCAAGTAAGGCCCTTGGAACAGAGCCCCAAAATCCAAGATTTCTAAGGAGTAGTTGCTGGAACAATGTCTTTCCTACTGTTTTCTGACCATGTCCTAATTATCATATTACATGCTTCTTTGCTGGACTGGAGAACTTTAGTTCAACCATATTTCTTGGTATATAAATAGAAATAATCTTATGGTGGCATCTTCTTCCTGACTTACTCCAGTTTGCAGTTAATAGAATAAAATAGTTGAAAGGACCTGGGAGGTCTTCTACTCCAACGCCCTGCTCAGGCAGGTGACCCTAAACAAATTTTGACAAATGGTTGTCCAGTCCTTTTTTAAAAGTCTCCAATATTGAAGCCCACACAACTTCTGAAGGCAAGTTATTCCACTGGTTGATTGTTCTTGCTGTCAAGAAGTTTCTCCCTAATTCTAGGTTGCTTCTCTCTTTGTTTAATTTCTATCCATTGCTTTTTGTCTGGTACTTTGGAAAATAGGTTGACTGTCTCTTCTTTATAGGAGCCCCTCAAATATTGGAAGACTGCTGTCATGTCACTCCTTATTTTCACTAGACTAGACAAAACTCATTCCTGAAAACGTTGTTCATATCTTTTAGCCTTCAGACCTCCATTTCTCTTCGTTTCTCTTTTCTGCCCTCTTTTCAGAGTTTCAACTTATTTTTTTATAATATGGTGACCAAAACTGGATGCAATAGTCCACGTATGGTCTTACCAAGGCATTACAAAGTAGTAGCACTTCTCGTGGTACATAACTTCTCTTGATATTACCGCTTTAGACAATTAGTTTAATCTCAGGATACTAGACAACTAGTTTAGTTCCCACTCAGACAATCTTACCTTCTTTTTGGATGCTTTTGGAGAGACATCTGTGTCATCTTAGCCCATACCTTAGCAACAGGTTCAAAACAGGCCAGTGATTTGCCAAGATCCCTGAAATTAGGCAGAGAGTTGCATTTCTTCTACTAGGAACAGCAAATTACTTGTGTAGAAAAGCCAAGTTAACTAAAAATGTTTTGAAAGCCGTTGCAATGCAGAATATTGCAGCTTCCTATATATGCCGGCAGTTGCTACATACAGTCATTATGTGTGGATGTCATGTTTTTTTATCTGCGTTCTCATTTTTTCAATGTAGGATCCAGAACACTTTTTCCTCCTTATCTTTAACTCTAGAAGACCAATCCAGGATTGGATGTTTCTAAGTGTAAAAAAAAAAATGCTTAGGACCTACCTGTGCAAGTTTCAGATGTTTGGGGAGGGGCTGGGTTGTTTGAGGGGTTTCTGCAGGATCTTCACCTGTGCTGAGAGAGTGGTGGGAAAGCTTTCTTAAAGTGGTTTGTCCAGCCAGCTGGAGAGCTATGAGGTAGCGGAAAGAATTACCGGTAGTATTTGTAGAACTAAAACCACAAAGTAAGTGTGCACTGGAAGAAGTAAAGCAGAGAAGCAAAAGAAGAGTCGTTATGAGCGGGACGGCAAAAAGATGGAGTGATAGGTCAAAGCGAGAGGTATCTCCAGTGTGATTGTCACTGGACGTTTCCAAGGATAGGATCTGGTGGTGTGATTGGGTTGCACACCCTCCAGGGCTAGGCAATCTTTGTGGCAGGCGGTAGCATCCACAAGAAAGCAAGCAGAAGGAAGTGACTGGAGAGATAATAGAATGTTCTGAGTCAAGGCTGCTCAACAAAGGCAGCTGGAGATATTGTTTTAACATCTGGAAAATGGATTGTTGGTGTGAGGACTAAAATGGGCCAGGTTGGAAGCAAAGGCTTAGTGTTATTGTTACCACAACAACAAACATATGCAAATTCCTTCTCCAGGTTAAAAACAAGTGGATCTTAGTATGCTATAATTCTGCCTGGACGAGAGCAGGAATTTTGAAGCTTCGGTCAGCTATGCATATACAGTAGTGGTCAAAATTGTGGAAACCTTTTGGGAAAAATATATAGTATTTTTGAGGTTGGTGGCGCAGTGGTTAAATGCAGCACTGCAGGCTGACTGCTAGATCAGCAGTTCAGCGGTTCAAATCTCACCGGCTCAGGGTTGACTCAGCCTTCCATCCTTCCGAGGTGGGTAAAATGAGGACCCGGATTGTTGTTGGGGGCAATATGCTGACTCTGTAAACCGCTTAGAGAGGCCTGAAAGGCCTATGAAGCGGTATATAAGTCTACTGTTATTGCTATTGCTATTGCTATTGCTATTGCTATTGGATGGCTAATAACACCACTTTTTGTGGGGAGTAGTACCATAACATTATATATCAATGGAAAGATAATTTAATCAAGAATGCAATGCAATAATTTTTATGAAGGATTTGCTATTGGAATAATAGTTATAAAGAAGAAAAATGAAACACGTGGAACAAATGAGATATACAAAAATTATCACCGTAGAAAAAACAAGGCATACCCATATTATCACCATGTCAGTTAATACTTAGGTGGGTAACCTTTCACATGAATTAAGGCCTTACAGCTGTTATAATGTGAAACCAAGATTGAATGATTGCTTCAATTAACTGGGTTTTATCGCTGGCTATATTTGGCTATAACTTTTCATAGACCACATATCATTCAACAAACGTAGTTGCATTACATTCTTGATTAAATTATCTTTCCATTGATATATAATATTATGGTACTACTCCCCCCTCCAAAAAAAGTGGTGTTATTAGCCATCAAACCTCAAAAATACACTTTTCCTAAAAGGTTTCTACGTTTGGCCACTACTGTATATTGCTTTAATGTTGATAGTAGCTGGTTCTCCTCCTACAATATCTAATCAGGAGTGTCCTTGAAAACTCTGGTTTTGAACCACCAAGATCAGGTATCAACTGGATGAAATTTGTGAGATGGAATTTTTTTTAGGCTTGTGCAACATTCAGAGACTTAAGGTTTACAACATACTTGCATAAATTTGTTGGTTCCTTATTTGCCTCTTCTAGCAGTAAGAAAAAAGCGTCTTCTGCGGTTGGGTGTCATTTTTAAAATTTCTGGACATTTCCCCTTGCGAATTGTGAATGTTGTTCACAGTCACCCATGGCTTAGTCATCTCCTGTTTGGATGATGCCAATGTGCTCTAGGTGGGGCTGCCCTTGAAGACCATTCAAAAGCTACAACTGGCTGAGAAGGCAGCCACATGCACAATTTTGGATGCAATTCAGCCGAGTAACACCAGAACTGCTCTGGTTTTCAGTAGTTTTCTGGGTGCAAGTCAGAGGTGGTATTCAGCCAGTTTCTGGAGAACTGGTAGCGGACATTTTGAGTAGTTCGGAGAACCGGGAAATATCACCTCTGGCTGGCCCTGTCCCCACCTATTCGCTGCCTCCCGAGTCCCAGCTGATTGGCTGGGTCTTCTATTGTCCTGTACAGAAGAATGGAGCTGGAAAGCAGGTTAGTGGGGTGGGGATAGAATGGGGATTTTACAGTATTCTTCTCCTGCCATGCCCACCAAGCCACACCATGCCCACAGAACAGGTAGTAAAGAATTTTTGAATCCCAACACTAGTGCAAGTCAGGGGGCTGGTTGCCACCTTGAAAGCCCTGCCGGGCACAAAGCCAGGCTATCTGCAGGACTGCCTCTCCCCGAGTCTCTCTGCCTGTCCTAGGTAAGATAGGGTGGATGTGCTCCAGGTCTCCTCCCTTAAATGTTGCCATCTGTTGGGACCTTGGAGGCTTCTGCCTTCTTTATGGTCCCCCTCAGTCCTTTGGAAAAGCCTCCCACTAAAGATAGAGGGACTCTTGTATCTTTTTAGCCTTCTGGTGGGCTGTAAAGGCCTTGCTCTTCCCCCAAGCATTAAGCTAGGATGGGGGTCGAGGTGCAAGGATGCTTAGTCTGGTGCCTGAGAGGACAGGTACCTTTATATTTTAAACTATGCTTTATGGCTTGTCATCCATCTAGAGCAGTATTGGCGAACCTTTTGGGCACCGAGTGCTGAAATGGGAGCATGCGTGTGTGCCAGAAAACAGAAAAGCAGTTGCCTAGTGCGCATGCACACACTGGGAAGATGATCTTCCAGTTTCTGGCATGCACATGTGCACTGGCCACCTGGTCTTCTAGGTTCTGGCATGTGCATACACACCGGCCACCTGGTTTTCCGGTTTATGGCATACATGCATATGCGAAGACCAGCTGGCCAGTGTCCATGCGCATGCCAGAAACCAGAAGAGCAGTCGCCCGGTGCGCATGCACATGCTGGGAAGATGATCTTCCAGTTTCTGGTGTCCACATGCACGTTGGCTACCTCATCTTCCAGTTTCTGGCACTCCCACGTGCGTGGAAACCAGCTGGCTGGCACGCCACAACCCAGAAGAGCAATGGGCGACGGCTTGCGTGCCCAGAGAGATGGCTTTGTGTGCCACTTCAGGCATATATGCCATAGGTTCGCCATCACGGACCTAGACCCTTTGTTAGATATAGGTGGCTTTGTAAGCTCTGTAAATAAATAAACAAGAAGAAAGTCTCTATGTGAACTAAGGATAGATATTTCATCAGTTTCTAAGTAGTACTGCTACTTTGAAACTTGTGATCAGCTCTGCATACCAAAGCAGCCAAGGACAAGAAAAGAAGTAATGGATGGAGACTTAACAAGGAGAGAAGCAACCTAGAACTAAGGAGAAATTTCCTGACGGTGAGAACAATTAATCAGTGGAATGGCTTGCCTTCAGAAGTTGTAGGTGCTCCATCACTAGAGCTTTCAAGAAGAGTTTGGGCTGGCATTTGCCCTGAATGGTATAGGATAGGGTCTCCTGCTTAAGTAAGGGGTTGGACTAGAAGACCTCAAAGGTCCCTTCCAACTCAGTTACTGGGTTATTATCAATTTTCCCATAAATAGCAACTCTTGACTCACTTCATTTCTTGACCTCCAAGTTTCAACTCACTAGTAGTCTTTAAAGGGAAAGGTGCCATAATGGCTACACATACCCAATCATGCAGATTCTACTTTATACACAGCCATGATAAATTTAGCTGTTTTTGCCTATTTAGTGTTCCTTACAACTTGGCTAATAGTCACAGCTATCCGCACTGATCCTCAAAAAGAGCAGAGATGAAATTGGCATGAATCCAGTTTCAACAGACTACAGAAGGAAGCAGCAAGCTCAGGAAAAAGTTGAAATTCCTTTTGCAAACCATTGCCTGCAAAACGATTCTACTTAATTTGCTTTTGCATAGATTGGTATCATTTTAAAAAGCATTTACTATACCCTTAGCCCCATTTATCCTTGGGGCTTCTAGCTTTGGATAAGACCCGTCCTTGTCTAGTTTTAGCCAAAGCATTTCTGACTTCAATAATTGCTTCAATTTCATCTTAGTCTGTCATGAAATAAAACCTCTATTAATTCTAATTACTTCTCTGTGAAGTCTTTTATCTTGCCTTTCCATTCAGGACTCCAAAGTGGCATATGTAATGCTCCCCCATTCCTTTTTCCTTCCTAAATTCACCCAATGACAGAAAGGAACTGGCCAGCCGAAATTTTTCCAACCTCTGAATTTTGTAATTTAGCTTGTCCTTAAATAACAACCCTAGAGAAATGTTTGAAAACCTCTGAAATGGTTGGGATAGGTCAGAGAAAATAGCACCTGAACTGGGGTTTCTCAATGGTGGCAACAATTTTTTCTATAGCAAACAATGATATAGGTTTTTTTTTATTGTAGAGAAGATGTCTTTCTTCACTAGTTCCTTGTGTGTTTGGAAACACAAATTGTGACTGGACACACAAATTCCTTGTGTATCCACTCATACCTGGCCAATAAAGAATTCTGTTTCTATTCCTATTCCTATCCCTATTCCTTTCCCTTCTGTTCTATTCTCTTCTAGTTTTGGGAATAACTGGAGCAAAGTAAAACATGTCAGTTTGTAGCATTTTGTAACAAACCTAGTTGCTGGGTGCTATAGGATATAAAGAGTAGGATGTGGTGGCTCAGTGGCTAAGATGCTGAGCTTGTCGATCAGAAAGGTTGGCAATTCGGCAGTTCGAATCCCTAGTGCTGCGTAACGGAGTGAGCTCCCGTTACTTGTCCCAGCTTCTGCCAATCTAGCAGTTCGAAAGCATGTAAAAAATGTCAGTATAAAAATAGGAACCACCTTTGGTGGGAAGGTAACAGTGTTCCGTGTACCTTCAGCGTTTAGTCATGCCAGCCACATGACCACGGAGACGTCTTCGGACAGCGCTGACTCTTCAGCTTTGAATCGGAGATGTCCCCTAGAGTCGGGAACGGGCAGCATACAGTTTGAGGGGAACCTTTACCTTTACAGGGTATAAAAGAACCAGATACACTGAGCCAATCTTCTGGCAATGTATTTATTCAGTGCACAATAGGAACTACAAGTACTTCAGGCAAAGCATAACCTGTTAAGGAGGGTCAACTATTTATTGCAGAAATAAATACTGCATGTATTATATGTATGTGACTAGTCAGAAAGCAACAAATCAAATAATAAAAGACATTTATGTGCAGTAAAGGTTTTGTTTCTTTCTTTCTTAATACTTGCAATTTGATCAAGGTCTTTAGAATACAGCCCTGTTGTTTCATTGCTTTTGCCTTTTGCACATTCCAGAAAATGACTTTGATGAAATGGTAAGGATCAAACCATGGCTTGTTTAAATACGGTCACTGAATAAGCCACCTTTGGCAGAACCCACATCCGCTATGTAGAATTTTAGGGTTTCCTAAACTTCAAAAGGAGGTAGGGATGCCATAGGGATGCCATGCTAAAACACCAATATCGCCTCTTATTAAAATGCTAATTTTATTATTTATTTATTTATTTATTTATTTATTTATTTATTTATTTATTTATTTATTTATTTCCTTTATTAAAATAAGGAAGCCTAAAATGTAGTTCAGCCAAAGGTGGTTTATTCAACACGCCACATTTAAACAAACCATGGTTTGATCCTTATCATTCCATCATCATAGCTTGTTCTAATACTATATCACCTGCCCCCTCCAGCAGGGCCCTTTCCCTCACAGGCTCCTCCTTGAGAAGTTGAAACAACAACAATGGCTCCTCCTCCTTCCTCCCCTGATTTTCCTTTCCTGGTTTTGACCCGCCTTCCTTTCCGCCCCTAGCAACAGGCGGACCCGGTTTCTATTGGCTGCCCATTGGTGGGCCCCGCCCTTTCATTGGTTACCCTGGCCAAGAAGGCGGGGCGGTATTGTACGTGTTGCCCCCCCTCCCTCCTCCTTTTTTCTCTTCGGCCTCAAAGTCGGGAAATTGTCGGCCATTTTGTGCGAGAGTTTTTGAGGGTTGTGGAAATCGAGCGCAGCCGGAGGAGCGGAGCGGATTCGGCTGCAGCGGAAGGTGAGGTTGAGCGAGGGCCGGAGCTACAGTCCTAAGTAGCGCGGAAGAGGGACGGGAGAAGGGGCAGGGAGGGAGAAGACCAGCCAGGTTGTGTGTGTGTGGGAAGGGGTGTGCCGCCATGTTGTGGTGCCCCATTGAAAAGCCCAAGATGGGTGCCTCCCCCCCCCTCCAGTGTTTCAATGGGGGGAAGAAAAGTGCTCCCCACTGACGGGGTATTCTGTGGGGGGGAGGGAGGAGGAAGGGCTAAGGCTCCATTTCCCCAACTTGGCGCCCTTCAGAAGTTTCGATCCTGCTAGTATAAACCTCACGGCCTTTCTTTGTAGGGAGGTGTGGGGGAGAGGCAAGATTGTGCCCAGTTGGGCACCGAACTTTGCGATGACTTGGCTGAATAGTTCATTTGGAGTGTGAGTGTGGGGTGGGTAAGCCTTCCAGGGCAGCCTTTAAAAAAAAACACAAAACTCTGAAAATACTTGTGTGATTTGTGGGCGCTTTTTGCTTACTTATCCGTCTCTTTCCAGCGAAGACTTTTCTGTGATTGCAACAGCCCCTCTCCCCTTAGTTTAATAGACGCCCCTTCCCCGTTTGGGAATTTAAAATCCCATCTCTCTCTTTAAAAAAAATAGTTTTTAATTAAACCCATTTCGACTTTAACATCACATTTCCACTTTTAACAGCGTTCCAGTATCGATATAACTTCCTATTTACATCATGGCTATTTCAGTTTGCTTTCTTTCCAATTATATACATCGCTATTTTATGTATTGTATAATTATGCATAAATATATACAATATCGTTCCTTTTTAATATTCCTCCCAAGTAAACTTTATGTAGGTTCATTACCTCTATTTTCTAGCTAATTATACTATACTTCCAAATCGTGTAATAAGTCTTGTTTCTTCTTTTTTTTTGTAATGCCAACGTTAACCTGTCCATCTCTTGAATAGCTGGGCAAGTTGCTTATTTGGGGAGTGAAAGGAGGTGAAATTTCACTTTTGGGAGGGACTGTGGGGTAAAGGCTTTGTTTGGTTTCCTTCTCTGGAGGATGTGGTTTCAGAAATCCCCCCCCCCCAGTTGTGCTTTGGAAATCCCCTGTGTGGGTTGTGTTGTGTGGACGTGTCAGGATGAGAAATGGAATCCGAAGAAAGGAATCCTGATGGCAAACTCCTTGTTGGGAATGTTTCTTTTTTACTAGTTGGGATAGACACAGGGCTCTCCAACCTTGACAACTTTAAGCCTGACGGACTTTAACTCCCAGAATTCCCCAGCCAGCTTCCTTGTTGGGAATGAATGGTTTTTTTACTAATTGAGATAGAACAGGGGTCTCCAACCTTGGCAACTTTAAGACTGGAGGACGTCAACTCCCAGAATTCCCCAGCCAGCAAAGCTGGGGAATTCTGGGAGTTGAAGTCCACTAGGCTTAAAGTTGCCAAGGTTGGAGACCCCGGGGATAGAGCGTTATTAATGGGGCAAAGCTGGCGGGTCTGATGAAACGGGTGTGCAATATTTACATGGGATTGTTTGCAGTGCAGATCAATTCAAGGGGGTAGGTTTCTGTGCATGAGGATCTGTCTTACAATGGTTTCGTTCTTGGCTGCTGAGAAGACTTTTTTTTTTAGTATGGTGAGTAATAATTAACAAGTATAAATTGCCCTCTTCCAGCCTATACCCTCCAGAAGTCTTGCAGAACAATAGACTTCATTTTGGCTAGTATGGCTAATGGCAGTTGTGGACTATCAGGGCACTTGTCTGAAGAAGGCAGGAATGGCCTTACGCTTTAAATACCTTAAATTCTTCCTAAGAACTTAACTTTGTTGTAAGGGTGTCATTCAAGAATGTTTTATGAAGTTTTTTTTTGTTAGCTGTCGTCCTCGCAGAGGAATTAATTTTAAGATTGGCTCCTCTTGATGTAGCTGTGCCAAAATGCTTCTGGTTTGCAGTAGGCAAAACTTGCCATTCAGATAGAAACTTGTATAGGCAATGGAACACTCCATGGTTGTGGAAAGATTGCTCTCTGGTTGTTTTAATGGAGATGAATCGGCTAACAGAGCAGAAACAATGCACTGGGCTTTGCTGGTTCCATTCCTCCTTCCACCGTTGCTGCTGCTGGAAGACTGCAATTCTTTGGCTTAGTAGTGGTAAGAATTCAAGATGAATGCAGTTAAGTTTGTTTAAATTTGAAATCTTTTCTGAAGATAAGATCTGTGCAACAGTGGAAAAGCTTACTCATGGAGGTTATGAGTTCTCCCATCTTTTAAAGTTTTAAGAGGCTGGACAGTCACCTCTCATAGGTTTAATTGATTGCTTATATATTGTAAAGGGTTGGATTAGATTAGTGGTCACCAACTGGTGGTCCGTGGAGGAGAAAATTTTGGTGGTCTGCAGAAAAATTATTTGCATTTTTTATATTGCACTAAAATACTTACCTTTTTAAAAAATCATATTAGTGGTCTGCAGGATTTAAAATTATGAATTTAGTGGTCCCTGAGGTCCGAAAGGCTTCTGACCCCTGGATTAGATAGTTTTTGTGGTCTTTTCTGCCATAGTTCTGATTTTGGGAATAGGATATTCCTTGCGTTAGACGGGTAAGGCAACACTGTAGAAATATCAGATCAGGGTTCTGGAGTCTCCAACTGGATCCCTCAAAAGTGGGTTTGGGAGCCAAACTTTTCCAGAGTGATTCCATATCTGATTCTAAATGGAATTGCATTCCTTTGTTTGAGAGATGGTTCATGCTCCTTGCTTGAGCAACAAGTGGCAGCTCTGCAAGGACGTTTTGTGAAAAATACATCTTATAGACTAGGTGTGGCCACTCCTGGATCAGGAAACTCTGCTTACAGACTTTCAGACCTCAGTCACCTCCCACTTGTATTATTATAATGTAGTCTGCACAGTCCTGCCCTTGGAAAGCACCTGCCCATACTCCAACCTAGGTAGTGATGAGTAATATCTCAAATATTCTTGGGTGAGTTCATTGTATCAGGAGCGGCACTGATTGCTGATTGGCTTTTGGCTATATTTCATGATGCTAGTTATCACCACCTGGACTACCTTCTGCCAGTCATTTCCCTATCTGATCAGGTTGAATGGACTAAACTTTCTTCAGGCTCCATCTCAGACAAAGCATTGGCATTTTCGATCACTGCTCCTATACTTTGGAATTCTGCTCCTTCTTTCTGGGTTTTAAAAGGTGGTTACAACTGGTTATTGTTCCATCAATTATATGCTGTTATTGATGATGTGAATTTGATGGGCATGTTTTGGATATTTTGTCCATTCAATACTGTATGTATTTGTAGGTTTAATTTCAATATTGTATATATTTGTATGCTTATTATTTTGAGGGATTTCCCCCCTTGATTTGGTCATCTTTCCATTTGCTGTTCAAAGCACACCTTGAAATAAAACTAAAACATAATATTTGATACAGGTAATAATGGTGAATTTTCTATTTGACGTATGCTATTCAATTTCTAGATACACATTAAGCTTATGAAGCCTTGTTTGTTATGGTACTCTTCATTTACAAACATTCTGGGTGCCATTTCCCCCAGACTTAAAATGTTGTATTTATAAATTTTCATATAAATTTATTTTATTTTAGTGATTTATAAATTTAATAATCTGCACCAATTTAATCTATAAAATAAACCAATTTTATTTAAAAATAGGGAATGGTACAGTATTATAACATTATATAGATTTTTGTATTTAGATAGTGGTTATATTTTGCCTCTGCCACATTGTTTATAAAGCACTTTTGTAAAAGTATAGCTCTGTAAACAAGTAAAATAAAAGTAACATTTAAAAAATAAAGCACCATTTGGGATTGGGAACTTTTTTTGATTTTCTACTTTAAATTTCATTTTAGAACTGGGACTTCTACCCTTGAAGCCCACGTGCCGAGAATCTGATGTTGGGCTTGGCTTCGTGGCTGAAAACGGCAAACCAGCCCATGAGAACTACCATTCCTAGCCAAAAGAGATCCAATAAAAGTCAGCATCTTTTCTTTCAAGTCTGGCAGCAAGAAAGAGGACAGGAGGTGGACATTGTGGAATCTGAAAACAGATCTGAAAGGTAAATGGGAACCACATAAATTGTGTCTCTGTGAAAGACAGATTCCTTTTTATACTGTTGTTTCCCTATGGAACACTCATCCCCTTTCAAGTTTGGCAGGCCTCTACTTTTGTAACCGTTTGAAAAGCATTTGCTTTCCCCTAAGAGCTGAGATAGGATGAGGTGGATAAGAGGATTTATTGCGTATGTTGGAAACTTAACTTTGGTGCCAGGTTTTTAATGTCTATGGTTTTAATAGATATATGTATTCTGCCCTGAGTTTGTTGAGCTACCCAGAGTTGAATAGATATGTAAATGTTTTAAATAAATAAACTGGTCCAAAAGTTATGGTTTATTTTGTACTTTAAATTCAATAAGTAGTTAAATACTAACATATTTGTCTTTTATCAGCCTATTAAAATATCTGATGGGCTGTTTCTTTTGGTTTTATTCTGCATGGAAAATTGCCATGCAGTATAAATTTGAGGAGACTGAGTTCTAGTCCCATGTTAGGCACAAAAGCCAGCCAGGTGACCTAACATATTTAAAATGGCTGGTTTATTATACAGTGAAGGTGCACCTTTACTGAAATGGGAAGAGGTTGGTAGTGTTAAAAAAAATCAAACCTGATGGAATGTTGTTTCAGAAAATCTCTCTTAAATGGCTTATTGTGCTATGTTTTGTAATCTGTTATGCTTTATTTAATAAACCATGGTTAGGAAAAAAAATCATAATTTACTGTGGTATATGAAACAAGCCAGTGTACTATGGAATTCAATTTCTTAGCAATCCTAAAACTCCAGAGGTATTTGTGTTGAATAAATTGTGCTATTATCCAAAATATTGTTGAAACCATTTCTAAGCAAATTTTTGCTTCTAGTTAGATTAATATGGTAGCTCAAAACCCAGCCTACATGCCAAATTTTGGAACCAGGATAATTTGAAAATAAAGCCATTTGATTCTTGCCTTTGCAATCTGAATATACTCTGGCATTGCTATTGAAGGTTTTTTTTTTAAAACAAAGGAATATTATGGTTACATCACATGCCATATTTTCTTAGGTTTTCCCTGACATGTTTTGTCTTTTCTTGACTCTTCCCAATCCCTGGATAGGTGACATTTAACTTGAAGATGGGAGGTGGAGAAAGATTCAGTGTTCCATCTGTCCAGTCCAGAAATGCTACCAAGAGCCATCAACAACTGAATAATAGAAAAAAGAGTAAAGATCAGAATTCCCATATGAAGAAAATTCACAAGAAAGAGAGAGGACATGGCTGCAACCCATCATCTGTAGCATGGCAGGCCATGCACAATGAAGGAAAAACCACAGTGCATTTCCAAACCAACCAGACTTGGAATCCAGCTTTATCCCACTCACTTTTCATGCCTCAAACCAACCAAAACTATGCTGGAGCAAAATTCAGTGAGCCACCATCCCCAAGTGTTCTTCCTAAACCACCAAGCCACTGGGTAACTGTTTCATTTAACCCTGCTGATAAAGAAATCATGACTTTTCAACTTAAGACCTTACTGAAAGTACAGGCTTAAGTTCCATAGAAAATGACACTTCATAGTTTCAATTTTCAGTATGAATCCATTTTGGAGTCCAGAATTCAAACAAAAGCACAACATGCAGAACTAAGTCACCATGTTGGAAAGTAGTTGAATTGCGTAGGATGGTGAAAGGTCACTCCTTGGAATTATTCTTAATTAAATAGTTCACATTTGGGTGTTACTTGTGCACTGTTTCCATTTGTATGTGCTGCAGATGCATTGATAGCCTAGACCAAATCTCAGTCATTGTTCTCTATACAAATTGTATTGATGTTAAGTTTTCTTTCTCAGAAAAGTACTTGACAGTATGTCTTTTGGGATGCAGTAATATAAGCCAAACAAATTTCTAATCACAATGGCAATGTAATTGCAAAATATGATTATCCCCTATACTGTGAAATTCTGTAAGTATTCAAAATCAGATGTTTTTGAACTCTTACCCAAAATTGTTGTAAAAAGCAATTTAATTTCTTCAGATAACTCATTTTTCTATCATTGTACTGATAGATTGGGCAAGCAAATATCCATTCAAAGGCTTGGGACTTGAAATCCAAAATTTGGATTTAAAATGCCAATCTACATAAAACCTTGTTTAATTGCATGCCAATTATTTTAATTATTAATCTATAATTCTTATACAACCCTTACAATGCATTGAAAATTGATACCCCAAAATGTGCCAACTGGAATGTTTGTAATGACTGGTACTGCCAAAAGCTTCTAGTATCTTTTTTTCATCAGTGAATTTCACTAATGTTTTTGATATTCATTCTGTATGTTTTGCATCATTTCCCGAAACTGAATTGCTAAGGCCAGTGTATAATTATGTGAATTGTTTAAGGAATTTGACAATTGTAAAAACATCTTTTATGGAGGGAAGGAAGAGCCATGTACATAAATGTAAAACTTGTAGCATATGTAAATTTATTGTGGGCTTTCCTGCCAAAAAAGAACTATTTTAGTACAAAACTGCTGAATGTAAACAAGTCCATGTTAAATACATGGCATGATTTTTATAAAAAAAATGCTTAAAAAAACTCTTTAAAAGCACATATCTATGCCATTGCACTTGAGTATCAGTGAAAGAATGTGCTCAGCCTGCGTCTGCTTAGATAAGAATTTGGATTTAACTTGGTAGAAAGTACCATTTTTAAAGTTAAAAATGTCTTTTTGAAGTTATGGGCGCAGTTTAATTTCTGTTTAATGCAGAGAAAAAAAACCTTGATAAGTCAGTAAATGTTTATGCACACTTAGATTTCAGTCCTAATATACTTTGTTGAAAACGGCTTCATCCAAGTGTGTTTGGGACTGGGCTGTAAGGTTGCATTTCAGTGAAACCTCAATTCCTGCATATTAGAACTGTTGCATACAGTTGTAATGTACCCTCTGATGGTTGCTTTCATTTTGGATGTATAAAGTACTTTTAGCAGAGAAACAAAGTATTAGAAATTCCAGTGTCCAAAATGCCAAAACCCCATCTTGTATTTGTCAAGACATATAATAAAGTGTTTTTATAAATGTTTATTTTACTATGTATTATATTGTACCACTTTTCTTAGTTGTTTTATATGCTGTCATTTGTTTAAAAGTATTTCATTATATACCATTACAATTATTATTTTTTGACTTGTGTCTGAACTCTTCTTAGAAGCAGCTTTAGAATTTGGTAGAATTTCAGATGTGTTAGGCACTATGTATCTTGGTGAAAATAGATGATATAAATAGATTATGTAAACTAAAACATTATACATAACAAAATGTGTAATGTTGCTAAATTTCCAACAATGGTAATGAAACATTTAGTTGCCATGATGTTTTTAAAAAAATTGTGAGGGATATTTGCCTGTATATTGTTGCACATTTTAGCTTAGCTACATATATATTCAAAATGTATAGCAACCATCAGAAAATTTAAAATATTTCCAAATAAGAGATCGGACAATTTTCTCAAAATATTATCTTATGTCCCAAATGTATCCCAGACATTTGAAAATCTTTGTATCCCAGATGTAATTTTGATACACTAAATTCTATGCTTGATATACTTAGATATGAATTTGAAACAAATTTTAAATAAAAACCCTTAACCTCTTCTCCCCAACAGTGTGTTGACGTGCTACTTTATTTATAGTATTCTTTTCAAACTAAAAAAGCATATATAGTAAGCATTAAGGGGTATCTTGCCCATAGATCTAAAAGACATGAAAGGAGGTTGAAGAGAAAAAGCAAGCATGTACATTTTTAATATGAACAGTTGCAGATAGTAACCCAATGGTTTTGTTTCTTTCAATACAAAACTTTAGATGGAAGAATTTTTATTTGTAAAGCAGAGGCTTTAATATTGAGGTATAAATTGTGTTAAAAATAAAAACTACAGGTATGCTAAAATAATTGCGGTTGGGCATAAGGCGGTTATGATTAGCCCTATCTAATGGCTATGGGAGCAAATTCAATTTGTTTTTTATATATTACTAGATTATAGTACACTGGATATGTTAAACCAAATAAGCCTGTGCTGTTTAAAGGTATCTATTTTAATTTGATTGGATGTATGGATTTTAATTCTGCTTTAAACTGATTACAGTATGAAATATATCTGCTGCAGAAGAATGACTCGTACAAAAAAAGGTGATCCACCAAGCCTTTTTTTAAAGTTAGAAAAATAGGCATTAGTTGGCTATATTGTCCTACCTAAATTGAATGAGATGATTTAAAAAAAATATAACAATTTTACTTGTTTTGCAGCCTAGGTATCTTGTACAACGTGCACCAGCAATAGTTCTTTCAAAGCCGTATGGACTTGTTCTGGATGTAAAAAATTTGACGTGGTTATTAAGAACATGATATATTTTCAACATCTTCCTGATTTAGGGAAACTTCCACTGGCCTATTTCATTTCACTTATGGATGGAATTTAATTTTTTTGTTAAAAAGGCAAATTTAGTAAAAAATAATGCCCAATAAATTGGTGCAAGCTCTCCCCTTTTTATTACTGTATTATTCTGGGGTTCTGAGGTTTTTTCCCCCTCAAGTTCACTACTCAGAATCATAACTGGCAAGATGAGGAGTTACGCAAACCAATAAAATATATAACTGCTCCAGGACTCAATTTCTGAGGCAGAATTTGTTCTGGTGTAACAAAATGCTTTAGACTTTTCTTTCTCATTGGCTAATGAAGCTCTGAAATAATTACTGCTCCTGTATTGAACAAGCAGCATTGGTTTTCTCCTTTAAGTATGAACATATCTATCATCAAACAATACTAGTTAAAACTACAGTAGATAATTTCTGTGTTTCTACTTCCTTTTTTATTAGTTTGTGTGCTAGATTTACAGCAAGCAAAATATAAAAGGGTCCTTCTAATCAAAATAACGATGTCTTAAAGTACTACCTGATATTTAAAAAAACACATAAAAATATTTTTTGGAAACCTCTATAAGAAAGAAAATATAAAGTTTATTTCCACAAGTTTTTTCTGACCAGAGCTGCACAGTAACACAATTTTTCACTTTGTTTTAAACTACATTAGGAAGAACTCTTTAAAAAAAAGCAATAAATGATTGCATAGCAGGACATTAACTTTTAGTAATAAACAAAAATTAGACTATCAAATATACAAAGATTCTAGAATCATTCACTCCTTATTGAAGTCAGCATTTTAAAAGACAACCTTACTCCTGAGCAGCTTACTGTATATGAATAGCTAGAATTTAAATCTGAAATTAGCTCTCCACAGAAACAAGAGTTCCATTGATATTAATTTTTCCTGCTAAACAGAAGTAGAGGGCCTTTAAAATTTGATGCTGACTTTCATTCTTCCAACAGAAAAGCTATGTTCTTAATACAATATTATGGTCTTCCAGAGAATACTTTTGAGATTATACATGGCAACTTCCCAGTCTAAATATTACCAAAAGCAAAAACAACATATATTGAATAACCTTCCTGATCTGAAGAGAAAGTTAGATTGATGTATACACTCAAAACTGTCACTTCTATTTAGAAATACTGCTAATGAAACCCTGGGGCACTAAATAGGGAATCCAACTACTTATAAAGACTTTCATGTTGAGGTTTAGTTTATACATCGTGCAATCTTTATTGTTTATTTTAATTTAATACAGCAAAAAGCCTTATGGAATTTGCTCACTAAACCTCAAAGCCTGTCACATTGCATACAAATATTTACCTAATGATTTAACTGAGTATTTTATTTTTGGAGGTTAACATATTAGGAAAAAGCACCTGGATCTTGACAAATCTACAGTAGGTCATTGCGAGTAATTTCTGCTTTTTTAAATTTATTCTCAAGACCATCGCTTCAGAAGTTATTGGCATTTCAATGTCTTTCAGATGCTCAAGGAACCAAGCATTTTGGCACAATTGTCCATGACAAGCAAACCTTTACAACCTTTTGAGTCTTGACGTTTTTTTAGCTCAGTCACTACAGAAAAACTATTCAATCTGCTGACTATACAGCAGAAATTAAGCAATAGTGTAAACCGTGATGATCAAGATACCATTGATATTTTAAGCGTAACACCATACTTTTTTTTTTTTTACAAAAATATACATAGAAACACAAGAATCTTAGTAGCTGCCCAAGACATTTAACAAAGTGGACTCTATTGTGTAAGATTATCTGTATTGTATTTTTTAATAGTAATAATTGCCTGCTCCAGGGATAACTAACAAAATTATTTTAAAGCAATGTTGCAACATCATAACTCAATTGTTCATCTAGATGATACATGCCTAAAAACAAAGTACACTGTTTAGTGGCCACTGGATTTGGGACTAGCCCATGATCTGGATCTGGATTTTGATCTAGATCTAGACTGCGATCTTGACTGAGATTTGGATCTAGCTGATTCATTTTTCCTTGATTCTTTTTCATATCTTGAGCTGGACTTATAATGTGCCTTAGAATCCATTTTAGAGTTGTCTCTAGATTTAGTGCGAGATGTAGACCTAGACCGTGATTTAGCCTTCATTTCTTTTTTGGCTGGTGACTTAGATCGTGATCTTGAATTGGACTTTGACCTTGAAAAAGATGTGTTACGGTGTCTGAACCTATCAGAAAGAGGAAGATAATACATTTGAATATGATCAAGCTCATTAGATGTTGTATTATCTCACATTAAAATGGCTTATTGTTGCAGGCACAGGCTTTTCTGATTTTGAATGTGTTATATAAAAGAATGTTTACCTATCATTATCTGAACGACTTCTGCTACGGCGATGTCTTCCAGCAGGTCTACTGCTAAAAAGGTACATGAGAAAAAGTAAACAGTGGCATATACCTTTAGAATTACTCACACACCCCCAACTAAAGATTCTTCAGTTGCAATATTTCTTTTTTCTTCAAGGATGCACTATTTCTCATAGTTCATGCAAGGTATAACAACTTCCATGCATGTTACTGCTAAGGTGACTTGGAATCTAGGTGTCAGACAGTCAATGAGTTTCCTCTTCATTACAGGTCAGCATAGGTCAAGGTAGTACAACACTTACTTTCTAGGACTATAAGATCTGCGATAGTTGTAATCAAAAGAACGGCTTCTTGACCGCCTTTCATAACTGCGACTTCTTGAACGTCGGTATCTGTCATAATCATCATAACGAGATGAGCTGTACACATTTCTTCCTTCCTTGGCTTTCATTTGGTTTGGTGCTGTAAGGAAAAAATAGTTTTTAATTAAACATTAACATGTAATGCAACAATACTTCATTTATTTGTCTTCTATAAAGGGTGGATACTGAAAGTCCAACTAAGATTGGCTTTGAACACATTTAAGTGGGTATGATCTCTCCTCAATTTTAGAAAAGCTCAGCAGTTTTCAACAGAAAAATCAACTGAGAGCTTGAATTATTTATACTAGCCCCTTCTCTTATTGATTTGTAAGCTAACTTGTGTTTAGTTTAAGCTTAGTATTAATTAGATCCCAATAACTGCACACTGAGGGCAGAAGCGCTCATCTATAACTTATCCTGCTCTGTTCTTTTGAAAGTTTAGTAAAAAAAATGGCATGTCTATTTTCTTTGCATCTATCTCCCTTATCTTTGTCACAAAGTATTTTCAAATTTCTTCTCTTATAACCACATTGCTTTTCTCTCCCAATAAATCCTCAACCTACTTTGTGTGTTCCATTATTTACTGCTTTACTTTTCCATTTTTTTCTTAAAACTTTCAAGTTGTAACTTTAGTTACAAAGACCCACAAAGTTACAACCACCCTGAAAAAATAACTTTACAACCATTCCTCACACTTATAAACGTTGCAACATCCCGAGTCACATGATAGTTTAATAAGCCATGCAGATTTGCTTAGTGTTTGCAGAGAAAGTAAGGCCGTAAATCCACTGCAGTTACACAATATCTTGCTTAATGAGCATGTTGCTTAGCAAGTTGCCAGTCCCAATTACGGCCATTAAACGAGGACTACCAGTATTTTAGTAATCTTAATATTTTGTTTTTTTTTCAATGGCCAGGAGTCTACAAAACATCTGCAACAGGTCATATTAACTTACAACATATATTTAAAGAAATCGTATGTATGAAATTTCTTACAAGCAACAAGTGCTAAGTTTTAACTATGAATTTCTCAAATCTTCTTGTACAGGCGATCAAACTGGTGGTCATGATATTTTTCTTTTGCAAATTCTTAGTTGTGTAAATTACAATGCAACTTTGCTGGATGAATCTGAATTTCAGATTCAGAATCTGTTCTGAAATTATTATCAATGTATTCTGTTCCTTGTGCAAACCTTTTTTGGGGCCTTCTTTCTTTCTTGGATGAAGTTTTTAACAAACATTATTAGATATTCTTAACTGCAGCAACTCTTTATAACCTGGTACTGATCACACAGGTGAAAAAATTGCTAATGAAATACCTAAATGTGAAAGTTACATTGGTGGGGAAGAATGTTTCTTCATTTTGTTGAAAAGTAGTTGTCAATTGAAAGCAGATCAAATTCCTCTCTCTCTCCCTCTCCCCTAATTGCCACTACTATGAAGGTTTTTATGACTTCCTAGTCTAGCCAAAACCCTGGTGTTTCCTTCTGGTCTCCAATATAAATAATAATCAAATTAGACACTGTTTTACTTTTTCTGCGACTAGTGAAGGTTGATGCTGCCACTATATCCTGTATTCTGGATTCAGATAGCTAGTGTCTGAACAAAAAGATGTTTGTTGTGGGGCAATCTTTTGTACATAATTACTTCATATCTTAAACCAATGTCCATGGTAGCTGAGTGACTTATGTCTACAATTACACTAAATGGATATAAAAAGACTAATAATGCTGGGGAAGGACAATTTTTGTACTCTTATTGAGTTATATCTATAGTTAATTGATAGGTTTTACGCGATTTTTTTTCATATTGATTTGGAAAACTCTATCTCGCCAGCTGACTGCTCAAGATAACCATTCCCATCAATTATTTATCCCTCATTTTAAATATATATTCTTGTACATATTCTTGATACTCTTGCAGGTATCATACATTCTAATCATAATATTGCACTATAATTTTTACCAGATCATTTAACAGTAAATAGCAAATATGACATTTTAATAATTTCCATAGAGGAAAAATAAGTTTGTGTATTGTAGCTATGAAAGAATAATTCATACACCTCTATGTGTTGTTTCAGTATTAATTTTCTGACAAGTTTTACGTAAATATAAATGCAATACATACTTTTCCGATCTCCTTGAGCAAATTGGATTTCTATTTGGCGACCACAAATCCATTTCCGGTCCAAATTATGAAGAGCATCTTCAGCATCCCGGACATCTTCAAATGTGCTAGATGTTAAGGTACTTGGGGATTTGAAGTATTTGCAACTATATAAGTAGTAAATTATTGTTTTCTCATAATGCCATTACAGCCTTGCAACTAACTTGTCCTCATTTTTGTATGTTCTACAACATAACAAAGATTAGCTGATATCAGTAATGTCAATTTGCATTTGCCTCAAATTTTTAATTTAAAAAAATTTGGATTCTTAATATGTTTCATCTACCAACGTTTAAAAAATATCGCACCCTTAAGTATTTTTCTTAGAGAGCTTTAATATAGTAACAGTGTAGCATTTTCCAGATGAAGCTAATACAGGCAATCCCAGGGTAAAGCACCTGTTGTTTCCTAAATGTCTTTAACCCAACATTTTTTTCAGGTTGGAACAGGCTATTGTACCTGTGCTTCTGCCTATTAGGGCATCAAGAACATCAAGAACAACAGTTGCTTACAAAGGATTTCCCCCCCCCCCTAAAGTTTAAAATTATGACTTCAAAATTGAGTTATAGCAAAGACAAATTTCCAGCAAGGAGAATCCAAGTCAAGGAGAATCCTCTGGAATTCAATCTCTCACTGTCCTGAAGGCAAAGTGATCCAACTCAAAATGGCAGGCAGTGTTCCCCTTCTACTAAAATTTCACAATGCTTTCAAGAACTGATAAAAAAAGGAATATAATGTATTAAAACACACATACTACTTTGTAATGTTCATGAAATCTTTTTATAGCTTCAGCAGTTTGTCAGCTCAAAGGAGAACACTGTCCACCAATTGAATGAGATCACATTGCTAGCCAGACATCTGCTATTTTAAATATTGTAGTAAATGATTTTGCAACATGTCTGCCATTTTGTAATAGTTAGTCCTGTTCCTGTCTAGAGGTTGTTTTTAAGTTGGATGTTCTTAGCCCAGGGACTGCCTGAACTGATCATTTTCATTAATTCATTTAATTAGATCATTGCAAAATTGTGTATGGTTTTATGACAAAGACATATGCTGGAAAATTAAGCTTGTAACATATTGCAAGCCCCTAAATGAACTTAATTGTTCCTATGTGTCAAATCACAAATATCCTATGCAGCAAATATAACCTTATTACAGATATCCTCATCTCAAATCAGTAATTAGTTGAAATTGTACTTCTTAATTAAATGTAGACATCATGGTTATTCCAGGGCCATAGCTAAACTAAATTAGAATAAAAAGTATTGTTTAACCACTTACACAACCAGCAAGAGGACAGTTCTTATTCTGTAGGATACATCAGGTAAGGCTCCTTTTATCTTGGCCACCAGTCAACTTCATCTTGACCTTTAACTCTTTAAGTGCTTTTCAGAAGGACTTGAGATGCTTGGTCAAAAGTGACAGATGGCTTTATCTTTACACTTTGAAAAACAACCTTTTCCCCCATTTGTAGATAAAGCGAAGCTTTTTCTCCCATTATGGCTTGTCCTTCTTCCAGCTTTTCTTTATATTTTCTTTTCCCAAACTTTCCCTTCTCTTCAAGCCTGATCCTTAAGAGGTCTTTGGCTTGTCTACTTGCCTTAATTCTTGAATTCTACTCTAAAGGTTCTTTCATGCTTTTTCTTTGGGGTCGCCATTACTGTACAGCTTTACACTCTGAGGCAACAACAGAGGACAGTAAATTAGGGGACAATAATCAGAGCAAGAATTTTCACCTTATTTTATACAAGTCTGTTCTTGATCAAATAAACAATAAAATATCAGTCACATTTTGCTAAGCATTAAGAACAAATTTACTGGAAATGCCCAATATGCTGAATTGTAATGATAAACTTTGGAGGCAGCAGCAAATGCCATTTCCATACTAAAAGCACAAGTCTAAATATGAGGCCTGTGCTATAATAATGCAATATATTATTGACTATAGTTAAAGTTTTCAAAGTCTGAAAATTTGTTAATGCATTAATCTTCTGAGGAATGGAACACAGATAACATATTACAAATAACACAAGAAAACAGCCTTGTCATTTAGGTTTGTTACCTCATACACAAACGTGATTTCAAACTCCAACACCACTCTCACCAATCAGTCATCTGAAGAAAGGATATTGAACATAAGCAAATCCTCTTGGACGGCGGGTGTAGAAATCCAGGGGTACATATACATCAACTATTGGACCATATCGACCAAATTCCCGACGTAAGTCTTCAGACCTGCAATGAGACTTAACGTTAGCTAAAATATTTATTTGTATAAATACTGATGACCCATGTAGAATCAGGTGTGTGTTACAACCCTATGACTTTGCTAAGTACCTCCCACTTATTTGTTGCAGAGCATGAACTGCAGTTAACTGCAGAACTCAGCTGTTAACTTTCCCTTGCCATCTTGAAGCAAGAACTCAATTTTTAAGAGTATAAAGTAGCAATAAGTAACACAATATGCCATTCATGCTAAATATTATTAAGAATGTAACCTTTGGAGAAAATGAATTAAAGCTTGTAAATGGCTACCAGCAGAGATATACAAAAGTTCTTGCAGGAGAATAGCTGATTTCAGGTGGTTTGTGATTAAACAGAAACCTGCATGACTGGTCTGGAAACATTTGAGTGGACTTCCAAGCCCCAACTTATTTTGTGCGTGGAACGTGTATTTTTTATGTTTGCACGCTCCTACAAACCATATGACTTTATACACCAACTTTAATCAGAAATCTGACCATTTACTTAGATGCAAACTGATAAAGAACACTGATAAAGAGGAAAATAGATTTGCTGTAGGTTTCAAGTAATTTCTGAAGTTCTTTAGTCTTAGGAAGAAGAAGAATCTGGCAAAAATATAACCTAATGTAAATCTCAAAAAGTAACCCAAATTTAAAGGGAAAAAATGAAGGTTTGGTCTGTGCTAAAATTTGAATGAAATATCATTACCGAGGAGCCATTTTAATGAGGCTGAATTCGAATAAAGGAAGTAGTTGGATACAGCACACACGCAGCAGTGTCTTGCAGAAAGGGGGGAGGGATTTGCAAAAAATGTATAAAAAAACCACCAAAAGGAATCTGGCAGAAACGCAGGCAAGGAGAAAGAAAAAGGGGAAAATAAATAAATACTCTTCCCATCCCAATAATCTCTCAAACACAAGAACGGTTTCATCGTTTTACTGACTGGCGCGATATTCTTGATTTTACACGCGACTCTTTTTAAAGTCTCTTTTGGCGCCAAAGGCAGAAGTGAAGCGCACAAATGAAAAGAGCCCCAAGGGGCGATCTAACGGAGGCCTCGAAGAACGGGTAAAGCAGGAAAACGATCCAGAAGGGCTCCCTAAGCAGGCCTGGGAGGAGCTGAGGGGCGCCTAGCGACCCCCACTCCCACCCCGAAGCGCAAGGTCGGGACGCGGGAAATAGCGAGACAACCAAGCACCTCCGGTCGCGCCTCAGGCCTTCCGCGCCTCCCTCAGTTCACACGCACCTGGTGTCGTCGGCCACGTTCCGCACGAATAACGAGGTGTTGGGCGGCCGCAAGTAGCGAGACATGGTTCTTCCGGGGGAAGGGAAGCGGCCCGCGGGGCGAGAGGCGAAGGGCGAAGCCAAAGAAGAACTGAAACGGCCCGGCGCTGAGGAGAACGTGACACACACACACACAGAGAAAGAGAGAGAGAACGACACTCGAGGGGCAACCGCCTTGTGGCGAACTCTCGCGAGAGTTGGGCCGCGCGCGCACCAACGAGCAGACGGGATGGCGTCTCGCGCGCTCAGCCGCCGGCGCGAGATAGCGAGGCGCCTGCGCCTTAGCCCGCAACCGTTGCGCGGAGGCAGCTCTCGCGTTATTTTGCAGAGGTTGGACACGCCTGCGCGGTCGATTCGGGATTTGCTTTGCCGCCTTTGGTTCGCGGGAAAAACGCGTGAACGATACAGAATCAGGAGTGTCCAAGCTTGGGAACTTTACCACTCGTGGACTTCAACTCCCAGAATTCCCCAGCATGCTGGCTGGGGAATTCTGGGTGTTGAAGTCCACGAATCTTAAAGTTCCCAAGTTTGGACACCCTGGAATAAGTTTATTGTCAGTTTGAATGTACACGAATCGGCACACATTAGAATGAAATTTCGTTGCACGCAGCTCTCAGAGGGTGGCCACCTTCGTTGCACGCAGCTCTCAGAGGGTGGCCACCTTTGTTGCACGCAGCTCTCAGAGGGTGGCCACCTCCAATATACACTACACAAACATGACAAATAAATAAATAGATTCTTTGGGGTGGGGGATGCAGAAAGAAGAAAATAAAACCGTGTCTTTATAGTCCTTAGTCATTTGATTGGTTAGGCTGCGTTTTTGCAAAAATAATGTTCACTTTAAGACGTCACAATGCTCCCTGGGATTTTATAGGCTCTGTTATTAGCATTACTGCATTCAGTTTTGGTCGCCACAATTTAAAAAAGATGTGGAGACTCTAGAAAGTCAGAGAAAAGCAACAAAGGATTAGGGGACAGGAGGCTAAAACATACAAAGAATGGTTGCAGGAACTGGGTATGTCTAGTTTAATGAAAAGAAGGACTAGGAGAGACATGATAGCAGTCTTCCAATATCTCAGGGGCTGCCCCAAAGAAGAGGGAGTCAAGCTATTCTCCAAAGCACCTGAGGGCAGGACAAGAAGCAATGGGTGGAAACTAATCAAGGAGAAAAGCAACCTAGAACTAAGGAGAAATTTCCTGACAGTGAACAATTAGCCAAAGGAACAACTTGCCTCCAGAAGTTATAAATGCTCCAACACTGGAAGTTTTTAAGAAGAGATTGGATAGCCATTTGTCTGAAGTGGTGTAGAGTTTCCTGCCTGAGCAGGGAGTTGGACTAGAAGAATCCAAGGTCCCTTCCAACTCTGTTATGATATTCTATTTTAAAAGGAAATATTAGCATTTTTATTTAACCTGGTAGAGAGGTATAGCAGAGGTGGGTTGCTCCCGGTTTGGCCCAGTTTGGCCGAACCGGTAGTGGTAATTTGGTCTGGGTCACAGAACCGGCAGCAACCCAGGCTGGCCACACCCCCAAACTGGTTCCCCAGGTTTTTTGCCCAGGACCTCAAACCATGTGATCCTGACCCCCCATTAAAACCATCCTTTCAAGCAGTCGCCATGTTTCTAGTGTCTTTCTCCCTGCTTGGAACTGAACCCAGGTAGATATTTCTTCCAACAGCTCTAAACAACACATGATGAAGGTGAATCTTTTCGGCACAGAGTGCCCAAACGGAACACACATATGTGTGCATGCACGTGTGTGTGTTCTAGAGCACTGGAAACCCAAAACCAGCTGATCATTGCGCATGCCTGAAAAATGGCCTGAAAACAGCTTGAAAAATGGCCTGAAAACGGCCTGAAAAACAACCTGAAAACAGCCCGACTGTTTTGGGGGTATTTTTGGCTGTTTTTCAGGCTGTTTTCTGGTGCTCCGATGCCCGCAAAGACCAGCTGGTAACAGCGCATGTGCCCACAGAGAGGGCTCTGCATGACACCTCTGGCACAAATACCATAGGTTCGCCATCACGTATTCTGAAAATTCTTGACTATGTCTGCAAGTTTTAAGAAAGGTACCAACCCAGCTGGAAAAGAATAATGTAATTGTCACTTGTAGAATGTTACTTAGAATCAATGTTTTTTGTTGTTCAAGTCCTGCATGTAATCGGTGCTTTTTTATTGTTCACTTGTGTTCTGATGTCTCACATATACCAAATGATCGCATCGTTTCTGTACTCTATAAAAAGACACATATGCTTTTTGCTTTGTCTGAATTATTTAGTGACTAGTATTTTCAGGTGAGCAAAAAAATCAATTACCTTTGCAAAGGTAAATGTCTCTCAAATTCAGGGATCATTTTTATTAACTCCCTGCCAGGCTCAGGGTGCCTTCGTTTGGTTATAACAGTAAGAGCAAAGTCATGTCAGTCTATGGCAGTCTTTCTCCAACATGGCCACATGCGTGGAGCACTCCACCATGGGTGGAGTGCTGGAAGCTGAAGTCCACAGTCTAGCTAATAAAACCTTCCTGGAAGATGACGTGAGTTGGTATAAGGGGTGGTTAATATATCGCTGGAGGAGAGGGTGAGTCTCCAGGCCTTTAAGGTTGTTTTGGTCCTTAAGAAACCATTGCTAGATCCCATCTAGACCAATAGTTTTCATTTTGCCCCTAATTTTCCCTTTCTGGGGAGGGTGGTTGAGAAGGTAGTTGCACTGCAGCTCCGAAGGATCCTGGAGGAAATTGGTAATGTAGACCCCTTTTGGTTGGGATTCTGGCCTGGATTGTAGGATGAAAATGGGGGGACCTAGAAAAAGAACTGCTTTGTGGTGACTCCCTCTTTTTGGAACATCATTTGCTCAGAGATAAGGTTGGCCCCCTTCTTGTTGCATTCAGACCCTGTCCAGTGGCTTGTCCGATTCTATTGTTGCCACCTTGGTATGGGGGTTAAATTGTGGATTCTTAACTGGATTTTTAATGTTGTACATCACCCGGAATCACTGTGTGTGAGTTGGGCGGCTGTATAAATCTAACAAAATAAATATTTAATAAATAGGCAAATCAAATAAGTGGCATCTTCTTTAACCCAGTTATCAGCGAAAGGTCTACGCCAGGCGTCTCACACTCAATTGCATTGAGGGCCACATCAGAGTTGTGTTTGACCTCAGGGGATCAGGTGGCTGTGGCTGGAGTGGCCGTGGACATCACTTGTGTTGGGAGCACCTGTGGTGGCCTGGGTGGGATCCTCCTGCAGCCCTCTGCCAGTGAAAATAGAGTCCAGGAGGAGCTCCGTTTTCACTGGCAGAGGCACCATGAGCCATTCCTTCACTATTTCCAGGGCGGACCCGTGGGCCAGATCTAACACCCTGCGGGCTGGATCTGGCCTGCGGGCTTGAGTTTGACACCCTGGATCTATGCAAAGGTCTAGGATTTTAACAATAATAAATGTATATAACACTCATCATTCCACATCTCCACTTCTAATTACAAGAAAATCAATTTAAAAGGCCTGAGTGGGTCCCAAAATTTCAATGTAACTAAAATAAAGAAAACCCAAGTTTAACATGACGCAGAGATACCTTTTTTCTTTTACAAAAAGCAAGCTCCAATGCACCAACGTTTTTCCTATTGTAAATACAATCCCCCCCCCGAAAAAATCCCATTCCTAACTCTGAATGGTTTATAGTGTCAAATGCTTCTTTATTTGCGTGTAGGAGCTTTATGTGTGTATAATCAGCCAACAGAAAGAAGAGACTTGTGAAATGATTCAGATTATGATTGAGATAAATGATTGATTGGTTCGTGGAAATTAAGCTTCTTAGTTCACAGATAAGTACTTAAGTGCTGTGACATTGTGAACTCCTTTGCAGATATTAATTACACCAGGATCCCCAGTGCTCCAGTAACCACTGCTATCCCAGCTTGGGTTGTGACAGAAAGGCCTGCTGCCCCTAGGGTGAAAAACAAAAATAGGTAACAGAATTAGGAAGACAAAAAACAATTTATCAAATGTAAGCTACACATACATACAGAAGTACTGTAAATGTAAACAGTACAATTACACATTGATGTTTATTGCCTGCTTAAGTACTCGGGTAACTGAACCCTGGAAGTTCTTGGTTCCTACAAATCAGGTGTGGCTTGCTCTCGGCATTATTGCTGGTTATGTGCGTGCAAATTTTTTTTCCAGCGACCCAGACCGCCAAACCACTACCAGTTTGGCCAAATCAGTCCAAACCAGTAGGAACCCACCTCTGCTACAGATTTTGAAATTCAGAATGTGTGTGTGGGGGGGTGTTCATTAAGTGCTTTGTACTTTGGTTTCGGATAGCTGTTTGACTATCATTCAATCTTGTGCCTTCTAAAGTTCATTCTCTTGCATCCTTTTGTTCAGAACACATTTTAAAATGCAAAATATTTTATGTTCATCTGTTAAAATTCAGTCATATAGACATATTAGACCAGATGTCTGGTCTAATGTTCATCCTTGAGCACTGTTGATGCAGTATATGCTATATTTAACCCAAAAGCTACTTGGCACTTGGTGATTTGACTTGTATATTCTCTGTTCCAATATAACTTCTAGAATGCATGTCCTATAAATTGTTTGAAGTACTAGTAGTACTTTATGCTACTTGAGGGATTAAATGAGTATCTGGGCAAAGAGAAATATTTGGTGTTTCTAGGGTGGGGCCTCCGAGTAAATTCTTTCTTTTTGTTCTCCAACCTCCCTCCAAATACTCATTTGATCAGGTAGAAGTTGCCATTTGTTTTTCTTTCAGGAAAAAATAAATGCAGGCAGATCTTTAAATACTGGATGAACAGAAACAATCCAATTAGGTTTAAGAGAAGACAAGGGAGAGGTCTATTTGAATCTTTAAAAAAAATAGCTTCCTTATAGAATCAGTTTAATATTTTCTGCACAGACGTCCATCTGGCCTCAAGAAACTAATTAGGTTTATCTAATTAGGTATCTATTGGGACGCGGTGGCTCAGTGACTGAGTTTGTAGATCAGAAAGGTCAGCAGTTCAGCGGTTTGAATCCCTAGCGCCGCGTAACGGAGTCAGCTCCCATTACTTGTCCAAGCTTCTGCCAAACTAGCAGTTTGAAAGCACGTAAAAAATGAGAGTAGAAAAATAGGAACCACCTTTGGTGGGAAGGTAACAGTGTTCCGTGCGTCTTCGGCATTTAGTCATGCTGGCCACATGACCACGGAGAAGTCTTCGCACAGCGCTGGCTCTTCGGCTTTGAAACGGAGATGAGCACAGCCCTCTAGAGTTGGGAATGACTAGCCCATATGTGAAAGGGAAACCTTTCCCTTTTTAATTAGGTATCTAATTTAAATTTAAATTTAATTTAAAGTCAGATGCACAAAAAACTGTGCAGAGCTTCCATCTACACCATCTTAATCTTTTGGACTATACCCTCCCAAAAAACCGTTGAAAGTAAATGATTTTTGAAAGGGATGTGTCTTGTGAGAAATCACAAACACAAAGTACCTCTCATTCAGTGGTGGGTTTCAAATATTTTTGGAACCTACTCTGTGGGTGTGGCCTCCTTTGTGGGAGTGGCTTGCCAGCCATGTGACCTGGTGGGAGTGGCTTGCCGGCCATGTGTTTTCTCTCTCTCTCTCTCTCTCTCTCTCTCTTTCCTTCCTTTGGTCTCTCTCTCCCTTTTTTTCTTTTATCTCTCTCTCACTCTTTTTCTTTCTATTTTCTTTATTTATTTATTTCTTCCTTCCTTTCTCTTTCTCTCTCTCTGTGTCAGTCTGACTGTCTGTCTGTCTGTCTCTCTCTCTATGTCTCTGTGTTTGTGTGGCAGTGGTGGGTTTCAAAATTTTTTGGAACCTCTTCTGTAGGTGTGGCCTGCTTTCCGGGTCCACTGGTGGAACCTCTTCTAACCGGTTCGGTAGATTTGACGAACCGGTTCTACCGAATAGGTGCGAACTGGTAGGAACCCACCTCTGCTCTCATTGCATCCTTTCAATAGAACATCTGGGTTTTTTTTTCTTCAAAAAAGAAGGTGGGAACCTTGGTGGTAATGCTACCAGCTTTGGAGAAAAACCACTAGATGGCAGCAAAGAATTGATAGATACAGAAAACTGAAACTGAAAAGACCCAGTGATCCATGGAGTTTGCACTTTGAGTTTTGTTTACGTTTTAATTATTAATTATTATTTTTACATTTCATTTATTTTTATCTTATTTTTAAGTTTTGTCAGATGATTGGCATGTATTTTTTTATCAAAGTAAACCGTTCCAAACTTGACTGCAGAAAATACAACTTCAGCAACAGAGTGGTCAACGCCTGGAATGCTCTCCCTGACTCCATCGTTACATCCTCAAACCCTCGTACCTTCAGCCTCAAACTGTCTACCGTGGATCTCACCCCATTCTTAAGAGGTTCGTAAAGGGGGACGTGCACAAGCGCACCAGCATTCCTACCGTCTCTGTCCTACTGTTCCCATTTATTCGTATTCATTTTTTTCCTTCATGTCCATGCTTATATTTATTACTGCTATCTTGTACATGTTTGACAAACTAATAAATACAAATAAACATTTTTTTCCCAAGCATGTCTTTTATATCCAGGTGCTGAGCCTCAGTTTTTCCCTTGGCCAGAACACCCCAAACCATTTCTGATTTGTTTTGGCTACAGCAGGGGTAGTCAACCTTTTTATACCTACCGCCCACTTTTGTATCTGTTAGTAGTAAAATTTTCTAACTGCCCACCGGTTCCACAGTAATGGTGATTTTATGAAAACCTAATGAAAATGTTTTTAAATAATGCTATGAATTTTTTTTAAAAAGTCAATAAAATTTTAAAAAAGGAAGGTGCTTCAGTATCAGACAAAACCCCTACCGCCCATCATGAAAGCTGGAACGCCCACTAGTGGGCAGTAGGGACCAGGTTGACTACCACTGGGCTACAACATGGAACATCTGGCTTTCTTATGGCCCAATTGTGGCTGGCATGGAGCAGATTGACAGAACTCCCATAGCTCAGTCTTTTGTTTTGAGTGCCAATAGAACTCTTCCTTTATTTTGCACATACCCTTATTTGAAAAGGCAAAGGGCCAATTTAAAATGATTGGTTAGAAACCTAAGCTTTCTTGTTCTTGAGCGAGTGAAAGTGTCAGTAGGGTATAACAGCTAATGTACCGAGACAGAAACTGGGGACCCTGAGTTCTAATCCTGCTTTAAATCTTTGGGCTCTTAACCCTAGGAAAAAAATTGCATCCATGGCAAATTCTTTCACTGTTCGTTGCATTTTAAACTGGCCTTTCTCCTCACAGCGGTCCTCTGGGCCATGTACAATAAAATATGAAAACAACACATCAAAGTTAAAAATCTAAGAGGCAACTTAAAAGACTATTAAAAATAATTAAAAGATGAATGCGGGGGATGGGGGGGGAACGACACCAATCAGCCCCTTGGTTGCATGCTCCTCTGGGCTCTCCACACAAGACCACAGAGCTTGGGGGCATATTCCACAGGGCGGGAATAATGTCAGAGAAAACTCTCTTCCTAGATCTTGCCAATTGGAATTCTTCAACTGACAGGCTCTGCAATCTGCTGGACTGTGTGGGGCAGATGTAATGGGACAAGACCAGGTGTTGGCTGCTGTGGGTTCGGGCAATCCTCTAGCTAAGGATCTGCCCAGTTTGGCGAACCCACAAATCTCACCCCTCGCTGGGCCCACCCATTCCTCCTCACCACTCCCAGGAGTCTCCAGGTGGCTCATTTTGGATGCCAGCTAAGTACAGGGCCCATGCGGAGTCTCGGAGAAGGCAATAAATGGGCCTCTCGGAGGTTCAGAAACGGGCCTGTTTACAGCCTCTGGAGCCCAGGGGAGGCTGTTTTCGCCCTCCAAGAGGCTCGAGCAAAGCCTCCGTAGCCTGGGTAGGGCAAAAAAAATGGGCCTCCCAGAAGTTCCAGAAATCCAGAAATGGGACCATGGTGCAGGAGGCCGACTACGCCACACGCACCATGGCCATGCCCACCCACCAACTGGGCAGAGAACTAAAATTCTCTGCTAAAATTTTTGAAAGCCAGCTAAGTCTCCACAAAGAGTGTTTTTTGGGTGGGTGGGGTCACACATGGTTTTGGGAAAGCAGGTTTCCCATCCACAAGAGAGAAAGGCATGTTGCAGTGTACCGGGCTGACTTTTCCTCTTATTAAAACAATTTAAAGCAATAAAATTCAGTGTCTATGTTCCAGTTGGCACCTTCCCACAAATACTGTAGTTTTCGGACTATAAGACACACTTTTTTGTCTCCCAAAAGGGTGAAAATGTCTGTGCATCTTATAGACTGAATATTGTCAAAGCCCTGCACATCCGCCAGCCATCCTTTGGGCTCCTCATGCCCCCTTTTGAGGCCTTTTTGGCCCGTTTTTGAGGCTTTTTTCAGCCCATTTTGTTTTGAAAAGAAAAGCCTTGAAAAACAGGCCAAAAAAGCCTCAAAAATAGGCCGAAAAAAAGCCTAGAAAATGGGGCCAAAAGCCCCCCAAAACGACCCCAAAAGCCTCAAAGGCTAGAAAAGGGCCAACAACCCCCCCCCAAAAAGCCTAAAAATGAGGCACGTAGAGGCCCCAAACCTTTTTTTTTTTTTTTTGCTGTTTTCCTCTTCTAAATTTAGGTGCATCTTATAGTCAGGTACATGTCTTATAATCTAAAAAATAGGGTATATAGGTATCTCCCCCCCAAAAAAAATCACAACTTAGGCCTTTGAGGAAATGGGAGAATCATCTGCAAAAGGCTGTGGCATAATAAATGGCTGGGCCACTACAGGTTTTGTTGCAAGAGAGCAAAAAACTGAAAAGTGATACTGACCAGCAGCTTGTGCGAGGGCAACCACACTCCCAGCAGCCACTCCACCACCGTTGGCTATGGCTGCGGCTGACATCATTTTTGCTGCCAGCGATCCGGCAGCAATGCCAGCAGCTGTGAAGCCCATAGCGCTGAGTACAAGTGGAGCACCCACGACGCTACCTGAAAAACATGCTGTTAGTTACTGCTGCATAGACATCATCTTAGATCTGAAGTATATTCATATCCCTTGTTTTTTTACTGCATTTTGTACCAATTTTGTACCTCTCCATGCCTTGTTCCTCCCCAGAGTCATTCAAGCAGCTGCATGGTCAAGGGTTGACCGTCAATGTATGTCTCCTTAAACCAGTGGTGAAATTCAATTTTTTTTACTACTGATTCTGTGGATGTGACTTGATGGGGGTGGCAGGGAAAGAATATTGCAAAATCTCCATTCCTTCCACACTCCTGGGGAAGGAAAGTATAAAATCTCCATTTCCTCCCCACCCCAAGGGAAGACCTCCATTCCCACCCCACTCTAGGGGAAGGAAACTGCAAAATCCCCATTCCCTCCTCACTCTAGGGGAGGGATACTATAAAATCTCCATTCCCTCCGCACTCCAGGGGAAGGAAACTGCAAAATCTCCATTCCCTCCCCACTCTAGGCTAGGGATACTATAAAATCTCAATTTCCTCCGCACTCTAAGGGAAGGAGAGTGCAAAATCTCCATTCCCTCCCCACTCTAGGGGAAGAATATTGCAAAATCCCCCTTTCCTTCCCACTCCTGGGGAAGGAAACTATAAAACCTCCATTCCCACCCCACTCTGCGCCAAGGTGGCGCAGTGGTTAAATGCAGCACTGCAGGCTACTGCTAGATCAGCAGGTCAGCGGTTCAAATCTCACCGGCTCAGGGTTGACTCAGCCTTCCATCCTTCCGAAGTGGGTAAAATGAGGACCCAGATTGTTGGGGGCAATATGCTGACTCTCTGTAAACCGCTTAGAGAGGCCTGAAAGGCCTATGAAGCGGTATATAAGTCTACTGCTATTGCTATTGCTATTACTCTGGGGCCAGCCAGAGGTGGTATTTGCCGGTTCTCCCAACTACTCAAAATTTCTGCTACCGGTTCTCTAAAACCTGTCAGAACCTGCTGGATTTCACCCCTGCCTTAAATCAATCCTACCTTTTAACCACCACTTTGGCTTTCTAAACAGAAACAGCTACAACCTCTCCCAGGAGTGGCCTTACTCAAGGAAGGCAGCAAACGAATCCTTCAGCTCAAAACAATCTGCTTTTAATGTGCTCTGTAACCATGAACGACATGCAGACTATTGTGTAGAATGCAGGAATTCATCAGGATAAAAAAAAAAGAACAGGCCATCCTTGACTTACAACTATTTGTTTAATGACCGTTCGACAGCCATTGAAAACGGTTTTGAAAAAAGCGACATGACCATTTTTCACACTTATGACCATTGCAACATTCCTCTAGCCACAGGATCAACATTCAGGCAACAGGCATGTCTGTTTGACAGTTGCACTGTGCCAAGGTCATGGGATTCACCATTTGTGACCTTTCCAGATGGCTCCCAACAAAGTCAATGGGGGAAGAAGCCAGATATGGTTAACGAATGCATGACGTATTTAACAACTGCGGTGATTTGCTTAACAACAGTGGCAAAAAAGTCGTAGAATGGGGCAAAACCTACTTAACTGCCTTGCTTAGCAATGGAAATTTTGGACTCAACCGTGGTCATAAGTGGAGGACTACATGTAGTCCTTGACTTACAACAATTCATTTAGTGACCGTTCAAAGTTACCAGGGCACTGAAAAAAGTGACATTTCCCCACTTTTCACACTTGTGACCTTTGCAGCATCCCCGTGATCACATGATCAAAATTCAGATGCTCGGCAAGTGATTCATATTTATGACCATTGCAGGGCTCCAAGATCATTTGATCCCCTTTTGCAACCTTTGGACAAGTAAAACAATGGAGAAGCCAGATTCACTTAACAACCATGTTACTAACTTAAGTACCACAGTGATTCACTTAACAACTGTGGCAAGAAATGTAAAATGGGGCTAAACTCAACAAATGTCTCCTTTAACGACATAAATTTTGTTCTCAATTGTGGTCGTAAGTTGAGGACTACCTGTACATGTAAAGATGTTTAATAAACCATTTTTATACATTTTTTATTATTAAGTGATCTTCATATTTGTGAAGTTGATGAAGGGCGAATATTGTGGCACAAAATTTGGACTACATAGGAAGCTCCCATTCCTTCTACCAACTCTACAGAGACCAATGAACTAATTGCTCCTTGCAAAAGCTCACATCCCTTCTACTCCTCTTTTATGTCTTATGGGAGGGGCCAATCATCTCCCAGCCTTACTCCCAAGTCGACCCTATTTTCTTAATTGTTCTTGCCTTCTGTTAGCTTTGTGCATGCGCACTTCTGCCTCACTGATGTCAGAGTCCCAAGGCAGCAAATAACTACCAGATGGCCCTGCCCCCCCCTCTGCCTCTGATGCAGAGTCCTTGTCCAAGCCTTCCCCAGACTCTGGGACTGGCCCATGTTCCTCCCCAACCTCCTCACTGTCCGACTCTGCTGCTAACTCAGCAGGGCAGTGGCAGACCACAACATCTTTTTCCCAAATGAAACATCTTGCTTGAACCGAGAAGTGCTTCTCTAACACAAAATCTCCCACTGTTTAGTGATACAGAGAAACAACTTACCTGCGCCTATTGCTGCCGCAATTAGTAGACCTAAGGGAATAGATATGTGCCAGTCACTTTTTTGACATATAAGGTAAGGTTCAAGTTCCACTGATAAGGGAAGTCAAATTCCATACTTCCCAATGTTGATGTAAAAAAAACATTGAATTTTTCTATGAACATGTGAGTAAAAAGAAGCTGGGCTATGATTATTTGGATGCAGTCAGCAATCTATCTCCCTCTCCCTCCCTCCCTCTCCCTCCTCCCTCCCTCCCTCCCTCTCCCTCTCCCTCTCTCTCTCACACACACACACACACACACTCCTCACATTCAGACACCCCTACCTCTGATGTGAAGCACTAATAATGGCATTTCCCTGCCTTACATGGCCAAGTGAGCTCAGCCATTGTAACTACATTGTACAAGGTTGACGACATCTTCATGACCAGAAAATCAAATGGTCTTAGTTCTTACCCATGGTGGATCTTGACGGACCTGCAAGTAAAAAGCAGAAACTCTGGTAAGAAAATAGATTCCACAGCCAACACCTTCTGATCACTGACCCAATGCCTTGAAGTCCATCCAACCATTATCCACAGAACTGAAATTTCCAACCAGTACTATTTTCTAGGCAGCCTAGGTGCAAAAGCCAAACCCCCTGAGAACTACTGATTAAACAACCCACTATGATGCTTAAAAAGTTCTGCAACCCAAAAATAAGTGTCTAAAGCCTAAACTGCCTGGTACCTCATAGACCAGTAGTAGAGGAAACAGAAGCAGCCTATTCTTACCAAATGAAGGAGAAGGACTTATTGAATGGAGCTTGAAGGACTTACCAGACCTACTTGAGGTGCTGTCCGTATGCTGACCATCCCTGTGGCTTAAAAAACTTCCCACAGTGGGCGTGACTAGTGACAGATATCCAATAGGATTGCAAGTAGTACTGCCTTGCTTGCCATGATTCATCTTCCAGCTGTTTAATTCCAGCCCCCAAATCTTATTTTTAAGTTTCGACTTCCCAAGTAATATTTTAATTTTCCTGCAGAGGAAAAGAATCATTAACTTTCTTGTGGGTTGATGATGTGGGCCCTTGCCAGCATTGCAATTTTATTCACTTCCTGACAACTTGCTGAAGGATGATAATCTTCATCTGTCACAGGACTGTTTGGTTTATGTAATACTGAACTGCAAAATTCAATAAACAGACCAGGTTTTTAGGCTTGTTACTGTTTGCAAGCTTTTTTTCTGGATGTCCAGATAGCAACCAGCTGTTTGCAATTAATGTCTCTTATTATTTTTAAGGCCGTTGTCAAGAAACCTCACAGACGGAATATCTATTCTCTGAATCATAACACAATTCCAGCCCTTCTGTAATGCCGATCACATTGGCACAATTCAGAAGAACTCAACAAGAGCTCTGAGATATCTTACACCTATTAAAGAAACCCTCTGTCTGAATCTTATAAATCTGATCAATCAAGAAATAAAATGCTGGAAGCAACTTCTGGGGGGCTTTTGGAGAAAGACTGAACCTAACCAAAAACAAGTAAGAGACTGTATTCAAGCTTACGTTGATAGATGACTTATTTGTCTGTTGCTAAGATTGGGATGAAGTTATGCATATAGTTGTCAGACCTGCCAAGCTTGAACTCCTAAGTAAAAACTAGAGGTGGGTTGTTCCCAGTTCGGACGAACTGGTAGTGATAATCTGGCCTGGGTCGCAGAACTGGCAGAGACCCAGGCTGGCCATGCCCCCGAACTAATTCCCCGGTCTCCGTTGGCATTGCTGGCATCTTGTTTATTAGCTTTTAATGATGTTTGCACATGTGCACAACCATTTACAGTGAATTGTGCATGCACAAGCAATGCACGGCCAGCACGCGCACAAGCGAACTGATACTAGTTCACGAAAGAACCCACCATTGGTAGAAACAATCCTTGGTTCCATTTGTTGGGGAAAGTATAGTTATTATTAGAAGTCAAGTGTGTTGCAGGAATGCCTGGCCAGAACTGAGAATCGCGTGCCCAAATCCCTAAGTTCAATGTTTCCCTCCCTTAGTTGCCTCCCATCACTGCCTCCAGCCATCAAGTTCAAGATGTTTTGAGAATGCTTACTTCAAGTGTAGGTTGGCATGCAGCTGCATTCTTCTCTCAGCTGGGTGATCATGAAATAGGATTTAGGGGTGATACAACAAGCAGCCTGGGGAGCAGGGGTGGGTTTCAACCGGTTTGCGGCGGTCCCTGCGAACCGGTTGGTCGCCGAAACCGGAAGTAAGTAACTTCCGGGAACGGTGAAGGGCGCGCCCGCCCGCCCGCAGTCCTTACCTGGTTTTGACGGGTTCTGCACTTCCACGCATGTGCAGAATGCATACAGCGCCTGCGCGATCGTCCAGGAGCAGCTGGAGCGTCACACAGACGCTAGTACGCATGCGTGCACCGACCGCACACGTGCACGAGGACGCCGCCGGCCCCGTTCCAACCGAACCGGTTGGAACGGGGCGAGAAACCCACCCCTGCTGGGGAGGATAGGGGGCTACAACATTTCCTCTTGCTTTCCCAAAACAGTAGTCACTTTTGATTTTCCCCAAGCAACTTATCTCTCATCCAGCCTCCCCATAGTTCATAGCAGATTGTCATCACATGGCATCGAAGTGCAAGCAGAAAGTGAGGTGGCAGCTGGCAGTGAGGTTTTGTGACACTAAATTTTGGCTTTAGTGTGTTCTATATTCAGACATTCTACCTAATCCCATCAGAGCCAAGGAAGAAAGGTAGTGTAGGAAGGTAACACCCACCCCTCTCCTAGAAAAGGAGAGGGGTGAGTGCTAACTTTTTACTTTAATGTCAATCCATCTCAAATAAAAAAGATAAGTCCAGTTGCCATGACTCACCTTCCAGACAACTCTACCTGGATGACTGCGGATCATTATGAATATACTCCCAAAGTTTTCGACTAGAAGTTTTGTGTTGAGATATGTGTATTGTTTATTTCTTTATTCATATTTGTAAGTTGCCCAACTCCAAAGTCCTCTGGGCAGCATACAAAAATAGAAAAAACATAAACACAAATTAAAAACATTAAACCATATGTACAGCCCAGACTGAAATAATCCTCCATTTAACAAAATCAAACAGGACAGAGGTGTTAGACAAGCAATAAAATCCCAATGTTTCATTTTGATAGAAAGATAAATATACATCTATCAGATGGAGTATTTCTGTGGGTGTTGAGGAGCTACTTACAGTACCTTGGACATTTTTTTAATTAGATTTTTTTTTATTTCTATCTCTATTTTAACTCTCCCCTATGTTACTGTAATATTCAAAGACATTTCTTTTCTGTCTTCTATCTTCCATTTTTCACCTGCTTTGCTATTCATATTTCCTTATTTAGCTCTTCACATCTATTTATATTAAAATTTCATCCATCATTTCATTGGGTGGGTGAAATGAGGACCCAGACTGTGGGGGCGATATGCTGACTCTGTAAACTGCTTAGAGAGGGCTGAAAGCCCTATGAAGCGGTATATAAGTCTAACTGCTATTGCTATTGCTATTGTTCAGTGTTTCAATGTATACTACTAGTACCAATCACAATTATTTAAAAATATAGAGTAAGTCTATTCATGTTCTTTCCAATCATCCAATCCGTGTGATTCTACTATTAATACACATGCTTACATTAAAATATATTCTTTCATTATCTAATCACCCATTTAATTGTATCATTTCACTGCTAATCATACTTTTATGCATGTTTAATAATACCATCATTCAATCTCTAATTTTCCAGTTAATGCTTAATTCTTATTCATAATTCTCATATTTCATTCTTCATTACATGCAAAATATTCAGTACATAAAAAGTCTTTACTACGTACAAAATAATTATCCAGGCTATCTAGTTCTAATATTAATACAAATATTTTGTTAAAATATATTCATGGAGGACCTTATTCTCTCTTTTTTCTATCCATCATCTCTTGTTCGCATCAGTACTTTAAGCCTTACTTTTTTAAAACTTGCCTCCCATATTCTTTTCTTAAGTCTTTTACTCCATCTACTTCTAGATCTGCATTCTGACTATACAATCTAACTCCCCCCCTCTTCTCCCCTTTCCCACTGTCTAATTTTAAAGCTATCTGTTCTAACCCCTATCTCCTTTCCCCAGATGTCTTCCTGTTTCTCCCATTCCCTTTTTAAATCTTTTAAAATGTTTTCCTCCTGTTTGAATTCCTTAGTCATTGTTAATTTTGGTGATATCTCCTCCTTATTGTCTTCTTTTCGCTGCTTCCTCAATTTTGCTTTCCTCTCCATTCCTTCTGATGGCTCCTTTCTTTCCTGATTGTCCTGGTCTTTGTTCATTGTCTCTTGTACAATACTTTCCAGTTCTCCTCCTTCCAGTTTAGTAGTTTAAAGTGTTGCTGCTTTAACAAATAGCTCTAGATAAATTTCCCCCCTAAATCTCCTCGGGGTCAAATTTTAACAGGAAATATTCTCTCACCCAGTTCACACACTATTCCCCAAGTCCGCTCCTGCACTCTCTTAGGTATTCTGGATGTCTCCGGCTTCATGGCAGCCATGTTGACTGCCACTGCTCCTTCAGATGAGGGGGATTTTCCAAGACAGGGAGGAGAGAGATTTGGCTCTCCTCGACCTATAAGGTGCCCCCCTTTATTTCACCACCCCTGCAAGGTGTCTGTGAAGCCTTTTGGAGCCCTCTGATGGGGAGAGCTCGGGACAGGGCCGCGGAGCTCACCTCCGACAGCGCCGGAAGTCAGTTTGAAGCACTTGTTGTTAGCATTTTAAAAGGGGATATTAGCACTTTTAACCTGCTAGAGAGGTATAGGTCTCTCTCTCTCTCTCTCTCTCTCTCTCTCTCTCTCTCTCTATATATATATATATATATATATGTATATGTATATGTATATGTATATGTATATGTATATGTATATGTATATGTATATGTATATGTATATGTATATGTATATGTATATGTATATGTATATGTATATGTATATGTATATGTATATGTATATGTATATATCTCTATCTCTATCTCTATCTCCCTCACTCCCTCTCCTCTCCTTTCCTCTCCTCTCCACCAAGGTTATCCTGCAGCTCCAGAGGATGCTGGAGGAAATGGATAATGTGAACCTCTTTTTGGTCTGGATGTAGGATGGAAATGGTGGAACCTAGAAAAAGGGCTTCTCTATGATGACTCCCTCTTTTTGGAACATCATTCCCTCAGAGATAAAGTTGCCTGTCATCTTGTTGGCTTTCCACAAGGCCCTGAAAACTGTCCATCTGCCTGCCTACTGACATCTATCTATCTATCTATCTATCTATCTATCTATCTATCTATCTATCTATCTATCTATCTATCTATCTATCTATCTATCTATCATCTATCTATCTATCCTAATCTATCCATTTATCAAATTTATTGGCTGCCCATCTTACCTCAAGGTAACTCTGGCCAGCTTACATTGCCTGGAGTTACGTTGCCTGGAGTCATTGTGTGTAAATTGGGCAGCTATATAAGTTTAACAAAGTAATTATTTAATAAACAGGGAAATCAAATAAGTAACATCTGTAATTCAGTTATCAGCAAAAGGTGTATGCAAAGTTCTAGGATTTTGACAATAATTAACATAACATTCAGCATTTCACATCTCAACTCTTAATTGCAACAAAATTCATTTTAAAGTCCTGAGAGGATCCCAATATCTCAATGTAAATAAACCACAACATAACCAAGATGCACTATTTCTCCAGGGGTGGGTTCTGCCTGGTTTGCTTGGCTATGCGCTGGATGCGCATTGTGCGTGCATGCACAGCCCTCAAGAACTGGCTAGCCCGTCAGGCCTGGGGATAATCTTATTTTCGCCCCTCCCGAATGCTGAGTGAATGTTGAGTTTTACTGTCTAATTTGCTTTGTGCACATCTTTTTTTTTGGTATTGTCCTACACTCCCCTTCCCTTTTTGATTGTAAGCCGCCCTGAGTCCCCTCAGGGAAAAGGGCGGCCTATAAATAAACAAATCTAAATCTAAATCTAAATCTAATGCACAGTTCAATGGAAATTGTCCTGTGCATACGCAGAACTAAAAAACAAGATGGCGGTGGCAACATTGGCGAGCAGGGAACCGGTTCGGAAGCATGTCCAACCTGGGTTGCTGCTGGTTCAGCCGAACCCGGTTCAGCCAAACCGGTAGGAACCCACCTACCCTAAGCCTAACCCAATACACCCAAGATTTTCCTATTTCAAATACCTGCAATTCAAAAAAAAAACATTCCCACCCTTGAGTGTCAAATGCTTCTTCTTTTTTTTGAGAAAAAAGTTTTTTTTAACATACATATAATATAATCCAAAATATACCTATATATCTTAACAAACATTTAAAAAGTATTCAATAGTATATCAATTCTTTTTCCCATTAAGCCTCTTCAATTTTTATTTGCTCTTCTGCTTTCCATACACCATATTATAGTCTATTTCATCTTCAGCTTTCCTCCTGTCCTTCTCTTCTCCTCCCTACCTTCTTCTTCCTTCTGTCCTCTCTCTCTTCTCTACTTCCCCTTGCTCTCTCCCTCTCCTCTCCTCTCTTTCCACACCTTCCCTTTCTCATTTTTCATTCATTCATTCATTTAATTTATTTGTATGCCGCCCTTTTCCCTGAAAGGGACTCAGGGCGGCTCACAACTCAAAGGGAGGGGAAAAACAAACAAAGTTACAAAAAACATAAAAACCATACATAATTTAAAAAAAACCACAACAATCATACTATTCGAAGTGGGGCAGCGAGTCTTTAGCCCCAGGCCTGTCGGAGCAGCCAGGCTTTAAGGGCTATGCGGAAGGCCTGGAGGGTGGTGAGGGTACGAATCTCCACGGGGAGTTCGTTCCAAAGGGTCGGAGCAGCCACAGAGAAGGCTCTCCTCCGGGTAGTCGCCAGTCGACACTGGCCGGCTGATGGAATTCGGAGGAGGCCTAGTCTGTGGGATCTAATTGGTCTAGTGGAGGTAATTGGCAGTAGGCAGTCTCTCAAGTACCCAGATCCAATACCATGAAGGGCTTTGTAGGTGACGACTAGCACCTTGAAGCGTACCCGGAGATCAACAGGCAGCCAGTGCAGCTCGCGGAGGATAGGTGTTACGTGGGTGAAACGAGGTGCACCCACGATCGCTCGCGCGGCTGCATTCTGGACCAGCTGAAGTCGCCGAATACTCTTGCAATTAAAAAAAACAGAAGCTCTGGTAAGAAAATAGATTCTACAGCGAACAACCTCTGACCCAAATCCGCCCAACCATTATCCCCAGAACTGGCATTTCCAACCAGTTACTGTTTTCTAGGCAGCCCAGGTACCAAATCTGAACATATTTTCCCCAAGCCAACTGAGAACTACTGGTTTCCCCCACTGTGCTCAAAAAGTTATGTAACCCAAAAGGAAATGACTAAAATCCACCGGTACCTTGTAAACCAATAGAGGAAACAAAACCAGGTTATTCTTACTAAATGAAGCTGGCACACCTCTTAAAGGTGTCTCCTGTACATGGGCTCAAAAAAAAATCTACAGTGGGTGTGGCTAATGTCAGATATCCAATAGCTTTGCAGATGGTTCTGCCTTCATTTCCATGATGCACCTCCCAGCTATTAAATATTGAGCCAGTCTCCCTCCACCCCCATATTTTTAGGTTTCGGTTTCCCAAGCAGCATTTTAATTTCAATTTCCCAGCAGAGGAAAAGAATGAAGGACCGCCCTGTGGGTTGATGGCAACCCATTGCCAGCATTGCAATAATAGTCATACATCCTGACCATTTGCTGATGAACCGTAATCGGTCACAAGGCAGCTTGGCTAATGTAAGGCCAAAGTGCAAGGTTCAGACAACGAGCAGGAAAGAAACAGACCAGGTTTTGAGGCTTGTTGCTGTTTGCAAACTTTTTCTAGATGTTTATATAGCAACTGGTGCAATAAACAGAAACCTTATGTTAAATGTCAATCACATGGGCACAATTCAGAAGGACATATATAGTAAGGTGACCAGATTTTCAGATTGGAAAAGAGGGACGCCTTTGACCGGGGGGGGGGGGGGGGGCTTGATTAAAAAAAATTTTTTTTGTCAAAAGGTCACCCCAGGACACTGAAACCAGCATAAATACGAATCTGTTGCCAAACAAAATTTTGATCACGTGACCATGAGGATGCTGCAACAGTCGCTAAGTGTGAAAAATGGTCGCAACGGTCGCTAAGTGTGAAAAATAGTCATCAGTCACTTTTTTCAATGCCATTGTAACTTTGGTCACTAAATGTTTTCCCCCTCCTCGAGACTCCTCACTTCTTCCTTCATTCCTCTTGCTTATCTACCTTCACCTTATCTGTCTTCTGCTCTTTCCCTCTCTTCCTTCCTTTCTCCTTCCATCCTCTCTTCTTTCCTCACTCACTCCCTTCCTCCTTTTTTCTCTTCCTTCCTCCTTCCATTCTTTCAGCTTCATTTCTTTTGCCTATCTACCTTCTCTGTCTTTCTGCTCTTTCCATTTCTCTCTTCCTCTTCGCTTCTGTTCCTTCCTCCTTCCCTCCTTTCCTATTTCTTCCTTCCTTCTGCCTATCTACCTTCACCTTCTCTGTCTTTCTGCTCTTTCCCTGTCTTCCCCTTTCCTCCCTCCCTCCCTTCTTTCCTTTCTAGTTCCATCTTTTCTTCTTTCCTCTCTCCCTCTTTTTCTTTTTTCCTTCCTTCCTCCTTCCTCTTGCCTATCAACTTCATCCTCTTTGTCTTTCTGCTCTTTCCCTCTCTTCCCCTTTTCTTCCTACCTCCTTCCCTCTTTTCTCCCTCCCTTCTTCTTTTTCTTCCTTTCTTCTTCCATCTTCCTCCTTCTCCTTCCATTCTTTCTCCTTCCATCCATCTTTTCTCCTTCCACCTTCTCCCCCCTCCCTTCTTCTTTTCCTTCCCCCCTCCCTCCTTCCTTCCCCTCCTTCCATTTCTCGCACACAGGAAGGGGAGGGGGGGCTTTCTAGTCGCTTTCACAGCATAATTTCTTTATCTAACTTTTAAAAAACAGTGTGCAAATCAAACTTGAGATTTTCGTAACCTGTGAAGCACCAAGTTATTATCTTCTGTTGTTGTTACAAATTCGAAGCTACTCCATTTTTTCCGATAGGGAACTGCATTTCCCAAGATGCCTCAGGTCCTCAAAGCGCTGAACGCGGTTTTGCAATTGACTCCAGCGAGGCCCGGTAGCTGCCGGCTGGGGTGGCTGTCAAGGGGCTGACAGCGGAGCAGACGCGCCATTTGTTACTGCTTCCAGCAACCGAGACAGATGAGGGAAGCGGCAGTGGCGGACGTCAGCAGCGACTGTAACGACCGCGTGGGCGAGGTGCGGAGGAAGAACGGAAGGTCCCTCCCACCTGCGATGACGGCTCCAGCCATGGACGAGCAGGCTGGCCCCGGCGTCTTCTTCTTCAACAACAACAACGCGCTGCTCTTGCCGCCACCTCCGGGTGGGAAGCAACCACGCCTTGCAGACTCGCTTCCCACCGCAGCATATGGGCCACACAGGCGTGGTTGCTTCCCATCCGGCGGTGGCGGCAAGAGCAGTGCGTTGTTGTTGTTGGGGCCAGCCTGCTCGTCCATGGCTGGAGCCGTCGTCGCGGGCGGGAGGGACCTTCGGTTCTTCCTCCGCACCTCGCCCAAGCAGTCGTTACAGTCGCTGCCGACGTCCGCCACTGCCGCTTCTAATTAATATAATTATTTCTCCCTCTCTTTTTCACTCTCTCTCCAGCACACAAACACAAATGTATAGGGCAGCCCACCTCACACACAGGTAATTCCGGGCGGCTTACATTATGATGCACGTCTCCCCATAGGAGAGGAGATGGGGAAGCCGGGCGCCCGGAGATCACCCGGGGGATGCCGAGGATGCCTTAACCAATCGAAAGCTGGCGTACCTTGTCATAATGGGGGATGGATTTCTTGCCAGGAAACGCGAGGGTTGGACAACGGTGGAGGCTCAGGTTTGTTTTTTTCCCCGGGAATGAAAGTGAACATAAGACTTCTAAATCCCCAGCAAGAAAAGAAATGCAACTGTAGTGGTCTCCCCTCCACTTCCTCTAAAGAACAAACGTTATTCTGCCGCAGAAGCGAAGAAATCTCAGATTTCGCTCTTCTGCAACAGCCTCCCTCGGGATCCCGCTCCTCCGCTACAGATGCATCGCGTCCCAACAGCGGAACTTCACAGCCCCAAACCCAGTTTCGGGGTGACCCGTCGAGAGACTAATTGCTTCTTCTCCCCACCCCAAAGACTGTATTTCCCCGCCGCTCCCTCCCCCCGCCCCGCAAAGCTCTCCACAGCCCTTCCGAGCCTACCCAGCACCAAGTCCTCCTCTCCAGCAAATCCTACACGCGCCCGACGCTCCTCAGTCACACGTCCCTTGCCAGCTCCAGGAGAGCTTTTTGGAAACGCCCGCATCTTGACAGCATTGTTGGGATCTGCGGGTAAAATTACTTTAATCAATGGGGTAAAGTCCTTTCTCCCACCCCCCCAGCTCTGATGCGGGCGTAAGGAAAGTCCTCTCTTTCCCCCTCATCAGAGCTCGGGCGAGCGAAAGAAAGAACTTTAGCCCATTGATTAAAGTAATTTCACCCGCAGATCTCTTGAATTAAATTCCGGCTGAGGGGCTGCGCTGGCGGGGACGGGCGGAGGGGATGGGACTTTGAGTCCTACGATCTTAGTGAGTGGGGAGTCCCATCCCCCCCGCCCATCCCCGCCAGCGCAGCCTCTGCCGCATCAGCTGGAATCTAATTCAAGAGATTTGGGGGCGTTTTGCCGAGCGGCGGGAGCCCCGGAAGCGAGAGGAAGTTGTCTGCGGGCGGCTGCCAGTGCCCCAACCTCTCCTCCTGCCGCGGCAATCCATTTTGATTCACGAACGGACTCCGCGGCAGGAGAGCTGGGGGCGCTGGCTGGCAGCAGCCCGCAGACAACTTCCAAGTGGTTCAGGGGCTTCTGCCGCCCAGCCAGCTCACTGATTGGCTGGAGTCCAGGCCAATCCAATCAGTGAGCGGCAGGCTGGGCTGGCTTAAATTTGTAGGTAGTAGGTAAAAGGCTAAAAGCACGCTTTTTTTGGCGCTCGCAGCTCCTGCCCATCAGCTGCTAGCTTGCTGGGCTGGCTCATCTGGTAGGATAGAGAACAGAACGATGAGCCAGCCCAGCAAGCTAGCAGCTGATGGGCAGGAGCTGCGAGCGCCAAAAAAAGCATGCTTTTTAAAAAAGCGTGCGGGACGCGGGAAAACGCATTGGAAAGCGGGGGTGTCCCGCCAAAAGCGGGACGTCTGGTCACCTTAATATATAGGGATATGTCAGCATTTTGGCAGCATGACTATTAATATGGGATAAAGTCAAAAGCAATACAATAAGCAGCAAAATGTCTCAAACCAAATAGAAAAGAAAACTCCACATGAAGGACCGAGCATGTTTATCAAAATGCTCCTAGAGTTATCAACTCTAGTTTTGTGTTGAGACGTTTAATTGTTTATTTTTTATTTACTTATTTGTATTTATCTGCCCAACAGGCAGGCAGTCTTATTGCAACTGATGAGGAAGCCTTGAATTCAATTCAATTTTATTTTATTTTTAAAACAATTTTTATTTATTTTTGAACAAAGACAAACAAACATAAAAATAAATTACAAATTACAAATTGTAGAAAGTGTGTCGGATGGTTACAATATTTCCATGCATCTTTTCCATAGTCATCACCTGCTCTCCATATCAAATCGCATATTTTAAATCCACATATATTCATGTATATCACAATTATTATATCAACCTTAATTTGACTATAATTGTTTTTACATCCTTTTATATATAATATTCAAAATCTAAAACAGGATTATATGATAACATTCTATTAAATCATCTTAAGATCATCCAATCACAATACATCTTTATAACATATTCTAGATAAAACTTTTAAACCTACTCTTATAATCTCCATGTGTTGTTTATATAAAATTTCATATTATCAAACTAATATATCTAAATGCATTGTTGTCATTATTAATCATTATTTAACTATAGCTATTGTCACTTCATTTTATACATACTACTAGTAAACTAAATTTAGCAGTTTTTATTATACATTTTCATTGCATCAACCTGTATCTTTTCAGTAATAGTACGGTCTTATATCCCATTTGTAGCATTAATGTTCTAGTTACTTTCTTAATAAATCTTGTATAAATTCTCTTCGCAACATGTTGTTCATTTTGCATCTCATAAAAGCTTGAAACCCAGCATCTGTTCTTTCCATCAGCATATCTTTGGTTATCACTGGTGCTTCTGTCAAGATTTCTCTCCTCAGCTCCATCAATTTTTCTCTCTTTTCTTCTTCTGTGCTTTGAAGTCTGGAGTAGAGTTCCAGTCCATCTATCTCCCCTTTCCATATTCCACTCTTGCCATTACCAACCATGCTCACTTTGTTGTCAGTATCCACAGTTTTCTTATCTCTTTGCTCATTTTTTCCTTCCATCTTTTGAACTCTATCCTCCACTTTCTTCATTTGGTAAGCATCCTCAGTTTCTCCATCCAATTTTTTTGTTTTGTATTCCATATTCTTCAATCTCTTTTCAATTCTCTCTGTCACATCTAATAGATTTTGGATTTCAAACATAATCATTTGCAATATTACAGTTTCTTTTTCCTGCTGAGCCATTCTTCCAATTTTTCAGGCACTGCCACTATAGGGTTCAAGGCTATTTTAATAAACTTCAAACAGGTTCATTTATTATATTTCAAGTCAAAATGTTGTCTTCTCTCCAATAGCTAGTGATAGAACTCCCAAAAAGCACTTGTATTAACAACTTGTGCTCTTCCTACTATCACTCTCAGTAAACAAGCTGAGTCTCAAGTGATCAACAACCTTGAATCTCAAGTGATCAAAGAGAAAGAAGAAAAAACAATGTATCCAGCCTCTAAGTGGCAATGTAACTTCTTTTCCTCCTGTTGTTACAAGCCTCTTTATAATTATTCTTATTATCTTCTTTATATTCCAAGCTTAAGAAAGGGAAAAAACCCTTAAATGGGGATCAGAAACAATCCAATCAATCAATCAATCAAGCATTATAAAAAAAGAAGGAAAAAATTAATTCATAAGTGTAAGCAAAAGTGAAAAAAAGAAGAAGGAATTAATCCATTCAGTTTAAAAAATAGGGAGCCTTTGCAAAAATTCCAGCCATGAAAAAAAAATTAGAAACAGGATAACACATTAAGTTTAATGTAGATTAATTTTGCCACTTACAGTCTTCTGTCTTCAATTTTAATTTAACTTAATTTTTTGGGGTAAGTCTCTTTTTCTAATAATAAAATTTCCTCACCAATTCGATACACTTTCTCTTTTCGCTTTCTTCCTGTTCCGGAGGTGTCCCAACTTCAGCAGCTTCATTAGCTGCGTTTCTGTCACCGGACATAAAGACTATTCCTGGATCTTTCAGGGACTTTGCGGTGTCCCTGAAATCAGCAGGAGGTGCCCTTCTCAATCACCATCTCTACGGGACAATTTAGGTCTGAATGGACCATCCAAGTGGCAGAAATATTGACTGTGATCTTGGAGCACCAAGATCACATGTCATGCCATCGCGACATCAGCATCTTTCTCCCAAATTCAATTCAATTTTAATTAGTATCTGTCCTTATCTGAAGTGATATTAGTATTTATGTACTAGACCAGAGGAAAAGAAAAAATGTTTGTTATTTCTCTTGTCATCTAGACCAGTGGCTCTCATGCCCCACAGGGGATCAATTTGATTTTTAATGGGGGGGGGGCATTTGGACCTTGTTTAAACCAAGTTAATGGCCTGTTAGGTTTCCTCTGTGTGAGTAGAGTTCACTTTTTGAGTAAAGTGAGAATTATAGGGGGTGGGGGGCAATCAGGATTTTAAAGATGCTTAGGGGAGGCATGGCCCACAAAATCAGTTGGGAACCACTGATCTAGACCATTGTCAGGGGATCAACATTGCAGGGAAGTTGTACATTGTTTAATATTGGATGAACATCATGGTCAACCCTAGCAACCATAAGATGTGTGGACTTCAACTTCCAGAATCCCCTAGCCAGCATGGTAATTGAACTCCACACATCTTAGCAGAAACACTGCTGTATTGGCTGAGGGATTCTGGGAACTGAAGTCCATACATCTTAAAAGGTGCCATATTTGGGAACCACTGGTCTAGAGGATGGAGGGGCATTGCATGTCATGTAGAGGCTACAAGACCCAAATAGCATCTGAGTTTCATCTGTAGGCTGAATCTCAGTTGAACAGTGGGGGAGGATAAGCTGACATTTTGGAGGAATTTTTCACAGCTTCATTCAGGAAAACAAGGACCTTTGAACCATTGTCCAGAGTAGATGCAAGTAGGGACTATATCTCAGGTACTCTCAGAAAATGGCTGCCCTGATGGGCCTGATTCTCTGTCTTTCTCTCTCTTTCCATCACTCACACAGAGAAATATACTTACAAAAGGTGAATTGGAGAGGTTGCTTTCTGTCACTAGTCCCTATGATGTTCTTTGCCATGTTCCCTCTTTGGGAAGTGTGCTATTCTCGGATTATAGCCGCCTACAGTTTTTAATTACCCAAAGATGCTCCAGAGAAAGGCACCAGAGAGGAGTTCATTTGGTCACCTCAGCTCTTCCAGATGTTCTCATGAATCTTAGAGCAGCCTTTTCTATCATGACGCTTGTTTATTTATCTATTTTCATCCCGCCTTTATCATTGTTTATAAATAACTCAAGGTGGCAATACTTCTTCCTCCTAGTTTTCTCAGAACAACTGCCCTGTGAGGTGATTTGGGCTGAGGGATAGTGACTGGTCCAAAAGTCACCCAGCCAACTTTCATGCCTAAGGTGGGACTAGAACTCACTGTCTCCTGGTTTCTAGCCTGGTGCCTTGATCACTCAACCCAACTGGCTTCTTCCAGAAATGGAAGAACAAAATGCTCCTGAGAGGAACGGTAAGAAAAGAAGAGAAAAACAGAGGTCCACTTGTGCAGTTTCCTTGATCAGGAAGTTCTTCAGGCAGTTACTCATGGTCCTGGTCACCTTCCTGTTATGCAACAGGAAAGCTGATATAAGAGCAACATTTCTGACTGGTTCCTGCAACCCAATTGAATGAATTGTTTCTTATATCCAGCAACCCATGGAGCAACGCCCATGAAAGTCTTAAGAGATTCTTGAATAACAATGATCACATCACCATGCCACACCACTTCTGGACATAGGCAGGTCTCAATCATCATCATCATCTTCTTCTTCTTCTTCTTCTTCTTCTTCTTCTTCTTCTTCTTCTTCTTCTTCTTCTTCTTCTTCTCCTCCTCCTCCTCCTCCTCCTCCTCCTCCTCCTCCTCCCTCTCCCGCTTCTTCTCTCTCTCTCTATAAAAATGGCTGTGTGTGTGTGTGTGTGTGTGTGTATAGGCAGCTCTCAATCTTCTTCTTCTTCTTCTTCTTCTTCTTCTTCTTCTTCTTCTTCTCCTCCTCCTCCTCCTCCTCCTCCTCCTCCTCCTCCTCCTCCTCCTCCTCCTCCCTCTCCCGCTTCTTCTCTCTCTTTCTATAAAAATGGCTGTGTGTGTGTGTGTGTGTGTGTGTGTGTTCCAGCATAACTCTGGAACACCTTCAGCAATTTTAACCAAACCTGGTACACAGATGACTTACTCTCTGGAGGAAAAATACTAGACACCTCTAATACCCTTCAGTGTGTGTGTTCTGTTAAGATACAGCCTGTTGTGCCTTAACATGGCTTCTACTGTATTGCTGTAAAATGACTTGTACTGTGCAACGCAATGGGGTTGCCATGGTAACAGCTTCACAGTACTTCACAAGGGGGCTCCCTCTGGTAAGGGGGAAAATCCAACATTAGAAATTACATTTGGTCCAGACCAGTGGTGGGTTTCCGGCATTTAGTAACCTCAGCTGGAAGCCAAGGTTTGTAAAAGTCTGCTGGCCAGGTACATGAATTGAGATCAGGGTGATAGAATGCAAAACCAGGATAAGACACTGGGTGGAGGTGCCTTCTGCAAAAACATTTGTGAGTTTTCCACTTGCTTAGAAATGTGTAAAGGACCAGATGTGAAATTTCTAATGCAACTGCCCCATTTGAAATTCCTTGTTGAAATTAACTACGTCTCTAAGCTTGCTCGTATATGCATTCACATGGGAACACCAATTTATGTGTCCTTGTGTGTCTGACCAAGACCAAAATGTTGGAGGAGACCCATAATAAAATTTGGGAGATTCTTAATCTGTGCCCTGAATGAATAGAGGAATGGACCTGGACCTCATCCCTCAGGTGGTAGAGAAAGTAGAAGAATGCTGGGGGGTTTCTGACAAGCCCCACCTGAAAAGGAAGTCACTAGGATGTGCTTATTCAACCATAGTCTCAAGTGGAGTTACGTTTGTTCCAGAAGGAGACTCATGGTCTGACCAAGAAGGTGAAGTGGCAAGGATGCCATCCAAGTTCCACCTTCTTGCCTTTTCTAAACATAACCTTGCAGGTACACCTGGCTAGTTTTGTGGCAAATAATTTCTTTACCATCTGCAGCACAAAGAAAAAGAAGAAGATGGACACGCATGTGAGGACAACATTTCCCAATTGGTGCGATTTACATATTTTCACATGATGCTGCAATGCAGGTACCTCATGGTGGCATTTGTAGGATGATCTCACAGCATGTGGATAGTCCCTTTTGTGCCATTGTGGTTTACTGCAGATGTTGCTACCTCTCAACTGCGCTCCCAGTTCTGAGGCTGGTGGCTCAATCATTTAAACATGTAAATAGATTATTTAATTAGATGATAAACACATACATAAATACATCTTTACTACTTTTTCTTCCGTAGTGTATCAAAATGAATAAAATTAAATAATAATAAATATATTGCCCCAGCCTTTTTCTACTTTTTCTTCAATAGTGTATCAGAACAGATAAATAAATGCTTGGTCATTCTAAAATCTATTGTTTTTGATTAAAAGGAAATGAACTGATATCGACAGTGGGTTTTTTTTTAATGTCTCATGTACAGAAGCACCTACAAAAAAAAACACACACAATAAAGTTCTCTCCCTTTTGGTTTAAATCTTCTTGCTCTTTCGGGTGTAAGAGGCTGAGCCGCAGGAAATAGTCTGTGGGAGAAAAATGAAGAGAGGGGGCCTTTGAAATTAAAATGATTTTCAATTAGCCAATGTAAAGCTTCTGTAGGTATGACAAAATATATAATACCACAAGTATAACTCTTTAAAATTGCAGCAGGCAAGAACTAGGAGGAAAATGTATGTATCTTTGAATCAATGGCATTTCAAAAGGTGAGGCACTGAACTAGTTGATAAAATACAGGAATTTTATTTTTTTAAGAATTTACTTCCACTCTTATTTCTGTTTCTTAATTTCAGTAACAAAGTTTCTCCAAGGCCCTTCTTTTTACATCAAACAAGCGTAGATGCTAAAAATCTTTGCTTTTGTTTCTTTCCCTTTTTAACAGAATAACAGAGTTGGAAGGACCTTAGAGGTCTTCTAGTCCAACCCCGTTTAAATTATTACCCATTCCTTGGGTAATGATTCTTGCAGGTTTCTGGTAAAGTCAACTTCCTTATTCTCTACACTCAAGTCAAAGAGAATTTGACATGAGTGTAGAGTCTACACTCTAGTTATAATTATTAAAGTTTCTTTACCATGTGGAATGGGAAAAGGAATAATTACCCTTAAGATTAGTTGTTCTGTTTGCTTCACCTAACTAAAACAAATGAAACAGGATATTGGTACCAATACCCCCTGTGGGGAGGTAAATGAGTAATGAATGTCATGTCTCTGGGGAGATTGTGTACTAGGTCTACATGACACAGGAAAGCCAGGTACTTTGGGATGATCGATAAGTTGCCTAAGAGTATAAAAGACTGTAAACAACTGCCCTTCGGGGTTCAGGTTTTGCTTGACCAATCGCTCCTGAACTTTTGCGCAAATAAACCTCTCCCTCTGACAAAGAGCTGGTCTTTTAAAAGGCATTTTCTGCTACATTTCAGGCACCCCAAATGGGACAACCAGGCGATCTTTCGCTCCGGACGACCAGGACCCCACGCTGGCGGAAGGATCCGAGCCCCGGGTACCTCTGGCACCATGAGGCTTCTTGCTTCGGAGGAATGGGGGAGGACACCTTCCACCGTCGAGGGAAATCCCAGTCAGCCCAAGGACCCTTTGTGCGAGAAAGGGAAAGGAGAAAATCTGAACAAATCCTGGCAAGGACGAGAGGGAATGCAAGACCTGCCGGCAGGCAAGTATAATATAGTGTTGTGTACCTACTCTGCTTGAGAGTAGAAGAGGGTGCCTGATCACTGTTATTTGGAATACCAAATATGGGGAGGGAAGGTCTACCAAACATTGAAGTAAAAGACAAAATGTTTAGAAAATATGTACAGGAACTGTCCAAATGTTTTTCTTTCTTAAGACAGAAAGGCATTCATGTGCAAAACGCCACCCTTGAACTTTGCAGTGCACCAGTTAAAAGCAGGACAGTGGGTGCTGATAAAGACTTGGAGAGATGGAAAACAAAGTCCAAGTTGGGAAGGACCTTTAATTGTCCTGTAAACTACTGAGACTGCATTTCGGACTGCTGACAATTACTTCTGAATGAGAGAGCCTGTGCCAGCCCTAAAGGAATGGAAGGTGGAGTCTCACCAAGGAGACCCACTGAAGCTGAAGTTTCAATGGACTTAATGGTCTGGTGGACAATCATGCTACCGATAGGTTGCTAATGCTCTTCCCTCAATTGCAGAAAACTATGATTGAACAAATTCCATTGCGTGCCCTCCCGGATGTCTTGGTTTTGTAATTGTACTTGTGGATATTGTTGTTCTTCTCATTGTATCGATTGTGTTTTGTGTGTTGGGTGTAAGGTGTTTATACACCAATTAATCACTGGAAAATGGACCACAATATAAAGAATTTGTAATTGGAATAGATAGAAAAGGAAAAGATCCATAGGGTTGGCTAGTATTGAAGAAGAAAAAACTGTTTTGTGTGTGGTGGTACGAAAATGGGAGAACAGTGGCCATGGGAAGCCTTGGAAGCTAGCCCACAGATATTCAATAACATGTTTAGAGCAAGAAACATCACAGCCAGAACTCGCTTTGCCGATATTATCTGGACTCTGTCAACCAACTTAGTGGGAAGTGTTGAATACTAGCGCGGGAAATACAAGCGCGGGAAGAACTCCCTTTCTGATTGGTTCCCGGGCGGAGCCGGTTCAATCCTCGCCCTGATAGGTCGAGCCACTCGACGCCCCATTGGCTCCTCGTTCAAACCCGGGGGTATAAATGTTTGGCGCGAACCACGCCACGTTGAATCGTAGTTACTCTGTTCCAAATAAAGGTTGCTTTGCATACCCGTTTTGTCGCGTCCCTTTCCTTCGCTCCAAGATGCAAAACTGGCGACGAAGGTGGGATTCCGATTCCCACGACCACGGAGAAGAACAAGCCAGCTGCCACCGCGTCTGAACCAGCACGAACGCTATCCTCAGACTGAGAACGCCGGCAGCGAACGCAAAATTTTCTCCACCTTCTTCCTCCCCCTCTCTGGCTCCAAACCACGATGGCATCAGCGCTCCCTCCTTTCGCGCCATTCGGATCCGCCGGAGAATCATGGGATGGCTTCATGGAGCGTTTCGAGTGTTACCTAATCGCATCAAGGAACCAAGCACAGACCGACGAGGAGAAATGCAGCTTCTTCCTGTCCTGCTGTGAGCCTTCCATGTTCGCCTCTGCGAGAGCCCTGGCCGCCCCGAGGCCAGCCTACAAACTCGGGTGGGACGAGCTGATGTCCAGGCTGAGGAACCATTACGCTCCCTCACCCTCTCTGATCGCACGCCGCTTCACTTTCCGCCGCCGGGTGCAGAAGCCCGACGAATCCATCAGCCAGTTCCTAGAGGCTTTGCGCACAGTGGCCGCCCAATGCGATTTTGCAGACCTGGAGGAGAACCTCGTGGAGCAGTTTGTATGCGGGGTCCGCGACGTGCATTTGCGCAGCCGCATGCTCCGGAACCACAAAATCACCTTGGTGCAAGCCGTGGAGACCGCACGAGCAGCGGAGCTATCCGAACAATCCACGGCCGACATCGAACGCCTCCAGCTGACAAACCCCGCGCAAACCGCCGCGGGGCCCCTCACCCAGACGAACCTCGTCGACGACCTCTCTCCTGCCGAAGACGAGGAGGAGGAGGAGGAAACCGTCGGACAAATGAGGATGCAGCCGAAGCGGAGGCCGCACCAGCAACCACCGACGCCCGCTCAGCCAGCCTCAAACACGCCTTGCCGCGGATGCGGCGGCCGCCACAGCCGCGCATCCTGCCCGTTCCGTTCCGCCGTCTGCCGCCGTTGCCGAGGGGAAGGACACCTCGCCAGGGTCTGCCGGGCTCTCGTGCCAGCCCCATCGTTCATGCAGCCCAGCGACCAGCGCCAGACACCCCAGCGCCGCCAACAGCCACGTCCTGCGAGGCGGGCCGAGGACTGCCACTCAACCTACCAGCCCTCCGGCGCCGACTACGTGGTCTACCAGGCTTCCCACGTTCCCGCCGGCAATCGCAAAATCAGCACCGCCGTCCGGCTCGAAGGTCAGCTTTGTCGAATGGAGGTGGACTCCGGGTCTTCCCGTTCCCTCCTATCTTGGGCTTTGTTTTCCCGTCTTTGTCCCGGGGTCCCCCAGAGCCAATTGCGCCCCGTCGGGGTCTCCCTCCTAGACTACCAGGGAAATGGGATCCCCACGGCAGGAATATTCCACATCCGGGTGGAATACGGGGGCTTTAAGGGGAAACTTCCAGTCCTAATCGTCAGGGACGATCTGCCCGCTCTCCTTGGGTTGGATTGGTTTCCCGCCTTGGGCCTCACCATAGAGGGGGTGCACAGGGTAGTCCCACTCACCGTAGATAGCGTCCTAGATGAGTTCGCAGATGTGTTCGATGGGAAATTGGGCTGTTATAAGGGCACCCCCATTTCCCTCTGCCTCGATCCCCAGGTCGCTCCCATTAGGCTGAAGGCACGCAGGGTCCCCTTCGCATTGAGAGCAAAGGTAGACGCTGAACTTGATAAGCTTATAGAGCAGGGGGTAATCGAGCCCGTAGATCACGCCCGTTGGGAAACCCCCATAGTCCTCCCGGTTAAACCCGACGGATCGGTGAGGATATGTGCCGACTATAAGTCGACCATCAATTTGGCCCTGCAGGCAAATCCATATCCGGTTCCCGTAGTGCAACACCTACTCCACTCCTTAGGGCAAGGCCGCATTTTCGCCAAGCTAGACATGGCGCAGGCCTACCAGCAGCTTCCCGTAGACGACGATGCGGCTACAGCCCAGACCATCGTCACCCACCGCGGGGCTTTCCGTTGCCGCCGCCTCCAATTCGGCGTTTCGGTTGCCCCGGGAATTTTTCAGAGCCTCATGGAGCGGTTGCTCCACGGGCTCCCAGGCGTCGTTCCCTACTTCGACGATGTCCTGGTCGCAGCCCCCAGCCACTCGGAACTCCTGAAATTACTACGGGAGGTTCTCACACGTTTTAGGGAGGCAGGACTGAAACTTAAGCGCAGCAAATGCGAAATTGCTGTTCCCAAAGTAGAATTCTTGGGATTCCTCATTGATGCCCAGGGCATCCACCCCACTCAGCTGTGTCAGCTGTCAGCTGTGACCAGGGGGGCATTTGCCCAGGTTCGCCTGGTCCGCCAGTTGCGGCCCTACCTAGATCGGGGGGCCCTCACAACAGTCACTCGAGCCCTTGTGATCTCTAGACTGGAATACTGCAATGGGCTCTACATGGGGTTGCCCCTGAAGTGCATCCGGCGACTACAGCTAGTCCAAAATGCAGCCGCGCGAGTGATAGTGGGCGCACCTCGGTTCGCCCACGTTACACCTGTCCTCCGCGAGCTGCACTGGCTGCCTGTTGGTCTCCGGGTGCGCTTCAGGATACTGATGACCATCTTTAAAGCACTCCATGGTAGTGGATCTGGGTACTTGAGAGACCGCCTTCTGCCGATTACCTCCCTAAATCGACCAATTAGATCTCACAGACTGGGCCTCCTCCGAATTCCATCTGCCAGTCAATACCGACTGGCGACCACGCGGAGGAGAGCCTTTTCTGTTGCTGCTCCGACCCTATGGAACGAGCTCCCCATGGAGATCCGCACCCTCACCACTATCCAGACCTTCCGCGCAGCCCTCAAGATCTGGCTCTCCCAGCAGGCCTGGGGATAGGTTCCTAATTACCCGCCCGAGTGTCTGACTGTTGAATGAAAGTTGGGTTTTTATTACTTTTCTGTTGTTCACATATTGTTTTGTTTTGACCTTGCACCTCCCCTCCCTTGTCGTTGTAAGCCGCCCTGAGTCCCCTCAGGGAAAAGGGCGGCATATAAATCCCAATAAATACCTAAATACCTAAAAATACCTCCCTCCAAAGTTGCCGCCATCAAAAACGCGCCCGCACCCACCTCTAGGGCGGAATTGCAGGCGTTCCTGGGGCTTTTAAACTTCTATGCCCCTTTTATTCCCCACAAGGCGTCGCTAGCTGAGCCGCTACACCGACTGCTTGACCGGTCAGCGGCCTGGCAATGGGGTAGCCGTGAAGCGCACGCGTTCGCGGCTATAAAAGACATTTTGACCTCGTCGGCAGTCCTAATCCAGTATAGCGATAGGATGCCCCTAGTTTTGACTTGCGACGCCTCTCCCTATGGCATAGGGGCGGTCCTGAGCCATGCCCTCCCGAACGGCTCAGAGGCCCCCATAGCCTTTTATTCCCGGACACTCTCCTCCACGGAGCGGAACTACAGCCAAATCGATAAAGAAGCCCTGGCTGCAGTGTCCGGCATTAAGCGGTTCCATGACTACCTCTATGGTAGGAATTTCACCCTTGTCACGGATCACAAGCCGCTCCTGGGGCTACTGGCAGGCGACAAGCCAACCCCCCCCATTTTGTCTCCCCGCATGACACGCTGGACGGAGTTCCTAACAGCGTATTCGTATACGCTGTTATACCGTCCGGGTAAGCAGCTAGGGCACGCAGACGCCCTGAGCCGTTGCCCCTTGCCAGAGACGGACACAGCCCATGTGCCCGCTCTCTCTACCCTGTCCATCGCCGAATCCGACCTCCCCGTCTCGGCCGCGGACGTCGCAGCTTGCACAAAGGCTGACCCCGTCCTATCCCAAGTAGCTTCATGGGTTTTGAGGGGTTGGCCCATGGAAAAGGTAGCGGAAGCATTCCGACCATTTAAAGCACGACAAGCCGAACTCGCCCTTCACGGGGGTTGTCTTATCTGGGGGGATAGGGTAGTGATCCCCACAGCTCTGCGGGCACGAATCCTGCCCGCACTCCACAAAAACCACCCAGGCATAGCGCGAATGAAAGCCTTAGCCCGTAGCTATGTGTGGTGGCCCTTGCTAGATTCGGAAATTGCAGACTACGTAGGCCGATGCAGGATCTGCCAAAACTCTAGGCCGAATCCCCCCACAGCCGCCCCACGTGAGTGGGAAATCCCCAGAGGCCCATGGTCCCGTTTACACATTGACTTTGCCGGCCCCTTCCACGGCCGAAACTTCATGATAGTAGTCGATGCTTACTCCAAGTGGGTGGAACTGGTAATCATGACCTCCACCACAGCAGAGAGTACAGTGAGGGCCCTTCGTAAGATGTTCGCCACCCATGGGTTACCGGATGTGATAGTCTCAGATAATGGGCCCCAGTTTACCTCCACCACGTTCCAAGAATTCCTGGCCGAACAAGGAATCAGACACGCAGCCACAGCCCCGTATCACCCAGCTAGCAACGGCCGGGCGGAGCGAGCCGTTCGCTCTGCCAAAGAAGCGTTAGGCCGCATGGACCAGGGCGACTGGCAAGAAAGAGTGGCGGCCTACCTCTTGAGCCAGCACTCCATTCCCTGCCCAACGACTAATAAAAGTCCTGCGGAGCTCTTGATGGGTAGGAGATTGCGAACCCCCCTAGACAGGCTCCATCCACTTTACGCGGGGGATCTGCCGAGCAACCTGGGGGCCCTCCCTTCCCACGCATTTAAGTTAGGGGATCCTGTATGGGCCCGCTCCTTTTCTGGGGATCCACGGTGGGTTCCCGCAACCATCACAGCCCTGACTGGCCCCTGTTCCTTCAGGGTCGGCCTGGCCGACGGAACACAATGGAGGCGCCACGTGGACCAGTTAAGGCGACGCCTCCCCGCGGAAGCAGACGGCCCGAACCTCTCAGACACCCGCTCTCAACATGAGCCACCCTCAATGACTTTCCCCCCAACGGACCGCCTCCACTCGGGGAACAGGGGACAAGCTGTTACGAACTTTGCGGACAGACGCGCCTCACCCGGCTACTCCTTTCCTCGAAGCCCTTATCGAGACTCTGAACCTACACCCCAACCAGACTGCACGGGGCCACTGTCGGGCACTCCTGTTGCCACGGAGACGCCCACCCGGGCAAACGGACATCGGGCACCGGGCCCGGGGCCAGCGCCATTTTTTGGGACCGCGTCGCAGATCCACCGCCCCACCACGGACACACCTCCGCCGGCGGTTTCCCCCCCGACGATAACCGCCGGGGAGCCACGAAGGTCGGGACGGGAACGTCACCGTCCCACCTATTTGAAAGACTATGTTTGCCCTTCCTAAGGAACTCTTTGACTAGGGGGGGAGGGGTGTTGAATACTAGCGCGGGAAATACAAGCGCGGGAAGAACTCCCTTTCTGATTGGTTCCCGGGCGGAGCCGGTTCAATCCTCGCCCTGATAGGTCGAGCCACTCGACGCCCCATTGGCTCCTCGTTCAAACCCGGGGGTATAAATGTTTGGCGCGAACCACGCCACGTTGAATCGTAGTTACTCTGTTCCAAATAAAGGTTGCTTTGCATACCCGTTTTGTCGCGTCCCTTTCCTTCGCTCCAAGATGCAAAAGGAAGGAACTGTTTTACAAGAAACCAGAGTGTACCGGTGGGAGACCTCATATGTTTAGGGCTCTGGGACTAGGAATATAAATTCTGGACGTCACCCAATAATGGAACAGAGCCTGAAAACTTTGATACCACCATACTTCATTATCTGGGTAGTAAATCAGAAGTGTGGATTGCCCCAGATAATATGTATTGGATAGGTGGCAACCTTGCATATGAGAGATTACCAGGGATTTGGTCAGGATCCTGTGTTCTTGGGTGGATCAAGCCCTCCTTCTTCCTATTCCCTCCCTTGGACAAAGAGCTGGTCTTGTCTCATTTTCTGCTACACAAGCATACAAGAAAACTTGCTTGCTTGAGTGTAGACAGTCATCATCTTGGCTGAACAAATAGGTTTAAAAATAGTTTCTATCCTTGGGCTGTCAGACTCTTAAACACAACCACAATCACTCCATGCACACGCAGAAACGTATGACTAGTTTTTCTTTTTCTTTCTTTTTCTTTTCTCTTTCCCTCTAATTACTTGCATTGGGATTATTCTTTATACTATTTATGCTGTTTGTATTTGTTCTCATGAATTGCACCATTAGGCTAAAATCAATTTCATTGTATTTATTTTGTACAATGACAATAAAGGCTATACTAAATCAGACATATGGCTGTCCAATCTCTTCTTAAAAGCCTCCAGTGATGGTGCACTCACAACTTCTGGAGGCAAGCTATTCCACTGATTAATTGTCAGGAAATTTCTTCTTGTTTCTAGGTTGGTTCTTTCCACTATTTTTTATGTGTGCCACATCCCTTTTACTTTTGAACACCATTTTTACCTATCTTAGAGATTTGTCTTGGATTCATTAAAAGAAAAACAAAGAGATCACCTGTATAGGTGGAGGTTACAATTTACAAGTAATGGTAGTTATTTTATAGCTCTGATAGTAAATCCCTTTAATAACTCCTGATGCCTATGTGAATACACTATGCAGTTTTTTTCCATGCCTGAGTGTAGTGAATAAGGAAGTTGACTTTGCTAGAAATCTGCAAAAACCATTACCCAAGCAAAAGGGAGGGGAACATTTCTAAATCCAGAACAATGAGATTATGTCTGCGAGTGACTCTGGCAGATACTTCCCTCTTTCACTAAAATGAAAGAAGGCAGAGATAGCATGGACTAGTAAGATTGTGTTATTATATGCAATGTCCATGCAGGTAATTTTAGCCTTCCTGATTTGGTCTGTTGGGGGAGGCGGGCTGACAGAGAGTATGTAGTCATTTTTTTCAATGGCCTTTGATTTTTCCAACATACAGATTTAATAGAATTGGAAGGGACCTTGAACGTCATCTAGTCCAACCCCCCAACCATGCAGGGGACCCTACACCATTTTTGACAGGGGCCAGTCCAGTCTCTTCTTGAAAGCTTCCAGTGATGAAGCTCCCATAACTTTAGAAGGTAACTTCTGTTCCATTAGTTGATTGCTCTCCCTGCCAGAAAATTTGTCCTTATTTGCAAGTGGAATCTTTCCTTGTTCAGTTTCCATCCATTATTCCTTGTCTGGCCTTTGGGTACTTTGGAAAATAGGTTGATCCCATCCTTTCTATGGCAACCCTCAAATATTGGAAGACTGCTATCATGTCTCCCTTGGTCTTTCTCTTCACTAGACTAGCCATGCCCAGTTCCTGCAACTGTTCTTCATATGTTTTAGCCTCCAGTCCCCTAATTATCCTTATTGCTCTTCTCTGCACTCTTTCTAAAGCCTCAACATCTTGTTTATAGTGTGGAAACCAAAACTGAATGATCATGATCACCAATGATTCTTTGACTTGTATTATGTATCTGTGACATCTAAGCCAGAGTTTCCCAACTATGGCAAACTATAAGACCTGGGGACTTCAACTCCCATAATTCCTAAGCCAGCATGACTGGCTGGGGAATTCTGGGAGTTGAAGTCTACAGGTCTTAAAGTTGCCATGGTTGAGAAATCGTGATCTCAGCTTTAGCTTTACAATTCGTTCTTCCAATGAACAGTCTGGGTTGACTTCATTCTTCCTGCAGGTCCAAGAGAGTGACACCATTGTTCTCCAGCAAATTTCAGTCTAGTGTGTGCTAAACTCTCAGCTTGTACATCATGCAGACTGAGAAAACTGGGTTCAATCAGATTAACAGAGTTGGAAGGGACCTTATAGGTCATCTAGTCCAACCCCCCGCTCAAGCAGGAGACCCTACACCATTTCTGACAAAAAGTCTCAAATGATGAAGCTCCCACAACTTCCGAAGGCAACTTCTGTTCCATTGGTTGATTGTTCTCACTGTCAGAAAGTTCCTCTTTATTTCTAGGATTAATTGAGGGAATAGGGGTTCCATATTCACTAGGGCTGTGTCAGCGAACCATAGCCATTTGAATCAACTTCTTACCCTATCTTCCTGGGGGGAAATAATTTTTTACTCTTCCTGTCTATTAAACAATGAACATTGACTTACCTCCACCATTTCATTGCCTACAATTTGTTGCTCGTGGATGAATTTGTCTGACTTGGCTATTAATTTTCCATCCGTGAGATTTACTGTGCACTGTAAAACAATGAAACCATTACTGAACATGGATCAAACAGCAAGAAACGTGTAGATGGCTAACAGCAACTAGCTCCAATCCACCAGAAACTGTAAGGATAATGTTATGAAAAGATGAAAGTTTTTTTGGGAAAAAGAAAATAGTGCTGCAGTTACAACCTTGAGTTAATAAAATGCAGAGATGTTTTGCCATAGATTGCAGCAGCAAAGGTTTCCTGCAGCCATCCCAAAAGTGCTTTTTCCAAAAGGCAACTGGACTTTCTTGATTTTTTTCCTTTGAAATGTTTTGCTTCATATCCAAGAAGTTTCTTCAGTTCTAACTTGGATGAGAAATAAAATATTTTCAAAGAAAAAAAAAGAAAGTCCAGATTTTGGAAAAAGCACATTTTGGACAACGGTGACCTGGCTGAACAAGAATCTCCATAGACGTTTCCTATAGTCTGTCCAGAAAATTATAAAAAAATAAAATAAGATGACCGATTCCAAATTTGGAGTCTCCATAACTAGCCTTAAGATTTTCAAGGCAAGAAGACATCCATCCATCCATCCATCCATTAATCTTTTCATATTTTTGAACTGCCCACCTCTCTTTGAGGGGGACTATGAGCAGTGTACAATAAAATGTCAAGTAGTTGAGTATGACTCACCTTAACTTTTTTTCCATCCATGGTGGTCATTTCTGCTTCTTTTCCCAACACGAATGTGTTCGTAACAGATTTGTTGGGGTTTTTCGTGGTGATCACAAAAGTATTCCCGGTCTGATGGATTTCGGTTATGGGCTTGATGTCTTTGGCAATTTTAATGATATCATCTGATAGGGCTGAGAAAGATGGGAGAGAAGATGATAGAACCCCAAATTCCCCAGCCAGCCAACTCCACACATCTTAAAATTGCCAAGGTTGAGAAATATCTAGCTACAGGTAGGGACCATTCCTTCCTCCTTGAGTCTGAGTAACTACTAAAGGTTCCCCTTGCACATATGTGCTAGTTGTTCCCAACTCTAGGACTATCCTAAATAACTGTCTTGCTCCTCATTGTAGATTGCTTAACTTTCCAGTTGTCCTCATAGTCAGAGGACACTATGCTCAAAATGGAATCAGGACTCCAGTAGAAGTCTCAGATTCTGTTTTAGAGATCCTGTTCATTTTGCAGGGAAAAAAAGGCTGTAGCTTACCAATTGCTTTCAGAAAGTCTTCATACTTCTCTTGGGTGTAGACTTGCCAGGTACCATCAAATGCCATGTTGGCAACTCCGCTGGATGCTTCCTATTGGGAAAGGCAAGTGGGGCATTGCCTGACAATGGCTGCCTTTATAAAGGAGGGAATACTTTACTCTCCCCAAATCTGAGCTGTGCACTTTCGAGCCATCAATCATTAATCTTCCATTTGTACTTTGTGAGAATAACCTCTCGTTCATCAGGCCAGGAAAAGCCTTGGCTGATTCCATAGAAGAATGTTATTTGCTAAATTCCATGGCCAAGATCAGGGAATCATCCGAAAGAAAAAAACCCTCCTATTTCTACTTCTAAATTTTATATTTGAAATAGACATTAAAGGTAAAGGTTCCCCTTGCACATATGTGCTAGTCTAAGATGACCAGATTTTCAGATTGGTAAAGAGGGACACCTTTGACCGGGGGGGGGGGGGGGGGCAGGGCTTGATAAAAATTTTTATACGGAGCAACAAAAATTTTCATACAACGCAAAAATAGTATTGTAATATTTTTTTTTATTTCAGCATAACTACAATTTACAAATATAAATTGTAACTGTTGCCAAACATCAAAATTTTGATCGTGTGACCATGAGGATGCTGCAACGGTCGCTAAGTGTGAAAATGGTCGCTAAGTGTGAAAAATGGTCATCAGTCACTTTTTTCAATGCCATTGTAACTTTGGTCACTATACCACCTTTCTTGCCACAGTTCTTAAGTGAATAACTGCAGCTGATATTTTGTATTTTGGAAAGAATCTTTTTAAAAATAGTCTAAGACAATTTAAAAAAAGAATCCACACAGAATAAATTGAAGTAAAACATTTCAAACTATTCCACACAGAATAAATTGAAGTAAAACTATTTTTAAAAATTCTATGCACAATATATTTCAAAGTATTGTGCATAGAATTTTTAATGGTTTCACTTCAATTTATTTTGGATAGAATCCTTTTTTAAAATGGTCTTAGACAAATTTAAAAAAAGATTCTATCCAAAATACAAAATACCAGCTGCAGTTATTCACAAGAACTGTGGCAAGAAAGGTGATATAATGGGCTAAGTGACCAAAGTTACAATGGCATTGAAAAAAGTGACTGATGACCATTTTTCACACTTAGTGACCATTTTCACACTTAGCGACCGTTGCAGCATTCTCATGGTCACACGATCAAAATTTTGATGTTTGGCAACAGATTCCTATTTATGATGGTTTCAGTGTCCTGGGGTCATATAATCACCTTTTGACAAAGTCAAATGGGGAAATCAGATTCACTTATGTTACTAACTTATCAGCTGCAGTTATTCACTTAAGAACTGTGGCAAGAAAGGTGATATAATGGGCTTAGTGACCAAAGTTACAATGGCATTGAAAAAAGTGACTGATGACCATTTTTCACACTTAGCGACCATTTTCACACTTAGCAACCGTTGCAGCATCCTCATGGTCACGTGATCAAAATTTTGATGTTTGGCAACAGTTACAATTTATATTTGTAAATTGTACTTATGTTGAAATAAAAAATATATTACAATACTATTTTTGCGTTGTATGAAAATTTTTGTTGCTCCGTATAAAATTTTTAATCAAGCCCCCACCCTCAGTCAAAGGTGTCCCTCTTTACTGAAAATCTGGTCACCTTGCTTTTTAGGATGCTGTCTAGATTTGCCATAGCTTTCCTCCCCAGGAGCAAGCGTCTTTTAATTCCTTGGAATTGGGTATGTCTAGTTTAATGAAAAGAAGGACCGAGGTATTGTATTGTGGTTGCTGCAATTAATATACTTAATAACTCCATTTTTAGTCTTTATTTTTTAATAATAATTTTCATAACAGTTGCTCCTGTTTTTGTAATTACTGTTTTATATTATTATTTTAGTGGATTGTTGTCACCCCTGAGAGTCATTTCTATTGAGATGTACACATTTGAACAATAAATGTATTTATTTTCATATTTAAGGAAAGGCATCATCTATAAACTAAGCAAAGGTGTAGCTTCCAAGATGTGCCCTTGGGATCTTGAAGTTGGTGGGAATCTACTCAGAGATTAATTGAGGAAAGCTTTATAACAGGGAGTTCTTAACTTAAATCCACACAGAATAAAACTATTTTAATAAATCCTATGCACAATAAATAAAATATTATTTTAAAATACATTAAAAAATAAAAGAAAAAAACCCACTTATCAGTAGGCAGACACTCCAAGTCAATCCAGAATGATGTAGATGTTAATACAAAGAACTGAGCAAATTAAAATGGTTAAATAGTCCCAGGGAAATAGTTTTCAAAGAAAAAAGAAGAGCACCATTTTCCTACACGACACGAGCAGACCTCCAAACTCCATGCCCCTCCCCTCCGCAAAATCCAGGAAGTAACAGTTGCTTCCCTCTCTAGCCGGGTGTTTCCTGCAGCTCTATGGTAATGGTTCATTTTTTCTTATAAAAGTGAGTAAGGGCGGGGTGTGTGTGTCTGTTTTCTTGCTTTAAAGTTTTAATATCTTCAATGAAAGTACTGAGACAGAGAGAGAGGTTAGTTAGACAGGGTGTCTTTTGTCTTGCCCCGGTTAGGATTTCTTGCCCCTGTTAGGATTTCTTAAGCAAATCCACTGGGCTTTCAACATACATGAAGCCAGAAAAAAATCGGGACTTTTTTAAAACGCGGAGGGACACGGGAAAAATTGTTATAAAGTGTGATTGTCACGCTGAAATTGGGTCATCTGGTCACCTTATGCTAGTCATTCCCGGCTTTAGGGGGCAGTGCTCATCTCCCTTTCAAAGCCGAAGAGCCAGTGCTGTCCGAAGAAGTTTCCATGGTTATGTGGCCGGCATAACTAAATGCCGAAGGTGCACGGAACGCTGTTACCTTCTTACCAAAGGTGGTTCCTATTTTTCTATTTGCATTTTTACGTGCTTTCGAACTGTTAGGTTGGCCGAAGCTGGGACAAGTAACGGGAGCTTACTCTGTCACGCAGCGCTAGGGATTTGAACCGCCGAACTACCAACCTTTCTGATTGACAAGCTCGGTATCTTAGCCACTGAGCCACCTTGAAATAGACAATAGTCTATTTTTATTTCTGATTGAGGCTTACCCATAGTTCTCTCTTTGAAAAAGCATCTGTTCCACTTGTTTATCTTTTGAATTAATTAATTAATGCTAAGTCACATTGGCTAAATCCTGTAGAATCACATTTATAAGGATTCTTTTTTAATATCAAGAGTTGATCTGATTCAGAGTATAGAGCATGTCAACTGATGGAATCTGGATAGGATGTCAAGATCAGGTAGAATTAAATGGGCCATCAGGACTATGAGGAAGAAATGGGGACTAAGTGTCTGACTGGGTTCATTCATAATGCTTAAGTTGGGCTTACTGGATAAACCCCAGTTAACGGAGTTCATGAAACATATTCAGATGAACCCAAGAACAAATTAAATAAAAATGTGGTGTTAGATGGGTTCTGATTTAGCATGTGTGAACTCAGCTATGGTAGTTTGTAAAGTATGTTTGAACACAGCAATTGTGGTTATGAAAGAAACCATGGTCATATCAACATAGTGTAGATGTGTGAACTTATCTACAGAGGAAAAAAGGAGTAATATCAAACAATATTTCCTGAGTGGGATTATTTCACTCACACTTTTCTTAAAAGTAGCTGTCAAAGTACAGTTTTCCTATAGCCTCATAACATACTTACATTGAACCCTTACTTACGCAATGCTAGGCTTGGTTTGTTTTCACCTTAGTGCATTTTTTCTGCACAAGAGTATTGTATGAACGCAACCCGACCGGTTAACGCCAAGCATTGTGCAAAATGGAACACGGATTAATGCAAAGCCTGTTCTATAAACACCATAGAAAATGGAGAAGTCATATTTGACATCTCACTGCCTTCAATCCAGCTCTCTGACCTGGCTTTAAAGTCAGCCTCCTCCCCAATTTAGAACAGGAGTGTCCAACCTTGGAAACTTTTAAGACTTATGGATTTCAACTTGCCAGGCTGGAGAATTCTGGGAAATGAAGTCCACAAGTCTTAAAATTGCCAAGGTTGGACACCCCTGCTTTAGGATAATTGGCTCCATCAAAGAGGACCACTAATTGTCTAGACCAGGGGTCTCCAACCTTGGCAACTTTAAGACTTGTGAACTTCAATTCCCAGAATTCCTCAGTTAGCAAAGCTGAGGAATTCTGGGAGTTAAAGTCCATAAGTCTTAAAGTTGCCAAGGTTGGAGACCCCTGCTCTTGAGGAATTGCTTTGCTTGCTGAAGAATTCTGGGAGTTAAAGTCCAAAGTCTTAAAGTTACCAAGGTTGGAGACCCCTGGTCTAGGACATGAGTCCCCAACCCCTGCAAAACCATGCCCCTTCTGGTCCGCAGAAAAACCTCTCCATGGAACCAATCCCTGGTCTAGGACACAAAGCTTTATCTTCCAACAGAAGAACAAATCAGACAGAAGATCTCCTTCGTTTATCTCAGGAGTGAACATCCAGCAGGCCCAAGGACCATTTAACCATAGTTCAGTTGTACCTTTGTGAGAACTATACCAAACTGGTACAGTATTCTTCTGGTACTTGAAGATTATTTGAAGAGACTACCAGAAAATCCAAGGGTGGTACTATATTGAATTTCACTGGTGTAAAATGGGGAAAATAAATCACAAATGATAGCAGTGCCACAGTGTCATTTCGTTGCCATGAATGCAACGTGGATATCTTTGAACCTGGGTTCAATTCACAGGAGTGCTTCATTCTTTCAATGCAGCTGTCCAATCTGCAATTATTGGTAGATTTGTGCAAGGTGGAAGGAGAGGAAGGCACCGAAGACCTTGGCAGCCGATGCTTAAGCGTTCTGGCTTAGAGACAAATCCTAGTGATGACTCATCAGCTAGACACAAATGTTTGGTAACTTTATCAGGATCAATGTGCAGCAACCTTATTTGACAGGACATTACTCAATTTGTACCTGGTCATAGCTGAGCCACTTCAACCAACTTTCTAGATGTCCGTGATACTACTGTAAAACCAGCCAACATTCTTCTGTCTTTCCATTTCTTTTCCGTGAGAATATTTAGAAAACAGTGAGCAATAAAGACCAAACTTTTCTTGGATTTACCAATTTCTTTATAAAATCATCTTTTTACAGGAACTGTTGCATAAATATTGGTCATGCCAGAATAGGGTGCAGTTTTGCTTTTAATAGTTCCTGTGGGATACAACGTTTGAATTGCTTATATAAGAGAAATAGAATTGTAAACTCTAAGTAGAATAGACTGTATTGGCAGGATGTTATTGTTCCACAAAGTTGGCATGAGGTTTCTTTAAAAAAATATTTTCAAAGAACCGCCACCACCACTAACAACAAAGGAGATGAAACAAAGACTTTCCATCTAGCTTCTGTACCTGATGAATTATACTTAATAAACTTTTTAATTGAAGATGCAATCTGATTAATGTCCACTCAGAATCTTCTCCAATTGAGAAGATTCTGGTATGATTCTATGTTTTAAACCACACAGGGCCAGGACTCGAATAGCTTCCCTATTATAAATGCAGGTAGTACTTGATATATACAATTTGTTTAGTGTCCATTTAAAGTTTTTAGTTTTTAGCTCACAGTATCATGGTTTCCTTTACTTGCAGTAAAGGTAAAGGTTCCCCTCGCACATATGTGCTAGTCATTTCTGACTCTAGGGGGCGGTGCTCATCTCCGTTTCAAAGCCAAAGAGCCAGCGCTGTCCAAAGACGTCTCCGTGGTCATGTGGTCGTATGACTAATGGCAAAAGCACATGGAACGCTGTTTCTTTCCCACCAAAAGTGGTTCATATTTTTCTACTTGCATTTTTTTAACATGCTTTCGAACTGCTTGATTGGCAGAAGCTGGGACAAGTAATGGGAACTCACTCGGTTATGTGGCAGTAGGGATTCGAACCGCTGTACTGCCGACTTTTCTGATCGACAAGCTCAGCGTCTTAACCACTGACCCACCGCAACCCTTTGAGCCTTTCAGTAGATAGGTAGGTACTTGCAATAGGTAGGTATAAATTTTAAAAATTAATTTCTCATCAGTTCCTGTTAAAATCTGGTCCAATTCTGTTGGTTCTTTATAAAAACCATATATTTTAGCATCTTGTTCATATCTTGATTGTATTACCTGCAGAGAGATGGCTCCTTCTTTATCATTCCTCCTGAGGTATGGTTACTCCCATCAGGTTGCTTTTGTGAAAGACCCTAAAATTGTGGCTATGTTGTTGTGTCCAGGGGTCACATCACAAGCAGAGGTGCAGTGGCTTATTTGATTGTGTCATTGCTTCCTTAGGAGGGAGTGAATATTTTTAAAAATGTTATAGCCACCTGGAGTCACCTATGTATGAGTTGGGTGGCAATATACATTTGTTTAAGAAATAAATAAATACAAGCTGTGTGCAAACACAATTGTGGTGTATTAACCCAGTTTTGTGACTTCTCGTGGGGCGATCCTTTCTGGATGTTTCTTCCGTGATAGCAAATATTCTGGCTCCAGCTGCAAGGGGGCACATTGAATTGAAACGCCAAAGAGTTCAGTGACTTTCAGCACCTTTTGCTCAATACCACCAATGTCTTCCTGACCTGACCTTGGGAAGCTAAAATTTAAGCTAAGCTCTTCAAAGAATTGCTGCGTGCACAGAATGGGGGAAGAGAGGGCATCAATATGCAACTTGTTCTTGTAGGGAATCAGGGTCTTGGGAGCCTCCTTATATCCAGTGGTCACAATTTGGAGGGCCTCACAGAAAAATGCAGGTGCCATTGCAAAATGCCATCATTATTTCTGCTTTTTTTCCTGTAAGCTGCCCAGCGGCACAGTGTCGGAGCTGAGCAGCCGTGCATATTTCTTAAATAAATGCAATCGTAATCATGCTGTCCAAATCCTACTATTTATTTAGCAAACGGTAGAGCAAGTCAGCAAAGATATAGTAGCGCCAAGAGATCATTGAATCTAAGTCTGAAAAAAAATATCTGTGAATATTTGCAGTCTAGGCCTGAGTGATTCCATTCACACATCATCCTAAGCTTTGGTTTATTTCCATTGTATTCTTCATAAATGAAGGCAAATATACACCTCCCAGGATAATGTTGCAGGATCCAATCTGGATTGGTCAATAGGACTAGAGGTTTACTCTTCCGAACTTTGGACTCATGAATAGAATAGAATAACAGAGTTGGAAGGGACGTTGGAGGTCTTCTAGTCCAGTGTTTTTCAACCTTGGCAACGTGAAGGTGTCTGGACTCAACTCCCAGAATTCCCCAGCCAGCGAATGCTGGCTGGGGAATTCTGGGAGTTGAAGTCCAGACATCTTCACGTTGCCAAGGTTGAAAAACACTGTTCTAGTCCAACCCCCTGTTTAGGCAGGAAACCCTACACTACTTCAGACAAATTCAACATCTTCTTCAAAACTTCCAGTGTTGGAGCATTCACAACTTCTGGAGGCAAGCTGTTCCACTGAGTAATTGTTCTAACTGACAGGAAATTTCTCCTTAGTTCTAAGTTGCTTCTTTCCTTGATTAGTTCCACCCATTGCTTCTTCTTCTGCCCTCAGGTGCTTTGGAGAATAGTTTGACTCCCTCTTCTTTGTGGCAATCCCTGAGATATTGGAAGACTGCTATCATGTCTCCCCTAGACTTTCTTTTCATTAAACTAGACATACCCAGTTCCTGAAACCGTTCTTCATATGTTTTAGCCTCCAGTCCCCTAATCATCTTTGTTGCTTTTTCTCTGCACTCTTTCTAGAGTCTCAACATCATGGTGACTAAAACTGGATGCAATTGAGATTGGGTCCATTGTGTTCTGTTGAAGCTACGGTGGTTGGGTTTGCTCAAAGGGCTAAGCCATAAACCATGCTTTATAAATCACAGTGTCTGGTTTTATGCCACATAGAGATGGCAAGCAGCAGCCACATAAATATTTCACTTTGATTTAGAATCTCATATGAACCTAATTGTTGTGGTTTGTAAGTCATGATTTATGGTGGCTTTGATTTGAAGCATCCATGGAAGCTTGGGGCTGACTTTGAGTCACAGTGGCATATTGGTTAGAGTCAGTGGTGGGTTCCAGATCCCATTGCAACCGGTATGGTACAATGGGTCTGGGTGTCCACCACATGCGTACTTACCACATGCAATGCTCCATAATGCTCCAGCTGCTTGGCGGAGCATCGCGCAGGTGTTGTACGCTCCACGTGTGTAACCCCAATTGGCTCAAATACACATAAGGAGGGTGGGTGGGCGGGCGGGCCCTCCAGAGCACCATACCGGAACGGTACCTGGTGCTCCTAGCAGGCACCGGTACTCCCGTACTGGGGCATACCGGTTGTATCCCACCACTTGTTAGAGTGCAGTACTGCTGGCTGCCTGCAATTTGGCAGTTTGAATCTCACCAGGCTCAAGGTTGACTCAGCCTTCTGAGGTTGGTAAATTGGGACCCAGATAGTTGGGGGCAATAGAATGACTCTGTAAACCGTTTAGAGAGGGCCGTAAAACACCGTGAAGCAGTATATAAGTCTAAGTGCTATTACTATTTATGGATATGTGTATGTGTGTGTCTGTGTCAGTGGTGGGTTGTACATGGTAAGCCTTGGTACGGGCATACCGGAGCCTGCCCAGAGCACTAGGTACTGTTCTGGTACGGTACTCCGGAGGGCCCACCCGCCCGAGCTCCTTACCTGTCCTTTAAGCCTTCAGTGCTTCCGTGCATGGCACATACAGCGCCTGAGGAGGCTTGCAGAGGTGTCGCAGGCAAGTATGACGCATGTGCATGCTGCTCTCATGTGTGCGCACACTGCGCGTGTCCATATGGGTGACGCTGGGCCCGTTCCAACGGGTACGGATCCGGAATCCACCACTGGTGTGTTTGTATGTTTGAAAGCAGTGAAAAACACTGAGAGGCGAGCAAGAGAGCTGATTCTAATCCTCTTATGGGGCTGGGGGTTGACTTTGATAAATATCTATAAATATCATTCGAGTCTGCTCAGAACTCAGCAAGGGTAGGGTAGGGGATGGGGAGGTGGGTCTTTCCTTGCAATGATTGAGGACCATCCTCTTCTGTTGGGTGAGGCCCTCTGGACCAGACCCTTAGAAATGAACCTGGGCTCAGACAGAGGGAGGTTCCCCTTTCAGCTCCTTCGGTTCGTCCCCCTGCTCGTAGACGCTGACCGTCACTTTCCCAGTTTCAGAGCCCCACTTGTTCTTGACAAGGATGCTGAACCTCCCGGTGTCCTCACTGCTGACGTTCTCAATGGTTATTGTGATCACGGTCCCCTTCACTTCCATCTTGTACCGGTCTTTGAAGGTAATGACCTTCTCATTCTTGTACCAGGTGATTTCTGGGTAAGGGTCTCCAGAGATGATACAGGTCAAGCACAACGTCTGTTTTGGGAACAAATAAAGGATTCATTGTAGGACTTCAGATTAGACAGGGAAAGGCAACACAATTAGGCAAGGTGGACACGCCCGGGGGACAGGTAGGACAGTGCCCTTCGGTACCTGTCAGGTCTGCCATCTTCGGCTTGGCGCCTTGCTGGAATCCTGCCATCAAAGGCTAGGAGGAGGAGGGAGACATGGGAAGGAGGAACAAACGGGCAATCGACCTGCATGTATACTTAATGGGAAATTGGGAGGGGGGAATGGGAGCTCGACGAAGAACAGGGAGCTCGGAACCAGTTTGTGCCAACAATCAAGGCCATGCACCCTGGGAAAGAACGTGGATTCCCCTAAACATCTCAGCGTTCTCAAAACACTGGCAGACTCTTATTGGCCGAACATAGGTTGGTCATTGGGGGAGGGCTGAGATGGGGGAAAATTTCTGTATCCTTTGAATGGAGGAAATTTAGTTCTAGCCTAACACTACTCTAACCAACATATTTTATTAAACCTATCACTTGGAGCCCAGAGTCTTTCTTTCCGAAGAGATCAAACTAGGGCAGGTCTGACAGTACCAATGTATGGGCGGAGAGCCCAGTTTATGCCCTCCAGGATCCCTGTCCCTCTTGCCCCATGCTAGGGCATTCCGATGAGCCCCCAAAGGGCAACTACAATTCCCAGAAGTTAAATTAAAAATAGGTACTTCTTTTTAGAACTTTTACAATGCTACAAGATTGCCATGTTAGCATTCCTGCAGGGGTTTTCATGGGTCTCACACCTGATCTTTGTGGGAACCAGGAGCTGATTGTTGGAAACATTGAGGATCTTATACTTTGGGGAAGAAGAGGAAAAAACATCTGGAATTGTGGAATTTTGGGGCCTGGAAGGTACACACAAATGGAATGTCACAACTCCTGCCTTATCGGTTACTAATATAAATGGTAATGCAAGAATTTCTTATATAATTCAGGGTTCCCACAGCAGTTATCCCTCACTTGCACAGCTGGAGACCATCCAAGACAATTCATTACCTTACTTTCCATGATGGTTGCAACATCTGGAAGACCACGAACCACTTTGGCACGGACTGCATAAGGAGAGTAGACATCATGATTATCTATTCAGTTTTTAAACCCACTTTTTTGGCAACAGTCTTTCTTTCTTTCTTTCTTTCTTTCTTTCTTTCTTTCTTTCTTTCTTTCTTTCTTTCTTTCTTTCTTTCTTCCTCCCTTCCCTCCCTTCCTCCTTCCCTCCCTTCCTTCCTCCTTCCCTCCCTCCCTCCCTCCCTTCCTCCTTCCCTCCCTTCCTCCTTCCCTCCCTCCCTTCCTCCTTCCCTCTCTTCCTTCTCTTTCTCTCTTTCTCTCTTTCTTTCCCCTTTCTTTCCCCACCATTATTATTTTCACAAACAACTCGGGGGTGGTGAACATATCCAATACACCTTCCTCCTATTTTCCTCACAACAGCAGCCCTGCGAGGTGGGTTGGTCAAAGTCACCCAGCCAGTTTTCATAGCTAAAGCAGGATTCATGCAATAGAGTTTACCCGATTGTTGTGAAGTTGTTTTAAAATAAATAAACTCTTACCTGTCACATATATGTTAGTTATTTTTATATTTGTGGGCCTTTTGGTTTAGAGGTTCCTTATTTTATATTATGATGTTACAATTAACTGAAGTGCATTATTGTTTGAGTTCTTCAATTCCCTGTCTGCACTCTGCTTAGTAATAAGGATATAATAACTACTTGTATTACTATTATTACTACTGAAATAGTCTGTGTCCTGGGTCTATGCAATGCATTGAACTATTTTTACACAACACAATGAACCTATACAAGGTTAAGACTAACCTAGTTTAGCCTCCTTGTGTGAATGAAGACACTAGTTTTTAAGAGGCTATTGCCTGACCTAGCTATATATATTTCTTTGCTTACTACTCAGTGTTGACTACTGTCAGCTTCCTGGACAAGTCCCTGCAGTTTTCTTGGCAAGGTTTTTGGAAGTAGTTTGCCTTTGCCTGTTTCCTAGGGCTGAGAGACAGTGGCTGGCTCAAAGTCACTCAGCTGGCTTTGTGACTTAGGCAGGATTAGAACTCATGACCCTCTGGTTTCTAGCCTGGTTTCTCAACCATTACACCAAAGAAGCTCCCAAATGAACCACCAAGGATGCCTAAATAGTTGAGAGATTAATCAGGTTAATGCTGCAGAATGCCTTATATTGTTAAGATCAAGGCATGGAGCAGATTAATTACCTTGGAAGCAAGTAAGTGTTATTAGAAGCTTTTAAGTAGAACCAATGTGCAATTCAATAAGTCCAATTTTTTTCAAAGGCCAAAGATTGGATCTATTCAATTCTGTTTAATTACAATTGCAAAACAAGAATAGGATAATAATCAAAGGGCTGAAAGGGACCTCAGAGATCTTCTAGTCCACTCCCCTGCCGGTGGCAGGAATCCTTATACTATCCCGCACAAATGGTTGTCTAATCTTTTCTTGAAAATTTCTTGCTTGTTTTTATGTACAAGGTACTTAGTTACAAACTTAAGTAACTGCATTCACACAACACGTTAAGCTGGGTTGATGTTCATCTCAGTCTGCTTTGCAATTTGGGATGTTGCATCAACCCAACCCATTAGGTTATTTTGCAATTTGCTGTTTTCTGTGAACCTAGGATATAGACTGAGAATTGGAAACGGAACCACTGATTGGTTCAAAATTATGAAAGGAGTCCAGCAAGGCTCTATACTATCGCCCAGCCTATTTAACTTATATGCAGAGCACATGAAAAAGGAGAGGCTAGATGAATCAAAAGTTGAAATTAAGATTGCCAGGGGGAAATATCAAGAACTTCAGATATGCAGATGATACCACTCTAATGGGAGAAAGTGAAGAGGAATTAAAGAACCTCTTGATGCGGGTGAAGGAGGAGAGTGCAAAAGTTGGCTTGGAATTCAACATTAAGAAAACTAAGATCATGGCATCCGGCCCTCTCAATTCCTGGCCAATAGATGGGGAAGAAATGGAGGTAGTGACAGATTTTATTTTCCTGGGCTCCAGGATCACCGCAGATGGGGACTGCAGCCAAGAAATTAAAAGGCGCTTGCTCCTGGGGAGGAAAGCAATGGCAAATCTAGACAGCATACTAAAAAGCAGAGACATCCCCCTGCCAAAAAAATGTGCATATAGTCAAGGTTATGGTTTCCTAATTGCAATGGATGGCTGTGAAAGTTGGACCACAAGGAAGGCTGAACGGCAGAGAATTGAGGCCTTTGGATTGTGGTGCTGGAGAAGACTCCTGTGATTCTCTTGGTCTGTAAGGCGATCAAGCCAGTCAGTCCTAGAGGAGATCAACCCTGACTGCTCTTTAGAAGGCCAGATCCTGCAGAGGAAACTCAAACGCTTTGGTCACCTAATGAGAAGGAAGGACTCACTGGAGAAGAGCCTCATGCTGGGAAAGACTGAGGGCAAAAGAAGAAAGGGACGGCAGAGAATGAGGTGGCTGGATGGAGTCACTGAAGCAGTAGATGTAAGTTTAAATGGACTCCAGAGGATGGTAGAGGACAGGAAAACCTGGAGGAATTTTGTGCATGGGTTCGCAACTTGCGATGGGTTGGACACGACTTCGCAACTAACAACAACAAAGGATGTTGGGTAATTCGGTAACTGGTTGAAACATGTTATGTGTAGTGAATACATTTCTTCAATTGAGGAATGAGTCTGACAAATAGGAAGGAATGGCTTGAAGTCTGAAGATCAAACGAGGAGTTTTTCACTGAAGGTAACTCAACAAAAGTTAGAATATTTTGGATGTGTGATGTGACACCTGGAAAAATACGGCATCCTTCACTTAATCCTCCAGGGAAAGATTGAAGGCAAATGAGGTCCAGGCAGAAGAAGAACATCATGGCTTCAGAACCTAAGGATTTGGACAAAACTCAGCAGCACTTTTTGTGTGGCTGTTGATAAAAATAAGATCGCCAACATCCGATGACGGATATGGCACAAGAAGAGGAGTTTATGTTTTTACTGTTTGTAAGTTGATTAAAGTCATTGAGAGTGAGTAGGCGCCTATATAAAATTTCTAAACAAACAAATGAATAAATAAATCTCCCAAGAACGCAACAGACCAAAAACCAGCAAAAGATGCATCTTTTTATACTCACGCTCCTCCACAATAGCTGCTTGCCTACGATGAAAACAAAACAAAAGGTGTTTTTATGTCTCATACAGCGTTTACTCAAATTTTACCAAAGAAACCACAGTATTAAATGCATGACCCTTCTCCCAGCCCCAGAGTCACCTCATTTAGGCTACACAACAATCCCAAGTACTGCTTGTTTCAGGTTTCTTAGCCAAAGCAGCGATGCCCCAGATCTTTCATTGGGGTCCCTAACCCCCCAGCCACAGCCCAGGGCCAGACCATGGCCCATTCAGAACTGCTTAACTAAGTGGAACCCGCCCTGCCACCGCCACCACCGGTCCACAAAGACAGAAACGTCAGAGACTGTTGTCTTACACAATTGATTTTCAAATTGTGGCAGTTTTCTAAAAAGGAAGCTGTTCAGAGCAAACAATAACTACAACCCCACCCTACTTACTTCAGCCTTTGATGTTCGGCGAGCGCATCGTCGAAAGCTACAGAAAGGAAGCAAGCAAGAAAGAGAATGGTAACCATCTGCAGTGAGGAAGAAGAGCTAATAAAAGTGAAGTTTTAAAAAGTTCATTGGTTCTTCTCTCATCCAGATGCTTCCATTTAAAAAATCTATTCATATATATATTTAATGCAGTTATAGGAATTGCCATTAGAACCAGAGATGGGATTCAAAAATTTCAGCAACGGGTTCTCTGTCCAATTGCTGGGTGGGTGTGGCCATGGTAGGCGTGGCCTACTAGGTCTCCTGCACCATGGATGCGCCGTCGTTAAAACAAATTTAATACGGCACAGAGCTTCAGTAAAATGGTTCGGCTGAGATTGGCATATGTGGGACTGATTGGGGTAGATTGTAGGGGTGATACTGAAAGATAATTTTATCTTATTTTACTTATCTATATATTAAGTTGTATTTTATTCCAATTTCATTTTAAATTGTTTAAATTGTTTTTATAGGATTTTAGTAACAATTTGTGTTTGGAACTCTATATTTTGATATAGTCTATGGCAGGGGTGTCAAACTTGAGTCTATGGGCTAATCAATAAAAATAACTACAACTATATGTAACTCAGGTGAAATGTACATTGCTAGTAAACAATGCTTGTCATTATATTTGAAATAAACAGAAAAAGAAGGTTTTTTTTGTTATACTCCGAAATAGAAGCACTTGAGGACTTCCTGTAAAGAAGAATGAAAGGGAGACATGGATGGGTTTAGCTATAGCTTATGTAAATGGTAATCTTTTAATAATCTGTAAAAATAAATTGGCATTCTCTGTAAGGAAAAGTTGGGTTTTGAAAGAGTATTGATGCTTTTGAACCTGAGTGTTGGAGAAGGCTCTGTTGTATCCTGCCAGCAGCCAGTGGAGCTGGTGGCAGACTCAGAGAGTGAGGAGGTTGGGGAGGAACTGATGAGGGCTCTGTGTCAGGGGCAGAGTGGGGGTCGTCCAACAGTTATCAGCTGCCTTCAGAATCGGAGATCAGTTGGAGCCTGTTCCCAGTGTTTGCATGCACAGAGCTGCCAGGAGATGGGAACAGTTAAGGAACAAGGGCCGACTTGGGAGTAGAGGCACAGGTGGATGATGAATGACCCCTCCCATAGGGAATAAAGAGAAGTGAAAGGGGAGTGGAGTTTGCAGGAGGCAATTAGTTTGCTTAATTAGTGTGTAGATTTGTTCGTGACTCCCAGAGACTCCTTGCCAAGTATTTTCTTGTACAGCATGGCATTTGGAAGATATCAGCCTGGCAGCTCTCCAATCCTGATAAGTTCTGTGGTTGTAAATTCACCCTTGAAAAACTTGTTTGCTAGGACTTTGCTGGTTGTGAATGAGAGGAATTCACATTACCTTAACAAAAATGGGTTTTGTCAGGACAAGGAGTCTGCTTCGTGATTTGGTGATGCCTAGGTCAGAACAACTCCTGAGAAGATCACAGACAGCCAAGAAAACAAACAAATGAAATCTAGAATAAATCAACCCTAAAGTGGCCCAAATATTTTGGATGTTGTTATGCTCGCTTGAGAAGTCTATAATGTGTGGTCCTCGTGCTGTCTCAGCTTTGTGGTTTTGTTGAAGACGTTTCATTACTCTACTGGGTAACATCATCAGAAGGGAGTGGGATTTACCTTTCCCAGATAGGTCAGTTGTCAATTTGCGCGTCTCTTTCCCATCAGTGAGGTCCAGGGTGTATTTGCCTCGGTCGGACTCCTTGGGATCAAGGATGTGCAACCAAAGCTGGTCCACGGTTGTTCCTATCTTCAAGCGATCTCCTCCTTCTAGACGCTTGTCACTGAAGGTACAGCAGGAGAGGAAGTCGTCAGTTAGTACACAGCCTCTAAACCAAACATGGCAACTCTAAGACCTCATCTGTGGACTTCATCTCCCGTAATAATAATTATTCTTTTAGAAGAATAATAGGATTATTCTTGTAAAAGAAAAGAATCTGAGTGACTCCATATTTACACTTTCCATAACCTTAGCAGCTCATCTGTAAAGCATTAAGGTAAGCAATTATGTGAAGGGTTTCTTTTGGGAAAAACAAGGCTATAAAGTTGATTCAGGTCAGCTTGACATTACTTTGGACAGCGTCAGAAAGGAAACTGCTATGATGTTATAGAGAAATGAGGTAGTAATGAAAACAGTGCTTCTGCGCTTGCACAAGGATTACCGTATAAGTATAAAAGTATAAGACTTTTTCCCTCATAAAAGAGGCTGAAAATCTGGGTGCGTGTTATACACTGAATGCAGCATTTTTGGCCTCTCAAAGCCCCGCCTCCTTTGCAAAAATGGCTTTGCATCACAGTTTAGGAGGCTTTCAGAGTTCTCCTTGGGGCTGGGGAGGGCAGAAATGAGCAAAAAATGGGCTGTTTTCTGCTCATTTTTGCCCCCTCTGCCCCCTCCCCAGGAGCACTCTAAAGGTTAATCATGCCTTTTTAAAATAATAATAATAATATTGGGCCTGTTTTCATGAAAAACGAGCCACTTTTGGGAGGTTTGCAGAGTGCAAAACCTTTTTTAAAAAAATGTGCCTCTTCAAAACCTTGGTGCATCTTATACTCCGAAAAATACGGGTTAGTAATTTTCCTCTCTTTATTTCCCTCTTCTTTTGCCTTGAAGCAAGAGGCAAGAAGAGGGGGTGTACGGTTTGTTTTTCATTTTACACATTTGTTTTCCTTTGCTGAGTCTGCCTGAGAGAGGGAGGTGGGGTAAATGGGTGACTTGCTCCTGCAGAATAGCCGGAGTATATGGCAGCTATGCAGATATACTTTCTGTCCTGCTCTGAATTGTGATTTTGATTTTATTTTTCTGGAAGTTTTTGAGGTCTTTAAATAAACTTATATAACTGAGAAGTTGGCCACGGTGAGTTGGTCATGGTGAGTTGGCCATGGTGAATTGGCCAGTGAGTTGGCCATGGTGAGTTGCCATGGTGAGTTGGCCATGGTGAGTTGCCATGGTGAGTTGGTCATGGTGAATTGGCCAGTGAGTTGGCCATGGTGAGTTGCCATGGTTAGTTGGCCAGTGAGTTGGCCATGCTGAGTTGGCCATGGTGAGTTGGCCATGGTGAATTGGCCATGGTGAATTGGTCATGGTGAATTGGCCAGTGAGTTGGCCATAGTGAATTGGCCAGTGAGTTGGCCATGGTGAGTTGCCATGGTGAATTGGTCATGGTGAATTGGCCAGTGAGTTGGCCATGGTGAGTTGCCATGGTGAGTTGGCCAGTGAGTTGGCCATGGTGAGTTGGCCTTGGTGAATTGGCCATGGTGAATTGGTCATGATGAATTGGCCAATGAGTTGGCCATAGTGAATTGGCCAGTGAGTTGGCCATGGTGAGTTGTCATGGTGAGTTGTCATGGTGAGTTGGCCATGGTGAGTTGGTCATAGTGAGTTGGTCATGGTGAATTGGGCAGTGAGTTGGCCAAGGTGAGTTGGCTGTGGCGAATTGTCATAGACCCTCCTCTGATTGCCCCATAACAACACCTTACCCTACAAACATAGAGTCACAGGATAAAAGCACATACTTGTGGTACCAGGTGGTCTTCATGGCATCTGTGTAGTACTTTACTTCACTGTAGATCTTGATGCCTTCTACAGTTGGCTGCACTTTCAAAGGTGATGCGGAAAGAACTGATAAAAAAAGAGAGAGATACTTCAGAAAGACAATTAGGCCTGCCCTGACAAAGTAAACTAATTCTGGTTCTTTACAGTAAGGATAGGAACCCAGGGGCCCTCCAAATGTTTGGGATCTATTTCCCATAAGCCCATGGTCCCATAATCAATCCTGGGATTGATGAGAATGGAAGCCCAAACCCAAACTGAAGTGCAAAGAAAGCCACTTTATAGAACAGGAATCCTATTTCTTGTGCTTTGGGTACCATAAGTGCCACCAAAATAGGGTCTGAAGGTCAGCAACTTACTACTGATTCTGGCCAGCTCCTTGAGGATGTCATCAAATGCTATAAAACAGAATATAACAGTAAAAAATAGCACCATATATCAAGCAAGCCACTGTAGATATTGTTTAGTTGTGTCCGGGCTAAACTTGGGTTTCCTTAGACATTTATTAGCGACTATTGAATGACAAGGAAATATTTCATTTAGATCAGGACCAGGTAGCCTTCAGCCTCAGGAATACATGTGATTCCTGACCTCAGGGGTCCTTCCAATCACAACTTCCCAAAAAACAATATCATAGTTTTGTACTGTTTAGAGGCAGGAAACCCATACAAGTGGAGATCAGTCTCTAACTGAAAGAACCAAAAACAAAATTTTCTTTTTACTCCATCACTGCAAACTTTCTCAAATCCAGGTTAAAAAAAGAGCCAGTTCTCCCCTATTTTACACCATCACATTGTTAGGAATGGGGGCTCACATGGTTAGGACCAGTGGTGGGATTCACTTACCTTCACTACCGGTTCGCAAATGTGAACATTCTCGCATGCACAGACGGTCACGCATTATGTTGTGGGTGGAGCGGAGCCTCCATCAGCCACTGCTACCAGTTCGGCCGAACCGATAAGAACCGGCAGAATACCACCACTGGTCAGGACGCTGGGTTGGAGGTTAGCAAGCCCACATTTGAGACCCAAGTGCTGCTGTGTGGCAGGGAGAGCTCCCCTCATTTGCTCCAGCTTCTTGACGGGGACATGAAAGGAGCGCTTGCGGGTGTCCCCCAGGCAATGGTAATATCACCAGCTAATCCTTTTCACCTGGAAACACCTTATGCAGTGCTTCTGATCCAAACAGGATGGAATCACGTTGTTCAGACCAGTGGTGGGTTCCGGATGCTGTTGCAACCGGTACGGTTGCAACGGGGCCCAGTGTGTACTACATGAACACACACAGTGCACATGCGCGCAATGCATGCATGCGTACTTATCTCTTGCGACGCCTCCGTGACGCTCCATCTGCTCGATGGAGCGACACGCAGGTGTTGTGTGCTCCGTGCGCGGAAGCACCAAAGAGCTCAACTACAGATAAGGAGCTCAGGCAAGCGGGTGGGCCCTCTGGAGCACTGTATCGGAATGGTACCTGGTGCTCCGGGCAGGCACCGGTACTCCCGTACCGGGGCATACTGCCTGCAACCCATCACTTCAGACATTCACAACAATCAAATGGCAATCTTTGGAGGAAGGTTAAGCCAAGAGATCGCCATCCTTCCTGGCTAAAGATAGCGTAGGTGCTAATGTAAGATCCCAATCACAAACTCCACTGACTCTTGGAAATGATCTCTACAACAGACCAGCTTCTTTGAAAGACTGCTTATGCGCTGCATGGTTTAATGAAAATGTTATATCAGTAAAATCTTGGCAATGCCTCTGAATTCATGTGGTGTCATTCTCAGCCCTCGTCAGCTAACTCAGGGGTTGGCAACCTTAAACTGGGAGAAACCCACCTCTGGCCCTTGTGGTCTCTCAGCTTTGTGGTTTTCCTGAAGATGTTTTATTACCCTACAGCAGGGGTCGGCAACCTTAAACACTCAAAGAGCCATAAAGGTCCTAAATGGAAGCCCCCCATTCAATTCTGAAGTCTACTTCCCCCATCATAGAGCCTCTTCCTAGCATGGCATCCTTTTTCCTCTGCTGTTCCCCCACCATAGAGTCTCCTCCTAGCGTGGCATCCATTTTCCTCTACCTGTCCTAACTGAAAGCCCTATCAATTGTGGAGATGACTGGCAACAGGGAGCCACAGAAGAGGGATGAAAGAGCCACATGCGGCTCCAGAGCTGCGGGTTGCTGACCGCTGAGCTAACTGATTGTGAACTGGAAAAATCTTACATATTTTCCCCAGCCCTCTGAGTCAGATAGAGATCCTCAGCATGCAAAGCAAAGGAGTATTTGAAAAATTTCTTCTATCTTAACTTTTTCTCCTTGCTGATTGTCCATGCTGAATTCAAACTCTCCTGCTCTCTTTTGGCCAAACTGGGTGAAAATCATGCAAAACATCATCATCAGAGCACCAGATTTTGGAAGTCTGATCTGAATGAACCAATAATATTTCAGCCAGGGAGGAAAAAAGGATTGTACCTTCCTTTGTAAGATCAAGTTGGGTTATGTCTTCTCCACGGTCATCCAAAACCACAGCTTTGTAGAATCCTTTGTCTGCTTTGGTAACCTAGCAAAATATAGAGACGATAGTCTGGGTTCACACAACACATTGAACCCTAAATCCAAGTTAGAAAAACTCAGTTGCACCTGTGCACCTGTATTCCGCAATGACCAAATGAATGAACTATGTCCGTGATGGCGAACCTATGGCACGCGTGTTAGAGATGGCACACAAAGCCCTCTTTGTGGGCACGCATGCCATCGCCAGCTGCTCTTTTTCGGGCTGTTTTTCCGGGCTGTTTTCAGGCTGAAAAATGCCCCCCCAAACAGCCAAAAAACAGGCATGTGTGCACAGGCCAGCTTTGGGATTCCGGCACTCTGGAACGTGGACATGGACGCACGTTCTCGCACTCGGTGGCGAAAAGGTTCACCATCACTGAACTGTGTGGTTGTTTAATGTGGTGGCCTGGCTCATACTATGCGTAAAAGACCAGCTGAGTTCCTACATTACACACAAAGCACAAAGAAGCCCAGCTCTTTTCAGTTAGTGTAGCATGTTGTGTGAACGCAGATACAAGTTAGAAAATGAAGTATCTTGAAATGGCCCAGAAAATATCAACTGATGGATGACCGTATCAATTTATTTAAAAAAATGTTTTTGGAACGTTCAATATCTATGGGTACAGATGGGCCAGAGTCAGTGTCAGAGTCTCATATTGCCATTCCCTGTAACTGTACGATGAACAGTTGCAGGAACTAGGTAGGTATGTCTAGTCTAACAAAGAGAAGGACCTGGGGGGACAAAATTTGAGGAGCTGTCACAGAGAAGATGGGGTCTATCTTTTTTCCAAAGCACCCGAGTGGCAGATGAGAAGTAGCAGCTGGAAACTTATCGAAGAGAGATCCAACCCAGAACTAAGGAGAAATTTCCTAACAGTGAGAACAATGGATCTGTGGAACGACTTGCCTCCAGAAGTGGGTGCTCCAACACTGAGTTTTTTTAAAAAGAGATTGGACAGCCATTTGTTTGAAATAGTATAGGGTCTCCTGCTTGAGCAGGGGGTTGGACTACAAGACCTCCAAGGTCCCTTCCAACTCTATTATTCTTCTAAAAAGAGAACGAAACAGCCCTAATTTGAGGGTGTTCCTCGCTTCTTACTCATTTTGTACAGTATTTTTCTAACATTTCTCTTGATGAAGAATTCTGCAGAACTCAAAAGTTTGCACACTTTTTACTGCTATTTTGCTTGTTTGGTCCTAACAAACACATCGTCCAGTTATGGACTGTTTACCTAGTAGGTTCTCCACCAGTATGTTTTAAAAGACCCATGATGGGTGTAGAAGCCATACCTTCTCCCATTTGTAGGTAACAGTAATGGGGAAATAGCGTTGCCTGTGGAATTTGAATTTCTAAACTGGCACGGAAAAACAAAACACCAGCTCTGTTCTTTCATTTACGACATGCCATTTCTTTCCTATTTTGGCAGGTAATTTTAATTTAATCATTAATTGTTACTCAGGATAAACCTACCCTTTTAATCCGTAGGATTCCAGATCCTGTATTTGAATTATATTGACCATCTGAGCGGGCTTTGTTGTCAAAAAACCACTGAAAAGAAGTATCCTTCTTCATGTTTGCTGCCTAATGAAAGGAATGAATGAATGAATGAATGAATGAAGGAAGGAAGGAAGGAAGGAAGGAAGGAAGGAAGGATACTTAATTTTGATGAATATTTGCTCACTAAATTTTGGGAAGCTGCATTTTAGCATTATAAAACTTGTTACAAAAATTTGAAGCATGTGACGTCCAGCATACAAACTTAATAGATACAAAACTCAAGGTAAACCACCCCAAACTCGATTTCAGAAAATACGACTTCAGCAACGGAGTGGTCAGTGCCTGGAATGCTTTACCAGACTCTGTGGTTTCATCCCCAAACCTTAACCTTAGACTGTCTACTGTTGACCTGACCTCATTCCTAAGAGGTCTGTAAGGGACGTCCCTGTCCTACTCTCCCTACTTATTCGTATCCATTTCCTGTATTCATAATCATGTTTATATTTATATCTGTTATCTCATACATGCTTGACAAAATAAATGAATGAATACATGAATCAATGAATAAAAATAAATTTGCAAAACGAGACTAGGTCCAGTTGCTCTGCATGAAGCCATTCACCATTCCTATCCCAAAGAAGGAAGTTTAGCCTTTTTTTCAAAGATCTTCCGTTCTGCATTTTACCCTGGCTGAGATATTGTGGAGGTGGCTTCTCTAAGACCCCCAAAAGTTCCTGGGATGGGAAACTCACTGGACTAACACCTACATCTTAGTGAGAATAACATAAATTTGCCCTGTGTGCCATGGTCCACCTCATGTTCCTGACTCCACCTCAACCCATCTCACCTCCAATTTGACATGGGCGGAACTGATATGGCAAAAATAGGAACTGTTACAGGTAGTCCTCAACTTATGACTGGTCACTTAGCAACCATTCAAAGTTATGATGGACCTGGTGTTTAGCAGCTGAATTGAAGGTCCTAATGGACACCCCCACCCCCCCTGTAGTCACGTGATCACACTTAAGATGCGTGGTGTAGTGCAGGAGTGGGTTTCAGCTGGTATGCACCGGTTCAGGCGTACCGGTTGGTGAAATTTAGCATGCCTCCTAGTACCCGTCCTTCTGGAGGCCCAGTACCAGAACGCGCTGCTCTGGGCTCCTGAAAATCCCCCCTCTGCCCCCTTCCTCCTATTTCAGAACAGATTGAAAATGGAGCTCTCTTCAAAGAGAAGAAAGAAGGGGGGGGAGCCCATGCTGGATTGGGCTTCTGCTCTGGGCTCTTGAAAATCCCCCCTCTGCCCCCTTCCTCCTATTTCAGAACAGATTGAAAATGGAGCTCCCTTCAAAGAGAAGGAAGGAGGGGGGGGAGCCCATGCTGGATTGGGCTTCTGCTCTGGGCTCTTGAAAATCCCCCCTCTGCCCCCTTCCTCCTATTTCAGAACAGATTGAAAATGGAGCTCCCTTCAAAGAGAAGAAAGAAGGGGGGGAAGCCCATGCTGGATTGGGCTTCTGCTCTGGGCTCTTGAAAATCCCCCCTCTGCCCCCTTCCTCCTATTTCAGAACAGATTGAAAATGGAGCTCTCTTCAAAGAGAAGGAAGGAGGGGGGGAAGCCCATGCTGGATTGGGCTTCTGCTCTGGGCTCCTGAAAATCCCCCCTCTGCCCCCTTCCTCCTATTTCAGAACAGATTGAAAACCGAGCTCTTCTCAAAGAGAAGGAAGGGGGGGAATTTATGACCACAATTGAGCCCAAAATTTTGGATGCTAAGCAAGAGCGTTGTTAAGTGAGTTTCACCACATTTTCCAAACAAGCCACTCCTACTCGGTCACATGACCACCAAGCCACTCCCACAAAACAGGCCACACCTACAGAATAGGTTCTAAAAAATTTTGAAACCCACCAGTGGTGTATTGTCACATGACTTCATTTTATTAGAGTTTTGCCAAAATTCAGAATTTACTTCCAGTTTTTGGCAAAAACTCCACTCTTAGCAAACCATTGGTTTGTTTAATGACCCTGGTGATTTGCTTAACGACTGCTGAAAATCATCTCGATCACATGTGACCCAGTTTAAGACTGTCACAGGTTATGGTTCTGATGAGAAGGCTCTATTAAGATCATTAATTCAAGGACTACTGTAATAGCAGTCATGTAATTAATCTCCTACCCATCGTGGCTTCCAGAATCTGATCTAATGAGAAAGACAGCCAAAATTGCAAAACATAGTTTTGTTTGGTGAAGTGCAACTATGGGGAAAGAAGTGTTTACCTTGCAAGTCAGCAGGAGTTCACAGTCTTCAGTGACCTTCCACGCCAGTTGTTCAATAAAATGAGGACCTGTGAAAGGAGGAGGAAAAAAACAAAAACCCAGCGCTGAGCATCTTTTGATGTTTTGGCTGTGACCTTAGGCGCCACCTAGTGATCGATCTTATCCAAGCACCTTTGGGATGAATTTATGGTGGTTTAGGACAGTGTTTCTCAACCTTGGAGACTTTAAGTCCTGTGGACTTCAACTCCCAAAATCCCCCAGCCAGCATAGCTGGCTGGGGGATTCTGGGAGTTGAAGTCCACAGGACTTAAAGTCACCAAGGTTGAGAAACACTGGTTTAGGAGATTTCAGACTTCTGCAACTTCACATCTACCCTATACAGGTAGTTCTCGACTTACCTCAGTTCATTTAGTGACCGTTTGAAGTTACAACAGCACTGGAAAAAAGTGACTTATGGCTATTTTTCACACTGATGACCATTGCAGCATCCCTATGGTCAACTGATTTACATTCAGAGGCTTGACAACCGACTCACATTTATGACAGTTAGTGTCCTGGAATTATGTGATCCCGTTTTATGACCTTCTGACAAGCAAAGTCAACGGGGAAACCAGATTCGCTTAACAACTGCGTTACTAATTTAAAAACTGCAGGTTTAAAAACCTTAACAAATGTGACGAGAAAAGTCATAGAATGGGGCAAACTCACTTAATCAATTTCTCACTTAACAACATAGGTTTGGGGCGCAATTGTGGTCATAAGTTGAGGACAACCTGTAGTGGATTTCCATAATCAGTCTCCTAGCCAGTACATCCTCTAAGTCTTAATGTTAGGAAAATATGTCTCATTCACACCAAAACAATGTGGAAATTGGACTGAAGTCATTTCTGCAGTAAGCCTTTATAGTATCTTCTAGAGTCAAATAGAAGGGATGCGGCGGCAAGACACTGAGCTTGTTGATTGAGAGGTTGGACGTTCGGCGGTTCGAATCCCTAGTGCCGCGTAACGGAGTGAGCTCCCATTACTTGTGCCAACCTAGCAGTTTGAAAGCACGTAAAAAATGCAAGTAGAAAAATAGGGACCACTTTGGTGGGCAGGTAACCATTCCGTGCACCTTCGGCATTTAGTCATGCCGGCCACATGACCATGGAGACGTCTTTGGACAGCGCTGGTTCTTTGGCTTTGAAACAGAGATTGAGCACCGCCTCCTAGAGTCAGGAATGACTAGCACACATGTGTGAGGGGAACCTTTACCTTTACCTAGAGTCAACCAACTATTATTGTGCCAAAAAAGCAGTAATGTGGACAGGGTTTGTATCTGTCAACAATTGCCTAGGTATTGCAGTGAAGATGCTATAAGATTCCAATGTGGAAATGGCTAAATTTTCTTGAATGACAGGTAGCCCTTGACTTACAATCGCAACTGAGCCCAAAATTTCTGTTACTAAGCAAGACAATTATTAAGTGAATTTCGCCCCATTTTGTTACCTTTCTTGTCACCGTTGTTAATTGAATCACTGCAGTTGTTAAAGTAGGAGCACTGTTATTAAGTAAATCTGGCTTCCCCATTGACTTGGCTTGTTGGAAGGTCACACAATGAGATCACATGACCTCATGACATTGCAACAGTGGTGGGATTCAATTTTTTTTACTACCGGTTCTGTGGGTGTGGCTTGGTATGACTTGGTGGGCGTGGCAGGGGAAGGATACTGCAAAATCCCCAGTATCAGCTGGGACTCAGAAAGCAGAGAATAGATGGCGGTGGGGCCAGTCAGAGATGGTATTTGCTGGTTCTCTGAACTACTCAAAATTTCCACTACTGGTTCTCCAGAACGGGTCAGAACCTGCTGAATACCACCTCTGCATTGCAAACATCATAAATGCAGGTCATTTGCCAAGCGTCTGAATTTTGATCACATGACCAAGGGGAGGCTGCAAAGGTCATTAAAGGTGGAAAAGGGTCATGTCACTTTTTTCAGTGCTTTGAACAGTCACTAAACAAATGGGCTAAGTAGAGGACTATATCTGCACCTTTGAAACTAGCTTTCCCAACACCATGTTTATATGGTGTATATCAGCTTGCTCCCTGGTAAAGATACAAGCATTCTTCTAGTCATTTCATCCGTTGAGCAGGTTAAAAACCAGTTTCCCTTGTACTTGCAAAACTACCTTGCTTCCTCGTTGGGCTTGTCTAAGAAATGAGTGGAAAATCCCCATATTTCGTAATAAGCAAAAGAGGGGAAATCCCCACATTGCTGTGAGTCATGTAATGTTTTCCTAATTGTTAGAAATATCTTGCTTCAAATAAAGTCTCCCTGCTTCTCCTCCCCATTTCCTTTTAGGCTACATTGGCAGTTCTGTTTGTGGACTTTCCACACTCATAATTAAATATCGTGCTCTTTAAAATGAATCCTGAGTATTTTGATTGGATTGCACTGGGCAAGTAAGAATGATTTATTTATTTATTAAGTTTATATGATGCCCATCTCATTCTAAAAAGGGATTCCAGGTGATTTGGAGTTTGAAAATCTTCTAATCTTGACCCATAATACAGTAAATTGTCTTTTTTGTTTTTCTTTTGCAAACAGCTAACATGGTTAACCCCTTGGGACCAAATTAGAAAAACTGGTTTAGAACAAATTTAAATTGAGAAGTTGCATTTTTCTTTGGTAACTTTTGACCCAGTTTAAGGTGGCTAAGTGTTGCCTTAAAACTGCTAAAGAGATTTGGCTGCATTAGGGATTCACCGTAGTAGGATGTGCAATCCAGGACAACAAATGTAAAATCTTTGAAACGTTTTTGTTTCATTTTTGAGACCCTTGTCACACTTCCTAAAAGAACTACAGTTCCCTTCCACTGTATTATTTTTTGGGAGGTCTCATTTTAATAATTGGTTCTTTCGCCTTTCTGTCTAAGGAAGGCTTCTATTTTATATTCTTTGGGGAAGGGTGTGGCTTTTTAAAAGGCTGACAGCGTTCCTTACCATGTTTTCTTTTCCAGTCTTTCTTTTTGGCATCAGCCTCTGCTTTAAGTTTATCAAAATCTGGAAGGAGAAGGGAAAGGGGAAAGGGAAAGGAGAAGGAGAAATTGAAGGAGAAGGGGAAGGAGAAGGAAAAAGGGAAGGAGAAGAAGTGGAAGGAGAAGAGGAAGAAATGGAAAGGGAAGGAGAAGGAGAAGAAATGGAAGGGGAATGAGAAAGAGAAATGGAAGGAGAAGGAGAAGAAAGAAATATTGGATCAGCCATTACTGTAAAAGATTGAGTGGGTGGACAATTGAAGAACATTTTGTCTTCTAGCTACAGACACAGCTTATTCAAATGAGGGAATGGATTTCCTGGAAGTGACAGCCTCTTAGCTCCCTTTGAAGGGGCTGGAAAGACACAGGAAGTGGCTTCTTCCTGGTCCGCAATTATACAGAGCCACAAGAACGTCTCTTGCTCCAAGGGAGCAGATGACTCTGCCGCAACTGTCTGAACATGCTTCCCTAAAGCTTGCTTCAGAGTTTCACAAATGAAGACTAGCATCGCCCCCAAATACTTCATTGTCTAAGGAAGAACAGAAAACACTTTCACATCAGCCGGGGTGGGATTCACAACACCCAATTATTATGTCGACTGAGGCAGAAAATTCTTGCAAGATCATATTATGGGCTTTCCTAGTAACAATACTGGGAAACTAAAAGAAACAGCTATTTGCTCTTTTTGGTGATGGGCCCAAATCATCTTTTTGCAATAGTAGTAGCTTTGCCAAATAGTAGAGCTGGACTTAAGAAGATTTTTGCATCACCAAATAAGCAAATAAACAAAAAAAATCTAACACAATTTTCCTTCTTCTCTGCATCAGATTATCATCATTGCCATTTTAAGTTTGTCATTAACTTGCTTTGCATGAAGAGTGATGCTAAATCAGATTATAATCAAAAGGAATCCAATAAAATTAATGCAAGATTATGAAAGTTTACAATCTCTCAGAATGATAAAATTGATGCAGGGATACAACACAGAAATGCACTGAAGGGTTACCACAGTACAAGGTTAGAAATCGGGGCAAACAGGAAGATGGCAACACCAGTAGCACTTAGACTTATATACCGCTTCACAGTGCTTTTACAGCCCTCTCTAAGCAGTTTACAGAGTTAGAATATTGCCCACAACAATCCGGGTCCTCATTTTACCAACCTCGGAAGGATGGAAGGCTGAGTCAACCTTGAGCCTGGTGGGAATCGAACTGCTGGCAGTCGACAGAATTAGTCTGCAATACGGCATTCTAACCACTGTGCCACCATGGCTCTTTAGATCTTTAGTTAATTCTGAAAAATAATCTTAACTGGACACAGAAGAAATTCCATAATCAAGGTGTTGAGAACAGCCTTCACGTACTGAATGTCTGGCATTTTCAAGATGGCATCCTCATCTAGTTAATTAGTTATAATTGTTAATGAATTGTTAACTTGTAAGATGACAACAAGTATAAACCATGAAAAGTGACACTGCCAAGGAACTAATGGAAATGTAGGTTTTGCCTTCTACATACCGTCCCCAACGAGAGCCAAAGTAAATTTATTTTCCGCTTTGCCGTCTTTCACATGGGCGGTGTAGGTCCCCTTGTCGTCCTCGCAGAAGTCCTGGATGACCAGTTCCACAAGGCCTTTAGCTCTGTCAAAGTTGATCTTATGCGTCTTGATGTAAAAAGCCAAATAGTCATGAGTAAAGAGAAAGAAGGCTACGTCAGTCATGGCAGAGGTCTCTTCCCTCCGACTTCCAAGGACATTCTTATGTTTCATTACAGTTTGTGAGTAGAAGGGAGGGACAATGTACAGAGAAGATGTTGCCATGTTTTCATTGCACATGTTGTGGCCTGCCAGTGGAGCTGCAGCAGATTTGACAGTGAGGAGGTTGGGGAGGAACATGGGCCAGTCCTGGAGTCTGGGGAAGGCTCGGATGAGGGCTCTGTGTCGGAGGCAGAGAGGGGACCAAGGCCATCTGGTAGTTATTTACTGCCTCCGGAGCCTCCGGAGTCTGACATCAGTGAGGCAGAAGAACAACGGGAGCCTGTTCCCAGTGTGCGCATGTGCAGAGCTGCCAGAAGGCAAGTACAATTAAGAAAACAGGGTCGACTTGGGAGTAAGGCTGGGAGATGATTGGCCCCTCCCATAAGACAGAGTTCATCTGGTTGGTTCAAGCTTTGAAAAGTGCTGTTTGACTCTGTGCTCTGTTTGGCCTTGCTCTGCATTTGGCAATTAGGTCTCTGGCCACATTCCAAGGGAGATAAGGTGGGTGTTTATCAACATTCCCCTGAAAGACTATGGCAACTCGAGCAGACATCTGTCGGAACCTTCACAGACTGTTTGTGAAGCTTTGTGGACTGTTAATGACCATAATTTACAGCTGTATCAATAAAAGAGGGTTTTTGGGACTAAGTTTGTGATTTATGCTATCTCTGCAAGCCTAGGTCAGAATAGCACAGTCCTGAAGTTTGCATTAAACCAAGTGCGGGCAACTCACCGGGGTGCTTGAGAGCTCTTTCCCATTGAAGAGCAAATGAAGTTCAGCCTCTGGAGAGAGTTTCTCAACTTCTAGCCAAAGCCGGACTTCCCCTTTCTCCAGAACGTCAATGTTCCACCCAGATATCAGCTCGATTACTGAAAAGAATGGAAAATGGACATTATGGAAATGCCAAACCGAGCGGTGAAGAACAACCAATGTTTCCCAGGGACTAAGGACATCTGATGAATTACAGGTAGTCCTTGACTTACGTTTAGTGACCACTCAAAGTAACAGCAGCATGGAAAAAAAGTGATTTATGACAGGTCCTCGTACCTACAACTGTTGCCGAATTCCCACAATCACAGGACCAAAATTTGGGCACATGGAAACTGGCATATATTTATGTCAGTTGGAGTGCCTCGCAGTTACATGATTGCCATTGGCAACTTTCTAAGCCAGTTTTTGACAAGCAAAGCCAGATTTGCTTAATGACAGTGTGATTCACTTATCAACTGCAGTGATTTACTTAGCCACGGCAAAAAAAAGGACATAAAATTGGGCACGACTCACTTAACCAACTTGCTTAGCAATAGAAATACTGATTCTAGTTCTGGGTGTAAGGCAAGGACTATCTGCATGGAAGATTGAATATGTCTCCTTCTCTGGCCATCCACTTGGGGAGGAGCCAAAACTCTGTGGCAAAGCTTTGGGTGTAGATCCCGAGGTCTATTAGAAGAATAAGGAAGCAAAGCCAGAGAAGACCTCTGACACAAATATGGAGAGGAAATTCAAGTTGAGAAATGTATAGCCCTGGGACCCAGCCCGATTCATCCACCTATGCAAGAGATCAATTCAAGCAGCAGGAACTATTGAGAGATAAGATAAGGTTAGTAAGACAAGGAAAAAAGAGGAATCGCCACCTATTTCTGGGTCTGACTCCATTCCCAACCTGCTTCAGGCCTCACCCAACATGTAGACCTCTGCATTTATTCCAGAAGGAAGGCACCCTTTCACTGAAAAAAAGGCCGGTTGGGCTTGATGTAAACAATGATAGTCGCATGCAGGGGTGAGATTCAACCGGTTCGGACTGGTTTGGGTGAACCGGATGCTGATTTTATATCTGATTTGTGGAACTGGTAGTTGCAAGAACTGGCTGGTCCCACCCACCCCTCCCCTCCCCTCCCAGGAGTCCCCATGTCGCCTGTTTTTGATGTGAGGTAAGTGCAGGGCCCATGCAGAGGTTCTGGGAGGGCAAAAAACAGGCCTCCTGGATGTTCTGGAAATCTGGAAACGGGCCCATTTCTGGCCTCTAGAGGGTCTCCAGAGCCCAAGGGTGCCCCTTTTCACCCTCCCGGAGGCTGGGGAAGGCCTCCAGAGCCTGGGGAGGGCACAAAACTTCCCCCTGCCATGGTGCAGGAGGCTGAGTAGGCCACACCCACCATGGCCACACCCAGCCAGCAACTGGGCAGAGAACCGGTTGCTAATTTTTTTTAATCCCACCCCTGGTCTAATGTTAATAAATCAGTGGGTTACTTCTGCAGTTTTGATATCTCAAAAGATCTGCAGGGCATACCGGATTACAAAAGGCTGGTTTATAACAACAAGACCGTGATTGTGTATTGTGTTACTGTGGTAATAATAATTCGTTATTATTATCCATTGGCAACTTACAGGGGTTTCGAATCTCATGGCTGATCATTCGTAGTCGGTCCAGTTCTAAGAAATGAGAAGAGCAAGAAATACACTTGAGAGACAGAGACAAGATTGTGATGCCCAAAAGCAGTTCTTTTTTTCTGTTTCCCAGCCCATGTTTCTCAATTTTGACAACCTGTAAGTTACGTGGACTTCAACTCCCAGAATTGAATCCCATGAGAGTTAAAGTCCCCATATCTTAAAAGTTGCCAAGATGGAGAAACATTGCTGTAGCTACATAAATACAGGGCGGGGCATAACCTTTTCCTAGGGGGTCACAGCAAGATCGACAGCAGTTTACAACTTCCGCGACACCTCATTTTAAAGCCCATAAAAAACTGAATTGAATGAGCTATTAAATGTTAAATTTGCTTTAAGAATGGCTGGAAAATTCGATTCGGAAGAACAAAGGATCATTGACAGAATAAAATGCATTGCCTTTCGAGAGGCTCGCGATGCTGGAGCGACGTTTATCAATCGAAAATGGATTGCAAACAAATTGAAACGTCATCCGGATTGGGTTACTGATAATTGGAACAAAACAGCCCAAGAATGTTTCACAAAATTTGGAGAAGGGCGTCCTCTGCAACTGTCCCAAGAAAGCAAAGCCATCATTGCAACTGGCAGTCGCAAACAACGAAAAGGAAACCGAAAAGTGGCCCAAGAAATCCTTCAAATTCGTGGAAAACGAGTTGATCAAAGGACAATCGGCCGATATCGAGAACGAGAAGGTTTGAAGCCATTCCACGTCATTTGCAAACCATTGAAAACTCAAACACATGTTCAAGATCGGCTTTGGTTGTGCGATTGGTTGTCTGAATGGACCGAGGAAGATTTTCTTCATTTGGCGCCATCTGACGAATTCTTCGTTTATGCCATTCGAAAACCGAATTTCCAGAACGATCGAATTTGGGCTAAAGACGTCAACGACATCGCCAAACATGAACGATATCGACAAATCGTTCGCAATCCGACTTGCATCGGGATTTTCGTCATTTTCACAGCCAAGAAACTGCTTTGGGTTTTGAAGGATAAAGGGGAATCCTGGGATGGCAGTTATTTCCGTGAGAAAATTTTATTGGAGAATGTCATTCCATTTCTCAGTGATCCAGACAATGTCTTGGTGGTTGGTGAGGCTGTCTTTCTTCATGACAAAGCTCCTTGCATGCGTGCAAATGCGACTCAGCAATTGTTAAAGGAAAACAATGTCGAATTTTGGGGCAATGACGTCTGGCCGGGAAATTCGCCAGATCTCAATCCGGCAGAGAACATTGGGGCCATAATTAAGGATGAAGTGGAAGCTCTGATGATTCAGGAGCAAGGTCAAAATCGATATTCGGTTGAAACTTTGAGAATGAATTTGGAAACTGTGTTGAAAAATCTGGAAAATCAAACGGAACTGTTTGAAGATTTGTTGTGTTCTTATCCACCTCGTTTGAATGCTGTTCGAAGGGCTAATGGTGGTCATACTGACTATTAAATCGTGTCAATAAACTCAGTTTTTGATGGGCTTTCGAATGGTGTATGAATTATTTGTGTTGTTATTACAAGTGTTGCTGTGACCCCCTAGGAAAAGGTTATGCCCCGCCCTGTACTAGATGGAGGAAAAGGTTGATGGTTGTTATAATTATCATAATCTCACAGTGGGCTACAAAATATTTTTATTTATTATTTATTTTATTTGGAGTTTTTATATGCCGCCCAATCCCAAAGGACTCCGGGTGGCTTACAAAAAATATAAAAAGCACATAACGACAAAACAATTTAAAACAACAGACACCCCTCATACATTCATTCTAGTCGGGGCTGGACCTCAACAGTGAGGTCAACAACCCCAGGCCTGCCGGAACAGCCAAGTTTTTACGGCTTTCCTGAAGGCCATCAGAGTGGGTATGGTCCGGATTTCCGGGGGGAGCTGGTTCCAAAGAGTCGGAGCAGCCACCGAGAAGGCTCTCCTCCGAGGGCCCGCCAGCCGACATTGTTTGGCCGACAGCATCTGAAGGAGGCCCAATCTATGGGATCTTACTGGTCGCTGGGAGGTATGTGTCAGCAGGCGGTCTCGAAGGTATCCTGGCCCTAAGCCATGTAGGGCTTTAAAGGTAATAACCAACACCTTGAATTGAGTCCGGAGACCAATAGGTAGCCAGTGCAGCTCACGGAGGATAGATGTAACATGGGTGTACCTCGGCACACCCAATATTGCCCGCGCAGCCACATTCTGAACTAACTGCAGTCTCCGAACGCTTTTCAAGGGTAGCCCCATGTAGACCGCGTTACAATAATCCAGCCTCGAAGTGACAAGGGCATGAATGACCATTAGAAGCGCATCCCGGTCCAAATAGGGCCGCAATTGGTGCACCAGACAAACTTGGGCAAAGGCCCCCCTGGTCACAGCTGACAGATGATGCTCCAATTTCAGCTGCGAATCCAGGAGGACTCCCAAATTGCAAGCCCTCTCTGAGGGGCGTAAATTTTCTCCCCACAGGGTTAAGGACGGACTGTCCAAACAGTCCTTCAGGGGCAACATCCAAAGCCACTCAGTCTTATCGGGATTGAGCACAAGTTTGTTCGCCGCCATCCATATCCTAACAGCCTCCAGGCATCGGCACATCACGTCCACTGCTTCACTCAGCTGGCAAGGGGCAGAAAGATATAATTGAGTATCATCGGCATACTGATGATACTTTACCCCATGCTATTGCATGATCTCACCCAGCGGCTTCATGTAGATGTTAAATAGGAGGGGGGACAAGACCGAATCCTGTGGCACACCACATTCGAGGGGCCTAGGGGTCGACCTTTGCCCCCCGACTGCAACTTGTCAGTGAGGTAAGAGGAGAACCACCGTAAAACGGTGCATCTCACACCCACCTCCCCCAGGCGTCGCAGAAGGATACCATGGTCGATGGTATCGAAAGCCGCTGAGAGGTCAAGAAGCACCAGGATAGAGGAATATTCTCTATCCCTGGCCCACCAGAGATCATCAGTCAGGGCGACCAAAGCGGTTTCCGTGCTGTACCCGGGCCTGAAACCAGACTGAAAGGAGTCTAGATAATCCGTTTCATTCAAGGTCCGTTGGAGTTGAAGTGCCACCACCTTCTCAACAACCTTCCCTAAAAAATGAAGGTTGGAGACGGGACAAAGGAGGCTGAAACACATACAACCACATTGCCTTTTAAAACGATCATGCATAAAACCATAAGTTGGCCAAGCTGAAAGCTGAATTTGTTCTTCCACCATGTGAAATAGCCAATTTCTTGCATAAGGTAGGAAATTGCAACCTGTTTATTCTGTGCAGTGCAAAGAGATCGGATCTTGGCACTAAATCAGGAGTCTCCAACCATGGCAACTTGAAGCCTGGAGGACTTCAACTCCCAGAATTCCCCAGCCAGCTTGTTTTAAGTTGCCAAGGTTGGGGACCCCTGCACTAAATCACAAATCGAGAGCCCTCAATACACAGATTGGCATAGCTTTTATAAGCTTTTGGAAAACAGAACCACATGATCATTAGGAAGCAATAGGGGACAAGCAACGAAGTATTTACACACAGAATACTTGGCCCTCCCAAAAGTAGGGATTTTTTTCCAAAACATTACAGCCATGGCCTTTCTGTCTCTAACTGATAAGGTGAGCAAAACGTTCTAGGTAATTTATCCACAACAGAAAGGGGGAAATTAACCCCTAATAGCAATAGCACTTAGATTTATATACTGCTCCATAGTGCTTTACAGCCCTCTGTAAGCGGTTTACAGAGTCCGCATCCTTCCCCCAACAATCTGTGTAACTACGAAAACAAATGTGGGTATTTTTCTGGAATTTACCTTCCTGAGTTAAAACATGGCTGGCAGAAATGTCTTCATCGGTATCAGTGACTTCTACCGAATATGTTCCCAGGTCTCGTTCCGAAGCATATTTCAGAATGATCTTGGACCTGAAAGGAAAGGAAAGAGAATGCAAGCATGCAATCTACACATCAAATATGTCTGCATCCTGTCATTGTGGAAGGTACCCAGATTAATGATCAGATGGAGCCCTACAGTAATCTTGCTCCTTGAATGAATAGCAGAATAAATTGTGCAACAACAAAATACAGTAAATTCAGGGGAATAAATCTGGCAGAGACTGGAAATAGGTCTGATTTTTGTGCATGAGATAAGATTTGAACAGGACCTCTATGCATAAAAAGATCAAATGGGACTACATCAGAGGTGGTATTCAGCCAGTTCAAACATGTTCTGGAGAACCGGTAGCGGAAATTTTGAATAGTTTGGAGAACCGGCAAATAGGCTGGCCCTGCCCCCGCTGCCTCCCAGCCTCCCACCTGATCTTCTTTTGTTGCTCTGCACAGGAGAACGGAGCTGGAAAGCATGTTAGTGGGGTGGGCAGGGAATGGGGATTTTGCAGTAACCTTCCCCCAGGAGTTGGGAAGGAATGAGGATTTTGCCGTATCCTTCCACCGCTATGCCCACAAAGCCATGCCATGCCCACAAAGCCATGCCCCACAATTGGCAGTAAAAAAATTTGAATCCCACCACTGGACTACAGGTCAGCATTGAAAAATCAAAAAGCAAGTATTAAATGACCCAGCCCCCTATTGAAGGAATCTGCTTCATTAGGGGGCAACTTTTTATTTCTTCTTTTGTTTCAAAGATCGCTTCCTATGAATTTGGCAGCGTGCTACAGAAAATTGAGAAAACATCCCAGAAGAGGAGAATAACAAAACATTGTCATATTGCTGCCAAGAAAATGACATGAATTCAGGAAAAAAAATTCTTAAATTTCTACAGCTACTTCTGAGGGCACAGAAACTAATAGTTAGGGGCAGCCTTGGTTTTCCTCTAAGTTCTCAGGAGAACTTACTTGTCATCTTTGTCTACAATTTCAACTCGGTCAGGATTTGGAGGTCCTTCATAGTCTTTGGACCAAATAAACTCTGAAGTGTCGACCATCTCAGGAGCCTCAAATGCCATGTAGATGAAGCCTTCCTCATCTACCCCAACTTCAATTTCTTTGGTGTCTGCAAAAAAGAGAGAGAAAGAAAGAGAGAGAAAAACACTCAACAACACAGGAACCAAATTAAGAACTCCATCATCATTTCTCTTCTCCTAAGGCGAGAAATAACGTCAATACCCAAAAGATGGTGGCTTTTGTTGAGAAAGGTTAGCAGAGAAAGAGGTGGAAGACAGGAGAAAAACAAAAAGAAGAGCAATGTTGAGAAGAAAATATATAGAAAATAATAGTAATAATAATGGTGATGGATGGATGGATGAATGGATGCACAGACAGAGAGACAGAAGAAAATTAAATTTTTTATACCTGGTTTGGTTTTCACTATCACAGGATCTGATGGCAGTGATGGTGAGCCAACACCTGCCTTGTTCTCAGCTCGTACTCGGAAAATATAACATTTCCCAGTTTCCAGGTCATTCAGCTGATGGGGAACATAATAAAGAGAAGAAATAGGTTTAATAACAGATTGTTCTATGTCGTCTAGAATCCATGCGATAGATGGACCAGTGGTGGGTTTCATTTTTTTTTGAACCTCTTCTGTAGGTGTGGCCTGCTTTGTGGGAGTGGCTTGCAGGCCATGTGACTGGGTGGGAGTGGCTTGCCAGCCATGTGACTGGGTGGGCATGGCCAACTTGTAAAATGTGGTGAAACTTGCTTAACAACGCTCTTTCTTAGCAACTAAAATGTTGGCTCAGAAAACTCTGGCATTTGAAGCCCGCAAGTCTTAAAACTGTCAAGTTAAAAGACCCTTGCACTCCTAACCCTTTAGAAAAAAACTCCAGGGGTGTTCAAAGTTGACAGCTTTAAGACTTGTGGACTTCAACTCCCAGAATTCCTTCTCTCGCTCTTCATCTTGATGATGTGCGGATGGGCAGGGGGAGGGAGCTGGAACCGGTTCTAAACGGCATTGTAGATTTGTGGAACCTCTTCTATAGAAGAGGTTAAAACTGGCAGGAACCAACCTCTGAGATGGACATATACATTTGAGAAATAAATAGGAAAGGAGACATCAAAAAGTGATAGCAACAAATCAACTAGTCCAGCCTTCCCTAATTTGATACCCTTCTGGATACTGATCAATATTATTTGATTTATAATTTTACATACGGTGTTTATATTTTTAATATTTTATTTGCACACCTACTATATCTTTGGTAGCGAACCTATGGCACATGTGCCCAAAGTGGCATGTGAAGCCATGTTACCTGGCATGTGTGGCCTTGCCTGTTTGTCTTCCAGGTTTCTGGTGCGCATGCATGCACAATGATCAGCTATCCTTCATGTGTATGGCAATGCCAAAAACCAGTGTGCGCATATGTGCCAGCAAGCTGATTATTGGGTGCGCATGTGAGTCAGACGTTCGGCTTTTCCGGAGTGTGACCCCGATGAGCGCACACGCACAGGCACAATGTTTCCATGTGACATTTTTGGCACTTGGTGCCAAAAAGGTTCGCCATCACTGACCTATATAGTTCCTTTGTGAGGGAGATGGGCAGTTCCTAAATATGATAAATAAATAAAATAGAATTTATATTTATTATTGATCTAATTCTCCCAGCAATTCACATTGTTTGAATGGGTTATAAAGATAATTTCTCTCTCCAGGTCCAGAATTCCCAACCCATATTTTCATTAGCCATGTGGGCTGGAGAGTCTCGAAATTTCTAACAGACTATTTGCAATCTGATAAAGTTTCAGGAGAAGTTTTGGAAAACTACTAAGTGCAAATTCTTCAGTTATCTATGAAACAATCACCTCTTTGCCATTCAAACAGGAGCTCTTACAAAACACAAGTTTCTGCCCTAAAGGATTGAAAAATGTTATCGGCTAGAATGTGAAACCAATCCAGTTGTTGAAATGTTGTAACCTCATTTTTCTCTCTCTCAATAAACCTTGTGGAGAAAGACTCTGAGAGACAAACTTGCTCTTGTTGAATTAACTGCAATAAGCTTGACAATATCTGGGGTCTCAAGCTGGGAGAATATACAAATATCTGTGCTCCTAAATCCTGGTTTAAACGTCGTTGCCATTAAATTTTTGTAGACTTTTATCACAAATGGAGCATGAATGTCAAATGCAACCCAAACCTTCATGTGCGTCTTTGATATTGGCTGTTTGTTCAGTCGGCCCCAGGTGTCTGATCCTTCCTCGCAGGCCTCCACATAATAACCATGGACTGGTCCTGCTCCAGTATACAGAGGTGGCTCCCAATGGAGCATCAGAGAGGTGTCTCTGACTTCCGTACATCTGACATCATAAGGAGGTCCTGTTTTGGAAGGAAGAGTCGATTTCAAAGCTTGTATTCTGGAATACTGCAAAGATCCTTTAGAGTTTAGACCTGTGTTTCCCAAGCTCAGCCATTTTAAGATGCATGGACTTCAGCTCCCAGAATACCAGAATACTCCAGCCAGCATTGATCAACTCAGGGAACTGATTCTACAAGAAATATTGGATCTCTACTTTATTGATATAAGCTATAATAAAATCTTGACAGACCGACATCATATTTTCTTCCTCCCAAAGAGAGTCAAAGCGTAAATTATTTACATATTTACATGTTTCTAATGTTCTTTTTTTCTTGCTTGCTTTAAATCATATTTTATTCTGGAAGACATATTCCTTCCCCAGGTCATCTCGGTGGTCCTCCTCTATTGTGCACACAGTCCGAAGAGATTTGGTGGACCACAAAAAGAACCATAGATTTATAATATTGGAAGGTTCCTTATTATTGAGTCCAACTCCTTCAGTTTTGGAGGCCACAGGTGATCAAAGTTGCATAGCTTTACTAGCTGAATACCCGTGCTTCACTATGAAACCATGTGACCGGGCCAGCCCGCAGGCCGGCTGAGTCACACTCTGGCCACACCCATGTAAGGCAACTGGCAGATGGAACAGAGTTCCTTTCAGGGGGTGGTGGTGGTGGAGTAGAACGTATAACTCCTTAGCATTGATGCATGTTAATATAATACTGATGATACTTATGATCTGACAGTCATTTTGAAAAATCCTTTCTTAGCGAGCAGCTAGAAGCTAGGAGGAACATACATGCTGAATTTCAAGTTTGTAGGCTTTACAGTTTTGGAGATTTTGTGATGAGTGAGCGATATTTGGCTTTTATATTTAGCTTTATATGCCCAAACATCCCATCTTATTAATAATGTGGTTTGGATCTGTCCAAGATTAGATCTTTACCTGGTTCTGGCATTGTCCATTCTTCACATTTGAAAATATCACTGGGCTCTGACACTTTCCCGACGCCAACGATGTTCATGGCATAACCACGGAACTGATAAAATTGTCCTTCGTCCAGGTTGGTCACCTATAGTATCACCAGAGATATTGAGCATTTTCCAAAGCCTTGCCTTGAAAAGAAGGCATAGCATTTACAGAGACATGTCTTTGTATTCCCACTAAACCAGCCTTCCCAACTGGATGCCCACTCCTAGATATAGAAACTGCACCGCCTGTGGTCTAGCACAGTACACAAAATTATCTGCTACAATGTCTTACCTGTCAACGACTATTTCAGCTTCAACCTCAATAATACACAGGCAAACAATAGGTACAAACTCAAGGTAAACCGCTCCAAACTCGATTGAAGAAAATACGACTTCAGCAACAGAAGGGCCCACGCCTGGAATGCTCTACCTGACTCTGTTGTTACATCCTCTAACCTTCACAGCTTCAATCTTAAACTGTCTACCGTGCACCTCACCCCAATCCTAAGAGGTCTGTAAAGGGGGTGCACATAAGGGTACCAGTGTGCTTTGTCTGTCCTACTGTCCCCATTTATTTGTATCCATTTATATCCATGTTTATATTTATACCTGCTATCCTGTATATGTTTGACAAACTAATAAATACAAATACAAATTCTTGGAGTGAAAGAGGGAACTCGGGAAGCTGAAAGTATGAATTATCTGAAGTGCATCAAGATGTGAAAATCTAGCTTAGTGAATATGGAAAAAGTTCTAGTGTTTTTTTAGAACATTTTTCTAATTCCTCCAGTTTTGTTGTCCACAATGTCATCCTGACAACCAAGCACCCATTTTAATTTTGTTTTTGCTTTTTTGGCAAAAGAAAAAAAATACATAATCAGAAAATGGCTGCAATCTGAGAGGGGCAGAGATTGAGATCCCTGCTCAAGTCCAAACATGGCACTGACACCATACCGTATAAACCCGTTCAGGAATGGGCTTAATATTGGTCTCATGCCAGTCAGTCTGTGATGTATCATGCTGATCCAAGAAATAGCCCAGAATCTTTGAACCTCCTTTGCGTTTCGGAGGCTTCCAGCCTATGGTCATGGTGTCCTTCCCACAGTTCAGCAGGGCAAAATCTCGTAGGGTGGATGGAAGAGCTGCAAGGGAGGGAAAACATGGAAATATCATGGAAGATGGGCATTTTATCAACATGCTGCTTCTCTGCTTTAAATCCTGGGGCAAAGTACACAAAATTGTCTGCTACAACGTCCTACCTGTCAACAACTACTTCAGCTTCAACCTCAATAATACACGAGGCAAACAATTGATACAAACTCAAGGTGAACCGCTCCAAACTCGATTGCAGAAAATACGACTTCAGCAACAGAGTGGTCAATGCCTGGAATACACTACCTGACTCTGTTGTTACATCTTCAAACCCTCACAGCTTCAACCTTAAACTGTCTACCGTGGACCTCACCCCATTCCTAAGAGATCCGTAAAGGGGCGTGCATAAGCGTCTTTCATCCCTGTCCTACTGTCTCTATTTAATTGTACTCATTTCCTTTGTTCATGTCCATATTTATACCTGCTATCTTGTACATGTTTAACTAACTAACTAAATAAATAAATAAAATGTAGCCTTGTGTTGTGGCCCAGCAGGATCCGGTGGAGCTGCTGACGGACTCGGATAGCGAGGAACCATATGAGTCTGCCATGGAAGATGTGGAGGACCCTGGACAGGGTTCAGACTCAGAGCAGGGACCAGAGAGGCTGGTTGGCCACCAGGAGGGACCTGGGGCATGGAGCAGTGGGGAGGATCAAAAGCAGTTTGTCCCTGATGCTAGATTGAGAAGGGCTGAGAAACGAAAGCAGCAACTCCGTAGGCAGACTCACAGAAGATGTTTAAGCACAGGTGGTTGTTGATTTTGCCCCTCCCAAGAGAGATTATAGGTAAGGCGTTGGGAGGGGACATTTTCAGGAAACAACCGTTCGAATTAGTAGTTAATAAAATCTATCCGTGTATTCTAGCCATGTCTGTTCATTTGGACTATCTGCATTGTTTTGTTTGAATTATCTGGGTTGCTGCAGAGCTATGTATTGAACGTGAGTTGTCTGGGCCCTTAGCCAAAGGATTCGTTATCTCAGTAATTGAGCAGTAGCAAACAGCCAGGTCTGTGTTCTGGTGTATTCACAGGCCGGGGTGTGTGTGTGTGTGTCAGAACACCTTGGTATTTCCATTTTGGCCCATTGTAAAAATGGTAATGATCTTCTGCTATTTTTAGGCTAGAAATGTCAAAATAAAAATTTCTCCCATCATTTCCAAAGCTGAAGAAAAACAGAGAATCTTGGTCATATCCCCCAAAATTGTCTCCCCTCCCCTCCTTTCTTCTCCTTTCCATTCCCCTTCTTCCTCTCCTCTCCTCCTCCACTTACCTGTTCTTGCCTTCCTCCTAGATTTCATGGTAGCACATAGTGACCCAAAGTTTTCCTAACCTTACACAATCCATCCTTTCCAAACTTGATCTTCTCTAGATGTATTGGATTAAACTTCTCATCACAAGCAGCCATGGAGGCTGGTTATAGTGGAAGTTATGATTTCAGCACCAGGTTAAAGGAGGGTGCTCTGGATCAGACACAAGTAAAGGAATCACACAACAATACCACAATAGGTACTTACAGATTGCCTGTCTCACAACAATGGGATCAGATTCTGGGGAGCTTTCTCCTACACCAGCTTCATTGACACATTTGACACAGAAGACATATTGTTTACCAGTTTTGAGTCCCGGAACAGTAAATCTAAGAAACAAAACAGAAATTCACCCATCCATTCTTCAATGTTATTTCTTAGTACTGATTTATCACACTGGAGCAGTGTTTCTGAATCTTAACAACTTTAAGGTGTGTAAACTTCAAGATCCAGAATTGGGAATCTGGGGAATTCTGGGGGTTAAAATCCACCCACCTTAAAGTTGCCAAGATTGAGAAATACTACACTAGGGAGAACATATGGACTAGCTCAATGGAACTGAATCCACACGATAACAGCATTCTTCCTTTCCTTGTTTTGAAACCACAAAATAAGGTGCCATTTTCCCCTCCTCTCTCAGAAATGCCTAAAAGAGATGGAAAGGATCACCAAATGAACTCACTCATGAGAAGTGACAGGTTTGTTGTTGACTGTTTGCCATTCATCTGTCCCAACTTCCCGGCAATAGATGTAATAACCCAGTGGTTCCTCTCCTTTTCTTGGCTTGTTCCACTGCACGACCACAGATGTCTTGGTATCTCTGAAAGTCAGGACTTGAGATGGGGGTGGAAGCGGAGCTAAAAAAACAAAAGATGGGGAAAAAACAAAAACTTAAAAGCAGCAACTATGCTTTTAAGGAAAACCATTGTGCTTCCTTTCAACTCTTCGCCAATTTCTATCAGCTAAACTAGTGTTTCTCAACCTCAGCAACATTAAGACATGTGGATGTCAATCCCCAGAATTCCCCAGCCAACAGCAGGATTTACTAGATTTTATTTAGTGACAATTAGAAGAAAAAGAACAAGAGATTACCAATCTTTTTTCCCACAGAGATAGGGTCACTGGGCAAAGAAGGATCGCTCACTCCATACTTGTTCACCGACCGTACTCGGAAACAGTAGGATTTTGCCTTCTCCAGACCAAAGACAGGGAAAGTGGTGGAACCGACGGGAATATCCAGATTAACCATCTGCCATTTGTCACTCCCCGTGATTGACTGAAAAGACAGAAAGAAGCCCACTGTTATTCTATCAGCCTGGGGCAACAGGTTTTCTGCCAGGAGAAAAGAATGACCAAATCTGCATTTTCATGTCCAGTGACCCAGTGTGGAAATTTGGAAATCCATAGGAATTGACTTAGTAAGGCTCAAATTATAGATCTTAGAAGAAATTATGGAAAGTTGCATAACTTGTGATGAGGAAATTAGAGTGTTGCCTACTGACTATGATTCTCCTCTATTTGGTGGTCTACCATGAAATATAAAAATTAGCAATGTGTATATTATTGTTTTTCCATCCTGCAACCTCTTTTTTCTACCATGTTCCCATGTTATTGCCCTTATCTCCTGAAGGTCATCAGGATTGGTGGACAGTTAGTCCTAGTCCTCAAATTTGTTTGAGAAAGAATTTGGTTTGGAATAGAATAGAATAGAACAGAATAGAATTCTTTATTGGCCAAGTGTGATTGGACATACAAGGAATTTGTCTTTGGTGCAGATGCTGTCAGTGTACATAAGGAGAATAAAAATACATTCATCAAGAAAAAGATACAACACTTAGTGATAATCAAGTTTCCTAATAAGCTATCAAATTGTACTAGTAAATACATAAAATAATATAAATTGAAAGATACAAGCAAAGTGGTTATAGTTGTAAGTGGGAAAATATAGATACTAGGAAAGAAGAGAAGAATAATAGTAATACAGTCTTAGTAAATTATTTGACAGTGTTGTGATGTGTTTGACAGTGAGTGGGAATTATTTGTTTAGCAGAGTGATGGCGTTCGGGAAAAAAACTGTCCTTGTGTCTAATTGTTCTGGTGTGCAGTGCCCTATAGCATCGTTTTGAGGGTAGAAGTTGAAACAATTTATGTCCAGGATGTGAGAGGTCTGTAGATATTTTCACAGCCTTCTTTGTGACTTGTGCAGTATACAGGTCCTCAATGGAAACACCAGAATGAAGTTCAGGCTAATCTAAATGTAGTTTTCGATTACTGATCTACTGTATCTTGCAACTGTGCTGTCTCATTACCTTTTCTATGAAGTAATTCAGTGGCTCTTTGCCTCTGGGGTCTGGCTCATCCCAGGAGAGGATCACATAATCTTCTCTGGTCTCACTGGCATGAACATTGGTGGGAGGCAACGGGATCTTAATCTCAGCTGTAGGAAAGGAGAGTTAAAATAGCCATCACATACTCTACTGACACCAGACTTGCAACAAGGAAATAATAGCTAGGTTGGTAATATGGTATTCTCCAGTAAAGTTGGACTTCACCTCCCATGCTTTTTCACCCAAGGCCAACCTATCTGGAGAGCATGACTGCTATGATAGAATCAAGGGATGTGTCTGTAAAGGAACAATAGAGCTGAATATCAAAATTTTGTCCTCAGAAGCGCTTTGCTTAGTTCTTGGCATCTCCAAGAGAATGTACTTTTTAGACCCTGGAGAATCACTGGCAGTTGAGTAGAAGATACTCAATTAGATTAATATCTAGTTGATCATAGTTAGATAATACCTGTGCTCCCAATCTAAGCATAGTACACAAAATTATCTGCTAAGTCTTATTTGTCAACAACTTCTTCAGCTTCAACCTCAATAATACACGGGCAAACAATTGATACAAACTCAAGTTAAACCGCTCCAAACTGACTCCATTGTTACATCTTCAACCCCCCCCCATAGCTTCAACCTTAAACTGCCTACCGTGGACCTCACCCCATTCCTAAGGGGTCCATAAAGGGGGAGTGCATAAGCGCACCAGTGTGCCTACTGTCCCTGTCCTACTGTCCCCATTTATTTGTATTCATTTCTTTCATTCATGTCCATGTTTATATTAATATCTGCTATCTTGTACATGTTTGACAAACTAATAAAATACAAAAAAACAAAACAAATACAAGTTCTGGTCCAACTTAAGGCAGCTTCCTGGGTAACTCTTTCATTACAAGAACTTCCATTTGTAGTGGAAAGCACAAATTCTAGAATTGTTATTCCTCAAAATGGATGTGTGGCAATTCAATGTAACATGAAAACACCTTGGGAATAGAGTATTTATCAGAAGAATACTTAAGGAATGAAGTTGCCTATGAACTTACGTTCCAGTTCGTCTTTCGAAACTATAATTGTCCTCATCCCATCATCATAAGGAATGTCTAATCAAATAAAAAGAAAATTAATGAGTTGGAAGCCATACATTATAATGTATAGGTATATAAATTATAGTTCAGTTGAATTGTCAAACTGGATGAACCATTGAATTGCTTCAGTTTGATTAATTTGAATAATTCAACCAAAGGGAATATTTGAACTGTCCTAGGACAAAAGTAGCAATAGCACTAGCAATATCACTTACTTATATACCGCTTCATAGTGCTTTTTACAGCCCTCTCTAAGCGGTTTACAGAGTCAGCCTATTGCCCCCAACAATCTGGGTCCACATTTTACCCACCCCGGAAGGATGGAAGGCTTGAGCTGGTGAGATTTGAACTGCTAAATTGCAGCTAGCAGTCATCCTAAGTAGCCTGCAGTACTACACTCTAACCACTGTGCCACCTCGGCTCTAGTTGATCAATCACTTGATCAATCTAGTAAAATCTTTTTTGTTATTCGGATGTGTTGGCATAGGATAATCATTCTTTGTACCACAATGCTTTTACTTGAGGTTATTGGCGGCCCACATTGTCTTGAAGACTTCCTCAAATTCTTATGAACCTCACATGGTCTGAACCAGGAACGACGTACTTAGCAACCTCTTGGCCTCATTGGGGTCGATCATTGTCACAGGGAAGCTGGCCTTCGAAGGGTTACTGATTCCTGCACAATTGACAGCCTTCACTCGGAACTGGTAAGTCTTTCCTTCTGTGAGACCCAAAACTGGTGACCTGCAAGTTTTCACCAGTTGGTCATTGTAAGGAACCCATTCATCTGTGCCCATTTCACACCTGGAAGGTTAAAAACAACACTTTTGTACAATTGATTATGAGTCCACAAACAAACAAACAAACAAACACACACACACACACACACACAGACATACATGGAGGGAGGGAGGGCGGGCGGGCGGGAGGGAGTTGGACTACTGTAGAGTGCAAACCTTTCAATATAATAACCAATGATGGGGCTTCCACCATTATCACTGGGAGGTATCCATGAAAGTATGAGGCTGTTTTTGTTCACATCATGACATTGTACAAGAAGAGGAGATCCGGGAGCACCAGCTGTTGCAGCTGCAGCATCTGAGAAGGACAGGAAGCTACGGTGAGATTGTTGAATCAAGGACATCTCACTTTTATCTGCCATACCCTGAAATCATTATGGTGATGGGTAAGATTCACTATCATAAGTAATCATGGCGTTGGCTAGACAACAGAGACAAGGTTCATCTGAGTAACTTTGGGAAAGTCACTTTCACAACCTTGAGAAAGGGCCATTTAGTGTATATAGTGCCATGCAATAGTGGGTTCCTACTGGTTTGGATCAGTTTGGCGGAACCAGTAGTGGTTTGGTGGCCTGGGATGCTGGAACCAGCAGCAACCCAGGCCTGCCATACTCCCAAACTGGTTCTCTGGGCAGCACCATAGGCGGCACCATCTTGTTTTTGGCTTCTGCACATGTGCAGAACAATTTTAATTGCATCAAACGCAAGTGGCGCACCCATGAGCAAACTGGCAGTGGGGCCTGCTGGAACCCACCCCTGGTGCCATGAGTTTATGAAGAAAATTAGAGATAAAACTAACTCTTAATCTGTTTTTATTTCTCGCTGGCTTTCCTTTGCCCTTCAACCAGTCACCCTTCTCCAACTAGACGGGCTCTAGAAATCTTGGTCTACAATCCCATCAAATTTGCTAGTACCAATCTTGATTGGGAGCACTATATTCTCCATACAGCTGATCCTCAAGTTAAAATCACAATGTTCTGACCTAGAAGCACAAAGCCGTCCTCCTCCCAATAAACCCCTTTTATTCCATTTACAGTGAATTCCTCTCCAGCAAAGTCTTTCCTCTCCCACAGTCTTTCAAGATAGTTCACAATTACCGACCTTTATCAGGCTTGGAGAGTGGCCAGGCCGATATCTTTCAGACGCTGCAATACTTGGCAAGAATGCAGGCATGAATGAATGATCTCCTGCAAACTCCACTCCCTTTTTGCTCCTCTTTTATTTCCTCTGGGAGGGAGTATTCACTGTCCACCTGTGGCCTTACTCCCAAGTTGACCCTTGTTCCTTAGCTGTTCCCTTCCTCTGGCAACTCTGCGCATGCGCACACTGGGAACAGGCTCCAGGTATTCCTCTGCCTCATTGATGCTTGACTTTGAAGGCAGCTGATAACTGCCAGACGGCCCTGGCCCCCTCGCTGCTTCTGACACAGAGCCCTCATTAGAGCCTTCCCCAGACTTCAGGACTGGTCCATATTCCTCCCCAACCTCCTCACTGTCCGAATCTGGCAGGCAACAACACACAACTGGGGCTTTAAATCAAGATCTATAATCCCCACATATCGTATAGGAACCACAGTCAGATACATCTAAATATCATCAGGCTGAGAGAAACTGTTCAAGTGTAGGATTTTTAAAACTGTGCTCCATAGGACTTGGGGCTTCCATGAGAACCTGGGAGAGACTAAGCACACCTTTTATGGCCAAGCTGAGTAAGAGTTGTAAGAACAACAGTGTAGCTCAACTGGACTCTCTTAGTTGGAAAAAGTTGGTTGAAACTTCTTAGGCTTTTGAAATAATTAACATTAAATTGCAGATCAATAATGGTGAACATACCCCTAACAAACACATAAGCTTTTTGTTCATTGTAGCCGTCTTGTGTTGGGATGCGGATGCTATAAAAGCCTTCATCCTCCTTGTAAGCACAGGATACCGTCAAGGTTGCCTCCCGGTCCTCACATTTGGTTTGCCGGCGGTCGGAATCTTTCAGCAACTCACCTACCATACAGGACATAGGCATCACCTTGTTTTTATCCAGTCATTACATTCATACTAAAGATGATATTTAGCACATGCTCAGAATCTGGAATCCTGAACATGTTCAGTTGTAAAATGTGCTGTCTATGTCAAACAGTAGCACATTACTTAAAATAATAATAATAATAATAATAATAATAATAATAATAATAATAATAATGCCCGACTAGTAACCAATGCCAAATCCGGCGAAACAACTGGCCGCTGTGATACAATTGTATAATAATAATGCTTTATTTTGGCAGCTCAAGAACAAGCCTTAGCTACAAACTGCATGAAGGCAAAAATTCAACATGTTAGCACCAACAGCAAATGTCGCCTCTGTAATGAGAAAGATGAGACAGTCGACCACTTGATCAGCGGGTGCAGCAAAATTTCACAAACTGACTACCTACAATGCCATAACTGCGTTGCTAAGATCATTCACTGGAAATTGTGCCAAAAGTTTGGATTTGAGTACAGCAAAAACCACTGGGACCATCAGATTGAGAAGGTCTTAGAGAATGAGAAAGTCAAGATCTTGTGGGTCTTTAGAAACCAGCTGACAGGCACTTGGCCTACAACACACCTGACATAACAATAATTGGGAAAAAAAAGTATGGTTCATTGACATTGCAATACCTGGAGATGCACGAATTGAAGATAAATACCAAGAAAAAAAATCATAAAATATCGGGACTTGCAAATTGAGGTTGAGCGACTGTGGAAAAAGAAATCATGTGTTGTCCCAATTGTCATTGGAGCCCTTGGAGCAATACCTAAAGGGCTACCTCGCTATTTGAAAATTCTAAATTTACCTGACTTGAACATTCTGACTCTACAAAAAACCACCCTACTTGGAACAACTTAAATCCTCCGACGTTACCTTAACAGTTCCTAAGTCCTTGGTTAGGACTCGAGCTGTTGAGCTACCAACCAGCCCCAAAGGCTGTGAATCTCACCAAAGATTAACCACGTAATAATAATACTCTTTCTCGTCCTCTTCCACCACCAGCAAAAACACTATTGGGGAACACGTTGGGAGGGGGGAGTCCTATTGGTGGATATATCCTAAAGATGCTTTTTCAAGAGGCAACTGGACGTTCTCTTTTTTCTTTGAAGATGTTTCTCATCTACTTCAGCTCTGACTGTATGGTGGGGAATGGAAGGATTTATACTCCTTTTGAGACAGCTGGTCATTTGCAACCTTTTAGAGAGTCGTTGAGGCCACCTGTGTCATCAGGGTCATCCAAGTAGTGCAAATGGGTGTGGAGCCTTTTTGGAACTGTTGAAAGGACTGTGTTGCAGACTGGAGATAGATGATGTTGTATCCCTTCCCCTCTCTCTTCAGAGAAGTCTGCTCAATTTTGACATAAATGGCTTCTTTGACCCCTCTTTCAAAGCTGAGAGAGGTCAGAGCTGAAGAAGCTTCTTGAATGGGAAGCATTCAAAGAAAAACCAGAAAGTCCAATTGCCTCTTGAAAAAACACTTTGGGACAACCATGACCTGGATGACTGAGAATAAACATTGGTGGATAGCCCTCAGCTATTGGCAACAATTAATAGACCCCAGCTGATCTCAAAAGCTAAAAATATCACCCTTGGTTAGTCTATAGATGGACAACCTCCTGGATGTACCAGTCATGTTGGTTAGATTGGAAAGGCAAAATTCATTCTTGCAGAAATCAATGGCAAACTAGTTCCAAAATGCTAGCAAGAATTTTGGATGGCTGCAGTCACTAGGAGTACAAATAAACTTGACTTGAGATAAGGAAGCTTTTATCCATAATAAGGAGCAACCTGATTCTCCTCATTTAAAATACTAATTCACATGATAAATGAAAATGTTGGAACCTAGAACTTAGATAATATGGCAATTAAAATCATGAACACATGAACATTGTGATAAGGAGAAATTCTCCAGTTAATTTTATTGGATTGCCTGAATCCAATAAAATCAAATAATTTCCCCCATCCTGGTGAGAAATCTCCTTAAGACATACAACTGACTGAAACTATGAGATGCCTTGGGCTATTCTTCTTGGTTATGACCTATAAAAATTAAAGGCAGAGATATATAGACTTTTCAAAACAACAAGGTGGTTATGATATCTGCTAGATCTCCACGTGACATGACTCCCTGTCTCCCTAAAATTAAAGTTTTGAATTTTCTGAAGTCTTACAGGTTGACATGAGATGTTCCAAAAAAAATCTCATACAAGAATTCTGGAAACCATCTGGAAACCTCACAAAATTTTGGTACATTTTGCATGAGATTTTGATTATCTCTCTGGCAACTCTAGGAAGACATGAAGACTGTTGGCTTAGGTGAGGCTTGTTATATTATGCAAACTACTGAAATGAGTTAATTCAATAACTAAGTAAAGGGTGTTTTGCTTTGTAAAAGCACCATCATATAATTGGCATCCAAAGATGGGAACAAAAGGCTACTAAACCTGATACAGCATATTTTGAAGGTTTCTCATGCAGCATTGTGGCTACATATACAAACCATCACGGAACCAGGAAATGTTTCGTTGGTATTCCTGAAGGTCTGAAGTGAACGTGCAGAAGAGGGTGAAGGGTTCTTTCTCTCTAGCAAAGATGGGCTTCAAAGTGCTGGCAAAATCAGCTTCTATGTCTCTGAGTCTCTCTAAGAAGCAAACAGATGTTGGGTTAGAAAGAAGGTTGAACATTGATGGTCAAAAAAGAATGAAAGGCTTCTTTTTCACAATGTGCATGGAGCACTTTGAATCTGCTCTTCAGCTATGCCAATCTTAATGCCGGGATCACCATGTGTGCTTGTGTTCTGACCTAGGCTTCCCCAGCAGCATAAAGCCTAGTCCTCATCCTGATAAACCCCTTTTATTTAATTTACAGTGAATTCCTCTCCAGCAAAATCCTGGCCCACAATCTTTCAAGATAGTTCACAATCACCAACCTTTATCAGGCTTGGAGAGTGGCTGGGCCGATATCTTTCAGAAGGCTGCAATACTTGGCAAGAATGCAGGAATGAACTAATTGTCTCCTGCAAACTCCACTCCCCTTTTGCTCCTCTTTTATTTCCTCTGGAAGGGGCCATTTATTATCCCCCTGTGGCCTTACTCCCAAGTCGACCCCTGTTCTTTAGCTGTTGCCTTCGTCTGGCAACTCTGCACATGCACACATCAGGAACAGGTTCCAGCTGTTCTTCTGCCCCACTGATGTCTGACTCCAAAGGCAGCTGATAACTGTCAGACGGCCCTGGCCCACTTTCTGCCTCCGACACAGAGCCCTCATCAGAGCCTTCTCTAGACTCCAGGACTGGCCCATGTTCCCCTGCAACTTCCTCACTGTCCAAATCTGCTGCTAGCTCTGCTGGCCACTGGCGGGCCAGGGAAATCACAGGAGTCTTTTCCAGCACCATAGTTCAAAGGCCTCAATTCTTTGGCACTCAGCTTTCCTTATGGTCCAACTTTCACAACCATAAATTGCAACTGGGAAAACCAAAGCCTTGACTATACATACTTGTGTTGGCAGGGTGATGTCTCTGCTTTTTAGTATGCTGTCTAGATTTTCCATAGCTTTCCTCCCCAGGAGCAAGCGCCTTTTAATTTCTTGGCTGCAGTCCCATCTGAAGTGATCTTGGAGCCTTAATCAACATCCTTAATCAGGTTGAGTAAAGATCTAACAGCTGCAATCACACAGCTCAGTCAGACTGGTTATTTTTAATCTTAGTTGTTTTGAAATTAAATCACTATGTAAGCTCAGCCTGCTTAGTTAGCTCATGTTTTCACATATTGTACAAAATCCTTTTTAAGGGGTTAATTCCGTAACTGCATTAAAGTGTGTTGCAGGAACATATTTTATTTCTGCTGTCGTTGCAATCCAAGTCTTTCTTTCCTTTCACCTATGGTTCATTTTAAACCATCTTTAAAATGCACCAACCCAACAGTTGCACTACGTACATGCATGGTCTGTTAAATCCAAGAAAAGACAACCATTAAAAAGGATCATAAACTTCTACTCACGTTTATAGATTTCCGAGTCAAATCCAGATTCCATCCCATAATATTCTACAAGAGATTAGAGGGGAGTTGAGGGAGGAGTGGGAAAGGAAGAGAGGGAAGAAATACAAGCATTGATAAAGACATTGATTTCACTGTTTCATTTGCAAATAATAATTTAGAATTGGTTGTTGAAAACTTTGACCTAAAGGATTTGTATGGATGAAGTCAAGTGAAACCCAACACACACTGCCCCCAATCTACCCCAGCCCATCATAGTATCTGTCCACTTCTTCTTGCTCTGCATCCAAATTAGCATTTTCTGACTTCTGCTGACACAGAGGTGGCTGCTTAGAAAGTTAACAATGGATTCTCCCAAATAGGTGAGAACCAGCTGAATCCCACCACTGGGCAAATGCCTCTGCTCTGATTGGATAGTGGGTGCTGTGGTGGGGGATGCCTTTTCCCTCTCGTCCTACTCTTTATGCCAGTCATCCAGGATTGCTGAATTGCTGAAATGTCGGATCATTTTTTAAAAATGCATCCACAGATACACAAGATCACCAGCGTAAATATAGGCTTTTAAAAAATTATGATGATTACAGGTACACTGGTGAAATAGTGACAATCCAGTTTTAAGAACTATAGGGATGGAACATTAAAACATGGACTTTCCTTTTCTGAGTAGGGGAAATTGGCAAAATTTTCAAACTTCCCTATTCTAGTTCAGGTGGTATGAAAGTGGGGAAAGTGTAGCTTTTCCCCCTTCTCTTTATTTCCTTCTTCTCTTCTCTTCTCTTCTCTTCTCTTCTCTTCTCTTCTCTTCTCTTCCTTTCCTTTTCTTTTTCCTTTCTTTTGCATCTTGGAGCGGAAGGAGGAGGACGCGACAAGAAGGTAGTAAAACAGCAACCTTTATTCTAGCAGAGTAAACTATGATTAACCTGGCGTGGTTCGCGCCAAACATTTATACCCCCGGGTTTGAGCAATGAGCCAATGGGGCGTCGAGTGTCTCGGCCAATCAGGGAAGACATTGAACCGGCTCCGCCCGCAAGCCAGTATTCAACACCCCTCCCCCCCTAGTCAAGTACCCTCACGAAGGGCAAACATAGTCCTGTAGATAGGTGGGACGGTGCCGCTCTCGTCCCGACCTTCGTAGCTCCCCGGCAGCTGTCGTCGGGGGGGGAATCGCCAACAGAGGCAAGTCTGTGGCGGAACGGTGGTCCTGTGATGCGGCCCCGAGAGATGGCGCTCCAATTGTCTGAGATGGTATCTCCGCAACAGCCGGAGTATCCGACGATGGACCCGTACAATCTGGTTGGAATATATGGTCAGAGTCTCGATAAAGGCTTTGAGGGAAAGAATGGCCAAATGAGGCACGTCTGTCCGAAAAGTTCGTATCGGCTTGTCCCCCGTTCCCCGAGGAAAGGCAGTCCGTTGGGGATAAGGTCATCAAGGGTAGCTCACGCTGAGGGCGAATGTCTGGGGGCCCCGAGCCGTCTATTTCCGCAGGGAGGCGGCGCCTTAACTGGTCCAGGTGGCGCCTCCATTGCGTTCCGTCGGCCAGACCGGCCCTGAAGGAACAGGGGCCAGTCAAAGCTGTGATTGTTGCGGGAACCCACCGTGGATCCCCTGAAAAGGAACGAGCCCAAACGGGATCCCCTAACTTAAACGTATGGGACGGAAGGGCCCCCAAGTTGCTCGGTAAATCCCCTGCATAAAGTGGATGGAGCCTATCTAGGGGGGTTCGCAATCTCCTACCCATCAAGAGCTCCGCAGGACTTTTATTAGTTGTTGGACAGGGTGTAGAGTGCTGGCTCAAGAGATAGGCCGCCACTCTCTCCTGCCAGTCACCCTGGTCCATGCGGCCCAAAGCTTCTTTAGCTGAGCGAACTGCGCGCTCCGCCCTACCGTTACTAGCTGGATGATACGGGGCTGTGGCCGCGTGTCTAATCCCTTGCTCTGCCAAAAAATTCTTGGAACATAGTGGAGGTAAACTGGGGCCCGTTGTCTGAAACTATCACATCTGGTAGCCCGTGTGTGGCGAACATCTTACGAAGAGCCCTCACGGTACTCTCTGCCGTAGTGGAGGTCATGATTACCAACTCCACCCACTTAGAGTAAGCATCAACCACTATCATAAAGTTTCGGCCGTGAAAGGGACCGGCAAAATCAATGTGTAAACGGGACCATGGGCCTCTAGGGATTTCCCACTCACGAGGGGCGGCTGTGGGGGAATTCGGCCTAGAATTTTGGCATATTCTACATCGACCTACATAATCTGCGATTTCCGAGTCTAACAAGGGCCACCACACATAACTACGGGCTAAAGCTTTCATTCGCGCTATACCTGGGTGATTTTTATGGAGCGCGGGCAGGATTCGTGCCCGTAGAACTTTGGGGATCACTACCCTATCCCCCCAAACAAGGCAACCCCCGTGAAGGGCAAGTTCGGCTTGTCGTGCCTTAAACGGTCGAAATTCTTCCGCTACCTTTTTTTCGGGCCACCCCCTCAACACCCATGAAGCTACTTGGGACAAAATGGGGTCAGCCTTTGTGCAAGCTGCAACATCCGCGGCTGAAACGGGGAGATCGGATTCAGCAATAGACAAAATGGAGAGAGAAGGCACGAGGGCTGTGTCCGTCTGTGGCAAAGGGCAACGACTCAGGGCGTCTGCGTGCCCTAGCTGCTTACCCGGACGGTATACCAGCGCATATGAATACGCCGCTAAAAACTCAGTCCAACGTGTCATGCGGGGAGACAAAATGGGGGGGGTTGGCTTATCGCCCGCCAATAGGCCTAAAAGCGGCTTGTGATCCGTAACAAGGGTGAAATTCCTACCGTAAAGGTAGTCATGAAAACGCTTAATACCGGACACTGCAGCTAGAGCTTCTTTGTCAATTTGGCTATAATTTCGCTCCGTTGACGAGAGCGTCCGGGAGTAGAAAGCTATAGGAGCCTCTGAGCCGTTCGGGAGGACATGGCTCAGGACCGCCCCTATGCCATAGGGAGAGGCGTCACACGTTAAAACTAGGGGCATCCTGTCGCTATATTGAATTAGGACTGCTGACGAGGTTAAAATGTCCTTTATAGCCGCGAACGCCTGCGCTTCACGGCTACCCCATTTCCAGGCCGCTGACCGGTCAAGCAATCGATGTAACGGTTCAGCTAACGACGCCTTGTGGGGAATAAAAGGGGCATAAAAGTTTAAAAGCCCCAGGAACGCCTGCAATTCCGCCCTCGAGGTGGGTGCAGGAGCGTTTTTTATGGCCGCAACTTTCGAGGGAGTGGGGTGGATGCCCTGTGCATCAATAAGGAATCCCAAAAACTCTACTTGGGGAACAGCAATTTCGCACTTGCTGCGCTTTAACTTCAATCCAGCCTCCCTAAAACGTGTAAGAACCTCCCGCAGTGTTTTTAGGAGTTCCAGGTGGCTAGGGGCTGCAACCAGGACGTCGTCAAAATAAGGAACGACGCCTGGGATCCCATGGAGCAACCGCTCCATGAGGCTCTGAAATATCCCTGGGGCAACCGAAACGCCAAATTGGAGGCGGCGGCAACGGAAAGCCCCGCGATGGGTAACAATGGTCTGGGCTGTAGCCGCATCATCGTCTACGGGAAGCTGCTGATAGGCCTGTGCCATATCCAGCTTTGCGAAAATGCGGCCTTGCCCCAAAGAGTGAAGTAGATGTTGCACTACAGGAACAGGATATGGATTTGCCTGCAGGGCCAAGTTGATGGTCGACTTATAGTCGGCACATATCCTCACCGATCCGTCGGGTTTGACCGGGAGGACTATAGGGGTTTCCCAAAGGGCATGATCTACGGGCTCTATTACCCCCTGCTCTATAAGCTTATCCAATTCAGCATCTACCTTTGCTCTCAATGCAAAAGGAACCCTACGTGCCTTCAGCCTAATAGGCGCGACCTGGGGATTGAGGCAAAGGGAAATGGGGGTGCCCTTATAACAACCTAATTTCCCATCGAACACATCTGCGAACTCATCCAAAACGCTATCTACGGCACGGGGAACTACCCTATGCACCCCTTCTATAGTGAGGCCCAAAACGGGGAACCAATCTAACCCCAGAAGAGCGGGCAGGTTATCCTTAACAATTAAAACTGGAAGTTTCCCTTTAAAATCTCCGTATTCCACCCGGATGTGGAATATTCCTGCCGTGGGAATCCCATTTCCCTGGTAATCTAAGAGGGAGACCCCGGCAGGGCGCAATTTACTCTGAGGAACCCTAGGGCAAAGGCGGGAAAACAAAGCCCAAGATAAAAGGGAACGGGAAGACCCGGAGTCCACCTCCATTCGGCAAGGCTGACCTTCAAGACGAACGACGGTGCTAATTTTGCGACCGCCGGCAGGGACGTGGGAAGCCTGATAGACTACGCACTCAGCACTAGGGAGCTGGTGGGTTGAATAGCAGTCCTCAGCTCGCCTCGCTGGACGTGGTCGTTGGCGGCGTTGCAATGTCTGACGCTGGTTGCTGGGCTGCATGAACGATGGGGCTGGCAAGAGAGCCCGGCAAACCTTGGCGAGGTGTCCTTCTCCTCGGCAACGGCGGCAGACAGCGGAACGAAACGGGCAAGATACGCGGCTGTGGCGGCCGCCGCATCCACGGCAAGGCATGTTTGAAGCTGGCTGAACGGACGTCGGTGGTTGCTGGTATGGCCTCTGCTTCGGCTGCGTCCTCATCTGTCCGACGGTTTCCTCCTCCTCGTCTTCCGTGGGGGAGAGGTCGTCAACGAGGTTCGTCTGATTGGAAGGCCCCGCAGCGGTTTGCGTGAAAGGTTTCAGCTGAAGGCGTTCCATGTCGGCCGTGGATTGTTCAGAAAGTTCTGCTGCTCGCGCAGTCTCCACAGCTTGCGCCAAAGTAATCTTGTGGTTCCGGAACATACGGCTACGCAATTGTACGTCGCGGACCCCGCATACAAACTGCTCCACAAGATTCTCCTCTAGGTCTGCAAAATCGCATTGGGCGGCCACTGTGCGCAATGCCTCGAGGAACTGACTGATAGATTCGCTGGGCTTCTGCACTCGGCGGCGAAAAGTAAACCGACGAGCAATCAAAGAAGGTGAGGGGGCGTAATGGTCCCTCAACCTGGACATTAGCTCGTCCCACCCAAGTTTGTAAGCTGGCCTCGGAGCGGCCAGGGCTCTCGCAGAAGCAAACATAGAGGGCTCGCAGCAAGACAGGAAAAAGCTGCACTTCTCCTCGTCAGTCTGTGCCCTGTTCTTTGACGCGATTAAATAGCATTCAAAACGCTCCATGAAGCCGTCCCAGGATTCTCCCGCAGACCCAAACGGCGCGAAAGGAGGAAGCGCTGTTGCCATTCTGATGCAAAAGCCAGGGAAAGGAAAGAAGAAACAGAGAAGATTTTTGTTCGCTGCCGGCGTTCCTAACCTGGATTCAAACGCGGAGGCAAGCTGGTTTGTTCTTCCCTGTGGTCACGGGAATCTCATCCCATCCTCGTCGCCAGTTTTGCATCTTGGAGCGGAAGGAGGAGGACGCGACAAGAAGGTAGTAAAACAGCAACCTTTATTCTAGCAGAGTAAACTATGATTAACCTGGCGTGGTTCGCGCCAAACATTTATACCCCCGGGTTTGAGCAATGAGCCAATGGGGCGTCGAGTGTCTCGGCCAATCAGGGAAGACATTGAACCGGCTCCGCCCGCAAGCCAGTATTCAACACTTTCCCCTTCCCTTTTCCTCCTCCTCCTAATTCTTTACTTCCTTTCATTTTTGCTCTACCCTTCCCTTCCCTTCCCTGTCTTTCCCTGCCCCATCCTTCCGTTCCCTCCACTCTCCTTTCCTCTTTTCCCTTCCTTTTTTATAGTCCAAGGCGATGCACCTCAAAGAAGAAAAAAAGTGTTGCTGCTTTCTTTCCTAACAGAGATTAGAAAGGTAAAAAAGCAGGGAGATCCATTAAATGTTGACCGTTTCAAGTGTCCTCCAGACAGAACACCAGGCCTCCCCCATAGCAAGGAATAGAATAGAAATAGAATAGAAGAGTTGGAAGGGACCTTGGAGGTCTTCTAGTCCAACCCGCTGCTCAGGCAGGAAACCTACACCACTTCAGACAAATGTTGATCCAACATCCCCTTGAAAACTTCCAGTGTTGGAGCATTCACAACTTCCGGAGGCAAGTTGTTCCACTGATTAATTGTTCTAACTGTCAGGAAATTTCTCCTCAGTTCTAAGTTGCTTCTCTCCTTGATTAGTTTCCACCCATTGCTATTTGTCCTACCCTCAAGGTGCTTTGGAGACTAGTTTGACTCCCTTTTCTTTGTGGCAATTCCTGAGATTTTGGAACACTGCTATCATGTCTCCCCTAATCCTTCTTTTCCAACATATCCAGTTCCTGCAACCATTCCTTATATGTTTTAGCCTCCAGTCCGTAATCATCTTTGTGGCTCTTTTCTGCACTCTTTCTAGAGTTTCCACATCTTTTCTACATCGTGGCGACCAAAACTGAATGCAGTATTCCAAGTGTGGCCTTACCAAGGCCTTATAAAGTGGTATTAACACTTATTGATTCTATCCCTCTGTTTATGCAGCCTAGAACTGTGTTGGCCTTTTTGGCAGCTGCTGCACACTGCTGGCTGATATTTAAATGGTTGTCCACTAGGACTCCAAGATCCCTCTCACAGTTACTACTATTGAGCAAGGTACCACACATACTGTACCTGTGCATTTTGTTTTTCTTGCCTAAATGTAGAGCCTTATTTTTTTTCCACCACTGAATTTCATTTTGTTAGATAGGACTACTACGGGATCGAAAGGGATTTCTTCAACTGGATTTCATTCCCAGGCAGATTACTCACAGGAGCCAAGTAGCTTCAGGTTGCAAGGTAGAAAAGCCCATATTGAAATCAGGAGGAGTAAGTCTCCAAATAGCTAAGAATGCCAAACTTAATGGAAACCCAGTTCTAGCCTCCATCAAGCTTCTTTGGTTTGCTTTTCTTTAGACCAAAACCAGATCGAGAACTCCTAGCCTGAAGAAACACCCTTGGCATAAAACTGATGGAAAACTGTAAAGAGGAGTGGATTGGCAATCGCTCTCAACCAGATGTTTTCCCTTTGTTGGGTTATTCTCCCTTCCACCACATCTACCTAGAGGAGTGCTGGGAATCCTGTTCCAACATGAAGGAGGGGGAAAATTGGCAATGTTTGGATAATGGATGAGTAATGGGAATTGGTCAGAAAACAATTTGGAAGACTTCTCGGGAGTTGAAGTACGCATCACTTGTATTGCAACAGTGCATCTGAGGGAGAAATAGGTTTCATGCAGAGAACATTTGACTTTGCAAGAATATTTTTGCACTTGTCAAAGTCAAGTTGAGACTTACTCCTAACAAATACGGTTGCAAATGAGTTGGCTTCTCCATAAGAGTTCTTCACTTCCACACTGTATTCAGCAGAATCATCCAAAGAGCATCTGAAAATAAAAGTAAATGATACTGTGAGATGCTCCCCTTGTTTCATATTTGACCAAAAGTAGTGTTTTCCCAGCCAGAGTGTGCTGGCTGGGGAATGCTGGGAGTTGAAGTCCATTCATCTTAAACGTGCTAAAGTTGGGAAACACTGATCTATATGTTAAAAGCAAAGGATATGGTGACTTTCTATCTCTTTTCTATCTATCTCAACTTCATTTACATGATTTGTGGATTTTGATTTCTCTTCACCTGTTTTCACCTATCTCTCTCTTCACTTCTGCTCATAGAGTTCATTTTTTTCAGGTCACATGGTGACTGGCTGTAAGTTGAACACAAAAACTGGTTCAGTTTCTGATTTTTTTCCAATATAAATGATGCTGCACTCCAGTGGTTAGATGGCCTAGTCATCAATATTTGAGCATAGATCTTTTTACCATTTACATTTCATTGTGTTTTAGTAATGTTAATATATATATTGCTAGTGCATGTATGATGCCCCATATACTAGAACTGTGAGGGCAAACCTATGACATGCATGTCCAAAGTGGCACACGAAGCCATGTAGCCTGGCACGCACAAACTTTCCTGTTTGTCTTCTGGGTTTCTGGCACACATACGTGTGTGACAATCATCTGTCATTTGCGTGTGCAACAGTGCTGAAAATCATTATGCACATGCACACTGCCCAGCTGATCGTCAGGTGTGCATGTGCCCAGAACCTGGAAGTTCGGCTTTTCCGGAGCGCGATCCCTTCACACACATGGCAATGCTGAAAACCGGCCTGCGCATGCGCACCAGCCAGCTGATTGTCAGGGGGGCATGCATGCTAGAACCTGGAAGTTCAGCTTTTCCAGAGTGCAGCCCCAATGAGTCTGCGCATGTGCGTGCAATGTTTCCACGCAATGTTCACCATCACTGCACTAGAACTAAGTAATATTTTTTCATACATGAAAACATCAATTGATCCTGATAGTTTGTGCACAAAAGTTTAGAACTAATCAAGGTCAAAAGTAGTCAAACTTAGCAACTTGTAAAAGTGCAGTTGACTATTTGTTAGTGAGCTGTGTTAATGTGGGATGTAACCACAACCTTTATTTCCTGTTGCTTTCTTAACTTTGTGCCATCTCTTTTCTTTGTGAGTTCTTACAATCACCCTAAAAATTAATCCTATTTAGATTAATTGGTTACCTCCTGATATCCAAAGTAAGCATTCCAAATTCATTCTTCATTTTATATTTCCCTGCTGGAGCAACACGAGGGTCAATTCGAACACCATTTTTAAACCTGGCCAGGTGCAAAGGGAAGGAAAATGAAGATAGTTAAGGGATGTTTCTGGAAATGTTGAAAGTCCACCAAGATTTATCACATAGGGTTATTCACTTTGAATTGTAAGACAGGCAGAATCATTGACTAAGAGGGATGAATACAGAAACTGAATCAATGAATGAATGAACAAATGAATGAACACACTGAAAACTATTTGAAATAAGAGTTTCAAATTTCATTAAAGCAGTTAAATTTTTCTCAAGCTCTGAAGAGTGGCAGTGTTCCCACAGCATGATGAGACTTATAATCCAGCACATTTGGAAGGCATCAGCTGGAGGAAAGATGTATATTAGTCATAGTAAGCTGAAAAGGTTATCAAAAATCAGTACAGAACTCTTATCCATCTCTTTATGGGGTCCTTGGTGCTCTCTGTTTTTCTTTCAGACATTTCATTACCAAACTAGGTAACATCATCAGTCTTCTCCTCCTCCTCGTTCTCGTCCTCGTTCTCGTCCTCGTTCTCCTCCTCCTCCTCATTCTCCTCATTCTCCTCCTCCTCCATCATCATCATCACCGTCACCATCACCCCCCCCCAATTTATTTATAGTTTTGGAATTAGTGGAAAAATCTTCCACTACCATTAAAAAAAAGGAGAATGTGATGTTGTGAAGAAGCCCCATAGAAAGCAAGTGAAAAAAGTTTGGTTGTTTTACAAAAACGGAAATGCTTGTAAGAGCAAACACAGATTTCCAGAGAGAATACGTTTTGAGCTAAATCAACATTTCAATATTTCATTGCCCTAAGAAACTTTTTTCTTAAGCTAAATTAGTCCCTTAAGTAAGAACAAAGTGGCGAATTTAATCCCTATTGGACTGCCTTAGAAAGTTTTTTGCTCTTGCCTGTAACGATGTTTTGTGGATTGAAGTGATTGCAACGTTTCCTGTTTCTCTGCTTGAGGTGAAGGGACTGATCTTTTTTCCTCTATTTCTTTTTACTACTTTAATTTTTTGGCTTAAATTAAAACTTTTTTTTACTTTAATAAACTTCTCCTTCTACTTGTTATAATATTATATTAAAGTTACTATATTAAAGTTTAAAAAAAATAGTTGAATCTGCCACTTGGAAGCCTAAGTCTGAAGTTTTTTTGTTGTAACAAGTATCCTTTGTTCACTCCTATTTGACTACACTGACTTTGCAACAGAAGGGTTGGAACTTGTTTTTAAAACCTGATAAAGACACAAGGTCACAAATAATGTACTGCTGGTGCTTGTGGAAAATATTTTGGCAAGAGTTGGAAAAGGAAAGAAAAAGATAAGAACCCTTCTTTTTTGAAAACCATAAAAGAACTTCTGCTTAAGATTTAAAATAAAAATAGATATATTCTTTAAAAAATTTTTGACAGGCTAGAGTGGCAGAAATTACCAAATTCCTCTTTTTCTTTTTCTTTATATTTCTTTTTATTCTAAAAATGGATCAATACTCAGATGAAGAAAACTTGATAATTCAAAACATTTTGGCTGGACTTCAAAACATCTTAGGACTTGAGAGATTTGATAAGAAAATAGACAGGCTGTGTGGTATCACAAAAAAAGATGATGGGGTTGGAGCCCCAGAAATTAAAGAAGCGAATGAAAATATAGAAAACAAAGATAAGAAGTTAGATGAATTTATTAATGGAGTAAACATGAATGAAGGTGGAAAGAAGGGAAGCTGGAAAAGTGACTTTGATAATTTGGTGCTTCACCCCAAACCCCAAGATGCAGGAGAAAAAGAAAGAGCGAAAAAGATGGAGTTAATAAGACAAATCTATCCAGAAATAAACCTGACAACCAAAGTTAAGCTTACATTAATAACAACTCAAGGGCAATGAAACTACATGAGAGATCTTTTAAGCTACAAAGTGCGGAGAGAAGTCTTAAATCTTAGAAAGGTCCTGAAAAGAGAATTGACATGGGGGGGGGGGGATGCTTTGATATCTTACTTAACTGAATTTGTTTCAGAATATGTCATAAAGGTGTAATGTTATTGGAGATTTATTGCAATTGCAAATGAATGCCAGTAGGTGATTGTGTCTTTAAATATAAATGATTCTAGATAAAAACATGTTTAAATAATGGTAATTAAATGAGAATTGTGGTACAGGGATAGCAAAATACATAAATTTTCTTTCTTGACTTAAAATGTACAATTCGATTTGAATGAAGTATATGTAAGGATTGTGGAAGAAACGCACGGAATATATTTATAACAATCGATACGCTTTCTACAAGATGTAACGAAAGATGATTCTTTTTTGTGTGTTTTTTTAAAATTAAAACAATAAAAATAAAACTAAAAAAAAAACCCATTTCACGCCAGATCGGACAATTTCTGAGCAGATGCATTCTTTAAAATATCCTTCTGGAATTTGGGCAACGCATTTAACATTTTCCAACTGTAAACCCTTTCACCTGCGTGGGAGGAAGCTGTGTTAATTTCATTTGCAACAGAGCTGAAAAAAATCCAAGCAAGCCAGCAAACAAAACAGAGGATCAGTTAGAATGAAATCAGTTCTTCCTGTATCCTCAACAAGGTATAACATGTCCTACTAATTCTAGGGAATAAGCAATAGTCCTTGCACATTTAAATGCTTGGGAAAAATAAATCTGCACCTGCATAAATGTTCTCCTTCTTGCTAGTTTTCTGTGAACAAGATCAAATATTTAACCATGTCCACTTTCTAAGCCCAAAAGGTACAATCTTGAAAAAGTCAAGTGACTTTTTCAGAACATGAGAATAACTGATTTGGAAGGGCCTTAGAGGTCTTCTAGTCCAACCCTCTGCTCAAGCAGGAGATACCAGTGGTGAGATTCAAACTTTTTTACTACCGGTCCTTTGGGCATGGCTTGATGGGCGTGGCATGGCTTGATGGGCGTGGCATGGCTTGATGGGTGTGGCTTGGTGGACATGACAGGGGAAGGATACTGCAAAATCCCCATTTCCTCCCAATCAGCTGGGACTCGGGAGGCAGAGAATAGATGGGGCCAGTCAAAGGTGGTATTTACTGGTTCTCCGAACTACATGAAATTTCCATTACCAGTTCTCCAGAACTGGTCAGAACCTGCTGAATACCACCTCTCTACCATACCCTTTCAGGCAAATGGCTATTCAATAAATGAGAGTATTTGTAGTTCAATTGAAACTCTGGTTAAAGCTGTCTATATCTTTTCGCAACATATCGACAGATTTAATCAGAGTTTCGGTTGGGAAAATGTGAGCATCCTAGTCCAAGCCAAGTCCAACAATGCCAGGGAACTTTTAGACACCTGGCAATCTGACACATCAGCCATCAATAGACACATAGACATTAATAACATCTATAGGCTATGCAAAAGAGACAATCAAGCAGCCCGAAAGAGAACAAACAAAAAAAAAGACTCCACACTTCTCCACCAGTAATCAGCACTCAGATCAGCGAAGATTAACTCCAAGGTTAACATCAGACCAACAATCAAGTGAACAATACCCCAATCAAGAAACCTCCAAAGAAGCCAACAGTAAACAGCCCTAACCAAAAAATCTCTAAGACCCCACCCCTCTACATACCAAACACTCACAGGCAAAGCCACTAGAACAGGGGTGTCAAATTCATGAGCCTGGATCCAGCTCATGAGATACTTAGATCTACCTCGCGGGGGCCACCCTGGAAACAGTGAAGGACTGGCCTGCAATGCTTCCGCCAGGGAAAACAGGCTCCCGAGCTCCATTTTCTGCTGTCACAGCTTCCTGCAACCCTCTGCCAGTGAAAACAAAGCTCCATTTTCATTGGCAGAGGTTTGCAGGAGGGCGTGGCAGCTGAAAACAGAGCTCAGGAGCATGTTTTTGCTGGCAGAAGCACTGCGGGTCACCAGAGACACCCCCAACATGAGTGATGTCAAGCTGGCCATGCCCCCCCCCCCAGGTCAAACACAACCCTGATGCGGCCCTCAATGAAATCGAGCTTGACACCCCTGCACTAGAATATAAACTGACAGTAAACTGCACTCCTTACTAGTACTGGTGATGTTACCTAATTTGGGTAATGAAACGTCTGCAAGAAAAAAAGCAAACTCAAAGAGGCTCAAGGCCCCCCTTCAAATAGCTATTCAACCTCTTCTTAAAAATTTCCAGCAATGGAAGAGCCATCTTTCAGAGGGACAATGAGTTCTTCTTTCATAGTTTCAGAGAGAGGATGCCAACATTTTCTTCCTGACCCACTTACCAGGTGACCTTTGGCTGAGGGTTAGCCAGAACAGTGCATTCCAACGTGACACTCATCCTCTCCCAGACCGTGTGAGCTCGCAGGGGGATCCAAAACATGGGTGCCCGGCAGGACAACAGCTCCATCACCTCCTTTTCCAGTAGTGCCTTTGCTTCAGCCTTGGGTGAGAGAATGCAGATGGTTTTATAACTTTTTATCTTACTGTTCTATAAATACCTTCGCAGACGTGGGACAGGGAACTATTAGTACTCTCTGGCTGTTAATATTAAAATAACACTTCCATTTAGATGAGTTAAATTGCCCAGGATGTCACCTGGATAGTTCCATTTATTTTTCATGTAACAATATGGAACTGCTCTACCACTGCCATCTTTGGGAATTTTCAAATTTTTACTTCTTCAGTGCAGGACATAATCTGATATTTCTTGGGTGTCTTCCATCTAAATAACAACAGTGTCCCACTGCTTTTTCACAGATCAGCCAGGTTAGTCGAGTACTACACTAACAATTACTACCTAGACTTTTAGGAAATAAAGTCTCTCTTTGGCATTTGGACTGTTACAGTGGTACAGAGGCTGCCATCAAAACAAATAAACTGGTGCTTTCTGTCCCTGATGCAACTTTTCCAAAGAAAGGAAGAAAAGGATGCTATTGAATGTCACACATTATTCAATGTCACATGTCATGATAAGGTAAAGGTTCCCCCGCACAAGCGTGCTAGTCATTCCCAACTCTAGGGGGCATTGTTCATCTCTGTTTCAAAGCCAAAGAGCCAGTGCTATCTGAAGACGTCTCCATGGTCATGTGGCCGGCATGACTAAATGCTGAATGCGCACGGAACGATGTTACCTTCCCACCAAAGGTGGTTCCTATTTTTCCACTTGCATTTTTTACATGCTTTCGAACTTCTAGGTTGGCAGAAGCTGGGACAAGTAATGGGAGCTCACCCTGCTATGCGGCTCTAGGGATTCAAACCGCTGAACTGAAGGGTATTAGAAGGGCCACAAGGAAAAGGGGGGGAACTTATTTACCAAAGCAACTGTAGGCAGCACAAGAAACCATGGATGAAGACTAATCAAGGAGAGAAGTAATCTAGAACGAAGGAGAAAATTCTTAACAGTGAGAATAACTAACCGGTGGAACAAACTGTCTTTGGAAGTTGTGGGTGCCCATCACTGGAGGCTTTTAAGAAGAGACTGGAAAGCCATTTATCAGAAATAGTATAGGTCTCCTGTGAGAGCATGGGGTTGGACTAGATAATCTCCAAGGTCTCTTCCAAATGATATGTCAACAGTGCTGGCAACATTAAAAAGGAATATATGCTGGGTGTTTACACTTGCAAAGTTTCCTCTGGAGAAATATATGTATCAAGGAAGAACATAATGGTAAATACCCCAAAGGTGTTTTTTTTTTCTCCAAAAAGGCAACTGAACTTTCTTGGTTTTTTTCCGTTGAAAACATTTTGCTTCTCATCCAAGAACGTCCAGAACTGAAGAAGCTTCTGTCATTAAATGAACAGTCATAAATAGAGGACTACCTGTACTCAAACAGTTTCATAATTGGGTTCCTTGGTAATCTCTGAGCTTGGCTGTTTTCTTGCAGACGTTTCATTATGTCACTAGATAACAACATCAGTGCACTGACAAGGATACCCAGTTGGGCAATGAAACATCTGCAGGGAAAGCCACCAAGTTCAGAGTCCATCAAGGACCTACCCCACAGTTCAAACCTAAACTACAAATATTTTCTTCTATTTCTTACGTAGTTCCTTGGAAAGCTAAATTATACTCCGCAGATCGTATTTCAACCCATCTCCTTCCAGGCACCCTTCAAAACCCCCAATATTATGGAGTTTGGAACAGATTTTATTATTGGTATAAGACAAGGTGAGAAGACTGGAACCAACTGTAAATAATGTGATTGGATCGAAGGATAGATAATGTATTAAGTAGGCTGACAGTTAATGGATGAGATTATGTGTATATACTGTGATTGTATGTCCCTAATGGCTTCGCTGTGCTGCACTATTTTAAATGCAAAAACAAAAATATATTTAAAAAAAAAAACCCATTTCTTACCTTCCTCCGAAAGGCCATCCTGTCAGCCTTCACCCGCAAGAACCGGCAGTGTCTGATGACGTCCTTCTCTAGCTTTTCCATGTCATTCCCAAAACGAATTCTCTTCTTTCCCCTCTCCTCCAGGTTTAGTTCAGTGGCCTCCCATCTCATCCTGGTTTCCCTGAGGAAGATAATCACGAATTGGAAAGTCCAGTTTTTCAGGTTCAGAAATAGACCTCACGTTAACCCTGAATCTTCTCTTTTGATCCTTTTTTTTTATTCTGGCTCCAGAGAAGGTGAATAATCAAATCTCACCCATGCATATCTGTATTTTTATGATGCATTTTTCTACTAATAATTTATGGTTATTCACTGAATAATTGCACCGCATGACATATGAAGATAAATGGAAATGGCTAATATGGAAATATACATGCTAGAATTACAGAAATACTAAGGCAATTACCTTGTTAGATGTCTATTTATTATTGTTTTAGAAAATAACAGTGTTGATGTTGTGGATATAGGGAGTCCTTAACCTACAATCAGAACTTGAGCCCAAGATTTCTGTTGCTAAGTGAATTTTGCGGCATTGTATGACCTTTCCTGCTACAGTTGTTAAGTGAAACACTGCAGTTATTAAGTTAATAACATGGTTGTTAAGTGAATCTGGCTTCCCCCATTGACTTTGCTTGTCAGAAGGTTGCAAAAGTTGATCACGTGATTCTGTCATAAATACATGCAGGTTGCCAAGTAGCCGAATTTTGATCATGTGACCACGGGTCTGCTGCAATGGTCATAAGTATGGAAGAGCAGTCTGTTCTATGATTCCTTAACATGCATGAAGCAGAGGCTTGGTCCCGGCAAAACCTCTTTTATTTACACAACTGTGAATTCCTTTCATTCACAGTCAGCAAGGCTTGGCAAACAGTCTTTCAGAGGAATGTTTATCTATACCAGTGGTGGGTTTCAAAAAATTTTAGAACCTCTTCTGCAAGTGTGGCTTGCCTTGTGGGAGTGGCTTGCCAGCCATGTGACTGGGTGGGCATGGCCAACTTGTAAAATGTGGTGAAACTCACTTAACAACGCTCTTGCTTAGCAACCAAAATGTTGGCTCAGAAACTCTGGCATTTGAAGCACACAAGTCTTAAAGCGGTCAAGTTACAAGACCCTTGCACCCCTAACCCTTTAGAAAAAACCCCCAGTGGTGTTCAAACTTGACAGCTTTAAGACTTGTGGACTTCAACTCCCAGAATTCCTCCTCTCGCTCTTCATCTTGATTATGTGCGGATGGGTGGGGGGAGGGAGCTGGAACCGGTTCTAAAAGGTACTGTAGATTTGTGGAATCTCTTGTATAGAAGAGGTTAGAACTGGCAGGAACCCACCCTTGATCTACACGCACCTTATCTCATTTGGAGAGCTGCCAGATAATTAACACAGGGCAAGACAACATTTGGAACAGAGGCTCTTATAGTAACGAACAGAACTTTCCACTCTTGAAACGACCAAATGAACAAATTGTTTCCTGCAAAAGCCCACTCCCCATTCACTCCTCTTTTATTTCCTATGGGAGGGGCCAATCACCTCCAAGGTGTGGCTTTACTTCCAAGTCGACCCTGCTTTCTTAGTTGTTCTTGTCTTCTGGCAGCTCTGCGCATGTGCACACTGGGAACAGGCTCCAACTGTTCCTCTGCCTCCCTGCTGTCTAGCTCCCTCTCTGCCTCCAATGCAGAGCCCTTGTCTGAGCTTTCCTCAGCCTCCAGGACTGGCCCCTGTCCCTCCCCAACCTCCTCACTGTCTGACTCTGCTGCCAATTTTGCTGCCTGCCGGTGGGCCAAAACACAATCATAGGTCACTTTTTCCAATGCTATTGTCACTTTGAATATTCACTACATGAATGGTTGTAAATTGAGGACTATCTGCATAAAGTTTTTCTCTGGCTGCGGATATGGCCTTCAGAGAAATCCAGAGGTTGTCATCAAAATATAATAATGTAATGTAATGTAATGTAATGTAATGTAATGTAATGTAATGTAATGTAATGTAGTGTTAATATAATATAATATAATATAATATAATAATATAATATAATATAATATAATATAATATAATATAATATAATATAATATAATAATATAATATAATATAATATAATATAATATAATATAATATAATATAATATAATATAATATAATATAATATAATATAATATAATATAATATAATATAATATAATATAATATAATATAATATAATATAATATAATATAATATAATATAATATAATATAATTAATATAATATAATATAATATAATATAATATAATATAATATAATATAATATAATATAATATAATATAATATAATATAATATAATATAATATAATTAATATAATATAATATAATATAATATAATATAATATAATATAATATAATATAATATAATATAATATAATATAATATAATATAATATAATATAATATAATATAATATAATTAATATAAATATACATCAATGCAGAATACAATGTTAACTATATTTATCGAGTAGGCTTGGCACAGAAAAAAATTCCTTCCAGTAAATCATTGGACATACCAAGATACTTCACTTGTCAGCGCAAGAGCAGATGCGATGGTCCTATCCAGAGAAGTAAAGCTTTCTTCTTCTTCACTGTCCAAGAAAGTTGAGATGGCAGAACAAAAAAAAAAAAAAAGTGAATATTTGGAAACATAAACATTTGTTATGAAAGAACAGGCAATGATAGAAATGTTTCATAAATAAAATATTCTGTCTGGGGAGCTTGTGCATAAATAACGGAGACTGTTATTAAGATGTACTAGATGAATTTGCATAATATGTTGAGTTTGATTATGATTAAGTTTTGGTAGCTTCCTGTGCTGTGGGAACTCAACCCACTGAATATATCCATTTTCAGCGTATAGTACATTAAAGCCTAACCTGTCCAAATTAGCTGAGTTTACAGAATAGGGAAGCTTTCACAGAAACTAATTGTTGAGCTGGTTGTGAGAACATGGCCACTAGATTTTAAATGGGTCATACACAGAGGTGGGATTCGCTTACCTTCCCTACTGGTTTGCAAATGTGAGTGCAAGTGCACCTCATCTGCGCATGTGCACCACCTTCTGCACATGAGCAGTGCTCACACATAATGTTGGGGCAGGTGGGCGGAGCCTCCTGCAGCCGCTGCTACTAATTCGCCTATACCGGAGAGAACCAGTTGAATGCCACCTCTGGTCATACAAGATATGTCTGAGACCCCTTCTCTCAACCTAGATCCTGTTACTTTCTTAATTCCTCAACTCACCTTGTCTTGAATTTGGACTTTCTTGTCTGTGAAGTCATTTGCAAATCGTGGTGTCTCTCTGCCTTCTGTTCCTCTTCTCTGTGGTGGTAAAAGGTGTGGGTAGCCATGATGGAGATTAGAGGATTTCTGTCTGCCAGAAAGCATCAAGAGTCCAGAGTCACCTTGTAGGGGAGATGGGGAGGATAGATATTAATGAATTACATAAATAACTAAATTGCTCAATAAAATTGAAAAAGAAATGAAGGGAAGGAAGGAATCAAATTCTTTTTGTTTCTTTTTACAACCTTGTAATTCCTTTTATCGGAGTGGGGTTGGGGTGAGATTGGAGCTGAGCGTTTACTGGCCAGATGCCCTTCCTTATGCTTATTTGAAGTCTGCAGCAGATATTTTCTCTTTGCGCCCTGACAGAGAAACATCTCTCGTTGCCTAGGATTGAACAGCAGATCAGGGCACAAAGAGAAAATATCTGCTGTGAACTCCACATAGGCATCAGGAAGAGCATCTGGCCAGTAAATGTTCAGCTCCATCATTCATCCTGAGAATAGAAGGAACCAAATGAAGTGCATGAAACTCTTCACAGGTTTAACATGTACAATACATTTAATTCCAGCCTTCGAAACAACAACAAAAACAACAACAAATAATAATAATAATAATAATACAGGAAACCAGCTCAAATTTCCCCTAAGCATCAAGGCTCAACCTCTGCATTCTTTTGAAGCCTAAGAAAATAATTTTCATTTTTGATACCAAGGTCATTTCCTTGGTATTTTCATACCCTTGGGCAGGGGAAAAGTCTGTTTTCATTCACAAGAATACACAGACACACACACACACAAACACACACACACACACTAGTTTTTTTCATCTCTAAACACAAGATTCAAATCAGGACAATATTAATAATAATAGAACACCTAGACCTGGGAAAGAAAAGGCTAACGAGTGATTATTTATGGTCATGTCAATGTTTGAAAACTTTCAGAAGCCTGACGACTGGGAGAGGTACAAAAATGGGATTAGGTCAGTTGCTTTCTTAAAGATAGAAAGAGGGAGAGAAACAATGCAGCTCCTCTTGGCCGATGTCCATTTCGGGCTGTTGGCTGCCAAAGGCAACCTGCAATGCCATCCACTCCACCAGCCCTCACCCCCACCCCCGGGATCAGGCTCCATTTAGACACAGCTGAAATGCTTGGGGGATTCAATGCATGTGGCCTTCTAAAGCACATTCATCCACCCTGCCAAAGAATTTTAGGAACCAGTAGCTCCCGATGGCTGGAGACAAATGCAGTGTTCAAACATAGTGCAAAGTTAGGTGACCCTCTCAGGTGGCAAATGCCAGGGCGGGGGAAGAGAAGGGCAGGCCTCTGACTGTTCTTCAAGAACATCCCGGTTGTTGGGAGACAGCTGGAGTGGTCACATCACCTGCCCTGGTCTCCTAATTCAACCTGGGGTTTGGGAACTAGACAAGGAGGCCATTCACACCTCCTCCCATGGACTCTCTCTAGAATGGAGGAGTAATTTCCTGACAGAACAATTCATCAGTGGAACCACTTGCCTTCAGAAGTTGTGGGTGCTCCATTACTGGAGGTTTTAAAGAAGAAATTGGACAGTCATTTGTCTGAAATGGTATAGGGCAATGATGGCTAATCTTTTCGCCATCGCGTGCCAAAAAGCGGGGGGAGTGCAGGGAATCGTATGCATGCATGCCCACATCCATAATTCTATGCACCTTTCCTCCGCTTTGGGCATGCAATGGCATGATGGAGCCGTTTTTCACCCTCCCCAGGCTCCAGACCTTTTCTAGAAGACTGGGGAGGGCAAAAATGGCTTTCTCCACCCCCCACCGCCTTGAGCGCCAGAAGCAGTTCCATAGGTGGAAGGCATAGACATTTTGGTGAGGTACCGATTCTCCAGGATTTTGCAAACACCGATTGAACCAGAAAGGATGAAAATAAGGTTGGAGACCCCTGCTCTAAATCCTATCAATCTGATTCAGCTTCATATGTAAAAAACCTTTGGCTTTAGAGGGGATGAGGAGTTTTGCTTCACAACCTGTCAAGAAATCATTCACACGTTATGCAAAGCCAGCAAGCGCTTCCTTTAGCTTCACCTTTGCATGTTGTGTGTGAATCCAGCTAATGCAGCAAATAAATCAGCATTTCTGGTTTAGCCAAAATATGGAAACTGAATCAAAAATGACTTCCTTATATATTAAAATATATATATTATATATATTATAAATATATATAATAGGAACATGGTGACTCAGTGGCTAAGACGCTGAGCTTGTCAATCAGAAAGTTCGGCAGTTCAGTGGTTCGAATCCCTAGCGCCGCATAACAGAGTGAGCTCCCATTACTTGTCCCAACTTCTGCCAATCTAGCAATTCGAAGGCACATAAAAATGCAAGTAGAAAAATAGGAACCACTTTGTTGGGAAAGTAACACTGTTCTGTGCACCTTCAGTATTTAGTCATGCTGGCCACATGACCACAGAGACATCCTCGTACAACGCTGGGTCTTTAGCTTTGAAACGGAGATGAGTACTGCCCCCTAGAGTCAGGAACGACTAGCACATATGTGCGAAGGGAACCTTTATCTTATATTTATATATTCCTTATATTTAAAGAGATCCTTGTTTCAAAATTGGTTTTATGGCATGCCTCATACTGAACTTGAAAACATTTTTTAAATTTTAATCAGAACACTTCAGGCTAAGACTTTTAATAAACTGTTTACGCCTGAACACAACTGACAGGTTTTAAAATAGCCCATGTGTTACAGTGAAGAAACAAAAAAAAAATACTCAGCACAGATGTCTCTTTCACTCTTACATTGGTGAAGCTCAGGACAAGAAGACCAGCTTCAGGAATCCAACAGACAGATGAACAACTGTTTTCTTAAATTCAAAATTCAAAGTCTTGAGGTGGAACTAAGAAAAGAGAACTGTTGCTAAGTGGACTGAGGAAGTGCAGCTGGGTAAAGCAATAAACATCTATCAAGGAAGCATATCTGGACCAGGAGCTTCAGAGACAGGTGGGCACATGGACATTTCAGGAACTTTTGGGTTAGGTGACTGCACTGCCTTCTGCTTGGTGAAGATGGTTTGCCAATTTCAGTTAACATGGAATGGAACAATCATCATGTTGTTTGGACAATTGGAGACACATCACACTTATTCTTGGGCAGGTGGCCCAATGTCTTTAAGACTATCTCAAGGTATAGATTAGTAATGGGATTCATTTTTTTTTACTACCGGTTCTATGGGCGTGGCTTGGTGGGTGTGGCAGGGGAAGGATACTGTAAAATCTCCATTCTCTCCCCACCCCATTAACCTGCTTTCCAGCTCCGTTCTACGCAGGGCAACAAAAGAAGACCCAGCCGATCAGCTGGGACTTGGGAGGCAGAGAATAGGTGGGGGCAGGATCAGTCAGAGGTGGCATTTGCCAGTTCTCCAAACTACTCAAAATTTCCACTATCGGTTCTCCAGAACTGGTCAGAACCGGTTGAATACCACCTCTGGTATAGATGTATTGATCTCAGGAACAAAATGAATTTGGATGATCAGATTTTGCTGATAGACCCTGTCATATCCACCAAACCTGCAAACATGATTTTACTTGTGGTGCAACTAATGAATAATGGCTGAGTTTCAACTACCCAAGTAAGATGTTCTTGATGTGACTATCCTCATTGATAACCTTAGTGCCATTAGAACTATATCAGACTACATTTTCCCCCTGAGCTTAATGTTTGCTTCTGACAGAAGTAGAAAATTTGATCCTATTATTTTAATGCTTTGTTGGCTGCATGACGATTGCATGATTGTATTGTGGCAAAGTGTTTTATGACAATTAGATGAAGAGCAGTATGCAAATAAATATTATTATTGATGTCCTCATGATCTGTAAGAGGAAGGCTGTAATGGATCCGAGGGCATGTGAGAAGAGTTTTCACTTTGCAAACTGTCACAAATGAGTTGTCCTTGAACTTCCTGTTCTAAAATCCTTTACCCTTTTTCCACAGCAAAGGACCAGATACTCAAAATTTCCACTACCGGTTCGCCTGAACCGGTCCGAACTGACTGAATACCACCTCTGCCCCAGTGCCTCTGTCAATGAAAATGGAGCTTGGGGGTGGGGCATACACAGGCCTCCTGGGCTCTGTTTCCAGCCACAATGGCTTCCTGCAGCCCTCTGCCAGTGAAAATGGAGCTTGGGCGGTGGGGCAGGCTCCATTTTCACCAACAGAGGGCTGCAGGAGGCTGTCATTACCAGAAACGGAGCCTTGATGAGAGACGTTGAGCTGGCCACGCCCACCCTGGCCATGCCCCTCCATCCCTCCGAGGTCAAACACAACCCTGATGCGACCCTCCATGAAATCAAGTTTGACACCCCTGCTCCACAGCAATCTTATCTGTGTAAGGCAGCCTGGATGTAGCTCACTTAAGAACTTTTTGCTGCAAAAGTGATGTAATCCCTTTCATGGGGGCAAAGCAGAAAAAGGAAAAGCAACGGGTTTGGCCTTGAATGAAGCCCTGCCTATCTCTCTGCCTGCCTGGACTGGTGCTTGTCAAAGCTGAGAAAAGGTTCTGCACAGGATGCTTGGCAGGTACAACCACATGTTTTGAACAGCTGGCTGACTTGAATGGGTGGAAGACCGATTCTCCAGGATTTTGAAAACACCGATTGAACCAGAAAGGATGAAAATAATTGTTTTCATTGCTCCCAAACTAGCACTGAAGGGGTGCCTGGGATGGTCGTGCTGGGGTTTCAAGAGAGGGGAGTCAAAAAAGTTAAGATGGCAGCTGTGTCTCGCCCTAATTTTGCTTTGCTGGCTGGGGAATTCTGCGAGTTGAAGTCCGCCAGGCTTAAAGTTGCCATGGTTGGAGAACCCTGCCTTAAATTCTATTCCAAGATCATAAGATACCATTATGGATACTGCAGCAATTGTGCAAATGTACTTATGTAATCTAAGCTGTGGTGACAATACATGACACACCCCTAACTCAGGTCTCCTGTTTCCTGTTAACTCTGAGAAGTAGTACAAGTTTAAGTTTACAGAGGAGTGAAAATAACCAACAGTCTTCTGACACAATAAAATAAAACAGGTTGATTTTTGTATGAACTCTGGCCCATAAAGACCTCTGCCAGACATTTGCTTGCCTCTGAGATTTTGTTTTGAGTTTTAGGCTTAGATTCCATCAATATCTGTTTGAATGTTCTGCTGACGGCCTAAGAATCTCACAGGCTCAAAGGATCTGCTGTACTCTGCTTCACATTGCAAGACGATTTAGCCATGAAAACGGAGTCCAAAGGCTGAGGACATTCTGTCTGTTCCTCCGGAATTTGCTCATGGAAGAATTTGCTCATGGAGAAACTCTTGGTCACCTACAAATCCTGAACTGCTATTTTTCATCTCAGAGCAAAAAGACTCTGAGAGCTAGAGAAAAGTTTCTTTGAAATTAAAACAGAAATTTAGTGACAACTCCTAACTCATGTTTCTCTTAATCAGATTTAAACACTGTTTGATAGACAGGTGGATAATTTTACGTCTAGAAAGTTCCCTTTTGCGGAAAAAAAAATCCCATTTCTTCCTATCCCATTACCAAATTCCTTACAGATCATAGGAAGAGTTAGTTGGTAATGAATGGAGAGGAATGGTTGGAAAAGAATAGAATTAAATTTTCACCTAAACAATTAAAAGATGACTTGGGCCTTATAAGAGCGTATCACACATCTAAAAGAAGAGATTACAGTCAAAAATATTTTTGCCACAGTTCAATCTCAGCAGACGTTTCTGATCTCTTTCTGCCCCTCAACAAATAATTCCTGATTCCAGGTGTCAGTTTCAGTCTTTGCAATTTTTTGTGCACGTTTATCTCATGTTCATTGCATGTGATTATTTTTCAACGTATGTCATCCATCCTTCGTAATGCAAAGGCACTGAAAGGGAAAGAATATGAAGCTCGCAACCAGGTGCATAAACAAACTTGAAATGAGCAATGCTGACCAACTAAGACCTCCGTCTTAGAAAGAAACCCAAGTACTTGTAACCATCTCTAGCATCAGCAGTGGCACCTTAGCATCATGGCTCTTGATCTCGTAGGTGCTATCACAGGTAGTCCTCGGCTTACGACCACAAATGAGCCACAAATTTCTGTTGCTAAGTGAGACAGCTGCTAAACAAACTTTGCCCCATTTTACGACCTTTCTTGCCACAGTTGTTAAGCAAATCATTGCCACTGTTACGTTAGTAACAGGGTTGTTAAGTGAATCTGACTTCCCCATTGGCTTTGCTTATCAGAAGGTTGTAAAAGGTGATAACAGCGCAACCATCGTAAATAGATGCTAGTTGCCAAGCGGCCGAATTTTGATCAAATGACCATGGGGATGCTACAACGGTTGTAAGTATGAAAAATGATATAAGTCACTTTTCTCAGTGCCATTGTGACTTTGAATGGTCACTAAGTGAATGATTGTAAGTCAAGGACTACCTGTATGTGCATGGAGAGCTTCCTTAAGCCAATTTCCCCCCCCAACAGCTCCATGCTGGACTCATGTTAAATATGTGCCAGACAGAATCAGGCAAATGACTGAAGCAAGAGGCTCACTTTAACTAGGATTTGCTTTTCACCATAAAATAGTGAAACAGACAGCCCTCCACTTACAGTCATTCATTTAGCAACCACTTTGATGTTACAATGATACTGAAAGTGGAGACCTATTCTGGGTGTGCGCATGTACAACCCACAAAATATCACCATGGTCCCATGATCAAAACTGCAACCTTTCCAGACAGGTTATGAGAAGCAAAGTGTACACACACACACACACGCCACACCCTTACTGGGATTCGAACTTGGACTGTTTTTACATATTAGGCAGTTATATTAACCTCTAAGCCACAAAATCTCCTCCCTTATCAGCTGAGCCAGGGGAATGATTAATTTTATATAATAAAATTCTAAACAAACAATTTAAAATGAGAGTAGAGTAGAATAAATAAAATGACAATAAAATGACATAAAATTATATTTCTTTATCACCCCTGCAATCTACCCCAATCAGGCTCACATATGCCGATCTTAGTTGGACCATTTAGGTCAGGAATTGTGCTGTATGAAATGTCATTTTCAGATTCTGGACATGCATGAGGTATGTTGTTTTAATATGGGCCTCCCACTGGGCCATGCATTTAATATGTGGATCAAGGTACTTTTCTCTCGCCCCCTTATATGAACAGCCATCGAATAATATATGAGTCAGATCTTCTACCTCTTCACCTTTAACAACTGCTGTGATTCACTTAACAACTCTGGCAAAAAGGTCATAAAATCAGATGTGACTCATTTAACAACTGCCTTGCTTAATAGCAACAAATTCTGGTCCCAGTTGTGGTTTTTAGTCAAGGTCTGTCTGTACAAATAAACATTTTCCAGGTTTTAAGGTTGAAGTGCAAAGTTGTTGAAACTCCACAAATCCTTGGGAGGATATTAAAACGGTATGTAGGCAGCCTGCAGTGTTAGAAAAATGAGTACCAAGAACTTGCCCCATTAATATTCATCATACTGGCAGTTAAGAATTGGGAATACCCTGTCCCAGAAAACCACAGTTTTCTGTTTCATCAGAACCTGTAAGCTATAGTTTGCATTTATCTAAAACAAATAGAATTCGTCATGAATTAATGTCAGATGTTTCCATGATTTGATGTGGTGTGATATCTCACTATCACCCAGGGTGCTTTTATTGATAAAGGAATGCTACCTACTTTAGAAATAATAAACAGAAGTAATTTTAAAAGGATAAGCTATTTGGGGGCCTAATATAAAAGAATGGATCGTTTGTTTTTAATTGCATTCCTCTTCATCGTAATATAAAGTAGAGGAAAAGAACAGAACAAAATGTTCTTGTGAAATAAAAGGCCGGTGGGATAGAAATCAAGCCATCATTTCATGCAAAATAAAATTGAAGAATCTCAAAGAACCTTTCGAAGCAAATTACATATTTGAGAGGGGGGAAGTTCACATACCTTGAGGATGACAAATATTTTCCCAATGTTTAGGATCCCAGTGGAGTAGAGGAAAGCCTGAGCAGGGTTGGTGAAGGTCTCAATTTTGGAGAAGAATAGAACCCACGGAAGTGATGTCCGCCCTTTGCTTGATGGCATTAAGCATGACTGTCTCCACAAGAATGTGTCTAAGGATAAACTGCCCACCCCTGCCGCCTTAAATATAGAATTATCTCATGTCACTTCAATGACAATGGAGCAAACCATGCAGGATTTATGATCTCTCAGCATTGAGAAATCCAGATTATTTTTCTGGCTCCCGAGAGGATTCATTGTCAGACCAGAGCTAGCAAGAATAGCTGGAGTGTAGACTCGCTCGTAAGGCTGCTTTGAGCAGATGTCGGTCTGGTGCATGATGGATTTCTTGACTTCCTTTGAGGACCATTCACACAGAGCTGGCCTGAGAAACTGCCCCCTCTGCAATTCTCTCTCTGAAGAATTGGTAAGGTCTTTCTCCTGGAAACAAACTCTATTCATTTGCCAGTCTTGTTTTATTTTTTGAGATGGGGTTAAGGAGAAGGATTCGCAATGAACAATCAAGGAACTTGTTTTGCCTCTTCTGCTCCTTCCTTCCTTCCTTCCTTCCTTCCTTCCTTCCTTCCTTCCTTCCTTCCTTCCTTCCTTCCTTCCCCCATTCCTTCCTTCCCTTCCCTTCCTCATTCTTTCCTTCCTTCCTCCCTCTTTCCTTCCTTCCCTCCCTCCCTCCTTCTTTCCTTCCTTCCCTCCTTCCCTCTTTCATTTCTTCCCCCCTTCCCTCCCTCCCTCCTTCCTTTCTCCTATTAAAAAAGTCACACTTCCAAACAGTGGCAATGGACCAGAATTTCTGTTGCTATGAGAGTTAAGTGAGTTGTACCCAATTTTACAATCTTTTTTGTAAGTGAATCCAGCTTCCCCCGTTGACTTTGCTTGCTGGAAGCCATCCAGGAAGGTCACAAATGGAGATCACGTGACTCCAGGGTGCTGCAACTGTCATAAATAGAGGACAGTTGCCAAGCACCTGAATTTTGATCATGTGACCATAAAGATGCTGCAACGGTCATAAGGGCAAGGATCAGTTATAAGTCCCTTTTTCCCCCCAGTGATGCTAATAACTAATTTATTTATGGGGGTCGCAGGGTCTTGAGCTCAGGTGATTTCAACCTTCCCACTCAGCTTCCGACATGTAAAGGCAATGAGGGAAGCCGGATTCACTTAATGACTGTGTGATTCACTTAGCAACTGCAGTGATACGCTTCAAAACCACAGCGAGAAAGCTTGTAAAATTGGCTGCAACTTCACCCTTGCTTAGCACCAGAAATCCTGTTTCTCCATTGTGGTTGTAAATTGAGGATTATCTGAATACAACTGAAAGTTTGTATGGACAGTTTACAAGATTACAAATAACTGGTCAATTAAAAAAATCCCAGCTTCTTGAAAATTATTCCATTTGCCAAGATCTTCTGAGACGGCCTTGAAATTTAATGCATGTAATTAAATAATGTAATTAAATTAATAAACAAACAAACAAACAAACAAATGTAGTTCAGGAATTTCTTGTTGAAAAATAGTGTGTTTAAATACCTGCTTTCTCCCTAAAAGAGTTACTTTGAGGTCAGTCAGTGTGTATTATCTCCACCTTTCTTCCTCCTGTCCCTATTTAACTCCAACATAATCAAACTACTCTTATAAAGTGAGCTGCACTTCCCAAAACAGCCTTTTAATAAAATTTGATTGTTGGAAAAGGATTACCTGGCTGCTTCTGGTTTTTTGACCAAAACAATGAAAGCATGATTAAAAACAAAGAACATATTCATGGACCGGGTTCATTAGCCTAAGAGTGTGTAAAATACACATAGACAAACACTCCAAAGCATAAAGTTCCCCTTGCACATATGTGCTAGTCGTTCCCGACAAGGGGTGGGTTCCTGCCACTTCTAACCTCTTCTATAGAAGAGGTTCCACAAATCTACAGTGTCGTCCGCACATCATCAAGATGAAGAGTGAGAGAAGGAATTCTGGGAGTTGAAGTCCACAAGTCTTAAAGCGGTCAAGTTTGAACATCCCTGGGGTTTTTTTTTCTAAAGGGTTAGGGGTGCAAGGGTCTTGTAACTTGACAGCTTTAAGACTTGCACACTTCAATGCCAGAGTTTCTGAGCCAACATTTTGGTTGCTAAGCAAGAGCGATGTTAAGTGAGTTTACAAGCTGGCCATGCCCACCCAGTCACATGGCTGGCAAGCCACTCCCACCCGGTCACATGGTTCTAAAATTTTTTGAAACCCACCACTGTTCCCGACTCTCGGGGGTGGTGCTCATCTCTGTTTCTAAGCAAAGGAGCCAGCGTTGTCCAAAGACATCTCTGTGGTCATGTGGGTGGCATGACTAAACACCAAAAGCACATGGAAGGCTGTTCCCTTCCCACCAAAGGTGGTTCCTATTTTTCTACTTGCATTTTTACATGCTTTCGAACTGCTAGGTTGGCAGAAGCTGGGACAAGTAACGGGAGCTCACTCCGTTACGCAGCGCTAGGGATTCGAACCGCCGAACTGCCAACCTTTCTGACAAGCTCAGTGTCTTAGCCATTGAGCCACCACATCCCCCTACCCCAAAGCATACAAGAACATTATAACTGGAGGGCACAAGGCACACTTAACTTTGGCTAAACCAAAGTTCCGGCAACAGAATGAGTGACAGTCCTGTTTGAGCCTAGTATGTTATACAATCCTAGCCGCTCTGTGTTTCTGTGTTTAGTGTACTTATTAAATGCAATTATGCAATTACCTCAATTTGCTACGCAGATTAGGGACATTCAAGTAGGATAAAGCTTAAGCAGCCCTCGTGTGTATCAGAAACAAGCAAACTCTGACTCAGCACATACTTTTCAGCAGGTGACAAATAGGAGGTATTGGTGGGGGATTTCACTCTGTTTGATCTGTCATGATCCCTGAGTGGTCTCTGCTTGAAATTTCCTTTCCAAACACAAACTGGAATAAGCAACGGGCCCACAACCAGTTATTGCAAGAGGGACCCCCGATGTACTTGTAGGAAGTTAGCACCCACACCTCTCCTAGAAGAATGAAATATTCTAGGAAATATTAAAAAGGCAGAATATTATACCTCCTTGGATGAGAAAAGGAGAAACATTTACGTCTTACTTGAAGATGTACTATTAACTTCTTTTGCACACGTTGTATTCTCAGGAATTGCTACTATTGGCGTATACAAAGCAATTGCATCAGGAGGAGGATCATAGGCAATCAACCCTTAACTAGATATAGTCTTATAGTTAAAGTTTTCATCAAACCAGTGAAGTGTTGAATTATTGCAGGCAGGATACAAACAGGAACCAAGCATGTAGAAAGTAAATTTTCCATGTCATATGATTCAGATAAGCAAAAGACATCAGTGTGTGTGATGTTAGCTAGCTGCACCCATACATTTTTCTTCAGTCATTGTTCAAGTGAGTTTCTGGGTGAGATGACAGCAGCTATTGCTAAAGGGAAGCAATTAACAAGTAAATTTAAGCAAATGATGACTAAGGAATTGGCAGTGAAAACTGCAAAAATGGCAGCGCATAAGTTCTCGGGGATTTGTTCCATGTGTCGTTGTTGCAGCACTGCTTGCGCTTTTGGTGGTCAGGTTTTTCACATCACTGGACAGCTGGTCCGACAAGATTGTATTGGCCGCTGTGCTGTCTGTAAAGTCACTTTGGTCATTTCCGGAACTGGATTTGGGGACTGGTACCACAATATTCTTAGCTGGATGAACACAACTTGCTAGAATCCACAAAGACCTGGAGAATCAAGCACAGCATATCCTCATCCCCCTAGAGGGGGAAGCAAGCAAACTTTTTTAACCTGTTATGTTACCCACGCCAAATTAGCAAATTGGAGTACGCCAAAGTCAACAAATTCAACATTGATTGATTACAACAAATGGATTGATTGGTTATTGATTGGTTATTGATTGTTTATTGATTGGTTATTGATTGGTTATTGATTGCTTATTGATTGCTTATTGATTGCTTATTGATTGGGTTGATTGGGTACCCAAGAGCCCTCCTTTTTTATTTGTTTGTGAAGACAGTCTTTAAAGGACCAATTAGCACATTCCACAATGGCTTGACCTGTGGAATTGTAAGGTAGCCCATGAATTAAAACAATGCTCCAATTTGTACAAAATTGAAAAAAAGGCCAATAAAAAATAAGCCATTATAAGTTTTTAAAGAAGAAGGTTTACCCAAGGCAGTAAAGACAAAAAAAGGTGAGAAATAACATGATTAACTGTTTCCCTTTGTTAAGGTGTGGCCCAAACACTTCTGAATAGGTAACAATAAAAACATGAATATACTTCCAAGGAGCCAGAGAGGGACATAGATGGCATCCATTTGCCATAGTTGATTAGAGGCCAAACCATGGGGATTAACTTCTGTGTCCCCAGAGGGGGATGCCCCAGAACACTGGGGGCAAGATGAAACAATCTGCTTGGCCTGCTCGATTGGAATATGGCAAGTTTGTGCCAGCCCTCTGACATGCTGATGAAAAAAAAAAGTAATCAAAAAATGAGTCTGAAAAAAAAAAGGTAAAACATGAACAGCTGCATCTGAATTGCATACAGTACCTGTTGCTTTAAGAAAAAGGTCCTGGAAGAAACATATAACTATGTATGTGAGAAACAAAATATAAATGCTTTCAGTCTTATAATAGTTGCTACAAAGTTAAAAACAAAGCCATAAGATTAGAATCCATCCTGGATGTGATGTAAACACCTAGAAGATTAAAAATAAATTGACACACATAATGAAAGTCAGAAATTTAGTTAAATGGCTGTTGAGGAAAGATTTAGAAAGCTAAAATAGCAGAAAACAATTTTAAGTGTTGCAGGAACAACTGTATTGCAGGGTAGGAAGCTATCATGAGAGTCCTTGTAAGCAATCTCTCCTCTTGTTCACCCTCCATCTGGAAAAACAATCTTGCGAAAGCAGAGAAACGAAAGCCATAGACGAATAGGGAAAGAAAAGTCATTAAACACGCAAGCCGAGGATATTTAGGCAAATGATGTGAAATATAGCCCACAAAGTCAGTTAAAGCACACTGAAGAGATAAGTTATTCTGAAAATAAGATTGAAAACAAATTTTGGAATAAGAAAAATAATATTAATTACATCAGTCCAATTTCTATGACAAACCCAAGGTTATTAATTCAACAACTGCTTGAAAAAATGCAAAACATTTTGAAACTGAGTCTTTTTGTCTTAAAAAACATCAAAAGAGTTAGCTGACAATTTATTCAATCCACAAACGGAATGCTCAAAATCTTTTCAACTGTGGCAAGGGCTGTGAAAAAGAAAAAAACATCGCAATGAAATCACCAGACTGTTTTCCTTTGGTCAATAAATCAAATAAAGAACTTTAAGTGTGTATATATATATATATATACACTTAAAGTCACAACCCCTGGTATGCCCAAGTGTGGGAGGAAGGTCACACTTCCACTCTCTGTCATTAGGCTCGTCACAAGAGTCCATCCAGACAGAAACCCAATATTTTTACTGTTGCCTTTGTTATATTTGTGTTTTTATTTATTTATTTATCAGCACAAATAAAAACACACACACACACACACACACACACACACACACACACACACACACACACACACACACATACACATACACATACACATACATATATATATATATATATATATATATATATATATATATATATATATGCCAGCAGGAAAAATTACTGACAAGCCCAAGTAAAGGCCCCAAAAAACTGCCATAAATTAATTAGCAAAATACTTTCATGTACATTTAAACAAAGAAAAACTGAAGCAAAAAAGATTGTAACATTTCATGAAGTTATACTTTTTCTGGAGCAATCGGCAATTCATAAACACTTAAATCATTTTTTTTATTTCTGAAAGCCAATTAGGTTGTATCTTTGGGGCTCCAATTAAAATATCATCCATATAATGATTTACCAAAGCCAATGGATAACGCTTACGAAAAGGATTCAATTCTGCAACATAAATCCAATACTTTGGGCATTTTGTTTTTAGCTTCGACCCTTCGTGGAAAAGACTGTGGGAGGTTGCAGACATGACCCTCCTTGGATTTTGAAATTCCAAATTAGTTCGACAAGATGTTCCTATATCTTGACACGCTTTAATCATATCTACCAAATCAGGACCGTTCCCAAGACCAATAATTGCCCTCCAGCATTCAAAAGTAGCATTTTCCTTTGCTAATTTCATCAACAACTTCATCTGAGCCTCAGAATTATCTATTTGTTGTTTGAAAGCACCCTGCAATCTGTTAACAAAACCAGGATACGGTTCAGTAGCCTTTTGCCTGATATTATAGAAGGGCTGAGGCTTGCCATAAACCGGCACAGGCTCTTCCTGAAGAGGGGGAGGTGGGGGGATGGAAGTGGCAGGCACAGAGAAAATGGACTTTTCCTGACCAGCTGTACAGTCAAACTTTTCCTGCAAAGTGGGGCAAAAAAGGATAGAAGAAAAGCAATCCTTTAAGCCAATTACTTCATGATCTTGTGGAATCAATTTAGGTGGACAGACAGAAAACATATCTTCTTTTTCTCCCTCTTCTTTTGCTAATTGACCGTGGAGAAGCAGAAGAATTAACCTCTCCATGAGGAGCTGAAAGACCAGTTGAATATGATTTGGGGGGAAGAATTTTTACTTGATCACAATCAGGTGTAGGCTCTGTGTTCAACTGTTGTTCTGCCAAAACTTTAGAGCCAAATTTTCCCACTGCATGACGGTACTGAAACCCTGGATGTCTTATCTTCCAAGGACATTGTTTCCCTCTCTCTCCAGCACTGAAAAAATGGACATATTTTGTTCGCTACAGATAATCTTCAAAGTTACAACAGCACTGAAAAAAGTGACTTATGACCATTTTTCACACTTATGACCATTGCAGCATCCCCATGATTGGCATTTGGATGCTTCACAACTGGCTCACAGTTGTGACAGTTGCAGTGTCCTGGGATGATGTGATCCCCTTTTGTGACCTTCTGACAAGGAAAGTCAAAGGGGGAAACCAGATTCACTTAACAACCACTTGACTAATTTGACAACTGCAGTGATTCACTTAACAAATTTGACAAGAAAAGTTGTAAAATGGGGCAAAACTCAACAACTTTCTCACTTAGCAATATAAAATTTGGGCTCAACTGTGGGGGTAAGTTGAGGACTACCAGTAATTTTATACAGATTGTGAAACATCTGCTTCAAGTAGTCCTCGACTTATGACCGGTCGCTCAGCGACTCTTGAGAGGTACAACAGATCTCCTGAAAATTACTTATGACCCAGTTCTGAAGTTGTGAAAGCTGCCCCTGCAGCCACATGACCGCGTTGTGGATGCTCAGCAACCAGTCTGCATTGAGGGCAGTAACCTATGTCATGTGACTGTGATTGACAATATTTTGGTCAGAAACAGATATTCCAGTTTCCGACCAATACGGACTCATAGCAGACATTGCCCCTGCTTAACAACTGCAGTTGTTGTGGCCCGCCAGCGGCCAGTGGAGCTAGCAGCAGATTCGGACAGAGAGGAGGTTGGGGAGGAACATGGGCCAGTCCTGGAGTCTGGGGAAGGCTCTGATGAGGGCTCTGTGTTGGAGGCAGAGAGGGGGCCAGAGCCTTCTGACAGTTATCAGCTGCCTTCAGAGTCAAAGATCAGTGGGTCAGAAGAACAGCTGGAGCCTGTTGCCAATTGTGCATGCAGAGTTGCCAGACGAAGGGAACAGCTAAGGAACAGGGGTCGACTTGGGAGTAAAGGCACAAGTGGACAGTGAATCAGTGGTGGGTTCCTACCGGTTCAGACTGGTTCGGCCAAACCGGTGGTTGCTTGGCGGCCTGGGTCGCTGGAACCAGCAGCGACCCAGGCCTGCCATGCCCCTGAACCAGTTCTCCTGGTGGCGCCATAGGTGCCATCTTGTTTTTTGCTTTTGCACATGCACAGAGCAATTTTAGTTGTTCTGCGCATGCATGCAGAGTGCACATCAAGTGTGCGAGTAGCGCGTCCCTGAGCGAACTGGCAGTGGTCTCTGCTGGAACCCACCCCTGCACTGAATGGCCCTTCCCATAGGGAATAAAGAGGAGCGAAAGGGGAGTGGAGTTTGCAGGAGACAATTAGTTCACTTAATTAGTGTGAAGATTTGTTCGTGACTCCCAGAGACTCCTTGCCAAGTATTTCCTTGTACAGCATGGCGTTTGGAAGATATCGGCCTGGCAGCTCTCCAAACCTGATAAGGTCTGTGGTTGTAAATTCACCCTTGAAAGACTGTTTTCTGGGACTTTGCTGGATGTGAATGAGAGGAATTCACATTACCTTAATAAAAGGGGTTTTTGTCGGGACAAGGAGTCTGCTTCGTGATTTTGTGAAGCCTAGGTTGGAACAGCACCATTCACAGTAAGCACAGTCTTCGCTTAATGATCACCAGAAAAAAAGCTCATGAAATGGAGTCAGTCATGTAATGACCTGCTTTCCGAACATCCCAACTTGCCAGGCTCTAATATGGTCTTAAATTACAGACTACCTGTACTGTATCAGGTCGTATGTGCTATGGCACAGGTGTTTGTCTACATTACGTGTAACCCCGGAATGCCTATCTGATAGTAGAACGGAGCCAATAAAATAAAATATGGGTGGAGGACCTGGAAATGTGGATAGAAAGGGTGTGATAAGGTTACTCCCTATGTCTGTAGGGCTTTTGCAATGTAGTAGGCCATGCCAGTTGTTTCGAGTATATGTAGGACTGCTGTCAATTTTTCACTAAAGAAGGCTTAAGGTTAAATTTGATATGGCTGAGAAAGTTACTAATCTTAAACTTCATACAAAAGCAGCAAGTGAAGCGGTTTGCTCATCTGGAGAGAATGTCTTGGGATTCTATAAATAATATACAAGGGACATAAAAAAAGAGGAGAAGGCAAAAGAATGCCAGGCATACCCAGAAGATGGAGAGACAACCCCAAAGACACAATACAACAGCATCAAATAACAAGGATTGTAGAATAGTAACAGTAACAGAGTTGGAAGGAACCTTGGAGGCCATCTAGTCCAAACCCCTGCTCATGCAGGAGACCTGTACTAGGGATTCAAACCACCAAACTGCCGATTTTTCTGATCAACAAGCTCAGTGTCTTAACCACTATGCCACCTAGCCAGGTTGAGGCAGCCAGAAGTGCAAGAACCAGAAATTTGTATCTCCCGGGACACTTTGAGTGGTAAAAGAGGAAAAGAAGGAGGAGGAGGAGAAGGGGGAGGAGGAGGGGGAGGAAGGAGAAGGAGCAGCAGCAAAAGAGGAAGAGGAGGAGGAGGAAGAGAAGAAAAAGAAAACAAAGAGAAGAAGAAGAGAAGAAGAAGAAGAGGAGGAGGAGATGAAGAAGAAAAGAAAAAGAAGCGAAGAAGAGAAGAAGAGAAGCAGCAGCAGAAGAAAGCTACCTGTTTTGCAAATCCAAATGTATCTTTGGCTTTTAGGTGTGGTAATGGAGAGGAGAATTATCAGATTATATAAGCCACCTCGGGAGTTGGGCTTTTAATACTAGCTGCTGATCTCGACTGAGGTCTGCCCTACTTGGTCATTCCTGGAGCACATCTTTCCTTCAGTGGCCTGCAGACAATTTCTGTTGACCAGTCATTGCAGAGAATAAACATGTTCTTATCGTCTTTCTCACAGGATCCAAGGAAACCTATTTTGCCAGTTATGGGGCACTTCAAACTTTATCTTGAAAGCGCCTTCAGATATCCTAAGATAAGAAGGACTTCTTGTACGATCCTGGGATTCACTTGAAATGAGCCCACCCCCCTCCATAGATTACATGATTACATGAGTTAGTTGCCAGGAACTTGCTAATACAAGCCAGTTCATTATGCCCACAAATCTTTCATGGTATGTGGGAGATAAGAGGAAGAGCTGCAGATTAGGCAATGATCAGATCAGATATAGCCAAACCCTTAGAAGGAATGAGGGCATGGCAAACATGTCATAGGGGACCCTCCCTAGCTTCCTGGACCATCAAGGCGAGGGGAGGGGGAGAGTGTGGTGGAAAATAGTCTGGATTCCCAGAAGGCAGGGGCTGCATTCCAGAGGTGCGAAACACAGCAAGGTTTAGATACCTTGCATGGAAGAAAGAGACTTAAGATAATACCTCCCTAATAGTTTCCAGCGAATTACGTTTCATGCTGCAAGTCATCTGCTTCAACTTGGCAACGTTTCTGTCTGTGGCTGAGGAACAATAATGGAGGCTGTTTGGAGGAACTTCCGTGTATCTATCATAGCTTTTACAACCCGACAGAGACAGAGGTGTACTTTCTGTCCTACAAGATTCTGTTAATGTAACCTACAATAAAGTAAGATTTATAATGCCTTGGTTAGGCCACACTTGGAATGTAAGATTTATAATGCCTTGGTTAGGCCACACTTGGAATGCTACATCCAGTTTTGGTTGCCACGATGTAAAAAAGGTGTTGAGATGCTAGAAAGAGTACAGAGAAGAGCAAGAAAGATGATTAGGGGACTGGAGGCTAAGACATACAAAGAACGTTTGCAGGAATTGGGTATGTCTAGTTTAATGAAAAGAAGGACTAGGGGAGACATGATAGCAGTCTTCCAATGTCTCAAAGGCTGCCACAAAGAAGAGGGAGTTAAGCTATTCTCCAAAGCACCTGAAGGCAGGACAAGAAACAATGGATGGAGACTAATCAAGGAGAGCAGCAACCTAGAACTGAGGAGAAATTTCTTGACAGATAGAACAATTAATGAAGGGAACAACTTGCCTCCAGAAGTTGTCAATGCTCCAACACTGGAAGATTTTAAGATGTTGGATAACCATTTGTCTGAAGTCGTGTAGGGTTTTCTGCCTAGGCAGCGGGTTGGACTAGAAGACCTTCAAGGTCGCTTCCAACTCTGTTATTCTATTCTATTCTGTTCCATTCAATTCTGTTCTAAAGAGCTAGTCCTTCTGGCTGTGATTTTCTGGATTTCTTTGCCGGGCTGACCACATATTGCGACTATCTGACAAGCCAAGTCAATGGGGAAGCTAGATTCATTTAGCAACCAAGTTACTAATTTATCAACTACAGTCATTCACTTAACAACTGAGGCAAAAAGGTTATAAAATGGGGCAAAACTCACTTAACAAATGACTCACTTAATACCAGAATTTTTGGGCTCCATTGCGGTTGTAAGTCAAGGACAACCTATCATCCACCGACACCATTATTTCTGCAGCCCTGGACATGTATGTATGTATGTATGTATGTATGTATGTGTGTGTGTGTGTATACACAAACATGCATACATACATACATACATACATCATACATGGAATATATATATATATATTCCACAGTTGTAAAAGGATTACATGTCAAACATAGAATATTTATTTCATTCTATTTTCACTTTTCCATCTAGTCAGTATAAATATAAATGGGGAATGTAGTTTTCTGAAATTTTCTCCTTTTTTAAGACAGAGACATGCAGCTCATGGAGAGCAATCAGGGTGCATTAGGGAAAAAAAGTATCTTGTTGCCATTATCAATTATTTATTTAACATAGCAATCTAAAAATTACTAAATTACTACTTACTAATCACCAGACTTAGCTACTTTTTTATTATCAACTTTCATATATCAACCTGTGTCCTTCCAATGGGCATATAGTCTTATTTCTTTTGCCATTTGTGGAATTAATCTTCTGTTTATTTCCTTAGTAAAGTTTTTATGGACATTTCTCCGCACCTTATTACTTGTTGCATCTCTCAGGTAATCTTAGCGCCCTCCATGGCAACAAGGTACATATTTGTGTTGGCTGGATGTGAGGAAGTTGGATATAAATAGTAAATGATTTTCTTAACAAATATTAATGATAACAATTATAATGAAATGAAAAGAGATATAGTCAATGATATACATATGTAGTGGTTTAACATAAGGAATTTGGATATAAATTGCAAACAGTGACTTGGAAAAAAAAGGCATAGAAATTTTGTTAATTAATTCTTATTTTGAAAGTGTTATGAAGTTGTAATGTTACTGGATATATGAAAGTTGATAACAAAAAATTAACTATGTTTTATTAGTAAGTAATAATTTAGTAACTTTTAGATTTTATTAAATAAATAATTGATAATGGCAATAAAGTACACATATGTGTTGGCTTGATGAGAAGAAATTGGATATAAACAGTAAAGGATTTTCCGTTAACCAACATTAACTATAACAATAATCTATGGAATGATAATGATAAGGGATATAGTTAATGATATATATGTGTACTACCATAACAAAAGGAACTTGGACACAAATTGTAAACAGTGACTTGGGAAAAAAAGGCTTAGAAACTTTGTTAACTAATCTTTATTTATAATATGTTATAAAGGCTTAAGGTTATTGGATGATTTTTGTAATAACTAATGAAATGCCATCAGGTGGTTGTGTTTTTAACTATGGATTATTTTAGGCAAAAGGACGTTAAAACAACTTTAGTCAAATGAGAATTATGCTATGTTGACAGTAAGATTCATAAAGAATTTTTGATATCTGATATGAATATAAGCAATGACTGTGGAAGAGATGCACGAAAGTTATTTGTAACCAATTGACACACTTTCTACAAGATGTAATGTAGGATGATTCTTTTTTTGTGTTGTTTGTTTAATGAAAATTAAAAAAATGCAAAAAAAGAAAAAAAGTGTCAGCTTTCCACGTCATTTTGTAGAAAGAATTTCCCAAAATCTTTGTATTGCTTAAGAAGTTGCTTCCCCTGGGCCACCATCCCACTGGAGCTTCAGCTCCAAGTCATTGAACAAACTGGGGAAAGGTCCATTGAGTTGATGAGGGTCCGGGATATTTGGGGAAATATCAAAAGGCTGAGGCTCACTTTTTAATCCCTGGCTTTCTTGAGCTAGACAGTCTGTGCTTTGGAATCCAAATGGATTGGAATGTAGAAAATTATCAGTCCAGGCTGAGAGACAGAAGGCAGGAGGTTGTCCTGTGCTGAGATCTTGAGGGAGGTTGTTGCAAGAAGAACGTCGAAACAAGGGCGGCGGTGGGACAGCTAACAGTAGAGAACCATCTTCCTCCAAGATAGCATTTTGGCCAACTTCTAAGCTGGAAGGTAGCACTTCTGCCTGTTTTCTGTAGCTTCCTCCACTTCTATAAACTGTGGTAGGTCTCCATTCTCCCAGAAGTCTTGGAGATTCTTGTGGTGAACCATTTGAGTTTTCCTGGGGTATGGTTTCTACCACCAACCCTTCCTTCTGATGAATTGTGGTCAACTCTTTGTTAGTCCTTTCTGGTCTCTGGGCTTTGTAGTGTCCATTGCTTATAAAAGTATCAGACTTAATCCCTTGGTTTGCCTTGTGGCCCTCCCCTTCAATGCATAATCCATACGTTAATGTAGAAGGATTGTCTCCTAGGATACGCGACCGGCCGTTCTTGATCACTTGTGGGGCATAGCCAACTGAAAGACCATTCAAGGGTTGGTCAAGAGGCTGGAATGGTAGCGTTTTGGATTGTTGCTGGTAAGATGTCACTGTTGGATTGAATAATTTTTGGTCTTCTCGCATGCCCTGGATGTGATGGCTAAACTCGGTTGAACATACCCCTGGTTGGATTATCTTGGATAAATCATAAGGACTCTGGGAATGCTCCACATTTAATAAGAGAGGTTGGAAACGGGAAATACTTTTGAAATCCTATCAAGGAGGAAGGTTCAGCATTAGATGCTAGTTCAGAAACTTATTTTAAAAAGATGCAATTTAAAATTTAGATTATTGATTAAAAGTTAACTTATCTTTCCAATTTGATTATTATATATTGATAAATTCAAAACTAAGTTCCAATTATATGTCTTTTCTCCAGGAATACTTATAACACTAGAGCAGTATTTTAAAACCTTGGCAGCTTAACAATATGTGGACTTCAATATGAGATCATAATTCATAATTTATGAGCCAGGTTGGTCTAGTGATTAAAGCACCAGGTCAGAAAGCAGAAGACTGTTCTAGTCCTGCCTTAGGCATGAAAGCCAGCTGGGTGACTTTGGGCCAATCACTATGAGACTGTGAGTACTAGTCCCGCCTTAGGCATGAAAGCCAGCTGGGTGACTTTGGGCCAATCACTATGAGACTGTGAGTACTAGTCCCGCCTTAGGCATGAAAGCCAGCTGGGTGACTTTGGGCCAATCACTATGAGACTGTGAGTACTAGTCCCGCCTTAGGCATGAAAGCCAGCTGGGTGACTTTGGGCCAATCACCAGGAGACTGTGAATTCTAGTCCCACTTTAGGCATGAAAGCCGATTGGATAACTCTGGGTCATGACTCTCTCTCAATGCAACTCACCTGTTGTGCAAAAAATAGGAGGAGGAAGGAATACTGAGTATATTCCCCACTTTGAGTTATTTATAAAAAATTATGTAGATGAAAAAAGACAGATGAAAAAATAACGGAGACTTTTATAGTAATTGAAAATTACATACCAAAGATGCGGGCTGCTGCATGGTGTGTTGTTTAACATACTTATACATAATGTATAATCCAGTTCCAAAGGTAAATATGATTATAAATACAATCATTCCAAACAGATATGGCAGCCAAGTGTTATCTATGGACAGAAGGCACAAATTAATTAGTATGAAGTCATGCAGAAGAAAAAAAACCTGAGTTGCCCACATCTTCTAGGGCAGGATTGAGAATAATCATCTTTCTATCTGTATTTAAAGGAACCAATAATTTGGATGATCAAAACATCCTCAGTAATATGGGAATAAGAAGGAAAATCAAGATCAACCAAAGATGGCTAAGAAAAGGCTACATTCAGGCATAACCTTCTAATCTAGATTTATATCAATGAGAGTAATTCTTACAGGTAAGTCAAATAATTCTCACCTTGTTCCCACTTGTTTCATTTTCTATCTTGCAAATACCTCATAAAAATGGACAGGGACAAATAGTAGCAAAAAACAAATGCTAAAAATAAACCATGATTTTTATTCAGATATAATGACAGATCATGACTAGAAAATAGCATGGATTATTACTGTAAATAGTCACGTGTTGAAAAAATTGAGCCATGGTTTCTTTTTAAGGATGGGTCTAACAGGGCAAGAGAACCAGACCAACCAGGTTAGGGCTGTATGTACACAACAGAACAATTCTGTTTGCTAATCCAGATTTAAATGTTAGCATGTCTTATGTCACAGTTCAGTCCTTGAGAATCATCTTGATAGTAATAGCAATAGCATTTAGACTTATATATGGTTTTACAGTGCTTTACAGCCCTCTCTAAGCGGTTTACAGAGTCAGCATATTGTCCCCAACAATTTGGGTCCTCATTTTACCAACCTCGGAAGGATGGATGGATGACTGAGTCAACGTTGAACCGGTCAGAATTGAACTCCTGGCAGTGAACAGAGTTAGCCTGAAATACTGCATTCTAACCACTGGAAGGGAGGGTTCCTGACTGTAGGGGGCGGTGTTCATCCCCGTTTCAAAGCCGAAGAACCAGTGCTGTCCAAAGACGTCTTTGTGGTCATGTGGCTGGCATGTGCCAAAGGCACAAGGAGCACTGTTACCTTCCCACCAAAAGTGGTTCCTATTTTTCTATTTGCATTTTTTTTACATGCTGTTGAACTGCTAGGTTGGCAGAAGCTGGGACAAGTAACAGGAGCACTAGGGATTCGAACCGCTGAACTGCCGACCTTTCGGATTGACAAGCTCAGCGTCTTAGCCACTGAGCCACCGCATCCCTATGTTACATCTTACAAACATACAAACTGTACATCTGAACAGCTTACAAATGAACTGTAGTAAGTTGAGGACTACTTGTATTTATGGCCATTGGGCAGGAGTGCCCTTGAGATGAGGTATTTCATGCAGAGATCCAGGGAACTTTCTGAGGGGGCCATTCCATTGCAATATGATGACAACTGCTTGGACTGTTAGCAAACTTTGAAATGTTTTTAATTCAAGAAAAGAAAATAGCTCTGCCGAAGATCAAATTGGGCATCAGAACCATACCTGATAACGTCTTTACTCGAAACACATAGGCTGTGCTAATTTTGTCAGAATGTCGGATGTGTATCGTTCCATTATATTCCGTATTGGGATCCAAGTCAGTGATGATAAATTCTTCATTGTTTTCAATTTTTTTCCACTAAGGCAAGAAAGAGAAAGATGCATTTTCCAAAATCAACTGAAAGTCCATACAACAGAGGATCTATGGGGAGCTTATATGTGGCAGTGGGTAATTTTGGATCCCTGATTCTAGCAGGGGGGGCGGGGGGCTTCAATTTTTTTTAGCAAGGAGTTCTCTGCCCGGTTGCTGGGTGGGCGTGGCCATGGTGGGTGTGTCCTAGTCGGCCACCTACACCATGGTGGGGGGAGGCTTTTTGCCCTCCCCAGGCTCCGGAGGCCCTCTGGAGGCCAGAAACGGCCCATTTCCAGACTTCCGGAACTTTTGGGAGGCACATTTCTTGCCCCCCTTGAGCCTCTGCATGTGCCCTGCACTTAACAACATCCAAAATGGGCCGCATGGAGACTCCTGGGAGGGAAGGGGAGGGGTGGGTGGGGCCAGCCAGGAGTTGAATTTGGGGGTTCTCCAAACTGCACAGAATCTTAGCTAGAGATTCTCCCGAACCCCTGCAAACCCCCAGTAGCCCACCCCTGGATTCTAGTATGGTTAGTGCAACTCCCTGATCCAGCCCATGACCTCGTCTTCTTTGACCTCTTCCCTTCCTCTAATCCTGTTTTCATTCACCAAGCCAGACCCCCAATTTCCCCTTGCTTAGCCTCCGTACATCTGGTACATGGATCATAAAAAGAGGATGGAGCTTCAACTGTATAATTTTTATAATTTTAAACTGTTTACTCTTCAATTATTCTGATTTTAGTGTTAATTTTCTTGATTATATTGTACCTAATGTACCTCTGAGGCAGAGGTGGTATTCAGCAGGTTCTCACGAGTTCTGGAGAACCGGTAGTGGAAATTTTGAATAGTTTGGAGAACCAGTAAATACCACCTCTGACTGGCCCCGCCCTATTCTATTCTCTGCCTCCCGAGTCCCAGCTGATCAGTAACTTTCCCCTGGAGTGCGGTGGGAATGGGGATTTTACAGTATCCTTCTCCTGGAGTGGGGTGGGAATGGAGATTTTACAGTAACCCTTCTCCTGCCATGCCCACCAAGCCACGCCCACAGAATGGGTAGTAAATTTTTTTTGAATCCTACAACTTCTCTGAGGGAGATGGGTGGTTACAAAACATGAAAAATAAACAAACAGATAAATACATAAATAATAGGTGGGGTCCCCATTTTCACCTTTTTTTTAACATTCTGAAGATACCCCTGCATTATCCAATTCCTTTTAAAGCTTATTGGACATGCTGGTTTTTGACTGTAATAAAGGCTGGTTTTGATTTATTCTTATTGCATAATGTGCCTTAAAGGTTAAGTCAGTAATCATGCGTTATAATCCTTTCTTACCTTCTTTGTGCAGCACATTATTATTTCGTACTGGTACTTAATATCAAGTTGTTTGAAAATGTCCACTACGGTCAGAGGAGAGTTATTTTTATCCTTGAAAGGTGTGTAAGGAGGCTGAATAACAAACTTGATGGACCGAATGCTGGGTGTATAGTTTACATCAATATTTTCAATATTAACTGAAAAAAAGAAGGAAGGAAGGAAGGAAGGAAGGAAGGAAGGAAAGAAGGAAGGAAGGAAGGAAGGAAGGAAGGAAGGAAGGAAGGAGAGAATTTTTTTCAGATGGATGATAAATTGTAGTGTAGCATCTGAGTTTAATTGTTTTCTTGCAGACATTTCATGACCCAACTAGGTAATGTCTTCATGCTAGAAGGGTGTAGGGTTAACAGAGAGCAAACCCTGCTCCCTTCTAGTACTAATGATGTTACCTAGTTAGATCATGAAAGTAGGTTGTGCAAATCCAACCCATTTACCAAGTGTGTGGTTCATTGGGCCAAACCAGAAGACGACTCCATTCACACAAGCCACTTAACCAGTTATCACTCTCTGGAATCACCCCATATGTTGGACTATACTGTGTTTCCCCAAAAATAAGATAGGGTCTTATTTTCTTTTGACCCCCGAAATAAGCACTTGGCCTTATTATTATGTTTGAGGTGCTGTAGGCGCCCCACCTTTTTGGAAGAAATGCAAATCAGCTGGCAATTTTAAGCATTAGAAACCATCCTAGCTGATCAATAAAGGAAAGGTATCAGAAGGGATAATAAAAAGTTAAAATGGAAACAATAAACAGCTGTTTGACAAATGGAAACTGACTGAGTAGAAATGCTAATTCCGCCTGTCATGGAGAGTTTGACTGGGAGGTGTCCTCTTGAGGAAAAGATGATACTCTTAACAGGCTACATGCCATGAACAGACATGCTGGGGATCCAGAATTCTCCCAGCTCCCAGCACAATTCTGTTCTGACCAAGGCTTCCCAAGAGCCTAAAGCAAACTTCTGATCCCGACAAAAACCCCTTTTATTAATTTACTGTGAATTCTGCCAATTCACATCCTGCAAAGGAAAGAGGGAGGATACAGTCACTGACCTTAACTGGCTTGGAGAGCTGACAGGCCAATATCTGCAAAACTTGACAAGGAGTCTTGGAGAGTCATGAACCAATTAAGCGAACTAATAGACTCCTGCAAACTCCACTCCCCTTTCGCTCCTCTTTTATTTCCTCTGGGAGGGGCCATTCACTGTCCACCTGTGACTTTACTTTACTGTTCTTTAGCTGTTCTCTTCGTCTGGCAACTCTGTGCATGCGCACACTGGGAAAAGGCTCCAGCTGTTCTTCTACCTCACTGATGTCTGACTCTGAAGGCAGCTGATAACTGGCATACGGCCCTGGCCCCCTCTCTGCCTCCGACACAGAGCCCTCATCAGAGCCTTCCCCAGACTACAGGACTGGCCCATGTACCTCCCCAACCTCCTCACTGTCTGCCAGAACAAATTCATGAAAAGCACTTACTGTTTTCACGAGGACATAATTTCAAGGACATGAACCAGTCGGAGATGCAACAGTTGGGGAGCAGAGCTCTCACTTCGGCAAGATAACGTTCGGTGAAATTTTCAGTCTCATGAGTGAGATTGCAGACATTCTGGGTGATATTTTGGCACTCAGGTTTACTCTGCCAGATCTGGTCACCATACCTGTGAGAGGACCAGACAATTACTCACAATAGGCTTTGCACATGATATGCAGATGTAGACCAGGAACTGGTGGATGGCATCCAAGATGATTAAAAGACAAAGTAGATATGGGCCAAGGTAGGTGACTCCCAATCCTGAATATACCAAAGCTGAGCTATGGGACAGAAGGTGCAGCCTTCTGTTGGTTTAACCCATGGCACAACAAATGTCATCATCACCCTACCACATCTTGTAGAAACTATAAGTTTGCACCCCATGCAGACATTAAATCTAATCAATTTGGTTGAGTTCACACAACACATGTACACTCATACCAAAATAGTTCCTTGGTTAGTTTTGTGCATTCATTCGTCCATCTGTCTGTCTGTCACTAGCCATCTTGGATGAATAAGTAAATATGCTTCTTTTCCCAGTCTTTGAATGTAATGAAATAATAGCTTAGTTAATTCTGACTATGGCAGTATTTCCCAGCTTTGGCAATTTTAAAATATGTAGATTTCAACTCCCAGAATTCCCTAGCCAGCATTCTAGCAGTGGAAGTCCACATATCTTTAAAGTGGCTAAGGTTTGGAAACAGTGGGTTATGGTTTCAGTGTGGAATGCATGAGGTAGGCTTATGGTCTGGAAATGTCTGAGTGAATCATAGAATTCTAGCCTATATTATTTCCCTGTGCTAGACAAGTTGTTGCTTTTCCTAAAGAGCATGCTAGAAATCTTCCAATACTATCATGTTTTCTGATTCAGAATTCCAAAGGTATAAATCAGGGGTGGGTTCCGGCAGGCACTACTGTTGTGGGTGCACTGCATGTGTGCTTCGTGGACTTGATGTGCACTGCACACTTGATGCGCACTGCACACGCATGCACAGTGCAATAGAATTTGTTCCGTGCATGCTCAGAAGCAAAAAACAAGATGACAGCACATATATGCGCCGCCTGGAGAACTGATTTGGGGGCATTGTAAGCCTGGGTCGCTGCCGTTCCAGTGACTCAGGCTGCCAAACTACTACCCGTTCAGCCGAACTGGTCCAAACTGGTGTAAATGTTTCAATAATGTTGATGACACTGAACCTCTCCAGCAACAGCACCCAGATAAGCAGATAAGCAGGGATTAACACCAGACAAACAAACATAAAACAGTTCCCGAGTTAAGGAACTACCAAGGACAATACAACTACCACTCCCATCAACAGGCAGGGCAAGCTACTCTATATAAATAGGGTGTAAACCCACACTCACTCACACAGATGATGTTATCTAATTGGGTATTGAAGCAGCTACAAACAAGCAAACAAGCTCAAACGGCACCAAGGGCTCCACATATAGACATGCTTTGTACAGCCCTTTCCCTAAAATAATGTATCATCATCATCATCATCATCATCATCATCATCATCATCATCATCATCCATTCAAAATTATAACAGCCATCCAACACCAAAGGACTTAGGGCAGTGGTTAAACCGTGTCATTTAGAGAGCAGTACATTTTGAATAACTTAAAGTTTGGTTCAAATTATTTCCCCCCTCATTTCAACCCTGAGCTACAAATATTCTCCTTTATGGGGTTAATAAAGAAAGCATATCTAGAGGAGAGTCCCAGCAGAGCAAACAACATTTGAACTTTTCATCACAGTGCAGAACTAACTGCCCTTAGCCCAAAAGGTCAATGGTTACTTTGAAGGGAAGGAAACAGCTACCATATTTGCTTTGGAATTAAAATAAAGTATATATACTTAGAGTATTTGGTATACTCACTGAATAAAGAAAGCCCATGGAAAGCAGAGGTTACTTTTAGACCAACATTAGCTTCCCCAAGCTACACTGTTATCCCCTTATAGTTTCTCAAGGATACAAGCCAGAGTTCAAATCACAGAACTCCTTATTCTAAGCCAAAGAAAGATATAACTTCACCTGCTTTCAGCACAAGTAGAGATTATTTATGATCTCTAAGCAAGAATTGTTTTTTTAGAACCTATCAAGCAGAATAACAGAAGAGCAGATCAATTGAATAAAGAATAACAGACTAACAGAGTTAGAAGGGACCTTGGCAGTCTTCTAGTCCATATAAAGCAGCAGATAAGCAGACTAATGATTTAGCTACTTCACTTGCTGGAAAAAGTCTAGGCGGACTATACTATCTTCGTTTTTAGAGTTGAAACTTTAATGGATATCTTTCATCCACTCTCCGTAAGTTTGGATTTGAATTCAGAACCGAGGTCAAATCGGGTGCATGTCTTCCTTATGGGTTTCTCCATCATATTGGAACCGATGAAGACCCTGACTGGGAACAGATAACAGGGTCAGCCAAGGAAGCTACAAATTTAGCATTGCATTTGCACAGTATCTTAAACTGGGCTAGTTCTTATTCTCTATCTGTGCATATACGTGGTATTTAGTGTTGTGTGACTTCCACATACGGTAGTTTGATTTGTGATTTAGTGAGTTGTAGGCTAGAGCAGGACATCATAGTGGTAGTTGGCATAATTCAAAAACTGAATGTGTTGCAAGTCACAGTGGCTGAGAAAAGAGGAAGGTTAATCATTAGAAACATTTTAAGGTCATTGTCTACTGATTTTTAGCAATGGGTTATTGATACGTGTTTGGGGCCGAGGTGGCGCAGTGGTTAAATGCAGCACTGCAGGCTACTGCTAGATCAGCAGTTCAGCGGTTCAAATCTCACCGGCTCAGGGTTGACTCAGCCTTCCATCCTTCCGAGGTGGGTAAAATGAGGACCCAGATTGTTGGGGGCAATATGCTGACTCTCTGTAAACCACTTAGAGAGGGCTGAAAGCCCTATGAAGCGGTATATAAGTCTACTGCTATTGCTATTGCTATTGGGGGGCAAATGTTGACCTTTCTTTTTGAACACGGAGATAAGAAAAGGGTTTTTAAATATGTTGTTCAAATTTCCTGAATTTCCTATGTGATTATTTACATTAATGCATTCTTCTTCTCTTTAAAAAAATCCACTTACGATGCAATAGCGTATGTTCATTGGTAGCTATTGACATATGCCTTTACATTTCATAATCCTGTAGAATGCAGTAAAGCTGATACTGAAGGGCAGGGATTTGAGTTTCATTTAAAACATTTCCTCTTGAATCTGCACACAACCTAACATTGTGTGACATCGGTTGACACAATAATTACCACTGTTTGCCAGCAGTCCTCAAGTCACAGAGTCTGTTTAATAACTGTTCAAAGTTACAAATTGCATTGAAAAAAGAGAAAACTAATTTAACAACGGGAGTGATTCACTTAGCAACTGTGGCAAGAAAGGCCACAAAATGTCAAACTTCACTTCATAAATGTCTCACTTAGCAACAGAAATTTTGCACTCAATTGTGGTTGTTAGTAGAGGACTACCTGTACCCTATTTGAAATACCCATGGATTCAGCTCATACAATACATTCCACAAAGTTTTATGAAAAAGCAAAGCATCCTTACACCTTATACCGGACATCGTAGAGCGTGCCTGGGGGTGTCTCCCCCTTAATCTTCCATGTGAGGATATTTTCAAAGTTTGTGGACCGAAAAGTTATTTCTTGAAAGGCCAGTGATCTTTCTCCCAGTGAATTTCCTGCAAGGAAGCATGAACAAGTATTCAAGATCTGCTTCGATAGAAAATTCAGTTATAATTCTTTTGTTTCCATGAAAGTCATTGCTTTCTCTTATCTGAAATCTGCAGCAATGGGTTTCAGAGTGCGTAACAAAAAACACAGAAGAAAAGTGGCGTGTCTTAGGATATCCCAGAAGAAATATAACTGAGTATAAATTATATGTGGAATTTGGTGGGCTATATTGGACCCATTTGGTAAGATTATGGTTCAACATATTATGCAAATACCTTCAAAAGGTCAAACCAGGGGTGGGATTCAGCTGGTTCAGACTGTTCGGGTGAACTGGATGCTAACTTTACATCTGGTTCACTGAACTGGTAGTTGAAAGGACTGGCTGGCCCTGTCCACCACGTGCCTCCCCTCCCAGGAGTCTCCACACGGCCCGTTTTGGATGCCAGGTAAGTGCAGGGCCTATGCAGAGGCTCTGGGAGGGTGAAAAATGGGCCTCCCAAAAGTCCAGAAATGGGCTCGTTTCCAGCCTCCGGAGGGCTTCCGGAGCCCAGGGGAGGCCATTTTCACCCTCCCGGAAGCTCAACAAAACATCCCCTCCATGGTGTAGGAAACTGAGTATGCCACACCCACAAAGCAACCAGGCAGAGAACCGGTTGCTAAAAATTTTCAATCCCACCCCTGAGTCCAACCCATTACCCCAGTTAAGCAGGCTGTGTGAAGGGAGCCACTGTGTTACAAGAGGCATTTTCTATTGCTAGGGGACTCTAAGAAAGTAAAACACCTCAATCTCTCAGGCCTAATTCTTAACCATATAACATGAGGAGCAAACCAATCATTTTTCTAATTGTGCCACAGGGCTTTAGTGTCAACTTGTCAAGCGTTTCCATGACTATTATCAAGTTGACATAAAAAAAAGAGAAAAGGGGGAGAATGCCATGCATACCTTTGGCCAGAGTCAGGTCTCATATTTCTACAGCTAGTGTGTGAAATGCACACATTCATAGCCTGCCACATTGTTGGTGGATGTGATTTATGACACAGACAGAAGGGGGGGGGGGATACAGGGGTAAAGTTCAGACACCATAAAGCGGGAATCAGTTTTGGCTCCGCAGAAGAACATGCCAAAATGTTGATCCTAATAAATGAATGGATTTCTTTTGAACTTTGTCTCGAGGCTCATAAATTAATTAGGTCATCTTTTGGAAACTTCACATTTAGCTTGTCAGTGAGATGGCCTAATCTGAGAATGAGCGTCTGGGCCTGTCATATTTGGGCATCTGCTAAGACTCACTCCAGGAGAGGTTTCAGATATCCTAAATTCTGTTCCTTCTCATCTACGGAGATTCCCAGTCATCCAAGTCATAGTTGTTCTAAGACAACTGGACTTTCTTGGGTTTTTTTCTTTTCCTCCCTTGAAAATATTTTGCTTCTCATCCAAGAAGTTTCTTCAGTTCAGAACTTCAGAACTGTTTTCAAGGGGGGAAAGGGAAAAAAAACAACAACCAAGAAAGTCCAGTGACTTTTGAAAAGCACCTTCGGGATGTCTGCTCTTTTTCCTTTTTGTATTCCTTAAGATAGGTTTTCCATTTGTGAGCAGAGATTAAGAAGGAAGTTAAAAGAAACTCCTGATCCCTTGAAGTTTCTTATTAGGTGGCTTCACAAAACACATCAAATCAGGACAATTAGAAGACAAACTGCTAGCTGGCAAGATTTGTTAGCCTGGTGAGCCTTGCCAAATTAGAACCATGCATACTGTAAGTGAGGAGAGGCAGCCCATGGATACAAGGTGAGGGACCCCTTACAAAGGTAGGGAATCACTTTATATACGGTTCAAACCTATTGAACTGCGTTCTTTTGTTGATTAGCATCATTTGACTCATCTCTGATCCAGTGGTGGGATTCAATTTTTTTTTACTACCAGTTCTGTGTGTGTGGCTTGGTGGGCATGGCTTGGTGGACGTGGCAGGGGAAGGATACTATAAAATCTCCATTCCCACCCTACTCCAGGGGAGGATACTGTAAAATCTCCATTCCCACCCTACTCCAGGGGAAGGATACTGCAAAATCCCCATTTCCTCCCAATCAGCTGGGACTCGGGAGGCAGAGAATAGATGGGGGCGGAGCCAGTCAGAGGTAGTATTTACCAGTTCTCTGAACTACTCAAAATTTTTGCTACTGGTTCACTGGAACTGGTCAGAACCTGCTCCCTCTGCTCTGATCTAGCAAACATGCTCAGTAGCTTTATATGTGCCATGTAATATTTCATACCATGTCTTTATATACTTATACAAGATCATTATATATATAATGATTATATATATATAATCTTGTCACCCTCTTATTAAGTAGGTGTGGTTTTCAGATTCAACCGAGGCATGATGAGTTTGCAAGTTACTTAATTCAAATCTTTGGACAGTCCGTTTCTTCAGCCACTTTGAAGCAGTTCTTATCAAAATCCACATTCCACAAGGAGAACCTTCTGTGTCACTTCAAAGAACTAGAAACATTAATCAAAGAGACTGAAAACATTACTCAGCAGGCTTCCTCTCTTCTGTTCCCTTCAGCACAATGCTTCTTAAGGTTAACCTGATTAGCACTACTGTAGCTTAGCATGTAGGGAAAACAGCTCATTTGGTTAGCATACGACTGTAAATCTTATATGTGTAGGTATAGGTATAGGTATATATGTATGTATTTGTGTCAGTGTGTCTGTGTGTGTGTGTGTGTGTGTGTGTTTGTTTGTTTGCATAACTCTGGAATGCCTTGAGCAATTTCAACCAAACTTGGTACACAGATGACTGACTCTCTGGGAAAAAACACTGTGTGGGGTAAAATACCCCAATACCCCTCGGGGGGTGTGTTCTGTTAAGATACAGCCTGTTGTGCCTTAAAATGGCTTCTATTGTACTGTCGTAAAATGGCTTCTACTGTTCAGTGCAGTGGAGTTGCCATGGTAACGGCTTCACAGTACTCCACAAGCGGGCTCCCTCTGGGGGAAAAATCCAACATTAGAAATTACTTTTTGTCTGGATATTTTCCCCCTATAAATAAATACCTGGGCAACACCGGGTAATCAGCTAGTAATGTATAAATCAGAACATGGGTGAACTGTATAACCAGGTCAAGTATGTTTGCTTCCCATTTCTAAAACTCTTTGCATGGCTTTTAGCCTCAACCCTTTCCTGAGTGCTGAGAACAAAACATCGGTTAGGATGGGGGTGAGAGGGGCGCTTGTGTGACTTCTGAAGATAATCAGAGGTTCTTTTGATAAAATGGCCTATTTAGTTACATTTAAGACAGGATAGTTTCTTAAGTTTGATACAGCTGGATCAGAGGTAGTGGAACCAGTAGTGGAAATCGCGGGTGGCCCTCTTCACCTGCCCCGTCTCTACGTCATCCCATTTAGGCCATTCCCCCCCCCCTCAAAAAAAGTGCATGTGTGGAAGGCATGCATGCACATGTGCAGAGGTGGTGGAGGTAGGGAAGGCAAGAGAATACCACTCCTGAGCCAGATTATCATAAAGATAGTGAGGAGGGGAGCACAGCTTTCTCAGGAAAACAACAACAAACTGCAGATTAGAATTACAAAAGGTGGTAGGTAGTAAACATACATGAAAATAAAAATCGCAAGGAAATCATTAACATGGAACGTGAGAAGCCCGATGATGGGGCAAAAAGGAAGTAAAAGATCTGAGAGCCAATGATTTATGGCTGTACATGCCTTTAAAGGGACTGTAAGAACTGTACAAAAGATTGAAATGGGCAACATGCTTGATTTGGAAACTATCCCTGAGCATTCTTTGCAAAAGAACAATTGCAAAATAAAGCTTTGCAAAGATCTGTGTGGTGCAACTCAATTGGGCAGAGTACGTCGGGCTAAGAAACCCCAGCATTCCTGGGATAACAATCTTGGAAGAAATCTCTGGCACTGGAAGACAACTTCAGTCACTTGCTGCTCTCAGCTTTTTACAGTCACCAAGATAGCGATCAGCAAACCAAGTGGTTTATATTTATATTTAAACCACTTAAATATAAACTTTAAACTTGGTTTTGGATTTGAAAAGAAACCAAACACTTTGAAAGATTTATTCTGTTTGAATTTCTTCCAATTGATAAATCTTAACTCCCCCCCCCCCCCAAAAAGAAGCACTTCTTCTTACTGATAACTGATAACCTAACTTTGATTGTGTGGGAAGTTTTAATTAACCAACAGCCATAAATCAGAACTTTGAAAAGTAGGAGCCATGGAAGAATACCCGAATCTGGCAGATTGCAAGCCTGTTTCAAATGATATATTGTGAGCAGTAACAAGGGACCAGATCCGGTGAGAGAAAGAATAACAACAGAATAATAATGGAATTCAAACTGGAAATACGAAGGGTTTTTTTTTTTTTTGCTTTTTTCTTCTTCCTGCCCCCCACCCCCACCCCCCGGCTTGGCAAAAGAATAAGATGGCCCTAGCTTCTCTTCCAGTTTGAATTTAAGGTGGTCTAGAATCTTGAAATAAGATTTGTATAACTAACTGCAATTTTGGACATTAAGGTAGAACAAAAGACTAAGATGGCCACCATCATTTTTCCCTACAGCAATTGAAGCAGATAGACTTAAGATGGATCAGAACCCTGAAATAAGAACTGCATAACTGTATAATTAACTGTAACTTTAGAACTGGACATCATGGAAAACTGGGAATTTGAAAAACTATGTTAATTTTTTTTAAATATATATAAATCAGTAAAATCAAGCCTAATTAGAATTTTGAATCCAGAGAAGCAGATAGCTATAGAAGAACTCAAAGAAGAAGGGGAGCAAGACATTGAAGGGTTAGAAGCGGAGGGAAATAAAAAGCAGATGAAAAACTCCTTTGGTCCAGGCAATGGTGTAAGGAAAATTGTGAAAAGGGGAGGTGTCCCAACAAAAGGGAAAAGAAAGCTGACAAAAGTGGTCTTCGAGGCTGTTAGTGGCATAAGGAAAATTGAAGCAGGAGGTTATGCCCCAACAAAGAGGAATATAAATTATTCTTTTGGTCACCTGGGGAAATTTGAAGGGAGAGGATCTGTCAAAATAAAGAAAAGGGAGAAGACAGGAACAGAGAAGTGGGACAAAAGACTTACCAGGAAAAAACCAGATAATTAGAAACAACTATATGGGAAAATATAAAGTTAAGATAAGGGCTTTATTCCTAAATATGATAATAAAATGGAGTTGCTAACTGGTTGAACAAGATAATAGAAAGATAACAAAATAAAAGTTAAAATATATGGAATATGGATAAATATGAAACTGATATGGGGAGCAGAGGTTTGTGATTTACCTATTTGACATGATAATTAAATTGAGTTGCAAATTGAATGAATATAACAATAGAAGGACAGCTAAGCATGGGTCAAAATCTATGAAACATGGACATATATTGAACCTTTAAGATAATGAATAAAGTGAGATGTTTACATTAAGGGAAGTGTAATGAACACTGAATAGTGAAGATTGTCATCTAGAGATAATTAAAGCTAATCTAATCCAAGGTATAGAAAAATGGAGAGGGAACATGAAATATACCTACAATGGGAAACTATTGTGATAAAAAGACAGAATCACAAATTGGGGACATGTAAGGTTGTACAACTATATAAAGATAATGATGAGAATAGCTGGGAATTGTAACCAGGTCTACAGCTTGACCAAAATTATATGGGTGGTGGTGGTTAAAAGCACAATGACTATATATGTATACTTTTCTGTTATACCACTTTTTTTCTACTAAAAAGGAAGAGAAAAATTAAATACGTATATTGAAAAAGAATTATAAATACCAGCAACATAAAAGGGAGTTTGATCAGAAGCTGAAATACACCAAATAAATGAGATGAAGAGTGGGAAGTAGAGAAGAAAGGGAAGGGAAGAAGAGATGGATAGGAGAGAAGGCAAGGGGGAGAAGAGGAGGAGAGAAATGAGGAGTGGTAAGGGGAGGTAGGAGAAGGAGAGATGAAGGAGAAGTTGAGAAGAGAAGGATGACAGAGGGAAGAAAGGAGGTAGGGAGGGGGAGGAGAGAGGGAGAAGAAAGTGATGGACAAAGTACAAATATGGTGTATGGAGAGAAGAAGAGCCAATAATTGGTTTTTGGGAGTCATTGGTAAAGTGAATTGATGTAAACATTTAATAATACAATATGATGTTGGTTATGTAATAGTATACATGCGATTATATGTTATGAAAGTGGAAAAATAAAAATAAAAACTTTAATAAAAAAAGAACAGTAGAAATTGTGCCCCCAGTTGTAGTCATAACCTGAGGTCTATCTGTGCTTAAATACTATTTCCCACTACATGGGAAACTCTGCCCTAGATTCTTCCTAGGTGATTTTGGGCAGTTCCCATTTCTCAACAGGTGGTTGTTCTGCATATAAGCATGGAGAAGCGAGCGTTATGTATCTCAGCTCCTGCAGGAACTCTAACAAACGATTAACTCCCTATAAATTATTTCCTGGGTCAGGGTCACCTGGTGAATTTCATAACTGAGTCAAAATATGACCACAGTTCTCCTTTCAGTATAATTGTCATTTGTTTGCTTTAATTGATAATGGAAACAGTTAAACAAGGGGGAAATTCCCAAGCTGTATACAGTTGGCTTTCCAATGCTTAGCAATTTATTCTGTGATTCTAGAAGTGAACATTTATCTCTGGAATGAATTCACTCCTGATTTGATGTTCTTTCCTGCAATTTCGTGCTTGCTCTCTATATAAATGAAAAACCCACCTCAACTTTCTGTCCTTCAGGTGGACTGGATTTTAGCATCGCAGTTCTGAGCTAGTATGGCCAACACATCAGCTAGTATGAGAACACCAAATGGTGGGAAGCTGTTTTATGTCTTTCCTTATACGCAGGAGTGGTTCAGTGGCTAAGAGGCTGAGCTTGTCAATCACAAAGGTCGGCAGTTCAGCGGTTCGAATCTCTAGCCCCGCGTAATGAAGTGAGTTCCTATTACTTGCCCCAGCTTCTGCCAACCTAGCAGTTCGAAAGCACGCAAAAATGCAAGTAGAAAAATAGGGACCACCTTTGGTGGGAAGGTAACAGTGTTCCGTGCACCTTCAGCATTTAGTCATGCCGGCAACATGACCATGGAGATATCTTTGGACAGCGCTGGCTCTTCGACTTTGAAATGGAGATGAGCACCACCTCCTAGAGTCGGGAACGACTAGCACATATGTGCGAGGGGAACCTTTAACTTTACCATATGCACATTTTAGTAACCTTTACAACCCACCAAGACTGAGATTATTATCCATGTATAATTAAAACAAAAGGTGAAGGATTTGCCCAAAGACATCTAGGAAGATGAAGGTCACATTGAGATTCAAATCAAAAGCTTTTGAAATAAAATCGTGGATTTCAGAACTTTCTACATCTGTTATATTATGATGCGGTCTGCCAAGAAATATTTATTTCCAATTGCATTTTTTTTTACAATCTAACTGGGCATCGTGCCTATTAAGTTCAAATCGAGGACAATTCCTCCTTAAGACTGTGATGTTTTGGTACTTCACGTGAAGCTGTCTGCTTCACAAGGCTGGGAATAAATCCACGGTCAAAACGATAAGCTTCAGATTGTGTCAAGGGACTCTTGATTTTATCTGTTCAAAAAATTTATGTTGTCACCCAGAGAATATAAAACATCTCTAGCAGTGGTGGGTTGCCAATTTTTTTACTACTGGTTTGGACATGCTCGCTCTGGGCCAAACCGGGAACAACACACCTCTGATCTCTAGATCGCTAACCAATACAGTAGAGCCATGATGGTGAACCTATGGCACATGTGCCAGAGGTGGCACACAGAGCTGCTCTTACAGTTTGAAAAGCAAGCCCCTTTTCGGGCTGTTTTTCAGGCTGTTTTTTTTAAAGCTGTTTTCAAGCTGAAAAATGGCTCGGAAAACAGGCTGAAAACAGCCCAAATAACAGCTGTTCTTTGTGTTTCTGGCACTCTGGCACACGGACATGCACGCCCGTTCCAATTTGGGCACTCGGTGCTGAAAAGGTTTGCCATCACTGCAGTAGAGGTACAAATAGTAAAATACAGCAGATTACAAAGCAATGTACTTATTGTACTTATCTCTTCGACTTTTTATCTGCTGCACACGGGAGGGCCCCCCTTTTATTTTCTCATCCAGTTGTTTAACAGAATAGCAGAATTGGAAGGGACCTTGGAGGTTTCCTAGTCCAACCCCCTGCTCAAGCAAGATATCATTTTTATATCAAAAGACATTCTACTTCCCTGCTTGAACTCACTACTTTATTTCCAGGAGGTGGTCCTGCTCTGCAGTTCCTCAAAAACCCAGAGACAGGTTTGTTTGTTTTTTTAAAAAAAGAAAAGGCATTTATGAAAAAAACAAACTCAAGAGGATCGCTTACCTGCTAGAGAGCACAAGGCCCAGTAAATGAAAAGATCCTTCATTAATGGTGTAATGAGATTAGCCAGACACAAGCAATTTCCCTTGAGATGAACTAGGCTGCTCTCCAGAAGTCTTCAAATTTCCCTCGCTGGCAACGCTGGACAATTCCTTTCCACCAGGTAGGAAAATTAACGAGGCATCTCCGTTCCCATGTAGCCCACGGGAGAATAAACACCTTTTAATGTGATTAATCCTCAATCTCTCCGCCAGAGGAGCGCCTGCTGCCGGATCAGTGAGCCACTCACCTGGAACCCCTTCATCCTTCTGAAGCAACCCTTTCTTCTGATAAGCTACTTCCTGCAACAATTCCTCCTTGGCGTCAGAGGAGTTTTACTGGTCTGGCAGCTCTTTTATTAATTTATTTTTCAGCTGCATCTCAACAGGCCGAAGCAAGATGCTTGCCACACCCCAGCCTCTGCGACTTCTGTAGTTCTGGTCACGTTGCTGCTGGAGTCAAGAAAACTTGGGATGATCTTTAAACCAGGGGAAGAATGTCTGGAGTACCATTCTAAAGCTGGATTTTTTTTTATTTGGGGTTTCTTTTATTTTGGAGTGCTAGCATTCTCAGGCCCATGGTGGAAAAATCTTTAAAAGAAAAGGAATTGATGCCAATAAAAAAGAAAACAGTCGAGCGTTTCTAATTTCAGGAAAGCTGAATGTATAAAGGATGGAAATGTCTAAATTACTATTCCAAAAGGACTTTATAAAGGTTCGTTCTGTGGGATACGTCTGACTCTGTCAACAAATGCATGGGGTAGAATAGAGGAAGGATCACCTGGTGTCCTACTTTTCATTTTTATTCTGGAAGCCCAGTGGCTTGCAGGGTTAGGACACTGGGTTGGAGGCAGTGGTGGGATTCAATTTTTCTTACTACCGGCTCTGTGACTTGGTGGGCGTGGCAGGGGAAGGATACTGTAAAACCACTATTCCCTCCCCACTCCATGGGAAGATTACTGCAAAATCCCCATTCCCTCCCAATCAGCTGGGACTTGGGAGGAAGAGAATAGATGGGGGGGGCAGTCAGAGGTGGTATTTACCGGTTCTCCAAACGGCTCAAAATTTCCGCTACCGGTTCTTCAGAACTGGTCAGAGCCTGCTGAATACCATTCTCTGGCTGGAGGTTAGCAAGCCCGTGTTCAAAACTGCAGGGTGGGGTTGAGCTCCCGTCCTTCGCTCCAGCTTCTTGATGGACATCCAACTGGGTGTCCCACCTGGCAACAGTGATGTCACTAGGTAATCCTTTCAACCCAGAAGTGTCTTGATGCTTCTGACACAAGTGCAAAAAAATTCAAATTAAAATAAATATCTATTCTGATGTTGTTATGCACTTAAAAAGTTTAAGGCTGCAATAACCAAGGATCACCCATTGGGATTTCTCAATTGTTCACTGGATAGTTTCCAGCAGCTCTGGAAATCTTCCAGAATCTCTTTGGAAATATAGAGATATTATGATTGTAGATTGTTATAGCCAAGCCTTTTTATTTCTTGCTTATTGTTTGTATCTTTCTCTTCTCCTGCTTTGGTCTGCCTTTTAGCCCAGTTTTGTCACCTAGCTATATTTTTTTTCTCATGTTTGCTAGCATTTAATAAGTAAGCACTGAATTATGGTAGATTTTTGATGAGTTGGCTCAAGGGTTTGTTCTATTCTGGATATAAAGGTATTCCTCGGCTTATGACCACAGTTGGGAGAAGAATTTCCAATGCTAAGCAAGAAATTTGTTGAGTCAGCCTGATTCCACCATCTTTCTTTGCCACGGTTGCTAAGCAAATGACTGCCTTTGTTAAGTGAATCACACAGTCACTAAGCAAATCCAGCTCCCCCAATAACTTTGCTTGTTGGAAGCCAGTTGGGAAGATCGCAAATGGGGATCACGTGATGCCAGAATAGCGCCACCATTGTAAATACATGCCAGTTGCCAAGCAACTGAATTTGGATGGCGTAATTGTGTGGGGATGGTGCAGTGGTCGTAAATGTGAAGATCGGTTGTAATTCCCTTTTTTCTGGCATTGCTGTAAGTTCAAAAGGTGCTTTTTAAGTCAGTGACTAACTGTAAAGACTGACCAGGAGTGTGTTTGGTGCAACCAAATCAGAAATTATATACAGTAATTTTCCTACATGAAAGCTGGGACACGATCAGTGAAAGACGACAGAGAAAACTCAAACAGCATCCTTCAAAATGAAAAAGGTCTTCTGCAGTCACGACATAAGCCTAAGATTGAAAATTAGGTTTGTCAGATGTCTATTTTCTATCCTGCCCTGACAGAAAGCCACTTGAAGAGACTAAAAGCATTTGAAATGTGGATTTACAGGCAGCTGTTATGTATGAGCTGGATTGACAAAATCAGAAATGATTTTTAAATGGTTTTATCAATGGTTAGAAATAGGTAGGAATTAGATCTACCTACCTGAAGAAAGATCATTGTCATGTATAAGTAAAATATGAATCTTGTTCACAATGATAAGTATGCTAGTATAATTAACATGATCACAAATACACTAATATAATTATAAATATGGTTATAGTTACTGTGTATTATTATTTGCTCTCAGTATATCTGTTATTTTTCTTTTGTAAAATGAAATGCTTGGACATTACCCTGAATTCAAAATACTTATATGTAAATAAAAAACTTGACTAAAAAAAAAAAAGAAATGAGGTGGCGATAAGCCAACTGGGAAAGCCAAGGGAGATAATCAAAGCCATTAAAAAGCGAAAGAATATTTCAGACATATGATACAACACCCGGAAAAATACGGCATACTCCACTTCATCCTCCAGGGAAAGATTGAAGGCAAAGGAGATCCAGGCAGAAGAAGAACATCAAGGCTTCAAAACCTAAGGGACTGGCTTGGACAAAACTCAGCAGCACTTTTCTGTGCGGCTGTTGATAAAAATAGGATCGCCAACATGATCACCAATGTCCAACAACAACAACAACAACAACAACAACAACGACTTCCTAGGCCCCTGAGTGGGGCCCGACTAGTAATCAATGCCAAATCTGGCGAAACAACTGGCCGCTGTGATACAATTGTATAATAATAATAATATTATTATTCTCCTACACATTTCAGGTCTTTGCAAATAACAATCTATTGTCTCCAAAGCAACCTGCCGTGGATGATGGCAGTGGTGGTGGTGAAGGAAGATCCCATTTCGTCACACCAGGAGAGAAGACCTTGAATGGAGCGTCTTCTGTAGCAGTGTTGCGCTTCCTCATGAGGGGAAAATTCTCCTCAAGAAACGGTTGGAAAATTTCTCCCTTTCCTGGAGAATTTCAGTGAAATCATCCAACCAATTTCCTTATCTTCAAGTATGATGGGAAATCTCCAGCACTTATTCCTAGCTTTAATTGTGCCCCTGGGCTCCTTATGTCATATCTTGAAAGGTGCTGGGCTTAGGATTTGTTACGGGAGGGAGGGGAGTCTGAATTATTAGCCTTTTGTGGTTCCTACAGCTGAGAAAAGGAGATTTTGCTTCAGGGAAGAAAATTGGGGGACACGATCCTTGGGATATAAAAACACGTGTGAAACGTGGCAGGACGAACGAATCTATCGGTTTCTCTTTTGTGACTTACTCTGTTTCATTCTTGCGCTTTGCACTGAAAGTAGCATTTATTTTAAAGAGAAAATGTCTCTTATCAACCTCATGTTTTGCTCTACATCAACATGTGTGTAGCCCCCAGCCCAAATACAAGTAGTCCTCAACTTATGATCACAACTGAGCCCAACATTTCTGTTGCTAAGCAAGACAGTTCATTTTGTGATCTTTCTTGCCACAGCTGTTAAGTCAATCGCAGCAGTTGTTAAAATTAGTAACACAGTTGTTACGTGAATCTGGCTACCCCGTTGATTATCCTTGTCAGGTAATCACATGACCCTGGGACACTGCAACCGTCATAAATATGAGCCTGTTGTCAAACATCCGAATGTTGATCATGTGACTGCTGCAACGGTTGTGTGAAAAATGGTCATGTCACTTTTTTCAGTGCCAGTGTAAGTTCAAAGGGTCGCTAAATGAATGATTGTTAAGTCATAGGACTATCTGTATTGACAAGCCTTTTCCCAGTCATAATAACCAAGCAGAATAATGAGTTTCTGTGGTTTTTTCGGTGTGAGATTTAGTAAAAATATTATGCTGGCTCCATTAGAAAATAATTTTCTATTTTGGATGTGAAACATCCATTCTGGAGAGATGGATTTCAACATTTTTGACTTCAGCAGAAAAGTTTGGTTTTAAAAAAAAAGCAATGCCTGTAAGATATGGAAAGTTTATTTAAAAGAGCCTACAGTGGGGGAATTTGCATTTTAAAGGCCTGTAGCATTGTGCTCTTTAGTTATATTTGTGCTGTTTCATAAATTAGTGACAGATGCCCACAAAATGTTTCCGTGTTCTTAAACTCTTTTTTACAAACACAAGCAGAAAAAGAGGCAGGAAAAATTGCATCACTCTTTTGTCATTATGAATCTAGATTCCCTCCCACCCACCGTACAGGAGCCTAGGTTTCAGATCTTTCTGTGCTCAGTCTTGTTAAAAGGGGGAAGATGGGATCTGGGAAACTAAATTTAACAGACTTAGATGAGGAGATAGAAGGGATGCTTATTGAATTTCAAATAATATAAAGGTGGGAGAATAGCTGACAGTAGATTATCTGGCAGAATGCTTTTTCTACAAGCAGCAGTGGGTGTTTTTTTTCTTTTCAAATAAGCATGCTTAAGATATATATAGGTCAGTGATGGCGAACCTTTTCAGCACCAAGTGCCCAAACCATAACGTGTGTGCATATGTGTACACCGGAGTGCTGGAAACCCGAAGACCAACTGGCTGACGCATGCATGCCACCTCTGCTCTGCGTGCCACCTCTGGCACGTGTGTCATAGGTTCGCTATCATGGGTATAGGTAATCCTCAACTGATGACCACTACTGAATAAGAAGAGCTGTGGTGGCCCTGTGGTTAGAGTGCAATACTGCAGGCCACTTCTGTTGACTGCCGGCTGCCTGAAATTTGGCAGATCGAATCTCACCAGGCTCAAGGTTGACTCAGCCTTCCATCCTTCCAAGGTTGGTAAAATGAGGAGCCAGATTGTTGGGGACAAGAGGCTGACTCTGCTTAAGAGAAGGCTGTAAAGAATTCTGAAGCTGTATATAAGTCTTAAGTGCTATTGCTATTTCCGTTGCTAAGCAAGGAGATTGTTAATAGAGTCATGCCCAATTTTACGTCCTTTTGGCCATGGTTCTTCAGCCAATCGTTGTTAATTGCAGTTGTTAAGCCAATCACTGCAGCTGTTAAGTGAATCGCATAGTAAGTGAATCTAGTTTCTCTCAATGGCTCTGCTCATCAGAAGCCAGCTGGGAAGGTTGCAAATAATGCTCACTTGAATCCAGGGTGATGCAACCATCATCAATATATGCTGGTTGCCAAACTCCCGAACTTTGATCACATGACTTTAGGGATGCTTAGACTGTAAGTGCAGGGATCAGTTCTGTTTCAAAGACTTTTGAGAGGTCATTAAATATAACATTGTCAGTCAAGGACTACCTATATGCAAGTCAGATTCCACCATGCTGATGCTTTCTCTGATGTAATCCTACCACGTTGATATTACATCACGGAAAGGTAGGTGTTTTAGTGTCTTTGTGGAGGTGTAATTTGCAGAGCTTGCACTGTTCATAGGTAAAGAGCTCACCTTACCTGTTAGGCCTCCCATCTGCCCGCATGCACCGAGAGTGTGACACACCAAATAAAACCACCACCTTCCCCTCATTGAACCCTTGGGAACCAGTACGCAATATGATCATTCCGCCTTATTGCAGTCCTTCTCAGAAATGAGATTACATTTGCGTAGACTCAACAAAGCCAAGGATACGTAAGAGCACTTGTAACAATTAAATAAAGGAAATAAATCCACCTCCAAAACACAAAAGGCTGGTCAATCGGAGCAGCAGGAAGCTAGGCCATTGGGACTGCTCAGAATGGCTTCAGAGGCCTCTAAAGTGGGGTGGAAAAGTCAAGATGGCACCCACAATCACAAGACTGAAGCTGTTCTGACTGAGGATTTTCGAGAGCATGAAGCAAACTCCTGGTCCTGACAAAAACCCCTTTTATTAATTGACTGTGAATTCTGCTCATTCACATTCAACAAAGTCTTTCAAGGGAGGATTTACAGTCAGAGCTTCTCTGGCTTGGAGAGGTGCCAGGCCAACATCTGCAAAACTTGGCAAGGAGTCTCAGAGAGTCACAAACTAATTAAGTGAATGAATTGTCTCCTGCAAACTCCACTCCCCTTTAGCTCCTCTTTTATTTCCTCTAGGAGGGGCCGCTCATTGTCCATCGGTGGCCTTACTCCTAAGTCTTCAGCTGTTCTTTAGCCATTCCCTTCGTCTGGCAACTCTGCACATGCGCACACTGAGAACAGGCTCCAGCTGTTCGTCTGCCTCACTGCTGTCTCACTCTGAAAGCAGCTAATAACTGGCATGACTCTGGCCTCCTCTCTGCCTCTGACTCAGAGCCCTCATCAGAGCCTTCCCCAGACTCCAGGACTGGCCATGTTCCTCTCCAACCTCCTCACTGACCGAATCTGGTGGGCCACAACAGAAGCCTTACTCCTTTTCTGAACTGTTGCAATTCAAGACAGTGAAGATGTAGCTGCACAGTTGCAACTACCATCTCGATTCCTTTTTGTTACACTCTCCTATTCCTGAATAGCCCAGAGAGTTCCTGCGTTTGCAAAAAAAGTCAAAATGGCACCCATGAATGCATTGTCAAAGTGTGCAGTGTCCTGCCTTTTAAAGTGTGCAGAAAAAAGAAACAGAACTACAATTGCACAATTGCAGTTCCTATCTGGACTTTGTTTTAAAAGGGGAAACAAAACTCCTGTTTATCTTCCAACCAGGTGAACTTTGGAAACGAATAGCTGTGGAGACAGGCAATCCTCTTATTATTGAAAATGATACGTCTCCTTTTACAACAATAAGATGGGTGAAGATCCTAATTACAGGGTATTCCTCCACTTAATGACCACAATTGAGCCCAACATTTTTGTTGCTAAGCGACACAATTGTTAAGTGAAGTTTGCCCCATTTTACAACCTCTCTTGTCACAGTTGTTAAGTGGATCCCCCTGCAGCTGTTAAGTTAGTAATATGGTTAAGTGATTCTGGCTTTCCTATTGACTTGTCAGATGTTCGCCAAAGGTGATTCCTTGACCCCCCCAGGACATTGCAACCGTCATAAATATGAGTCGGTTGCCAGGCGCCCTAATTTTGATTATGTGACCATGGAGATGCTGCAACACCCATGTAAAAAAAAGCTATGAGCCACTTTTTTCGGTGCTGCAGTAACTTTGAACAGTCACTAACAAACTGTTGTAAGTCCAAGAACTACGGGTCCTCTCCATCATAATTAAAAAGATGCCAATTATCTAAAATCAAAAGAAAACCCCCTGACCCCCAGCAAAAGAGGCTCAGAGCTGGGAAAGAGAAGGAAGGAGGAACGAGACTCAAATGCAGCGGAGAGGTTAACATAATTTCCCACTTGGTGACTCATCGTCTCCTTTCAAGTTGGTTCTCAGCATAATCTTTGGCTCTTCCTGTCTGAGATGAAATTATGACGCACACAGGAGAGGTGTAGCAATGAAGGTGTGGGATTAAGGTGATGAAAGGGAAGGGAGACCCAGGTTCAAGTCCTCACTTAGTGACAGACAGTGGGGGTGGGGGAAATCTGGCCAGCTCAGTCTTTTCAGTCCCACAGCCCGCAACTGGTTAAGATGCTGCACTAGGAACAGAGAGACCTGAGTTCTAGTCCTCCCTTAAGCAGTGTTGTTCTCTCCTTAGTCCCAAATTGGGAAATGGAATAATACACATCTACTACAGGGGATCGTTAGTCTCTTAAAGACCACTGCAGAAAAGGAGATAAATGCTTAATGTCATCATGCTTAATGACCGTAAATTGAGGACAACCTGCAATCTGTTCTGGACCAGCATGGTAGATTATCAGAGGTGGGCTTCAAAAATGTCAGCAATGGGTTCTCTGCCAGATTGCTGGGTGGGCATGGCCCAGTCAGCCTCCTGCACCACCACACCTGGGGGGCTATTTTCGCCTTCTCCAGGCTCCGGAGGCTTTCCTTGAGCCTCTGGGAGGGCGAAAATTGCCTTCCCAGGGCTCTGGAGGCCCTCCCTTCCGGGAGGTCCATTTACCCCCCTCCCCAAGCCTCCGTGCGGGCCCTGCACTTACCTTGCATCCAAAATGGGCCGCGTGGAGACTCCTGGGAAGGGTGGGGTGGGAAGGGCGGGTGGGGCCAGCCAGGGGTGGGATTTGGAGGTTCTCTGAACCAGCCGTAACATTAGATATGGGTTCTCCCAAACCCGGCCGAACCCATACCAGCCACCCCTGTAGATTAGGACTTTATCCTACTTCAACCTGCTTTGGGATAAGACAACAATAACCCCCCCCCCCACACACACAAATATAAACACACTTATGCATTTTAAAATTTGTATTTATAAACAGTACAATTAACCAAAGTGCATATACATAAACAAAAGGAAAGATGTACAAAAATAAATCACTGGAAATATGAGGACTCTTTACTTTCATATCAACCTGCTCAAAGAACTCCCTTTAGTGTGCAGGAGTCTTTTTAATGCATTTTAGAAAATTAATTTGGGAAGTTTGTTCACCAAGTTCATGAGCACAAAATATGAAATTATGGAATTTATGGAAGCATCTACATTGCACCGAGGTAAAAAGAGTAGGGCTTTGTTTACAATTATGGATACTATGTTGAATTTCTTTGAATTTTCCCCCTGATGAGAACTTCTCCCTCTGAATACTTTCTTCAAAATCAATAGGTAAAGCTAGTCTAATGCCTCCCAAGACCAACACTTCCCTTTAGACCTGGGTTTTCTCAACCTTGGCCACTTTGAGATATGTGGACTTCAACTCCCAGAATTCCGCAGCCAGCCGTGGAGTCAAAGACTTAACAGAATAACAGAGTTGGAACCTTGGAGGTCTTCTAGTCCAATCTTCTGCTTAAACAGGAAACCTAGATTATTTCAGACAAACGGTTGTCCTCCAGTAATGGAGCTCCAATGTTGGGAGTCTTAAAATGGCCAAGGTATAGAAACGCTGCTTTAGACTGTACTCTTGTCTTGATCCCACTCTCAATCTTATCTCCTACAATTATAACTGAAGTTCTGAATTGGGAAGGGAACTTGGGTTTAAGAGAAGTTCATTGCTCTATCTTCCTATTCAGCAGCAACATTTGGAAAGTCCATACGGAGTTCTTAGTTGCCTCCGTATTTATCAATGAACTTAGGTTGGGTTAACTTAATACGGTAATACTGTCTCGTTTAAGACGTACAGACTAGTTTCCAGCCCATTCATGTAGGAAGAAACTGTTGCCTCATTGAAGCAACCAATACTGTCAATAAGAGGGATTTCAAGAGTTAGTTGAAATACATATTTACACATAAAATTTTATTGCAATAAAATCCCTTAAGTAAATCCGTTAAAATGCCGTAAGTGCATATGGGCAACGTCTCCTACCTGGTATCCTCTGACTCAGTGGTGGGTTCCAGCAAAGACTACTGCTGGTTCGGTCAGGGCTGTGACGTGTACGTGCTGAGCGTGCATGCATAATACTACTAAAATTGCTCTGCGCATGCGCAGAAGCAAGAAACAAGATGGCAGCGCCTACGGGAGAACTGGTTCAGGGGCATGGCAGGCCTGGGTCACTGCCGGTTCCAGCGACCCAGGCCACCAAGCTACTACAAGTTTGGCCAAACTGGTCTGAACTGATAGGAACACCCTACTCCTCTGACTCTCTTAAGACAGGCTAACTGGGAAACTTTGAGCGATCAAAATGTCTAGAGGACACCCAATAGAGGAAGAAATAGAGGAAGACAGATAAGGATGGTGATTTCCCATGCCCTCAGCTTGGTGAGGAAGAATTAAAAGAGACGCTGAAAAACAGATTTAGATAAGGAAAGGGTGTCTTCTCTTGGGACATGAACAAGAGGAGCATTGGGTGTATTCTAAATTATTCTAAATCACCCCAGCTCAGCCCAGCTCCACTGCACATGAACGCATGCCTCCTGCCAGCCAGCCCATCTTCGTGTCTCTATCATGCATGCGCGGAGGGCAGGGAACATAGGGGGGGACACATGCACACATGCACAGGGGGTGCTCGCATTGCATTTTGGGGGCTCATGCAGCACTTACGCACACAATTTTGGCTACCAGGTTGGTGTAGGAGGCCTTCCGATTTGGGCCTGGAAAGCTTCCTGCACCCACATGGAAGCTGAAAATGGGCTCAGGGGGGCAGGAATCATGTGCAGGGGGATGGGGGGGGGCTCATGCATGCATTGCATTATGGGTGTGGGCATCCTTACTCAAGAAAAAGGTCTAACTCACTTCTGAAAGAATTTTTCCCCCAAGGGAAAACAAAAGACCTTTATCTAGGGAAAGCTCTCTGCAAACATGGATCTTTCTTTGTCTCCCACTCTTAGAACATTTACGGACCATGAAACATTGCACAGTCAGTCAAGAAAGTGCTGAGAAAACCGAAGTGTTTAACAAGGAATGTCCTGTGCTAGGATATGCAGAGAGTTTTTGTTGTGAAAAGAAACAACTCCAATCCTCTCCCCTTCTGCCTCTAAACCAATTAGCATTTTTATATCCAAGTAATTTACTTAAAATTGGGATATAAATTTGACAGAGCAGAAACCTTGTTTTTATTGTAAAAGAGGTAATTGTTTTTACTGTCGTATATGGGGTTTTTATTTTTTGTAATCCATACAAATTCACTGAGAGTGAGTGGGCGGCCTTATAAAATTTCTAAATAAATACATAGATAAAAAACCTATTCTGCAAAGTAAAGTGGAGCCTTAGTTGTGGGGTCTCTGGTGCTCTCTGAGCCTGGCTGTTTTCTTGCAGGTGTTTAATTATCAAACTAGGTAACGTTATCCCTGCTAGCTCTAGTACTGATGATGTTACCTAATTTGGTAATGAAATGTCTGCAGAAAACAATCAATTCAGAGGGCACCAAAGAGCTACAGTTCAACCCTGAACCACAACGGTCCATGAATTTTGTTGTCCCGACCAATGAGAGACACAACATGCCAATCTCAATATGAGATATAAATGAAGGCATATAAATACAAAGACATTCTATAAAAAATATTTAGAATCTGAAAGTGACTCTTGGTTTGAAATGCTTCACATTTAGGGGGTCCTAGCACTGATGATGTTATCTAGTTGGGTTATGAAATGCCTGCAAGAAAACAACCAAGCTCAGAGAGCACCAAAGACCCCCTCATTTCAACCCTGAACTACATGTATTTTTGTTTATTGGGACTTCATTTCAATATAAGCTTAGATTCAAGTTTGTGTGCAGATAATTGCACAATAAAGAGCATATCTGATATTTCTTTATTGCCTTGGCAATGAGTTGATGAAAAAAAGTTATTAGGGCCTAGTGTGAGGTTGAAAGAACTTTCCCTAAAAGAGGGAGAGATGAACTTTATCTCTTCCTTAATTCTAGAAAGTGTGCCTTTCAGGTTAAAAGAACAGCACCAGTCTGGATTAGTTTACATAATGCAATGCTTAACACTTCCACAAGAAACTTCTGTATTTCCTGTTGTCAATTCTTGATCCTAGACTGAACTGTTATTTGTTCACATATTGGTGTCAGCAAGTTTAAGCCCAGACATGCTGGGAAGGCCATGTTGCAAGGATGCCAGACCATCATCGCATCCCCAAACAGCTCCTCTATGGTGAGCTGTCTCAAGGAAAGCGATCGCATGGGGGACAAAGGAAGTGATACAAAGACATGTTGAAAGCCTCCTTCAAGTCCCTGGATATAGACACCACCTCATGGGAAACTCTGGCACAAGATCAATCCACGTGGCACACGCTGATCCACCAAGGCTGCCAGGCATCTGAGGACAGAAGGACAACCATAGCACAAGAGAAGTGAGGCACTCCGCAAAGGCAGAGCTGCAAATGCTGCAACAGTGGTGCCCACACATTTCTGCCCAACATGTGGCAGAACCTTTCGTGCCCATATAGGCCTCACCAGCCACCTGCAGACACATCATGGACAGCCCACAACCTGTTAGATGCCAAGGTCCTCTTTGAACACAATGGACGAACATTATGGTCTCAGCAAATTTAAACCAATTTGTGGACGGACACTAAAGAGACACTAGTTACGGTTCTGACTGGAACCCACCATTTCCCCCATCTATTTTAGATGGGGAAAACATATCCAACTATTCATAAATGGAGAGATGGACATGGATATCCAAAATATGATAGACATTTTTAAGCTGAACATCCCAATACTCAGCTGGGAAAGAAGACTTACTTTTCCAAGAATTCCAATTCCCCATAAGAAAATTCTAATTTCCATGACAAAATCCCCAATGAAAACTCCTGTTGCGGTTTTCAATCTGGATGGAATTTCACTTAGGAAAATTCAGTTTTTCTTTGTTTTGGTTTTAAAGATAAGATGTAATGGACGAATATGGCAACCTAGAAATAGAATGGAACTATAATACCTGTCCTTTTAAAGTGCAACTCTCACCAAGGATCTTTTAGAAGAATCATGGTAAGAGCTCCTCTACTCTTAGAATAAATACCCGTAATTGGCATCAGGTTCTTGAAATGTAATGTCCTTGCCTGGGTTGATAATTGTGGCCTGTAGCTTTCAGAGTATTGTTTTCAACCCGTTCTCCATTTTTTACCCTGTCTTTGCAAGACATATCAAGCACAGATTTTTCCAGCCGGAGATCCTCACAATTGCTAGAGTCATCTTCACATCTCCATTCTTCTATAACTTGCCCTTCAGGCTCATTACAAAGAGATGTCTGTGAGTTTCCTAGACTTGCACAAATACTTCTGCATTGGACTCCTCCAGTTCTAATTTCCAAACCTGTGGAAAAGTGCAAGTGGTGGTGACTTTCTGAGAACATTAACTGGTTGAAAAAGTCGACATCTCTGCTTGTAATTTCTTGACCTTCTCTACTAGCAGCTGAGAAGTCGTCTGCAAAGCTAACAGATTCATCCATAATGGAGTCCTCAGAAAGGAAAATCTCCTCTATGAGTCCAGAAGAAGCATCCGTTGTCATCCATTCTGCTGTAAAAAAGGGTTTTGACCTCATTGCAGCTGGCCAGCTTTCTCCACTTAGTTGGGAATCACCAGATCCAGAAGAAGAGCCGGAACATGTTGGAAAGGTGCCAACCATTGAGCAGTTTTCATCCTTCTTCTGAAATCGATGTGTTTCGGTGTAAGGAATGTGGCTACTACTATCATCCTCATCGCTGCTTTCTTCACTTTCTTTTGATAAAGAATCCACCGAAAGAACTAACAGGGCAGGTGTGATTTTCTGTTCCAGAATGAAGTGGACATTTTTTTTGGTCAAATCCCTTTCATCAAATTCCAGCACGTTCTTTGGGTGCTGGTACGTAGAAAAATCCTAATTTGAGAAGGGGGAAGTAGGAAAAGAGAAGAGAGAGACACATTTTCATTTTTAAAAACTGAGAAACAAGAAGTAAGAAGAACAGCTAACAAGAATGGGTGGAGACCAACATAAATGGACATCTGCCTTAGCTACACCAAAAACGTGACTTGAAATTTAGAAATTTGGAAGAGAAGTATAATTAAGCTCATTCAACAAAAACCAGATGTGGAAGTTAAACTGAATTCATTTAAGATGGCAGCTAAACCAGTAATTTATTCCCCCTAATTGTTCACCAATTATATCGTAGGTTCTGACTGTAGAATGCTCAGTAGAGTAGTGTTTTGACTATAGGTGTGAAACAATAAAGCTTGGAAGAGCTGCCAGGTGCCAGAAAAAGGGGGAAGTGGCTATGCTTTTTCTTGATTCAGAGAAAGTTTCTGATAATTCTATTTCTATAGCCGTGATCGTGAAAAAGATGAATTGTGCTGAGATTTTCTTTCAAGGATGCAGAGAATTTGCACAGGACATAAAGCTAAGATAATTGTAAAGGTATTTCTATCGTAAAATGCATTATTCAAAAAGAGAAGGTTCTCCCATCTTCTCTGTTTTTGATCGGCATTGCAGTCCCTGGCAAGGACGTTAAGGCAAGAGAGTCAAAATTCAGGAATTCCTCTCACGGGTTTCAATATCTTTGAGTAACATAGTTCAAACAGAGCCAGAAAAAGATGCCCTATTTAGAGATCCGAACAAATGAAATGCTCGTGAAACAGAACTCAGAACATCTGTTAAAGAATATATATTTCAGTTCCTTCTAAAACATGCTTAAGAAATGGAACAAGTCTAAGATTACATGATTAAATGGGTGCACAATTTAAACAGAACAAGTGATATAGCACCATGAGAATGCAGTTAATCATTTAAAGAGCATAACTGGAGTTTTTAAATGGCCCATTTTAATTTGAAACTGATCTTTGCACTTATTAATACACCATGCTAAATCCGAATTCTCTATAAATCTGGTTGCTATAAGCTAAACCCACTGGGGTCCTTCTGATGGGCAACTTGGAGGGGACCTCTGGGTGAATTTAATTTGGATAGGAACCAGATACCCTCAAGAGTGGAATAATTGACATCAGATGTCATTAGTCCAAGACACCAGCTGCTAAATGCCAGTTATGAATCCCATTTATCTGAGCAAAGCTCACCCTGTTCAGTGACAGAGCATCTGTTTAAGATGGAGACAACCTCTAGGTCAGAGGTCTTCAAACTTGGCAACTTTAAGACTTGTGGACTTCAACTCCCAGAATTCCCCAGCCAGCTGGCTGGAGAACTCTGGGAGTTGTAGTCCAAAAGTCTTAAAGTTGCCTCGTTTGGGGACCCCCTGCTCTAGGTCCACATTAGCATCCTCAGTTAAAAAGGTGTCAGGGCACAAGGCTGGGAATGAAATATTTCTGAAGGACTGATAACATTAAACATCTGTCCACAATGCAGGCCAATATTTATCATGGGATATATTAAACAACAAGGGACATAGTGGCTCGGTCGATCAGAAAGATAATCAGTTCAGCGGTTTGAATCCCTAGAGCTGTGTAACGGAGTGAGCTCCCGTTACTTGTCCCAGCCTCTGCCAACCTAGCAGTTCCAAAACATGTAAAAATGCAAGTAGAAAACTAGGGACCACCTTTGGTGGGAAGGTAACAGCATTCCATGCACCTTTGGCGTTAAGTCATGCTGGCCCCATGACCACAGAGACGTCTTCGGACAGCACTGGCTCTTTGGCTTTGAAACAGAGATGAGCACCGTCCCCTAGAGTCGGGAACGACTAACACATATGTGCAAGGGGAACCTTTACCTATATTAAACAATTGAATTCTTGAAAGAATTGCTGATCAGTGATCTTATTCAACATCAGCACTCTTGGCTAAGAAACAAGCAAGCAAATTTTGTGAACATGGCTTAATCAGCAGAGGTTATCAATTTGTTACCTTCTAGATGTTCTGAAGAACAACTCTCACAATCTCTTATCATCAATTTTACTGCTATTTCTTCTGTACTGAACAAATGATGGTTGATAAGGCCAAGATGAATCCTGGCTGTTCTGCAGACAGTTTCTCAAAGATAGTCACTCCCTTTAGTTACTAAAGAAAGCTTCTTAGGTCCCTTTCCTCTGCTAACTGTCTTCTTCTTTTGGAACCATCTGTTTTGCGGCTACTATATTTAACTTAACTATGATCATGTCAACAGAACATGTAACCCGGGTTCTAAGCAAGAAGCAAGTAATATCAATCTTAGATCAGTGCAGGCTCTGTGTATGAAAAGATGCACACTGTTATGGAAGTCAACTTCCCCTTATTCATCCCAGAAACCTCCCATACTGCCCATACCAAAGCTGAAGGCATCGCAACTTGCTTCCTTCTGTGTCTGTAGTAGAAGAGAAACATGGCGACACCAGCGCAGATAACTAATACAGCAAGCAAAAGAAGGGCAACATTTCCCCATTTTCTTACTGGAAAAGAAAAAAAAAAGCAATTATGAGATACTAAAATGCATTGTTCAGATATCAATAGATAGGAAGTTAACAATAGAATTGTTAATTACCCAGCTAACTGAAGTCAGGCCACTGAAGTCCAACACTCTAGAGCAGTGGTCTCCAACCTTGGCAACTTTAAGACTTGTGGACTTCAACTCCCAGAGTTCCTCAGCCAGCTTTGCTGGCTGAGGAACTCTGGGAGTTGAAGTCCACAAGTCTTAAAGTTGCCAAGGTTGGAGACCACTGCTCTAGAGAATACCAGGTGCAAAAAGGCTGAGCTAAACAATACTTTCCAGTTTAACACAAACTAAGAATATCACCTAGGCTCCAAAGTTTCAACTAAGAATCTTTCCTAGCTCTCTTTGGTGATGTTGAGGACTGAAATAGGAACTTTTGCAGGCAATCTTCTTGTTCTGTCAATCAACTACTGTCCTGCTCAAATCTGATAGCCGTTGGGCATCTTTGTTGGGAGAATCACAGTAACTATAATCCCTGGAGGGAGATAGGAGGGAGAGATATAGTACCAGAGGTAGTATTGTACCAGTTTGGACTGGTTGGCCCAAATCAGTAGCAGCTCTATGACGTCCCATTTAGGCCCTTTTTTCACCAAAAGTGCATGCACAGAAGGCTGAGCACGCGCTCACATTTGCAAACTGGTAGGGAAGGTAAGTGAATACCACCCCGGTATAGTACCCAAACAAGAGTCCCAAAACTGGAGGTAACGTTGCTCCAGGCCACTAGCAGAGGCAAGAAGAAAAGGGGCTGCACCCCAAAAGCAAGGAAATTGTAAGAAAGCAAACTGCAATAAGCAAGAAAATGCACCCATGTAGCCGATAATTCTCTGGAGCTGCCGGTGACAACTCTGTCTTGAAATCTATTTATTTATTTATGCATGAATGCATGAATTTCATTTCTACAGCCACCCATCTTCGCAAACGACTCTGGGCGGCTCACGATTCAAAATGAAGGAAGTCATCACGGACTTCTCTGATTCCTGGTGTGTTTCTTGTCTACATCAGTGGTTCCCAAACTTGGCAACTTTAAGACTTGTGGACTTCAACTCCCAGAATTCTCCAGCCAGCTCTGCTCTGGGAGTTGAAGTCCACAAGTCTTAAAGTTGCCAAGTTTGGGAACCACTGGTCTACATCAAAAGAGCAATCACAAATGTTTTAATGGGATTGCATTGGCCACTGGTGCACTAAAACTGGACGTTTGCAATCCTGCATAAAGATCTGTGATGGATCAAGTGCACTGGAAAAATGGAGCTCCAGACCTTCGATTCCTCCTGCATCTTCTTCATGCAACCACAGGCAAAGGGGTTCCGAGAAATTGCTCCGCTTCCTGTTCCCATTTTTAAAGAATGTTCGGGCACGAAGACAGTGTTTGCCATCGAGCCAGTCTGTTGTGTTGACCTCTACTGAAGGGCTGTGAATGTCCTCTAATGTCACCTGAAAAATAGAATACAATAGAATAGAATAACTGAGTTGGAAGGGACCTTGGAGGTCTTCTAGTCCAACCCCCTGCTTAGGCAGGAAACCCTACACCACTTCAGACAAATGGATATCCAATATCTTCTTAAAAACTTCCAGTGTTGGAGGCAAGCTGTTCCACTGATTAATTGTTTTAACTGTCAGGAAATTTTCCCTTAGTTTTAAGTTGCTTCTCTCCTTGATTAGTTTCCACCCATTGCTTCTTGTTCTGTCCTTAGGTGCTTTGGAGAATAGTTTGACTCTCTCTTCTTTGTGGCAACCCCTGAGATATTGGAACACTGCTATCATGTCTCCCCTAGCCCTTCTTTTCATTAAACTAGACATACCCAGTTCTTGCAACTGTTCTTCATGTTTTGGTCTCCAGTCCCCTAATCCTCTTTGTTGCTCTTCTCTGCACTCTTTCTAGAGTCTCCACATCTTTTCTACATCGTGGCATTCAAAACTGGATGCATTATTGCAAGTGTGGCCCTACCAAGACCTTATAAAGTGGTATTAACACTTCCTGTGATCTTGATTCTATCTATCTATGCAGCCTAGAAATAAGCAAGCAGAGGCTTGAACCCAACAGGAATCCTGGCAAAGGAGCACAGCAGACAGACCCAGGGCACTAGACTTGGCACTTCCCTTTCCTGGGTTTCCCCTTTCTGCATCTTTAAGAATAAGCCACACAATTAAAGGAGGAAGATGAACATGAAAGGGCTGTGGATTACTGCCTTTTGATATGAGAAATGACCTCCAAGTTAGCATCGGGTTATCAAGGGCTGCTAGTGGTGCTGACTATCTGCCTAACTCCCGAATCAAGGCAGCAGACTTTAAACATCAGAAGCAATGGTGGAACAAGTCTATCCCCTATCCCAGGGATGTCAAACTCAAGTACCCCACTGGGTACTTAGATCCGGCCCACGGGGCTGCCCTAGAAACAGCAAAGAATTGGGCTGTGGTGCTTCTGCCGGAGAAAATGGGCTCCCAAGCTCCATTTTCAGCTGCCACGGCCTCTTGCAATTCTCTGCCAGTGAAAAGGGAGCTTGGGAGGGCTGCCTGCACTGTCCAAAGATGTCTCCGTGGTCATGTGGCCAGCATGATTAAATGCCGAAGGCACACAGAATACTCTTATCTTCCCACCAAAAGTGGTTCTTATTTTTCTATTTGCATTTTTAATGTGTTTTCAAACTGCTAGGTTGGCAGAAGCTGGGACAAGGAATGAGAGCTCACTCCGTTACGTGGTACTAGGGATTCGAACCGCTGAATTGATGAGCTTTCTGATCGACAAGCTCAGCATCTTAGCTACTGAGCCACTGTGTCCCTGACTTTTAGGTGGCAACAAATTTACCTTTCAGGCTATCAACCCCTGGCTTTATTTTGTCCTTTTTTATTTATCTTAACTCTTGCTTTAGTAAATGCTTTATTTTTACTATTTCTGAATAATCCATCGAAGAAGGAATACAGCTCTTCACAATTAAGCAAACCCTCCATTGTTAGATAGCAAATATGGTCAAAGAATGTGCAGATGATTCAATGTTTTATTTCATGAGTCATGATGAAAAAAAGGCTTCTTCAATTGAAGATCTTTGGAAGAAGCATAGGATACAAATATAAGAAATATTTTCCAAGCAAACCTGCAAGAGGAGAAATTAGTGTAGCATCGTTTTCTGGCTCACCAGTTTCTGGAATTCACCTCTCCAAATCTCCAAGTCATATGCCAGATACTGAAAGACGTCTTTCATACAAGAAGGGTAGGTGAAAGAAACGTTCACAAAGATGATATTTTGGGTATATCTTGCTCTGAGAATTGGAGGTGCAAGTTGCACTGGGAAAAAAGATAAGGCAGATGGTTAAGGCAAGTACAGTAGATTGGAGTTCTTGTGGCTAACCAGCAACCAGCAGAGTCAGACAGTGAGGAGGCTGGGGAGGAACATGGGCCAGTCCTGGAGTCTGGGGAAGGCTCGGACGAGGGCCCTGTGTCGGAGGCAGAGAGGGGGCCAAAGCCATATGCCAGTTATCAGGTGCTAGACAGCAGTGAGGCAGAGGAACAACTAGAGCCGTAATGGCAAACGTATGGCACACGTGCCACATGGAGCCATGTCTTGGGGCATGCGAGGCATTGCCCTGTCAGCTTCAGCGCGCACGCGTGTGCTGGCCAGCTAATTTCAGCCTTCACCTTCGGCCATTTTTCGCCCTCCAGAGGCTTCCCTGAAGCCTCTGGAGGGCGAAAAACAACCCAACACGCAAACCAGAAGTTAGGGAACAGATTTCCCGTTTGTGCATTGGGCAGTTTTTCTCCCTCTGGAGGCTTCAGGAGGCTTCCCTCATTTTTCTTTCTGGATCATTCAGAACCCCAGTGCAGTGGGGGCAAACCCTTGACATGTGTGTCACAGGTGACCTGCCGTGTCACTTTTGGTGTCACGCCAAGCCTTTGGACCCTCTAGAACAGGGGTGTCAAACTCAAGGCCCAGGGGCTGGATTCGGCCCACGGAGTACTTAGATCTGGCCCGCAGGGCCACCCTGGAAACAGCAAAGAAGTGGCCGGTGGTGCTTCTGCCAGAGAAAACAGACTCCCAAGCTCTGTTTTCGGCTGCCACACACTCCATTTTCACTGGCAGATGGTTGCAGGAGGTTGTGGCAGCCGAAAATGGAGTTTAGGAAGTCTGTTTTCTCTGGCAGAAGGACTCAGGGCACCAGAGGTGCCCCTGATAGGAGTGATGTTGAGCTGGCCATGACTCCCCCAGGTCAAACACAACCCTGATGTGGCCCTGAATGAAATTGTGTTTGACACCTCTAACTTAATGTAATGTACTATAGTTGCTTATGAATTGTTTATTTTTTGTCGTGTGTGTGTGTGTGTGTGTGAGAGAGAGAGAGAGAGAGAGCAGCAGTGTCTAGGTTGGTGTTTTCTGGTAAAAACTTGGTTAATTTTAACCTTGTCTCATTTTTATCATATTAATCATATTAGGTGAAGCCAAACTAAGTGGTTACAAACTCAGAAAATGAGCCCTTCCAGAAACTGGCTTAATCATAGTTGTGCAAAGTGCCTTTTCCCTTGCCCTGAGCAAACCTGCAAGAAAGCAGCATTTGCCTTTCCAGAAACTGCTTCCTTCCCGGGAAGAGGAGAGCTACATCCACGGGATCCTCTTACCCTGAAGGATGTAATCGATGGTTTCAGGAGCCGATGGGATGGATCCAGCCCCGATTCTGCTTTGAGCTTCCACCTTGACCCGGTATCTGTTGCTTGATTTTTGAAACATACAGGTAATATTGCAAATGGTTTCCATGATATTTCGGCAATGCTGCACTTCCTCCCACTGACGATCAAAAGGGTTCCTACAGGAAGAAATCAGAAGCACTAGCTAAGTTTTGCATTCAACTGAGATGCTGTGATTTCTCCCTTCCACACTGAATCTTGGAAGGTGGCAGAAGGTGAGTCTTAAATGCCTCCCAGTAGGGTTGTCCATGAAAAAAGGTTACAAAGGTCAAAGTGGTGTCCAGAACCATACCATCAAAGCCCCGCCCTTTTTTTACATGTATTATTGCAACATGGTTCTGGTCACCATCTAGACTTTTATTGATCCAGACTCTGCATACAATCTGCCCTCCTGTAATGGTATAGACTAGATAGATGATAGATAGATAGATAGATAGATAGATAGATAGATAGATAGATAGATAGATAGATAGACAGACAGACAGACAGACAGACAGATGGACAGATATAGATGGAAAGATGGATGGGTGTGTTGGTAGATAGATGATAGATAGATAGATAGATAGATAGATAGATAGATAGATAGATAGATAGATAGATAGATAGAGGGACAGATATAGATGGATGGATGGATGCGTGTGTGGGTAGATAGATAGATAGATAGATAGATAGATAGATAGATAGATAGATAGATAGATAGATAGAGGGACAGATATAGATGGATGGATGGATGCGTGTGTGGGTAGATAGATAGATAGATAGATAGATAGATAGATAGATAGATAGATAGATAGATAGACAGACAGATATAGATGGATGGATGGATGCGTGTGTGGGTAGGTAGGTAGGTAAGTAGATAGATAGATAGATAGATAGATAGATAGATAGATAGATAGATAGATAGATAGATAAATAGAGGGACAGATATAGATGGATGGATGGATGCGTGTGTGGGTAGATAGATAGATAGATAGATAGATAGATAGATAGATAGATAAATAGATAGATAGATAGATAGATAGATAGATAGAGGGACAGATATAGATGGATGGATGGATGTGTGTGTGGGTAGGTAGGTAGGTAAGTAGATAGATAGATAGATAGATAGATAGATAGATAGATAGATAGATAGATAGATAGATAGATAGATAGATGATAGATAAATAGATAGAGGGACAGATATAGATGGATGGATGGATGCGTGTGTGGACAGACAGATAGATAGATAGATAGATAGATAGATAGATAGATAGATAGATAGATAGATAGATAGATAGATAGATAGAGGGACAGATATAGATGGATGGATGGATGGATAGATAAGCTAGCTAGCTAGATGATAGGTAGATCAACGGATGCACAGATAGAATAACAGATATAGATATATGGATGGGTGTATGGATAGATGGATGGATGGACGGACGGATGGATAGATAGACAGACGGGTAGATATAGATGGATGGATGGGTGTATGGAATGGTGAATAGATAGATAGATAGATAGATAGATAGATAGATAGATAGATAGATAGATAGATAGATAGATAGATAGGCAGACAGACAGACAGACAGACAGATAAAGATAGATGGATAGATAAGATAGATAGATGATGGATGGATGGATGGATGGATGGAAGGATGGATGGATGGATGGATGGATAGATAGATGAATTGATGGATAGATAGGACAGATATAGATGGATGGATGGGTAGATAGATGGATGGATGGATGGATTGTTGGACAGAAATACAGACAGAAAGACAAGTTCCTATTTAAAAGGGAGGCTGTTTTAGGTGCTATCACATAAATGGGAAATGGTACTGATTGGCTTACTTTAAAGTAATAGCCAAATCAGATGGTATATTAAGCCATGATTTGCTTGACAACAGTCTGTTGACGATACCACAATTCTCTGAATTCATGCAACACGTGAAGCTATAGCCATCTCTGTCAAATTACCATTCTTTGGTTTACCAGGCCCGCAAGTTAGTATCAAACATGCCCCATAGTGGTCTAGCAGCCAATCTCTTGTCCTTTGCAGTGCAGCCTCCTGCCTGACCCGTGTCTCCGAGATGGGTGGGGGACAGGGCAGCCCTTTGGGGGAAATGCCCATAATAGGCCCTTAATGTACCCACTGGAGTTCCCAGTCCACAAAACCAACGTCCTTTTCCTTCAATGCTCACCTCCAAAGGACAGTATAAGACACTCCTGGAGGGGCACCATCAGGCGGCAACCATTTCACAAACAGACTGTAATCCTCTGAGACAAAAGTGACGTTCTGAGGCGGCCGGAGCTCTTCACCTGTCAAAAATTAAAGCCAGAGGTTTCATTTCTTCTTGAGTCAAAGGCTGGGTTCCACAACCAAGTGGAACATTTTGGGGACAGCAAGTTTTCCCCCTTCCTCCAATTCACACATGGGTACAAACTGCAGGTAGCCTTCAACTTACAACGACAATTGAAATCCGAATTTCCATTCCTAAGCAAGGTGATGGCTGAGTGAATTGCGCCCGATTTTATAATCTACTAGCTGATAACCTGGCGTTGCCCGGGTATTTATTTATATTAATCCTGTATTAGACAGGAAAAGGAATGAATTATATCTATAGCGTCAAGTTGAAGTAACACTGGAACACACAGACACATGAACTTGAATCCAAAATGCACTCTATCACTGTCAAAAGTACTGTGATTTGACACTATAGATATAATTCAATCCTTTTAATTTCAGTGGCCCAGGCATTCCAGAGTTATGCTGGAACACAGACACAGACACTGAGGGGTTTGGGGGTATCTTTCCCCCACAGTATTTGTTTCCAGGGAGTAAGTCAATTTTTCAGCAGCCCAGGCATTCCAGAGTTTTGCTGGAACACACAAACACAGACACAGACACACAGCCATATATACATACATACATACATACATACATACATACATACATACATACATATATATATATATATACACATATACATGCACATGTATATATATATGGTATACACACACACACAGCCATATATATATATATATATATATATATATATATATATATATATATATATATATATGTATGTATGTATGTATGTATGTATGTATGTATGCATGCATGCATGCATGCATGCATGCATATATATATCTGGTATACACACACAGACATAGACACACAGATATATATATTATCGCTGATAATGGATAAGAGCCTGTGGCCTAATGGCTAAGAAGTCTGCCTAGTATGTAATATAACCCAGGTTCAAATCCCAGTAAGGGTATGGCTAGCTGATGAGAGCTAAATAGCTTGAAATAGATCTATACTAGTTTCCCTTTATTTATTTATCAGCACAAATAAAATAAAAATAAAAAAATAAAACACACACACACACAAACATATATATATACACACATACACACATACATACATACATACATATTTTGCCATGAGTTTTAAATGAATCACTGCCATTATTAAGTGAATCACGCGGTTGTGAACTGGATCTGATTTCTCCCATTGACTTTCTTGTTGATAGCCAGCGGGGAGAGTTGCAAATGGCGATCATGTCCTCCTGGGATGCTGCAACTGTCATAAATACATGCCAGTGGCTAAGCACTCAAATATTGATCATGTGGCTATAGGGATCCCAAGACAGTTCTCTTAACGTAAGTCTGGTTGTAAGTCACCTTTTTCAGTGTTGTTGTAGCCTCAAATGGTAACTAAGCAAATGTGTGTAAATTAAGGACTATCTGTAATTAGGAGCTTTCCCCAATTTTGTGTTTTGGAATGACCGGTTCCTAATTTGTTGGTATAGAACAGGACAGAGAAGATAGCAATAGCAATAGCAATAGCAGTAGACTTATATACCGCTTCATAGGCCTTTCAGGCCTCTCTAAGCGGTTTACAGAGAGTCAGCATATTGCCCCCAACAATCTGGGTCCTCATTTTACCCACCTCGGAAGGATGGAAGGCTGAGTCAACCCTGAGCCGGTGAGATTTGAACCGCTGACCTGCTGATCTAGCAGTAGCCTGCAGTGCTGCATTTAACCACTGCGCCACCTCAACAACTGTCCAGTTGATGAATCCAGAAAAAGAAACTCCTGGTACATTGTTTTTTCTGCGGTGGGACAGTTTATCATGGCAACCGGGTCTACCCAATTATGGGATGGAGCCCCAATCCAGGGGCCTTTGCAGGCAGTCGCTTTAGCAAAAAACTATTTTTGTGTTAAATTTATGTTTTAACGAAAAAAGAAATGAGGGGAGACTAGTGTAAATCCATTTCAACTAGTATAGATCTAAGAGCCGAGGTGGCGCAGTGGTTAGGGTGCAGTACTGCAGGCCACTTTAGCTGACTGTGATCTGCAGTTCAGCGGTTCAAATCTCACTGGCTCAAGGTCGACTCAGCCTTCCATCCTTCCGAGGTGGGTGAAATGAGAACCCGGACTGTGGGGGCAAGTTGCTGACTCAATTTGCTAAAAAATCTGTAAACCGCTTAGAGAGGGCTGAAAGCCCTAAGAAGCGGTATATAAGTCTAATAAATAAATAAATAAATAAATAAACCGCTTAGAGAGGGCTGAAAGCCCTATGAAGCGGTATATAAGTCTAATAAATAAATAAATTTTAACAGCCCAGGTTCAAATCCCAGAAGGGTATGGCTAGCTGATGACAGTTAAGCAGCTTGAAATAGATCTATTCTTTGTTTTAAAATAAAATAAAAAATAAATAAAATAAATAAATTTTAAAAAGATAAATTTAAATAAATTTAAAAATAATAAATAAATAAATTTAATAAACTTTAATAAAATACCCTTTATTTCTTTGTTGGTAAAACATAAATTTAATACTCCTGGGACATTATTTTACAAAGCGTATAAACTTTAATGAATAAATCCACCTTGGCACAGAAGAAGCAAAACCAGCTCTGGGCTTCCTATGGGCCCCCTTTCACCACGGGCCGGCCACAATCCATTACATCCACCAATCACTTCTGTTCATTTTGTTTTGGGAACCAGCCGATCACACTGTGGCATCTGCTCTGGGTATCCTTGAGGAGGGAAGCAATATCTCAAGGGAACCAAGGATTCTTGGAGGCTATTCCCCCCCTTGCATTCCAATCCACCACCACCCTCTCATGTTTCATGAAGCTGAGAGCAAAGCACAATGTAGGTGCAAAGCCGAGACAGCCTTGACAGATAGGTAGTAAACATAGTGAAACTGTGAACTTAGCATGGGAAAATAAGAAAGTGTGAGACAGAAACTCAAGACTGCCCCACCTTGACTCTCTTTCCAATCAGAGAGAGTGAAAAATCCTACTCCTGCTTTAGGTTCAAAGGTATCTGATTGGCCTTGGGACAGTCACTTTCTCTCAGCCCTAAGAAAAAGATAATGGCAAAGCACTTCCAAAAGCTTGCCAAGAAAACTTCAGGAATTATTCCAGGTAGTCACTAGGAATCAATATGGACTCAAAGGCACATAGACACACAAATGACTATCAATCTATCCCAGCAGTTAAAGATCGTGAGAAGGTTCAGGCCAGGGTCTACCAAGAACTTGATCTTGCTCTGGTGGGCTATAAGGTCCCATTCCCAACACAGGAAGCATATGGGACACGAAGGCACCTGGCCCTCTCCCAATTTTAGTCAAATTTCCCTATTCTCTCTTTCAAACCACCTCTTTCCCCTCTGAACTTGGCAGAGGTACAGGGTGCCCCATGAGCTTTCCCCAAAAAGCCCTCCCACCCCTTCCGGTTGCTCAAATCGGGTGCCAAGGGTGACACCCTGAATCCAGAGACTTTGGAAAAGGGAAATGCACTCCTGGTTTGGTTGCACTTCCTGAAAACCCGGGGATAACTGTAAATGGAAGCCAAGCTCCTCCAGAGAGGAGGGAGGGGAACCGATCGTACCTTGAATGGGCTGGAAAGGAGCAAAAAACACCAGGAGGACGACGCTGAATCCCACAGCAGGCATTCGGAAGGAAGACGGCTTAATGTGTGCCCAATTTGCATTCTTGCTTTCACTTCCAAGTTTCCTGTATGGCTACAAGCACACATGCACCGTGGCCCCCTAGAGGAAAGCATCTACGTCACCTAGGGCTGGAAAAAAAATCGGCCACCTGGTCTCGTGGGGGCGGAGGGAAAGTCCGACTGATTTCTTCTTGCTTCTCCCGGCACCGCCCAGCTCCTTGGAGTCAAGAGTCAAATTCAGATTTATTACAGCTCTAAGGCCAGAATACAAACAAAATATCGGATAAAAGAAGTATGACATCCTTCAATGTGTGTAAGAGGAAAATAAGGATCATGGAGCCTAAACATAATTTAGCACCTGGTTGCTAAGCTAATCCAAATAAGAGACTATTATATGAAGTTCCAATCGTCAGGAATGATATGGTGCATCGTACAGATGGTCACCCAGAACTGGGCAACTTAAGAGGTAATTAAGTTGAGCTGCGGTGGCGCAGTCGTTGAAGTGCACTACTGCAGGCTACTTCTGCTGCCTGTCCGCTGCCTGCAGTTTGGCAGTTCAAATCCCACCAGGGTGACTCTGTAAACCACTTAGAGAGAGCTGGAAAGAACTGTGAAGTGGTATATAAGTCCAAGTGCTTATTGCTTAATTTTTGAGTCCTTTCCTTTGGTCCACAAGTGGCACTTGGAGCCATATTTGCTGGCATGCCAGCAGTCAGCTCTGCCATGCACGTGTGCACCAGCCAGCTTTCGGCCTTCCGAAGGGCTGGGGGAGGCCATTTTCGCCCTTTCCAGGCTTCAGGAAAGCCTCCGGGGACTGGGAAGGGGTCATGTGTGCATGCGCAGGGGGGGTGTCATCCACATAATGCACAGGTGGGCAGGGAAGACTGAATTGGTGTGGGGAGGCACGCACAGACAATTTTGGCATGCCATAAGAAGAACGTTCTCCATCACCGGTCTAGTGATAAGGGCAGCAGGCTAGAAAGCAGGAGTCTGTGTGTTCTGATCCTGCCTTAGCTGCGAAAGCCACTTTCATGGCTAAGTCGGGAATAGAACTCACGGTTCTGGGTGACCATCACCATTGGGTGACTTTGGGCCAGTGTCTCTCTCTCTCTCTCTTTCTCAGCCCAAACCACCTTACAGGGCTGTTGTTGTGCGGAAAATAGGAGGAGGAAGATGTGTTAGATATGTTTTTCACCTTGAGTTATTTATAAAAAAAAGAATAAAGGTAGGATGATAATAAATAAATTAATATCCACAGAATGTGTGCATTCTGAGACTCCCAATCCCTATTACAGATAGTCCTCCATTTACAACAGTTCATTTAGTGACCGTTCAAAGTTACGACGGCACTGAAAAAAGAGATTTATGACCATTTTTTATACTTACAACTGTTGTAGCATCCCCATGATCATGAGATCAAAATACAGATGGTTGGCAACTGGTTCATAGTTATGACCATTGCTGTGTCCCAAGATCCCATGATCCCCTTTCAACAACTGGGTTACTAAGTTATCAACTGCAGTGATTCACTTTAACCACTGTGGCAAGAATGATCGTAAAACGGGGCAAAACTCACTTAACAAATGTCTCTTTCAACAACGTAAATTTTTGGGTCAATTGTGGTCGTAAGTTGAGGACTACCTGTAATGGATATCTATTATCACAAGTTATGGGATTTCGGAGCCTTGGGGCTGATTAAAGAAATGTTACAAGAAGAGAAAGAGAAAATCACAGCAATGCATTTTTATGATACCTTGTTGGTTTAAAATTGTATCTTTTCTTTCTTTTCTTTGCATGTGGGGGGGGGCAGGGGAAGGGGATTGTAATAACAATCCCCTTCCCCTTTTTTCTATTACAATTGCCTTCCATTGAAGACCTGTACATTGCACGAGTCAAAAAGAGGACTTTGAAAATATCCACAGACCCCTCACATCCTGCACATAAATTGTTTCAACTCCCACCCTCAAAACAACACTATAGAGCACTGCATACCAGAAGAACTAGACACAAAGACAGTTTTTCCCCCAACGCCAACACTCTGCTAAACAACTAATTCCCTTAACACTGTCAAACTATTCACTAAGGCTGCCTTACTATTACTATTAGTCTTCTCATTGTTCCTATCATCCATGTCCTCCTACTTATGACTGCAGGACTGTAACTTTGTTGCTTGTATCTTTACGATTTATATTGATGGTTTCCTAGTATGATTTGATTGCTTAATTGTACCCTATGACAATCATTAAGTGTTGTGCCTTATGATTCTTGATGAATGTATCTTGTCGTTTTATGTACACTGAGAGCATAGGCACCAAAGACAAATTCCTTGTGTCTAATCACACTTGGCCAATATAAAGATTATTCACACTGTTTAAAGTCTATTCTAGAGCGTTCTCTCGCTCTCTCTCTCCCTATCTATCCTATCCTCCTATCAAATATGGGAGGTGGAAATCCAGAAAATGCTTACATTCACCAGTCAGCCAACCAAAGACGCTATTCCACGAATCAGGGAGGAAGCCCGTTTGAAAAACGATACCAAGAACAAAAAGTAAATTATAATAATATTAAAATCTGTTGCATTTTTCTCCCTCCTACAAAGAGCAGCTTGGAAAGCTCTCCTACCAACCTCGGTTCTTTTTCTCCGCCCGACAGGGACTTAAGTTCAATTGTCTTCTAAGTAAACCCCAACGGGCAATTTCGTCCCACGCGATTTGCAAAGCAATTAAGTGTTCTCCAAGTGGCAAAGGAAGTCCCGTCCAGATGCCTGGCTATTTTCCCCCCCAGTCTCTGTTGCCGACGAGTGGATCCAAGCAGGACTTGGCCAACCGCCGGTAAGTAAGCCATGGTAGGCAACCTGGGGCCTGGGAGCGCCACCATACTACACACACTTTTGTAACTTTCCTGCAGCTGGACGGCGGTCGAATGCAGCCTTTGTTCAGTCCAAATTGAAGTGTCCCCAACAGATGGCTGGCCTCATTCTGTTTGGACACATTTGGTGATGGGAAACCAAGCCTCTATCATCCATCCACCTATCTATCTATCTATCTATCTATCTATCTATCTATCTATCTATCTATCTATCTATCTATCTATCATCTACCTACCTACCTACCTACCCACCCACCCACCCACCCACCCATCTATTATCTATCTATCTATATCTATCTATTAATTATCTATCCATCCATCCATCCATCCATCTATCATCTATCTATATCTATCTATTATCTATTATCTATTTATTTATCTATTATCTATCTATCTATCATCCATCTATATCATCTATTATCTATCTATCTAACATCAATCAATCTATCAATCGATCTGTCTATCATCCATCTATATCATTTATATATTATCTGTCTGTCCGTCTGTCTGTCCATCTGTCCATCCATCCATCCATCAGTTCATCCGTCCATCCGCCAAGTAGATGTTAACAGCTGTAATATGATAAAATAGCTTAGTTTCTTTATTTAAGTAATTATTTTCTAAACAACTCTTTCTTACAAGGTACACTGCTAGAGGGTGAGTTGCCTAAATTTGGGAATGTGTAAAGTACTTCATTTTAACATTTCAGGGGAAATAAAGGCTATACTGAGCATTTCTGGAAGTGTTGTTCTACATTTTACATGTGAAACAAAGTCAGGATATACACCAGCTTATTTGGGACTGTAAAAAGTATAACATGAATCAGATCATTTGAGTATTGAACCTGTTAAAGTCACTCCAAAAACACGAGGAATAAACTTGGAACTTTAAACAATGTAATTGATGATGATGATGATGATGATGATGATGATGATGATGATTTGGAGAAGATAACAAAATACAAACACCTGCAAATAGAAATAGAACAACAATGGCAAAGGCAAGCAAGGATCATACCGATTAGTAATAGGCATCTTGGTGCAATCCCCAAACAACTGGTGCACCACTTGAACACCATTGGCATTGACAAATTTGCCATTAGTCAATTGCAGAAGGCGACTTTACTTGGAACAGCTTACATCGTGCAACAATGTCTGTCACATCCCTCAAACATCCAGATCTGCCTATCCCAGGTCCTTGGTAAGGACTTGATAGGTAGACAAAAATGCCAAACATCTGGCTGACTGTGCGATTCATAATCACAATTACGATCAAAGCAATTTGATGTCACCATCAGACTGCTAGAATATTTCCCCCCAGAATTTAATTAGGATCTGCCTTCCTGTAAAAGTATTTGAACTTCAGCTTCAGTATTTGTCCTTCCAAAGAAGAGTCAAGGCTGATTTCTTTTAGGATTGACCCACAGTCTCCTGGTGATTGGCCCAAAGTCATCCAGTTGGCTTTCATGCCTAAAGTGGGACTAGAACTCATAGTCTCTTGGAGATTGGCTTTCACACCAAAATTCAGACTAGAATTCACAGCACCTTAACCATTACATCAAATTGGCTTTCCTACAACCCCTGCCATCCTTGAGGGACTGTGTTAAATGAGCAAGGACTTGGTAAGTAGCAACCAGTTACCTACTTTATCAACTCTTTGGCTTGCAACTTGGGATGATGCCAAGTCCCAATTGACTGTGGGTTCAGCCAACCAACCCAGAATAAAAGGTGGCTTGCAGACACACGGTGGACCCTACCACTCTTCCTCACATGTGCTGATGAGTGTGCAAGAAAGAATGCTCCTCCTTTATTGGGCGGTGACATTTCCCCTTTGCTCTGCAGCCAAAAAAGCTTTCAGAGCACCTGAGCTAATCTCGCCCCCAGGCTCCTGATCGAAAAGAAAACAGCCACAAGGAAAGAGACGAGAGAAGGAGGAAGGCAGAGAAACGATAAAAATAGGGGCTGGCTGCATCGTTCTTTTATTTCTCATCTTTTTGGTTTCTGATTCTGTTTTGAGACCAGGCCAGGGGTCTTTCCTCATATACACCTAACCACGGGGCAAATCAGTGGTGAAATTCAATTATTTTTACTACCAGTTCTGTGGGCGTGGCTTGGTGGTGGGGTCCTGTGACTGAGTGGGCGTGGCCAGATCAATGTCACTCATGGGCATGCCCACTCAGTCCCCTCCCCCCACACCACCAAGCCACACCCACAGAACCCGGTAGGAAAAAATGTGGGTATGAGTCCACTCACAGCAGAGGTGCTCCTCCGTTTATGGTCCTCCGCTGGCTCCCTCCCTCCCTGGGTCTACCTTAAAGGAACAGGCTGCAGCAGCTCTGCTGTGAACGGAGGGAGAAACATTTGGATTGTCTCGGCTGCATTTAATGTTGAATTCTGTGGCAGAGACAATCCAAACATTTTTTCCCTCCATTCACAGCAGAACTGCTGCTTCCTTTATCATACCCCCCAGCCCCCTCCCTCCCTGGGACCACCTTGAAGGGACAGGCTGCAGCAGCTCTGCTGTGAAGGGAGGGAGAATAGCAATAGCAATAGCAGTTAGACTTATATACCGCTTCATAGGGCTTTCAGCCCTCTCTAAGCGGTTTACAGAGTCAGCATATTGCCCCCAACAACAATCCGGGTCCTTATTTTACCCACCTCGGAAGGATGGAAGGCTGAGTCAACCCTGAGCCGGTGAGATTTGAACAGCTGAACTGCAGAACTGCAGTCAGCTGAAGTACCCTGCAGTGCTGCATTTAACCACTGTGCCACCTCGGCTCTCTAATGTTTGGATTGGGTTGGCGGGTTGGATTGGGTTGGCGGGTTGAGCAGCCGGAAGAGGTGAGCGGCGACAGGGCAACCAGGCAGATGTGGGCGGAGCCACTAGGGATTTTTGCCACTAGCTTGGAGAACTGATGTCAATCGTCCCTGCCGGTTCGGCCGAACCAGGTTGAACCAGGAGGATTTCACCCCTGGGACAAATATCTTTTGCAACAGGGATGTTTTCTGCAATGCTTCTCCAAGAGATTGCTTTCTTCTTAGGATCACATCTGTAGGATCTGTCACTCATGGCTTTGGAGTGGCAGCCAGAGACCACAATGACTTGAAGCAGAGGCAACTAAAGCAGGAGAGGAGTCAGTCATGGAGACAATATATTTTGTGCTAGCCAGAATTTTCTATTTTATTTCTGTTTGCTTTTAAAGGAGGCTTAATAAGCTATGGAAAATATCTAGAACCATATTTGTTCATTGCCTCACTTCAAATGTTCCCAAGGATTTAATCTCAGTTTATCTAGAGAGCAATGCATTGGGGGGAAAGTGGTTTAAGCAGACCCAGGGGTGGGCTTCAAAACTTTTTCTTGCTGTTAAGAACAGTAGAAAAGAGAGAGTGGTCCATAGGGCACTTTGAACTCTTAAATGAAAGGTAAGATATAAATGAGTGTTTCATACGTACATTATTGTATTTTATAATTACCATAATTATAAATTATTGTATTATACCTGTTTCTCTGAAAATAAGACCTCCCCGGATACTGAGCCCAATCGGACTTTTGAGCGCATGCGCTAAAATAAACCCTCCCCCAAAAACATTGCAACACAGCAGCAGCCATTAGGTGACCACACTCGCCACCTCCTGCACCACAAAAATAATAAGACCTCCCCAGAAATAAGGCCAAGGGCTTATTTCAGGAGTCAAAAGAAAATATGACCCTGTCTTATTTTTGAGGAAACGCAGTAGTCTGCCTAGAGTAGTCCTATGGTAAGATAGGTGGCATTTAACAAATAAATAAGCAACATTAAATAAATATATTTCTTTTTGGGAAGACTTTTTCCATGAGCAAAGCTTATGACTCTATGGGAGAACTTGAGAGAAAACCTCTACCATACTTTGCTGTGCCAGTAATTAGTGATGCCATGAAGGGAAAATGCCTCTGGGTGGCAGTGTTTGCCTTCAAAATTCCATTAATTTCTGAAAAGTAAATGACCTGGAGTTTCTCTTTTAGGAAATATTAAAAAGGCAGAATGTTTCCCCTCAAAGAGAAATAGAAATCTTAAGACAGAAAATCAGCCCCAGCTCCCTGCCCCCAGCAGATATTTTGGTTAACTACAAGACAGTGGTGAGTTGCAGGCGGTATGTTGCGATACGGGCATAGCAGAGCCTGCCTGGAGCATCGGATATCATTCCGGTACGGTGCTCTTGAACAGTGGTTCCCAAACATGGCAACTTTTAAGACTTGTGGACTTCAACTCCCAGAATTCTCCAGCCAGCAGAGCTGGCTGGAGAATTCTGGGAGTTGAAGTCCACAAGTCTTAAAGTTGCCATGTTTGGGAACCACTGCTCTTGAAGGCCCACCTGTCCACCCGAACTCCTTACCATGTTTTAAAGCTTTCGGTGCTTCCGCGCAAGTGCAAGGTGCATACAGTGCCTGCGCGACATTCCACCGAGCAGCTGGAGGCTTGCAAAAGCGTCGCGGAGGCTTGTGAAAGCATCATTTGCAGCTACAACACATGCCCATGCTGAACACATGTGCACATGCACTGTGCGCATCCATGTGGGTGATGCCGGGCCCATTCCAACCGTACCAATTGGAATGGGATCCGGAACCCACCACTGCTACAAGACAAAAAAACCTCCTTCACCTCAGGACATAATAGGATTAGCCCTCAAGCCATCTAGCAACAGAACCCACCACATGACACCTGGGGAGATTGCATCACCCAGCAAGGTTCAACCAAGCCTGGGACTCAAAGGCCTAATGCATGGCCCCATGGGAGTCTGACAACCCATCAGGATACATTTCTTGCCACAGGAACAGGAAGCAAGTTCAAAGCCCAAGAGAGGTATACATCTCTCCCTCACCCATGTGCTTGATTGCCCAGGACCTCAAGCTACGTGGACCTGCCCACCGTTAAACCATCTTTCCAAAAAGCTTCCATGTTTCCAGAGTCTTCTTGGAACGGAACCCAGATGGACATTTCTTCCAACACTCTCCTGTGCAAGTGGAGTTACCAGATTTTCACTGTTAATTTTAACCTTATCATTATTACAGGACACACGAATGCTAGAAAAGTAGCTTTTCGTTGCTGTTCCAATGCTGGCCACCATTTTGACTTGTTTGACTTTCTTTGGCAGGGTCTCAGCCACTCTGGAAAATATTTTAGCATTTTACCAAAGGAACCTGTAGGGTTGGGGGGGGGTTGTTTGTTTTGTTTTGTTTTGTAGCTCAGGGTTGAAACTTTGGTCTTTGGAGCTTCCTGGTTTTGGTTGTTTTCTTGCAAATGTTTCATTACCCAAACTAGTCACTAGCACTGATAATGTTACCTAGTTTGGGTAATGTAACGTCTGCAAGAAAACAACCAAGCTCAGAAAGCACCAAGGACCCATCACAATTTTTTTCTACTCTGTCCATAATTTCCTTTCCTTCTTTCCTTTCTTTCTTTCTTCCCTTCCCTTCCTCCTTTCCTTTCCTCCTTTCCCTTCCCTTCCTTCCCTTCCTTTCCCTTCTTTCCTCCTTTCCCTTCCTCCTTTCCTCTCCCATCCTTTCCTTCTTTCCTTTCCTCCTTCCCTTCCCTTCTTTCCCCCTTCCTTTCCTCCTTTCCTTTCCCTTCTTTCCTCCTTTCCCTTCCTCCTTTCCTCTCCACCTTTCCTTCCCTTCACTTTCATTTCCCTTCATTTCCTTTTTTCCTTTCCTCCTTTCCTTTTTCCCTCCTTTCCTTTCCTCCTTTCCATCCCTTTCCTTCAAAGGGTCACTCTCGGTTTGAGTTCCTTATCGCACCATCTGCTTTTCACAGCAGTGCAACATTCACCGTCCCTGTTGGCCATGAACATTTAGCCAAAGAATCTCTGTCAAAACAGCCCTAAGGCTTATGCTAGCAACCTTCCTCCTCCTCCCCCACCCCCAGGTATGTCTCTGCATCCAGGTGAGAGACAAGAGGGCTTTGGGAGAAACCCCCACGCCCTGTCTCCAGACAGCCAGGAGGCCTTTTTCCCTTATGGAAAGCGCCTGGGATTAGCTCCCCATCTTGGAGATCCCAGGCTGACATTCTTTCCAGCTCGTCCTTTGAAGGGGCTTTATTAACCCCTAATTGTCCTTGGAAAGGAAAGCCAGGTGAAGCCTCCTGAGAGGGAAGAGTCCAGGGCCAGGGGAGGAAAGGAAGGAAGGAAGGAAGGAAGGAAGGAAGGAAGGAAAGAAAGAAAGAAAGAAAGAAAGAAAGAAAGAAAAAAAGAAAAAAAGAAAAAAAGAAGGAAAGAAAAAAGGAAGGAAGGAAAGAAAAAAAGGAAGGAGGGAGGAAAAAAGAAAAAAAGGGAGGGAGGGAATGAGGAAGGAAAGAAGAAAGAAATGAGGAAAGAAAGAAAGAAATGAAGGAAGGAAGGAAGGAAGGAAGGAAGGAAGGAAGGAAAGAAAATAGATCAAGGCTGCAGTTATAGATGATGCTTCTTATCCTTTGAATACAGTTTGTAGAACAATTTCATTTATTATTTTCTGAAATCATCCAAAGCAAAAGAATAAGTTAGAATAACCTAACAGAGCAATCTCCAGATTTGATGGTTATTTTAACTAATGTGGAATAATACCAAGCATCAGAACAGTCAATTTTCCTTATGTACTCATTTGTCATATTATGTCTTTATTTGTTTTTTTAGATTTTTTTTTTAAATCCCATCTTTATTATTTTTATAAATAACTCAAGGCAGTGGATGTACTTAATGCTCCTTCCTCCTCCTATTTTCCCACAACCACAACAACACTATAGGGTGAGTTGCTCTGAGAGAGAGTGACTGGCCAACCTGATATGCTGCTGAGATTTAATTTTTCTTCTGGTGGGGGTGGGGGAGAGAAAATTATCTAGGAATAAGCTGGTTGAGGAATTCTGGGAATTGAAGTCCAGAAGTTTTAAAGTTGCCAAGTTTGGAGACCCCTGAAGGCTATCTCACTGGCTCAAGGTTGACTCATCTTCCATCCTTCCGAGATCAGTAAAATGAGAACCCAGATTGTTGGGGGCAAGACACTGACTCTGTAAACTGCTTAGAGAGGGCTGTAAAGCACTGTGAAGCAGTATCAGTGGTGGGATTCAATTTTTTTTACTACCAGCTCTGTGGGTATGGCGTGGTGGGCATGCTTGGTGAGTGTGCTTGGTGGGTGTGGCAGGGGAAGGATACTGCAAAATCCCCATTCCCTCCCAATCAGCTGGGACTCGGGAGGCAGAGAATAGATGGGGGCGGGGCCAGTCAGAGGTGGTATTTACTGATTCGCTGAACTACTTAAAATTTTCACTACCGGTTCTCCAGAACTGGTCAGTACCTGCTGAATAGGATCTCTGAGTGGTATATAAGTCTAAGTGCTATTACTATCAGTCAGCAAGCACTTTTCTATAGCAATTGCTTAAACTCAATTTACCTTTCCTGGAGTAATCATGGTCTGCAGTGCTTGGAATGAAATAGACTTAAATATCAACAAAATCAACAATATTTTTGTTTCAGCCACCAGATAAAGATATGTTGGACTCTTCCCACTCCAAGTTGAGGAAGATTTTTGTAGCTGTTTATTTGGCCCAGTTTAAAGAGGCAAATCTTATGAGTTGGCTCCTAGAGCATCCACAACAGGAGGCCGAATGACGGCAGCAGCATTTGTGTCGTTGCGTCACTAGCCCCACCCCTTTTGACTTGCAAGTGCTTGTGGGGCAGCACTTTGAATTTGTCATTTTGACAAAAGCAGGAATCTGCTGCAGACGCCCATGCACTGGCCTTTTAAAATGTTTCCTTAATAAATCATCTCCTATAAATAAAGAGAGAGAAAGAGGGTGGAGGCAGAGTCTTAGGCTAGTAGATAAAATTAATGTTAGGCTTGGCTGGTTGTGAGAATCTGGGACTGTTTTTTAACAGATTAACAGAGTTGTAGGCCATCTAGTCCAATCCCCCCATCCAAGCAGGAGACCCTGCCTACACCATTTCTGGCGGACGGCAGTCCATTCTCTTCTTGAAAGCTTCCGGTGACGAAGCTTCCACAACTTCCGAAAGCAACTTCTGTTCCATGGGTTGATTGTGGTGTCCAGCATAGAGGTGTCCGCATGGAGGAGAGTCAAAAAAATCATGGCACGACAAAACCGCGCTCCACTAAAGCGCGCCCGATTAAACTGCGTCGCTGACGTCATCAGCAGGGCGACAACAGCGACCGCGGAGAAAAAAGGGCGCTTTAACTAGCGCTTTGAAAGCAAGCCGATTCAAGTTAAGGTAAGGGTTAGGTTTAGGGTTAGGTTTAGGGTTAGGTTTAGGGTTAGGTTTAGGGTTAGGGTTAGGTTAAGGGTTAGGTTTAGGGTTAGGGTTAGGGTTAGGGTTAGGGTTAGGGTTAGGTTAAGGGTTAGGGTTAGGTTTAGGGTTAGGTTAAGGGTTAGGATTAGGTTTAGCGTTAGGTTAAGGGTTAGGGTTAGGTTTAGGATTAGGTTTAGGGGGGTTAGGTTTAGGTTTAGGGGTTAATTTTAGCTTTAGCGTTTACAGCGTGCTTTTTTCTCCGGCTGTTGTCGCACTGTGATGATGTCAGCTATGCGGTTTCGTCGAGCGCCCTTTAGTCGAACGCGGTTTTGTGGTGGAACCAAAAAAATTACATCTACCAGCATCCAACTGGAGCCCTGGCCCAGCCCTTGTTTCTATGCAACCCCTGCCAAAAGAAGTAGGGCACCCATTGTGGGACTGTGGCTGCTATCTTGACTTTTTTTGACCTTTGTCCCTGAAGATACTGTTGGGTGAGGTAAAACCTGACTTGTTTTACCTCCATGCAAATATCCAGTGGCTAAGATACTGAGCTTGTCAATCAGCAAGGTCAGCTGATGGCAGTTCGAATCCCTAGCGCCATGTAATGGAGTGAGCTCCCGTTACTTGTCCCAGCTTCTGCCAACCTAGCAGTTCATGCAAAAATGCAAGTAGAAAAATAGGGACCACCTTTGGTGGGAAGGTAACAGCATTCTGTGCTCCTTCGGTGTTTAATCATGCCGGCCACATGACCACAGAGACGTCTTCGGACGGCGTTGGCTCTTCAGCTTTGAAATGGAGATGAGCACTGGCCCCTAGAGTTAGGCACAACTAGCACATATAAAAACTTTATAAGTTTGAGAACTACCTGTATGTCTTTGCAGTTTATTTTGTTCCCCAGATTTATTTAGGACAAACCAGGGAAGGTTTCTTTGGAATCTGAGAAAATAAATTTCTCCTCCCTCACCCCAATTCTGCTGGAATATTGTTTCTTTTGGTCTTCATTAAGACTGGATGTGTTTTTTATTCTTTAGGCCTGTTTACCAGATCCAGTGAGCAACTGAATCAACCAAGGTGTGTCAGTCACTTAGTAGGGCCCAATAGCATCTCAGCACCTGAAAAAGGTGGGTGAGAATGAATTTCTCTGCTGCACCAACCTTACCTGCTTACTCACTGGAAAATAATGGCTTGCCCTGATGGAAAAATAAACTAAAATCCCCCCCGATCCCATGGTGTTTCGGTAAACTATAAAAAATAATAATAAGTTAACCTTAAATAATTTCTTATTTCTGTGAATTAAGAAGAATAATGAAACTTCTCATCTTTAGAGACCCTGGGTAAAATGCCTGAGTATCTCAAAACGAGAAGACTCCTGCGAGTCCTTTGGACTGCAAGGCAATCCAACCAGTCAGCCCTAGAGGAGATCAACCCTGACTGCTCTTTAGAAGGCCAGATCCCGAAGAGGACATCAGGGGTGTCAAATTCAATTTCATTGAGGGCTGCATAAGGCTTGTGTTTGACCTTGGAGGGCCAGGATGGGTGGGTGGTATGGCCGTGGTGGGCATGATGGGACTCGTGTTGGGGGCACCTGTGGTGGCCAAGTGCTAATGCAGAACTTCCCTGAGATCCTCTCTCACTCTCAATATAATCTTCCTTCCTTCCTTCCTTCCCTCTTCCTTCTCTTTCCTTATTTTTCCTTCCTTGTTCTCTTCCTATCTTTTTCTTGGTCTTTCTCCTTTCTTGTCCCTTCTTGCATGCTCAAATGCAAAAGGGGAAAGATTTCTCCTTTTATTTTGTTTTTAGTTTGTTTTGAGAGCCCTCTGCCTGCAAAACTGGAGCCTGGGGAGGGGGGTGCCCATTTTCTGTGGCAAAGGGTTGCAGAAGGCCATTGTGGCAGAAAATGGGGTATGCCAATTTAGCTGACAGTGGCACCGTGGGCAGCCCTTCACTGTTTTCACTCTGGCTCTGTGGTCCAGATCTAAGCACCCCACAGGCCTGATCCAGCCACAGGCTTAGAGTTTGACACCCCTGACCTATTTCATTGCAACAGTAACAGCCTCTTCACCCTGATTCATAAAAATGCCTGCATTTGGATCCAGGAATTCCATTTATTGCATATTTTTGCTCCTTGCTTCTGTAGGCTTGGGTTGGCCCAATTTTACAACAGCAGAGAAATGTGGTCAGCAGTTGATGGACAGAGATGCCTAACAGGCTGCCTCCCAAATATCTCTTTCTATGAACTTAAGTGAATGATTAACTTTAACACTTTTGTTCTTTACCTCTAAACAGCCTTTAAATGTCACTATTGGCCTTGCAACACCTTGCAAACCCAGCCCTTCAGCTGCATTCATTCACAAACAGGCTGACGCTGGATAGGACCATCAACCTTTCTCTAATTCCCCCTTTAACCTCCATTGCAACATGGAAACTGTGAAATATTTCCCCCCCTACACAGCATTTTTTCTTACTACTGCTGGACAAAGCAAACCTTTCCTGCATTTCTCTGTAGGTGTCGAGCGGGTATACTTAAAGGGTGTGGTTTGCATTTCTACGGAGGTATCCCCAAAATAATGGCTTTTCTCTCGTATACCATATTTCCTTCCCCCATATGTTGGTTAATTGATTGGTAGCACAAACTACCTATGGAGGCAGCATTCAATCAGAGAGTGTCTAAAATTAGAGTGTTTGGGAGCTTAAAATGGGAAAGTACACAGCAATGGCAAAATTAACAGTATATGTGCACAATAGAATGCAAGCATTAAATAAATGGAAGCAAGAATGGTTCCTATACATATAATACACCATGCAACAACATGACAATGTTGGTTTCAAAGTGGGCCTGTGTATCTGGAAATATGGTGAATGAGCAAATATACAAAGTTAGGAAGTTAGAAATTCAATAGTCCTTTTTTATTTTCTTTTTTCTATTGCTTTTCTGGTATTTTAATTCTTATTCAATGTGATCATTTAGCTATAGATTTCCTTCGTTAACAAGAGGGAGGGGGAGACAGAGACACACAGAGACACACACAGACACACTCACAGACAGACAGACACACACACACACACAAACACAGACTTTTTACTTTTCTCTGTTCTCAATATACTAAGCTGAGTAAATACAGTATAATAGAATGTTACTAAACTTTAACCACATTGTATAACAACATAAAATGTATCAGGATTTATAAAAACATAATAAAACGGAGGGGGGAAGTTATGTTATTTGCTGTTGATATTGGCTCCACACTGCAACACAATCTTCATGCAGTGGAGAGCACAGATTGGTTTCCATGCCAAGTTCAATATTCTGTCTCCGAGTTTCAGAAAAAGCTTTGGCAGCAAAGCACCTTTGGGTATGTCACCAAGCAAAAGTCACGAGTCAGTTCAGGGCGACTGCAAGCTATATCAAAAAATAAAGTAAAACAAAATAATAGAATTAACACTTAGACTTATATACTCCTTCATAGTACTTTCACAGCCGTCTGTAAGCGGTTTACAGAGTCAGCCTCTTGCTCCCAACAACCTGCCGACCTTGGAAGGATGGAAGGCTAAGTCAACCTTGAGCCGGGTGAGATTTGACCTGCCAAATTGCAGGCAAGTAGCCTGCAGTATTGCATTCTAACTGCAGGCAAGGAAGGAAGGGAGGAAGGAAGGGAGGGAGGGAGGGAGGAAGGAAAATAGCAATAGTACTTATATACTGCTTCACAGTGCTTTTTACAGTCCTCTCTAAGCAGTTTACAGAGTCAGCCTCTTGCCCCCAACAATCGGGGTCCTCATTTAACCCACCTCGGAAGGATGGGAGGCTGAGTCAACTTTGAGCCTGGTGAGATTCGAAAGGCCAAACTGCAACTAGCAGTCAGCTGAAGTAGCCTGAAGCACTCTAACACCTGTAATAAAATAATATAATATAAAAAATAATAATAAATAAGATAAGATAAAATAAAAAATAAAATAATATAATAAAAAATAATATAATAAAAAATAAATAATAAAAAATAAATAATAAAAATAAATAATAAAAAATAAAAAAAATAAAAAAATAAAAAAATAAAAAAATAAAAAAATAAAAAAATAAAATAATAAAATAATAAAATAATAAAATAATAAAATAATAAAATAATAAAATAATAAAATAATAAAATAATAAAATAATAAAATAATAAAATAATAAAATAATAAAATAATAAAATAATAAAATAATAAAATAATAAAATAATAAAATAATAAAATAATAAAATAATAAAATAATAAAATAATAATAAAATAAAATAATAAAAAAATAAAATAATAAAATAATAAAAAATAAAAAAATAATAAAAATAATAAAATAAATAAATAATAATACAAAATCAAATAATCAAATAATCAAATAATCAAATAATCAAATAATAAATAAAATAAATAAAATAAATAAAATAAATAAAATAAATAAAATAAATAAAATAAATAAAATAAATAAAATAAATAAAATAAATAAAATAAATAAAATAAATAAATAAATAAATGAAATAAATGAAATAAATAAAATAATAAATAAAATAAATGAAATAATAAATAAATAAATGAAATAAATGAAATAAATAAAATGAAATAAATAAAATAAATAAAATAAATAATAAAATAAATAAAATAAATAATAAAATAAATAAAATAAATAAAATAAATAAAATAAATAAAATAAATAAAATAAATAAAATAAATAAAATAAATAAAATAAATAAAATAATAAATAAAATAAATAATGAATAATAAAATAAATAATAAAAAATAAAATAATAAAATAAAATAATAAAATAAAATAATAAAATAATAAAATAAAATAATAAAATAAAATAATAAAATAAAATAATAAAATAAAATAAATAAATAAACAAATAAATAAATAAAATAAAATAAAATAATAAAATAAAATAATAAAATAAAATAAATGTTATGCCTCCATTTTATCCAGCTTTTTCTCTCCCGGCTTGGAACTGGACCGGATTTTTCATCCAGCAGCCCTTTTTACTATGCAAACAGGGGAAAGGGTGCCCTGCCTTTATTTATTTATTAATAAAATGAGGCTTACAAAAATAAAACCCCAATATGAAAGCCAATAAACTCCCCCACCCGCCCACCCCCTGGTGACAATGATCACACCAACCACTTGATGGGCTCTATATCATCCTAGGATGCCCAGGCCAACTGGCAAAGCCATATCTTCAGGGCCTTTCAAAAGAGAACCAAGGTGAGGGCCAATCTTATTTCTTCAGCGATGGTGTTCTACAGCAGGAGTGTCAAACTCGAGCCCAGGGGCCAGATCCAGCCCATGGGGTACTTAGATCTGGCCAGGGGTGGGCTGGTAGGGGTTCACCCAGGTTCAGGAGAACCCATAGCTAACATTATGGCTAGTTCAGAAAAGCTCCAAATCTAATCACTGGCTGGCCCCACCCACCCCACCCCATCCTTCTCCTCCCAGCATCCGAGTCTCCACCCACCCCTTTTTGGATGCGAGGTAAGTGCAGGGCCCACACGGAGGCTCAGGGATGGGAAAAAAATGGGCCTCCTGGAAGTTCCTGAAGGCCTCTGGAGCACGGAGGAGGCAGTTTTCACCTCCGGAGCCTGGGGAAGGCAAAAACGCCCCCCTGCCATGGTGCAGGAGATCAACATGGTCATGGCCACCATGGCCACGCCCATGGCCACCCAGCAACTGGGCAGAGAACCTATTGCTGAAATTTTTGAAGGCCTCCTTTAGATTTGGCCTGCAGGGCCACCCTGGAACAGCAAAGGAGTGGCCCGTGTTGCCTCTGCCACTGAAAACAGAGGCCCTCCTGACCTCCATTTTTGCTGGCAGAGGGTTGCAGGAGGCCATCACAGACAAAAATGGAACTTGGGATCCTGTTTTATCTGGCAGAGCGCTCAGGCCACCACAGACATCCCCAGTACGAGTGACATTGAACTGGCCACGCCCATCCTGGCCACCCCTGTTCTATAGGGAAGGAGCCGCCACGGAGAAAGTCCTTTTTCTCGGTCCCACTAGGGGGAGCTCCTTAAAAGAGAGAAGCCATAACACATATCCTGCCTCCTCACTCTAGTGAGTCAGGCAGATGTAACTTTAGAGTCTTTCTGTGCCAGCTTCCTTCTAACTGAGCTGCTAACGCAATTCACCCCATGTCAACAGGAACAGCAGGACAAAAACAAACCCAATTAGATGAAAGAGAAAAATCTTCTTTCTTCTTCCCTCTGGCAGATTTTGTGAGAAGTATGAAGTAGGTATGACTTCTCTGAATCAGCTTGGGAGTAATTGTTTTTCCTCCTCCTTCAGCTCCACCTTCTTGGGTGCCTATCACCAATTGGTCATCCTCTCCAGAGAGAGAGTTTCTCAAGACAAAGGTGAGTGCCCAAAGGCACATGTTGGCCAACCAAGTCATAAATCAGTGTATCATCCAGAAGAAACTAGGTAAGTGATTTCCGCTCTCTCCTTGGCCTCGTTGTACCTCCCGAGCTCTTTTTTTTTCTTTTACCACCCAAGAAAGCTTCCATTTTGAAAAGCTTGTGTGTGTCTGGGTGTGCATATTTAAGTGTGTGCCTTCAAGTCAGTGTACACTGCTGGCAATTGCCTGGACTAGCCTATGCTGTTTTCTAGGCAACTCACAGGTGGGTTGCAATTGCCTTCTTCTTCCTAAGGCTGAGAGAGAATGACTGGCCCGAAATCACCTAGCTGGCTTTGTGCCAGTCAGAACTAGAACTCACAGTCAGGATCCTGGTTTCTAGCATGGTGTTATACATAATCACATAGTTCGCTTTGAAAGATTAGAGATAAAAAAATAATAGAAAATAAAGATTAGACATCAAAAATAATAGAGATTGAAATTGTTGTTGTTGTTGTTATTATTATTATAATTATTATAATTATTATTTAATTAAGCATGGCTTAAGATGTAAACCATCAAGAAAGAAACAGAAGATTTAACACTCTTTGACCAAGAACAAGCACTACAAACTAATGCTATGAAAGCGAAGATGCAAAAAACTACCGACAATCCAAACTGTCGACTTTGCAATAATAACATCGAAACTGTTTCACATTTAATATTTGAGTGCAGCGAAATTGTGCAAACTGATTACAAAGCAAGACAGGATCGAGTTGCTAAACTAATCCACTGGGCATTATGTAAAAAATACGACTTACCTGTATCCGAAAAGTCATGGGAACATAAAGTGGAAAAAGTTGAAAAGGAGAAGGTGAAGCTCTTGTAGGACTTTCAAATATAGACGGATCATCCTTTATCCAGATAGCACAGTTGTCAAAAATTGAAACGTACAATTTATTGATACCATTGTACCAGGAGACGCCAGAGTCGAAGAAAAAGAACTGGGAAAATCACAAAAGATAGTGCCCCAGCCATCGAAACTACATGATTATGGATGAAACATGTAACAGCAATACCCATTGTTATCAGGCCACTTGGGCCCATGTCCAAGAATTTTATAAAATACACCAAGAAACTGCAGCTTCCTGCAATAACACCAGCGAAAAAACTGTCCTACTAGGAACATCGTACATTTTAAGAAGATACTTGGTTGATACCTAGGACGCTGGTAGCAACTCATATCAACCATTAGCACCAGTCAATGGTATTTGTGGTACATTTTTAAATATTCAGTTGACTGAGTTTCATGTTTAATGAATAAATGATGTAACAATAATAAAAGTACAGAATTTGACATGAATGGTTCTACAGACACTCCAAGGATTATGGGCGTACTACCATACGCTCTGCTGGAAGCCATCAGCTGATGGGGACCCATCTGCCAATCACAGCGCTGCTGGTTTTGGCAGAGGGCTAGACACGCTTGGTTAGCTATCAATTAAGACTCACCTTTGGCTTTGCTTCATGTTTTACCTGTGCAAGCTTGATCAGTTTGAAAACAAAAATAACTGTAAACCTAGATCACAAGTTTCTCACAACGCTCTGAGCTTAGAGGTTACCATCCACAATCTCCGAATGTTTGGCTGTAGCTCTGCCACCAGCTAAAACAGCCCGAGTAGCATCATGGTTTAAGAACAGTGAATCGCATGTAGAATTTGAAGACAATTCACCTTCCATATACAGTAGATGAATTGTGTTTCCTACATCTTTTGTATATCTCTAAGTAATCCTCATATTAGTTGTGGGTGCAGTGGTTCAATGGCTAAGACGCTGAGCTTGTTGATCAGAAAGGTCGGCAGTTCGGATCCCTAGTGCTGCATAATGGAGTGAGTTCCTGTTACTTGTCCCAGTTTCTGCCAACCTAACAGTTCAAAAGCATGTAGAAAATGCAAGTACAAAAATAGGAACCACCTTTGGTGGGAAGGTAACAGTGTCCCGTGCACCTTCAGCATTTAGTCATGCCGGCCACATGACCACGGAGACGTCTTCAGACAGCGCTGGCTCTTCGGCTTTGAAACGGAGATGAGCACCACCCCCTAGAGTCAGGAACGACTAGCACATATGTATGAGGGGAACATTTACCTTTAAGTAACCCTCAATTTACAGCCATTTGTTGAGCAATGAAATTACAACCAAAAAAAAGTCTTCACACTTATAATTGTCATAGCAATCCTCATAGTCACCCGATCAAAATCTGGGTGCTTGCCAACTACTCTGTATTTACTATAGTTGGGGCATCCTCACATAATCACCATTTGCAACTTCCCAGCTTCAGAACCAACTATTTGATTCAGTTAAAGGCAGTGATTCGCTTAGCAACATGGCAAAAAAAAGGTTGTAAAATCAAGCACCACTCTCTTAACAACCACTTTGCTTAGCAACAGAAATTCTGGTCTCAGTTGTGGTTGTAGCTCAAGGACCGCCTGTACGGAATTAACCTGCTTTCTCAGATTCATGTCTTAGTGTCACACAACACCCAGTGCTACTAAACCGAACCCATAATTAAAAATGAACGAAGCTTCCACCGGTTTGTAAATGCCAAAGATGGTACAGGTAGTCCTCGACTTCTGACCACAATTGAGCCCAACCTTTCTGTTGTTAAGAGAGATAGTTGAGTTTTGCCCCACTTTACGACCTTTTTTGCCACAGTTGTTAAATGAATCACCGCAGTTGTTCAGTCAGTAAGTTTAAGTTTACTTTATTGTCATTGCACCTCATACTACGAAATGAAATTAAATTCAAATTAAAGAAGGGTTGTTAAGTAAATCTGGCTTCCCCCTTGACTTTGCTTCTCAGAAAGTTGCAAAAGCTGGATCCCATGACCCCAGGGCATTGCAACCATCATATGTATGCAGGAGTGGGATTGAAAATTTTAAAGTTCTCTGCCTGGTTGCTGTGTGGGCTTGGCCATGTGGTGTGTGGCCTACTTGGCCTCCTGCAACACAGTGGTGTGTGTGTGTGTGTTTCACCCTCCCCAGGCTCCAGAGGCTTTCTCTGAGCCTTCGGGAGGGGAAAAACGCCCCCCCAGGGCTCCAGAAGTTGGAAACAGGCTCATTTCTGGACTTCCAGAACTTCTGGGAGGCCCATTTTTCACCCTCCCAAAGCCTCTGTACAGGCCCTGAACTTACATGATGAATGGGCTGCGTGAAGACTTCTGGGAGGGGTGAGCCAGTCCTTCCAGCTACCGGTTCAGCAAACTAGATGCAAAATTAGCATACAGTTCGCCCAAACTGGTCTGAACCGGCTGAATCCCACCCCTGCATACAAGTCAGTTGCCAACTGTCCAAATTTTGATCACATGAATGTGAGGATGCTGCAATGGTCGTAAGTGTGAAAAATGGTCACTTTTTTCAGTGCTGTTGTAATTTTGTCATGAAACACACTGTTGTAATTTGAGGCAACCGGTAACTGCTTGAGCTGTGTGCTCACAATGCACGGGTTTGCATGGAAGGTGGTTCAACAACCAACTGGACCATAGATGCTGTTTTCAATCCTTAACATGCCTCCATCTGTCCATCTCTGATGACTGGGAAGGTGTGGGAGTGACGCCGCCCAAACTCTCCTTGAAGTTCAGAGGGGTAGATAGCAAGGGTTAATTCACACCTCATTAAGTTGTGCAAATTAGCAAGGATTAAAGCATCCCTCGACCACAAGTGTGAACAAGCCCAATCTGAAATGTGTTTTGCAAACAGCCCTTCGTGCCTGTATTTGCGGCTTGCCCATCAAGAGGAGAAGAACGCATTCACAGGCGACTGGTGTTTTTTTCCCCTTTCTTTGGCAATAAACAAAGCTTGAGGTTTTAACTTCAAAGGATTACCATTGTTGTGATAAGGAGGGGTGCCTTCAAAGTTGCTGCATCGCTCAGGGGAGAATGGGTGTAAGTTGGTTGCCCACCCAATCGACGTTGCAAGAGATTTGATCCCTGGCTGGTTTTTTCCCATGTCAATTTTGATATATAAGATGGTGGGAGTGGGAGTGTGTATGTGTGTGTGTGTGTGTGTGTGTCAGTTTTGGCTGACACAACAGAACACAACAGAATTGTGCTGGTCCATCAAACCCCCAAGATTCCCATTATTCACATCTGGAAGAGACTTCATCTAAACCTTCCCCTGTTTGGCAACTCATTTTCCAACTAATTGTTGTTGTTGTTGTTAGTCGCAAAGTTGTGTCCGACCCATCACGACCCCATGGACAACGTTCCTCCAGGCCTCCCTGTTCTTCACCATCCTCTGGAGTTTACTTAAGCTCACGCTGACTGCTTTAGTGACTCCATCCAGCCACCTCACTCTCTGTCATCCCCTTCTTCTTTTGCCCTCCATCGTTCCCATCATGAGGCTCTTCTCCAGTGAGTCCTTCCTTCTCATTAGGTGGCCAAAGTATTTGAGTTTCCTCTTCAGGATCTGGCCTTCTAAAGAGCAGTCAGGGTTGATCTCCTCTAAGACTGAGTGGTTTGATCGCCTTCCAGTCCAACTAAAACTTAAATATGTCAGTTTAAAGCCACCTTGCCTCCAGTGCTACCAAATTTTCGGCGACCATGAACTCCTTCAATGTTTCTCCTTCAATGTTTAATCCACCATAGTTACAGTAACAGCTGGAAGGGACCTTCAGGGTCATCTAGTCCGACCCCCTACTGACACAGAAAATCTGTACTATTTCTGACGAATGGCTATCCAGCCTCATCTTAAAAGCATCCAGTAATGGAGAGTCCACAACTTCTGAAGGCAAGTTTGTTCCACTGATTAATTGTTCGCACTGTTAGGAATTTTCTCCTTAGTTCTAGGTTGTTTCTCTCCCCATGATTAGTTTCCACCCATTGTTTTTATTGTCCTGCCTACAGGTGCTTTGGTAAATAGGTTGGACCCCTCTTCCTTGCGGCAGTCCTTCAAATATTGGAAGACTGCAATCATGTCATCCCTGGTCCTCCTTTTCATTAGACTAGACTCATGATGGTGAACATATGACACACATGCCACAGGTGGCACATGGAATCATATCTGCCAGAACGTGAGCCATCAGCTCCAGCGTGCATGCTTGTGCTGGCCAGCTGATATTTGGCCTTCCAGAGGGCTGGGGGAGGCCATTTTCGCCCTCCCCAGGCTTCAAGAAAGCCTCCGGAGCCTGGGGAGGGCAAAAACTCCCCCCCATGTGGGGGGATGTCCATGCACGCATGCACTGGGGGAGTCACACACGCATGCACAGGTGGGCAGTGAGGGCAGTTATGCACACGCACAATTTTGGCACACATTTACAAAAAGGTTTGCCATCACAGGTCTAGACATACCCAGTCCCTTCAATCATTCTTCGTACGTTATAGGTAGCTTCTAGCACCCTAACCCGTTTTTTTTTTGTTGTTATGTGTTTCGTTATGTGTTTTTGTTTCTCTTTATTTTTGTAAGCCGCCCGGAGTCCTTCGGGATTGGGCGGCATATAAATGTGGTTAATAAATAAATAAATAATCAACTTTATTGTTGTTTTCTGAACTTTTTCCAAAATCTCAACATCTTTTTTCTATTGGGATGACCAAAACTGGATGCAGTATTTGTAGGAAGGTAGCACCCACCCGTCCTTCTCCTAAAAGAATGACATATTTTAGGAAATATGAAAAAGGCAGAATATTATATTTCCCTGGATGAGAAAAGGAGAAACATGTTTTTAAAGGCAAAGCAGTTTTGTCTTTAGAGACTGTGAGTTCTAGTCCTGCCTTAGGGACAAAGCCAGTTGGGTGACCTTGGGCCAGTCACTGTCTCTAAGCCCTGGGAGGGAGTCAAGGGCAAACCACTTCAGAGAAACCTTGCTAGTCCAGGCAGCTGTCAGAAGTAAAGACGGACTTGAAGGCAAACACGCACACACAAACACACACACACACACACTCACTGACTCACTCACACACAGAGTAGCCACTAGGTTCATAAGAGAGGTGGTTAAATGTGCTTTTTAAATGCCTTGTGTAAATACACTTAACTGATCTTGGTCCAATCTCCAGGTCATCTAATCCAACCCATTACAAAAGACAGGGAGGTAGATTTTTAATTTTTTCTAAATTACAGTAAAGCTTATTATAAGATAGTAATCATTTTTAATTAAAGCTTATTACAAGATAAATATAAATGCAAACAAAAATTGAAAAAGATGGAAAGAAAGAAAGTCCAGATGTGATTTCCAAATGGAAACAAGGCTAGTTAAATCCTTCTTCCTAAACTTCTTGACAAGTAACTTATCCAGCTGTTAGAGGACAACAGCAAGGGAAGCCCACATTCTCTCTTGGACGCTGGTTTCATGGCTGAACCGTTTTTACTATTTGAAAGTTTTGCTCAACATTAATCTGGAATTCGCTTTCTGGTAACTTAAGCCTTTTATTTGGTGCCCTGCATACAAAAAATGGACACGGCCTTAAGCTTTCCAGATGTGTAGAAGATAACTTATACTGTGACATTTAGTAAAATACATCTCTTTCTTATTTGGGTTTTTTTCCCTCTGTCTTACAAATGAAGCCGTATGCAAATGATTTACCTTTCCTGGACTCAAATTCACCACAGCTATCAGGATAAAGAGGAAGCTCCTTGAAAGGGAGAAGATCAGTCTGCAAGATCTTCTTACTGAATAGAAGAGCGAAAGGAATTCAGCTTGCCTGGTGTTATCCAGAATCAACCTGTTCTCGATGGATCCAAATTTGTCCTACTTTGTAAAGTTTTTTTTAAAGCTTTTTATTAAACACACATTAAAACATTGGACACAGTGTAACCGTCCTGGCAATATCTTTGCCATACATACTAGAATACAAAGTTAAATATTATAACCACCAGGCTTATTTACAATTGGTCTATATCGTATTTCCATCCATGTGGCTTTGTTCTTGTCTTATACATTTTCACTGTTATAATTTCATGCATAATTCTAATCTCCATTCTACATATTTTAGCCATTGCTTATTTTGCGTCTTTCCTTTCTTGTTCTAACCATCAATAAAATTTATCCCAGATCTTATAATATTCTGATTTGTCTTTGTTCTTCAATTCCCATGTCAATTTATCCATTTCAGCACAAATCAGAATTTTCCTAATTACTTCCTCTTCTTGTGGAATTTCCCTGTTTTTCCAATTTTGGGCAAAGACCATTCTTGGTCTATGTACTATTAAGTAGATTACCCCCTTGTTGTGTTTATCATTTATGATTCCCAAAAGAAATAGCTTTGGTTTGAATTCTATTTCCTCTTCAGTTATCTCTATCAGCCACCTTGAATTTTCCGCCAATATTCTTTTGTTTTTGGGTACAACCACCACATATGGTAGTATGTGCCTGATTCATAATCACATTTCTAACAATTTGGTGCTAAATTTCTAAACATTTTGGCTATTCTATTTTTTTTTACCAACCCTGTACCTTAGCCTTTGGCTAAGGAAGATGGGAGGTGTGTTTTTATGGGTGACCAGAAGAGGGCTTAATTTCTAATGATTTATCCTGGGAATTAAGTATTTATTCTTTCGTGGGTTTTAATTCATTTTAATTATTATTAAATTTATATGCCACCCATCTCCCTCTCCAAAGTGATTGAACAGCAACTGGATTTCAGATTGTAATCCTCTACTCCTCTATAGGGATGTGATGGCTCAGTGGCTAAGATGTTGAGCTGGTCAATCAGAAGGTCGACAGTTCAGCGGTTTGAATCCCTAGTGCTGCGTAACGGAGTGAGCTCCTGTTACTTGTCTCAGCTTCTGCCAACCTAGCAATTCAAAAGCAAGTAAAAATGCAAATAGAAAAATAGGAACCACCTTTGGTGGGAAGGTAACAGTGTTCTGTGTGCCTTTGGCGTTCAGTCATAGCGATCACATGACCACGGAGACGTCTTCGGACAGCATTGGCTCTTCGGCTTTGAAACAGAGATGAGCATTGCCACCTAGAGCCGAAAATGACTAGCACGCATGTGCGGAGGAAACTTTACCTTTATTCCTCTATCTCTCCTAAGGAAGCTAAGAAAGACACCAAGACAAGATGGTATCAAACTCCAAATATAAAGAACCACTAATGATGTTGTCCAGAAGTTGTCACTCAACTTCTTTGGACAGAAAAGGAAGCAAAGGTATCTCCTGGAATTGGGAGGTGGGTATATTGCGCTTATCAAAAATCTGCTTTTTCTTATAGGCTTCCAAAGACTCTGATTTAATTTTGGATGATATTTGGAATGCTGACAATACCTCTAAAGGGCTGGGAGTTTGATTGGGTGGATGTCTGCCCCATCTTGACTTTTTCGCCCTTCTACTCCCCTGCAGATCCTGGAGAGGAAATCGACACTGCTTTCTGCGGACAAAAGTAAGGGTTATAAGTGCAATTCCAGAGAGGTTGTGCTCCATAGCTTGGGAACAAACGGGAGATTGTCCTCTTCTGCATGGTTAAGGAAATTGGGAGTTTATATATTATTATTATTTTTATTAGAAGTGTTTTAAAAAATCAAAGATAAATGTGAAAAAATACAGAAAGCAAAAATTTTAAAAAGATATAAAAATGAAATTGGGACTTTTAAAGAGGGAATTTGCTTCTAATCTTAGTGCCAGAACAAGTTTTTAACAAGAACAGCAAATAGTTGAAACCACAGCCAGTTAAGACTTCTACTTTTGACATTAAATTTGCAACCAATGGAAACCTTTTCCCAGGGGCATGGTTAGCTCTTTCAGATAGACCAGACAAGAAGCCCAAATCATAAAATTAAGCCTACCTTTAATTGTAAGGTTTACAATAGCAGAATCTTCCATGTCTGAAAACACTTTCCCCTCCTTTACCTTTACTTTCCAGAAAACTAGGAAGGGCCCAGTAGTGGGATTCAAATAATTTAACAACTGATTCTCTGCTCTAATGACCAGTTGGGTAGGCGGGGCTTGGCGGTCATGTGACTGGGTGGGCATGGCCAACTCAATCAAGTCGATGGGCGCTTCACCTTAGCTGTTACATTACGTGTTACGTAATGTAATAAGGGTTAACCGGAGAGGCAGTTTCTGTAAGCAGGGCAATAAAGATTGGGCTAGAAACAACACCAGAATCTTTCCTTCCTGCCTGCCTTATAGGATTAGCCCTGTAAAGTGTGGAAAAACAAAAGGAGATTTCTTCCAACAACAACTGATTCTCTGATTTGCTTAGAAAGTTAACAACCGGTTCTCCTGAATAGCTGCGAGCTGGCTGAATCCCACCACTGGAAGGGGCCCTTTGAAGATGCCTCCCACTCCCCTTTTTGTGGGCTGAGGCACCTTTTCCATGGTAGTTGACTAGACTGTGACTCTTCTTCCTCCCAAGGTTATTCATACAGACCATTACAGGCATGACACAACACTAATGTTTTGCTCCCTTTAGAAGCCTTCCTGCCATATTTTGTATCACTATAAGTTTCAAGATAGCCTTCTAGTGTAGGCCCATAAAGAACACTTTGCAGTAGTCTAACCACAATGTAAGCAGGCATGGTTCATTGTTGCAAATGCATTGAGTGATAGAGGACTTGGCAGTTCAGTTAGATCCAGTTATTATCGCCAACAAAAACAAAATCTCAGAAGGAATGCTTCAAATAAATACTTCAAATAAATTGGTAATTGCCTCCCTCCAGACCCACACATATGCATATTTGTTTCACTTGACAAAAAGAGGGAGCAGTTTCACTTGTCATAATTTTCACTTCCATGGTAAACAGGATGGGTGGTTAGATATTCCAAATGTGTATGTGTTTTAAAGTATTTGCGCATTTTAAACATCTCTAATTCATTCCTTACACAAAAATGTTCCAAGGGCAACATAGTTGATCTTTAAAAAAAAGAAAAGGCAGAATGCACGTACAGGATTATATTCTAAAAGGAACTTTCCAAAAGAAAAAACACCCAAGATGACAGAAGAGGAAAACAAATCAAGTACGTAAAGGTTTTTAAAAAATCAGATGCCTTCCACATCAAGGCAACAGAGAAAAGGGGGCTTGAGCCCAGATCAAGAAAGTAACTTGAGAAAACATCTCAGATAAGCCCCTCCTTTATATAATACTCGATACCCATGCATCACAATGAAACTATCGGGCAATGCAGGAGAAATCTGGATCACTCTGGTTCAATCTGTTGGCTCAGTGGTGGTTGGTGGTTGAAACACATAAGGGAATATCTCTCCCGTTGCTTTGAGTCCAGAAGCAGTTCCATAGATGGAAGATGTAGTGGTGAGGTTCGGACGTTTAGTACTGTAAGGAGCCCCAGACCTCTCCTGAGTGAAGGAGTGGAACGTCTGCCAGTTTGAACTGAGGTAATGGAATATGAGGCAACTGGCAGTTGAAACAGAGTTCTTTTCAGGTGGGGAGGGGGAGTAGAACTCCTTAGCATCAGAGCATGTTAATTACTGTATAGGAAATACTAATGATTTGATGGTCATTTTGAAAAATCATTTCTTAGTGAACACCTAAAAGCCAAGAGGAATGTACGTGCCAAATTTCAAATTTGTAGGCTTTACGTGATGAGTGATGGTATTTGGCTTTTATATATATAGATGATATAAAGGAATGGGGAAGACATTGGAACTTGCAAGGGTCTGCTATTATAGTTTTACAATAAAAGCAGACCTGACATGGCTTAAAAAGTGGGCCTTACCTGGGAAAAGATGGCTTTGGAAAAGACATTATAGAACAGTGTTTTTCAAACTTGGCCCCTTTAAGATGAACATGTCAACTCCCAGAATTCCCCAACCATCACATGCTGGGAGTTTAAGTCCACTCCTCTTAAAGCATGATGGCTGGAGAATTCTGGAAATTCCAGAAGTCCACACATCTTAAAGGTGCCAACTTTGAAAAACAGTGTTCCAAAAGGACACAGTGGCTCAGTGGCTAAGATGCTGAGCTGGTCAATCAGAAAGGTTGGCAGTTTGGCTGTTTGAATCCCTAGCATCCCTGCATAATGTAGTAAGCTCCCGTTAGTTGTCCCAGCTTCTGCCAACCTAGTAGTTCAAAAGCACGTAAAAATACAAGTAGAAAAATAGAAGCTGCCTTTGGTGGGAAGGTAACAGTGTTCTGTGTGCCTTCGCCGTTTAGTCATGCCGGCCACATGACCATGGAGACGTCTTTTGACAGTGCTGGCTCTTTGGCTTTGAAATGGAGATGAACACCGCTCCCTAGAGTCAGGAATGACTAGCACATTGATGTGAGGGGAACCTTTAGCTTTACCTTTTAAAAGGACTGAACATAGAGGTGTTGTCTGTTCTTCTGGAAACCCCTGAGATAGGCAGGTGGTATGATTCCAAATGAATCGAAATCGGAAAAACTATCCAGCCCTCAAGAGAAGTTTTACCCCAGATAGTGCTTCATCTAGCCCGGGGGCAATCTTGGCAACTTTAAGACTTGTGGACTTCAACTCCTAAAATTCCTCAGCCAGCTTTGCCAAGATTGGAGACCCCGATCTAGCCCACAAAACCAGCCCACCTTTCTTCCTTCAGCCAGGCTGGTGTTTTTCTGGAGTATGCAAACATGGCACAGGAGGCATAACGTTGGCGAAATTCCTCGCCACTATCGCAAAAAGCGGAAGGATTACCAAACGCCTGGCAGCCAAGCCCTGGAGAACGACGACAATATCTTCTCTCCCCAAGCATTTCTTAATTATGCCCTGACTCGGTTAGGCAGAAGGGAGGCTACCGTCAACATATGGAAGTGTGTGTAGGTGGCCAACAGGAGTTGGATAACATCTTAGCTTCAGGAGTGCGATAAAAGCAGCGCCTCCTTTACTCTTATCACCTCCTTTTGCTGGCTGCCATAGATTGTTTTGACAACAGCTGACTGTTCGGGAGATTCACCCAGGGGCTGGGAGGAGGGGGATGTTCTTGATTGCATTCGTTATCGCATTGGGTGAAACTGGCAACATCTGCATAAAGCCAGGGTTACTGGAGGTGTTTGCATAAGGTGGGAAGTGAGGTTTGCAACATCCTACCTTCTCTGGTTTCTGCTAGTAAGTGCACCTTTTTGGCTGGAGAAAAATCCACCTTGCTGTACCACCAGCTGGAAAAGGAGTAGGGCATTATTCCTTGACCCGTGAAACACATTATGGCAGGGATCCCCAATCCCTGGGCCGCAGACCAGAACCAGTTCATGGTGTTCTGACCTAGGTTTCACCTCAAAACACGAAGCGGATTCCTGGTCCCCACAAAACCCCTTTTATTAAATGATTGTGAATCCCTCTCATTGACATTCAACAAAGGCCTGGTAAACAGTCAAAGGAGTAATTATGGCTATAGACCTTATCTATCTGGAAAGCTGCCATGTAAATATTTTCCAATTGAGGTGCTGTGCAAGGAAAGACTGGGCACAGAGTCTCTGAGATTCACGGACAGATCTTCATACTCCTGAAACGAATCTAACAACTGACCAAACAAATTGTTTCCTCTAAAAGTCCACTCCCCTTTTGCTCTTCTTTTATTTCCTATGGGAGGGGACATTCACCGTCCACCTGTGGCTTTACTCCCAAGTTGACCCTGATTTCTTAGCTGTTCTTTTCTTCTGGCAACTCTGTGCATGCGCACACTAGGAACAGGCTCCAGTTGTTCCTCTGCCTCACTGCTGTCTAGCTTCGAAGGCAGCTGATACTGCCAGATGACCTTGGCTCCATCTCTGCCTCTGATGCAGAGCCCTCATCCGAGCCTTCCCCAGAATCCAGGACTGGCCCATGTTCCTCCCCGACCTCTTCACTGTCCGACTCTGCTGCCAGCTTCACTGTCTGCTGGCAGGCTACATAAAAAGGTCTGTTAGGAGCCAGGCCATGTGCATATGACGGTTCTAGATAGCGCAGAAAGCCATACCTTCCTGGTCTGTGGATTTTTTCCTCTCATAGAACCGGTTCATAGTGCCCATAAAGTTAAGGGCCACTGCATTATGGGATCCCTGGTGGACAGTCTTGAGGCCAGGGTGGGAGGATATCAAGAGGGTGCTGAGGTTTGGCAGTTGGACATGGAGAAACTGCCAAAAGAGGTATCAGGGAATCATTAGGCCTCAGAGGCTGAGGATGCTAACCCCAATGAGATATCACCTCTGTATTTCCAGGAGTTGCAAAACTGAGTTTAGAATTTAGCCACTATTTCATTCGTTTGGTTGAAATTTACATGCTAACTTTTGTTCGGGAGCTCAAGCTGACATACAGGCAGCTCTCGGCTTACAGCCATTTGATTAGAGCAGTGTTTCTCAACCTTGACAACTTGAAGATGTCCTGACTTCAACTCCCAGAATTCCCCAGCCAGCAAATGCTGGCTGAGGAATTCTGGGAGTTGAAGTCCGGACATCTTCAAGTTGCCAAGGTTGAGAAACACTGGATTAGAGACTTTTGAAGCTGCAACAGCGCTGAAGAAGTGATTTATGACTGATTCTTGCACTTCATACCTTTGCAGCATCCCCACAGTCAACAGATCAAAATTTGGACACTTGGCAGCTATCATGTATTTATGATGATTGCAGCATCCTGGGGTTGTGGGGGTCACCTTTTGTGACCTTCCTAGCCAATTATCAACAAGCAACGCCAATGAGGGACGCACCAACACAGTCAACAAAGAGCTAACTTAGCTAAAAATCACCAAGCTTAACAGGCTGTATATATGCAGTTGTAGGGATCTGAATGTGTGAGATGACCATAGCTGATGAAAGCACAGTTTAGACAGAATAGATTTGGGGGGAAAAATCTCTGCTATGCCAAAGGTGGAGAAAGAGAAAATTATCTTCCTCTTTCGTAATACTTAAATACGGGAACGTCCGATGGTGAGAAGATCTAGAAGATTACAAGAAGCCAGGCTACACACACATACACACACACACACACACAGATATAGAAACACAGAGCTTGATGATCATTCATATCCTCAGGATGCTTGTGATGGGAAGTGTCGATCAAGCATTTCGCTGATGAGCAAAACCAGTGTGAACGTTCCTTTATCAGGGGTGGGGAACTATGGTCCTTTTATGACCTGGGGACTTCAACTCCCAGAATTCCTGAGCCGGCATGGACCTGTCAGGCCTGCAAGTCTTCTTTTCTATTGGACCTCAGGCCTGCCACACTTTCTATTATTCAACTATGCCTTTTCTATTGTGGGAAAATGGGAGTGGGGATTGTATGGCGTTAGATGCTATATAGCCATAACAAAATTCTTTCTAGAAAGCCAAGGTCATCCTTTGTCTCTGCACCTGACCGGAACTGGATGGATGGAAGCTGCCAGCGTGGCAGTGGAAGATTGTACCATGTGATGGACTTGTGGGTATGAGGGCAAAATCCTGAACTTTCAGCTGGGTGGGAAAACCTGGAAGCTTTCAGATTTGGGTTTTCCCAGATGTGCCAACGTGGCTCTCTTAATAAATTGGAACTTTGAGGAATCCTTTGCCTCGGACTCTGATTTAATTTTGGATGCTATTTGGAACCCTGATAGGACCTCTGCTTTAGATACTGAACATATTTGGATGTGTGTCACGAGGCCGAGCACGAGGTTGTTTTTCGGAAGCACCCTTGGTTTTTATCAGAGGAGGACACTGCATTCTCCAGCTATGCACGCTTCCAAGGAGGAAGCATATCATGTGTTTAACTAGCCCACAGGCTGAAGAGGCCCATCCCTCTCAGCATGAAGCAAGGTTGCCAGGATAGCACAGGCGTTGTTGCGATTTTTCTCTTGAGCAACCAAGTGTTCTTCCGACCCATGTGAGCAGATGCTGTAATTACCAAAGTTTCCTAATTACTACTAACATCTCTACAACTAACTGTGCAGCTCTTCCTCCGGCCTTTTCCAAAGGCCCTGCTGTAATGAGTAGTTAATTAAAACTCTGCTTGTTTTGGGTTGTTGTTGAGAACACCATTTGGGCTATTTTGTGGCAAACGCCCCAGCCGATGCAAAGCAAAGGTGGAAGGACCCAATTAACACACACGCACACACACACACACATACACATACACATACACACATGGAGATTGTACGGTTGGACTCAGTTGTTGGGGTTGACCAGATTTTTTAATCTGAAAAGCAGATCCTGGACCTGCAGGAAAACGCTAGGAAGATGAAGAAGAAGTCTTGGCAACTCTCAAGGCACTTCTTTTTCCTCACCAGCTTAATAAAAAGACTTCTTCATCATCCCAGTGATTTTTCCTGCAGCTTTTTACAAGGTAAAGTACAAACAGAAATAAAACCGGGAAAGTTAAAGAGAATAGAAGTGCAGAAAGCCGTAAAAAAGAAAAAAGTAGTGGCTTTGATTTTTCCCCCAGTGCAATAGGATACAAAAAGAAAGTTACAGCCTCAACCTTTTGATTTATCTTTTAGCAATAGCAATAAGCACTTAGACTTATATACCACTTCAGTGCTTTACAACCCTCTGTAAGTGGTTTACAGAGTCAGCCTATTGCCCCCAACAATCTGGGTCCTCATTTTGCCAAAGTTGGAAGGATGGAAGGATGAGTCAACCTTGAGCCTGGTGGGATTTGAACTGCCAAATTGCAGTCAGCTGGCAGTCAGCAGAAGTAGTCTGTAGTACTGCATTCTAACCACTGCACCAGTAGTTTATCTTTTGTAAATATTTTGAGCCATTTCTATAGCAATAAAGTCATTATAGTCATCAAAATCTAAAATCATTTTTTTGTGGTTTCAAGTAAAAAGTCCAGAAGTGGTTTCCAGATGGAAACTAAACTAGATAATTTCTTCTCTTTTATTAGAACATTCAATTTTGTGATCTCCACCAGTTCCATCATGATTCACCATCCATTGTTCCAACACTCCTGCCATCATGGACATACCTCACACTCCTTCCTCCTAATATTTTCCTCAAACAACAGCATTGTGAGGTGATTTGGGCGGAGAGTAAGTGAGAGGCACAAAGTCACCAAATTGGCTTTTTAAAATGTATATATCTAAGGCAGAACTAGAACTCACACACTCCTGGTTTCTAGGCTGGTTAGGGATGCATTTAAGAACTGCAATGATTCACTTAACAACCATGGCAAAAGGAGTTCATATGATTGGGGCCGGCTCATTTAACAACCCCCTTGATTGACAATGGAAATTCTGCTCCTAATTCTGGCTGTAAGACAAGGACTACCTACAGAATATTTGAAACACATGCCTTTTTTCATACATATATATAAATGTAAAGGTTCCCCTCACACATATGTGCCAGTCGCTCCCGATTCTAGTGGGTGGTACTCATCTCAGTTTCAAAGCTGAAGAGCCAGCGCTGTCCAAAAACGTCTCCATGGTCATGTGGCCGGCATGACTAAACGCCAAAGGCTCACGGAACGCTGTTCCCTTCCCACCAAAGGTGGTTCCTATTTTTCTACTTGCATTTTTTACATGCTTTCGAACTGCCAGGTTGGCAGAAGCTGGGACAAGTAACAGGCGATCACTCCATTACGCGGCGCTAGGGATTTGAACCACCGAACTGCCGACCTTTCTGATCAACAAGCTCAGCGTCTTAGCTACTGAGCCACCACGTCCCCATTATGTATATATACCGTACGGCTAAAAGATATGCCCCACCATTGGGGTGCCCCTCTTTCTTTTGTATATTTTATTGTATTGAAATAAACCGTTGTGTTCACACAACTTGATCTGGTAAAGTCTAGCATATGCGTCATATACTAAGGCTGGTTAATATTCATGTTGCTTTTTGTCTGTGTGCGGGTGTGGAGGGGATAATCTGACTAGTGGCAACTGGCTATGGCTCAATTTCTCTGGTTAGATTGTGGTTCCACATTTGTGGGGAATTGTTACACAAGCACTAGTCTCCCAGTTGCAAGACTTGGCTGTGGGAAAGCTCCATGTTAGGTCTGATGGATAAAGCTTAATCCCTCCCCCCAAATAACTTTTCAAGTCAGATAGTCCATCCGATGTACGCTCACAACATTTAATCCCAAACTTCAGCCTGTGTGCTCAGCAAGGTTGGGATAGACGAGCACCCCAGATGATGCTGGCTTGGATTATTTATATTACCTTCTTAACAATGACATAGATTTACAGGAATTCAGATCCTGCCCTTGGTTAGAAAGGATCCCGTCAATAGGCGGTTCAGCAAGGTGAGCTCTTGAAGTCACTTCGTGGCAATGTGCGAATGTGAATAAATAAAATAATAATTAAATAAAATAATAGATAAAGCTCAGAAGGGTGGCATGCCAAAACAACTAGACCAGTGGTGGGATTCAAATAATTTACCAACCAGTTCTCTGCCCTAATGACCAGTTGGGTAGGCGGGGCTTGGTGGTCATGTGACCATGTGGGCGTGGCCAGCTCAACGTCACTCAGGTCGATGGGCACTTCGCCTTAGTTGTTACAATGGTAATAAGGGTTAACTGGAGAGGCAGTTTCTGTAAGCAGGGCAATAAAGATTAGGCTAGAAACAACCCCAGAATGTTTCCTTCCTGCCTTCCTTACAGGATTAGCCCTGTAAAGTGGGGAAAAACAAAAGATTTCTTCCAACAACCGGTTCTCCGAACTGTTTAGAAAGTTACCAACCGGTTCTCCTGAATAGGTGCAAACTGGCTGAATCCCACCACTGAACTAGACACAAAAGACAGTTTTTCTTCCCATGCCATCACTCTGTTAAACACCTAATTCCTACAGGACTGTCTTTATGCCCAAAGATATTTACCCATGTAGTAGGACTGTATTGCTCTCATCTTTCTCATCTTCTCATTTCTCATCTTTCTCATCCTCTCACCTTTCCTACTACTTTTATCACTTGTTGTTTGCGTCTTATGATTTATAATCATATCTTACAATTTATGATCTATGACTTTATTCTATTTGAAGTTCTAAATCACTTTGTTGTTTGTACAGTATGTACACTGAGAGCTTATGCACCGGAGACAAATTCCTTATGTGTCCAATCACACTTGGCCAATAAAGAATATTCTAAAATTCCAAAAGTCACCTTGAAATTTGATAACTGAATAAATAAAGTCTGCAGAACTGTCTTTTTTTTTTTTTTGCCAGCACTGATTTTTTTCCTAACCTTATACTGCAGACGCCTTGGGAAGACTCCCTGATCAAAGATTGATTAGAACAGTGGTCACCAACCTTTCGGACCTCAGGGACCACTAAATTCTTAATTTTAAATCCTACTAATATGATTTGCCTAATGACCGGCTGGGTGGGCGTGGCTAGGTGGTCATGTGACTGGATGGGCATGGCCAACCTGATGTCACTCATGTCGAGGGGCACCTTGCCGGGCTCTACTTGTCCCTCCCCTCCCAGCCACTCCTCGCCTGCCCACCCAGGCTCCTTAGGGCCCCAACAGGAAGCAGATGTTGGAACTCAGCAGCCACATGACTACGGAGAAAGAGTTGGCAAAACAGCTCAGTTCAAATTGGATCTGACTGAGAAGGAGGCTCAGCAGAAGCACCTCACTGAGGACTATGAGCATAGGCTTTCCAAGCAGAGGGAAGACCTGCGGGAGTGCAAGGCCAGGTACCAGCATCTGGAGGCTCAGCGGGATGAGATGGTCAGCCAGTTCCAGGCCATGATGCAGTCCCACTGGAACAAGGCCCTCTGGCTCTTTGCCACCAGCTGCGCTTTCCTCCAGTCTTCACCCAAAGCCCAGCACCAGAAGGCTGAAGTGGACCCCAAGTCAGAATTTCTCCCCCCCCCGACCCACACAAAAAGACCCCAAAGGGGGAGACTCTCTGCAGCAACACAAACGTTCATTGCATATATCTGGCCAGGGGCCATAGTTTGAGGACCCCTGATTTAGTGCAATACAAAACATGCAAATATTTTTTCTGCAGACCACCAAAATTTTCTAGCAGACCACCAGTGGTCCACAGATCACCAGTTGGTGACTGCTGGGTTAGAAGATTTTGCTTCAATGACATTGAATGAGAATGTTCAGGCAACTGTCGGGAGGAATTTTGCTTCTGCCCTGCCCGAAGAGAGTAATCTCCCTTCCTTGCGGTCTTAACCCACCTCTGGACCATTTTGCCCCACCTAAACCCAGGCCCCTCCCATTTCCCTTTCCTTACTCTCTAAGGCATTACAGTTGACAGCAATAATTTTTAATGACAGATACTGAATTCACCTTAGGCGAAAAACTACCCTGATGGAAGTTTCCTGTGGGAAAAAGATTTTTTTAAGCACTTAGAGATTTTTTTCCCCCCGTCCCCTTCGAGTTTCTGTCTTTAGGGCTTGATCTTAGAGGCCCAGCCATACCTCAAACTCTCAGACAGGAGGAAAAAAATCCCCAGTTTTTGCCTCGAAGCTAGAAATGCAGGGAATATGCATTCTGTTTAATTGCTCCATCGTTCTCAAAACATGATAGGTTTGCCAGCCAAATAATTCTGAAATAAGAAATGTAATGTAAGACCTTTGTGTGGTGTTTCCAGCGGCTTATTAGAATATACTGTCACACTTCTAGGTAACTTTTAAAGACTTTTTTAGATTTTGTATTTCTCTATCGGGTACTTAATGCTGCCATTATTATTCTTTGTTGCAGTCAGCCAGATCTTCAGGCTGGATTTGGCATTTTAATCCACTGTCCCAAGAACCTGGGATAGGCAGATGTGGGGGTTTGATGGTATTCAAGGTATACTATTATTTTTGTTGTTACTATTATTATTTTTGTCTGCCCCGCGTTACACTAGTTTAAATTGGGCAGCCTGATGAATAATGAAAAAATTAAGTCATTAAATAGAAATAAATTCATATGCAGAGTTTAGATTAAGGAGATCAAAATCAGCCCCATTAACTTAAGCAAATCACAATTTCAGATTTGTTGGGTGCACACAAGATGCTGAAATGAGATTGGGCCAACTTGGGATACAGTAGAAACCTAATTTTTGGCTTATTGTGTCTTCTGCTAAAACAGGTTCGGTGTAAACATTGGTGTTGAATACTAGCGCGGGAAATATGAACGCGTGTATAAAGGACTCCTTTCCTGATTGGTTCCCGGGCGGAGCCGGTTCAATCTTCACCCTGATTGGTCGAGCTACTCGACGCCCCATTGGCTCCTCGTTCAAACCCGGGGGTATAAATGTTTGGCGCGAACCACGCCACGTTGAATCGCAGTTTACTATGAGCTGAATAAAGTCACTTCCTCATGCTTTCTTGTCGCGTCCTTCCCTTCGCTCCAAGATACAAAACTGGCGACGAGGGTGGGATCCCGATTCCCGCGACCACGGAGAAGAACAGCCAGCTGCCACCGCGTCTGAACCAGCTAGCACGCTATCTTCAGGCTGAGAACGCCGGCAGCGAACGCGAAGTTTTCTCCGTCCTTCCTCTCTCTTCCTCCGGCTCCACACCACGATGGCGTCATCGCTTCCTCCTTTCGCGCCATTCGGCGGAGCCACCGGAGAATCATGGGACGGGTTCATGGAGCGGTTCGAGTGCTACCTGATCGCCTCGAAAAACCAGGCTCAGACCGACGAGGAGAAATGCAGTTTCTTCCTGTCCTGCTGTGAGCCGTCCATGTTCGCCTCTGCGAGAGCCCTGGCCGCCCCGAGGCCAGCCTACAAACTTGGGTGGGCCGAGCTGATGTCCAGGCTGAGGAACCACTACGCTCCTTCACCCTCTCTGTTTGCACGCCGTTTCGCTTTCCGCCGCCGAGTGCAAAGGGCCAACGAATCCATTAGCCATTTCCTAGAGGCTTTACGCACCGTGGCCGCCCAGTGTGATTTCGCAGACCTGGAGGAGAACCTTGCGGAACAGTTTGTGTGCGGGGTCCGCGACGCACATTTACGCGGCCGATTACTCCGGAATCACAAGATTACCCTGATGCAAGCCGTGGAGATAGCGCGAGCAGCCGAACTCTCCGAACAATCCACGGCCGACATGGAACGCCTCCAACTAACCCCCCCCGCACAAACCGCCGCGGGGCCACCCACCCAGACGAACCTCGTCGACGATCTCCCCCCTGCCGAAGACGAGGAGGAGGAGGAGGAAATCGTCGGCCAGATGAGGATGCAGCCGAAGCAGAGGCCACCCCAGCAACCGCCGGCGCCCGTTCAGCCAGCCTCAAACGCACCTTGCCGCGGATGTGGCGGCCGCCACAGCCGCGCAGCCTGCCCGTACCGCTCTGCCGTTTGCCGCCGCTGCCGAGGAGAAGGGCACCTCGCCAGAGTATGCCGGGCTCCCCTGCCAGCCCCGTCGTTCATGCAGCCCAGCAACCAGCGCCCGGCGCCGCAACGCCGCCAGCAACCGCGTCCCGCGAGGCGCACCGAGGACTGCTACTCAACCTACCAGCCCTCCAGCGCTGACTGCGTGGTCTACCAGGCATCCCACGTTCCCGCTGGCCACCGGAAAATAAGCACCGCCGTCCGGCTCGAAGGTCAGCTTTGCCAAATGGAGGTGGACTCCGGTTCATCCCGTTCTCTCCTATCTTGGGCTTTGTTCTCCCGCCTTTGCCCCGGGGTTCCCCAGAGAAAGCTGCGCCCCGCCGGGGTCTCCCTCCTAGACTACCAGGGGAATGGGATTCCCACAGCTGGGATATACCACATCCGGGTGGAATACGGGAATTTTAAAGGGAAACTCCCAGTTTTAGTCGTTAGGAACAACCTGCCCGCTCTCCTGGGGTTGGAATGGTTCCCCGCCTTGGGCCTCACCATAGAAGGGGTACACAGGGTAGTTCCCCTCCCCGTAGATAGCGTCCTAGACGAGTTCTCAGACGTGTTCGATGGGAAATTGGGTTGTTACAAGGGTACCCCCATTTCCCTTTGCCTCGATCCCCAGGTCGCTCCCGTTAGACTAAAGGCACGCAGGGTCCCTTTCGCATTGAGAGCAAAGGTAGACGCGGAACTTGATAAGCTTATTGAGCAAGGGGTACTCGAGCCCGTAGATCACGCCCGTTGGGAAACCCCCATAGTCCTCCCGGTCAAACCCGACGGATCGGTGAGGATATGTGCCGACTACAAGTCGACCATCAATTTGGCCCTGCAGGCAAACCCGTATCCGGTTCCCGTAGTGCAGCACCTACTCCACTCTTTAGGACAGGGCCGCATTTTCGCCAAGCTAGACATGGCTCAGGCCTACCAGCAGCTTCCCGTAGACGACGATGCGGCTACAGCCCAGACCATCGTCACCCACCGCGGGGCCTTCCGTTGCCGCCGCCTACAATTCGGCGTCTCGGTCGCCCCTGGGATTTTCCAGAGCCTCATGGAGCGGCTGCTCCATGGGCTCCCAGGCGTCGTTCCTTACTTCGACGACGTCCTGGTCGCAGCCCCCAGTCACTCGGAACTCCTGAAAACACTGCGGGAGGTCCTCACACGTTTTAGGGAGGCAGGACTGAAATTAAAGCGCAGCAAATGCGAAATTGCTGTTCCTAAAGTCGAATTCTTGGGGTTCCTCATTGATGCACAAGGCATCCACCCCACTCCTTCCAAAGTTGCCGCCATCAAAAACGCACCCGCACCCACCTCTAGGGCGGAATTACAGGCCTTCCTGGGGCTTTTAAACTTCTACGCCCCTTTTATCCCCCACAAGGCGTCACTAGCTGAGCCGCTACACCGACTACTGGACCGGTCAGCGGCCTGGAAATGGGGTAGCCGCGAAGCACACGCGTTCGCGGCTATAAAGGATATTTTAACTTCATCGGCAGTCCTAATCCAGTACAGCGATAGGATGCCTCTACTCCTGACTTGCGACGCCTCCCCCTATGGCGTAGGGGCGGTTCTGAGCCACATCCTCCCGAACGGCTCAGAAGCCCCCATAGCTTTCTATTCCCGGACACTCTCCTCCACGGAGCGGAACTACAGCCAAATCGATAAAGAGGCCCTGGCTGCAGTCTCCGGCATTAAGCGATTCCATGACTACCTCTACGGTAGGAATTTCACCCTGGTCACGGATCACAAGCCTCTCCTGGGGCTGCTGGCGGGCGACAAGCCAACTCCCCCCATTTTGTCCCCCCGCATGACTCGGTGGACGGAGTTCCTAGCAGCGTATTCGTATACGCTGTTATACCGTCCGGGCAAACAGCTAGGGCACGCAGACGCTCTAAGCCGTTGCCCTCTGCCAGAGACGGACACAGCCCACGTGCCCGCGCTCTCTGTTCTGTCCATCGCCGAATCCGACCTCCCCGTCTCGGCCGCGGACGTTGCAGCCTACACAAAGGCTGACCCCGTCCTATCTCAGGTTGCTTCATGGGTTTTGAGGGGGTGGCCCACGGAAAAGGTAGCGGAAGAATTCCGCCCATTTAAAGTGCGACAAGCCGAACTCGCCCTTCACGGGGGGTGTCTTGTCTGGGGGGATAGGGTAGTGATCCCCACAGCCCTGCGGGCACGAATCCTGCCTGCACTCCATAAAAACCACCCAGGCATAGCGCGAATGAAAGCTTTAGCCCGTAGCTATGTGTGGTGGCCCTTGCTAGATTCCGAAATCGCAGATTATGTAGGCCGATGTAGAATATGCCAAAATTCTAGGCCGAATCCCCCCACAGCCGCTCCTCGCGAGTGGGAAATCCCTAGAGGCCCATGGTCCCGTTTACATATTGATTTCGCCGGTCCCTTTCACGGCCGAAACTTTATGATAGTGGTAGACGCTTACTCTAAGTGGGTGGAGTTGGTAATCATGACCTCCACCACAGCGGAGAGTACAGTGAGGGCCCTGCGTAAGATGTTCGCTACCCATGGGTTACCGGATGTGATAGTGTCCGATAATGGGCCCCAGTTTACCTCCACCACGTTCCAAGAATTCCTGGCCCAGCAAGGAATCAGACACGCGGCCACAGCCCCCTATCACCCAGCTAGTAATGGCCGGGCGGAGCGCGCAGTTCGCTCAGCGAAAGAAGCCTTGGGCCGCATGGGCCAGGGCGACTGGCAAGAGAGAGTGGCGGCTTACCTCTTGAGCCAGCACTCCATACCCTGCCCAACGACTAATAAAAGTCCCGCGGAGCTCTTGATGGGTAGGAGATTGCGAACACCCCTAGACAGACTCCATCCACTTTACGCAGGGGATCTACCGAGCAACCTGGGGGCCCTCCCTTCCCACGCGTTTAAGTTAGGGGATCCTGTATGGGCCCGCTCTTTTTCTGGGGATCCACGGTGGGTTCCCGCAACCATCACAGCCCTGACTGGCCCCTGTTCCTTCAGGGTCGGCCTGGCCGACGGAATACAATGGAGGCGCCACGTGGACCAATTAAGGCGTCGTCTTCCCGCGGAAACAGACGGCCCAAGTTCCTCAGACACCCGCTCCCAGCCGGAGCCACCTTCGTTGACTCTTTTCCCCACGGACCGTTTCCAACCGGGGAACGGGAGACAAGCCGATGCGAACTTTCCGAACAGGCGCACCTCACCCGGCTATTCCATTCCTCGAACCTCTTATCGAGACTCTGAACCTACACCCCTACCGGACTGCACGGAGCCGTTACCGGACACTCCGGCCACCACAGAAACACGGCCCCGGACAGACGAACTTCGGGCACGGGACCCGGGGCCAGCACTCTCTCACGGGACCGCACCGCAGGTTCACCGCCCCACCACAGACACGCCTCCGCCGGCGGCCCCCCCCCCGCCGCCAGCCGCCGGGGAGCCACGAAGATCGGGACGAGAACGCCACCGTCCCGCCTACCTACAAGACTATGTTTGCCCTTCCTAAAGGAACTCTTTGACTGGGGGGGGAGGGGTGTTGAATACTAGCGCGGGAAATATGAACGCGTGTATAAAGGACTCCTTTCCTGATTGGTTCCCGGGCGGAGCTGGTTCAATCTTCACCCTGATTGGTCGAGCTACTCGACGCCCCATTGGCTCCTCGTTCAAACCCGGGGGTATAAATGTTTGGCGCGAACCACGCCACGTTGAATCGCAGTTTACTATGAGCTGAATAAAGTCACTTCCTCATGCTTTCTTGTCGCGTCCTTCCCTTCGCTCCAAGATACAAAAATTTGGTTCGGAAGAGGTGCTTTGGAAATGTGTAGAAGCACAAATGTCATCCTTGTCCGCTATTCTTGAAAGCAGCAGTGTCCTCTTACAGGATCAGAGGAACTGACATAGTTGCTTTAATGAGTTGCTGACAAACACAGTGCTTGCATTCCTACCTGTTCCAGAGCACTTTCTCTGAATCAAATTCAAAGCATTGCACAAACCTAGTGGGGGCCTTATCACCATTTTACTAATTTTAGGGGCATTTCTGGCACAGCCAACTGCAATCCTTATTAAATAAATAAAAAACTACATTTTAAGTCTGTTTTCCTTGTGGATGGGAGGCGAGCTGAGGGAAGAGCCGATTTAAAACAAAACAACAACATGCCTATAATTTGTAGGAGTTTGTATCAGAATGTGAATAATCCAACCTGCATAAATCCTAGTTAAAATTCAGAGAGGCCTGGAGGAAGAGTATTAATTTAGCTGCTCACCCACACAGTTTCTTCCTACTGCACCCTGTATTCAAGTAATTTATTTTCTTCATTGTCGTTAATCTGTTGAACAATAGACCAATCAACAGCAGCGTGTGGGGAAATCTAAAACCCGAAACTGCGTGTAATATTACCTTTTAGCTGATCAGTTGTCCCATTTGGAATGAAAAATAATGACCTGATCCTTTCAAGCATTCTGAACGCCAGCTTAGACAAGGGTCTCCGCCTAAGTGAGACTCGGAGCAATTGCCTTGTGCAAATGTCTCTGGACTTGAAAAAGTTTTTGAGAATAAAGCTAACAGTTTCTTAACGACACAGTTTGAACGTTGATCATCTACCTGGAGCAGACTGGGAAAGCGAGTTCCAAATTCTCCACCCCAGCGGTGAAATCAACTTACTGTACTTTTGCTATCGGTTCACAAATGTGAGCATGCACGCTTGCTGGCTTCGCTTGCACACACCACCTCTGTGCATGTGCCACCTCCGTGCATGCGCAGAGCTACGCATCAAAAATGGGATGTGGGAGCCTCCTACCGCCGCCGCCGCTACTGAACCAAATAGAACCGGCTGAATTTCACCACTGCTCCACCCTAATTAAATGATTTCAGTGTCAGGATTTGTGTTGGTCCTATGGCCATAGATGGCGAACTTATGGCACGCATGCCCAAAGTGGCACGTGAAGCCATGTTGCCCAGCACACGTGGCCTTGCCTGTTTGTTTTCTGGGTTTCTGGCCCGCATGCGTGCCTGACGATCAGCTGTCCATGTGCGCAGCAGTGCTGAAAACTGATGTGCACATGTGCACTGCCCAGCTGATTGTCTGGGGTGCATGCGTGCCAGAACCTAGAAGTTCAGCTTTTCCGGAATGGGATCCCTTTATGCACATGGCACTGCCAAAAACTGGTCTGCGCATGTGTGCCAGCCAGCTGATCGTTGGGCACGCATACGCACTAGAACCCAGAAGTTCAGTTTTTCCCGAGCGCTGCCCTGACGAGCTTATGCACATGGACAACATTTCTGCGTGACCTTTTTGGCACTCGGTTCCAAAAAGGTTTGCCATCACTGTCCTATGCAATTTAAGAAGAATACATTGTTTTAATCATGGAAGTTGGATTCTATCTTTCTTTGCTTCTAAAATGCCAAGGTGCCATCCGATCGCCTGTCCGTTCAATAAATAAGATGATTTGCAAAACAAAACACAAAAAAAGCTGCTTTACTGTTCTTCTTCCCCCTTTGTTGATCCTTATTGGATTTCTGGGAGTCACAGACAGACAAAACGGGAGGGCACCAGATTGGAAAAGAATGAAGGTTTACTTCGTTCACCCTGTTTCTTCAACACGTATTATTCAGCTGCGTATTCATAGGGCTTATATCAACACGGTTGACTTTTGATTCTGCACAGTTGGTTCAGCATGAAAGAAAGCCTCTGTCATCTTTGAAGAAAATCCCATTACACTCCTTTTTTCTTTCGGTCTTCCAGATGTAGGTAGACGGATAGCCTAAAGCTTAGATTTAGGTTAACATTTGTGAGACAATTCAAAGGATCTAACCAGCCTTTTATTCTGCTCTGCTTAAAAACACTGACATCATTAAACGAATTAAAGAGGGTTCGCTTGTTTCTTTTGGTGAGGGTGGAAGAAAACAATAGGGATATATTTTAGATGACGCACAAATGGGGCATGGGGAGATGTCAGGTTAGCAAAACTATTACAATTACCCAATGGTGGAAGGGGCTTCATATCAATTTAATGGATTATTGTTCATATTGTTGTTGTTCGTTGCGAAGTCATGTCCAACCCATCACGATCCCATGGGCAACATTCCTCCAGGCCTTCCGGTCCTCCACCATCCTCTGGAGTCTACTTAAGCTCACACTGACTGCTTAGGTGACTCCATCCAGCCACCTCACTCTCTGTCATCCCCTTCTTCTTTTGCCCTCTGTCTTTCCCAGCATGAGGCTCTTCTCCAGGGAGTCCTTCCTTCTTATTAGGTGGCCAAAGGATTTGAGTTTCCTCTTCAGGATCTGGCCTTCTAAAGAGCAGGCAGGGTTGATCTCCTCTAGGACCAGTTTGATTGCCTTGCAGTCCAAGGGACTCACAGGAGTCTTCTCCAGCACCAGAGTTCAAAGGCCTCAATTCATATTACCGTAAGTATTGCTTTATCAGATTGTTGTTTCAAGTTGATTCTGCTACCCAGAATCGCTTTTGGTGAGATGGGTACCAAAATCTGAGGTATATAGATGAGATAGATGAGATAGATAAATTATAGATAGATAGATAGATAGATAGATAGATAGATAGATAGATAGATAGATAGATAGATAGATAGATAGATAGACAGATAAATAGACAGACAGAGAGACAGGCATAGATGAGGGAGGGAGGGAGAGAGGGAGAGAGGGAGAGAGAGGGGGGGAGAGAGAGGGAGGGAGAGAGAGAGAGAGAGAGAGAGAGAGAGAGAGAGAGAGAGAGAGAGAGAGAGATCTCCACTGAATTTTCCCCAAGGACCTGGGATAGGCAGATTTTGCTATTTAATAATATGAAAGATATTGTTGCAAGATGTGAGCTGTCCACATAAGGCGGCCTTTTGCAACCAGCTATCAATTCTTTCCCAAGGATCTGTGATAGACAGATGTTTGATGGAATTAGAGGGATCATCACAGGATATCAGCTGTTCGAAGTAAAGCTGGAATTGACAGCTAGGGTTTTTAGCAATCCTGATGGTGTTCAAGTGATGCTCTAGGTGTTTTGGGATGGCATGCCAGACACCTTCTATTCTGCTATCTTTGCTTTCTTACGATTGGTAGTATATGATGCCTGTTGGCCATTTTTGTAAGCCAAGAGCGGGTGCAAAATCTTTCAAGGCAAGAGCCACACTTAACCTTTGTGTATTGGACTACAAAAAATTAAATGGGACAGGAACAGACATGTCTGCAGGGATGTCAAAGGGTCAAGATGGCATCCATAACCCATCAGAACTCCACCCCTTTTGACATGTATTGTGCATCTTTACATGCATAAAAAGAGCCAGGCTTCCATTCCCGTGGTTGTGGCTTCTATCGTGAGCTCTTTGAACCACTCCCAGTGGATAGCCCTAGGGGGAAAAAGCCTCAGTCTAAATTTAATTTAATTTGCACTGCATAGAAATTAATGTACATATTTTTAATGATTTATAACATATGGGGGGGGGGACAAGAAATGGAGGGAAAATTTTATCCATAGATAGCGCAGTAAAAGACAAGCAGTCAAAAGAGATATTGGGATGTTTATACATTCATACTGTTGGGAGAAATGTCCTTCTGGGTTCAGTTCCAAGTGGGGAAAAAGACACTGGAAACATCAAGGCTGCTTGGAAAGATGGTTTAATAGTGAACAGGATCACATGGCTTGAACTGAAAAGGGGGAATAACTTTCCTCTCAGATGTTGGGTGAAGAAGAAAAGAGAAAGAAGGGGCTTGCTGAGAGTTCCTGGGTTTTTTATACTCTCTGTTCAGCCCCACCTCTGTTTCCTGTTCCTGTATAAGAAATGTATTCTGATTGGTTGTCAGACTCCCAGAGGCAGGATGGTGGTGGTGGTCTTAGCTAACTTTGTAGGTTGTGTGCCTTTTTGAGTCCCAAGCTTGGTTGAGTTCCCAGATGCATTGTGGTGGTGTTTCTATAGGGGGGCTAATCCTACCTTTGTTATGTAGACTAGCTCAGGCTTTTTAAAATGGCCCATTAATAAAGGAGGGGGGGCTATTAAGAGTGAGCCTGTTTCCTGCCTAAAAACATGTTTCTCCATTTCTTGTCCAGGGAAATATAATATTCTGCCTTTTCAATATTTTCCAGGATATTTCATTTTTCTAAGAGGGGGGTGAGTGTTAACTTCCTACAATAAGATTAGCTTGGACGACCTTCTGAGAAGCAGATTGAATGGGGCAGCCAGATCCACTTAGCAACATATGACAAACAAATTCACGGCACTGATTCACTTAACAACTATGTCAAGAAAGGTGGTAAAATGGGGCAAAGCTCACTTAACCACTGGCTCGCTTAGCAACAGGAATTTTGGGGCCAGTTGCGGTCATAAGATGAAAACAATCCTTGAGAAAAGATCTCCATTAGGTCCCAAAGTTTCAGAGGAAACAGTCCCTGAATGACAACACCTAATGTGTGAATAATTGTTGATACAAACATTACAGTTTGACGGGTGACTTTCAGAGCAGCTTTGAGACTCACAACACAAATATTTGCAGGGTGCCCCAGGCGGTGTGCTACTGTTGTTGGTAAATTTATTTATTTATTGCATTCATATTCAAGCAGAAGGAGGCCCACTTCCTGGAGGTTTACAACATTACAACACAACGTAGTAAAGCAATATTATAATGTAACCAGCTGCGAAATGGATGGCAGGCAGATTAAAAGGGAGATAAATCAATTTAACCATTTGAAAAAGTGAACGCCAACAAGCCATCTCAGAAAATGAAATTTTGGGACTCTGCCCAGTTCCTAAGTTTGATGCCCTCCATATCTCTCCGGGTAAATACCCATAATCCCCAGTACTGGGATCCAAATGCCTGAATGATGGGGAACCAAGATATCTGAATGGCACAGCTTGGGGAAAGTCTCGATTCGGTTTATCACCTTTGGGATCTTCCTTTGATGATAAGGTGAAACATTATTCATGGCTTACATTGATCTCCATATATTTGCATAATGAGTGACTAATTGATTTGATATTGAAGATAAGAAGGATGATACATTGTGTAGTTCATTGTTTCTCCCCACATTAAGCGAGGTTGGATGCTGAGTAAGCATTCCTTGGAGTAGACCTGAAGCTACGGTAGAATTCCCACTTTGCATTTGGGTAAATTTCCAAAGGTGACACACTGTTCTAAGTAAGCTTTGATTCACAGAGGAAAACTGTGCTAATCCCTGCCTTGCACATGCTCAAAACGTACCTTCCGTTGCCAAAGAGGTTTCTGGTTTTGTATCTTGTTCTTACCGGGCTTCAAAATTTTCTTTTGAATTTTTGTCAGGTTCCCTACAGCAGTGGTCTCCAACCTTGGCGGTCCCACCACAAAACCGCGGATGACAAAATCGCGGTCGACGAAAGCGCATATGTGACGTCATCACAGCGCGACGAAAAAGATCGAAAAATGTAAAAATAAAGCGAAAACCTTCCCCTAACCCCCCCAAACCTAACCCTAAACCTAACCCTAAATCTAACCCTTAACCTAACCCTAAACCTAACCCTAAACCTAACCCTTAACCTAACGAAAAACCTAACGCTAACCCTTAACCTAACGCTAAACGTAACGCTAACGCTCTAAACCTAACCCTAACCCTTAACCTAACCCTAACCCTAACCCTTAACCTAACGCTTACCTTTATGTGAATCGGCTTGCTGTAATTTAATTTTTATTTCAATTTTTCGATCTTTTTCGTCGCGTTGTGATGACGTCACATACGCGATTTCGTCGACCGCGATTTGTGGAACGCAGTTTTGACGGGTCACGACCTTGGCAACTTTAAGACCTGTGGACTTCAACTCACAGAGAACTCTGGTAGTTGAAGTCCACAGGTCTTAAAGTTGCCAAGGTTGGAGACCACTGCCCTACAGTATTGACAGCAAGAAAAGAAACTGCAGCTGTAGTTGTTTTATGTCACACACTGTTAAGACCCCCTGAAACTTTCCTGGCTACTCCTATCACCCAGTTTGAAAGAAAGAAAAAGTCTCTGTGAAGTTGGATATTTTTTAGATTTTTTTTTTAAGAAGAGGGGTGGGGGATCAACCTATTTCCCAAAGCATCTGAAGGGACAACAAGAAACAATGGAAGGAAACTAATCAAGGAGAGAAGCAACCTAGAACTGAGGAGAAATTTCCTGACAATTAGAACAAACAAATAATCAATGGAGCAGCTTGCCTCCAGAAGTTGGGAATGCTCCAACACTGGAGGTTTTAAAGAAGAGATTGGATAACCATTCGTCTCAAATGGTATAGGGCAGTGGTCTCCAACCTTGGCAACTTTAAGACTTGTGGACTTCAACTCCCAGAGCTCCTCGGCTGGCTGAGGAACTCTGGGAGTTGAAGTCCACAGGTCTTAAAGTTGCCAAGGTTGGAGACCACTGGTATAGGGCAGTGATGGCTAACCTTTGCTGGACTGAGTGCCTGAACCCGCAAAATGCAATGTGTACAGGGCACCCCACTCGCCCATACATGCATGTTCTCCCTGCATGTGCCCCATCCACCTGTGCATGCAACTGCACCTCCGCATGCACTTCGCCCACCTGCGCATGCATGCATGGTTCCCCCAACCTGCCCCCCAACCCTGAGCATGCATGGCAGAGACCTGAAGACCAGCTGGCCGGTAGGAGATGCGCATCTCACAGAGAGGGCATGCGTGCCATAGGTTCACCATCCGGGGTATAGGGCTTCCTGCTTGAGCAGCGGGTTGGATGAGAAGACCTCCAAGATCCCTTCCAACTCTGTTATTCGCTTATCCCACCTGTATTACTTTATAAGTAATTCAAGGTGGTGAACATCCATACTCCTTCCTTTTCTCCTCCCCCCACCCCAACAACCTGAGAGGGAGATTGTAGTAGAAGAAAGGTTACAGAAGGAAAGAGAAGACATTCTTTCTCTTATCCCCCAGCCACCTAATGGCCCCCGTGATGATCCAGTGCGGAGAATTTCCCCAGAATTGGCATTTCAAAAACTGAAAGCAATTTTGTAAGCAAGTTCTGTTGATCGAATTCGGTGACGACATGGAGGGAAAAACACTCTGAATACAAGTAGTCCTCGACATTACGACCACAATTGAGCCCAAAATTTATGTTGTTAAGTGAGACATTTGTTAAGTGAGCTTTGCCCCATTTTACGACCTTTCTTGCCTCAGTTGTTAAGTGAATCGCTGCAGTTAATAAGTTAGTGACCTGGTTGTTAAGTGAATCTGGCTTCCCCATTGACTTTGCTTGTCAGAAGGTTGTGTGACCCTGGGACACTGCAACTGTCGTAAGTATGAACCCATTGCCAAGGATCTGAATTTTGATCACATAGTCATGGGGAGTCTGCCACTGAAAAACGGTCATAAGCCACCTTTTTCAGTGTTGACGTAACTTTGAACGGTCACTAAATGAACTGTTGTTAATCAAGGACTACTGTACTATGGATTTTATATGCAGATTAACCATAACCTTTTTTGTTTGTTTGTTTGTTTGTTATACAGATAGATAGTCCTTGACTTGTAACTTCAACTGGGGCCAGAATTACTGTTGCTAAACAAGATGGTTTTGAAGTGAGCCGTGCCTTACAATTTTTCTTGTTGAAGTTGTTAAGCAAAACACTGCACGTCTTAAGTGAATCACACGTGATGGAGCGAATCTGGCTTCCCCTATAGCATTTTGCAAGCAGGCTGGGAAGCCAACCCAACACATGCCCATTGCCCAGAGCCAAATTTTGATCATGTGACCACGGTGAGTCTGCAACAGTTGTACGTGCAAGAATCAGGCCTAGGTAATTTTTCCCCCCAGTGGCATTGTAACTTCAAATGGTCGTTAAACAAATGGTTGTAAGGCATTTAGATCCTAAAAAGTTGGCTTCTATGTATCCGAATGTACAGCCTAAATGTTGGAGGTGTGGTTCTCTCGATGCTACATATTATCATATATGGTGGACCTGCCAAAAGGTTAAGGCATTCTGGATAAAAATATGGTGGGTTATGCAAAATATTTTCAAAAGAAGGATAAAGTTTATTCCTCAGTTATTTTTACTAGGTATATGTACTGACTTTACAGTGGTAGAGACTAACTTGATTCTGCACCTAATAACTGCAGCAAGACTGTTGGTGGCGCAATACTGAAAGAAGGAAGACTTGCCTACAATCCAAGAATGGACATTGAAAGTCACAAACTTAGCCGAGATGGCTAAAATATCGGCATATATTAAAGATCACTCAAATGAGAGATATAAACGAGACTGGGAAAAATGGATTGACTATATACAAAATAAATACAGGACCAAGAAATTCCAGTTAGCCTATGCTTAAGATCAGAAATGATTTAAATTGTTTAAAGTTAGTTCAGTAAGAAGAAGCTAAGGTCAATGTAGAATGTCATTAATTTCTTTATTTTTTTTTTCTCAATAGATTTTAGACTGTGTTAGTTAAAAATCCATACCGTGTACGGGTTCTGGGAAGTTGGGGGGGGGAAGGAGGAGGGGGATTGGGGGGGTGGAGGGAGGGAGGGGCATACAAAAAAAATTGTACTTCAATGTTTTAATGATTGACGAATGATGAAATATTTGTGTTTTTTAAAAGAAATAAAACCTTTGGAACCAAACAAATGGTTGTAAGTCAAGGACTAACTGTCAGGGGGAAAGTGGAGGAGGAGAGAGAAGGAGTGGAAAGAGGGGAGAGGAGAAGGAGAGAGGAAGGGGAAGTAGAGAAGAGAGGGATGTAGAAGGAAGGAGGAGAGAGGGAGAGGAGGCAAGAAAGTGATGGATAGAGTATAAATATGGTGTATGGAAAGCAGAAGAGCAAACGATAGTCGTTGGGGGTTGATGGTAAGAGGAATTGATATAATATTGAATAAAACAAAATAGTGTTGGCTAAGATGCAATGGTATACATGTGGATATTTGAATGAAAATTAAAAAAGAAATAAAAAACTTTAAAAAAAACTTTAACTGTCAGGGTTCCAAATAGCATCCTCTATGAAACAATAGCTCAAGGCAAGAAGTTCCTCAAAACACCAATTTATTAGAAGAGCCATGTTGGCACATCTGGGAAAACCCAAATCAGAAAACTTCCAGGTTTTCCCCACCCAACTGAAAGTTTAAGAGCCTGCACCAAGAACACCCACAAATCCATCAAATGGTCCAATCAGTCTCTGCCGTCGATGAAGATTCCTCCATCCACATCCGTCCAGGTGCAGGGATAAGGTGACCTTGACTTTCTGAGAATGAATGTTGTTATGGCTACACATCTCCCAAGCTCCATACCATCCTGCCTCCCAGTTTCTCATAGTAACTAGGTTTGAATATGTGGCAGGCTGGAGGCCCTATCCCTTGATGACTTCCAAGCCTGACACTACCTATACCTCAAAGGCCCAATGGTGGGATTCAGCCAGTTCACTCCTATTCAGGAGAACCAGTTGTTAACTTTCTAAGCAGTTGGGAGAACCGGTTGTTGGAAGAAATCTCAAGTTGTTTTTATTCCACTTTCCAGGGCTAATCCTGTAAGGACGGCAGGAAGGAAACATTCTGGTGTTGTTTCTAGCCTAACCTTTATTGCCCTGCTTACAGAAACTGCTTCTCCGGTTAACCCTTATTCCATTGTAACAGCTAAGGCAAAGCACCCATCGATGTAAGTGATGTTGAGTTGGCCACACCCACCCAGTCACATGAACACCGGGCCCTGCCTACCCAGCTGGTCATTAGGGCAGAGAACCGGTTGTTAAATTATTTGAATCCCACCACTGCTCAAAACTAATATCCAAGGAAAAGAAAACTCAAAAGTGATGGGACGGACATTAGCTAGATCAGGGGTGTCAAACTCAAGACCCCAGGGTGCTTACATCTGGCACACAAGTGAAGACCGGCCTGTGGTCTTCTGCTAGTGAAAAAAGGCTCCCGAGCTCCATTTTCGGCTGCCACAATCTCCTGCAACCCTCTGCCAGTGAAACCGAGCTCGGGAGGGCCGTGTGTTGAAGCTTCTTGGATGAGAAGTGAAATGTCTTCAAAGAAAACCAGAAAGTTCAGTTGCCTCTTGAAAAAGAACCTTTGGGACCTCAGGGTAGAACTTAAGCAGGTGCCTTCAGTGGAGATGGACCACTAGAACCAACAATGCCCACAACTAATTGGTTTGTTGTTGTTAGCTGCAAAATTGTGTTCTACCCATCGTGACCCCATGGACAATGCTCCTCCAGGCCTTCCTGTCCTCTACCATCCTCTGGGGTCCATTTAAGCTCACGCGGACTGCTTCAGTGACTCCATCAAGTCACCTCATTCTCTGCTGTCTCCTTTTCTGCCCTCAGTCTTTCCCAGCATGAGGCTCTTCTCCAGCGAGTCCTTCCTTCTCATTAGGTGGCCACCATATTTGAGTTTCCTCTTCAGGATCTGGCCTCCTAAAGAGCAGTCAGGGTTGATCTCCTCTAGGACTGACCAGTTGGATCACCTTGCAGTCCAAGGGACTTGCAGGAGTCTTCTCCAGCACCAGAGTTCAAAGGCCTCCATTTTTGGGTGCTCAGCCTTTCTTATGGTCCAACCTTCACAGCCATCCATTGCAACTGGGAAAACCAGAGCCTTGACTATACGCATTTTTGTTGGCAGGGTGATGTCTCTGCTTTTTAATATGCTGTCTAGATTTGCCATAATTCCTCTACTAACTGGTAGGGACCCATTAAAGTTTCAAAGGAGGGCCCTCAGTTTATAGCTGTAGTTTTTGCCAAGGTCTAGCCTCTGGAGGTGCTGTAACATGAAGCTCCACAATCATGTGCCCTTGTGCCCACCCACACTTATTGCAATGTCCAAAGTTGTACTTAGGGTGTCTACGCTGCGGTCCAAGGCAGCTTCATTTTCCAAGCCTTCTTCATGGGTGTGTGATCTCTTGATCTTCAGATAATCTCCATGTTTGATCCAAATTAATTAACTTAGTTTTTGCAATCGTAGAAAAATAGCTCCTTCATGATTTGGCAAACTCCTCTAATGCCCGTAGGAGTTTATCTCTCTTATAACTCCCCTGATAGGGCAAACCAAGAAGAACATTTAGAATGAGCTGGCTTGTATTACGCCAGTCTTGACAGCATGGCAGAAAACAAAATGTAGATCTTGCACTGAAAGAATCATTAGGTTTTGGACAAAATCCAGGGCCATCTTAACAGCATTATGGGCCCTGGGCAGAGCAATGTACTGGGGCCCCTACGACAACTACTCACAGGAATCAAAACGTTTGATAAAATTAAGCATGTATTTATTTTATTGGCATGTTATTATTAATTTAAAAATGCAGTAAATATGTTGCTGTATTTATATGATACACGGTGCATTGAAGAGTTAACATACACTGATTGGTATGGGGCCCCTATACTCCTGGGGCCCAAGTGCCTGTTAGGCCCATACGTTAAGACAATCCTGACAAAATCTCCTTCAAGCCAAGGTTAACTGAGCATGTAAATCTGTCCATGTGTTGTAGACACTGAGTATCTCCTTCCTTCTTTTGACTCCCTAACCTAAACTATAGACTTGGAATTCCATGGTAAAATCCCGGCCAAATAGTAACCAGGTTTAGCCCTCTGTATCCTTGAAACTCAGACAAAGTCTAGTTAAGACCATCCAGCTGCTGGGACACCTAAATACCTAGTTTGAGAATGTTTCATTTTATTGGTCTCTTCTGCCAGAAACCTGCCTTTTCAATTACTCCAACTGAAGTCAGAGGAGTTTGAAAAGGATTATTTTGGCTACAATCACCTGTTGACTTACAACAATTCATTTATTGACTGATGTTACAACGGCACTGAAAGATTTACGACCACTGCAGCATCCCCATGGTCATGGGACCAAAATTCAGACACTTGGCAACTGATTCATATTTCTGACAGTCATGTCATCACACTTTGCGACCTTCTGACAAGCAAATCAATGGGGAAGCCAGATTCACACTTAATAACCCTGTTACTAAATTAACAATTGCAGTGATTTACTTAAGAACCATGGCCAGAAAGGTCGTAAAATGGGGCAAAATTCACTTAACAACTCTCTCACTTAGCCACAAAAATTTCGGGGTCAGTTGGGGTCGTAAGTTGAGAACTACCTGTATTGGGTATTGGTGGTTGGACATGAAACCTCCTAAAGTCCCTTCCATATCTGTTATTCTAGGTAAAGGTGAAAGTTCCCCTCGCACACATGTGCTATTCGTTCCTGACTCTAGAGGGCATGCTCATCTCCATTTCAAAGCCAAACAGCCAGCACTGTCCAAAGACGTCTCCGTGGTCATTTGGCCGGCATGACTAAACACCAAAGGTGCATGGGACATTGTTACCTTCCCACCAGAGGTGATTCCTATTTTTCTACTTGCATTTTTACATGCTTTCAAACTGCTAGGTTGGCAGAAGTTGGGACAAGTAACGGGACCTCACTCCATTACGTGGCGCTAGGGATTCGAACCACCAAAATGCCGACCTTTCTGATCGACAAGCTCAGCATCTTAGCCCCTGAGCCATCACGTCCCTCTTTTGTTATTCTATTACTCTGTTATTCCTTTGAACAAAAAGTGAGTAGAACTAACAACCCAACAGTCACAGTGACATTTTCCAGAGATATCACCTAATGCCCTGCAATTATGCATTAAAACAGAAGTTGGGTAACTTTCTTCGCTAATCTTCCACAGATAGCATGATTTATATGAGTCATCGCTAAATGGTTCCTATCTTGATTGGCAGCAGGCAAGAGACTTTGGCAATGAAGGCTGATCTGCATGTAGGCAGTGAGTGTGATCTTGATGCCGCTGATCTTATTCAGCCCTGTGGATTTGGGCTGTGCTCTCAAAGAGATATTGTCGCTGAGTAAAAAGGATGAAATGCAGAAGAGATGGGTGGATTGGGAAATGTTCTGTGCCAGTGCCAGTGCCAGCGGAACTCTGCCCGCGCCCACCTACAAAAGGGGCCCAAAATAAATGAATTTGGACACTGTAAATCTAAGGGGCTCAAAAATATTTTTAAAAATCTTTGTGTTTTTAACTGGGAACCAGATTAGAAAATAGAGTAGGATTTCGGGAAAAATAAGAGGGAGGAAAAGGGAGATCTTCCATTAACTCAGGGGTCGGCAACTTTAAGAGCCACAAAGGTCCTAACCAGAAGCCCCCCCCCCCCATTCAATTCTGGAGCTGACTGGAAATCCGTTCCCCCATCATAGTCTCCTCCTAGCACCGCGTGCTTTTTCGGGTTTTCCCAGATGTGCCAATATGACATCTCTAATAAAGTGGAACTTTGAGGAAACAACCCTAGCAGTCTTTATTTGTTGGGGCTGTTAGTTGGATCCTGACAACAGGATCTTTCTGTAACAAAACAATGTATTTTATATTCCAGGAGGCCTTTGGCTTAATTTCTAAAGCTACTTCTTCTTCTGTTTGGGTTGTGGGAAAATCTCCCTCACCATTTTTCCAAAGATGTTCTTCAGGTGCAAACGAGGCTTCTGTTTTTCTACCTCTTTCTCAGGTTGTTTGGCAGGAACCTTCCTTCCTCTTAGTGTTTTATAGTTGGAGATGAGATTGTTTTCACTCATCTCTTTTGAAAAAGCCCGGTGGCTCTTCCCCCATTAACTCCTGTGTCGTTTCAACTATTCTGCCCTCCACTTTTTGCAATGGCACATTGAAAAAGCAGGACCTACATGATGTCATCATTTCCTTGGGAATTCTTCTTTGGCTATCCCACCTCCCTCCCTCTCTCTCCTTCCCTCCCTCCCTCCCTCCCTCCCTCTGTGTGTGTGTGTGTGTGTGCGTGTGTTTGTGTGTGTGTGTGTATTTTCCTGGAGCAACTACTCATTGCTCTTAATTCCAACAATAGCAATTTCATGCTTTTTATCTGATGGAAAGCACTCCCATCTCTAGGGCCTCCTTTTGACAGCAGAACAGCGGGGAGAATAATAATAAATCTCAGCCAGCCACGAAAAGATCTCACCCCTGCTAAAAGCAGAGACAGAAGGAACTAGCCCAACAAGAAGGATGACTGTCACCGGAGGAATCTGGGAGGAGAAATCAGCAAACAGCACTGCTAAAACAGCAGAATCATTGCTGCTTTCAAAGCAAAAACTTCCAGGGCCTCATTTCCCTCCTTAGGTGTTCCACAGATGCTTGTTAGGACTGTGTCTCCCAAATTCCCTTGGTCCATGAATGACTAAAATCAAGAAGCAAATTAATAAGTACATAGCCCTAATATTAATGGTTACACCATATGCCATGTACATTGGTTTTCCTAACCACCGGCTACAAGAATCAATCACAGCTTGGTTTTCATTTCATCAGAATAGAGCTGGAAGGGACCTTGGAGGTCTTCCAGTCCAGGGGGTCTCCAACCTTGGCAACTTTAAGACTTGTGGACTTCAACTCCCAGAGTTCCTCAGCCAACGAAGCTTCTGGGAGTTGAAGTTCACAAGTCTTAAAGTTGACAAGGTTGGAGACCCCTGTTCTAGCCATCATAAGCCATCACAGCAAGATGGAGGAGTGGGCAAGAGATGTAGGATGAAAAGTGATATTCCTCTCTCAGAATCCTAGGGCCTGGCCATCGTCTAGAGCAGGGGTCTCCAACCTTGGCAACTTTACAACTTGTGGACTTCAACTCCCAGAATTCCTCAGCCAGCGCTGGCTGAGGAATTCTGGGAGTTGAAATCCACAAGTCGTAAAGTTGCCAAGATTGGAGACCCTTGTTCTAGTCCAACTCCCTGCTCAAGCAGAAGATCCTATACCATTTCAGACAAATTCTAGTCTCTCCTGAAAAACCTCCAGTGATGAAGCACCTAGAACTTCCGACGGCACATGATTAATCTATCATGTGATTAATCATGAGTGAAGGCACATGATCAATCAATTAGTTTAATTCTTATTGCAGGATCCAAACTGGGTCAGTTCCCGGGGCCAAAGGTTTTGTCTTCTGGGCTTTCAGACTCGTGTTGGAAACCATCCTCAGAGAACCTCTCCCTCCCCAGAATGTAGAAAGAAGTTCCCCAAGGATGGACTCCAGCATGAGTTTGAAAGCCCAGAAGATGAAACCTCTCATTCCGGTGACCGACCCAGATTGGATCCTGCAACATTATCCCAGGACACGTATATTTGCCATCATTCGTCAGTTTTGAGGGTCGTTCACTTATTTACCATTCTCCAATCTGGGCATCTCAATCTCAGCAGCACGAAGATGTTTGGACTATAACCCAAAATAAATCCCAGCCAGCATCTTAAAGCAGCTGCCTTTGAGAAACCCTGTCTCAGATCCATAGTTATTCAAGCTGTATTCTCTGGAACCCGGAACTTGTGAGAATCGTCCAGGGGTCCAACTTTACACTTTCTATTTACATTGTGTGTAATTTATTATAGGTAATCCTTTTACTTACAACAGTTTATTTAGGGACCATTCAAAGTTACAATGGCATCGAAAAAAAGGGACTTACTGTATTTTTTTAACTATAAGACACACTTTTTGTCTCCCAAAAGGTGGTGAAAATGTCTGTGTGTCTTATAGACCGAATATTGCCAAAGCCCCGCTCACCTGCCAGCCATTTTCTGGCCAGTGCATGCCCTGTTTTGGAGCCTTTTTTGGCCTCTTTCAGGCCTTTAGTTCTGCCTTTTTCAGGCCTTTTGTCAAGCCTTTTTTCAGGCCTTTTTGGCCCATTTTGGGGTCTTTTTTTGCTTGTTTTTGAGGCTTTTTTTGGCTTGTTTTTTCCAAAAAAGGGCCAAAAAGCCTCAAAAGTGGCCTGAAAAAAGCCTCAAAAATGGGCTGAAAAAAGCTTTGAAAACGGGCTAAAAAACCCTCAAAAATTGGCAAAAAAAGCCTCAGAAACCAGCCAAAAAAGTCCCCAAAATGTGCCAAAATGCCTCAAAAAAGGCCTGAAAAACGCCTCAAAAATCAGTAGAAAAAAGGCTGGAAAGGGGTCCCCAAAAGGGCTGAAAATGCGGCACACAGAAGCCAAAAACCTTTTTTGGGGAATTATTTTTCCTCTTCTAAATTTAGGTGCATCTTATAATCCAAAAAATACGGTATGACCATTTTCCATTGCAGCATCCCCATGGTCATGTGAAATTACGTTCAGATACTTGACAACTAACTCACATTTATGACGGTTGCAGTGTCCCGGCGTCATGTGGTTCCCTTTTGCAACCTTCTGACGAGTAAGGTCACTGAGAAAACCAGATTCACTTAACAACCGTGTTACTAGTTTAACAACTGCAGTGGTTCACTTAACAAATGTGGCCAAAAAAAGTCATAAAATGGGGTAAAACCCACTTAGCAAATTTCTCACTTAGCAATATAAATTCTGGGCACAATTGCGGTTGTAAGTTGAGTACCACCCATATTGCAACCCAAGTTGTAACATTTTGTTCAGATTCCAATGCATTACATGAAACAGACTAATGGGTTATCATGGATTTTCTTCACCTTTTTTTTATTTATAAAATTTTTATTTTTATTTTTGTTACATAGACAACATATACACACAACAATAGAAAAAGAAAAGAAAAAAGAAAAGAGAAAAAAAACACACACTCACAAAAGAAAAAGAAAAAATAACAAAGCCCATCATCACATTCAGTATGTTGTTTGGTTACAGGTGTTTTAACATTTATCATTCTTGTACATTTATTATTTCATTTAATAGGTTAGAATTTAGTATCGTTTCTTATTCCCCTACCTGTGGCAATCCATCCCAACTACATTTCCCCCCCCACACCCCATATCTCTCTGTTATATATATATTTAATACACACAACAATAAAATAAAAATAAAATAAAATAAAATAAAAACCATCATTACATATAGCATGTCGTTTGGTTACAAGTGTTTTAACATCCACATCCTCAAATAGTATTTACCATCTCAGTCTTTTCATCTAGTATAACTAAAAACCTCGTTTTCATTCTACAATATATATTCAGTTACCATTAGTATTATTTTTTCCCTGGAAATATACTTATGTTCATTATTATCCTTGTACTTCATACCTTCAAACAGAGATCTTATTCCTTCATTTTTCAACGTCACTACATATATATACCAGTTTTCAATTATTCCCTTATTAAAATTGTTTATCAGCAGCGAAATATCATTATACTACGTTCTTAACATTATACATTATATCACCAGACCTCTATTAAATATACATAAAATCATTATTATCCTTATCCTTTTTAAAGCAAAAGATTCTAAAATATTCAATTTATTGATATATTAATTTTTCATTGTAACATTGTTAGATTATTTCACAGCATAGTTTTATCATCATTTAACTTCTTCAATTAAAGCATAAGTATATCATTTTTCATTTCCAAGGTTTTTTTTTCTCCCCTAGCCACCGATAAAACAAATCCCATATCTTATAAAATTGCTCATCCTCTTGTTCTCTAATTTCAAGTGTCAATTTACTCATTTCAGCACAGTCCATTATTTTTCGGATAACTTTTTCCTGCTTTGGAATTGTTTCGTTTTCCAGTTTTTTGCAAATACAATTCTGGCTGCTGTTGGATTTTCTTCACCTTGAGAAGAATTTCTTGGGTATCTCAAGTTTGACAACCGGTGTCTTAGAGCTAAGGGAAGCTTCATTTGGGAGGTGCAGATCTAATAAATTAATAAATTGGAATTTAATTTGTTCTAAACCAGACTGACATTTGGAGCAAATCATCACATTGAGCTGAATTGATTTGATCATTCAATTTGTTTTGCAAATTTGGTCAATCAAACATCCGGAGTCAACCCCATTCTTAGTACCCAGATTAAGGTGAAAATCAGCCACTGGAACATAGAACATAGAATAATAGGGTTGGAAGGGACCTTGGAGGTCTTCTAGTCCATCCCCTGCCCATGGCAGGTAATCCTGTAGAATTCAAATGCTTAATGACTGCAGTGAATTATATCCAGCATGCACATTCTTGCTATATACCGTGTTTCCCCAAAAATAAGACAAAGGTCTTATTTTCTTTTGACCCCCAAAATAAGCGCTTGGCCTTATTTTTGGGGAGGTCTTATTATTTTTGAGCTGCAGGAGGGGGCGAGCGTGGTCACCTCATGGCTGCTGCTGTGTTGCAATATTTTCGGGGAGGGCTTATTTTAGCGCATGTGCTCAAAACCCCAATTGGGCTTATTATCCAGGGAGGTCTTATTTTCAGGGAAACAGAGTATTTATTTGGAACAGGGTATCCCAACTATGACCTTTCTAAGATGTGTGGACTTCAACTCCCAGAATTCCCCAGGGCTGGCTGGGAAATTCTGGGAATTGAAGTTCACACATCTTAAAGTAACCAAGGTTGAGAAACACTGTTATAAGTGAAATGTTAAGTGAATGGATACCCCATCTCTCTATGAAAAAAAGAACATTTAATATACACAGCTGAGGGAGGAGACATTTCTCTCTAGAAGCCTAGAGATCACATTCCCCAAATAGGTGTAACCAAAGTGATACATGGCCCAAGCATTTTAAACCAGTTTATTAATGTGGTTGGCAAGTACTCGTCTATCTAATGAGCTTCCTGTCTCTAATTGCTTTAGTTACCATGCATTGTTTTTTTAACTGCGTACAGGACTAATTCTATAATGCCCTGCTATCACAAGATAAAAGGCAGCATTACAAAAAAACAGTGGGGGTAAATCAAGTAAATAATGACAAACCCAGTATCGCATGTGCTAAGAATCATCTGATGCACTGGGAGTGTGTGTGTTACAGCATAACAGCCAGAAGCGACTTCAGTTATTGTCGCATCTTCCAACCTGTCTTTAGAAGGGACGCGATGGCTCAGTGGATAAGGTGCTGAGCTTGTTGATCAGAAAGTTTGGCAGCTCAGCGGTTCAAATCCCTAGCGCCGCATAACAGAGTGAGCTCCCATTACTTGTCCCAGCTTCTGCCATCCTAGCAGTTCGAAAGGACATAAAAATGCAAGTAGAAAAATAGGAACCACTTTTGGTGGGAAGGTAACAGCGTTAGGTGCGCCTTCAGCATTGAGTCATGACTACAAAGACATTTTCAGACAGCCCTGGCTCTTTGGCGTTGAAATGGAGATGAGCACTGCCCCCAAAGTCGGGAACGACTAGCACATATGTGCAAGGGGAACATTTACCTTTACCTTATAACCCTTATCTGAAGATAGCGAAAATCAAGGTAAGAGAAGAAAGACAATAGCAAACAATGAAATCCCACAGTGAGAGACAAGGGTCCAACACAATGAAATGGAATTAAACTAGGCATGGTGGAAGAGAGCTGTTTGGGCAACTTTGCAAATTGCCCAGAAAGTCAGCATGGCATAGAACTTGGAGGAACCGAGTGCCACTTCATGGGGGCACCACAGAAATGTTGTTTCCCACTAGGCCAGGGCCCAGTTGGTAGGTTTTGTGGCATGAGCTCCTGCAATAAATGATAAACTGGTTGTCCCCAAGTTTGGGTTGGATGGGAACTTTTATGGGATGGTTGCCCTGGTTAGGGTTTAGTAAAGTGTTCAAGGCAGAAGAGGGGAGGAGAGAGAGGAAAGGAGAGAAGGAAATGGATGAGAGGAGAGGAGTAGGAGAGAGGGAAGGAGAGAGAAGAGGAGAGAGAAGAGGGGAGAGGAGAAGAGGAAAAGGGAGGAGAAGCAAGTAGAGAGGAGAAAGGAGAGAGATAAATATATATAATGTTATGGTACAATTACAAAAATAATGCCTATAACTATGACGTTCAACAATATGTACTTAAAAGCGACTATAAATGTATGATTAAGAGAATATTGGTTATAATCAGGACTGGATACAGCTAGTACACTGCTGTTGCAAAACTGGAAAAGTGATGTATTATAAAGAAACATGTACAATAAAAATATTTTTATATATAAAAAGAAATGTTCAAGGAATCCTAAGGGATTCAGCACTGAGATAATTGCAAACTTTGAAAATTGCACTTGTGGATTTATTGGCATGTGGCTTCACTTGCTGTTAGCCTTGGAAGGTAGCCCAGACAAGCACAGCCAGGGAGACGACTGTTAGCGTAAAGCTACATTAACAGAATCTCGTATGTCTCAAAGTATTTCTCTTCTCCTTCTCCTTTTATTCTCCAGAAAAGTAGGGAGGGTCTCTTGAAACGTTTTCCCACTTTTCCCCTCCTTCTGTGGGCTGAGATACCTTTCACACCAATTGTCTGGTCTGTGCCTCCTCCTGCTGTCTCCCAAGGCCATTCCCACATGCCCATACACACACAGACATATCGGGTCTCGTTGCTTGTCTTGCACAGGGCTCTCAAGTCACACACTCATTCACCAAAGCCCCTGCACCTCTCAGGTGGCTTCCTCCAGCACTTGCAACAGCTAGAAGAAGCTTCTTGGTGCATAGTTTGTTTTTATGAGCTGTGAATGGGCTGCCCTGCCCTGCCCTGCTTCACAAAGCACTTGGGGTGGCAGAGATGGGGGGTAGGGGGAATGTGATCATGTTTTCAAAGCTTTGTACAGATCTAAGAGGTGTGATCATTTTGCTTCTCCATCATTTGCTAAGGGAGGAAGATCTTAGATCTTTGGGAAGAGAAGAGTTGCTTATACTGTATATATCCCACTTGTCTAACATGGGAGTGGCATTTTAAAAATATGTTGTACTTCAGCAAGGCTGCTGTGAAAGTAAAAACTACTATTGTAAAGCAGTGTTTTTTCCAATCTTGGCAACTTTAAGATTGGTGGACTTCAACTCCCACAATTCCCCAGCCAGTGTGGATGGACTTCAGCTTCTAGAGACTTCTGGGTCTTGAAGTCCACCTATCTTACAGCGCCAGCAAATCTTATGTGTACAGAGAACTGGGATTCTCATCTCCCTAGCCACTCCTCCCCATCTCTATAAATAAATAAATTCAACAGCTTCTTAGAATAGAATAGAATGGAATGGAATGGATTAGATTAGAATGGAATGGAATGGAACGGAATAGAATGGAATGGAATAACAGAGTTGGAAGGGACCTTGGAGATCTTCTAGGCAGGAAACCCTACACCACTTCAGAAAAATGGTTATCCAACATCTTCTTAAAAACTTCCAGTGTTGGAGCTTTTACAACTTCTGGAGGCAAGTTGTTCCATTGATTAATTGTTCTGCCAGGAAATTTATCCTTAGTTCTAGGTTGCTTCTCTCCTTGATTAGTTTCTGTCCATTGCTTCTTGTTCTACCTTCAGGTGCTTTGGAGAATAGCTTGACTCCCTCTTCTTTGTGGCAGCTCCTGAGATATCGGAAGACTATTGTCATGTCTCCCCCAAGTCCTTCTTTTAATCAAACTAGACATACCCAGTTCCTGCAACCGTTCTTCATATGTTTTAGTCTCCAGTCCCCTAATCATCTTTGTTGCTCTTCTTGGCACTCTTTCTAGAGTCTCCACAACTTTTTTACATCGTGATGACCAAAACTGAATGCAGTATTCCAAGTGTGGCCTATCAAAGCATTATAATTCTATATTATTTCATTATATACATTATACATAATATATAATACACGTTATAATTCATTCTATCCATTCCCAATAGGATCAGGGTGTTTCCAATGTTTGCTGCTCATTTCCAGGACCATATTATAATCCCATGATGATAGAATGAATAGAGCAATTCCAAATTACAGAAGCGTCAGTTTATTATGTTATGCAATGTGCTTCCGCCTCTATGCAGATTGCTTTTGTCAAAAAACAAAACAAAACAGTGAAGGCAACCAAACAACTCTGAGTTTTTAATTAAGTTGTTTATTAATCTCAGGACTTTCCTTGGTTTCATTGAGCAGCCTGATTGGTCAGGCTAACCAAAAGCTTGCGAGATCCGCCTGTACTTTACTGACTAGTAAATGGCTTGCTTCCATCCCACTCCTCCTTCACACGCAGTGGTGCAACCACAGTGCTCATATGGCAGCCAACGATATTTGTGAAAGTGCCAAGTTGAAACATTCTCCTGGATTTTGCTTTTTGTCGTTAATCTCATTCCACTTAGAGAAAATGAATTTGCTTGGAATGTTATATGCTTAAAGCAGAATAAAGTTTTAGTGAGCCTGTTGTGGCCCACCAGTGGCCAGGGGAGCTGGCAGCAGATTCGGACAGTGAGGAGGTTGGGGAGGAACATGGGCCAGTCCTGGAGGCTGGGGAAGGCTATGATGAGGGCTCTGTGTCGGAGGCAGAGAGGGGGCCAGAGCCATATGCCAGTTATCAGCTGCCTTCAGAGTAAGACATCAGTGAGGCAGATGAACAGCTGGAGCCGGTTCCCAGTGTGCACATGCACAGAGTTGCCAGACGAAGGGAACAGCTAAAGAACAGGGGGTGACTTGGCAATAAGGACACAGGTGGCCAATGAATGGATCCTCCTATAGGGAATAAAAGTGGAGCAAAAGGGGAGTGGAGTTTGCAAGAGACCATTTGTTCATGCCTACATTCTTGCCAAATATTGCGGTATCTGAAAGATATCGGCCTGGCCACTCTCCAAGCCTGATAAAGGTCGGTAATTGTGAACTATCTTGAAAGACTGTGGGAGAGGAAAGACTTTGCTGGAGAGAAATTAAATAAAAGGGGTTTATCGGGACGAGGACTCGGCTTCGTGCTGCTGGGGAAGCCTAGATCAGAGCTTGTTCCCAGTGTGCGCATGCACAGAGTTGCCAGAAGAAAAGAACAGCTAAGAAATCAGGGTCGACTTGGGAGTAAAGCCACAGGTGGACGGTGAATGTCCACTCCCATAGGAAATAAAAGAGGAGCGAAAGGGGAGTGGACTTTTACAGGAAATAATTCGTTTGTTCGGTCGTTAGATTCGTTTCAGGAGTGTGAAGATCTGTCCGTGAATCTCAGAGACTCTGTGCCCAGTCTTTCCTTGCACAGCACCTCAATTGGACAATAATTACAGGGCAGCTTTCCAAGATAGATAAGGTCTGTAGTCATAAATATTCCTTTGAAAGACTGTTTACCAGACCTTTGCTGAATGTGAATGAGAGGAATTAACATTCGTTTAATAAAAGTGGTTTTGTCGGGACCAGGACTCTGCCTCGTGCTTTTTGGGGAAGCCTAGGTCAGAACATCAGTTGTGGTCATAGGTCGAGGACTACCTATACTGCAATGTTGAAAAGGCAGTGTTCTTCCCTGAGGGAGATGAAAGGTAGCAAAAGCACCTTGACTCCTAAGACAAGAGATCCATTTTCAGAACTTAGCAAAGGAAGAAACACAGCTAAGTAAATCTCCAGTTTGGCTTCCTCCCAATCTGGATGCTGATTTTCACCCTTCTCCTCCCTTTGCCAGAGAGAGACTCAAGTGGAAAACTGGGGTGAGATCCAGGGCAGCCTTGGTGGAGCAAGTTATAGTAAGCTCCGCATTTGCAGTGACATCATTGTGTTAACCCCTCCTTTGCATAATTGGGATTGATTGATTGGGATTAACCCAGAGCTAGTTAAAAGAAGGGAGGGGGGCTATATATCTAAATGCCTTAAATAAGTATATCATGACACCACTGTGGGTTGCATTAACATCACTGCACTTTTCAGAATCTGTGAAAACCCATTTTGACTATTGCTTGCCAGCAAAAAACAAAACAAAAACAAAAACAGGCCAGATTAACTATTGAATTTGTTTTCTGCTGGCAATTACCAATTGTAATCACAGCTATGACTGGCTTTAATCTGCTGTGCTGGCTTGTGGTGGGTGTTTTTTTTTTTTTTTTTTGCTGGTAAGGAAAAATTTAAATGCATTTTTTAAAAAAATGGTACAACCTCCTGCTTGGATTGTTATTAAAATAAAATAATCTGGGAATCAATTAACTTCTGGGCCATACGCTGGATCCTGCTAATGGAGCCTTGTGGTCCCATTTATTTATTATATATAAATACTTTTAAAAATTATTTATTATAACAATAATACAAACTCATTTATTATATTAATTGGGTTTTTAGGCTGCACCCTACCCCAGTTTTCCATCAGAAGATAACTTTATTGAGGGCATGCCAATTAAAAGATTTAAAAAGCCAGTCCTCAACTTATGATGACAATATTTCTGTTGCTAAGAGAGGTAGTTGTTAAGTGAATTTTGCCCATTTTACACCTTTCATGCCACAGTCGTTAGGGGGATCAATGAAACTGTTAAGTTAGTGACATGGTTTTTAAGTGAATCTGGCTTCTCCATTGACTTAGCTTGTTAGAAGGTCGCAAAAGGGGATCACGTGACCCCCAGGACACTGCAACCGTCATAAATATGAGACAGTTGACAAGTGTCTGAATTTTGATCAGATGATCATGGGGAATTTGCAATGGTCGTAAGTGTGAAAAATGTTCATAAGTTACTTTTCCAGCACATAGTTGGCTGGGGAATTCTAGGCGCTGAAGTCCACACATCTTAAAGGTGCCAAGATTGAGAAAGAAACCTAGAAGGGAGATCTATAAAATGTTGTTAAGTTGACCTCTTACGAGAGACCTCTGCACCCACAGAATGCCCTGGGAACAAATAGGGCTCCAGGCAACCCACTGCAGGGTTGTGTTTCCTCATTCTCCTATGTCCTCCTGTACATCTTCTCTAGGGCCTTGAAAAACTCCACAAGTCTGGGTCTCTGTCCGTCCGTCTGTCTGTCTCTGTGTGTGTTTACAAAACAGCTTTTCATTCTGCTGTTTTAGGACACTGGTTTAAGCAGCCCAGAAGTTGACTGCTACCTGCATGGCAGAATTTACTTTCCCGGGCTCTCTCTCTTTCTCCCTCTCTCCTTCCATCCCTCTCTCTCCCCCTACTTCCTCCCTCCCCTCCCTCTATGTCTCTCCCTCCCTCCCTGTTTCTCTCCCTCCCTCCCCCTCCCTCTGTCTTTCTTTCTCTCCCCACATTCCCTCTCCCCTCCCTCTCTCCCTCTCCTTCTCTCGCTCCCTTCCCCCCTCTCTATCTCTCCAACTCATTCCCCCTCCCCTGCCTCTCCCTCTCTCCATCTCTCCCTCTCCCCCACTCCCTCCCTCCCCCCTCTGTCTCCCTCCCTCCCGCTCTCTCAGTCTCTCTGTCTCTCCCCCTCCCTCCCACCTCCTCTGTCTCCCTCTGTCTGTCCTCCCCTCCTTCGCTCCCTCTCTCTCTGTCTCTCCCTCTCTCTACCCTACTCCCTCCCTAACCCTCCAGTGGTGGGTTCCGGATCCCGTCACAACCAATATGGTGAGACAGGGCCGGGTGTCCACCGCAGGCACGCGCACTACACACACATGCAGACGCCACCGCCCTGTGACATCTCAGCTGCTTGGCAAGTTCGCGCAGGTGCCGTACGCTGTGCGTGTGCAAGTGGCCCATTTCCCTTAAGGAACGCAGATGGGCAGATGGGCCCACCAAAACACCGTTCCAGTGCGGTGGCCACTGCTCCCAGCGGCCACCAGTACGCCTGCACTGGGCTCTACTGCCCGGAACCCACCATTGTAACTGTCCCTCCCCACCTCTGTCTCCCACTCCCCCCCATCTCTGTCAATCTCTCCATCTCCCTCTCTTGCTCCCTTGCCCCCTCTCTATTTTCCCCCAACTCACTCACTCACTCACTCTCTCTCTCTCTCTCTCTCTCTCTCTCTCTCTCTCCCCTCTCTCTCTCTCTCTCTCTCTCTCTCTCTCTCTCTCTCTCTCATAACAGCAGCATTTAGACAATTCTGAAAAGTGGTTGGAAGGAGCCCCACCCAGAAGAGCGAATGAGCAAGTATCAGCTTGTCCAGCTACCTGCGGAAATCCACCTGTCCTCAAGTCCTGCTGGTAGTGCGATGTGTCATGCCTTGGCCTAGTTTTGAACGGGGATGAATTATAAGGCAGGGAAAGTGCAGTGAAAGAGTGGCACAGTTAAAGGTCAGGAGGTCAAGTGCCATACAGGAACCGCACTCAGGTCCCTCTTGGCTTGGTTGCCAATTTCACGCTCCCAATTTGCTTGCTGGCATTCTGCCACCCCACCCCACCCCCGCTTGCCCTCCCCTAGAGTTCTCCCCTCAGTCTGCTAGGAAATTATTTGGGTACTCAAGCTGGATGTTGACAGCTTTCCTCAGAATAACAGAGTTGGAAGGGATCTTGGAGGTCCAATTCCCTGCTCAAGTAGAAGACCCTACACCAGGGGTCTCCAACCTTGGCAACTTTAAGACTTGTAGACTTCAACTTTCAAAATTCTCCCGCCAGCAGAGCTCCGTTGCGCATGTGTCTGGTGCGCATGTGTCTTTGCACTGGTCTTCACGCACACAGGAGCGCTGGACACCGGAAGAGCAGCTCCCTGGCACACATGTGCATACCAGGAAGCTGAGCTTCTGGTTTCTGGTGCATGCATGCCTGCCGGCCATCTGGTCTTCACGCACGTATGAAGAAAGCGGAAGACCAAGTGATCAGTACGCATACAGACACCAGAAACCAGAAGCTCAGCTTCCTGGCGCACGCATTTGCACTGGGAAACTGCTCTTCCATTTTCCAGCGCTGCTGTGCATGCATGCAGGGGAGCTGCTCTTCCGAATTTTGGTGCTCCTGCCCCTGTGCGCATGCTCCTGTTTCAGCACTCAGTGCCAAAAAGGTTCGCCAACACTGCCCTATACCATTTCAGACACATGGTTGTCCAAACCCTCCTTTAAAAACTTCAGTGATGGACCACCCATGATTTATGAAGGCAAGCCATTCCACTGATTAATTCTTCTAGCTGTCATACATTTCTCCTTATTTCAAGGTTGGTTCTCTTTTTGACTGGTTTCCATCCATTGCTTCTTGTCCTGCTTTCAGGTGCTTTGGAGAATAGATGGAGATGGAAGTGGAGGTGGAGGTGAAGGTGGACATGAAGCAGAGGTAGAAATTAAGAGGATGAAGGTGGAAAAATAGATACGGGGTAGAAATGAGGAGTAGCCTTCTGAGAAGGTGAGATAATTTCTTGATTTCCACACTGGCTTATGAAGAAGAGATGCTGAAATTCTTGCATTCTGGATTCCAGATTTCGCACATACAACAGAGATTAAAGTTACTCAATCTGCAGAAATATATTCTGCATCCATTCCGAAGTATTTTTAGTATATTGCTGGAGCCTGGGGCCTTGGGTGTGTGACAGTCTGTTTTTTTGGTTCTGTTGAGTGACTGATTGAAGTGTTTGTAATTTTTCTTGGCTGTTCTGTGCTTCGTTTTATTGTAGATGATCTTATTTTTTTAAAAAAATCTTGTTATCCACTCGGAGTCCTGTATCTGAGATGGGCAGCCATAAAAATCTAATTAATAAATACATTTGGGGCTGAGTCCTAACAAATTGAAAATTAGCAGCTGTTGTGGCCTGCCAGTGGCCAGTGGAGCTGGCAGCAGATTCGGACAGTGAAGAAGTTGGGGAGGAACCAGGGCCAGTCCTGGAGTCTGGGGAAGGCTCTGATGAGGGCTCCGTGTCGGAGGCAAAGAGGGGGCCAGAGCAGTATGCAAGTTATCGGCTACCTCCAGAGTCAGACATCAGTGAGGCAGACAAACAGCTGGACCCTGTTCCCAGTGTGTGCATGCGCAGAGTTGCCAGATGAAGGGAACAGCTAAGGAAGTAAAGCCACAGGTGGACAATGAATGGTCCCTCCCATAGGGAATAAAAGAGGAGCTAAAGGGGAGTGGAGTTTGCAGGAGACAATTAGTTCATTCCTGCATTCTTGCCAAATATTGCGGTGCCTGAAAGATATCGGCCCGGCCACTCTCTACACCTGATAAAGGTCAGTAATTGTGAACTATCTTGAAAGACTGTGGGAGAGGAAAGAGTTTGCTGGAGAGGAATTCACTGTAAATTAAAGGGGTTTATCGGGGTGAGGAGTCGGCTTCATGCTGCTAGAGAAGCCTAGGTCAGAACAGCAGCAAGATACATTCCACAAGTGAATAGAGATATTATGGGGATCACCTTTACTGTGTAAATGTTCAAGGGGGCACATCAATATCATTCCTAAATCTCTAATCTACATCCATCTGTTCTTTGATTAATCATTCACTCCAAAATAACCCTTCTCTCTCTGATTACACACATAACATAGCAACTATTTTGTGTCCTTAGGACAATATCCTTAGCACAGTTTTGACTTGATAACAACCTCCATCAAGTGAGTTCAGCTGAGAGTTGGCAGCAAGCCAAAATCACATTGGGCACATGATGGACCATTGGATGTTTGAATCTCAAAAACTTCTTAATTCTAAAAATTCAACCTTCTACCCCATATATTGCGTTGTAAATAAATCTTGCCTGAAATGTTGTACACTTGATTTCACTATCCTTCATTTGCTTCGATGACTCTGAGGACTGCTTGACATGAAGATACGGTTGACTTCTTCTTCTTGTGCCATATCCATCATCGGACACTGGCAATCGTGTTGGTGATCCTATGGTTCACAAAGCTTGTTAAACCATGGCTTCAACTATATGGTAATTGTCTGAATCACACAAAACTCCAAAGCATAACTGGATTTAAAGTTACAACTGCTTGGAACAGAGAGCACCTTAAACTCATCCCACCTTCCCTCAATGATGGCTTATCCTGATCATAGCAAAAGTGATATACATGGAGGTTTCCACTGCACGTCCAAAACCCAGAGATTGTATTCCATCCAGGAAGAGTGTGTGTGTGTGTGAGAGAGAGAGAGAGAGAGACAGAGAGACAGAGAGACAGAGAGACAGAGAGACAGAGAGACAGAGAGACAGAGAGACAGAGAGACAGAGAGAGTGGGAGGGAGGGGGAGAGAGAGAGAGAGGTAGGGAGACAGACAGAGACAGACAGAGAGAGAGGGACAGACAGACAGACAGGCAGACAGAGACACACACACACAGAGAGAGAGAGAGAGAGAGAGAAAGAAACAGAGAGAAACAGACAGAGAGAGGGGAGAGAGAGAAAGAGAGAGAGAGAGAGATGCATGCCAAAGCCACTGTCCTGTATGAAACCCAAAGCATCCATGAGTACATCAGCAAGATGGCACCCAAGGGTGAGCTATTGAGAGAATGCCTGAAGCAGGAACAGACACTGGAGGAAGATCAAGCAGAGGAGTGCCATGACAAGACAAGAGCCTACATGAGATGTATCATCGAGAGATAGCTGAGATAGCAGACACTGGGAAATCCTATTAGTGGCTAGAAAGGGCTAGAGTAAAAGACAACACTGAGGCACTGATCATAGCACTAAGCAGCAAATCCATAGCAGCGGGGTTGATCACACTTGACAGATCCAAGACTATGCAGGGAGATTTCAGAGACAGTGACATGGTATAAGATTTAGGTGAGAACTGCATACACTAAATGGCACAACCAACTAACTGGAATTGTGTTCAGGAATCCCTGTGCAGTTATGGGCTAGAGCTTTCCATATCCAGATGGGAGATCCCACATGAGATCATGAAGAATAAGAGGGCTAAGATCCTGACCCAGATAGACAGACAGGTACTAGCCAATCCATTGGATGTCATGGCAGTAAACAAGAACCAGAAGACAGCGGTGGTGATAGATGTAGCGGTAAAGGAGTATGAGAAGCTGGAGAAGGATCAGGGCCTGAAGGAGGAACTAGAGAAGCTGTGGAAACTAAGGGCCAACCAACGTGGTCCTAATGGTAGTAGAAGCCCTTGAGTGTGTGGCATTTAAGTTGGGAGGAAAGCTCCAAAGATCCCAGACATTAGAGCTCTCTGTCCAGGAGAGTGCAGTGCTAGGAAGAGCTAAGACCCTGTGTAGAAGACTCAAACTCCCAGGTCTCTAGTAGAGGACCCCAGATTGAGAAGAACGTAGACCACCCATGGGGTGAGGAGGGAATTTTCAGTCTCTATAGTTATACATTTTAAGAAAAACCGTGACATTCAGAAGAAGAAGATACGATACTTGATCCACCCGGAACTGATTTTTTTTTTTTCTAAACGACAGTGGCAGTTTTTCATCCTTCTGGATCAACCATGAATTATTTGCCAGAGAACAGTTCATAACTCAAAAAGCAGAACTACACCCTCAAGACACATGCATACACACCCTGAACAATTTCCTCTGCTGTTGCCCAAGTGCGCCTGGCCTGCACCTACCCTATGTGCGTTTCTCATCTAGGAAAGAGAAAAGGGGCCCCGATTCATCCCCATTGAAACCAAGATGCTTGCTTGGATGTTTGCAATGCTCACCCCTTTTATTCCCATGGAGGGCAACCGTGGAGGGCGGAGGCCTTTGGGAAGAGCCGAAGGATATCCTCAGTTGCCCTACATACTGTCCCTGTGATCAACAGAGCCATGCAGGCGCCTGAGGCCTTGGGAGAATCTACAGCCTCCAAAAACTACCAGGATCTAGTTAGCAATAAACAAGACCTGCTGTTTATTGCCCTCTCTTACTCCATCCTCCTGGGAAACTTAAGATGTGGGGAAGATGTTCTGAGATACCAAAGACGCTCAAGGCACCTGCCAACAAGAGCTGAGAGGAGAGAAAGGAAGAGTTGCTCACTTATTTTCCTGCTTTTGAAAGTTTCCTCTGCTTGGTATTAGCCAATTGTGGCTCAGTGGTGGGAGGGGGTTAATTGTCCTCTCTTTCTCCCGCTTCCTTCTTGTTGTCATAAACGGTTGCAAAAGAGCTCATCTTATTATGTGTGTTATAGTTCTTGAGGATGAAAGGTGTTGTTGTTGTTTTTAATTGAACCATTCTCGTAGACAACAAGGTTTTAGGGCTCAGAATGAGCTGCTCTCAGAACGGCCTGTTCTTATTTCAAAGTCTTTAAAATGCCACCATTGCTTTCTCATTTTGAATTTTAAAAAAATAATAATCTAGGATTATGACTGGGGGAAAATCCCAGTGTCCAGAGAAGGATAGAAGTCTCACTTCCCAAAAATGCTGTCCTGTAGAATCTCCAAGAGTTAATCCGGGATTGGAAGTGAGATCTACTGTGCGCAATGGCTAACAGAAGCCATCATTCAGAAAACGGGATGCTAAAGACGCTGAATACAAGTAGAAAAATAGGGACCACCTTTGGTGGGAAGGTAGCGTTCCGTGCGCCTTCGGCATTTAGTCATGCCAGCTACATGACCACGGAGACATCTTCAGACAGCGCTAGCTCTTTGGCTTTGAAACGGAGATGAGCACCGCCCCTAGAGTTGGGAACAACTAGCACACATGTGCGAGGGGAACCATTACCTTTTTAAGGAAACATTGAAAGGAGCATAGAACACAGAGAGAAGATTAATGTTTGATTGGTGGGAAGGTGACAATTGTCTTACTGACTAGATAGAGAAGAATGGCTGTTTAACAGAACCATGGAATAAAAAGGACTGAACTTTCACTTGTACAAAGTTCAAGTTGCAACAGTTGGATTAACTGTTAGAAGATGCTCCATCCAGCCACCCATCCATCCACCACTCATCCATCCATCCATCCATCCATCCATCCATCCATCCATCCATCCATCCATCCATCCATATAGTCGCCCATCTCAACAAGCAATTCTAGGTGGCGAAAATAATTAAAATAGAATAAAAACAATAACAACCATTACTAAAAGTTAAAATACAGGCAGCCAAAAAACAACCCAAATAATTAACACTACCAAGAAGTGGGGCCCTGTACACATTTGGAGCAGGAGACTCTCCAAAGATTTATTCTTTTCAGAAGTAATCCTTCCATACAATAAAACAGTTTTTAGTGTTGGTGTTGCAAAAATCCATAATATTTGATGCATTATCTAATAGAATAATTTTTCTTTGGAATAAATCCATCTCTGTATGTATAATTTTATTTATAATTGAAATAATTAGCTAGTAAATTAATCTATATCACCAGTGTTTCAGTTGTGAAATGGGTCTATATCAGTGGTGGGTTGCCAATTTTGTTACTACCGGTTCTCTTGCACAGAAGTGTCAGAGCAGGTGGGCAAAACCTCCCGCCGCCATTACTACTGGTTCTGCTGATTCGGGCCGAACTGGGAGCAGTCCACCTCTGGTCTACATGATGTTACATTGCTTGATTTCAGAATAAGGTAATTCTGGAATTGTAAGATTTTTCTCCTTGATGTACAAAATTGCATATTAATAAAATTGTGGTATCAAAATGTATTGTATTGTTTATAAAATTTACCAATTAAACCATGTGGTTTCCTGTGTGTCATTCTTTTAAAAACTACTTACCAGACCCAAGACAGAAGCTTACTTAGGTTCAAGATGAAATAGTTTCAAGTACCACAATATGGTTGTTGTGTTGATTAATGACCACAATAGAGTTAAATTAGTAACTGCCTTCATAACACTCCACTGGAATAGAGCAGTGAGTTGGGAGATGGGATACTTCTTCATGGGTCTTTCTAAAAACAAGTTTGCACCCATGTGTACATTAGAGCAGTGTTTCTCAACCTTAGCAACTTGAAGATGTCTGGACTTCAACTCCCAGAATTCCCCAGCCAGCGAATGCTGGCTGGGGAATTCTGGGAGTTGAAGTCCGGACATCTTCAAGTTGCCAAGGTTGAAAAACACTGCATTAGAGAGACAAAAGGGAGCTTCAGAGGGGAAGATTTCATGGAGTCATCAAAAAGAAGTGGCAATTTTTGTGCTTGGATTGCAGATGACAGATGAAGGAGAAAGAAGAAGAAAAGGAGAAAGAAATGAGAAAAGAGAATGGAAAATGTAGAAAAGAGAAAAGGAGGGGAGGGGAGAATAGAATAGATTGGAATACAATAGAATATGGGAAGGGAAGGGAGGGGAAGGGAAGGGAAGGGAAGGGAAGAGAAGAGAAGAGTTCTCTAACAACCCTCATATCCAGGGAGAAAACATAACTTAATCTTTTTCTTTTTTGTGCTATTTTTTCCACTCTCTCTTCCTCTGAGTCCAGGCCTTTGAATGAAATGTCTAACCATGATATGGATTTCAACACATAACAACATTGGCCAACGGGTTGATTTGGGGAGTGGAGAAAAGGAAATTTGTCTGTAACTAATCTTTCTTTCCTCATTCTTTGCTCCAGTTTTTCTCCTGTACAGTATTCCCATTCACCTGGAGAACTACAGAGCTATTCAATCTTCTTCATGTTCTTACCTTTTCTTCTTCTTCTTCTTCCTCCTCCTCCTCCTCTTCCTCCTACAAGATAAAGTCACTGTTAAGTCAAACAAAACTCCATGGTGATTGCATGAAAATATCTCTACTGCTTTCTTGGCAGTGGTACCAAAGTCGTTTTGGTATTGTCTTCTTCTGGAATGTGATTTGAACTTCTTAGTCTAGCAGCTAGCCTATAATTCCTGGTGTGTAGTCTCTCATTCAAGGACTAACCAGGTCTAACCTTGCTTACCTACGTTCAAAATCAGCCAAGGTTAAGTAGTTGCTGCAACTACACTTCATTCTCCTTCCCGCATTGGGGAAAGGACGACTGGAGAAAGTTCCCAATTTGAAGAAAATTTGGAAGGATGACACCAATCTAAAGGAAACTCCTTATTCAAAGTCTTTCCAGGAGAGAACCAGCAACAATTCCAATAGCATAAGATGGCCCCTTCCCCACCCCACCCATTTTCAGTGGCTGGATTCAGGAGTGGGCTTCAAAATTTTTAGCAAGGGGTTCTCTGCCCAGTTTCTGGAAGGTCATGGTGGGCGTGGCCTAGTAGGCCTCCTGCACCACGGCAGGGGGGTGTTTTTGCTCTCCCTGGACTCCAGAGGTTTTCCTTGAGCCTCCGGGAGGGCAAAAACGGCCTCCCCAGGCTCCAGAGGCCCTCTGGAGGGCAGAAACAGGTCCATTTCTGGCCTTCTTGAACTCCCGGTAGGCCCGTTTTTTGCCCTCCCTGAACCTCTGTGCATGCTCTGCACTTACTGCATCCACATTGGGCCGCATGGGGACTCCGTGGAGGGGAGGGGAGGGGCAGGGTTGGCGGGGCCAGCCAGGAGTGGGTTTTGGGTGTTCTCCAAACTGCACAGAATCTTAGCTAGAGGTTCTCCGAACCTCTGCAAACCCCCAGCAGCCCACCCCTGGCTGGATTCACATATTCACATAGCATGCCTACCATCCCTGTCCTACTGTCCCCATTGATATGTATTTATTTTAGGCGTTCATGGCCATGTTATATTTATTTATATCCCTCTATTTGTACCAATCTCATGTGAGTATGTCCCTGTCTATACTAATACCTGTTACCTTGTACGTGTTGACAAATAAATAAAATAAAAATAAATAAAATAAAAATAAAATATTGCCCCAAGCCCCAGCTTATTCAATCATCGTTTATACAATAAACTAAGATTGGTTGGGTTTCTGAAAATATACAGGGCCCCAGACAAATAAATTAAGATGAAGGCTCCTGAGTCCCAAAGATGAAGGAGAGGCAAAAAGTAAGAACTGCAGATACGAATCTTTTCTCTGGGCATGACAGAGATGAGAAGCTGTTGCTTGAGTTACCCTGAAAACATGAGCCATTACCTTTGTTATTATTGGTTATAATTACAGTTTCTATTATTATGATGATTACAAACACCAAGCATTTTCTAAACAAGTGGGGAGGGAAATCTTTCTGTTTCAAAATTTAGCTGTTTCATCCTGTCAGCCAAATTTTGCAAATGCTGCCAAATGCAACACATTACATTAAAAATACATGCATTTCCCTCTGCCTCTTCTCTTCTCCTCTCCTTTCCCCTTTCTTCTCTTCCCTGCCCTTCCATTCCCTTCTCCCCTCCCCTCCCCTCCCTTCTCTTCTCCTCTCTTCCCTTCCCTTCCCTTCCTCTCTCCCCTCCTTTCTCCCCTCTTCTCTTGTTCTGTTCTCTTCTTCCTTCCTTTCCCTTTCCTTCTTCCTCCTTCCTCCTTTTTCTTTTCTTTTTTCCTCTTTCATTCTTTCTTAGGAAGCACCCATTTGTGGTTTTTTTTATGGGAAGCAGAGGAGGGAGGCATTTCTTTATGGGAAAGGTGGAAGGAAAGAAGGGGATGACCAACAGCAAGGTGGACAGAGTTAGGTACAGCAGCAATGAATGCATCATTGGAAGACTTGAAAAACCCATGTTAGGGACAGATCATGATGTAGAAAAATCTTTCTATAGGGTCACTAGGAGTTGACATTGTCTTGGTGGCTCTTAATCAATCTTTCAGTAATGACCCCCTTAGGCCCCTTGATATGATCCTAGGATACAAGGGGCATAAAACTCACCATCAGCCTTGGTCTTCTGGCCCAGGGCAGGACCTTGAATATGTATCCATTCCATCTAATCCACCCATCCAAGATGCAGTTTGGTTCCAGGGGAAGGCAATGCAATAATCCTTCTGAAGCTAAATAGGAATTAGCCCCATGAGTATCAAGTTGAGAGACTACCTGGAAACTCACCTGTGTATTTTCTTTTAAGAAACTAAAGATATCAACATGTAATCTGTACTGCTTCCTTTGGGAGAAATAAAAGACTATAAAGGAGACCAGTAAACATAATATAAGGGATGCAGTGACTCAATGGCTAAAATGCTGAGCTTGTTGATCAGAAAGGTCGGCAGTTCGGCAGTTCGAATCCCTAGCGCCGTGTAATGGAGTGAGCTTCCGTTACTTGTCCCAGATTCTGCCAACCTAGCAGTTCAAAAGCACGTAAAAATGCATGTAGAAAAATAGGAACCACCTTTGGTGGAACTGTAACAGCCCTCTGTGCCCCTTTGATGTTGAGTCATGCCGGACACATGACCACAGAGACATCTTCGGACGGTGCTGGCGCTTCGGCTTAGAAATGAAGATGAGCACCACCCCCTAGAGTTGTGAACAACTAGCACATATGTGAGAGGGGAACCTTTACCTTTTACTTTTAAACATAATATTGGTGATATGGGGGAAGCCTGTGGAAAGATCTCTGCACGCCGAAAATTGCTGATATACTTGCAAAGTGCCCCAGCTCGTTTCCGCTGTTCATATTTTCTGCATATTTATATTTCTCCCTATTTGAGGAGTGGGTAGCTGTTTCTCCTTCAGCAGTCTTTTATAAGCAGTAAAGGTGGATTTCAATGGGCTCAATAAACAGGCATGGTGCAAGAGGGACATTAAACCCAAGATTCTAAGGAATGTTGAAAAACTTCATAGAATGTTTGCATAGACCTTCTTGGAATTCTTTAACATAATTCTGAGTGTTTGGGTTCTATTTTCAGAATTTTAAAGAAATGGAGCACTGGGAGCTTCCCCTTTGCAGAGCCAGCTGAAACAACATGTATATCATAAAAGGTTAACCTCTTTGGAAATGCTCAGCCCAAAGGTGCTTTTTCAAAAGGCAACTGGCACTTCCTTTATTTTGCTTGAAGACGTTTGGCTTCTCATCTAAGAAGCTTTTTCAGTTCTAACTGAATGGTGGAAGATGGAAGGAATTATATTCCTTGTGCTCAACTGGTCATTAGCATCCTTTCACAAAGGAAATTATAAGGAATATAAATCCTTCCCTCCTTTACCATTGAGTCAGAACTGAAAAAGCTGCTTGCTTGAGAAGCAAAATGTCTTCAAGGAAAAGCAAATCCCAGTAGCCTTTTGAAAAAGCACCTTTGGGACAACCATGACGTGGATGACTGAGAACCTCCATAGACATTAGTGTTTGTGTTAGTGTTGCCTTTTGCAAAAGCACCTTTGGGATAAAACACTAGCATGTAACTTGCTCTTACTGTGCATAGTTCCCGGGCAGCTGAGTTTCACTTCTATCAGTCTTTTCAGTTTTAAGGAGGTGGATATTTCATGCACACATTTCAAGCTGTGCTATTGACATGAAACATGTCTTTGCCACACCTCTGTTGGAATTAGCCTGGCTAGTTCCCATCCACCTTTCCCACCAAATCCCGCCAATCATGTTGTTGTTTTTGCTAGAAGTGTGTGAGAACCATGCCTTCCCTCAAGGTTTCTTTCCAAGGTCTTGTCCCTCGACTGCACATTCCTAAGCAGACTTCAGTCTTACAAATTCTAAGTCCTCAAACTACGGCCCATGGGCCACATGCGGCCCACCAAAGCCATTAATCCAGCCAGCACAGGATCATGAGGCTGCCGCCCCCCCCCCCCCCCCCCCAATATCACCCCACCTGCCTTTCGGCCAAGTGCAGAACTTACCTCAGTGAGGCCTGCAGGCTGGAACTAAAAGGTAAGGCCAACAATTTTAGCCTGCAGAGACATTCTGGAGGTGTGGAGGGTGAAAAGTGAGGTGCACGGACACCCCAGGAGCCCCAAAATGGTCAAAAATGGCCCTTTTAGGCCAAAACACGAGCCATTTTTGCCTGGTTTGGGCCTGCAGAATGCTTCTGGAAGTGTCTCTCTCTCTCCCCCCTCCCTCCCTCTGTCTCTCTCTGTGCGTGTTTGTGTGTGTGTGTGTGTGTGTGTGTGTGCGTGTGTGTGTGTAAAACAGGATGCATAGACAACCCAGGAGCCCAAAAAATGGGCAATAATGGCCTGTTCTTTTACCTCCCCTGCCTCCAGAAGATAGATAAAGATAGATAGACACGGGGAGAGAGAGGGAGGGAGAGAGGGAGAGATAGTTATAGAGAGAGAGAGAGAAAGAAAGAGAGGGAAGGAGAGGGAGGGAGAAAGAGAGAGGGAGGAGGGAGGGCAAGAGAGATAGAGAGAGGGCGAGAGAAAGAAAAAAGAGAGACGAGAGAGACAAAGAGAGATTTCTCAAGCTCCTTGGAGCTGAGAAAAATTGCTGCAAAACTGAGTTTCCTGAAGTGGACCACTGGACTCTTAAACTGCTGAAAAAATGATCTAGTAAAAAGAAAAGGCAACCAAAAGAGCAACATGCAAACAAAAGCAAACAAAACACCCCCCAAGAGCAAAACAAATTAAAGATTAATTTGTGTGCATTGTTCAATGGACTGCTAAATTGGTCACGCCTACCCAGTCACAAGACCACCTAGCCATGCTCACCCAGCCGGTCTGCACCCCCCAAAAAAGTCTGAATTGGCCCCGTTTAAAAAGTTTGAGGACCCCTGTTCTAAGGCATCATGACATCTTTTGATGTTTACAGCATGCTGAAGTGTTGGAGTGGATGCCGACAGAAGGGTAATGGAATTGAAGTGTCAGGTCTGCAATCCATCTTTTCTTTTGGACTTCAGGCCTGCCACATTTTCTACTATTCATTTTCTATTGTGGGAAAAATGGGAGGGGGGACTACACGGAGTTGGGTGATAAGTAGCCATAATAACGTTCCTTCTAGAAAGCCAAGGTCATCCTTTATCTCTGCACCTGGCCGGAAGTGGATGGGTGGAAACTGCCAGCATAGCAGTGGAAGATTGGACCATGTGATGGACTTGTGGGTATGGAGGCAGGATCTTGAACTTTCAGCTGGGTGGGGAAAACCGGAAGCTTTCATATTTGGGTTTTCCCAGAGGTGCCAACATGGCTCTCTTAATAAATTGGAACTTTGAGGAATCTTTTGCTTCGGACTCTGATTTACTTTTGGATGCTATTTGGAACCCTGACATGAAGCTTAAAACAGGAATGGAGGCCTGCTGTTTGTCTAGAAGAAAACCTTCTTTGAATGATCTATCGTTCCCACCCCCCCACCCCCAGTCTACATTATAGGCAGGATTCCTTGGGCTGAAGAAGCCATCTGAGCTCAATGTGTTTATGGAGAGTCTCAATCATCCAGGTCATGGTTGTCCCAAAGGTGCTTTTCCAAAAAGCAACTGGACTTTCTTGGTTTTATTTTACTCCTTGAAAACTTGGTTTTGCTTCTCATCCAAGAAGCTCCTCCAGAACTGAAGAAGCTTCTTGAATGAAAAACAAATAATTTCCAAGGGCAAAATGCCCCCCAAGTCAGTCCAGTTGCCTTTTGGAAAAGCATTTTGGGACAAGACATCACAGCAAGATGGAGGAGTGGGCAAGAGATATAGAATGAAGGGTGATATTCCTCTCTCAGCTTCCTAGTCCCTGACCCTCATCTAGAGCAGGGGTCTCCAACCTCGGCAACTTTACGACTTGTGGACTTCAACTCCCAGAAGGAATTCTGGGAGTTGAAGTCCACAAGTCGTAAAGTTGCCGAGGTTGGAGACCCCTGCTCTAGAGGGAAGCCTACAATTAATGATTTTAAAATGACTTTTAAAAACATTTTGAAAAATGGGTTATTATTATGTAAATGAAAAGGTTTCTTGACTATTATTGCTCTAATGGCAAAAAAAATATGTTTATATGAGGGAGTTTTCCATGACCATAACTAACTTGAGGAGAACTGTCTCCATCCATCCCTTGTTGATGAGGTGAGAAATGCACAGATTAGTCTGCCTAACCCTGATTATACAACATCGGGTGTGGTTGAAAAAAAAGACATCCATCTTTTGTCTTCAGAACAAATTATTAATCCCTCCCCCTCCACAGGTAGGCCTTTAAATGCGAGTTTCACATTCTCTAAGGTTTAAAAGAAAATAAACAGCCATATAGTTTTCTATTTCTGGCAATGGTTCCAAAGATTAAGTCATTCAAGATGGCGGGCCATTCCTTAGACCTCTGTTTGTTGGTTAATTTCCACACAAAAATTAGACTCCTTGCTTTTCTTCCATAGGATTCCCAGAGCAATTTTCATCTGCTATACTTCTAGGTAGTTTACCTAGATACAGCTAGGGAACATCATGTGGCTCTAGATCAGTGTTTCTCAACCTTGGCGACTTTAAATCCTCTGGACTTAAATTCCCAGAATTCCCCAGCCAGCTGTGCTGGCTGGGGGATTCTGGGAGTTGAAGTCCACAGGACTTAAAGTCGCCAAGGTTGAGAAACACTGCTCTAGATCATGACAACCTGGAAATGAGGTTAAGGGAGAAGATAGAACCATGTTGTGGCATGAAGATTAGCTGATTTATGATGGCAGAAACATCCTTAAATTTCACCCACTTCTTCAGACACACAGCTTTCTCCTGAGCTATAAGTGTCTGTATATTAGGTACCCATTGCTCAGTTGGAAGTGTTGCGAAGACTATGGCCTGTGGCACGAAGGTAGGAATTCTACATCACTCTTATGCGAAGGGCCGGGTCTCTGGAGAAGGCTCTAATGCTGGGAGAGATGAGCAGTGAGATGGATGGACTCAATTATAGTGGCATTAGAGACACTGTTGGAGAACAATGTACGGGAGAGATGAGAGGTAGATGAAATGATAGATGACAACTCTCTCTCTCCAGCCATCTATCATCTTTCTTGCTATCATCTCTCTCTCTCTCAGCTCTCTCTCTCATCATCATCTCTCTGTCTGTCTGTTCATCTGTCTGTCCATCCATCCATCCATCCATCCATCATCTTTCTCAGTATCATCTCTCTCTCTTTCTCTCTCTCTCCTCTCTCTCTCTCTCATCATCATCTCTCTGTCTGTCTGTTCATCTGTCTGTCCATCCGTCCATCCATCCATCCATCATCTTTCTCAGTATCATCTCTCTCTCTTTCTCTCTCTCTCCTCTCTCTCTCTCTCATCATCATCTCTCTCACTGTCTATCATATCTATCCATCCATCTATCCATCCATGTAATCTATCATCTATCTAGCCATCTTCAACACAATAATACATTGATTCCCTGGAGTGCCCATTCTCAAATAATCAAATGCCTGGACACCTGATCCCTACCTTGATCCTCGACAAAACAATCACCCAAACGATATTTAACACTAGTTTCCCACATTTTCTCAATTTTTCCACCCCATAAACTCCATGGGGCAGACTGGGCTGAGAGGTAGTGAGTGGCCCAAAGTCATCTTGTCCTGATCCAACACCTTAATCAGCAAAGCATTCAAAAGGTATCAAAAGATAAAATGTTTCCGGAGAAGTGACTTCCTTCAGTCCCAACATTTATTCTTTACCCTAATTATATGGGGTGGGGTGGGGTGGAGCAGCAATCAAATTCTGGGAGAAAATATGCAGTGGAATGCAGCGCATTTCCCAACAGTTGAGTAAAAACAAAACAAAAAAAAACCACACTGTGCCTTATTTCCCATCCCAGGCTTGGAAATTGCCTCCAGAAGCTGTGTCTTTTCACAAACATCTCCAGAAGAATAGGGCTTGCTGATGGAGCAGATTCCACGCCAAGCTGGGAGCTTCTCCAGTGGCAATCATGATTAATTGGCAGCCCTTCCAGAGAGAAAATTTTCCTTCTTAATTCAATGGAGGCAAATTGTAGCTCTTGGGAAAAAAAGAAAAAGAAAAGGACACCTTAATTGGTGAATACAAAAGCAGAAGCCCGATGTGGTATGCCACGCCGGAAGTTCACACACCCTTGTGTCCTATCATTAGTGATTTCAAAATAGCCCCAGCTGTTTAATCACACAGGCCAATAACATGTTTATGTTTCTTCATATATCTGTATACATTTTTTTTAAAAATGCCACATACAGTAGTTCAAAACAAGGATAAGAATAGAAGAAAAACTGATTTAAAAAAAAAATTAAACAAAGAAAGAACAAACAAAACATAAAAACATACAACCTTCAACTGTTTCATATAGCGTGTTGTTTGGTTACAGATTTTTGTGCATGCTTTCCATTATCGCCACTTACAATTATATATCAAATCACAAATTGTCCATTAGGTAAACATAAATACATTATTATCATTGCATATCCATTGTTCCACTGTAATTGTTATTCCTTCATTTTAAACAAAATATTCTAGGTATTGGATTCATACATATAGCATCATTATACATCAATTGTTCCACTCCAATTGTTATTCCATCATTTTAAGCAAAATGTTCTAGATCAGTGTTTCTCAACCTTGGCGACTTTAAGTCCTGTGGACTTCAACTCCCAGAATTCCCCAGCCAGTGAGAGTTGGCTGGGGGATTCTGGGAGTTGAAGCCCACAGGACTTAAAGTCGCCAAGGTTGAGAAACACTGTTCTAGATATTAAAATCATACATACAACATCATTCCATTGCCTCGTGTTAGACTATTTAACAATACTAAACCTTTGTGGTATTACATACAGTATATCTATTGTATTATTCTTAAATATATAAGAAGTTCTCCAACATTTTGCATTACCATGATTTTTTATCTAACCATTGGTAAAACAAATCCCATACCTTGTAAAATTGTTCATCTTCTTGTTGTCTAATTTCAAAATGTCATTTCAGCACATTCCATTATTTTTTTGAATAACTTCCTCCTTGAAAAACTGAATAGTCTTAAATGGGCATTTTAGGGGATCACAGTAATACATTTCTTGGTTTTCAAGTTTTTGGAAATCTGGATTTTTTCCTTCTTCTTCTTAAAATATCTGTGCTTCACTAAATCCATGTAAGGGAGCGGAAGAATTAAATACATGTAGTCCTCAACAATCATTCATTTAGTGACCATTCGAAGCTACAGTGGCACTGAAAATAAAGTGACTTATGACCATTTTTCACACTTACAGCAGTTGCAGCATCCCTATGGACCATGGATTAAAATTTGGGCGCTTGGCAACTAGCATGTATTTATGATGGTTACAGTCAGTGGTGGGATTCAAATGATTTAACAACTGGTTCTCTGCCCTAATGACCAGCTGGGTAGGCGGGGCTCAGTGGTCATGTGACTCTTTGGGTGTGACCAACTCAATATCACTCAGGTCGATGGGCGCTTCACCTTAGCTGTTACAATGTAATTAGGGTTAACCAGAGAGGCAGTTTCTGTAAGGAGGGCAATAAAGATTAGGCTAGAAACAACACCAGAATGTTTCCTTCCTGCCTTCCTTACAGCCCTGTAAAGTGGAAAAAAACAAAAGGAGATTTCTTCCAACAACAGGTTCTCCCAACTGCTTAGAAAGCTAACAACTGGTTCTCCCAAATAGGTGCGTACTGGCTGAATCCCACCACTGGTTATAGTCAGGGATGAAATTCAGCCGGTTCTGACAGGTTCTGGAGTACTGGTAGCGGAAAGTTTGAGTAGTTCGGAGAACCGGCAAATACCACCTCTGGCTGGCCCTAGAGTGGGGTGCGAATGGAGATGTTGCAGTATCCTTCTCCTGCCACACCCACCCAGCCACGCCCACAGAACCAGTAGTAAAAAAAATTGCGTTTTACCACTGGTTATAGTATCCTGGAGTAATGTGAACTCCTTTTGTGATCTCCTAACAAGCAAAGCCAATGGGATTCACTTAACAACCATGTTCCTAACGGTAGTGCTTCACTTAGTAACTCTGGCAAGAAAGGTTATAAAATGGGGCGAAGCTCATTGACAACTGTCTTGATTAGCAGTGGAAATTTTGGTTTAATAGGCTTCACCCCAACTACACCAACGAAGGACTAGCCTAGTTTTTCAAAACTGGCCACCATAACAGATCCCTACTGGCAGGTTTTTCCTTTTTGTTAGTTTGCAGCATCTATAACATCTACTACTTTTATAATAAAACTGTTAAATAACTGTTATTGACAGAGTTGGAAGGGACCTTGGAGATCTTCTAGTCCAACTCCCCCGTTCAAGAGAGAGACCCATTGCGGACAAATGGCTGTCCAAACTCTTCTTAAAAACTTCCAGTAGTGGAACACTCACAACTTCTGAACGCAAGCCATACAAATAATAACAGCAACTAGAATTGTATTTGCACAAAATAGGAAAGCAGACAAAATCCCATCAGAAGGAGAGATAATAAAGAAGATATTAGATTGTGCAGAAATGAATAGGTTGACATTGAGAATAAAGGACAAAGAGGAATCAGTGTAATACAGGACATGGGGGCGATTTTATGATTGGCTTGAAAAAAGGTACAGATAGAAGGAGAAAGGAACACAGCACAAAACAAATAACTCAGATGACACATTATTAAATCAGGGGGAGGGGAAATAAGAAAGTATGAAAATGTAAATATACAGGTGGAAAAATGATATGAATTGACAAATGTTAAATAGCAATTATAAGAATGTAATGTATATTTAAGAATGAATTTGAAAGGAAAAATAAAAAAATCTTTTTTCAAAAAAAAAAACTTCTGAAGGCAAGTCATTCCACTGGTTAATTGTTCTAAATATCAGGAGGATTCTCCTTAGTTCTGGGTTGGTCCCCTCCTTGATTAGTTTCCATCCATTGCTTCTTGTTCTGTTCTGGTTGAGAGCCAAATCTTAAAGGGGATTGGGTGGGCAGAGCTTCAAATGTATGGCGTGGTTGCCATCTTGACTTTTTTCACCACCCTCCTGCAAAACTCCTGCAAGCTATGCCCTTATTCGCTTGCACCTGTTCGGAAGAACAGTCTCCCAATGACAGGGAATTAACGTGGTTACATTCTTTTTTGGGGCTTTTGTGCAAAAAGTTTCCTTTTGTCCAGCTCACAGTAGGACTCCTTTGGTCTGTCCAAGAAGCTCCCTGGTTGGTTTTGCTTTCTTTCTTCCAATGGCAAACGACCTCCCATTAGGGTGAAATTAATTGACCCCCCCCTCCACATTAGGGCTAATTTAAAGGCTAACCTTTCTATTCAACTGGTAACAAAAGCCACCCGAAGTCAATGGTGACCACACACAATTGGTAACCTGTGCATCTTGGACATCTGCCCAGCTTCCTCTTAATCACCTGTATCTCTCTTCTGGAAGGGGGTGTGGAGGGATAGGACTTTAAGAAGGACTAATTATGGCAATTTGACAAATGTCAATGATATTTGGGGCTGAGGAATGCAGGTGTTCAGACTCCTGTTAGTTTTATACCCAGAGATACGAAATGGGCAGAAGCAGGAGAGGGGAGAGGGATCCTTTAGTACCTGTGCAGGTAGTGAAAACAGGTGCAAAAGGCTCCTGGCTTGTCTTCTTACATAGAAGAAAAGATGTCAGAATGGCATGTCACACCTGGGGAAATGCCTTCTCTGTTGATGATTTAAAATGTTGCCTTGGCCACCCTGTGCTTAATCTATCATTCAAAGAATAAAAGAGGGAGAGGGAGAAGGGAGGGGAGGAGAGGAGATAAGAGGAAGCAGAAAGAGGAGGAGGAGAAGGAGGGAAGGAAGGAAGGAAGGAGAAAGAAGGGAGGGAGGGAGGAAGAAAGGAATTATTTGAAAAGATCTCAAGAACTTGGGACTCAGTTTTCTAGAAGGCAACTGCAATTTCAAGTATTTAATTCATTGGAAGGGGTATCCCATTCACTATCTATTCTCTCCTTTCCCCTCCCCCACCTTAAGAATGTGGCGAGCCCCCCAAAAACCCTTACATGGCAGAGAGAAAGAAAAAGGAATAAACAAGTATAATATAGAGCTAAATAAAATGGCTACACATAAGTCAAATTCGGGCTTGAATTTGAGGGTTGAGGGAAGGGAGGGAAGGGAAGAAGGAAGGAAGGAAAAAAGAAGGGAAAGAAAGGGAAGGTTATTGTGACTTAATTTTGCATGCAAAGCTACTGTTAAATTAAAAGAAAATCAGGCCAATGTCAGTACACAAAATTGGCAACTCTAATTTGGCTATGTTTGCACTGTGCTACACACTGCCTGAAATATTTCAAGGCCAAGCAGTTGCCTTTGTACACTGTTATAACTATCAAGTCGGAGGATGGGGATCGCAAGAGTGAATCTGCACTGTATGAAAAGAAAAAAAAGGGGGGGGAAACCAATTTCCCACCGCAAGCTGACCTTCTGTGAAGGGCTACTTGCTGTCCTGCAAAATACAGTGAAATGAAACTTGGAAGAATAGGGAAATTGTGCAGAGATCACAGAGAAGACGGAAGAGGTGTGTGTGTGTGTGTGTGTGTGTGTGTGTGTGTGTGTGTGCGTGCGTGATGAAAGCTGCCTTGACCAAGTGTCACCAGCCCCTCAGAAGATGCTTCCCATAAAGGAGACAGGAGAGAGGGAAGCAGAAGGGAGGAAAAGAGAAGGAGAAAGGGAAGGTATGGAAAGAGGGGAAAGGAGAGGGAGATAGCAAGGGGACATAGAGAAGAGAGAGAGAGATGGCAGAGGGAAGAAAGGAGATAGGGAGGAGGAGAGAGGGAGAGGAGAAGATGAAATAGACTATAATATGGTGTATGGAAAGCAGAAGAGCAAATGAAAGTTGATGTGGCTTTGATAGTAAGAGGAATTGATATAATATTGAATATTTTAAAAATTGTTTGTTAAGATGTAATGGTATACTTTGGATCATATCTATGTTAAAAAAATAAAAAACTTTTACCCCCCCCAAAAAAAAAGAGAAGATGCTCCCCATAAGGCCCATTTTGGCAGGGGGTAGGATGGACTGGAGCAACTGTTCAACTGCTCCCTGCACTTTATAGCAAACCAGATTTTGCCCTGCATAAATTTGTACTAACTTCTTACACCAATTGCTTATCTGGGCAGGAAGAGAGGCAACCTGGGATGGGGCGAGGAGGAGGAGGAGGAGGAGGAGGAGAAGTGGAGATGGTGAAAACAAGATAAATAGTTTCGCCTTGTTGGCTGTCACATGATTGCTGCAGGACACAAAGTTATTTCATCACCAGGCCCGATCATGTTACTGTGCCTTCAGCGTCTTCATATTTGTGAAGCTAAAAGGAAAGAAAGAGAGAGCGAGAGCGAGAGGGAGGGAGAGACGAAGGAGAAAGGGAGGGGGGAAGGAGAAATGAGGGAAGGAGGGAGGGAGGGAGGAAGGAGAAAAAAAGAAGGGAGGAAGGGAGGAAGAGAAAGAAAGAAGAGAGGGAGGGAGAGAAGGAAAGGAGGGAGGGAGGGAAGGAGAGAGGGAGTGAGGAGAAAGAAAGAAGAGAGGGAGGAGAAAGAAAGAGGGAGGGAGGGAAGAAGAAGAAAGAAAGAAGAGAGGGAGGGAGGAAGAGAAAGAAGGGAGGGAAGGAGGAAGGAAGGAAGGAAGGAGGGAAATTATGAATCGCATTATTTTAACATGGTATGTGGCAGGATTCCCACAATGTTGCTGCATCCTGGGCATACAAGTGACCCAGATGGGAAACTGGGATGAGCAGCTAAGGCCAACCTTAGCTTCCCATCCCAGCTCTATGGGTCCTCCTTTCCTCGCAAGGCTGTGAAGCCACAACAACCCCCACCTCCCACCCCACTCCGCCCCAGCCCCCCCTCCTCATGCGTCTTTGGTTTTAATGCTTGGTTTTAACTTTTTATGTTTTAGTTTAGATGTAACTGTAAAGCCAGCCAGAGTTACTCTCCAGCCAATAAATTTTATAAATAAAGAAGTCGTGAAAAATAAATAATACCACGGTGCTCTTGCATCAAACCATGAGGTCCTACTGCTAACCCTGGCTATTTGGCCGTTTTGCGCACCAGGGGCTAGTAAGGTATCCCACAGTTTATGACTCCCCCCCACACACAGACACAAAAACCAGCCTATACTTCCAGTTTTTGGCAAAAACACCTCCTGGTGAAGTTTTGCTTAAGGACCCCCAACATTAATAACCACCGCAAACTAAGATTGCAAAATTAGGTCGGTCACGTGGGTGGCCCAGCTTACAACCATCCTGACTTAATGACCATAATGGACAGGCTCCTTTATAGTCATAAGTCAAGGACTACTTATACTCTCAAACTATATATGGCACACAGGGCCAGAATGATTGTGGGGAAAGTTGTTTACTGTGCTTCAGCTCCTGATTTCTTTATCTGGTGGCTGGACAGCAGATTAAAAGGCTGAACTACATGCCAGCCTAAGTCACCAGTTAACCCCACCAAGAGGAAAACAAAACTGATGATCTTCTTCATGTATTGATTAGCAGTTCAGCAGTTCAAGTCTCAAGGTTGATTCAGCGTCCCATCTTTCCAAGATGGGTAAAATGAGGAGCCAGATTGTTGGGGACAAGAGGCTGACTCTATAATCCACTTAGAGAGGGCTGTAAAGCACTGTGATGAGGTATATAAGTCTATGTGCTATTACTATTTTGCTTCCTTCCTTCCTTCCTTCCTTCCTTCCTTCCGTGCCTGCCTGCCTTCCTGCCTGCCTGCCTCTGGTTAGAATGCAATACTGCAGGCTACTTGCCTGCAATTTGGCAGATCGAATCTCACCAGGCTCAAGGTTGAGTTAGCCTTCCATCCTTCAAAGGTTGGTAGATTGTTGGGAGCAAGAGGCTGACTCTGTAAACCGCTTAGAGAGGTCTGTGAAAGCACTATGAAGCGATATATAAGTGCTATGGCTACTGCTATTAGGGATAAAATGCTAGTTAGTTGTTTAATTCCAAAGGGGTGAGGCCTCCCTCTGCTCATTCAATGACCAGGATCAGTCAGTTATGATCAGCTGAATACTCTCTTGAGAGATAGAGTCTCACATACACACCCTTTGGAGATGTCCTAATATACTTACAAATGTAGAAATAGCCGGTACAGGCCAGTCAAACCCTACACATGAACTCTAACATTGGAAGACTATAGTAACAGAAAAACCTGCCATTTTTAGAAATGGCTTGAAAAGGAAGTGCAAGGTGTAAAGTGGACAGAGAAATATTTCCCCATTCCTAAGTAGCCGTCAATGGGAATGCGGTGGCTCAGTGGCTAAGATGCTGAGCTTGTCAATTAGAAAGGTCGGCAGTTCGGCAGTTCAAATCCTTAGCGCCGCGTAATGGAGTGAGCTCCTGTTACTTGTCCCAGCTTCTGCCAACCTAGCAGTTCAAAAGCACGTAAAAATGCAAGTAGAAAAATAGGAACCACTTTGGTGGGAAGGTAACAGCATTCCATGTGCCTTCAGTGTTGAGTCATGCCGGCCACATGACCACAGAGATGTCTTCGGACGGCGCTGGCTCTTCGGCTTTGAAACGGAGATGACCACCGCCCCCTAGAGTCAGGAACGACTAGCACATATGTGAAAGGGGAATGTTTACCTTTATCTTTAAGTAATCTTCCCATCTACAGGTAGTCCTCAACCTACAACCACAATTGAGCCCAACATTTATGTTGCTAAGTGAGAAATTTGTTAAGTGAGTTTTGCCCCTTTCTACAACTTTTCTTGCCACATTTGTTCAGTGAATCACTGCAGTTCCTAAATTAGTGACACGGTTGTTAAGTGAGTCTGTTTCTTTGCTCGTCAGAAGGTTGCAAAAGGGGATTGCATGACCCCAGGAAATCTGTAACTGTCATAAACATGAGTCAGTTGTCAAACATCCAAATGTAAATCATATGACCCTGGGAATGCCACAATGGTTGTAGGTGTGAAAAATGGTCCTAAATTAATTTTTTCAGTGCCGTTGTAACTTTGAACGGTCACTAAATGAACTGTTGTAAGTCGAGAACTTCCTGTAGTTTGCACAAAGGTTTCTTCATTCAGCCACCAGCTTGCCTCTTCCTCCAACTTCCTCCATATATATAGAAACAAGACCATTCATTCAAACTAGAAATAAGGATAATCAACCCATAGAACAGAAGTTGCCTTCAGAAGTGGTGGGGGCTTCATCCCTGGAAGCTTTCAAGGAGAGACTGGACTGCCATCGGCCAGAAATGGCGTAAGGTCTCCTGCTTGGGTTGGGGGTTGGACTAGATGACCTACAAGGTCCCTTCCAAATCTGTTAAACTGTTATTCATTTAGCAACTGTTTGAACTTACAATGGCACTGAAAATAGTGATTTACAGGATCCAATCTGGGTCGGCCCCAGGACCAGAGGTTTAGTTTTCTGAGCTTTCGGATTTGTGCTGGAGCTCCTCCTCAGAGAAATTCTCTCTAACACAGGGATGTCAAACTCAAGGCCCACGGGACCGGCCTGAAAACAGCAAAGGAATGGTCCGTGGTGCCTCTGGCAGCCAAAACGGGGCATGGACGTATGCCCCTCCTGCATCCTGTTTTCAGCCTGGACAGCCTCCTGCAGCAGTCTGCCAGCCAAAACGGGATATTGGGAGGCCAGAACTGATTAGGTGGCTGACTAGGTGGCTCAGTGGCTAAGGCACTGAGCTTGTCGATCAGAAAGGCCAGCAGTTCAACGATTCAGATCCCTAATACAGGTCCCCTGCGTGAGGAGGGGGTTGGACTAGATGACCTCCAAGGTCCCTTCCAACTCTGTTACTGTTTACATGCAGCTCCCCGCACAGCCCATTTTGGGCCTGGACAGCCTCCTATAGAGGCCATCCAGACCGAAAACGGGCATGCGGGGGCTGCGTGTGCCCCCCACCCTACCCCATTTTGGCCAACAGGGTACTGCAGAAAGCATTCATCCCATCTCTCCCTCTCCCCTGGCTGTCCTGCAGTAGAGAACTACAATGCTGATCCAGCCCTCGAAGAAATCCAGTTTGACACCCCTTCTCTGACACATTCCGGTGAGGGAGAATTTCCCTGAGGAATGGGCTCCAGCATGAGTATGAAAGCTCAGAAGACTAAACCTCTGCTCCTGGGGACTGACCCAGATTGGATCCTGCAACATTATCTTGAGATATCTACATTTGTGACTTCTGGGAGTTGATGTCCACAAGTGTTAAAGTGGCCAAGTTTGAAGACCTCTGCCTTAAAGGGATTGTAAAGTGTGATTATTTTAGTCACCCCAGGCCATCATAGCTCTTCCCGTGGACATTTCTGATATTTTCTCCCTAGAGTGCAGATCTCCGAAGCCTTCAGCGGGATTTAGTCAATACATTTAGGTTAATTTCTTAATTAGCTTGTAATTCTGGCAGCTGACTTTCACCATGCCTCGGTCAACCTGTTCTTAGTTTGCTTCCCCCCCCCCCCCCCCGTCCTGTTTGTTTAACCTCCTACCTAAGGAAGAGTTTGGCAAATGTCTAAAGCTAATTCTTAACGTTGTCAGTTTCGGTTAGCCCACATAAAGATACGGAGCTGAGATGCTATCTGGGAATCGTTGAGTGATATATTATGCAAAGCGAATTTCTGGTGCCGTTATGTTTTATGGGCTGGATCCAGAATACCAAGGGAATTATTGTGGGGAAAAGGGAAACAATATGACAACAGAAGAAGAGGAAAAGCTGTGATCTGTCCTTGCAGAACCTACATTTTTGTTCACAAAAATACCAGGTGACAGATGAAGCATTAGCTCCAGTCAAGTTAAGCCTCACCTCTCTCCCTTTCCTTCCCTTCCCCTATCTTACTCCCCTGCCTCATCCTTCTCTCCTCCTCCCTTCCCTTCCCTTTCATTTCTTTCCCTTCCCTTCCCTTCCCTATCTTACTCCCCTCCATCCTCCTTCTCTCATTTCCTCTTCCCTTCTCTCCCCTTTCTTCCATTTCATTTCTTTCCCTTCCCCTTCCCTATCTTACTCTCCCCTCCTCCTCCTCTTTTCTCTTCTCTTCCCTTCCATTTCTTTCCCTTCCCTATCTTACTCCCCCTCCCCCTCTCCTCTTCCCTTCTCTCCCCTTCCTTTCATTTCTTTCCCTTCCCCTTCCCTATCTTACTCCCCTCCCTCCTCCTTCTCTCATCTCCTATTCCCTTCTCTCCCCTTCCTTCCCCTTCCCCTTCCCCTTCCATATCTTACTCCGTCCTCCTCCTCTTCTCTTCCCTTCTCTTCCCTTCCATTTCATTTCTTTCCCTTCCCCTTCCCCATCTTACTCCTCCTCCTCCTCTTCTCTTCTCTTCCCTTCTCTCCCCTTCCTTCATTTCATTTCTTTCCCTTTCCTTCCCTTCCCCTTCCCTATCTTATTCCCTCCTCTTCCTTTTCCCTTCTCTTCCCTTATCTTCTCTTTCCTTCCATTTCATTTATTCCCTTCCCCTTCCCTATCTTATTCCCCTCCCTCCTCCTTCTCTCCTCTTCTCTCCTCTTCCCTTTCCTTCCATTTCATTTCTTTCCCTTCCCTTCCCCTTCCCTATCTTACTACCCACCCCCTCCTCTTCTCTCCTCTCCCCTCTCCTCTCCTCTTTTTCCTGCCAAGCAAACATACACAGGTTCCTTTGGCGCAGGAACAACTGAAGCACACACAATTCATCAGCTAAAGTTTATTTACCCCAGATGGGCTTATTCAAATGTGCCCGAAAAGCAGTTTGGATGAAGTTCCTTGAGAGATTTTGAAGAACTGTTTAAGGGGGACCTTGAAATCTTTTGCTCACCATAAGCTGCTGTTTACCATAAAGAAAGGGCCGAATGTTTTATGGGATGTGATTGCTGCTGTAGTCCAGACGAATTGCAATTCCTTATGAATGATAACATTCATAATGTCAACCCAGCTTATATGGCTGTTACATATAAGCTGGGTTGACAAAATCACAAATGAGGAGGTGATAAGCCGCCTGGGAAAGCCAAGGGAGATCATCAAGCCATTAAAAAGAAAAAGTTAGACTATTTTGGACATGGGATGCGACACCCAGAAAAATACGGTATCCTTCACTTAATCCTCCAGGGAAAAATTGTAGGCAAACGAGGTCCAGGCAGAAGAAGAACATCATGGCTTCAGAACCTAAGAGACTGGTTTGGACAAAACTCAGCAGCACTTTTTCATGTGGCTGTTGACAAATATAGGATTGCCAACATGATCACCAACGTCCAATGACGAATATAGCACAACAAGAAGAAAAAGAATGTATGATGCAGATCATTCATTCATTGCATTCGTATCCCACTTTTAGAGGGAACAAGATGGAACCCACATATTCAGAATGACATGCAAAGGACATGATTCATATCATTTGCATGATGATATCATTTGCCTCTTCTGCCTTCCCCCCACCCACCCAACACCCGTGACCCTTTTCCCTTCCGCCTCATTATTTTCTCCATCCCATCATTCACAACCACCCTCGTAAGTAGTTTAGGCTGAAAAAGGGTCATGGTGGCTTAATTTATTGTTTTAGTTCAACCAGTGGGTTTGTACAAGAACTATAATTATGGCTTAATGCAGGGCATGGAATAAATCAATGGATGTATTTGTGTACCACGTTTCAGTAAGTCAATTACTACACAAATTTAATGGCAGCATTTTCCCAACACGCTAAGCTAGGTTAGAGATAACCAGGTTACGTTTTTTTTTTGTGGATTAGTAGGTTGCGTGAACCTTACTTGTCTGATGCTACATGCTTCAAGGTCTTGTGCAAATCCAGGAAAGAGTCAATTCAATAACCAGGCTAGCATGCTGTGTGCATGTAACTCAAAGCTGTCCTAAAATATCTTATGAAATGCCAGGGTTGATGGAGAATTAGAACTTCAATTTTCCCAGTCTTTGACCCCAGCACTTTGTTGTTGTTGTTAGTTGCAAAGTCGTGTCGGACCCATCGCAACCCCCATGGTTCCTCCAGGCCTTCCTGTCCTCTACCATCCTCTGGAGTCCATCTAAGCTCACGTCTGCTGCTTCGGTGACTCCATCCAGCCACCTCATTCTCTGCCGTCCCCTTCTTCTTTTGCCCTCCATCTTTCCCAGCATTAGGCTCTTCTCCAGTGAGTCCTTCCTTCTTATTAGGTGCCCAAAGTATTTGAGTTTCCTCTGCAGGATCTGGCCTTCTAAAGAGCAATCAGGGTTGATCTCCTCTAGGACTGACCGGTTTGATCGCCTTGCAGTCCAAGGGACACGCAGGAGTCTTCTTCAGCACCAGAGTTCAAAGGCCTCCATTCTTTGGCGCTCAGCCTTCCTTATGGTCCAGGCTCTATTAAGCTACAGGTAGTCCTCGACTTATGACCCCAACTGAACCCAACACTTTTGTTGCTAAGTGAGACATCTGTTAAGTGAACGTTGCCCCGTTTTACGATCTTTCTTGACACCATTGTTATGTGAACAGTTGTTAAATTAGTAATACCGTTGTTAAGTGACTTACCTGTCAGAAGGTCGCAGAAGGTGATCACATAATCCCGGGACATTGCAACCATCATAAATGTGAGTCGGCTGAATTCTGATCACATGAGCATGGGGATGCTGCACTGGCCATAAATGCGAAGAATGGTTATAAGCAGTGGTGGGTTTCAAAAAAATTTAACAACACTCTTGCTTAGCAACCAAAATGTTGGCTCAGAAACTCTGGCATTTGAAGCATGCAAGTCTTAAAGCTGTCAAGTTACAAGACCCTCACATCCCTAACCCTTTAGAAAAAAACACCCGGGTGTTCAAACTTGATAGCTTTAAGACTTGTGGACTTCAACTCCCAGAATTCCTCCTCTTGCTCTTCATCTTGATGATGTCCGGACGGGATGGGGGAGGGAGCTGGAACCGGTTCTAAATGGCATGGTAGATTTGTGGAACCTCTTCTATAGAAGAGCTTAGAACTGGCAGGACCCCACCCCTAGTCATGTCACTTTTTTCAGTGCTATTGCAACTTTGAACACTTACAAAATGAACTGTTGTAAGTTGAGGACTACCTGTATCCGGGTATACCTTGATCATCATCCCTTTCATGTTGGGCATCCTTGACTTTTCTTGACCTTGAGAGAATAAGAGATCATGTTTGGGGTTCCCAGAGATTAGATGGCTCTGAATGGATCCCATCTGCATTTCCATGAAAAAGGCCCTCTCCCCCTTAGGCCAGACGTCCCCTGGCCTTTTCTTGAACCAAGGTGAGAAAAGCTGAAAAGCCGATAAGGGCAGAGGGGCCAATTTGGTGACCCTCCTGGACATTAGCCTTTCTGGCTCCAGGAGGGAGACCTCAAACAAGAGCAAGTGAATTTCACCCTTGCCCTTCTCTGTCTGGTATCTCCCCTCCCATCTTCCAGCCTGGCAGATTGACTCTATCTTCCTTCAGGCTCTAAGACTCTGGAGACTCAAGCCAGCCTTCTCTCCAACTCAATGGCCACCAAATGGCTGGGCTTCCACAGTCATCATTACAGCACCTGAAGCCAAGCTGCTGCTTCAGGCTTCCATCCATGGGTCCTAACTTCACTTTATCTCCTTCCTTATTATTTTAGATAGAGATGACATCCCAAGGGGCAACTTCAGCAGATACCTAACATCAAAAATGTCATCAAAAAAGCACAACAAAGAATGTTATTTCTGCGCCAACTCAGGAAGCTCAAACTGCCCAAAGAGCTGCTGATTCTGTTCTACAGAGGAATTATTGAGTCTGTCATCTGCACCTCCATAACTGTCTGGTTTGGTTCTGCAACCCAACAAGGCAGACACAGACTTCAATGAATAATTAGAACTGCAGGAAAAACAATTACTATTAACCTGCCTTCCACTGAGGACCTGTACACTGCACGAGTCAGAAAGAGGGCTGTGAAAATATTTACAGACCCCTCACATCCTGGACATAAATTGTTTCAACCCTACCCTCAAAACTCTCAAAATGACACTATAGGGCACTGTACACCAGTACAACTAGACACAAGGATAGTTCCCCCCTGAATGCCATCACTCTGCTAAACAAATAATTCCCTCAACCCTGTCCGTGACCCGTCAAAACCGCGGTCCACTAAAGCGCGCCCGATCAAAGCGCGTACGTGATGTCATCAGCAGCGCAACAAATAAAATTAAAAATAAATTAAATTAAAATAAAAATAAAATTAAAGCAAGCCGATTCACATAAAGGTAAGGATTAGGGTTAGGGTTAGGGTTAGGGTTAGGGTTAGGGTTAGGGTTAGGGTTAGGGTTAGGGTTAGGGTTAGGGTTAGGGTTAGGGTTAGGGTTAGGGTTAGGGTTAGGGTTAGGGTTAGGGTTAGGGTTAGGGTTAGGGTTAGGGTTAGGTTAAGGGTTAGGGTTAGGGTTAGGGTTACGTTTAGGGTTACGTTAAGCGTTAGGGTTAGGTTTAGGGTTAGGTTAAGGGTTAGCGTTAGGTTTAGCGTTAGGTTAAGGGTTAGGTTTAGGGTTAGGTTTAGGGTTAGGTTAAGGGTTAGGCTTAGGGTTAGGTTTGGGGGGGTTAGGGTAAGGTTTTCGCGTTAATTTTAAATTTACCGCTCACAGCGTGCTGTTTTCGTCGCGCTGTGATGACGTTACATACGCGCTTTCGTCGAGCGTGCTTTAGTCCAGTGTTTTTCAACCACTGTGCCGTGGCACACTAGTATGCCGTGACATAGTGTAAGGTGTGCCGTGGGAAAAACACCTTATATATAGTCAATATAGGCACAGAGTTAATTTTTTTTAACATTTTCTAATGGTGGTGTGCCTCGTGATTTTTTTTCATGAAAAAAGTGTGCCTTTGCACAAAAAAGGTTGAAAAACACTGCTTTAGTCTACCGCGGATTTGTGGTGGAACCACACTGTCAAATAATTTACTAAGTATATTACTATTCTTCTTCTCTTCCTTCCTAGTATCTATCTCTCTCCACTTATGACTATAGCCATATAGCTTGTATCTTTCAATGTATATTGTTTTTATTTGTTTCCTTTTGATAGTTTATTAGTAATCTCACTAAGTGTTGTATCTTTTTATTCTTGATGAATGTATTTTATTCTCCTTATATACACTGAGAGCATAGGCACCAAAGACAAATTCCTTATGTATCCAATCACCCTTGGCCAATCAAGAATTCTATTCTATTCTATTCTATTCTATTCTATTCTATTCTACTCTACTCTACTCTACTCTACTCTACTCTACTCTACTCCTGTGTTTTATTTGATATATTTTTTTGCTGGTGCTTCAGTAGGAATTGAGAACTTTTTGTAGTCCATCTCTCCAACTTGTAGGAGCTTGTTCAAGGTGGGCATGGTTGTCATTGTAAATACCACTGTGCCATTTTTGGGGGGGGAGGCACTTAATGTCAGGAAAACATGCAAAGTCTCTTACCCAATTCTACTTCCAGCTTAATCGCTGCTGTTAAAAACTGTTTGCAGTGAGTTTGTCATGGATTTCCTTGTTTCTGATTCAAGTCCCAACTAGCGAGGCCCGAGTCAAATGTCTCTGAAGGATGCCAGGTTGACTAAAGTGTTCTCTCTCTGGCCACCTAGAAACTGCTTGTTACACCCTTGGCCAGGTAACTAAATCATAACTGAACGAGACAGGTTAGTAATTAATTCATGTTATATTGAGGGAACGGAGATGGCACCAGTGATGGATTAAGAAGTGCAGGCTTAGAAAAAGCCAGGGTGCCCTCAGAAGAAGACAATGTTCTTTCTGGAATATTTCAAGAACAAGTAAATTCTGGGCCAAGCAAAAATGTGTTGGGCTTGGCTTGTTGAAAATCAGATTCTTTTCCAGAACTCAGCCTCAAGGGGGCCTTAGGAAAACTACCCCTCCCCAGGTTCCCCCCCAGCAAAATTGGGTCCCTTTCGTGGCCTTCGTAAGCCTTTATGCCCCAAGTTGCAGTGTTTCTCAGTCTTGATGGGTTCCAGATGTGTAGATGTCAACTCCCAAAATTCCCAGCCAGCCTGGGAGTTCTGGGAGTTAGTCCACACATCTGGGAGCCACCAAGATTGAGAAACACTGCTCTAAACCAACTAAAGGTTCCCCAATTTGGTATTCTCCCACATATGTTGGAGAGAAAGCTTCGAACAGGATGAGTACCTTAGTCCTACATGTATTAATTATTTCTTAGATATAAATCAATCAATGTATAATTATTTAGGAGCCAGTCAAACCTCTTCACCACTTCTCCACGTTGGCTCCCAAAATCTGATTTATTAGGTCTATATCTCCCTATCAGTGCCTACTAGGCCATGTTTCCTGGTTGGTGTTCCCTTCTCTCTTCCCTCTTGCAACAACAATGTTGTGGGGTAGGATGGAGAGCCAGGGAGGGAGAGAGCGGGGGGGGGGGGAGATAGAGGGGGGGAGAGGGGAAGGGAGAGGGAGAGGGAGGGAGGGGAGGGAGATGGAGGGGGAGAGAAGGAGGAGAGAGGGGGGGAAGGGGGAGAAAGGGAGGGAGGGGGAGAGAGGGAGATAAGGAGGGAGAGACAGAGACAAAGTCATATAAAGATCTTTTGTGAGTTCTGGTCCCGCAATTCCTAGTCTAACAATGCCTGGCTTGATCTTGACTGTTGGGCTAAAAAGAAGGACGTGGTCCTACCTCAACCCTTGACTTCGGCAGCTGAGGGGGGACTCAGATCTGGTTCCTCCTAGTCCTAGACCAACAGCCATCACGCCACAGGTAAATAGCCCCAGAGGGATGTCATGGCACTTGGCATAGTTAAAACATAAGGTGGTCTACTTATTCTGAATTCCAAATCATAAAATCTCCAGCCAAAGCTCTGATGTTTTGAGTCAGGGAGTCAAATTAAAGTTGTGTACATTCCATTAATGACCCCTCTCCTCCCCCTCCTCCCTCACAGCAGGGGATCATTGTGATAACTACAACTGTTAGCAGGCTGAGCAGCTTAGAAAGGACGAAGCCAAGGAAATCAACAACACGGAACATGCTATCATATGTGGTAGACATGCGCATCTGCAAAAAAGTATTGGAAAAGAGATCATGGCACACCAAATTGAACTAAAACTGGAATTATTTCTGCTAGGAATTATAAAGGGAAATTACGAGAAAAGGATTAGATATCTAATTTTACACATAACCACGGCAGCGAGAATTTCATTTGCACAAAATTGGAAAAATAAATACATACCAATAGAAGAAAATGTAATTAAAAAAAAATACTGGAATGCGCCGAGATGGATAGGCTTACGAAGGAATTAAAAGATAAACAAAAATCTGAATATTACTCAGTATATGAATTATGGTATAATTGGCTAGAGGAAAGAAGAAAAAAGTAGGAAAGCAAAAAAGAAAAGCAGAAAGATCAAGAAATAAAAAAAATTACAAAACTGGAAAATGAATAAAAGGTAAAAATATAAAATAGGCTGTAGCAAATAAATAGTAGGAAATGGATATAAGATGATTTAAAAGTATATAAAGGTTGTTATAAACAAAATAAAAAGTTAAAAAAGGAAGGAAGGAAGGAAGGAAGGAAGGAAGGAAGGAAGGAAGGAAGGAAGAAGCCATTCAGATGCTGCTGCTGAGAGAGGTGTGGATCTGGTGGGATACACTTCGGTCAACTGGCGCATTGCATAATATTTACAGATTAACAGATTTGGAAGGGACCCTATAAGTCATCTAGCCCAACCCTCCGCTCAAGCAGGAGACCCTACACCATTTCTGACAAATGCAGTCCAATCTCTTCTTGAAAGTCTCAAGTGATGAAGCTCCCATAACTTCTGAAGGCAACTTCTGTTCCATGGGTTGATTGTTCTCACTGTCAGAAAGTTCCTCCTTATTTTTAGGTTGAATCTCTCCTTGGTCAGTTTCCATCCATTATTCCTTGTCTGGCCTTTGGGTCCTTTGGAGAATAGGTTGTCCCCCTCCTCTCTGTGGCAGTGCCTCAAATATTGGAAGACTGCTACCGTGTCTCCCCTGGCCCTTCTCTTCACTAGACTAGCCATGCCTTGTAACCGTTCTTCATATGTTTTAGTCTCTAGTCCCCTAATCATTCTGGTTGCTCTCTTCTGCACTTTTTCTAGAGTCTCAACATCTTTTTTTATGGTGTGGTGACCAAAACTAGATGCAGTACTCTAGGTGTAGTCTTACTAAGGCTTTATAGAGTGGTATTAGTACCTCCCTTGATCTTGATTGTATCCCTCTGTTAATGCAATTTAGGATTGCATTGGCTTTTTTGGCTGCTGCTACACACTGCTGCCTCCAATTTAGCTGGTTGTCCACTAAGACTCCAAGATCCCTCTCACAGTCACTGCTATTAAGCCTGGTCTCACCCAGTTTGTATGTGTACTTTTGGTTTTTCTTACTTTTCTCTACACTGAATTTCATTTTGTTAGATAGGGCCCAATGTTCAACTTGACAGAGTTGTGCTTCCGTGCGAGCCACCTGTTTATCATAAGAGAAGAAAGAGGTGGAGAGAGAAAGAAACAGAAAAGATGATAGACAGGCAGACAGGCGTTGGAAGGAACTCTGGATTAATTTTGTACTAGCAAACCTGTTTATCCTACAAAAGAAAGCGAAAACATTCCTTTTGCAATGTCGGGCTGACGAGCAGGACACTAAAAAACATCAGTGGGGGGCAATTAGCAAATGTTTCTGGTGGCCCCTAAGGGCGTGGAGATTTTTTTTCTTCTCCTGGTAGAAAATGCCAATTATGGGATAACAAGCATCGTGATTACAAAACGGCTGCCTTCGCATTGCGACAAAGAAAACAGCGTGTCTTCTTTTCCTTGCTTTTTTAAAATGAAAAACACCTTGTGCACTTCAATGAAATGCATTCAATGAACGCATCCAATCTTGCATTTTTGAACCAAAACTCTACTAGGAGCTTGCAATTACTTTCCCCTGCAATTTTTCTGATCAAGTGCTCTGCTCCTGGAACTGGAGGCTCAATTTTAGTGCTCCTTGCAAAGAGCTATTTCTCTTTTTAATTCTATGGAGCTGTCTATTCAGCTACTACTGGGGAGAAGACTTAGTTAAGATGATGATGTTGCAAAATGGTTGAACTATTTTGTTCAGCTTCATCCAAACTGGCACTCTCCAGAAATAAGGGGGCTACAACTGCACAACTGTCCAGCCAGAAATTCTGTTACAAGTAGCATCTTTGTCGTTGTTAGTTGCAAAGTCGTGTCTGACCCATCGCGACCCGATGGACAACATTCTTCCAGGCCTTCCTGTTCTCTACCATCCTCTGGAGTCCACTTAAGCTCACACCGACTGCTTCGGTGACTCCAACCAGCCACCTCATTCTCTGCCATCCCCTTCTTCTTTTGCCCTCAGTCTTTCCCAACTCTTCTCCAGTGAGTCCTTCCTTCTCATTAGGTGGCCAAAGTATTTGAGTTTCATCTTCAGGATCTGGCCTTCTGAAGAGCAGTCAGGGTGGATCTCTCTAGGACTTTGATCGCCATGCAGTCCAAGGGACTCGCAGGAGTCTTCTCCAGCACCAGAGTTCAAAGGGCTCCATTCTTTGGCGCTCAGACTTCCTTACAGTCCAACTTTCACATGAGATAAAGTTGCTTTTTCTTTCCTCCCTTAACTTGATCTTGAAGGAAGATCAAGAGATCTAGTGCCTAAACAGATGAATTAAAGTGGCAGCCTGAATTGGGTTCAGTTAAAGTCCTAGTGGGATCTGTATAACGTAGGAATTCTGGTGGCTTGGAACCATGGTTCATTTTTGTGTCTTAGTGTATGGAGCACATCATTGGATGAGTTTATGCAAAGGCCTGGTGCAAACTCACAAAACTGATTAATTCTATAAACAAGTTAGGTGTGTAGCCAAAATGCAATTCATTTTTCCCCCTTTTTAACATTTCCTTCTTTCTTTGAAACGAGTCAGGGGCTGGGATAGGTGGATGGATGGATGGATGGATGGATGGATGGATGGATGGATGGATGGATGGATGGATGGGTGGGTGGGTGGGTGGGTGGGTGGGTGGGTGGATGGATGGATGGATGGATGGATAGATAGAAAGAAAGAAAGAAAGAAAGAAAGAAAGAAAGAAAGATACAGATAGACAGAGATAGATAGAGAGATGTAGAGATGGTTGATAGATAGATAAATAGATAGATGATAGATAGATAGAGAGGGGGGGGAGAGAGATAGAGAGAGAGAGATGGCAGAAAGATATGGCTGTACCTATTTTAATTTTTTAAAAATTGGATGAATATAGATAGATTTCAATATACTGTATCTATACATTTTGATCAATGATTAGATAATTAGAGAAAGAGGCTATACATATTTTAATTTAAAAAAAAATCTGACAGATGTGCATACATTTCAATAATCAATGACTAGATTGATAGATGTTAGATAAGATACATAAATAATGAAAGAAAGAAAGAAAAGATAGCTAATATTTATCTTGATCAATGTCTAATAATAGTTAATGTTTATTTCAATCAATAACTAGACTATCTGAACAATTTCTATTGCAGATAGGAGGAAATGCCCCCTTATTTGCTTGCAAGGCGTCAAAATCCATGCCAGATGTATTTGCCAGGGGGGATTCCCGCCTATCTTTACCCCGCCCTGATCTTCATAGCTGGCATGGAGGCAACGGAAGGAAGATGGGAAGAGGAGAAGAAAGAAAAGTCCACATTTGCATGGTTTTGTAAGAGATTCCAGCCTTTTTTCCCCAGGAGTGGCCTGATGTTTCAGTGTCTTGATTTGTATTTCCTGATCAGCTCAGTAAATAAACCATCTGGCTGATACTCCGGATAGATCAATGAGTCACGTGAAACTTTTCAAGGGATTCCCAAATTGCCTTTTCCACTTGGGAGGAGCTGAGATGAGTTGAATGAGTCAAGGCCACTTCACCACAGCAGGATTCAGTGCCAGAGTAGCTACTCACTCTCCTTTACTTCTTACTTCTAGATGGCCAACCAGGGCATCTTCCAGACATGAGCTTTCCACCTCCAGAGTTTCTAGCTCGATGGCCTTCCCTGAGAATTCTGGGGGTTGAAGTCCATACCTCTGGAGGGGGTTCAATTGGTCCACCGGACCATCAAAGTCTTGATGGATGGAATGAGTTGAGAAAAATCAAGCATGAGATGAAAACAAAAGAAGAACATATAACTGTCTTCAATCTATGGAGCCAAGGAATCATTCCCTTCAATTACCCTTCCATCAACACTGACAGAGCAAGCCACTGTATCAGGGGTGAAATCCAGCAGAGAACCAGTAGCGGAAATGTTGAGTAGTTCGGAGAACCGGTAAATACCACCTCTGGCTGGCCCCAGATTGGTGTGGAAATGGAGATTTGGCAATATCCTTCCCCTGGAGTGGGGTGGGAATGGAGATTTGGCAGTCCCCTGCCACGTCCACCAAGCTATGCCCACAGAACCGGTAGTAAAAAAAAATTGAATTTCACCACTGCACTGTACAGAGAGCAAACCCCACTCCTAATCCTGATGATGTTACCTAGTTAGATAATGAAATGTCTTCAAGAAAACAACCCACTTCAAAATGGAAACATTACATCCATTTTGAATTCTGTAGGATAGCCAAGAATTCTGGCAATTGAGGTCCAGATATCTGGAGCATGTCCAGCTTGGAGAAGGATGGCTTAGTCAGTTCTACAGCATTTCGATGATATATTCACATCCTGTGTGAATCAAGAAGACAAGACAGGTGGAGTACTTTATTTTTGAGGATGATCTATTTACTATTTCCTATCCGTTCTATGTATTCATTTTGGGTGAGTCCACAGATTGGAAGTGGCTAAGTGTTCTACACTTTCAGTGACAGCTGTTGACATGAAAGAGTTTGTAGTTATTTAAGACAAAGGATATTTTAGGAATACTATCCCCACTGTTCTTAAAGGATGTTTCTATGGAGTGTGTCACAATGAATCTATCACTACTATTCATACAAAGACTGCATGCCTTTTTGGCATCAGAAATATTAGCTTCATAACCAGAGATTTTTTCTTTTGGAACTAATGGACAAATAACTAGAAAAAAGTCATGGAACTTTGTTCATATGTAGAGACAGTCCTTGACTTATAACAGCTGATTTAGTGACCATTCAAAGTTACAACAGCACTGAAAAAAGTGACTTACAACTATTTTTCACACTTAACCACTGTTGCAGCATCCCGATGGTTATGTGATCAAAAGTCAGATGCTTGGCAACTGATTCATACTAATGATGGTTGTAGTGTCCCGGGGTCAGGTGATCACCTTCCTATGACAGGCAAGTCATTGGGGAAGTCAGATTCACTTAACAACCGTGTTACTAATTTAACAACTGCTGTGATTCACTTAACAATTGTGGCAAAAAGAGTCATAAAATGGGACAAAATTCACTTACCCACTGCCTCGCTTAGCAACAGTAATTGTGGGCTCAATTGTGGTCGTAGGTTGAGAACTACCTGTATGACATCTGCAATAAGATCATTATAGGCTCAAAAATAGAAAGGTTTGACAGCATCCACAGCAGAAATGGTTGGAGATGATGGAATTTTGGAGATGGCTAAATTAGCCTCTTTCATTAGAAAAAACAATAAATAGTATCAAGAATAATGACTAACTGGAAACTCTTTATACACTTTTTGCATGAAATGGAAAAAAATGCACTTAGGATTTGTGGATTTGGTGATTAGGAGAAATAATAGAAAATAGGGAAGTTTTTTGTGATAACAGAATAAGAGATATTTTGGTAACTGAGCTTAATTTTTTTGCAAAGGGAATCAGAAGCTCCTTTCTATTTCCTTTTATGCTTTCTTTCTGAATTTTCTTCTTTCTTTACCGCCTTTTACTCTTTATTGGGTTGTATTTATCTTATTTTAAAAACCCATTTTAGAAGAAAAGCTGTTTCTTGTTCCAAAAAGTTTATGGAAAGACAAAAATGGGAGTAGACACTTTCGTGTTGGAACGTTTTGGATATGTGACATTTCAATGTGAATGGCATGCAATTTTGCTTTCCAGAGGTGTGACAGTGCTTTCCATCTCTTTGCCCCTTCTAAGAATGGACATACCAGAAGTGGGTTGCTGCCGGTTCGGTCCGAATCAGGTGAACAGATAGTAGTGGCAGTAGGAGGCTCTGGCCACCTGCCTGGATGCTCCTGTGCATGCACCCAAACCAGTAGTAAAAAAATTAGCAACCAACCTCTGGGACATGCCCAGGATTCAGCCAGTTTGCCCCACTTCGGGAGAACCGGTTGTTAACTTTCTGAACAGTTAGATGAACTAGTTGTTGGAAGACATCATTAGAATAGAAAACCATTTGTTAAATTATTTGAATCCCACCACTGGACCAGGGGTGAAATCCTGCAGTTTCTGACAGGTTCTGGAGAACTGGTAGTGGAAATTTTGAGTAGTTCGGAGAACCAGCAAATGCCACCTCTGGATGGCCTCAGAATTGGATGGGAATGGAGATTTTGCAGTTTCCTTCCCCTGCCACACCCACCAAGCCATGTCCACCAACCCACACCACTCTCACCAAGTCACGGCCACAGAACTGGTAGTAAAAGAAATTGAATTTCACCACTGCACTGGACATACGTACATACCTATATAAAAATTAGCTGATTCACACCATTTCCATGTTCAGTGGAACACATTGAATGTCTAGCTTTGAAATGAGAAGGTAAGAATGAAGTCCTGCAACTTCAGGGAAGAACACCCAACAAGACAACTGTAATAGAACCGATCTGTCGATGATGTTACAGGCGCTGGGCAATAGGTGCTAATTATATTGGTGTAATCCAATTTCAGGTAGTGATTATAACTGTAATCCTAGCTAGGATTAGAGAGTTGTGTTTTCCACGAACAGATCATAATGCGATTGCTGGCAGACCGAAGCAGGGGGAGCATCGCTACACGAAAAATGTCACCTGGAAAAGGTGAGGCTTGAATGCTAGGCTGCAAGACCACAACTCTCTAAAGAAAAAAAGTGTCCAGCTCCTCATTTAGAACCCATCTCTTCTTCTGTGTCACCTCACCCAGAGTATTGGTGGCCAAAGAATCACACAGATCATTGGTGGGTTCCAGATCCCGTCGCAACCGGTACACTGCGACGGAGCCAGGCATCCACCATATGCATGCACATGCATACCACCACTCCAGCTGCTCAGCAGAGCGTGGCACAAGCACCATACACTGCGTGCGCGTGCACAAATATCCCAGTTGGCTCAAATAGAGGTAAGGAGAGTGGGCAAGCAGGTGGGCCCTGCGCAGCACCATACCGGAACAGTGTCTGCAGCTCCCAGCAGGCGCCGGTACGCCTGTACTGGGGCATACCAGCCGGAACCCACCACTGACACAGATGGTTGACTGCAGTGTCTCTCTACTGCAGCAACTTGAAGATATGTGGACTTCAACTCGCAGAATCCCCCCAATCAGTCTGTTGGTTTAGTGACGTAAATATTTATGATAGGAATGAATCCCCAAAATCACAGAATTAGAAGGTGTTGTTTAAGTAATTGAATCTAATCTGCCGTTCGGTGCAGAATTCCAGGTTAAACAAGCTTAGACAGACAATTGAACACTGCACTTAAACACAGACATTGAGTAACTGATTACACTTAGGAATCTATTTCCTATTTATCAATTAGAATCTGCCTTCCCACAATTTAAGACTATTATTCGGTGTGTGTATGTCTGTGTGAATGCAGAACGTACATGCCAGGCCCTTGTTCAGTGCAGCTCCATTGTAGATATTTGAACAGGTCTATCATGTTGTCCCATAGACGTGGGGTCCCCAACCCACGGTCCATGGCATGCCAGCCACCGGTCCATGCAAACAAGTGAAGCCCCATCTGCGGGATGCAGGTAGCATGCAAAGCCACACCCTTCCAGTCCACGGAAAACCCTTTCTCCATGGAACCATTCCCTGGTAGCCAAAAGGTTGGGGGGCACTGCCATAGACCTACCCCCCCATGTGTGTTAATTCTCAATTCAGCCTCTGGTTTAGGGGGTCCGCAGAGTATGGCGAAAAAAGTATAATTGTGTCAGGCTAAACCCATGAATGTCATAGAACCGGGATGGCGAACCTATGGCACGTATGCCACAGGTGGCACGCGGAGATGTTTGGCAGGGCATGCAAGGCGTTGCCCTGTCAGCTGGCCAGCATGCATGGGCGTGCTGGCCAGCTGAGTTCAGCCTTTTTTAAAGCCATCTTTCGCCCTTCCCAGGGTCCAGAGACTTTATAGGAGCCTGGGGAGGGTGGAAACAGCCTCTCCCCCCACCCGGATGCCCTCTGGAGGCTTCAGGAGCTTCCTTGAAGCCTCGAGTGCAAAAAAACGGCCCTAAAGGCAAACCAGAAGTTTGGGAACGAACTTCTGGTTTGCTCGTAGGGCCGGTTTAAGCCCTCTGGAGCCTTCAGGGAAGCCTCCAGAAGGCCCCTGCAAAAAATGGGAGGGGGCACCTGTCATGCGTGCATGTGCACTGGTGTGTGTGTGTTGCGCATTGCAATATGGGTGCGGCACACCCATGCATGACTCCCCCTGCATTCTGCCCGCTTATGGCACATGAGCCAAAAAAGGTTCGCCATTCGCCGTCGCAATCCAGCCAGAGTTCAGTTTTTATCTGCTGGTACACATTAGACAGAATCTTTCCAGATTCAACCCTTACTACTCTCATCCTAACGGATATTTTGTGGGAGATTCTAGAACAGGAGTATGAAACTCGATTTCATTGAGCGCCACATCAGGACTGAGTTTAACCTGAGGGGCTAGGGTGGGTGTGGCCAAGGTGGGCGTGGCCAGCTCAACGCCACTCATGTCAGAGGTGCTTGTGGTGGCCTGAGTGCTCTGCCACGCTCCTAAGCTCCGTTTCTGGCTGCAACAGCCTCCTGCAACCCTCTTCAAGTGAAAATGGAACTCACTAGGGCCGCACATAGCCCTCCCGAGCTCTGTTTTTGCTGGCAGAGGCCCCATGGGCCGGTCCTTCACTGTTTTCAGGGAGGCCCCACGAGCCAGATCTGAGCACACAGTGGGCTGCATTCGACCTGTGGGTGTTGAGTTTGACACCCCTGTTCTAGGGAACAGCTACCCTAACTCTCTTGCTCTGACTCCTATCCAGTTCCAGGCCATGCTGTCTCTTGTCTCACCCACTCCTTGGAATGTACTCCCTCCTTTCTGAGAAACTTCCCCTTCACTATAGTCCATCTCTCACAAGATGGCAGACCCAGTGCACTCAAAGTGCCACTAGTTTCTGTGTGCATTGCATTTTTTAAAATCTCGTGTTGCATTATAAGCAGGCAGGGGTTCCATCACACTGTTTGGCTGCCATTTTGATATTTTTGACCACACCCTGATGACATCCCTGCTCTGACTTCTCCAAATCGTCTCATTGGGAAAGCTAAAAAATTGTTTCCACCCATCAGCAGCAATATTGCAGTGATAGATATGAAGGAAGTTAACACCTGCCCCTCTCCTAGAAGAATGAAATATCCTAGGAAATATTAAAAAGGCAGAATATTATATTTCCTTGGATGAGAAATGGAGAAACATGCTTTTAAGCAGGAAACAGACTCACTCTTAATATCCCCCCTCTTTGTCAACGGACCATTAAGGCCTGAGCCAGTCCATTCTTCACAACAAAGATCTATCCCCTTCAGGCAGAGCCACTTCATTGCCCTTCATTGTACCACCCACCAAGTTTCAACCAAACCTAGCTCACAGACAACCTACAAAGTTAGCTATCATCTCTGACAGCAACCAATCAGGATACTCTTCCTGTGCCCCAGGAAGTTCAAAGCTCAGAGAGGGCATAAAACCCAAGGACTCTTAGTATCTCTTCCTTTTTCACCCAGGAACTCCAAGGCATGTGACCCTGTCCACCATTAAACCACTTTCCAAATAGGCTCCATGTTTCCAGTGTCTTTTTCCCCACTTGGAACTGAACCCAGATGGACATTTCTTCCAACAGATAAAAGATTGGATTGGATTGGACTGGAATGGTTTGGATTGGATTGGACTGGATTGGACAGGATTGGAATAACTGGTCATCTCACATCAGGGGTGGGTTTCAACCGGTTCGCGGCGGTCCCCGCAAACCGGTTGGTCGGCGAACCCGGAAGTAAGTAACTTCCGGGAATGGCGAAGGGCCCACCCGCCCGCGCTCCTTACCTGGTTTTGACGAGTTCTGCGCTTCCACGCATGCGCAGGATGCATACAGCGCCTGCGCGATCCTCCAGGAGCAGCTGGAGCATTGCACAGATGCTAGTACACATGCGTGCACTGCGCGCGTGCACGAGGACGCCGCTGGCCCCGTTCCAACCGAACCGGTTGGAACGGGGCGAGAAACCCACCCCTGTCTCACATCTATGATTCTGTAAGGTCAAACAATGAATACATAAACAAAAGCAGCAAAATGCAAGTAAAACAGTGCAAACCTACAAAACTGAGTGAATGTAATTCCTATTTTCCTAGAAGCAGAGCTGGCAATTACTCCAACCCAATCCTTTTCCCCAAAAAATGGCTGCCATCACATCTATCCACTCCAACACTGGGAGAGCTGCAGCCCATTTTTGCTTCTGGGGGAATCCTAAAAGTTGAAGTTCACTTTAAGTTGTCAAGGTTGAGAAACGCTGCTCTAGGCAGTTGCTACACTGGCCACTAAATACATTGGTGCCAACGAAATGGCCAAAAACGCTTCTTGAAGTAGGTGAAGGGTGTGTGCTGTAAACTGACCACTGTCCTGTCCATGGACATGTTATTTGTTCATATATTTAAACAGAAAGCGGCTACCTCTAAGACACTTAAGCTGTTTACAATCCAAACCCTTTTGACTATATGAAAACAGGTGGGACTAGCTAGCGGGGAGGGGGGGTGTCAACAGGAATTTTCCTATTGCCAATTTTAACCCTCTTTACATAGGATACTGGTCAATTTCAGTATTGGTGTAGCTCGGGGTCAACTTGTTTGTTCCAACTTATAGCTTCTGGCTAGACAGGGTCTATTTCACACAGCCGAGAGTGACGCAGATTGCATTCTGCACATCTATGACAACTCCTTGGGGGTCACTCCAATGACCTGAGCTAATTTATGGCCAGGATAAGGGGAATGCCCCCATTCTCAAGACTGTTGACATGTGCACACAGTTGTTGACAATCCCAGAGAAATATTGAGAGTGCGACTTTTTTCCCCAACTGGCAGGAAACGCTATGCCAGTGATATATACCAGTTGTGTTTGTATATAAGGCAGTGTTTAGCTGGCTAGTGATCACACAATGCCCAAGTCTCTCTGTTAAGGCAAACAGGGGCTTTCAAACTGAATTTACACCTTTCCCTGAGCTACAATGGGGGCTCAATAGTTTTGGGTTGCATTCAAGGGTCAATAGTGTGATCCTTGAATGCAATGGTAGTCATTGACAAATGATAGCTTAACATGAAGTATGAACTTCGCCATGATGGTGTCTTTAACAAACCACAGTTAGAAACGAACATAGCACACAGACCCAGCCTCTTTGTTGCTTTGACTATCCATAATTGCAAGAAAGATATTTAATTCAACATTGCTCCGATCTCTTCTCTACCGAATGTGATGTTTTTAGCCTCTGTGCTGTAGTAAAAGGCATTTAAGAGATGGGGCATCTCCTGCCACCAATAATTCGGGTTACCTCTCAAATGTAAAGGACACCAGAATTTCTTCATGTAACAGATGAGGCAGCTTGATCCTTCTCACTGTTGGAAGAAATGTCCATCTGGGTCCAGTTCCAAGTAGGGAGAAAGACATTGGAAACAATGGTGGCTGTTTGGAAAGATGGTTTTAATGGGAGACAGGACCACATGGTTTGAGGTCCTGGGCAAAAAGGGAAGAGATGCTGAGAGTGCCCTAGTTTTATGCCCTCTCTGGGCTTTTGAATTTGAGCTTGTATTCCGATTGGTTGTCAGACTCCCATGGGGCCATGCAGGGGCAACTCTGTAGGCTGTCCAGAGTCCCATGCTTGGTTGAGCCTTGTTTGATGATGTAATCTTCCCAGGTGCCATGTGGTGAGATGGGTAGAGGGCTAATTCTATCATGTCCCGAGGGCCATGTCTTAATCCCATCACACTGGAGCTGAAGGTGGGGGGGTGGGGAAGGGAGCTGCAGGAAGCTGCTTTGTCTTTAAAACATTTTTCTCCTTTTCTCATGCAGGAAAACATAATATTCTGCCTTTTTAATATTTCCTAGAATATTTCATTCTTCTAGGAGAGGGGTGGGTGCTAACAAGTGGTGAGTTCTGGCTGGTACAGACGTACTAGTAGTAGCCGGGAGCAGCTGACAGTGTACCGGTACGGTGACTTGTTTGGCCCACCCTCCCACCTGTATTCTATATCGGTTTTTAAAACAATTGGCCAATTGCACAGGCACCCACAGCGTGCAATGCCTGCGCAACGCTCCAACAAGCAGCTGGGTGTCGCAGGGGCAGTGGAGTGTGCATGCGCGCACAGCGGGTGTGCACAAAAGGATGTGCGGCCCCATGAGCACCCTACCAGTAGTAACAGGGAGAGGAACCCACCACTGCTGCTAACGTCCTACACCATGAACAAGAAATAAAATAAAGGCTATTGTCCCCTCTGTTTCTGATTACCGACATAGCAATAGCAATAGCAATAGCAGTAGACTTATATACCGCTTCATAGGCCTTTTCAGGCCTCTCTAAGCGGTTTACAGAGAGTCAGCATATTGCCCCCAACAATCTGGGTCCTCATTTTACCCACCTCGGAAGGATGGAAGGCTGAGTCAACCCTGAGCCGGTGAGATTTGAACCGCTGACCTGCTGATCTAGCAGTAGCCTGCAGTGCTGCATTTAACCACTGCGCCACCTTGGCTCTTATGGCCATGATCTTCTGCCATTCAGAGATGGTCAATCTCCATATCTGAAGGTGTATCCCAACCTTTATGGTTCTTTGGTATGCCAGTATAAGTTCCGGAATTCCAACTAGGATCAAGTTCAGCTTCTGAGAAGAGAAGAATTCCATCCAGATCTTTGTTACTGAAAGACCAGGCTGCCTTTTGACTTGCAAAGGAACATGGCACCATTTGTGTCCTTCCTGGATGGCTTCTGACCAGCAAAGTCAATGGTGGAAGCTGAATTCACGCTTCACTCAACAACTCAAAGGTGGGTTGCTCATGGTTCGGCCCGGATTGGGCGAACCGGTAGTGGCGGTGGCGGGAAGCTTGGCCCACCCGCCCGGACGCTTCTGCACATGCACATGAGTGAACTGGTAGTAAAAAAATGGAAACCCACCACTGCAACAACTGCAATGATTTGCTGAACAACTGTGGCAAGAAAGGTCATAAAATCATGCACAATTCATTTAACAAGTGCTCAGCAACAAAAATTCTGGCCCCAATTGTGGTCATAAGTCGAGGACTAATGATAGATAAGAGAGAGAGGGGAACAGAGGGAGAGAGGGAGAAGGAGAGGGAGGGAGGGGAGAGGGAGAGAGAGGGAGGGAGAAAGAGAAACAGAGAGAGAAACAGAGAGAGAAAGAGAGAAAGAAACCAGAACATAGCCAACTAGAAGACAGACTCAAAACAAAATGGCAAGATTCCCAACCCAAGTCCTGGGAGAACAACCACTGTTTTTAACAAAAGACAGAAAATGAAAGGGGTGGGACTATGGGAGTAAGTACAGATGTCCAAGGGGGTATCACTTCATAGGGGAGGAATCATCACCAAAAAGATGATTATCACCCTCAAGGTGATGTTGCCTAACTGAGGGGATCCAGGAAGTGTCCACTTTAGCTTATCTCACAGGTGGAAAATATGGAGCCAATTGGGTGGTTCACCACTCAACCAGCACTGTTACTAGGCTGATGCAGAATATTATCTCATCCCCAGAATTAAAGTGAGACTCAGCAGGCCGTCCAACAGCTTCTGTCTATGGGACAAAGAGAACACTTGCTCTTTACCTGCAGCAATCAAAAATCTTAGGGCAAACCCAGGATGGAGAGACAGATTGCCTTGTCACATCAAGCAATTAAAAGGTACATCTTGAAACTCCATCTTGCTACTAGCACAAAGCAAAACAAAATAAAATCTCTGTATTAAGTTGGTGGGAAATTTTCCCAAATTACATTTCAAAAGAGAAGACCATACCGTAGCTCAGCGTTTCTCAAATTTGGCAAGTTTTAAGACTTGTGGACTTTAGCTCCCTCAATGCTGGCTGGGGAATTCTAGAGCTGAAGTCCACACTTCTTAAAATCACCAACTTTGAAAAACAGTGGTTCATAGTTTCATTATTTGAGTTCGAATGGACTATCAAAATTATCAAGTTTCACTGTGAACTCACAGCAGGTTAATCAATTGCACACCCAGAAAATTGGTTAACTCAATAGTAAGTCAAACATGATGTATGAATTTGACCTTGGATTCATGGTAACAGTATACTCCTCCCCCAAATGTAACACTGCTGATTTGAAAGCTCTTGAAATAAATAAACTAATAATCTAAATATATGCCACAAGTTTGAAATAACTTAACTTGCATCTTCCCCCAAATCGCCACAATGCTAGGCTTTGTTCAACAGCTTTTTAAATATAGTGTTTCCATCTTCCCCTACTGATGTGTGCAAAAATATGGTCATCACAGCCTACCACTCCCTGGACTTCAAGAAATATGGGGGAAACGGCCACCAATTCTGCCTCCCCATTGAGTGAACTTCTTTGTAAAATATTTCTGACATTACAAGCTTGGGAAGAACAGAGAAATCTTTCAGGCAGATGTTTTCAAATCGTAGAGTACAACAGCCCCAGGAGCAAATTTCAGAGAGACCCCAAGACTTCAGAGAGTCTTGGTCTGCTGGATGAGGGTGGCCTTCAACTCTCCTTGTTCCTCTTCCAAAGGTGGATCTTCCTTGATATCCACAGGGATATCACAGTGGATCCAGCCAGAGGTGGTATTGAGCCAGTTCGGACAGGTTCTGGCGAACTGGTAGCGGAAATTTTGAATAGTTCAGAGAACTGGCAAATACCACTTCTGGCTGGCTCCACTCCCATCTATTTGCTGCCTCCCGACTCCCAGCTGGTCAGAGTCCCAGCTGATTAGCTGGGTCTTCTTGTTGTCCTGCACAGGAGAATGGAGCTGGAAAGCAGGTTAGTGGGGTGGGGGGAGGGAATGGGGCTTTTACAATAACCTTCCCCTGGAGTGGGGTGGCAATGGAGATTTTGCAGTATCCTTCCCTTAAAGTGGAGAGGGAATGAGGATTTTGCAATATCCTTCCCTTAAAGTGGGGAGGGAATGAGGATTTTGCAGTATCCTTCCCTTAAAGTGGGGAGGGAATGGGGATTTTGCAGTATCCTTCCTCTGCCATGCCCACCAAGGCAAGCCACACCCACCAAGCCACGCCCACAGAACCAGTAGTAAAAAAATTTGAATCCCACCACAGGATCTAGTTACTAATCCCGATGGAGTTGATTTAGTCTATTTTAGTACTAGATTGGCTGTTAAACCATGAATGAATTTTATTGAATGCAATTTGGTAATTATGTTTTTTTTCTTATTTGTTTTCTGAATTGTGTGCCTAGATAAAGATACATAATAAAAAAAATCATAACCCTAATTCCATAATAAAAATTAATAACTGTAACCACAACTTCAGGGCAACACCCAACCGCTTTTGGGTATAGAAAGTCTGTCTGCACTGCTGTTATTTTGGACCCAATGATGGATTGGGTTAACTCTAGAAGATGCTATCAATGGTTGGCATGGAACTGATGGTTGGCTTGTCTAGGCAAAGCAGGAGCTGCATATGAGAGTGGTCTAATAGGTTTATTGAAGACACACACAATTATAAATTAACAGGATAACAGAATAGGAAGGGACCTTGGACGTCTTCTCCCCAGCTCAAGCAGGATACCTTACCATTTCATACAAATGACTGTTTAATCTCTTCTTAGAAACCTCCAATGATGGAGCACCCAGTTTCTGGAGGCAAACTGTTCCATTGATTAATTGTTCTGTCAAGAAAATTCATCCTTAGTTCTAGGATGCATTTCTCCTTGATTAGTTTCCATCCATTGCTTCTTGTCCTGCCTTCAGGTGCTTTGGAAAATAGCCTGACTCCCTTTTCTTTGTGGCAACCCCTCAAATATTGGAAATGCTATCATTCCTTCTTTTCATTAAACTACACATACCCAATTCCAGCAACTATTCTTTATATGTTTTAGTCCTCTTATCATTGTTGTTGCTCTTCTCTACATTGTTTCCAGAATCTCAACATCTTTTTTTACATTGCGGCGACCAAAACTGGATGCAGTATTCCAAAGGTGGCTTACCAAGGCATTATAAAGCAGTACTAACACTTCACATAATGTATAGTATGTATAATCTTTATTGTCATTGTACTTAAATAGAACAAAATTGGTTGATTCTTGATTCTATCCCTCTGTTAATGCAACCTATGACTGAGTTAGCTACTTTTGGCAACTTCAGCACACTGCTAGTTCATACTTAAGTGATTATCCACTAGGACTCCAAGATATCTCTCACAGTTACTACTATTGAACCAGGTACCACTTATTCTATACCTGTACATTTTGGTTTTCCTTGCCAAAATGTAAAGTCTTACTTTTCTCTACATTGAATTTCATTTTGTTAGATAGGGTCAAGTGTTCAAGTCTGTCAAGATCCTTCTGTATCTTTAGCCTATCTTCCGGAGTGTTGGCTATTCCTGCCAGCTTGGTGTCATCTGCAAATTTAATGAGTTCCCCATCCCCCTCATCCAATTCATTGATGAAGATGTTGAAGAGTACTGGGCCTAAAACAGAGCCTTGGGGTAGCCCACTGCATACCTCCCTCCATGCAGGTGCAATTGCATTGAGGGGATCGTTGTACTACAAACAGGGGTGGGCTTCAAAACCTTTAGCAAGGGGTTCTCTGCTTGGTTGCTGGGTGGGCGTGGCCATTGTGGGCATGACCTAGTTGGCCTCCTGCACCATGGCAGGGGGGGCATTTTTGCCCTCCCTGGGCTCCTAAGGCTTTGTTCGAGCCTCCGGGAGGGCAAAAACAGCCTTCCCAGACTCTGGAGGCCCTCTGGATGCAGTAAACGGGCACATTTCCAGCATTCCCAAACTTCCAGTAGGCCCGTTTTTTGCCCTCCCTAAGCCTCCGTGCGCCCCCTGCACCAACTTGCATCCAAAATGGGCCATGTGGGGACTCCTGGGAGGGGAGGGGTGGGCGAGGCCAGCCAGGAATAGGATTTGGGAGTTCTCTGAACTGCACAGAATCTTAGCTAGAGGTTCTCTTGAACCCCTGCGAACCCCCAGAAGCCCACCCCTGAGTACAAGGTCTGAGAATCTATGCCTTAAGACACAGAGCCAGGGGGGAGAAAAAAGAGAAATGGGCACTATTCTCATTGTTGGCAATATAAACAAATGACAACCTTAGAGGAAAATGTTATTTTTAGCATTTGTCTTCACCTGCAGCTTTCTGCCTGCTCCTCAAAGAATATTGATTCCCAAGGGTAGACGAGGAAAAAAGAGAGAGAAAGGGAGAGGCTATTTTTTTTTCCGGTTTCTCTCTCTATTTGGGCTTTCCTTTTTTTCCCCCAGCTTGTTCTGACATGCTGGTTGCAATCCTCTGCTGCCTTCTTTAACCCACTGAAGTGAGTCACACACCAAGCCCTTCACTTTTTGCTCACTCTTGTTGCAACGTGTGGGTGACAGAAACTCTCCAGGAGGACGGGAACTGCTTGAATAGTCAATGAGTTTTGTTTTTGTTGCATAAATCTTAGTTCTGAACAGCTGGGGTGGCTTGCGACAACACGGTTACAGCCTTGGGAAGCCCTCCGCCCCCAAACAGGAAAACCTCCAGGGGCTCTAAGGGCAACAAATTAGGTTGCCAATATCGTTCAATGAAGCTTTCATGACTGCGCCTTGATGCCAGTCCATGGTCCATCTGCGGAAGAAGTTAAAACCCACCCCTCTGCTAGAAAATGAAATATTTTAGGAAATATTAAAAGGGCAGAATATTTCCCTTAAAAGGGAGGCAGAAACTCAGCTCCCCGCCACCTCTGTCAATGGACCATTAAGGCCTGAGCCAGTCTATTCTACATAACAAAGATCTACCCCCTTCAGACAGACCCATGTAGCAAACAGAAACTCACCACAAGGAACCTGGGAAAATTACACCAGCCAGCAAGGCAAACAAGCTTGGGTCTCAGGACAGCCTACAAAGTTAGCTAAGACCCCCTGCCCCCTGGGAGTCTGACAACCAATCAGAGTGCATTTCTTGCACAGGAGCAGGAGGCCCCGGGGCAGGGCCCAACAGAGGGCATAAAACTCAGGGACTCTTAGCAAGCCGGCCCTTTTGTCTTCTTCAACATCTTTGAGGCATGTGATCCCCCTTTTCCCCAGGACCTCAAACCATATGATTCTGTTCACCATTAAACCATCTTTCCAAGCAGCCTCCATATTTCCAGTGTCTTTTTTCCCCACTTGAAACTGGATCCAGAAGGACATTTCTCCGAACATTTGAAAATCATACAATAAAAGTTCGAGAAAGAGGAATATTACTTTTGGTGTTTACTTCCTAACCTGGCCCCTTCCAGATGTGGAGGAGGGACTACAAATCCCCAAATAGGTGGATGGTGGATGTTGTAGTCCCAACAGGTTATGGAATGCAACTTCATGTGTATAAACCAGTTGACAGCATCTTTAAAAAGGCATCTGTTAAGCTTATCAGATTTGTCCTGCACTAACTTGGGAAGCACCAGAAGAAGCAAAGGAATAGAAAACGTAACCATGCTACAATCTACTGGTCCTTGTTTAAGAGATTGGGCACACCAAGAAAATGGATGATTTTAGAACATCTCCTTGAACAACTGGATTTTAACAGCTGAGATCCAGTAATTTTACTTTTACTGTGTGAGAAAGAGAGGAAGGACAGGTGTTTTCCAAAGCAAGATCTCTTGTACCATAGTTTTAATAAATACCTGGTTTAGGAGTAGGAAAACACTTGGAAGCCCAATGACCACAACAATGATTTACCCGGGACAGTACAGGGAGTGGATGAACTCAATTTGTAGATGTTACTTGATTTAAAAATGAGGCTTATGGTGCCCATAATTTTCAGTTTTCCCCTGTCACCTTTCCGCAGGCAAGAACAGAGGATGCTCTGAAGGCTGCAGAAGAAGGCTTGATGATCTCCTGTGGCCCTGTGGCTTCCAATTGCCCATCCCTGGTGGAGATAAAATTAATGTAGAGTTATTGTAGAAAAGCTTCCGCCAATCTAGCAGTTCAAAAGCACGTAAAAAATGCAGAAAAATAGGAACCACCTTTGGTGGGAAGGTAACAGAGTTCTGTGTGCCTTTGGCATTTAGTCATGGCGGCCACATGGCCACGGAGACGCCTTCAGACAGCGCTGGCTCTTCGGCTTTGAAATGGAGATGAGCACCCCCCCTAGAGTCAGGAACGACTAGCACATGCGAGGGCAGAGATGGGTTGCTGCAGGTATGGCCCAGTATGGCCGAACTGGTAGTGGCTGGGAGCAGCTGGGAGCGTACCGGTGCTGTGGCTCTTTTGGCCCACCCACTCACCTGTGCTCTATTGCACACAGCATGCAGTGCCTGTGTGAACCCCAACAAGCAGCTGTTTGTCACAGGGGAGGTAGATTGCACTTGCATGCTCAGCGCACGTCTGGTGCGTGCACGAACAGACTGCGATCAGCGTACCAGTAGCGATGGTAAGAGCAATCCACCATTGTGCGAGGGGGACCTTTACCTTTACTTTATTGTAGAAAGGAGGAAAGAAAATGATCTAAGGGCTGGAGCAGATCTCTATGAGGAAAGTTGATGAGGGTGTTACCCATAAAGTAGAATATTTGTAGCTCAGGAAATGAGGAATCTTGGTTAAGGTGACCAGACGTCCCGATTTCAGCAGGATAATCACACTTTATAACAATTTGTCCCGTGTCCCAGCCCGTTTTTAAAAAGTCCCGATTTTCTGGCTTCATGTTGAAAGCCCAGTGGATTTGCTTAAGAAATCCTAACCGGGGCAAGACAAAAGACACTCTGTCTAACCTCTCTCTCTCTGTCTCAGTACTTTCATTGAAGATATTAAAACATTAAAGCAAGAAAACGGACCCCCCCGCGCCCCTTTTTTACCTCATTTTATAAGAAAAAAATGACCTAGTACCATAGAGCTCCAGGAAATGGCTAGAAAGGTCGCGAGTGTTACTTCCTGGATTTTCTGGAGGGGGAGGGGCACGGAGGTTGGAGGTCTGCTCCGAAAAATGGTGGCAAAGTTTCTTTGAAAAATATTTCCCTGACTAATTTCACCATTTCAATTTGCTCAGTTCTTTGTATTAACATCTACATCATTCTGGGTTTACTTGGAGTGCAAGCCTGCTGGTAAGTGAGCTGGGTTTTTTTCTTTTATTTTTTTAATGTATTTTAAAATAATATTTTATTTATTGTGCATAGGATTTTTTAAAATTCTGTGTGGATTCTTTTTTTAAATTGTCTTAGACTATTTAAAAAAAGATTCTATCCAAAATAAATTGAAGTGAAACCATGTTTAAAAATTCTATGCACAATACTTTGAAATATATTGCGTAGTGCATAGTGCATAGAAAGAATAGTTTGAAATGTTTTACTTCAATTTATTCTGTGTGGATTCTTTTTTTAAATTGTCTTAGGCTATTTAAAAAAAGATTCTATCCAAAATACAAAATACCAGCTGCAGTTATTCACTTAAGAACTGTGGCAAGAAAGGTGGTATAATGGGCTTAGTGACTGATGACCATTTTTCACACTTAGCGACCATTTTCACATTTAGCGACCGTTGCAGCAAACCATTTATGATGGTTTCAGTGTCCTGGGGTCATGTAATCACCTTTTGACAAAGTCAAATGGGGAAACCAGATTCACCTATGTTACTAACTTATCAGCTGCAGTTATTCACTTAAGAACTGTGGCCAGAAAGGTGGTATAGTTACAATGGCATTGAAAAAAGTGACTGATAATCATTTTTCACACTTAGCAACCATTTTCACACTTAGCGACCGTTGCAGCATCCTCATGGTCACATGATCAAAATTTTGATGTTTGGCAACAGATTCGTATTTATGATGGTTTCAGTGTTCTGGGGTCATATAATCACCTTTTGACAAAGTCAAATGGGGAAACCAGATTCACTTAAGAACTGTGGCCAGAAAGGTGGTATAGTGAACAAAGTTACAATGGCATTGAAAAAAGTGACCGATGACTATTTTTCACACTTAGCGACCATTTTCACACTTAGCGACCATTGCAGCATCCTCATGGTCATGTGATCAAAATTTTTGATGTTTGGCAACAGTTACAATTTATATTTGTAAATTGTAGTTATGTTGAAATTAAAAAAAAATTACAACACTATTTTTGCGTTGTATGAAAATTTTTGTTGCTCCGTATAAAATTTTTAATCAACCTCCCCACCTCCCCCCCCCCGGTCAAAGGTGTCCCTCTTTACCAATCTGGAAATCTGGTCACCTTAATCTTGGTGCTCTCTGAGCTTCGTTCTTTCCTTGCTAGCATTGATGGTGTTAGCTAGTTTAGGTAATGAAACATCTGCAAGAAAACAGTCAAATTCGGAGACCACCCTGAAAAAAGAGGTGTATAAGAAGCGACATGCTACAGAGTGGGAGTAGACAAAGGGAAAGTTATTGTCCCTTCCTTTCTCACAATATTAAGAATATGATGTTTCGAGATGTAGGTTAAAGAAAGCAAAAGTTAAGTATCCTTCCAACTAGCTGAACTCCTGGCAGATTCATGGACACCTGTGTCCATGAATTTCCTTGACAATAACCTGGAAGCGATTTGCCACTGCCTTTTCCCAGGTTGTTTCCTGCCTTTTGACTTGATAATTTCCTTATAATATCCTGGTTGTTTTCCATACAAGTAACAACCAGCTGCTTAGCTTTTCTTGGAGATCACTGCCATTCATGTCAGTGATCGGGAACTCATTTTTAACTGAACCTTGGGGAACTCTGGAATTCACTCCTGTGAAAAGTAGCGATGGCCACCACCAAAGGAAATGGCCAGCTTCACAGAGGGAATAAAGAATTTGCTTGGACTCAACCTTGGCCATTTTATGACGTGTGGACTTCAACTCCCAGAACTCCCCAGTCTGCTTGCTTCTGGGTGTTGAAGTCTACACATCTTAAGAACCTTAAGGTTCCCCCCCCCCCCCCCGCATATGCTTACTAGTCATTCCCGACTCTAGGGGTGTGTGTGCTCATCTCCGTTTCACAGCCAAAGAGCCAGCGCTGGCCGGAGACATCTCCGTGGTCATGTGGCTGGCATGACTCAACGCCGAAGGCACACAGAACACTATTACCTTCCCACCATAGGTGGTCCCCATTTTTTTACTTGCATTTTTTAAGTGCTTTTGAACTGCAAGGTTGGCAGAAGCTAGGACAAGTAACGGGAGCTCACTCTGTTACGTGACGTTAGGGATTTGAACCGCTGAACTACCGACCTTCTGATTGACAAGCTCAGCATCTTAGCCACTGAGCCACCGCATCCCTGTGAGGCAGCCACCCTACACATCTTAAAAGTGCACAAATTTGAGAAACACTGTCCTAGAAGATCTAAGCATCAGTGGTCACTGTAGTTTTCTATTACCTCTGACTTGTTTCCGAATAGGAATTCCTGCGGAAGATTCATGGGAATGGTTATTTCACTCATATTTTGCCTCCACAGATGCTCCTGGGGGTCTCACGCACTAAGGCCATGATGGCAAACCTATGGCCTGCATGCCAGAGGTGGCACACATGTGGGAGGTGGCATGCCGAGCCCTTTCTGCTGGTACGCGCGCCGTTGCCCCACGTCAGATCTCTCTGGCGTGTCTTTCGTGAGCTTCTGTTTCCCTGCAAATGATGAAACAGAAGCTCACGAAAGAAACAGATTTTACCTCTTGCCACGCTGCCAGTGTTGGGATGCCCCGCCTCCCACCAGCCAGCTGGTTTTCGAGTCTCTGCTGCGCATGCATCCACATGCACGCATGTCCGTGCAAACATGTGCATGTTTGTCCGCACATCCCTTTCCATTTGGGCATGCGCGCCCGTGCAGTTTGGGCACTTGGTGTCTAAAAGGTTCACCATCACTGCACCAAGGCATTCATCGTTTCCAACCACACACACACACGCACGCACACAGACATACAAAAGATTCTTGAACTTCAGTTTTTTCTTTCTTTCTTTGAATTGGTTGTGTTCTTTTTACCTTTCCCAATTGATTTGAAATGTGAATTTTGATTAAGTTACTCAAATGAGATTGCCAATCTAAAGTTATTCATTTCCATGGTCATTTTCAGAAGCAGAATAAACACTAAAATATCTAACAAATACTATTTTACAGCACCATGGAAAATAACAATTACAGCCTAATTACTATAAATAGGAATGCTGAAGGGTTATAGCGATACTAATAGCACTTAGACTTACATACCGCTTCACAGTGCTTTACAGCCCTCTCTAAGCGGTTTACAGAGTCAGCCTATTGCCCCCAACAACCTGGGTCCTCATTTTACCAGCCTTGAAAGGGTGGAAGGTAATATTGAAATTGCCTGGGAAAATACTAACCTTGTGACTTGCCATCTATAACAAGTGAGTTGGAATCAAAGAATTATTATATTATTGGGGGGGGGAGGGCTTCACAGAAAAGGCTCTATTTTTGGATTCTATCTCTCTTATCTCTGAAAGTGAAAATATTAACAGCAGGAGACCAGAGGGTGATTTTAAATCAGTGTTGCTCAACCTAAAGAAGAGACTGGACTGCCATTTGTCAAAAAGGGTGTAAGGTCTGCTTGGGCCGGGAGGAGGGGGTTGGACTAAATGACCTACAAGATCCCTTCCAACTCTGTTAATCTGTATCTATATCTACCTCAGCAACTTTAAGCTTCCGGGAGGGAGGGAAGCAAGGAGGGAAGGAAGGAGGGAAGGAAGGAGAGAAGGAGAGAAGAAAGGAGGAAAGGAAGGAAGGAAGGAAGGAAGGAAGGAAGGAGAGAGGGAGAGAAGAAAGGAGGGAAGGAAGGAGGGAATGAAGGAGAGAAGAAAGGAGGGAAGGAAGGTGGGAAGGAAGGAGGAAAGGAAGGAGAGAAGGAGAGAAGAAAGGAGGGAAGGAAGGAGGGAAGGAAGGAGGGAAGGAGAGAGGGAGAGAGGAAGGGAGGGAAGGAAGGGGGAAGGAAGGAGGGAAGGAAGGAGGGAAGGAAGGAGGGAAGGAAGGAAGAAGAAGTAGGATTGTTGTAAAATAAGATGGGTGTATGGGATGGTAAGAAAGCAATCTCAATTATATTGTCAATTGTAGGGGAGAAAAATTGTTATAAATACATATTATTAACAACAGTTATGAGATTATATAATTGTGAATGTATATATATATAAAAATAAAAAATAAATTAAAAAAAAGATCCCTTCCAACTCTGTTAATCTGTATCTGTATCTACCTCAGCAACTTTAAACTGTGAGGAATTAAACTCCCAGAATTCCTGAGGCAGCATGCTGTTTGGGGGATTCTGGGAGTTGAAGTCCACACAGTGTAAAGTGGCTAAGGTTGAGCAACACTATGTTCTAAGCAGAGGGCAAGTTTGAAGGACAGATGGCCCTTGAGATTAAAAGTGCCCCTTCCCACTGCCATACTCACACAGAAGAACATAGCACGTTCACTCCCCTTGGGTGTGTCAGGACAAACGCACAAGAATATTCTTGTAAAGTAAATGTTTCCCCAATCTGCTTTCTGAAATTACATTCTGAGATTACAGAATGTAAATAGCACACTGGATGGATTACAAAACAGAGAAATGACACATCACACACTCCTGGCATCACCCTGCGTCCATTGTAGCCTCTGTGTGGGCATAATTGCATTTGTACATGTTTTGGCATCCATGTGAGAGTTCAGTTATCCTTGCGTATTCTCTACTGCCATTAATTTAACGCAGTGATGAAATTCAAAAAATTTCCCTACCGGTTCTGTGTGCGTGGCTTGGTGGTCATGCGACCAGGTGGGCGTGGCTGCACAACTGACTCACACATAATGTAAAAGAAGCTGGATTTCACACAAAATGGCCCCTGCAACAAGCAGAAACCTCACAGAGTCCCAGAGACCTCAAAAACCAAATATCACACTTTACACAAAAATAACACAAAAGCTACACAACTGACTCACACACAATGCAGAAGCAGCTGGACTTCACACAAAATGGCTCCTGCAACAAGCAGACAATAAGGAACAGCTGATTGTTGCACTGCTGATCCTCAGAACGTTTTTTTTTACTTTTTAAAGCATTTTTTACTACTGATTCGGGCGAACTCACCTGAACCGGTAGCATTTCACCCCTGATTTAATGGCAGCCCTTCATTAGACAAAGCTTGGGGGTTACCTGTAGACTTGAGATTTTAAAAGTGTGTTAAACGCACTCACCAAATGGGAAACTTTCCCAGAAGAGCTGCTAGGGTGGGCATGGCCTGTCACAAAGCCATCCTGGCAAGAAGGCAAAATCACTGCCTGGCATAATTGTGGCATTCAAGCCCAAGGGCATTCCTTAAAAGTAAATATAATGCTAGATGCTGGCACTTCATTCTGCAGCATAGCAACTTTCTCTTTAATTGTTTGTAAACCAAACAACCATTTTAAAACAGGAAGGTAAAGAGGTCTAGCAGGTGCACCCCGAGTGTCATGTCACCCGTCCTGTGATAGAGGCCCTCCTTTGCCCACTGAAGGTCTCAGGTTCATCCTGAACCTTCTCTGCTGGCTAACTCAAGTTCCCGTCTGAGATTAACAGAGTTGGAAGGGACTTTGCAGATCATCTAGTCCAACCCCCTGCTCAAGCAGGAGACCCTACACCATTTCTGACCAATGGCACTCCAATCTCTTCTTGAAAACCTCCAGTGATGAAGCTCCCACAACTTCCAAAGGCAACTTCTGTTCCATGGGTTGATTGTTCTGTCAGAAAGTTCCTCCTTATTTCTAGGTTAAATCTCTCCTTGTTTAGTTTCCATCCATTATTCCTTGTCGGGCCTTCATGTGCTTTGGAAAATAGCTTGACCCCCTTCTCTCTGTGGCAGCCCCTCAAATATTGGAACACTGCTCTCATGTCTCCCCTGGTCCTTCTCTTCACTAGATTAGCCATGCCCAGTTCCTGTAACAGTTCTTCATATATTTTAGCCTCCAGTCCAGAGGTGGGTTGCTCCTGGTTCGGCCCAGATCGGGCAAATTGGTAGTGGTAGTGCCGGAAGGCTCCACCCACTCACCCATATGCCTCTGTGTCACGCTTGCACATGAGCAAACCAGTAGTGAAAAAAATAAAAACCTATTACTGCTCCAGTCCCCTAATCATCCTGGTGATTCTTCTCTGCATTTTTTCTAGAGTCTCAGTGTCTCAGAGTCTTTTTCTAGATCTTTCCATGCTGCTGCTGCGGTGGGTGAGATGGGCCTGTTCCCTCACACAAAATAAGATTTCTTCCTATATTCTCACATCAGCCCTTATGGGCCAGGTGCAATATGGAGAATAAGGTATTGTATGTAATGTGTATGTTTGAAGAAAAGAGAGGAATTCAAAATTATGTCCCAGATTGTCTAGTGCTGTGTCGTCCTTTGTATAATACGGCAAACTATTAACAAGATTAACACTATCAACACTATTAATGGTGGATCAGTTTGGATGTTTGCATCAGTCATTATAATACCATTTTCATTTCATTTTGTACATTCTTATTTATATTTTGATCCTGTCCTTTGCCTTTGATAAATAGATAGATACCGTGTTTTCCCCAAAATAAGACAGGGTCTTATTTTATTTTGACCCCCGAAAAAAGTGCTTGACCTTTTTTTGGGGGAGGTCTTATTATTTTTGAGGTGCAGGAGGCTGCAAGCGTGGTCACCTCATGGCTGCTGCTGTGTTGCAATATGTTCAGGGGAGGGTTTATTTTAGCGCATGCGCTCATTATCGGGGAGGTCTTATTTTCAGGGAAACAGGGTAGATACATGAAGCAATTCTATGACTGGATATTTTATGCTGTCTGGCCACCTGACTAAATAAACCATTTAAAACTGAAATTTTGCTGGTGCAGCTTTGCTAGGTCCAAGAGTAAAAAAAAACCAACTTTCACCTTTTAAAATCCCTTCTTCTGCCTACTCCCCCCTCCCCATTCTTGGGGGGGGGGGCAGATACCACATAATGCCCTTGCTGGCTGCAGACAGAATGACATTTTTCTGCATCAGTTAAGAAGGGCAGAGGTGCTAGCAAATTGTCTCCCTCCACGGCCTTAAAACCTTTCCTCCTGAGGCGCACAAAACGAAGTTTTTAATGAGGGGAAAAAACCTTACACTTCTGGTCTTTCTCTGCTTTATTTCTCTCCCCCACCCCCAAGACCTCTTTCAATTCATACACACACACACACGCGTGCGCGCGCGCGCACTGTTCCCGATTGGCAGTTCTTCCTCGCTGCCCGGTTTGGAAAGGGTTAACTGCTGCACCTGCTGAGGTGTACCTGTCTCCTGGCACCTGTCTCTCTCAGCCAATCAGGCGCGAGAATCTGACAGAACCCTACCTGTCAGCAGAACGCCTGTACAACATAAACCTCTAACTTGAAAGAAAGTCTTCACTTTACAGCTGATGACTCTCTTTAGACGGTGCTAGGAGCGCTTCAGCCAAGGAGGGGAAAGGAAACTAAACCATCTTTTGGCCAAGCCGACATTGGAAAACCTGGGTGGACCATGTCTAATGACGTTGAGTAAGTGGACTGTTCCCCCCTTTACCTCGCTACGTTTCGGGAGCGACGAGATTCGAAGTTTGGCTTTTGCCGCGATTTTTCAGCCGCTCTTTCTCACAGACAACCAAGGGAGCGGGGGAAGTTTAGGAAACTAGAAATGGTCAATCCAAGCCCCCTTCAGTTATTTATTTCCTCCTTTTTAAAAAACGAGCTGATTTAATGAACTGGGAGTGGGTTGCTGAGTTTGGTTTCAGAATTAATGGCAGTCTTTTCCGCGTTAAGTGGGGCGTGGGACGCTAAATGTTTTTGCAAAACTTGCCCTAAAGTGCAACTGAAGTTTGTGATATTCCTCCCTCCCTCCCTCTCGCAAATGCCAGTTGAGTTGGAAAAGTGTAAGCTTTGTCTTTTAATCTTGGAAGAAGGAGCTGTCGTTCCTCTCCTGTACGGTACAGCTAAGCTGATAGTTATTTCCTCTGGAGTTTTGGATGTTTATTATTTTTGGAGATGATCCTGGAGTTACTCCTATTTCATAAGAACATCTCAGCTGGGAGAGTATTCAAGATTCTTCCCAGGGTACATAGAGGTGCTTCTGAATTTGGTCGGTGGATAAAGCTTTTGGGGAGCTGAGTTGTTTTTTCTTTTCCAGAAAGCCTATCAAAATAAGCATTTTATTCATCTCTTCAGGTGAAAGAACAAATTGGGGAAACCCAAATCTTCAACTGATAACCACTTATGCACAGTAAGGTGAAAACAAAAAAGGAAATTCTGCTTTCTAGATTTATTCTACAGTGCGATTTCTGAATAGTAATGAGCACTGTATAAATAACTAAAGGATGGTTTTTTTAAAAACAATATAAGCAAATAGATCAGTGACACGCTAGATTATTAGTGAAGGCTGTTACCTACAGATAAACCCATTGAGCATAATAGCATGGCGTAATGGCATTTCTGCATAAGTAGATATAGGAATGCCGAGGTAATGTTGCAGTGAAGGTTTGCTGTGGAAATGCTGGGCTAACGCTTTCGGTGTGGGACAAATGTTAGTAGGCGAGGCCTGCCTGCCCCATCAGATGCAGAGGCAATCTTTGGCTGGCACGCTTCCAGAAGTGAGGGCTGACACTCTACTTCTGTTGACTCAGATAATAACATAATCTACACTCAAAGGAGATGCCCTGACAGCTTTGAAGTTGGTTCACTTGTGATTCATCCCCATATACTTCCTTCACAGAATTGGGTTAGGGAAAACAGGTGTTTAAATGGCTTGGAAAACTTTGCAGTCATTTTCTGAGAATAGAATAGAATTCTTTATTGGCTAAGTGTGATTGGACACACAAGGAATTTGTGTTTGGTGGAGATGCTCTCAGTGTACATAAGGACAATAAAATACATTCATCAAGAATAAAAAGATATAACACTTAGTGATAGTCATAGGGTACAAATAAGCAATCAAATCATTCTAGGAAACAGTCAATATAAATCGTAAGGATACAAGCAACAAAGTTATAGTCATACAGTCATAAGTGGGAGGAGTGGGTCATAGGAATAATGAGAAGACTAATAATAATAGTAATGCAGACTTAGTGAATAGTTTGACAGTGTTGAGGGAATTATTTGTTTAACAGAGTGATGGTGTTTGGGGGAAAATTGTTCTTGTGTCTAGTTGTTCTGGTGTGCAGTGTCCTATGGCATCATTTTGAAGGTAGGAGTTGAAACCATTTATGTCCAGGATGGGAGGGGTCTGTAAATATTTTCACTGAGGATTGGATCTCAGCAAGAAATGAAGAAGCCTGTGCTAAACTAACTGGGATGTAATGTTGAATGCACCTATAGATCAGTGTTTTTCAACCACTGTGCCGCGGCACACTAGTGTGCCGTGACAGTGTAAGGTGTGCCGTGGGAAAAAGACTTTATATATAGTCAATATAGGCACAGTTAAATTTTTTTAACATTTTCTAATGGTGGTGTGCCTCGTGATTTTTTTCATGAAAAAAGTGTGCCTTTGCACAAAAAAGGTTGAAAAACACTGCTATAGATAATTAACACACCTAGTGCAGCTAATGGATGTCTCCTTACATCTTTAATAAAAACAGGCCAGATAATAATAATAATAATAATAATAATAATAATAATAATAATAATAATAGTAATAATAATAATAGAGGAAGGATGACGATGATAATGATAATAATGGAGGCTGTGAATGCTTTCAGAGGAGTCCTTCTGAATCTATTGTTTTGTTTTTATACAGAAGGGTATATAACTCTTAAAAGACATGTGGATTTTTATAGAGCAAACACTTTATTGATGAAGGCACAGCAGAGGTAATTTTACAGCAACACACAAGTAAAGCCTTTTGTTTGGTTTTTAAAGAAAAATGTTGCTTGAATTCCAATGTGGCTGGATTCTCAATTCAAATTGTGCAGTTGGCTTATTTGCAGAGAATACAATGGTGATAATGAGATGGCATTGTGGAATGAGTGGGGGGGGGGAACCTGGGGCAAATGGCTGTATTCATACAGGCTAAATTCATTTGTCTGATTTTGTTTTGAAGGTGCCATCTGATTTCTGGGTCTCAGCTGTAAAGTGAATGCAGTGTTTTCTTATAGAGATAGATGTATATATACACACACACACACACTCCCTGAATTCATTTATTCCTTTGCTTGAGAACAACCAGTGCATGTGAGTTATTTTATATTTATATTCCAGGTTTGAGGTCAGCTTTTCTATTGCAATTGCAATCTGCTTTAAGCAAGTAATACTTTTCATTGCATGAAGATGGTAACAGGAAAATCTGCATTCATGGAATTTTCTTGCTTCAGTCTGCCATTAATGGTGCAATGGTGGGGCTGAGGAGCAAATTGATAAGCTTGTTTTAGAGACACTCTTTTTTGTCTTGATTTATGCCCTTTTTCCACCAGTGAAATTGCAGTATATTATAGATACCTCTTCCTACCCAACAGCTTAGCTCTAAGATGTCTGCAGTAATAACAGCTCTGGCATATCTCTGTGTAGCAATTTTTTTCATGCTAGTTGCTCCAAGCATTCAGCATAGGTCTATTTGGACACGTTCCAGGGAAATAGTTAAGATTGTTCCTGCTCTCCTCACTTGTGAGCGTGCAGCCTGGGCCTTTTCAGATGTGCTTTGAAAGGAAACTGTTTCTTGCTTGCGTGGATAGTTGGTATCTGCCTTTTTTTTATCTGCAAGGATGGTCAAATATTCACGTACATGTATGTGCATTATATGTAAATGACTAAAACTTTAACGACACACTTGTGGCTGTCATCTTGGGGTTCTGGACACCTTTGATATTTCCAAATCTTCAGAATGGATCCAGGATCTTTCAGGTGTCTTTTCTGCTTGATCCCACTCTGTTTGATCTCTTCCAAGATTGCTCAACTGTCCTTGGCAGCATCCTTTACCTTTGCCTCTAAGGCCTGGGGCTCATTGCGGAGCAGGGGTGGGGGGAATCACCAATGGTCTATTTATGTGCTCTGTGGAATCTGCAAGCAGTTTTAGATCAAACTTTAGCTAACTTTGGCTTCTTTATGACATGAGACTGTTTGCAATTATCTGTCTCTGTTGTCTGCAAGCTATAAGATGTGTGCATGTACACACACACACACACACACACACACACACACACACTTATCCATATGGAAGACCCATGTCTTTCAAATGATGCCTTTCCTAAGGCAATTGTTCTGTTTAAAGGAAACCTCTTTGGGGAAAAGAATGATGTTTTGCATAAACCATCACCACTATGATCCAAACAATTCAGAGCCTCCAAAATAGAATAGAATAGAACAAGAATAGAATAGAAAATAGTTCTTTATTGGCCAAGTGTGATTGGACACACAAGGAATTTGTCTTTGGTGCAGATGCTCTCAGTGTACATAAACAAAAATAAAATAGAGCACATTCATCAAGAATGATAAGATACAACACTTAGTGATTGTCATAGGTTAAGCAATCAAATTATACTAGGGAACAAATAAAACAATGTAAATTTTAAAGATACAAGCAACACGGTTATAGTCATAAGAGAAAGATTTACATTATGTTGTCTTCCCTACCTCTCCCCTGCCCTGCAAAAAACTCCATCCTTTTGAAGAATGTGCATTCTACAGCTTTCCTTTGAAATCTTCCTGACAATAATGAATGTGTAGGGTTGTTTACACAGCAAGTAAGAAAAGGTCTTGATTTTTCCACCCTCCCTTTGAAAGATAGTTGACTGGGACAGTGTCTCCTCTATTGTGATGTTGAACTCCGTGCCTGATAAAAGAGCCCCACATTGTGATGCCTCTTCTCTGCAGTCTCTGTCCTGATACCCCAACTGTCTCTTTAGACCTCTTGAATATGCAGGCCATCCCTTTCAAAGGGTGGATCAAGGGGACCATCCACAGAGATGCTGATGGGTTCCACCTGAAGGCACCGAATGCGGAGACAATCTGCAATTAGTGACAGTTATCTTTAGGGTTAGGCTGGGGCAGGTGAGGGCTGAGGGGCTCCGTTGGAAAAATTTTAGGTTTTTGGAGAACATCGCAAGTCCGAAACAGCCGAGTGGATCTTTCTGGGAAGGCTTTTTCTCAACTGAGGTGAGGAAAAACTCTTGCCTTCACTCTTTAACAAACTGGTGTCCTTTGGAAGTCTTGGGACTATGGTTGACAAAATAATAGGATAACAGGATTGGAAAGGACTTTGGAGGTCTTCTAGTCTAACCCCCTGCTCAAGCAGGAAACTCTATATCCTTTCAGACAAATGGTTGTCCAACATCTTCTTAAAAATTCCCAGTATTGCAGCATTCACAACTTCTGGAGGTAAGTTGTTCCATTGTTTAATTGTTCCCACTTGTCAGGAAATTTCTCCTTAGTTCTAGGTTGCTTCTCTCCTTGATAAGTTTCAGTCCTTTGCTTCTTGTCCTTCAAACATCAGTTATGATGTTTGAAATGGAAATGCATTTTGTATCATGTCAAGAGCTTCCTCAGCGACGGCTGACAATTGTTTTCCTGTTAGGGAGGGGGCACTCTGCTTTTCTTCTTCCCTGGAATTCCCTGTGGGACATAAAACATAATTACATGGTTGTTTGGATGGAGAGTCTGCCCTATTGTAGGACACATGATAGTTTGATTCCCCCCCCCTTGTTTGATCAAGTGGATCGCTGACTATGGCTGTCCTTGAAATCTTGTACATAGTGGTCCTTTCAGACCCAAATAAAGGTGGCCTTCACAAGGTCAGGGTAAAAAAAACAAAACTAAAATCACAGCCATATCCATACAATCAAAGCCCCGCCCCCTTTCTTGAGATTTTGGACTCTTTCTCGGTCAATATTCCTGTTTCTAGACCAACATGGGCAACATCCAGCCTAATGTAATGATGAAAATCTGGGATAGACTAGACTGGACTGGACTGGACTGGACTGGACTGGACTGGACTGGACTGGACTGGACTAGACTAGACTAGACTAGAGTAGAGTAGAGTAGAGTAGAGTAGAGTAGAGTAGAGTAGAGTAGAGTAGAGTAGAGTAGAGTAGAGTTCTTTATTAGCCAAGTGTGATTGGACACACCAGGAATTTGTCTTTGGTGGAGATGCTCTCAGTGTACATAAGGAGAATAAAATACATTCATCAAGAATAAAAAGATACAACACTTAGTGATAGTCAAAGTTATTAATAAGCTATCAAATTGTACTAGTAAAAAATAAAACAATATAAATTGAAAGATATAAGTAACATGATTATAGTCATACAGTCATAAGTAGGAGGAGATGAATGATAGGAATGATTAGGAGATTAATAGTAATAAGTAATAGTTAGGGGTGTCCCCCAGGTGTTTCAAACCTGCTTTGGGCCAAACGCCTCCCTCTGCTTGAACTACCTCACCAGGATGTTGTTGTGGGGAAAAACTGTGAGGAAAAGGCATTGCAGATGCCCCCAGGAGCCCTGGTGGTGCAGTGGTTGAACTACACAGTCTTGCAGCCTAACTCTGCCCACAGTCTGGAGTTTGATCCCGACAGGGCTCAAGATTGACTCAGCCTTCCTTCTGTGGTTGGTAAAATGAGGACCCATATTGTTGGGGGCAATATGCAAATTGTGCTTACATTGTAAACCACTTCAGATAGCGCTGTAAAGCGCTATGGGGCTAAAATGCTATTGCTATGAGCTCCTGAAGGAAAAATGAGACGTCGATCTAACATCAAGCCTTTTCTCATCTAAATAGCTCCTGAAATGGTGTGATGGTTCGCATCAGCCATGCAGTTTTGAAAACCAAAGGTTGCACCAGCCACAGAATAGATTTAGATTTTTAAAAAAAGAAAAGAAAAAGAAAAATTCAAACATTCTACCTTTCAGAAAACGGAGGCAGGAGAAAAGGACTCTTAAGAAATTTATGTCTACAGTATTTCTCTTTATCTTTTTATTTATTCATTTACGATTCTGCACTTTAGGCATTTTTCACTGTCTCTGCTCTTTGACTATGTGACTGAGCTCCAAAATAGGGGTGGTTATGCAGACGCACGCCTAGTGTGGGTTTTATCCCTATGTGCTGACTCAGAGGGAATGGATTTTATTTCCCAGAATTCCCCTGCACCCAACCTTTGCCCATATTCCCCCCCCCCTTCTAACCTCCCAGGAATGAGGTTCTGCCCTCCAGCTGCCCCCCTTCTGAAGTGGTGTAGGGCAAGGGAAAGGTGAGGAAAAGTCCTGCCGTGCGCCAGGAAAACTGCCGGCCTTGAAGGAGTTAAACCAGCACGGCTCTCCACTGTGGTTTGTGGTCGAAACCATGATTGCCAGGAGCAAATTTTTGTCATGCAGCAAGGCGTGCTCTTGAAATGTTGAGTTATACTTTTGGTGAATGAAAAGGTTAAAGGCTTTTATTAACGTGCAGGAGGGCTCCTCCTGGATCCAGGCGCTCTCTCTCTCTCGCTCTCTCTCTCTGTGTGTGTGTGTAAGTGTGTGTATGACAGATTGCATGCATGGATGTCTTTCCCTTCCCTTTTTTTCTTTCTTCATTTCAAGGGGGCAGGGGGGATGGTTAGGAAAGTCCTCTAAAATTAGGGGAAAGCTTGCAGATGAACTTGTCTCCCCCGAGAAACTAGACATTTCAACTGCAACTGGTGTGCCTTTTGTTTATATCTTGCACAACTCAACACAAAAGATGTTGAGACTCTGGAAAGAGTGCGGAGAAGAACAACAAAGATGATTAGGGGACTGGAGACTAAAATATAGCAATCTTCCAATATTGGAGGAGCTGCCACAGAGTGGAGGGGGTCATGCTATTTTTCCAAGGCACCCAAAGGCCAGATAAAGAATAATGGATGGAAACTGACCAAAGAGAAATTCAACCTAGAAACGAAAGGAGGAACTTTCTGACAGTGAGAACAATCAACCAAGTTGCCTTCGGAAGTTGTGGGAGTTTCATCACTTGAGACTTTCAAGAAGAGCTTGGAGTGCCATTGGTCAGAAATGGTGTAGGGTCTCCTGCTTGAGTGGGGGGGGGGTATTGGACTAGATGACCTATGAAGTCCCTTCCAACTCGGATAATCTGTTATCTGTTAACTCTCCCTGGCTGTGGTGCTCATGCCGTTCGCTAGTACCAGGGATTGCTGTTTGGCTTCCATAGGGCCCTTCTACTTGAGAGTTGCAAGAGTTTGAAAAGGATCTTGGTTGTTGGTAGATTTTCTTAGATGACGTCTTATATACCGGTAGCCCTCAATTTACAACCCCTGGTTTAGTGACTGTTTGAAGTTACAACAGCACTGAACGTATAATGAGTCCTCACACTTATGACTGCTGCAGCATCCACGTGATCAAAATGTGGACGCCTGGCAACCTGTCATGTATTTACGAAGGTCATAGCATCCCGGGGATCGTCCGATCACCATGTGGGAAGGCAGAATCTCTTCACAACTGTGTGTTTCACTTAACCACCGCAGTGATTTACTTAACAACTGGCAAAAAAAAGTCATAAAATCAGGTGCATCTCATTTAATAACCATCTCACTTAGCATTCTGGTTCCAATTCAGTTCAGGACTGTGTGTGTCTGTGTGTGTGTGTGTTTGTGTCTGTTTGTGTACACATGAAGCCAGCACAGTTCTTAAACGAGCATTAATATAAGTCCCATTTTCTTGTCTGAAAGAAATGACGGTAACATAGGAACTTGGCTTGTATTGTTTGGGTTCACACAACCTGCTCAATGTTTGGCTCTGGAGCAGTATGCTGTGTGATGGCTTAGGAACAAAAGGATGGGCAGGTTTTTGCCAACCACACCCACAGGGGCATAGTGAGGATAAATGGCAAGCAAGAGGGGAGGAGAGGGGGCTGGAATTCTTTGTGCAAATGTTGTCTCTACAGATCTCAGAAAAGCTAAGCCGGGTCAACGCTGGTTGCTGTTTGGATGGGAGTTTGCTGAAATTAGAAGCTAGAAGTCAAAAACAACCCGTAAGAAGGCAATTGTAGCAAGCAGTTGCTCACACACAGTGAGTTGGACTGCTATAAAATTTGCTTCAGGGACGCGTGCCTCAGTGGCTAAGACGCTGAGCTTATCGATCACAAAAGTCAACAGGTCGGCAGTTTGAATCCCTAGCGTCGCATAAGAAAGTGAGCTCCCGTTACTTGTCCCAGCTTCTGCCAACCTAGCAGTTTGAAAGCACATAAAAAATGCAAGTAGAAAAATAGGAACCACCTTTGGTAGGAAGGTAACAGCGTTCCATGCGCCTTCAGTGTTTAGTCATGCTGGCCATATGACCACAGAGACGTCTTCAGATAGTGCTGGCTCTTTGGCTTTGTAACAGAGATGAACACTGTCCCCTAGAGTCAGGAACGATTAGCACACTTGTGTGAGGGGAACCTTTACCTTATTAATTTGTTTAGTAAAATAAGATACCAGGAAACCCTTAAAGTCAGAAGAAGATTCTAGGATGAGAAGTGAAATGTCTTCAAGGAAAAACGAAGTCTAGTTGCCTTTGAAAAAGCACCTTTGTACAGCCAGTTGCTTCCTTGCAGTCCAGTTGAAGACCCTGGTTATACCCCCCTCGCTAGTAATCCGATATGCACTTGGAGATTTTGTGCTTGTGTGTGTGCACAGAGAACCACTGGAACATCAGCCCTTCTGTAACCCCTGTGGTTGTGCAAATGATGGTGGGGGTGCTCGTGCAAAAGCAGATCAGTCTAGGGATTTGATTCAGCAAATCCACGGATGTGTCTTCTGACTTAATTTCCAAATCTGCATAACGTGAGACTGAATACTGTAGCATCTTTCCATTGATGAGAATTGGAAGAGTCTCACTTCCCAAGGTGGCATGTAGAAGAGAGAGTGTGTGTGTGTGAGAGAGAGAACGTGTTACATTTCTAGCCTAGATTTCCTCCAGAGCTCAAGGAAGTCTCCATAACTCTTCTCCCCTCCATGTTGATCTTCATAAAAGCTGTGGGATGTAGAATAGGTTGAGTAATAGCAGCAGACTTATTTATTTCAACTTCCTGGCTAAGTGGGGATTTAAACCTGGGCTTCTCTCCTCCAATCTTACTGCCCCACTGCATTTTATAATAATGATACCAGTCTATTTTTGTCTCTAATCAATCAAACATTGAGGGACGCATTGGCTCAGTGGCTAAGACGCTGAGCTTGTCGATCAGAAAAGTCAACAGTTCGGCGGTTCGAATCCGTAGCACTGAGTAATGGAGTGAGCTCCCGTTTAGTTGTCTCAGCTTCTGCCAACCTAGCGATTCGAAAGCACGTAAAAAATGTAAGTAGAAAAATAGGGACCACCTTTGGTGAGAAGGTAACAGCATACCATGAGCCTTCGGTGTTTAATCATGCTGGTGGAGACGTCTTCAGACAGCTCTGGCTCTTTGGCTTTGAAACGAGATGAGCACCGCCCCCTAGAGTCGGGAACAACTAGCCCGCTTGTGCGAGGGGAATCTTTACCTAATCAAACATTTTATGGTAGAAGACCTAACCTGGTCAACTTGAAGATGTGTGGATTCTTGGGTTTTACTTATTAGATTGATTTGTTGTTATAGAAATGGTTAGTTTATATTATTATGGAAAAGTAAAAAGTTGAGGTTTGGTGTTAATGCTTTATTCTACTTCAACAGAGGGAGTCAGAGGTCAATGCATTTTTTTCTGTTCTTCCTCCCCTCCTCACTTTTCTTTCTCCTTCTCCTCCCCACTCTGTCCTACTATTTGCTTTTGTATTTTGTTCTATAATTTAATAAAACATTTTTTTAAAAAAATATGCAGAATCTAACTCCCATAATTTCTCCGCCAGGCAACAGAATTTTCAAATGTTATTGGAACTCCCATTCCCATCATCCTCAAAAGGAATGGCCAACAGGCAGGGATGTGTCAGGGTAACAGGCAATCCTTGATTTACGACTGGGCACTTAGCAATCATTTGAAGTTACAACAGATCTGAAAAAGCTACTTAGGATCTGAATTCAAAGTTCAATGACTGGCACCCTGCCACTTCCTGTGGTCACATGACTGCATTTTGGGTGCTTGGCCCACATTTATAACTATTTGCAGCTTCCTGTGATCACATGACTGTGGTTTTTGCTGGAAACTGACTTTTACTTTAATGTTTGCCAATTAAATAACCCAAAATACCCATGTTGTAGCAAACAATGAGTTTGTATAACATTATCAGTATTTGCTTAACGACCACTGCAAAAAGGGTTATAAGATTGGGCATGGTTGCGAGATAACTCACTTAACAATTGGAACGATTTACAACCAAATTTGGGGGTTCATTTATGGTCATAAGTTGAGGACTATCTGTATAGGGTTTCCACTCCTCCAGTAGCTGAGAGCAAGGAGAGGGGATGTGAAAATGAAGAGTCCTCTTATTACGTCTGCGGCTTGAAACAAACATAGCCAAATCACAGTTTCCAAAGTAGAGAAAAGGTGCATAATTAAAGTTTTCCTTATTGTGAAACTTTCACTATTTTTTTGTCCCAGATTGCATATCAGTGGAAGATTCATCTCTGCCCACACACTCACGCTCCACACCTTCTTTCACATACAGTTTCATACCGTTCCCCCCTGTGGGGGCTTGTTTATCCCAGGTTTACACTGTATTAGATTCTATTCACAATATTGAGTATAAAAAGAGTGGTATGCATAATGATACGCTTGCCTATGGTGGCGCAGTGGTCACAGTGCAGTATTGCAGGCTAACTCTGCCCACTGCCAGCAGTTCGATCCTCACCTGGTCACAGTTGACTCAGTCTCCCATCCTTCTGAGGTGGGTAAAATGAGGAGCCAGATGGTTGAGGGCAATAGGCTGACTCTGTAAACTGCTTAGAGAGGGCTGGAAAGCACTGTGAAGCGGTATATAAGCCTAAGTGCTATTGCTATGGTTAAATGAACCATGATTTATTGAATCCTATTGGGTTTTCACAATGCAGTGAATTGTCCACTAACTTCACAGGTCTAGAATGTGGTTAGTTAAGGGTGAGGTTCTGTGGATGGTAAGAAGAAAATGACTAGGTTCACCCAGCTTAATCAACTGGATCAGTTATAATCTAGCAGCTGCATTCATACAACATGTTCAGCTTAACAGAAAAGCAGAATAACAGAGTTGGAAGGGACCTGGGGGGGTGTCTTCTAGTTCCACCCCCTGCTCAAGCAGGAAACCCTATATCATTTCAGAAAAATGGCTGTCCAGTCTCTTCTTAAAACACTCCAGTGATGGAGCACCCACAACCTCCCGTGGCTAGCAGTTCCACTGGTTCATTGTCTTCACTGTTAGGAAGTTTCTTCTTCATTCCAGATTGCTTCTCTCCTTGATACGTTTCCATCCATTGCTTCTTGTCCTGCCTTCAGGTGCTTTGGAGAACAGGTTGACCCCCTCATCTTTGTGGCAGCCCTTCAAATATTGGAAAACTGAACTGCCTAGCTAGTTTTAACCTTGGTGAAACATATGGCAGGTGAGGGAAATTATTGTTCTGTGTGAATCCAAACCTTTTCTAATCAATTAATTAAATTTATATATCACCTATCTTATCTTAGCAGTAAGTCTACTGCTAAGTCTACTGCTATTATCCAAAGTGACACTGGGTGGCTCTTAGTTATTCACTGCATTTCACAAATGTAGGAAGTAGACTAACTCAATAATCAATCAGGTTAATTTAATCGTACAGGAAATGGTTTAAAAAGTCAAAAACGGTGGCCACAACAATGAGCTTGGAGCTCTACTTCTTAATGTGGGTCGCCTTTTCTAGACCTTGTCTCATTGCTTTCTATTTGACTTAGATGGTTGACCTAGATCAGTTTTTCTCAAACTGGTTTTTGCAATTTTAAGATGTGTGGACTTCAATTGCCAGGATTCCTGGCTGGGGAGTTGAAATTCATACAGCTTAAAGTTGCCAAGGTTGAGAAACATTGATTTAGATAGTTCTGTTCTCTTCTTTTTGACCAGGTAAGAAGACAGCCACCTGATCTCTATCTTTGTTGACAAGGTGGATTTCCTACTCCCCCTTTTACTCGCCCTTCTCTGCCTGACAGCTACACAAAAGAGAACAAACTTGCAAAAAAAGGAAAGTTTGTTTTACCAAACCGAATTGCCCAAAGACTTTCGTTAACATGGAAAACTTTGGGAGGTAGAAATAAGTGAGGTAGCCATAGGAAGACTTCTCAAGAAGATTTGAGGGCATTGCCTCACACTTATTCCTGCCCTGTTTCAAATTTAAAGAGAAAACTTTAATGGGCAAGGTGTGTATGTGTGTGTAGGCAGCAGCAATACAGTATTTTTATATTTACATAGTTTAATAGTCTACGAATATGGCAATTAGCCTATGAATATAGTTTAATAGGGACATGGTGGCTCGTGGCTAAGACGCTGAGCTTGTCGATCAGAAAGATTGGCAGTTTGGCGGTTTGAATCCCTAGCGCTGCGTATTGGAGTGACCTCCCGTTCCTTGTCGCAGCTTTTGCCAACCTAGCAGTTTGAAAGCACGTAAAAATGCAAGTAGAAAAATAGAGACCACCACGTTCCATGCGCCTTGGGCATTTAGTCATGCCGGCCACATGACCACGGAGATGTCTTTGGACAGTGCTGGCTCTTCGGATTTGAAACGGAGATGGGCACCACCTCCTAGAGTCAGGAACGACTAGTATATATCTGTGAGGGGAACCTTTAGCTTTATGATGTTCAAGTGGTGCTCCAGTTCCTTTGGAATTGCACCCCAAAACATCATCATCATCATCATTATTATCCAGAGCTGGTATCCCGAAGCAGAGATGCCAACAAAGCAAAACTACAATACACATATAGTGTAGAATGAAGAGCCAAACTAGCATGCTACATTCAGAAGTGAAATTATAAACAATGCAGACTATTAAATGCTGGCCTTTCCAGCAAGCCTTGGGGCAGATATCTCATAAAGTGTTTTGTTCTTGGAATAGAGTGTTCTGTTATAACTGAGGTTGTTTGTTGTCCCTGACATAGAATTGTCAGTTCTTTGTTGCTTGTTTCATTTTTAAGTTTGTGTTTGAGCTTATTTTACAGAAGAGTATGTAAGCCACTGAGTCAGTTCCTGGATTCATCCAGTAAATAATAACAACATGGGGTGCTTAAGCTATGTCATGATGTCCTGAACAAACCACGTTTGCTGGGCTTCACCCAACTTGTTTAGCCAGAAAGCTGTTGTTTACTGAGCCCAGTGGCTGATTTGCACACGCTAAATTCACGTCAAACAAAACAGAACCTGCGTGAACCCACCATAAAGCAAGAATTTTGAATATTGTTTGAATTTTCAGTCAGAATAGAGCGGGAAGGGACTTTAGAGGTCTTCTAGTCCAACCCCCTGCTCAAGCAGGAGGCCCTATACCATTTCAAATAGGTGGCAGGCCAGTCTTTTCTTAAAAACCTCCAGCAATGAAGCACCCACTTCTGGTGGCAAGCTGTCCCACTGGTTAATTGTCCTCACTGTTAGAAAGTTTCTCCTTAATCCCACGTTGCTTCTATCCTGGATTAGTTTCCATCCATTAGTTTCTGGTCTTGCCTTAGATTTTGATGATTTTCTGCAGATTTGTTCTGTAATTTTTGACAGATTCTGTGTATGTCCTCTTAACTTTGTCCACTTAAAAGGATCCACTAAAAAGCGATAACCGTCAAAAAGTACAAGAATAGCTCCATGCCAAGGCCAGAAGGGAAGCCGCCTGCTTTCTGAGAATCCCCTTTGCCTTTCTCTCTGCTGCTTGTCAGGTGAATATTTAGTCTGGCTGAAGATTCTTGTCTGAACAGGATTAAACAGAGTCAACAGTGGTGAAACCTGAGTCATTCCATGATGGGGTGCTCCGTTGGAGACAGTCGGGGCGGCTGAAAAGGAGGAACGGCTGCGTGAGAAAATTTTAAAGACAACGAAACTCGCACTAAAAAAAAAATCACAAAAACCCACCTGTGAAGAGTTTTTATGCAGGGAGTGAAACTAACTAGCATTAGTCCCGTGTCTGGTTGAGAGGGACAGTGATGGGTGAGGGGGAGATCAAGGGGAAAAACCCAAACTTTGGAAACTTTTTCCTCTTAGACAGTTTGAAAGGTTGATATTTCTGGCTTCTGGGGAAGTATCATGAAAGTTTTGGAAGCCTAAAATGCTTTTAAGGTAAAGGTCCCCCTCGCACATATGTGCTAGTCGTTCCTGACTGTAGGGGCGGTGCTCATCTCAGTTTCTAAGCTTAAGAGCCAACGCTGTTTGAAGACGTCTCCATGGTCATGTGGCCGGCATGACTAAATGCCGAAGGCACATGGAACACTCTAACCCAGTGTTTTTCAACCTTTTTTGTGCAAAGGCACACTTTTTTCATGAAAAAAATCACGAGGCACACCACCATTAGAACATGTTAAAAAAATTTAACTCTGTGCCTATATTGACTATATATAAAGTAATTCTCCCACGGCACACCTTACACTATGTCACGGCACACTAGTGTGCCGTGGCACAGTGGTTGAAAAACACTGCTCTAACCTTCCCACCAAAGGGGTCCCTATTTTTCTACTTGCATTTTTATGTGGTTTTGAACTGCTAGATTGGCAGAAGCTGGGACAAATAATGGGAGCTCACTCCATTACGTGGTGCTAGGGCTTCGAACTGCCAAACTGCCGACCTTTCTGATCGACAAGCTGAGTGTCTTAGCCACTGAGCCACTGCGTCCCCTTTTTTAAAAACAAAAAAAGCTTCTAAGCCTCCATGTGTAATTTGACAGGGAGTGGTGGGAGAGAAAGGGACACAACGTTTGGGTTCTGAGGTTTTGTGTGTGTGCCTGTGTGTGTCTTTAATAAGCTTCCTGGACTTTTAGCCCTACTTTGAACCAAGGGCTTCCCTGTGACTCAGCTACAAAAGAAAGTTCTTGATGCTTTCTGTGGATTGAGTTGCTGTCATGATTGGCTGTTGTTTTTCTTGACCAGTTGTTCGCTTTGGTTGTTGTATGCTGCCCTGAGTCACATCTGGTGAGATGGGCGGCTGTATACATTGGATAAACAAATAACTAAACAATTGCCAATTAGACATTTTCTAAAATACACAATTCTGAAAACTTCCAGAACTGCAGACATGCAGACTCGCTATTTCAAAGGCCATTTGTTTTTGAGAAGGAGATGATGGTTAGGTCAACCTTGATGCTCCCTAGTGATTTTTGCTTTGCAAGCTAAAACACTTGTTTAGCATTATTAGTAATGTGCCCTGGCTCTTCTCCTCTATCTCCAATCGAGCCTGGACTCTGAATCTCTTCCCAGGACCGGTTCTTTACATAAAGACACTCAACTTGAGAAATCTTCATCTCTTTTATACCTAGTGTTGGAAGGTTGCAGTTTGATCCTCAATCTGTAAAATGAGCCACTCTATAGCCATATCAGCATTAAATGGCTTATTGTCCACCTGAAATTGCCAACACCTTCTCCAACACCACGAAGTATTTTTAGGTACAAAAGAAAACGGATGGAAGAATTGAAAGAATGGTTTGGGGAGTGGATGGGGTGAGAGAGGAGCTATCAAAAATGTTGATCTGGACATTTGTGGTCTTTGGCAGCCCATCTGGTTCCTTAACATAGAAGCCAAAGCGTTTTTCCAAGATTGAGGATTTCCTATTTGCTCAGCCATTGGTCCCAGTCGACAAAAAACATTAAGGATGGGATGGGGTGACATTGAAATAGGATGCTGTGGAAGGAAAGGATGAGTTCAAAGGAATAATTTGGCTTTATTTAGAACCTTGAGAAGGTTGATGGTTGATGCTGTTGCATCTGAGCTGGAGAAATCCAGATGACCAGAAAGGAGTGGGTGGAAATCCCTTTCTTGTTATCTATATTTTTGGAGCCTATGTATAGTTGCTCATGTTTGTCCAAAGGAGCCTGGATTGTCTGGAACTCTAACAATGAACCGGATGGAGGTTTGGGCTCTATCCTATCTCACCATCCCCGAGTTAAGTGAGACCTATCCAAGTATCTACCTTGGATACATAACTGTTATTAGCAACACATAATAGCTGCTGGTTGACTCCAGGATGGCGGAGTGGAGAGTGATCTAAGTAAAAAGTCTTGCCCGTGAGCCACAGGGCCTCTTTAACTGGAAAAGCACCCAAGGGTGGGGATTGGCAGCGATGCCTTTCTCTCGCTCCCCCCTGGCAATGGGACGCTGTTTGATCTGCAGCCTGTCCTCTTTTCCATTTGTGGAAAATCAAAGCAGCCAGGAGGTTCTTGGCCCCACCTCCAGTCCTTCCTCTCCTTGCAAACAAAGCAGGAGGTGCACTGTGCCCAGAGATTGTGACTGATTTAAGAACAAACTCCCTCTAGATCAGTGTTTCCCAACTTTGGCCACTTGAAGATTTATGGACTTCAGCTTCCAGAATTCCTCATTCAGCCATGCTTTAAAGTTGCGAAGTTTGGAGACCCTTGTCTTAGAGTAAATGGTTTAAAGTTTACCAGGTATGTCCAGCTGTGGTTTAGTTAATGAACCCTGTGTGAACAAAAATAAGAGAAACAGGAATCTTGTGCCTTTAATAGCTGTGTATCTTTTTAAAATAAAAATGGAACCTCCAATCAAATTTGCAGTAAGAAGTGCTCTTCTCCTCTTTAGAGTTCTCTCTGCTCCCTCCCTCCTTCTCATGTCCAGTTAATCCCAATCCCCCAAAAGCCACAGTCTTTATTGGATGAGGTTTTATTCATACGGTATTTGTATTTCCGCTTCTGCAAAATATTGGACAGTTCCCAGTTCTACAAGTTCACATTTCTGATACTCTTGTGACAACATAAGCAATGCGCCTCACAATCTAGACATCTGAAGTAAAGAAAATTCAGAGTACTTCAGGTATTGGATTACATATAGTGGAAGTGAAGACCAATAAACAATACAAAGAAGACCAATATAATTGATTCCATTAATTAATCCTCAAGGATTTCCTAATAGGCTTACTCTTCTGTCTTCTATGGCAGGATACTAAAAGGTTCCTAAGAAATGGACATATGGGTGAGGGAAATATAATTCTATGACTTCCCTGAAACCAGGAAGAAAAAAAAGGAAGGAAGGAAGGAAGGAAGGAAGGAAGAAAGAAAGAAAGAAAGAAAGAAAGAAAGAAAGAAAGAAAGAAAGAAAGAAAGAAAAGGGAGTGAGAAGGAAGGAAAAAGAAAGAAAGCGGAAAGAGAAAGAAAAGAAAGAGAGAGTGAGAAGGAAGAAAAGAAAGAGAGAAAGACAGACAGACAGACAAACTTCCTGGCAGAAGAACTTCTAACCAACTTTCTCCTATGTGGTGGTCTTCAGACAAATTGTATTAGCTTCCATGCTAAGATAAAGATTGTAGACCAAAACATCTGGGCATCATGTTCAAAATATTTAAAGGGCCAAGTATTTCCCCTGCATTTGAGTGTCAGGCAATCCTGTCTAGGACACATCTTAGAAGATCAGGAATCATCTCCCAAGGACTTTCCACCCATTTTATATTAAATGGGGAATGACTTCAGTGAAAAGCTTCCATTGAAGATCTGATAATATAGTAAATTAAATCGCAGTCTACTCTGTAGGTCAGGTTTCGGTTATCAGTTGCCCTCCAGATGTGTGGATATTGCAATTCTAGCTATCATGATCTGAAATAGGTGGAGAACATTGGGTTGGAGAGGGTAAATTGAGACCCAGAGTTTCCAGATGGAACTTTGTAACCCCAAACCAGCAGTTTTGAACTGATTCCAGAAATGAAGCTCAATTTAGTGAGAACAAGGGAGGATCCTGGGTGGTTCCACATAAAATTGAATGTTACCATCTTCTGCACCTGCCAGTGTGTCTGCACCTTCTTCAAGGGTGGCCCCATTAATTAACAGATCGCAGTAATCCAGGGATGGGCAAACTGCAGCCCCAAGGCTGCATGCAGAATCTCCTCTTCTAGGGTCCCACCTACCCCCTTAACTGCCGTGGTTCAAAGTCAGCAGCCTGGATTCTTGCTATTTTGAGATATGAAGTGTGCAAACATGGAGAGTTTTGCCAGAAAATACTCAGACCTTAACACCATTTTAAAAAAGCAGGATAAGAGAGGGAGGGAGGGAGGGAGGGAGAGGGAGAGAAACAAGAGAAACAGAGACCAGAATATAGCCAGCTAGAAGACAGATTCAAATAACAAAATGGCTCAACCACCAAAAATTCAGAGAGAGGGGGGGAATGAGAGAGAGAAAGAAAAGGAATGAGAGAGAGAGAGAGAGAGAGGCAGAGAGAGAAGGAATGAGAGAGAGGCAGAGAGAGAAGGAATGAGAGAGAGAGAGAAAGAGAGAGAAGGAATGAGAGAGAGGCAAAGAGAGAGAAGGAATGAGAGAGAGAGAGAGAGAGAGAGAGAGAGAGAGAGAGAGAGAGAGAGAGAGAGAGAGAGAGAAGGAATGAGAATCAGAATTCTACCCATGAAGTGTCCATGTATCTGAGATGGTACACCTATTGGAGTCATTGCTTCATCTTCTGAAACCAAAAAATGTTGCACACAAACCCTAGCCATCCAAGGACCCAAAGAAATGATAATATAAGGTAATCCTTGACTTACAACACTTTATTTAATGACCGTTCAAAGTTATTACAGCACTGAAAAATGTGTCTTATGATCATTTTTCACACTTAAGACCGTTGAGCATCCCCATGGTCACGTGATCAAAACTCATATTTATGGCAGTTGCAATGTCCTGGGGCGGGGGTGGTGGTCACTAATCACCTTTTGAGACCTTCCAACAAGAAAAGTCAATGGGGAAACCCGATTCACTCAGCCACCACATTACTCAATTAACAACTGGAGTGATTCATTTAATGACTGGCAAGAAAGGTCGTAAAATGGGGCAAAATTCACTTAACAACCATCTTACGCAGCAACCAAAAGTTTGGGCTGAATTGTGGTCGTATGTCGAGGACTACCTGTACTGGATCGTGCCAGAGATACGAACATTTTGATCACCTTCCTCTTGGAGGTTTTTCAGGAGAAGGGAGAGGAGTCTTATTCAGAGCCTTTGCGTATTTCATAGCTGCTAGCCTTTTCTTATGCTGCAGGATCATCCCATGCCTTTGGGGAGAAATGCAAATCCTAGAAACTGAATAATCCTCTGGAGACTTGGCAAAGCAAAAGCAAGGGTGTCAGGCCATTCGGAGCGCATCCCTTTTCCCCTCTCGTTTGCATTTCAAAACATTTTTCAGGAATTGTTCCAGGTCTTTGTTCAGATTCATAATTGCATCATGAGAATGCCATAGTCTGCTCTCCATGTAATCCTATTACGATGCAATTAACTCAAAGAGGGTGTGAAAGAGAGAAACTGAGCCACAGCTTCCCAAAGGGGGGAAGGCAAAAAAAAACACCAGGATGTTGGAACCCGAGAACATCTAAAGAACTTATGGAGGGTAAAGATTCCCCTCGCACATATGTGCTAGTCGTTCCTGACTCTAGAGGGCAGTGCTCATCCCTGTTTCAAAGCGGAAGGGCCAGCACTGTCCGAAGACGTCTCCATGGTCATGTGGCCGGCATGACTAAATGCCAAAGGCGCATGGAGCGCTGTTACCTTCCCACTAAAGGTGGTTCCTATTTTTCTACTTGCATTTTTTTACGTGCTTTCAAACTGCTAGGTTGGCAGAAACTGGGACAACTAACGGGCACTCACTCCGTTATGCGGCGCTAGGGATTCGAACCGCCAAACTGCCGACCTTTCTGACCTCTTAGTCACTGAGCCATTGTGTCCTTCTTATGGAAGGTATCAGTGCCCAAACATAATCTTCACCTGGGGGGAAGACCCCCTCTAGAACAAGATTGGAAAACTGTGGTGCTTGGAAGGGCTCAGATTAGACTGCCAAAAATTGGTTGTGATTTGAGTTTTTTGGGGGATGGGATGATTTTTAAAAAAAAGAAAGAAAACATGAAGTAAAAAGGGACATCCCCCTTGTATTTTTTCAGTAAGGTTGTTAGATTTCTTCCAGAGCACAATTCAACTTGGCTTTGATCTACAACATTATGCAATACATAAAAACATGTCTACTATTTTAATTGTCATTAGAGACCTTCTTCTAGAATTGGGCAGTTAACAGAGACTTCTTGACTTTGGCCCCTGAACTGTAATTTTTTTTTTATTCCTCAAGAACGGTTTGTATTTTATATTAGCTTTATTTATTTTTTCAACTCTCTTGCAAACCCCAGCTTTATTCTGTAAGGCAGAGGTGTCCAAACTTGGGAACTTTTAAGACTTGTGGACTTCAACTCCCAGAATTCCCCAGGGGGATTCTGGGAGTTGAGGTCCACAAGTCTTAAAGTTCCCAAGTTTGGACACCCCTGATGTAAAGGTTTCCGTGAATAATCCTTGAGTGCTATTTTAATTGTGGTTCTCTTGCATGAATTTGAGGCAGATAAATTTTATTGTCTGTCTCTTCTGACGGCTGGTGGAGTCCTTAATCACTTCTTTTGTTGCTGTAGTTTGTTTTAGCCTACACATCTTGAAAGTTCTTTTACTGAAAGACATGACAGAAATGTCTTCGGTTTGTCATTGTTGCTCAACAGATTTACCATTAGTTCAGTACAGAGGCTTTCCCAAAAGGGAGCCACAGCCACCCAATTTGGATCCAGACTGTCTTTCAGGACGAAATCTTAACTTTCGCTAATAGCTTGTTTGCTTTTAACCAAAGATAAAATCCCACCCATCTAGAACTCCTAGGGCACCTCACAATTAAAAGATAAAACAATAAAAACACAACAAATTGCATAATCTATGACTGTGAGAACGTGCAGGAACGGGCAAGCAAAGGAAGGGATGAGAGCAGACTGAGAATAGGGTTACTCATTTGATGCACCTATTCAGTTTTTGGTATCTTACCACAAGATCCCAATAACTTTTCTGTAAGGAGCTTTCCAAATTTGTTTCTCTGGTTCAGCTTCCCCTTGGAAACATCCTAGAGGCTAGTGGGACTCTCGGTGGGACATTTGATCCATTATATCTTATATTGCAAACATCATCAGAAACGTAATAGAATAACAGATTTGGAAGGGACCTTGGAGAACTTCTAGTCCAAACCTCTGTTCAAGGTCCAATCTCTTTTCAAAGTGATGGAACACCACAGCTTCTTCAGGCAAGCTGTTCCACTGATTAACTGTTTTTGTGATCAGGAAATTTCTCCTTAAATCTGGCATGGATCTGTCCTTGATTACTTTTCATCCATTGCTTCATACTCAGGTGCTTTGGAGAATAAGTTGACCCCCTCTTCTTTATGGCAGCCCCTTAGATATTGGAACCCTGCTAGCGTGTCACCCTTCTTTTCATTAAACTAGACATAACCAATTCCTGCATCCGTTCTTTATGTGTTGTAGCCTTCAGTCTCCTAATCATCTTGGTTGCTCTTCTCTGCACTCTTCTAGAGTCTCAACATCTTTTTTATATTGTGGCGATCCAAACTGGATGCAATATTCCAAGTGTGGAATATTATAGGCATTATAAAGTAGTACTAACATTTCACTTAGAGCTTCAAATTAGAGCTAGATTCATTACTCCCTTGTTAATCCAACTAAATCAGTCTACAGTAATTTAGAAGATAAAATCTATTTTTCGTTGTCCGATGAAGACAAATATGTAAAACGAAACAACTTAACAAGACAGCGTGCAGAGCACACCCTGACAAATACTGCTGCTCGTATTAGAGAGGATGTATTGAACTGATATGAGTTTTGTAATTTTCTGTGTATTTTGCTAAAACCGATGGTTGCAAAGAAATGTCTCAATACAATGTGCCTCTTTGTGTTCCCATTCAGCTTCATGTCTGTGCGTCTTCTGAAAAACGATGGGATGGGCTTGCAGAAGTACTCCTATATGAACGAAGACGAAGCTTGGAAGAGTTATCTAGAGAATCCTCTAACAGCAGCCACCAAGGCCATGATGAGAGTAAATGGGGATGATGACAGCGTAGCAGCCCTGAGCCTCCTCTATGACTACTACATGGTATGAAGAGCAATCTGGGTGCAGGGCAGTGGTGGGATTCAAATTTTTCTACTACCGGTTCTGTGGGCATGGCTTGGTGGGCATGGCAGGGGAAGGATACTGTAAAATCTCCATTCCTTCCTGATCAGCTGGGACTTGGGAGGCAGAGAATAGATGGGGGCAGGGCCAGTCAGAGGTGGCATTTACATTTAACAACTCCAAATTTCCACTACCGGTTCTCCAGAACTGGTCAGAACCCGCTGAATACCACCTCTGATGCAGGGTTGGGATAATCTGGTGGGTGCACTCACAAAATGGCTGCCACAGCAAACCTGTCAAGTCCCCAAATACCCACTGAACAGAAGCCATTGCTATTGAAGCACATAAACACGATGCTAAAGCAGTGTTTCTCAACTTTGGTAACTTCAAGGGAACAGGGGATGCTGGCTGGGGAATTCTGGGAACTGAAATCCACACATTTTCAAATCTTCATGTGGGAAACACTGCCTTGGAGTGTCATGCAAATCCATCTGGTTTGTATTTATAGCTGAGGGTGTTGCAGAAACTAGAAAATATGGTTAATTTGGTCACCAGGTTGAATGCAATTTTGTCAACCATTGTGATTAGACCAGAGGTGTCAAACTCAAGGCCTGGGGGCCATATCTGCCCCCCAGGGTACTTAGATCTGGCCCATAGAGCCACCCTGGAAACAGTGAAGGACCGGCCCGCAGTGCTTCTGCTAGCAAAAATGGGTTCCAAGCTCCATATTCACTGGCAGAGGGTTGCAGGAGGCCATCACAGCTGAAAACGGAGTTTGGGAGCCTGTTTTCACAGGAGTGTTGAGCTGGTCATACCCATCCCGGCCACGGCCATGCCCTAGCCCTTCAAGGTCAAATACAACCCTGATGTGGCCCTCAATGAAATTGAGTTTGACACCCCTTGATTAGACAATAGAGATTCAACCTGGAACATCATCCTGATCTGCAGGCCATGTTTATTTTTCATTGTTTTTCCTCCTTTGCTAGGTTCCAAAAGAAAAGCGAATCCTTCCATCTGGAACACAAGGGCGCAGTGAAGTTGGGAAGAGGTAAGAAAACATCTCTGCCCCTTTTTGTAAACTCCTTTAAAGGGGGGAGGGGAAATCCCTTTTTTTCCTAGCAGATGAGGACTTCATAAATCCACGCTACAAAACATCTGTTTCTTTAGTTCAAAAACATAATTGAAAGGTGTGTCAGTAGGTGAAGACAATGGGAGGGCTGGACTCCACATTGTCTTGTTAGGTTACAAGTTATGACAGATTTGGGGGCGAACAAAACAGACCTGAAAAAAACTATTCACATGCCTTTGGGGTCTGTGGTTGCCTCCTATACGATGCTCCTGATGCAGCAGAAAGCTGAGGTGGTAGCTTGGCTTCTTCTTACCTTGCTCCCATCTCTGGACTAGCATCAGATAAGAAATGTTGGTTATGCACCCAATAGGTTGTTTTGAAAAACTTTACTAGGCTTCCAGAAGATCAGGGGTGGGATTCAGTTGGTTCGGACTAGTTCGGGCAAAACTGTAGCTCCGACGATCAGCTGAGAGCGAACCGGTTCGCTCTGACGATTAAGTGGACCCATCCGCCTGCCCTTGCACTTTACTTACCTATATCCTCTCAGCTGATTAGTGCGGATTGCCATGCCTCAGCTGTGTTACTCCCCAGGCAGTAACGTTGAAGGTAAATTTTGGTAAAACTGTGCACGCGCACACAAAACACGATCACCGAACCTGTTGTTAAACTGGCAGGATCCCACCATTGCAGAAGATGTATATCTCTCTGGCTTGCCAGATGCTGCTGAATTTGAATGCCCAGCAGTCCTACTCTGCATGCCTAATTGCAAGGGATCTTGGATGCTGTAGTTCAGCAACAGTGATGGGACACCATTTGCTATTCCTAGTAGAGAACAAAACAATTCGATCAAGTTCTGATTATCGTTACCAAATGGAGATACGGTTAGCCCTGGTAAACTCCCACTCTGCAGATTCCTGTATTAAATGTCCTTCTGTTGGTCTTGTGTTACTAAATCCTTTTGCCTAGTCCCCCCTTCTGTGGTGCAGCCAGAACAATCTTGAACTAAATACACTCAAAACCATAGAAATGGTGATGGATTTTAGAAGAAAACCTCCCATATTTCCACCTCTTGCAATACTAGACAATACAGTATCAACAGTAGAGACCTTCAGGTTTCTAGGTTCTATCATATCTCAAAACTTAAAATGGACACCTAACATCAAAAACGTCATCAAAAAAGCACAACAAAGAATCTTTTTTGTGTGCCAACTCAGGAAGCTCAAACTGCCCAAAGAGCTGCTGATTCAGTTCTACAGAGGAATTATTGAGTCTGTCATCTGCACCTCCATAACTGTCTGGTTTGGCTCTGCAACCAAACAAGACAAAAAAAAAAAAAAAGACTTCAATGGATAATTAAAACTGCAGGAAAAACAATTGCTACCAATCTGTCTTCCATGGGGGACCTGTATACTGCACAAGTCAAAAAGAGGGCTGTGAAAATATCTATCCTGGACATAAATTGTTACAACTTCTACCCTCAAAATGCCGCTATAGGGCTCTGCACACCAGAACAATTAGACACAAGAACAAATGATTCCCTCAACACTGTCATTAATTTACCAAGAATGTATTACTATTCTTCTTCTCTTTCTTCCTAGTATCTATCTCTTGTGATTATAACCATGTTGCTTGTATCTTTCAATTTATATTGTTTTATTTGTTTACTAGTACGACTTGATAGCTTATTAGTAAACTTGACTATCACTGAGTGTTGTATTTTTTTATTCTTGATGGATGTGTTTTATTCTCCTTATGTATGCTGAGACCATATGCACCAAAGACAAATTCCTTGGGTATCCAATCACACTTGGCCAATAAAGAATTCTATTCTATTCTTCTCTTTTAGGCATTGTCATGGGATGGAATACGAACCAGAGATTTCTTCCTTCGAAGGTTCTGCTCAGCTCATGAAGCTTCTGGCTGAAAATGTTTCAGTGAACCAAGAATATCTGGACTTGCCCAAGAAGAACGGCTTAGCTTTTGAGGGGCTCTCCTCTCCTCACAAGCCACCAGCTCTGCCTCCAGGTCCCAGCAAATTAGAGAGCAATCCTGAGAATTATATGATTACTTCAGGAGACATGTATGACAATGGCTCGCTTAATTCCCTCTTCGACTCCATCCACGTGGCTCCACCCCAACAGAGATGGCAGCCAGATAGCACCTTCAAAGAGGACCCTGAGGAGGTCAGCATTTATGCAAAATCTTCTTTGATGTTATCTATCAATGGTGGTCTGCAGGGGTATAACAGTGAGATCCATAAGTCAGGCTTCTCCAACCACGTGGCATCTAATTGTACTGGAGCACAATTCTCAACATCTCCAACCATCACAGCTGTGGTGATGCAAATTATAATCCAGCACATCTGGAAGACGCCAGGTTTGGGAAAGTTGCGGAAACTATATATTAATAGATGGCTTTAAAAAAAATTCAGCTTGTTTTGAAATCCAGAATGTTTGGTGAATCCGAGGGAGGGCCACCTCACCTTGGTCAGCCACCTGGCTTGGAGCCAAGCTGTGTGGCTCTGCCCACTTCTGTGCAGGATGTGACATGCATGGTATAAATGGGAGCAGCACAGATTGTGGTAATTAGGCGTGCGAAGGAGTGTCCCTTTCATACAAAGTCAGCTGTCACAAAGATTCGGCAGGATGGAGTAGAGTTTGCCGGGTGGGGGTGATGTCAGCTGTTCCTTAAATAGACTTCTTCCCTATAGTTATCCATATTGTTCAATGGCTACAGCTTATTTCCAAATCACTCTTTCCCATTAGTGTTTGCCAGTGTGAAAGAGTTGAGAAACAGGAAATTATAGAGGCTTGCTCCACCTTTAGCAATTACTGACTTAGAATCCTGGTTGGGTTTGTTTCCTTTCATCCTGGGTCAAGAATGGACAACCTTTATGGACGTTATGGGACGTGAAATAAAACAGAATGGAACTCTCAAAGGAGATACTTGTAAACCATAGTTAATGGCTTAATGTTCTGCATGAGATTTCTCTTGCCTTGCTTGCTCTTCTCTTCATCCCCATCCAGCTTGTCCTGGACCTAAAGAAAGCTGGGTAGATTTCAGGATACAAAACAATCCACATCAAGCTCTTTTTGGTGTTCTTCCGTTTGAGACAACACCTTTCTGGGACCAAGTTTAATTAAAAAATATATCTTAGCAACATCTTAGCAAATGTAGCTGGGAACCGAAGGAAGCTTCCTGGAGATCAAAGGAAGATCTCCCACTTCAAACATTAACATGACTATCCCAACCTGGTTCTCCAGTTGTATTGGACAGCAGCTCCCAGAAATCTCCTTTTTGGGGTCTGGTTGCTGATGGAACTTCTATTCCAATACCTTTAGACTATGTAAGACAGGGGAAAGCTGCAGGGGGGAAGATATCTAGGGAGAAATAGTGACTGTTTTCATGGTTGCGCAACGACTTCCCATCAGGGGTGGGCTTCAAAACTTTTACCAATGGGTTTTCTGCCTGGTTTCTGGGTGGGTGTGGCCATGGTAAGCGTGCCCATGGCCTCCTGCACCATGGTGGGCTTTCCTTGAACCTCCAGGAGGGAGAAAATAGCCTCTCCAAGCTCTGGAGGCCCTCTGGAGGCCTTCCCGAACTTCCGATAGGCCTGTTTTTCACCTCCCTGAGCCTCTGCATGCGCCCTGAAAACAGATTGCGTGGGGACTCCGGGGAGGGGTGGGCAGGGCCAACCAGGAGTGGGATTTGGGGGTTCTCCAAACTGCACAGAATCTTAGCTAGAGGTTCTCCTGAACCCCTGCGAGCCCCCAGCGGCCCACCCCCTCTTCCCATCTAAACCCAGGATGTTTTCGTATTTGTTCCAAGTTCATAAGCAGGTTGCTAGTTGGGATGCACTTTGGATTAAAATGGGTTTGGTAAGTCTTTTTCTGGCAAAAAAATGTATTTCTTCCACATGTAATGCAGAGTTTTTCAACCGTGGCAACTTCAAGAGGCGTGAACTTCAACTCCAAGAATTTCACAGGCAGCATAGCTGGCTGGAGAATTCTGGGAGTTGAAGTCTACCCCTCTTCAAGTTGCCAAGCTCGACCAACACTGATCTTACCCATAGCCACTTTTGGGAGGCAAAAATTCTGTATTTGGTGTATAAGATGCACCCAGATTTTCAGCCTCTTTTTTGAGGGAAAAAGGTGTGTCTTATACTCCGAAAAATACAGTAGTCATGCTGGTTGAGGAATTCTGGGAGTTGAAGTCCACAAGTGTTACAGTTGCCAAAGGGAGGCTTCAAAATACATACATAATACATAAAAGAAGAGACAGACATCACGATCTCCGAAACTTAAAATATATTATCCAATTAGCTTTTGTTAGCCTTTTTTTTTTTTCCATTTTTTTTTTTTTTTAGCCTCTGGTAACATTGTCAGCGTGTCTCTTCAATGGTAGTTTTTACACTCCAACAATGTTAGCAGTGGCTAATGAAAGCTAAATGGATAATATATTTTAAGTTCTGTCTCTTCTTTTATAGCTACACCTGGAACTTGTATTTTTAAGATAGTTTGCAATACCTAATATATACAAACAAACAAACAAAGTAAACTCAAATCAAATCACACCAAACTGTTCTGGTTTTGTTCTCTGCAGTCCTTGATCTTCAATGATATTTTGAAGGCAGAAGCTCCGTGTTCAGAAGGTTATTCCATCAGTGATGGCAAGACGTAAGTGTGAAGATTTTCTCCTGGACTATTTAATCTTCAATAGAGAAAAAAATATGCTATCTTTTTTTTAAAAAAAACCAAGAACTTCCTACACTGCTGCACTGGGTTATACCTCTTTCCTATAAGTTGGGCTAACTTGAGAACAGTTGGAGATTTTCACACAAAAAGTTTCTCCTGAATCCATGAACCTACAATGATAGCTCCATTCAGCAATGGAGCTCATTTATTTTCAGCTCAGCTGTTGGGTATCCAACATTTATCCAACCCAGTTTTCCAATTGAAATCCTGGAGCTTTGTAGAGATTAGGGATGAGTTGGACTCCAGTGACAGAAACATTGGGCTGCCCCTTCTCCTTGGACTTTTGTTATCAAAACACTACAATTTCAAAATTTGCAGTTACATAGCAAACAGAGAGACAACAGGCACAGAGTCACTTGTGGCAATTCTCCAATATGCGCCAAAGCACCTGATAACAGAACAAGAAGCAATGGATGGATGCTAATCAAAGAGAGAACCAACCTAGGAGAAATTTTCCTGATGGTTAGAACAATTAATCAGTGGAACATCTTTGCCTCCAGAGATTCTGCGTGCTCTATCACTGGAAATTTTCAAGAAGAGACTGGACAGCCATCTATCTGAAATGATATAGGGTTTTCTGCTTCAGCAGGGGGTTCGCTAGAAGACCTCTAAGGCCCCTTCCAACTCTGCTGTTCTGTTATTCAACTGCAGTTGTTTTTTTTGAACATCATTAAACACATCAGGCTAGCATTGAAGATGGATGAGTTGTTGATTGATGCTATTTTAAACTCTCCCCTATTGATTAGTGGAAAAGGTGTTCTAGTTAGTACATGAACTGGGATCTGTCCAGCTTTGTAGTCTTGTTATGTTGGCGTAACTATAACATTGAAGAAAACCATGTTGGCTCTGAAATGATTCCTTTTGTGTTTTGCCAAGTAAAATCTCTTTCTCTTTCTTCAATATTTCCATTCCAGTGACTTTGAATACACCTTGGGATCTCCCAAAGCTATTCATATCAAGGCAGGTGACTCACCTATGGCGTACCTCAACAAAGGACAGTTCTACCCGGTGACTCTGAGGACAGTTGGAGATGCCAAATGTTTACACTTGTCCTCAAACAAAGTGAAGGTAAGGGACATGAAGCCAAGGATCTACCAAAAACATAACCTCTGTGAGGTTCGTTTTCAGAACTACTCCAGCCACTGTTGTTGTTAGTTGCAAAGTCGTGTCCAACTCATCATGACCCCATGTACAACGTTCCTCCAAGACTTCTTGTCCTCTACCATCCTTTGGAGTCCATTTAAGCTCACGCCGACTGCTTCAATAACTCCATCCATCCACCTCATTCTCTGTCGTCCCATTTTTCTTTTGCCCTCAATTGTCACAAGCATTAGGCTCTTCTCCTGGGAGTCCTTCCTTCTCATTAGGTGGCCAAAGTATTTGAGTTTCATCTTTGGGATCTGGCCTTCTAAAGAGCAGTCAAGGTTGATCTCCTCTAGGACTGACCGATTTGATTGCCTTGCAGTCAAGGGACTCGCAGGAGTCTTCTCCAGCACCAGAGTTCAAAGGCCTCCATTCTTTGGCCCTCAGCCTTTCTTATGGTCCAACTTTCATAGTCATCCATGCAACTGGGAAAACCATAGCCTTGACTATACGCACTTGTGTTGGCAGGGTGATGTCTCTGCTTTTTAGTATGCTGTCTAGATTTGCCATAGCTTTCTTCCCCAGGAGCAAGTGCCTTTTAATTTCTTGGCTACAGTCCCCATCTGCGGTGATCTTGGAGCCCAGGAAAATAAAATCTGACACTACCTCCATTCCAGCTAATAGCCATGGAGAATTCTAAAGTCATTATCAATCCTGAAATGTTACTCCAAAGTTGATTTTGTTTTTGCAAATGGATGCATAAATAAGCATTTTGTAGATGTTAACAGAGTATATGTGGGCTTCCTTCCCTTTTCCAGAGTGTGGTGATGGTAGTTTTCGACAATGAGAAGATTCCAATGGAACAGCTCAAATTCTGGAAACACTGGCATTCGCGCCAACCGACAGCGAAACAGAGAGTCATCGATGTTGGTATGGAGTGTAACTACTTCAGCGTTTCTTGTCCAAGACAACATCAAAAATGGATAGGAGGGCTTTCTCCCAAACAACTAATCTGATGTCTATGGAGATTCTCAGTCATCCAGGTCATGGTTGTCCCAAAGGTGCTTTTTCAAAAGGCAAATGATCTTTGTTTTTCCTTGAAGACATTTTGCTTCTCCTCCAAGAAGCTTCTTCAGTCTGGAAAAAAGCACCTTTGGGACAACTAATCTGGTAGACTTTATGTGAGCTGCTTCAGGTCCATGGGGCTGGGGCCATTCCCCACTATGATGGAGGCACTTCTACTAATTTGTATTGCCCATCTCCATGATCTTCTCCTCCTCCAGCTGTTTATGGAGATGGTGGCGAGGGCCAAGAATGTCATTCATCATCTGGGATAGACTATGGCCATCCTTGTGACATCCTTGTTCAGAGTAGCTATTAAGATGGGTGGAAGGTAGAACTATCCTAGATCTTAGCCACTAAATCCAGAAGAAAGTTTAGGAGTAATTCTGAGGAGTAAATATGGAGTTATCACATCTTTTTAAGTTAGCGATAGTTAAGTAACTGCACCTGATCAAGTCAAGAAATAAAAGAAATGTTTTTTTTTAATCTCTTTTAGCTGACTGTAAAGAGAATTTCAATACTGTGCAGCATATTGAAGAGGTAGCTTACAATGCCTTATCCTTTGTCTGGAATATCGCTGAAGAAGCAAAGGTAGGCTTGAGACACCAACAAGAGTACCATTTTTGAAAACTGGCTCTTAATTAATTCAATAAGGAAAAATTTGGTTTAGCAAATTATTTAAAGTAGAAAAATATCTAGAAGAAATTCACATGAGTGGAGTGGTATGGTGTGTTGTGGTGGGCCCAAGAGTTGTGTGTTAATGCCCTGGACCATCCTCCATCCTCCAGCACATTCCTGTCTCCCTGGCTTCCCTCGTTAAATTCCATTAAATAGTTGCAAGAGAAGTCAACACTCTTCTCATCATTTTTAAGTCATTGTGTTATTGTCACCCTAAAGAGCAAGTCCTGTCTCAAGGAAGCCCTTGAGAAATGGTTGAAGAATTTCTCCCTCTCCTGAAGAAATTTGGAAAAATGGGCCACCTAATTTTTATACCCACAACTTTGGTAGAGATTTGGGAAAACATCACTTTGAAGCAACCCATTTTAAATAATCTTTCTCCTTTGGTGGTTACATTGATATTTTCACTTTCACCTTGGTTAGGAGTGCCTTCTCTGAGCACTTAGTCTAGCCCATTGCAATAACACCAATCCACCCATTGGACACCACCAGAGCTTCAGGTGACCCCCTCTTCCAAGGCTACAATGGAGCTAGATAGAACCATAATGCTTCCCATTCGCTTTTGCAGGTGTTCATTGGTGTGAACTGCCTGAGCACAGACTTCTCCTCTCAAAAAGGTGTGAAGGGTGTCCCACTGAACCTCCAGATTGACACTTATGACTACAGCACTGGGACAAACCGGCTGGTCCACCGAGCTGTCTGCCAGATCAAAATATTTTGTGATAAGGTAAAGTAAGGGGAGCCTTTGGCAAAAGTGTGTGTGTGTGTGTGTGTGTGTGTGTGTGTGTGTGTGTGTGTGTGTGTGTGAGAGAGAGAGAGAGAGAGAGAGAGAGAGAGAGAGAGAGAGAGAGAGAGAGAGAGAGAGAGAGAGAGAGAGAGAGAGAGAGAGCGCTCCCGTTACTTGTCCCAGCTTTTAGCAGTTCGAAAGGATGTAAAAAATGCAAGCAAAAAATAGCAACCCCTTTGGTGGGAAGGTAACAGCGATCCGTGCGCCTTTGGCGTTTAGTCATGCCAACCACATGACCACAGAGAAGTCTTCAGATAGCGCTGGCTCTTCGGCTTTGAAACGGAGTCGGGAGCGACTAGCACATATGTTTGAGGGGAACCTTTACCTTTACATAAAAGAACTTCACAGCCTGAAAGTGCAAGTCTCCTGCTGTCACTTTTACAGCCTGAGAACCTAAGGAGGGAAGGTGCCCTCTTGACTCCCTTGTTCCACCCACTGTGCAATTGTGGGCCATGCTCCCTCTTCTCTGACCATTCCTTTGGCAGTATCTCTCCCGTCTCCCAAGGTCTTTCCCCATACACCATTCATAAAAGAAAATGCTCGTAGATCTACCCTTAGCAGCCATGGATGTGAGAGTGAGATTGTGGCTTCTCTCCTCTTCCAGGGAGCAGAGAGGAAAATGCGGGATGATGAACGCAAACAGTTCAGGAGGAAAGGAAAATGCCTGGATGCGAATAATAATGGTGAGTAGACGTGGAGTAGCAGCTCCTTCAAACTTTTTGGAAAAGGGCCTTCGTGGATTGGTACCAGGCCATGCAGGGATAGCGGATATCAGAGGCGACCGTAAGGTATGGTCAAAAGAAGTCAATAGGGCAGCCACAGCAGTCAATCAAACTCTGCTCTTTATGTGTCTGTTCCTTATAAAAAAAATACCCTCAGAGCTTCAATTGTTCCATTGTGACCGCCATCTTGATGTTTTTAACCACATTTTGCAGTTCACTGCCCTAATTCAGTGATGGCGAACCTTTTATCCACTGGGTGCCCAAATTGCGCACACGGACAGGCCCAAACTGAAAGGCAAGGTGTGCGCGTGTGCAAATACACCCATGCACAGATAGGCACATGTGCATGCGCAGACATGTGCAGCAGAGACCTGAAGACCAGCTGGCCGGCGGGAGGCAGGGCATCCCAACACCGGCAGCATGGCAAGAGCTAATAAGATCTTTTTCTTTCGTGAGCTCCTGTTCCATTGTTTGCTGGGAAACAGACGCTCACCAAAAAAGCCACAGAGATCTGACCTGGAGCGACAGCACACGTACCTGCAGAGAGGGCTCTGCGTGCCACCTCTGGCCATAGGTTCCATAGGTTCACCATCACAGCTCTAGTTTCTAGGAAATTAAATTCCTGACGCTTCATGTTTTTGAGCTGCTTTCCATCTTTGCACAACTCCAGAATCAGAGATGGAGCTGATCACGGGGGTTAGGGTTAGGGTTATGGACCTTTGAGGTCTCACCCTGCCATCTCTTTCAGCAACTGAGGCAGCTCAGGGGACAATGTACCGCATGAAAGGCCAACTTTCTCTATGAAAAGTGAAGTTCCGTAGCAGTTCTCCATGGGTGGGAACGTCTGCCTCGCCCTGCCTCGGTAGTTCCCACGGTCCGGCAACCCACCCTTTCTTCCCTCCCTTTAGAGCAGCGTCCCCCAACCTCTCTGGGTTGGTGGCCCTGATCAGGGAGGGGGAAAGAGGGGATGGTTGTGGGAGGGGCAGGCACATATGCCATTGCTCGCACAAGTGGGGCCATGAGGGCCCGGGACACTCATGTAAGTGAGCCACGAGTGCCTGCAATGTTCGTGCAAGTGAACCCCCAAGTGCTCACAATGCTCACATGAGTGGGGCTGTGCACTCCAGCCATCCTCGTGGCTCAGTTGTGAATAGGCCGTGGACCGGTAGTGGGCCACTGCCCATAGTTTGGGGACCCCTGCTTTAGAGGCTGAGATACGATTGTCAGATTGAGAAACCCTCATTTCATGGGTCTTTTAAAAACAACAAGGTGGCTTGGTGGCTTTTCAACTCTCCACTGTAGCAACTGTTCAGATGGGGGCTTTGATTGAGTTACATACAGGTGGCCCTCAACTTACAACATTGAATAGGACCAGAATTTCTATTGGTAAGCCAAGCAGTTGTTAAGTGAATCGAGCCTGATCATTTTGTTGTGAAACGGTTGTTAAACGGTGGCTGTTAAGTAAGTCATGTGTGGTCGTTAAGCAAATCTGACTTTCCCCATTGACTTTGCTTGTCGGAAGCCAGCTGAGAAGGTCGCAATTGGCCATCAATTGACCCAGGATGCAGCAACCGTTTTAAATCCATGTTGCAGTCCAGCACCTGATTTTCTTTTTTAATCCCATGACTTTGGAGATGCTGCAATGGTTAGAAGTGTAGCGACTGGTTCTAACCCCAGTAGGCCAACCATGGTTAAATCCAAGAAAATAAATATTGTAGAAGAAAACAGAACATTTAATTCAACTACATATTCTAGTTTGTGGCTGCTCAGGAAATAGTCAGTCACGGGAAGGGTTTTGTGGCTCCCGGTGTTTTCTTTCCTGTGGGAAAATGGCTCTTTGAGTGTTTAAGGTTGCCGACCCTGAGCTAGACTGATCTGGTGCCCTCTAGACAAATCAATGCAATTCTAGTAACCTCCAGCTGCCCAAGACTCTGGCCATCGGCTGCTGGACTGCTGGACAGTTTGCACATTCACCTAGAATCCAGGCCAGGCCAAGTTAGCCCAGCCCCAACTGGATTTAAAGTCCTATTTTAAAACCCTTTCTCTTTGCTTATTCTATTTTATTTATTTACCTAGGAGATCTAGTAGACCCCATAGGTTAACATAGGCCCTCTGGGAAGCTTACAAAACAAATCCATATTCAAAACATAATAAGTAAGATGTCAAATAAAACAGCCATAAAAACTACAAAAGGGAGAAAAGCAAACGGGCGGTCACCGAGATTTTTTTTTTTAAAAAAAAAGCAGCTGGAACCAGTTTCGAGAGCTTGTGATTGCTCCGACACCTCAAGGAAGCCTGGGCACATTCTGCCTAGGGCCTTCAAGATAGCCAAGAAAGAGCCAGGGGAAAATCCCCGGAGTAAGAGCTTTGTTGTATGGATGCCACAGCCTGGAGGCTTGTCATTCCAGTAACCACCAGTCAGGTTTCCAAAAATGGGGAGGCTATAAAGAACCTGTAAGAACCTTTGAGTTGACCATGAGGGTCATATAGGAGAAGGTGGTCTTTAGAGATCTCTTTTGGACCATCAACGTGACCTCCATCTTCTGTTCCTTTCTCTAGTCCTTAGAGATTTATTTGGAATACCAACATCACCTCCACCTTCTGCTCTCTTCTCTTCTCTGCTCTTCTTTTCTTTGTTCACCTTTCTGGGTTTGTGGTTGACAAACGCATCTTCTTGGTTTTGATCTCAGTTTAGTAATGAATTCTTGAAGATCTCTTGAAATGATTGTTGCCAGAAAATTGAGTTACAAGGTTTCTTGCCTTTCATGAGACAATCTGCAAGCACAACTTTACCAATCTTAAATGGGGTTGAGTATATTACAAACAAACTTTGGATTCTCCAAGATGCCATCTATGAAATAGCAATAGCACTTAGACTTATATACCGCTCCATAGTGCCTTTTACAGCATATTGCCACCAACCATTTGGGTCCTCATTTTACCCATCTCGGACAGATGGAAGGCTGAGTCAACCTTGAGCCGGTCAGGATCGAATTCCTGGCAGTGGGCAGCATTAACCTGAAATACTGCCTTCTAACCACTGCACCACTGTGGCTGTTAGAATAGTCTCAGAAGGCTTTCAAATGGATGGTTTTGATGTGTTAAGACACTGCTGTATTAGATTAAAGACTATTTGTTTACGGGCTTGTTAAAGTAGCTTTTCATTTATATCTGCTTCTTAGATGAATTCATTTATCTTCGTACCAAAAACTATACACCACATATTTCACAGGACTCTTGATGGTTTACACCAGTGGTCTCCAACCTTGGCAACTTTAAGACTGGTGGACGTAACTCCCAAAGCTGACTGAGGAATTCTGGGAGTTGAAGTCCACAAGTCTTAAAGTTGCCAAGGTAGGAGACCCCTCGTTTACACCACCACAAAGGAAAATGCCAATGTATAAACAATCACAGAGAACAATTACTGTATATACTCGAGTATAAGCCTAGTTTTTCAGCCCACTTTTTGGGCTGAAAAAAGCCGCCTCGGCTTATACTCGAGTCAGTGAAAAATTTGCCCGAAATGGAGGAGAAAAAGGGGCGGGGCCATGCCGCTGGGTGACGCTCGTGAATGGCCCAGCGCCCCTGTGAGTTTCCCCTCCCTCTGTGTCAGTTTGCCGCGCAGCGCGCACCGCACCATCCCCCCTCCTCACGTTCTAATGTATGCAGGGCTGTCTTACGATTCCCCTTCCTCCCCCTCCTGCCGCTCTGCAACGATGTCCCACCTCCTCCTTGTTATGGCAAGCAGCCACATAGTGATGTCCCACCTCCTCTGGTACAGTGATCCAATGATAGGAATCACTGTGCCGTGTGTCATAGGAGGCGGGACATCATCATCACAGCGGGACATCAGCATCATGAGATGAGTGAAGTATTTCATTGAATACACCGCTAGTTTACTGTTTTTCTTTGAAATAAATATTCAAAAACATTATTGGTATCTATTTTTATTTTGAAATTTACCGGTAGCTGCTGCATTTCCCACCCTAGGCTTATACTCGAGTCAATAACTTTTCCAGTTTTTTTGTGGTAAAATTAGGTGCCTCGGCTTATATTCGGGTCGGCCTATACTCGAGTATATACGGTATAACCAGAATTACAGGCCTATCTCTAAGGAAAGCCCATCAGCATTAGGGCCCATAGTTTCTGAGATATAAAACATCTTAAGAGCCGTCTTAAAGGCCAGAAGTTTAGGGGCACCAATGTTCTTGGCGCACCCAAGAATGTTTCCATTTAGAAGTAACTCCTGGGTTACCAGCCCCAAGGCGATATTTGCAGGCCTTCTACCGCTTCTTGCTTAATGTTTTTTGGTTCTTGGTTCACGCAGGGAGGGGAGGGGCAGGGAGGAAGAACACGGAGTTACAAGCGGGATCATAAATTTCTATGGTTTTGTAAGATGCCTCGTGGGACTGTGTAGCCCTGCTGAAAAGCAGAGGAGCAGTTAGTATGAACAAACTCTGAAACTGTCCTCCAGCTTTTCATGGAGGAATGGAGAAAGCAGGTGAATTCGTAATGTCCCTTGATGGTCAAGGCATCCCTTTTTATGAGCTTTTCTCAAATAGCCATTCTGCATTCAGTCAGCCTGTGCAGGGGTGAAATCAGCTTACCTTTGCTACCGGTTTGCAAAAGTGAGCGCATGCGCAGAGCATCAAAAACGGGACGTGATGACGTCCAGGTGGGTGGGCAGAGCTTCCTGCCCCCACCGCTACCAGTTCGCCTGAATTGGATAGAACTGGCTGAATTGCACTACTGACCTGTGATTGTGTAATAAAGACAATTTAAAAAACACTAACTGCAACCAAAAAGAATAGGGATAACCACCTAATATACTAGAGAAAAGAGAAACATGCAAACATTTGGTTTCTTATTAAACCGATTTATATGGCCCCCTAACTCATAAATAAATAAGTCTGGGCAATGTTCAACAAAGCTAAAAATTGTGAATAAATATATTTTAAAAGATATAAAAACCACAGTAAAAGAATAATAGAAGGGATGTTAAAAATAACAGAGCCACCTTACTGATATCAAATTCCCATTTCAGTTACTCAGATATTTTAAAATGTTGGTCAATTAATCCTTTGATGGTGAGATTTCACCAGCTGATAGAACAAGTATACAACATAAATAATTCTTTTAATGTTTATTCATTAACTATATGAGTGGGCTGAATTCTGAAAGCAGAGTTAATTTATACATTATTTTTTTAAATAAAATTCCCCTCTTAAGTATGCTTGTTTCAATGTGTATAAATGGATGCTCTCCACATGTATTGGACTACAATACCTATCATCTGTGATCAGGTTGCTCCTCCCAGAAACTTTCCCCACAAACATGATGGCCGATGACAAGGTTTCTGTTAGGCTAGAATAAGGAGCGTGATGAAAAACATAACTTTCTCTTCTATCTTTCAGGTTTGAAAAGCTGTTTAGTTTCAAGCTTTCGCAGCAATGAAATCACTTACCTCAAGCCCCAAAGTGACTTGGACACTCAGCCAGTCTTATTCATCCCAAATGTTCATTTTTCAAACCTCCAAAGATGCACAACGGTAAGATTCCTCTGTTGGCCCTCATGGCTAAGAACCTCCAGGATTCTGTTAAGAAAACATGGACTTTGGAATGGATCCATACTTTTTTTTAAAATTAAAAGTTTTTTATTAGGTAAACATTAAAAACATTGGACATAGTGCAACATTTCTGGCATAAACGTTTCCATATAGTGATTAGATCTTACAACAATTACATTTTATATCCATTACATAAGGTGTGTGGTAGTCAGTCAGATTACCTGTCCGTTGATCCTTTCTTATATGTAATTACTAATCATACAAATACATATCCTATTCCTACCTATTGCACATTCTTAATACCATATTTTCCAATTCTTTCCAATTCTTGTCTGTGTTTTTTTGTCCTGGCCTTTTCCCCTCATTTCTAACCAACGGTACCATTTGTCCCAGATTTTGTGATATTCCATCTCACCCTCGTCTTTGAGCTCTAGAGTGGGAATGGATCCATGCTTTGATATGGTTGAGTTGGAAAGAATCCACCAAGGGTGATCTTCAAGGAGGGAGAGGATCCACATCTAGATGTAGTCAGTGGTTGCCCAGAAGGCAAACTGTAGGATTATCACAAGGGAGCCATTTTAATGGTTAAAATATCAGGGTAGAAGGCCAGGGACACTCTGAGTTCTAGTCCTACTTTAAGAATGAAAATTGACTTTGTCATTTTGGACCAATCACCTGGAGATTGTGAATTCTAATCCCACTTTAGGATTGAAAGTTGACTTGAGTGACTTTGGGTCAAAGCACTCTCTCTCAGCTCAACTCATTTTACACTCATTTTTTTAAAATAGGGAAAATAGGGGGAGGAAGGATTATTCGTTATGTACACTGCCTTGAATTACTTATAAAAAATAATAAAAGCAGCATATAAATGATTAATTCTTAATATATTACAACTCAGCATAAACTAGCACTTCTTTCTCTCTGGGTAAAAAGTTAGTAGACCTTATTGCATATCTGATATGTAGGTTCATTTAATTTTTATATCAGTGGTGACTAAATATGTAGACAATGTACTCATGCAACATGCTTATCCGGGGAAGTCATAAAGCTGTTTGGTTTGGGTGGGTTGGTTGGATGATCCTATTCCATTTGATTAATATGAAGTGGAATGTATCATGCCAACCCAAGCAAAATTGATTATTCATGACCGGGTTAAGCTTATTGTGTGAACATCCAAATATTTGGTCAGCAAAGCAATCATTTGAGCCCCTGCTGCAGAAAGGAACACATTCTGTGGGGATGAAATATGATTTGGGCCCCCTACATAACCTTCCTTAGGGAAAAAAGAGCCGAGGTGGCGCAGTGGGTAGAGTGCAGTACTGCAGGCCACTTCAGCTGACTGCTATCTGCAGTTCAGCGGTTCAAATCTCACCGGCTCAGGGTTGACTCAGCCTTCCATCCTTCCGAGGTGGGTAAAATGAGGACCCAGATTGTGGGGGCGATATGCTGACTCTGTAAACCGCTTAGAGAGGGCTGAAAGCCCTATGAAGCGGTGTATAAGTCTAACTGCTATTGCTATTGCTAAAAGGAGGAGCTGTGGGTGTACGGTGTGTACAAGTGTGTAATTAGTTGAGTATGACTTACATACCAAGAGGAATGTGGACATATATTGAACAACCAACCTCTGATCCAGCAAACTATTTAGTAAATAAAATATTTTGAGTGGAGTTTCCATGTAAACCACCTTTTGAACCCTTGAAGAAAAGGCAGAATCTAATCTAATAAATCTAATAAATAAAGCTGTGCAATGTTGTTGCAAAGGGGAGGAGGGCTTTTAAATGGCTGTTTGTCTTTGTTTAAAACATCTCTCTCCTTCTTTACAGGTATTACCTACTGCTGGAATTCCACATGATTCCCACAGGTATGTAATACATTTCCTTTGGTGATGGAGGCATGGACGGAGTCAACAACCTGAAATGCTTTCAGACTCTGAGACCAAAAATGTGTTTGTTTCCCCATACGTGTTGCCTTTATAGCTCATGGAAACTCAAATATTTAAGTCTTTGATCCAGGCATGGGTTTACATTCAAACCTTCAGTGCTCTGGACCATGAAACTCTTGAGTGCTGCAGATTGGGTTGGATTCAACCAATCCCTGTCTTGGTTCAGCTTCCATGGGGGTGGGGGAGGTGGCGGAAATAGTCAGTGATTTCCATCTGGGAATCTCTAAGGGTCTAGTTTCAAATAAGGGGAGGACAATTTATTTGGGGTATTTTTATGAGTAGGAGAGAGAGCAGTCCATCAACATGTATATCAGCATAACAGCCTCATTCAGATGAAACAAAATGAATTGTCCTTTTTTATTAAGGACAGGGCTATGAAATTGGTCTGTCCATCCATCCATCCACTCACCCATCCATCCACTCACCCATCCATCCACTCACCATCCATCCACTCACCCAGCCAGCCAGCCAGCCAGCCACCTATCCATCCATCCATCCACCCACCCACCCACCCATCCATCCCTCCATCCATCCTCTTTTTGTTCTTGGCAGTTTCTCCTAATCCACCTATAAAGTGGATTAAGCTGAGAAATGTGACTAAATCTACTTGAGGACTGTGAGGGGGTCTTGAATTTGAGTCTTTCAAGTCTATAACTCACTTTTAAACTACTGCACAGTCTAGATTCAGTTATGGACATCTGATCTATTTGGGAAGATCCCTTGTGATTTGTATATTTGGCACAACCACGAGATGTTCTGAGTTCCTTTTTTTCCCTTACTTAGCTTGCCCTTAAAGCGGAGCTGCCCTTCATTCCCCGATGAATTTGATCCCATAGCCGCAAAGCAAGCAAAAGAAGAAGACCCTCAACGAGGTAAGGTGGAAGGGGCAGATGTCTTCTGCATGCCCAGAGGCCTCATGGCCCAAGAAAAAGCAAAAAGTCCACAGATGCAGAAGGATGCATCCTTCTGTTTGTTAACCACAACACTAACATGCCAGAGTGGCAAATTGGCAAATGGACAGTTAACTAAACTTGACTGTCTAGGGTCCTGCCCACCCGTGTCCTTCATTGTCCCATCACAAGTTAAGGAGAGCAATTGGTGGTTTCTTTTCCACTGGAAGGTGGTACTCTGGAAAGTGATACTCTTGGATGCTGTAGCTCAGTGGATAAGACACTGAGCTTGTTGATCAGAAAGGTCAGCAGTTTGGTGGTTCGAATCCCTAGTGCTGCCCGTTACTTGTCCCAGCTTCTGCCAACCCAGCAGTTCAAAAGCATGTAAAAGTGCAATTGGAAAAATAGGAACCACCTTTGGTGGGAAGGGAACAGCGTTCTGTGCACTTTTGGTGTTTAGTCATGACGGCCGCATGACCATGGAGAAGTCTTCGGACAGCGCTGGCTCTTTGGCTTTGAAACGGAGATGAGCACCATTCCCTAGAATCGGGAATGACTAGCACATATGTGCAAGGGGAACCTTTACCTTTCCACTGGAAGGTAGTACTCTGGAGAGAAAAAAATGAAGCTCAGGGAATCCATCAATCACTTTTCTTAATTTGTCCTGTACTGAGACAATGAGCATGAGATCATCTGCTTTTTTTTCTGAAGCAGAACAGGGACAGGCATTGAGGGCAGTGAAGTTTATGCCAGCGTCTGTGCCCAAGAAGAGTAAAAAAACATGGAATGTATGGGATGAGGTTGTGAGGAATGTGGGGCCTCAAAGAAAAGACACAGTGGGTTTGTGAGATTCTATACTGGAAGGAGAGAAATGGGGGCGTCCTTTTTCTGCATCTGCAGAGGGATTTGACCATTATCTCTTGTGTCATTCAGTTCTACTCTATGTACGACGGGAAACAGAGGAAGTTTTTGACGCTCTCATGCTGAAGACCCCTGATCTCAAAGGCCTGAGAAATGCGGTGAGTTTCTCTCCTTGATCAGCTGATGGCTTGGAAATTTGCTACCTTGGGATGAGGTGCTGAATATATCTAGGCTGGAGAAGGGCAGCCAGCAGACCTCCACAAAAGGAAGGGCAACTTGAGTCCGACTGTCTCCCAACCCAGATATTAATTTCTTCGTAGGCTTCTATTTTAATTTTAAATTTTCCCACAATATTGCTTAAATAATGGGAGGAAACAGCTACTGAATGTATTAAAAGGTGGCTCCACTTAATCAATGTTGTACAATGACTCTGGTTGATAAAACCCTGCTGATAAAACAGAAAACCAATCTTGAGGATACTGCATTTTAAGGCCTCCTCTAAAGAAATGTTTGGTTGGGATTATAACTAGCCCATTGGCAGCCTGAAATGGATTTGCATTTTGCATTAAACTAGAGTTTGCTAACTGATAGTTTATGGGGAAAGGCACAATCAGATTGTTGGTTGTATTTCCACAAGGTGTTAGGTCATGAATGGTGATTTCTATTCCTCAATAACTGTATTCATACAGTGTACTCCTTAAGCCATGGGTGTCAAATTCAAGGCCTGTGGGCCAGATCCAGCTCGTGGGGTGCTTAAATCTGGCTTTGTGTTCCCTCCCCTATGCCCCGTTTTGGCTGGCAGGATGCTGTATGAGGTGTCCATCCCATCTCCCCCAACACACACCAGCCAGCCCATGGAGGAGAAGTACAATGCTGATCCAGCTCTCGAAGAAATCCAGTTTGACACCCCTGCCTTCAACCAACCATACCACATAAAGAACTGGCATAATGTCTGAACCTCATGAATATATACCATAGGGCAATGAGAGCTTAAACAACAAATGAGTCCTACTTTTCAGTTCCTGTGAGGATTTGTGTTTCACCATCAAAGGCCCCATGTCTAACTTGGTTTCAGGCCCGTTTCTGGAGACTGTTTTCCTATTCATTCTGTACTCTCTTTCTCTGTAGATTTTGCCTCTTTTTGCTTGGCTTGGCTAGCAGTTCTCCCCCTTCTCTCTACCCCCATGCACATTTGCTCAATGTTTAAAGAGCACACAATGCTTGAGCATATTTCTGTGATGTTTATCAGAACTGTTCCTGATAACCCTCGGCTTGGCTTGGCTGAAGCCGGGAATAAAGCAAACAATCTCCTGAAATGATCTGATAGCCCTATTTATGGCTTTGCTTTATATATGTGTGTGTGCTCTGCTTTTGCACACTTTCAAATTGGAAAAGAGCAAATAACAAATTTCTTTTTCTGAAATCTCCTCCTTGGGAGCTGTAGTTTTCCACACTAAAATGGTTTCTCTGCTAGCAGAAATGAGGCTGTTATAGAATAACAGAGTTGGAAGGGACCTTGAGGTCTTCTAGTCCAACCCCTGCTTGGGCAGGAAACGCTATACCACTTCAGATAAATGGTTGTTCAATCTCTTCTTAAAGGGGCATTCACAACTTCTGGAGGAAGTCGTTCCACTGATTAATTGTTCTAACTGTCAGGAAATTGCCTCTTAGTTCTGTCTTGCTCTCTCCTTGTTTAGTCTCCCTCCATTGCTTCTTGTCCTGCCCTCGGGTGCTTTGGAGAATAGTAAGAAACATGAATCTGGCCAAACCCACATATTGTTCTCCTCTAGGGAAGGGAATTGGGAGACCAGGTTTAAAATTGGGCCAAATAACTGTATATCACATGTTTTAGGCTAGTTCTCATACTGTGTGATGCTAAAATACCATTAGTTTGCTTTTGACTTAGTACAATTTGTGAATCTTGACTTTGTGGCTTATTCAACAAATAATGACTAAAGCAAACTAAGCATGACCTGTGAACCCTCATTGAGTATTGAAAGAACTTCACACCAAATGTTAGGAACGTCTTCCTAAATACAAAATCTATTGTTCTAGGGAAGTGATGGTTAACCTTTTTTGGACCGAGTGCCCAAAGTGTGTGCGCGCACAAACCCCCCAAATGCAATGCACCGTAAGCCCTGAGTATGCTCCCAGCCCTCCCCATGCATGCACGCGCAGCCCCCTGATTACACCCTGCCCCCCCACATACGCCTCACTTGCACACACATTGCCCCCTCTGCATGCGCAGCAGAGACCCAAAGACCAGCTGGCCAGTGGGAGGCGCATGCACATACAGAGCAGAGCTGAACTGATGTGACGGCTCGCATACTGTGTGTGCCACCTCTGGCACACGTAACATAGGTTTGCAATAGCAATAGCACTTAGACTTATATACCACTTCACAGTGCTTTTACAGCCCTCTCTAAGCGGTTTACAGAGTCAGCCTCTGGCCCCCAACAATCTGGGTCCTCGTTTGACCCACCTCAGAAGGATGGAAGGCTGAGTTAACCTTGAGCCTGGTGAGATTCGATCTGCCAAACCTCTGGCAGCGGGTGATCAGCAGAAGTAGCCTGCAGTACTGCACTCTAACCACTGTGCCATCAGTACATCGTAGCTCAGGAATCATGGTTTTAGGGGCATAGAAGGTTAAGAATAAGCAAAGAAAAGTCACGATTGCGTAATCACACCATTGCAGCCACCCTCTTGATTTATTTTTTGATCCTCTCCCAACTCCATGGATACCTGTGCATTGTTCTTGTGTTGCAAAGGAAGGTTTAAGCCAGAGTTTCAGAAGGCAGAGATAAACATTAGAAACAGAGATTAGCCTAAACCAACATAATTCCGTAACTAGAATAGGATTTGAATAATTTTTTCCTGGATCTCATTCTCTTTATCACCTAACTACCATATTTTTTGGAGTATAAAGCGCACCGGAGTATAAGACTCACCAAGGTTTTGAAGAGGCAAATTAAAAAAAAGTTTTTGCACTCTGCAAACCTCCCCAAAATTCCCTGTTTTTTGTGAAAACAGGCCTGTTCCCCCCCCCCCCCCCAAAGGCATGAATAGCCTTTAGGGAGCTTGCAGAGTGCTCCTGGGGCGGGGAGCAAAATGGGCCTATTTTTCATTTTAAAAAAGGGCATGGATAGCCTTTAGGAAGCTTATAGAGTGCTTCTGGGGGCTGAGTGGGTAAAATTAAGCAAAACAAAACAGCTCATTTTTCGCTCATTTCTGCCCTCCTCAGCCCCCAGGAGCTCTCTGTAAGCCTCCTAAACGCTATGCACGGCCATTTTGGTGAAGGGCGGAGTTTCAGGAGACAAAAAATGCTGTATTCAGTGTGTAAGACACACCCAGATTTTCAACCTCTTTTGAGGGAAAAAGGTGCATCTTATACTCCAAAAAATATGGTAGTTTAGTTCTCAGCTCTCAGTTGCTTGGTTTTGACATGAAAATTTCTTTGAGATGATGCAATTGCAACTGGTTTATGGTCAGAATCGAGTAGCATGAACAGGGAAGTATTACCTATACTGCAATACCAACAATGAGTTTTATAAGCCCAGGAATCCGTTCATCGGAATGTGCAAGTAAACTATTATTTTCCATTTTCCAGATTTCAGAAAAATATGGCCTGCCAGAAGAAAGCATCTATAAAGTCTACAAAAAGTGCAAACGAGGGTAAGTGATAGTCTGTTTCCCTTGTATGACATTCCGAGTTCTTGGGAATGCAATGGGTCTAGCAAGTAGGCAAGAAAATGTCTACATGGAAAGAAGTAGGGTTTGGAAACAATTGGAACTGTTGGCCAGCTTTCAGAGGTCATGGGAAGGAATAGTATCAGGGGTGGGCTGCTGGGGGCTCGCACGGGTTCAGACGATCCTCTAGCTAGGATTCTGCCCAGTTCGGCAAACCCCCAAATGCCACCCGGTAATGGTCTTATCTTCACTACCAGTTCGGTAGCGGGAGCGTATGCAGAAGGTCTGTGATGACATCTGGGTGGGTGGGTGAACGGAGCCTTGCTCCGCCACCACTACCGGTTCACCCAAACCGATGCGAACCGGCAGAATATCACCTCTGATGCCACCCCTGGATGGCCACGCCCATCCTACCCCTCCCACCCTGCCCCGCCCCTCCCCGGAGTCTCCACATGGCCCGTTCATTATGCCAGGTAAGTGCAGGGCCTGCACAGAGGTTCAGGGATGGGGGGAAACGGGCCTACTGGAGGTTCCGGAAGTCCGGAAACTGGCCTGCTTTCGGCCTCTGGAGGGCCTCCAGAGTCCAGGGAAAGCAGTTTTCGCCCTCCTGAGGCTCGAGAAAAGCCTCTGGAGCCCAGGGAGGGCAAACACACACATACCCCCACCGTGGTGCAGGAGGCTGACTAGGCCATGCCCACCCGGCAACAGGGCAGCAAACCCCACCCCTGAATAGTATCAAATTAATTTGGAAGAAACGCTGCGTGTCTTGATTAAGAGAAAACCAGAATCTTGCTGGATCCAGCCAAAGGCTTATCTGGTTCAGCATTTCATGAAAGCAACTACCCTTTCCTTCTTTCTGTGGTCCAACAGGTCTTCTCTAGAAATGACCTCCATCTCAGGAGATCATTGTCTTGCAATTTAATGTTATTCTCAACTTTGCATTTGGAAACCTAAAGATTCATGCCTCTTTATGAGCATTAAGTATGAGTTGGGGACTCTGTGATTAACTATGTTCTTTGGCTACAGTGATGGAAGCTGTTTGCTAGTGGGCTCCAGTGGGCTTTCCCTGCGTCATTACTTTGGTGGAAGCTGAAACGACCTAGAAAGATGTTTCTCAACCTCAAGAATTTTAAGATGGGCAGACTTCAACTCCTAGAATTCCTCCAGCCAACATTGGGTTCATTGGAATACAAGATCGTCATGTGGTGTTTTGGTTGTAATTTAGGGCAATGTGTGACTGTAGCCAGGGCTGGCTTATTGAGTGAAGCATAATTAAGCCATGCCACATGTAAGATAAGGCTTAAGTTACACCACTTGAAAGATCCACACCAAAAATGGAAATTCTCTGGTCAATTTTGAATCTTCCACCCTCTCTCACCTTAGCTCAGAGTTCCTCAGCCTTGGCATTTGTGGTCTTCAACTCCCAGAATTCCCCAACCATTTCTGGGAGTTGAAATCCACACATTTTGAAATTTCCAAGGTTGAGAAACATCAAAGAGAGGGGGGGGGGGAGAGAGAGAGAGAGAGAGAGAGATACGGAGAGATGGAGTGTCCTAAGCTTAGATCAGGGGGATCAGACGTCAAAGCTGACTGAGGAATTTTGGAAATTGAAGTCCACAAGTCTTAAAGTTGCCAAGGTTGGAGACCGCTGGCTTAGATTACTTTAATCAATTTGACACCTTCCACAATGGGAGCTGAAGTTCAACCCACCTGGACATGGGTTGAACTTCATCCCCTATTTGGGGTACAGCTGGTGTTGGGTATTAGAGTCAAAAGGCCAATCTTGTTCCAGTTGGCTTCTACACACACTGTGTCTTTTATTTTTAAAATATGAAGTTGTTTGGTGAGGTTAATTTAAAAAAAGCCTGAGGAAGAAGTGTGTGTGTACATAGTGCATGGAGTGGTCTGGGGAATTCAACAGATATGTTGTTATCTCCCCAGGCAATGCCCCGAGGTCACCATCTTTGGGTTTATCTTTATCATCAGGGCACCATTGTTTGTTTGTTTCTCAAAACCAGCAGGATTGGAGTAACCCTTAGGCTTAGAGCGGCAGATAATCCTGGAATAGAGCAGTTTTGGGAGGAAAATCTGTACTGGATTCCACTAACGTAGGGGTCAGCAATCTGCGGTTCTGGCGCCACATGTGGCTCTTTTATCCCTCTGCTGCGGCTCCCTGTTGCTCAAAATATGCGTTACACCCGCCAATGTGCGACACCTGCTGGAATGTGATTTCTTGAGCTTTTCAACCCCCAATAGGCCAAACATGGTGAAATCCAAAACAAGAAAAGTTTCAGAAGAAAACAGAATGCTTACTTCAACTACATATACTAGTTTTATGGCCGCTCAGGAAATAGTCAGGCATGGGAAGAGTTTTGTGGCTCCCGGTGTTTTCTTTTCTGTGGGAAACAGGTCCAAATGGCTCTTTGAGTGCTTAAGATTGCCAACCCCTGCACTAATGGGACTAATTTACAAATTACAACGATAACATTTACTGGTTGGGGGATGCTAGCATTTCAGCAAGGGCATCTATGGCTTGCCTATATAGTCAGAACGAAGGGAAGATTTCAATATTACAGCAACTCTCTCTCTAAACCAGGGGTGTCCAACCTTGGCAAATTTAACACTTGTGAACTTCAACTCCCAGAATTGCCCAGCCAGTATGGGACTTCAAGTCTACAAGTCTTAAACTTACTAAGTTGGTGGCTTGCTACTAGTTCGCTCTAGTTTGGGCGAAGCAGTAGTGGACAGCTTCTCCTGTCGCCCATGTCGTTGCTGGCATGTGTTTTAGTCATTTTATAATGTTCTGCGCATAAGCACATGCAAAGTGAACTGGTGGTAATGCCGTCAGCACCTGTTGGACACCCTGCTCTGAACACAAGATTGACACTATTCTGGTTTAGGTTGTTGTTATACAAAACGATGCAGGCTTGGAACAAAAACCCAAGTTTCATTTATACAGCAAAGAGATGTAGGCTAGAAGTGATAACTTAGGAATAGGGTCTTAAAATCTTTACAGAGGACTCTCTGTAAAATGCTGGTCCCCAAAGTAAAAAGTAAAGGTTCCCCTGGCACATATGTGCTAGTCATTTCCGACTCTAGGGGGCGGTGCTCATCTCCATTTCAAAGCCGAAGAGCCAGCATTGTCCGAAGAGGTCTCCGTGATCATGTGGTTGGCATGACTAAATGCCAAAGGTGCACAGAATGCTGTTTACCTTTCCACCAAAATGGTCCCTAGTTGTCTACTTGCATATGTGCTTTCAAACTGTTATGTTGGCAGAAGCTGGGACAAGTAACGGGAGCTCACTCTGTTATGTGGCGCTAGGGATTAAAACTGCTGAACTGCCAACCTTCTGATCAACAAGCTCAGCATCTTAGCCACTGAGCCACCACATCCTTCTGTACCCCCAAGGTACAACTATTGTAATAAGCAGCACATTTCCCACCTGGAACCTTTAGGAATGGAACATAAATCTGGTTTGGGTTTGATGGAGATTGAAGTTTAGGAAGGGTACCAATAACCCACTGGGGCCAGGATAATCTCCAACAAATAAAAATTAGAAATACAGGCTCCTTGCTAGTTCATACTTGAGCTAATTCATAGGGCCTAGTAGTTCATTCTTGAGCCTAGTCACCTCCCACCAAATATTTTCTGCTGACGTAAGAACTGAATAGCCGCTTAAAAATCTTTCGCATTCCACTTTGCAACGGAGTCTGAAGGATACAAAAGCTGGGGACCAGGGGTGGGTGGTAGATCACCGCTAATCTTTGTTTCCCCTTTTCTCTCCTCCACCTCTTGGTCTGGTCAGACAAAGAACATAATTGGGCAGGGGGTGGACCGCCATCCTTCCGCTAATCTTGTTGTGTCTGGATAACTGCAATCTGTAGCCCCATCACAGAGACTGGAGGTTTTGTTCTTACTTCTAGCAACCCATAAAATCCCAGACTCTCTCGGGACTTCTGTTTTTCAGTGTGGTGCTGCTCCAGATGGCTTGCTCCACCTTGAATACCTGATCCCAAAATGGAATTTCAGCAAAAGCAATCAAGACCTTAAAAGACCACCCTGTTGAGGAGCTTTTTCTCCCATGCTCCTATTATGGCACAAGCAGTTAGTTAGTTTGTTAGAGTTAGTTAGTTTGTTAGAGTTAGTTAGTTAGTTAGTTAGTTAGTTAGTTAGTTAGTTAGTTAGTTTGTTAGTTTGTTAGTTTGTTAGTTTGTTAGTTTGTTAGTTTGTTAGTTTGTTAGTTTGTTAGTTTGTTAGTTTGTTAGTTTGTTAGTTTGTTAGTTTGTTAGTTAGTTAGTCAAACATGCATGAGATAACAGGTAGAAGTATAAACATGGACATGACCACATGGAATGGGAACAAATAAATGGGGACAGTAGGACAGGGACGGTAGGCACGCTGGTGCGCTTATGCACGCCCCCTTACAGACCTCTTAGGAATAGAGTGAGGTCCACAGTAGGTAGTTTAAGATTGAAGCTATGGGGGTTTGAGGATGTAACCACAGAGTCGGGTAGTACATTCCAGGCATTGACTATTTTGTTGCTGAAGTCGTATTTTCTGCAATCGAGTTTGGAGCGGTTTACCTTGAGTTTGTATCTATTGTTGGCCCGTGTATTATTGCGGTTGAAGCTCATTGACAGGTAGGATGTTGTAGCAGACAATTTTGTGTACTATGCTTAGGTCAGACCGTAGGCAGCGTAGTTCCAGGTTGTCCAAGCCCAAAATTTCAAGCCTGGTGGCATAAGGGATTCTGTTGTGAGCAGAGGAGTGAAGGACTCTTTTCGTGAAAAACTTCTGGACCTGCTCAATTGTCTTAATGTCCGATATGCAGTGTGGATTCCAGGCAGATGAACTGTATTTGAGGATTGGTCTGGAAAAGATTTTGTATGCCCTAGTTAGCAATACAATGTTACCGGAGAAGAAGCTTCGCAAAATTAGGTTAACAACTCTGAATGCGAGTGAGCATCATCTATGAGGTCGTATCTACCCAGCTTGTATTTGGTATTCTGATTTTTGTGGAGAATGTGTAAGACAGGGCATTTGTTAGTTGAGATTTGGAGTTGCCAATTGTCCTGGTACCTGAGCATGTCCTGGTACCTGAGTAACTGCCCAACCAAGTAACCTCATTGCTGATACAAGAGTGGGGTTTGCTCTCTGTTTATATACAGGTGGATTGCCAGTAATGGTGGGAGTATTGTTTTCTTCTTGGTAGTTCCTTGATTAGGCTATTGTTTACTGTTGAATTGTTGTATTGAGTTGATAGTTCCTTGCCTGGGGTATTGTTTACTGTAATGAAATACTGCAAGAAAACAACCAAGCTCAGAGAGCACTAAAAGACCCCTGGCTGGAAAGTTAGTGGAAGAACATCTTGTCCAAGTGCAGAAATACATCCTTAATAGATGTCCATCCAGACCTGGGGTGGGCTTAAATTTTTTTAGCAAGGGCTTCTCTGCCTGGTTGCTTGGTGGGTGTGGTCCAGAGGTGGGTTCCTACCAGTTAGGACTGGCTTGGCTAAGTAGGTAATAACTTGTCTGCCCACACCCCCAAACTGGTTCTTATCGGCGGCGCCATAAGTGGCATCATCTTGGTTTTTTGCTTCTGAGCATGCGCAGAAGCAATTTTTTCACTACTGTGCATGCACGCATAGAATGCATCAAGTGCATCCCTGAGTGAACCGGCAGTAAAAGAATCCAAAACCCACTCCTGGTGTGGCCATGGTGGCATGGCCTAGTCGGCCTCCTGCTCGACAGCAGGGAGGAGGTTTGCCTCCAGGAGAAACGGTCTCCCCAGACTCTGGAGGCCTTTCCCGAACTTCCTGTATGCTCATTTTCTGCCCTCCCTGAGCCTCCGTCTGTGCCCTGCACTTACCTGCATCCAAAACAGGCCACGTGGGGACTCCATGGAGGAGAGGGGAGGGGTGGGCGGGCCCAGCCAGGAGTAGGATTTGGAGGTTCTCAAACTGTACCGAATCTTAGCTAGAGGTTCTCCTGAACCTCTGCAAACCCCCAGCAGCCCATCCCTGATCCGGACCCTTTTTCAACACCTAAGGCCACCATTTCCCAAGGTATCCCCTGTTCCATTTTTGAACAGCCCTTATCACAGGGCTGGCTTTCTTACAGTTTTACTCCTTTTATTAATTTTGAGGATTTATGCAGAAGTGCTACAATGGTCCCACTGACTAATTAGTACTCCTGAGACTTTAGCATCCTGTACTGCTGTTCGGGTTCTGTGTGTAGAACCCTCCAGGGTAGGGCAGGTCAAAACACAGACAGTGCAAGGATTTCAGGAATGCCACTTAGTTGTTGTGGGTTGAAAAGCTTCTCCGAAACCTTCATTGTCCCCAATGGACAGCTCTAAGGCAGAGCTGTTCTGAGTCTCTTTCTCACACTTTCTACTTTCCCAGGGCTGAGCAATTCCTGTCTAGTCCTTTTCAGTGTCAGTGGCACCAGGGTCCACAGTGAGGACTATGGGTAAAACATGTGAGCCAACCACAGTTGTGTTGTGTCCATCCATAGCTTCTTCCGGGTACTATCTACATATATAAAAGTGTGTGTGTGAGTGTGTGTGTGTGTATGTGTGTGTGCGTGTGTGTGTGTGTTCCAGCATAACTCGGGAATGCCTTGAGCAATTTCAACCAAACATGGTACAAAGATGACTTACTCTCTGGAAACAAATACTGTGGGGGTAAGACATGCATAACACCCCTCGGAATGTTTGTTCTGTTAAAATACAGCCTGTTATGCTGTAAAATGGCTTCTACTGTACTGCCGTAAAATGGTTTCTACTGTACAGCGCAGTGGAGTTGCCATGTTGATGACTTCACAAGAGGGCTCCCTCTGGTAAGGGGGAAAATCCAACATTATAAATTACGTTTGGTCCGGACATTTCCCCCCTATAAATAAATATCCGGGCAATGCCAGGTTATCAGCACTAGTTAGTTATAAAACCAGAGCTGGACTTCTGGTCACTTGCAGCCTTCACACACTGCATTCCCTTCATTTGACTATGGAGATTCTCAATCATTTAGGTCATGGTTTGTCCCAAAAAGATGTTTTTTTTCCAAAAGGCAAGTCAGCTTTCTTGGTGGGTTTTTTAAAAAAATGTTTTGCTTTTGAAGAAGAATCTTTGGAAAAACACCTTTGGGACATTCCCTGTGTGGCTTCCTCCCACTTCAATCCATTATATACCTTTCTGAATCTTTTAATGCTCCCAAGCGATTTCTGAACATGGGGCTTTTTCAGGACAGTGCTAGACCCCTGGCAGGTGACAGGTTGCAAGGAACTTGCAGAGGTTTCCTTCACCCCATGTCCCCTTTAGTACCACTGTGTGTGTGTGTGTGTGTGAGTGTGTGTGTGTGTGTGTGTGTGAGAGAGAGAGAGAGAGAGAGAGAGGAGAGAGATATGGAGGGAAGGCTGAACCTGACGTTCTAAGCATCTGTCTAAATCCACCCCACCCTGCCTCACCCCACATGAAAGACTATGATTGATGTCCAGGAGGTGACATTCAGTGGGAGAGGAAGCAAAGACAACCCTGTTCCTTAACTTTGTCCACCATAAATAAGTAAGGAGAAGTTCTTTTAGCTGTTGTCAGTCATGTTGCTGTGGCAGAATCCATCTTGGCACTGAGCAGCACAACTTATATAATTATCTGCCAGCTGGAGATCAGGTGGATGACGCTTCAACATGTCATCTGAAAGTGAGTTTCTGGTCTCCTGAACATTCCTTGCTGACAGTCACTGCAGAACCTTCTCTACATGAAGCATTATTTTAACAACTGGAGATTTCGTGGTTTAATTAAACAAGGCTCCACTAATAATCCCAGTAAAACAGGTGCTAACGTGGCACAAAAACATAGGTAGCTAAAACGGAGCTGGGAAGGTCTTGCTCTAACTTGCAAAGTATTTTGTAGGTGGTACCTGGAAGCCGCTGGGAAGCCGTGCCTATGTGGGCCTCACATTTACTATCTTTAAAAAGAAAAAGTGCTTTCCAGAAAACCTGCTGCAGAGGTGTCATTGGGAGAGGGGAGGGTTTTAGCCAGTGAAAAGATAGGTGTGGGGGGGGGAATTAAAAGAGGAAGATAGTGACAAATTCAGGCAAAACAACCCAGCTATAAGCAGCATTTCAGCCCACCAACAATTCTATGCTTTTAACTTCCTATTCCTATAGAATGGAATGGAATAGAATAGAATAGAATAGAATAGAATAACAGAGTTGGAAGGGACCTTGGAGGTCTTCTAGTCCAACCCTCTGCTTTGGCAGGAAACCCTGCACCACTTCAGACAAAGGCTATCTAACATCTTTAACATTTCCGATGTTGGAGCATTTTGTACACACTTTATGCGACATTAGCAAATACTTGCTTTCATATGTTTCAATGAAGATTGGTGACTTATTGAAGAGATCTTTGTAGATTTTCTATCTTTCAAACTGGTGATATAGTAACATTAACACGATTGCTGGTGAATTTGTCTACTCGCTTTAATCATCTCTATTCATGGCAGAGCTGAACACACTCACAGCTGCCCTGCTTTAGAAATGCGCAGGAAGCTTCCCCACAATTCTGCCTTGCTGTTATCCGGAAAGGCAGTTTTGGGCTCTCGTCTTCTTCAGACCTGAACCTCCAGTTCTGCCATTGGCAAGGGGGTGCATCAAGGGCAGCCTTAGTACCAGAAAGGATGCAGTGACTCAGTGGCTAAGATGCTGAGCTTGTCAATCAGAAAGATCAGTTCGAATCACTGGTGGGTTGCTGGCGGTTTTACTACTGGTTTGCTTCTTGCGTACTTTACCCTGCGCATGAGTACACAGTTCATTGTAAATTCTTTGTGCATGTGCAGAACAATTTACATTGAACTGCGCATGCGCAGTCACTAGAAAACAACATGGCGTGGCAAGCCTGGGTTGCTGCTGGTTCTGCGATCCAGGCAAAAATACCACTACCAGTTCGGCCGAACCAGGCCAAACCGACAGCAACCCACCACTCGTTCGAATCCCTAGTGCCGTGTAATGGAGTGAGCTCCTGTAACTTGTTGCAGCTTCTGACAACCTAGCAGTTTGAACGCACGTAAAAAATGCAAGTAGAAAAATTGGGAACCACCTTTGGTGGGAAGGTAGCAGCGTTCATGCGCCTTCAGCATTTTGTCATGCCGGCCACATGACCATGGAGACGTCTTCGGACAGTGCCGGCTTTTTGGCTTAGAAACGGAGATGAGCACCTCCCCCTAGAGTCCAGAACGACTAGCACATATCTGCAAGGGGAACCTTTACCTTATTCGTACCTCCACCCTCAATTCTGTCTTTGGCAAAGGGGTGCATCAACGGTAGCCTTATTACTAGAAATGAAGCGGCTACTCTGCCCTGTTGCTGAAAAACACTTGCACAATCCTGGTGGGAACCCTTTGGTTCTCCTCGGTGGAGGACCGGCTGCCAAAGCCTCTTGATTGCCTTGATTGTGAGCCCTCCAGCTTTTGGGGGGGCGGGTGGGGGGGGCGAGTTTCATTCCCTGGGAACCAGCTTGCAAAGGGTTTCCAGAGTGGCGTCAGGGGAAAAAAAATGTGGCGTGCCTCTGAATCGCCTCGGGTACTCCCAGCAAACCTCAGCTCGTCTCCCCCAGCCTGTCTCTTTGCAAGCGCCAATCATTCCCTTCCCCGTTCTCCTGGAGCCCTTGCAGGGCAGGAGACGCAGCCAAGCAGCCTAAGTTTTCCTCCGGCTCCTCCCCATCGATGCTTGGCAGATGAGCTCATGTTTGCTTTGGCCCACGTCCAAGGCTTGGGCTTAAAAGACCAAGAGGCAGCCAAGTTCAGGATGGTGAGAAGATGTGCCTGGGGCAGGGGCTTTGGAAGGGGCTTTTGGCTGGGAAGGAGGGCAGGGAGGGAGGGACGCCCTCTCTGGAGACGGTAACCCAGCTTCCCTAAAACCGACGCCTCTAGAAACATCAGGACAACATCTCTCAGAATATCCATCCACTGGCTGGTTGCAGTGTTGGGATCCAAATTTTTTTTACCACCAATTCTGTGGGTGTGGTTTGGTGGGCGTGGCGTGGCTTAGTGGGTGTGGCTTGGTGGGCGTGGCAGGGGAAGGATACTGCAAAATCCCCAATCCCTTTTTTTTCAGTTCCTTTGTAACTTCGGTCACTAAACGAATGGACATAAGTCAAGGGCTACTTGAAATCCCACTGGATTTAGAAGGCATTGGTTTTGGGCAGGCTAGAGTAGACCTTCTCATAGCATGCCACCCACCTGGAGAATGCCTTGTGGAACCACATTATCCAAGCTGGTGGGTAGCTGCGTGGTGCTGCCTAGCTAAGCCCAGCCTAGCGGGGTAAGATTTCAACAAGCCTGAGCCTCAAACCATCCTCAAAATCTCCCTAGCCTAAGAGGGGCCCAGTGGAACAGCCATCCAGCGAAGCCCTCAAACAAAATATCCTTTCTAGTATGGGCAAGGGTGGGCTTCAAAATTTTTAGCAATGGGTTCTCTGCCCAGTTGCTGGGTGGGCGTGGCCATGGTGGGTGTGGCCTAACCAGCCTCCTGCATAATGGCATGGGGTTTTTGCCCTCCCGCCTGGTTCCAGAGGCTTTTCCGAACTTCCAATAGACCTGTTTTTTGCCCTCCCCGAATCTCCGTGCGTGCCCTGCACTTACCTGCATCCAACATGGGCCACGTGGACACTCCTGGGAGGGGAGGGGCAGGGTGGGGGGGGGGGCAGCCAGGAGTGGGATTTGGGGGTTCTCCAAACTGCACAGAATCTTAGTCAGAGGTTTTCCCTGAATCCCTGCGAACCCCCAGCAGCCCACTCCTGAGTATGGGGCTAAGGGACCAGGATGCCCATCTTGCTTGGACAAACTCTGCAGGCAAGATGTCCCCAGTTGTGCACCTCTGTCTCCACTGGGTCCCTTCTGGAAGCTCCTTCCTTAGATGGATGCAACTCTGAAGCTAAAGCATCCTCTCTTTTTTCCCCCCTTGGAGACGGCAGTGTAGACAGACAGTACATGTGCCCAATTTCTATATGAGAAAAAAAAGTAGATCTGTTCTGCAAAAACCAGGAAACCCTCCGTCCTGCCATGTCATGATTACTTGTCTGCATAAATGTCCTGCTATGCACCTCAGATAATAATACAACTTGTCAATCAGTGCTGCAGTTGTTGAGAAATATAAAATATGATAGTAATTCAACCAGTTCCTGGTTTTGTGGTATTGGGATTTTCCCTCTTGACTTGGAATCCGGTTGACTAATTGGCTGGGATTGTGCTCCAGAAGGAAAGGCAAAGTCTCCAGTTAAACCAGGGGGGTCCAAACTTGGAAACTTTAAGACTTGTGGACTTCAACTCCCAGAATTCCCCAGACTCCATTGCCGGCAGGGTCTGAAGTCTCTGCACCAGCTTCCTGGGCACAATATGTGGAGGTGTGTAGAGGTTTTGGGCTATTTGGAGCAATGAGGCTGGAGGCAAGAGGATTAAATGCAGCTCACCAAGATTTTTGTGTGTTAATAAAAATGCATTTGTTGACAAAGAGGCTACCAAGCTCCTTCTGATCGCTTGCTTTTAAGAATGAGTGTAGCTTGACTCTGGGGTTGCATGATTGTCTCTCACACATGTGAGATGATGATGGATGACTTTCATTCTTTTGCCATTTAGCGATTGATATATCAGGTTGCGTAGTAAAGTCGGAGCAGGAAGCCTTTCCTCCAGGGATTGCAATTGCAGGCAGTGTTTTTCAACCTTGGCAACTTTTAAGATATGTGGACTTCAACTCCCAGGATTCCCCAGCCAGGGGCAAGCTGGGGAATCCTGGGAGATGAGATCCACACACCTTAAAATTGCCAGGGTTGAAACAGAGTGTGGATGTGGTAGTGATACTACTACTGCTACAGAGGATCGTGATTGCTAAAACTGCTATGTAATCATATTTTTTTGACAGATTAGAGAATTTAATGGAGCAAACAGATATGTTGAGACTTCCAGAGATATTCTATCCCCCCCTCCGCTTATCTGATGCAAAAATTGCCAGAATCTCCTTTCTTGAAAATAAGCCCATTGTGGAGTCCAGTTTTGACCACATGATCTGATGGTACTTGAATAATATTTGATGGAGGTGGCGGCATTAATTAATTGCAGTATATAATTTGTACAAATATTAAATACGACACTAGGAGCAATAGGAGCAAAGAATGAATGGATGCAAGAATAAAGGGATGGATGGATGGATGGATGGATGGATGGATGGATGGATGGAAGGAAGAATGAATGAATGAATGAATGAATGAATGAATGAGCCAAGTTATATCATGGAAGATAAGACCACTGCTTTCAGAGTCTGCCTTTCCCCTTCAAGTGACAGGAATTCAAGTACATTGTCTGCAGATGACAAGAAACATAATTTTTTAAAAATCTCATTTTATTCTACCGTTTCCCATAACTATATCCATGCTTTGTTTTGTTTTATTGTAATCACTACACTGTTAATGAAGGAATCAAAGTCAGAACAGTAGCACAAAATCTTCCTGGTGCTTGCTTTTCTGTCCAAAAGTTCCTCCTAGCTCACTCACAAAAATCCCACTTATCCCAACACAGTTGGGTAGAAAGAGGTCTTAGAACAGATCACCGTCTACCTCTGGAAACAGCTGGATTCTTTCCTCTGAGCAACTTCCCAAGGGAAGACTATCAAGCAATATCCTGCACAGTGTCCTCTTCTCTTACTCTTAACTTTGGATCTTGCATTGTGGCTGATCTCCAAGGATAGTGTTCAGCTGACTAACCCTTCCGTTGCTTTCTTCTTCTCCTCTCCCAGCATCTTGGTAAACATGGACAACAACATAATCCAACACTACAGCAACCATATGGCTTTTCTCCTTGACGTGGTGGAAGCTGAGGAGAAGTTCCGGGTGACCCTCAAGGAGCTCTGAAGCCCCCCAAAGCCTGCACTTCTTGTGGGATGATTGACAGCGGGGCGGAGTTTCACTCTCCTTCTGCGCAAGCCCAACCCATCCGTTTGGAGCATTTGACCGGTCCGCGACCCCCTTTTGAAGGGGGAGAAGTAACCAGAGATGGTGGCCGAGCTCTACATGTGAAGAGGGTGTAGAAGAGGCATTCTCAATGTGAATGTGGATCTTCTCTCCGTTATTGTTGCTATTATTATTATTGTTATTATTTTATACTATATTATGATGCTGGTTGTCTGCCAGATCAAGAATTCTAATCTTTTTCCCTGTTCCAAACTTAGGAGGGGGGAGAGGAAGCTCTGTCAGGTAGCAGTGCCTAAATCTCCTTTGTTTTGCTTTTTTTTTTTTTTTTTTGGAAATGATTTAATGTCAACTCAGGAGGCAAAAACCAAGTTCTAGACATGGTGAATTTTCAAACTAGCTTCAAAGACCCAGCTCTGTGGTTCTTCCCCTCACCCTACGTCCCTTCTTGCCTCAGAGGCCTGGATGTCCCCATCCAGCGCAACCGTGATTGTGTTCTGACTTAAGTTTCCCAAGAGCCTGAAGCAAACTCCTTGTCCTGACAAAAAACCCTTTTATTAATTTACTATGAATTCAGCTCATTCACATCCAGCAAAGTCTTTCAAGGGAGGATTTACACTCACAGAACTTATCTGGCTTGGAGAGCTGCCAGGCCGATATCTGCAAAACTTGGCAATGAGTCTCGGAGAGTCACAAACCAATTAAGCGAATTGTCTCCTGCAAACTCCACTCCCCTTTCACTCCTCTTTTATTCCCTCTGAGAGGGGCCATTCACCGTCCACCTGTGGCCTCACTCCCAAGTCGCCCCCTGTTCTTTAGCTGTTCCCTTCGTCTGGCAACTCTGCACATGCGCACACTGGGAACAGGCTTCATCTGTTCTTCTGCCCCACTGATGTCTGACTCTGAAGGCAGCTGATAACTGGCATACGGCCCTGGCCCCCTCTCTGCCTCCGACACAGAGCCCTCATCAGAGCCTTCCCCAGCCTCCAGGACTGGCCCATGTTCCTCCCCAACCTCCTCACTGTCCGAATCTGCTGCCAGCTCCACTGATTGCTGGCAGGCCACAACAGACTGTTTTATACATTTCCGATGCCTTTTTGTTATTTTATAAATATCCAAACATGTGCATATGTATAAATATACCTTGTTTTATATATTGACATGGAGGAAAGTACAGCATTTCAATACAGCTGCCTCACAGTTCCCCTCACCACGGGCTGTCTTTCCCCTACTTTTCTTCTTTGTTCATTTTTCTAATTTTCTTTTTGTATATTCTATTGTAATAAAGATTCAATGACCGAAATGCAAGCCTGGCATAATGTAGATCCAAGGAGAGAAGCAGTTTTCACGATTCCTTAAAATACATTGATTTAAAAGGATAAAATCAAAATGGCGGTCACAACTAGGTGATCAAATCCTTTTTTGCATGGACTTAAAAAAGGGTAGAGCTTTGAACTCATGGTTGTGGTAGCCATCTTGATTTTTCCCCCTCCTGTGCAACCCCTGGTGCTACAGTGGATCACAACCTTTATCACTCCCCTGTATGTGTGTTTGGGGGTACGGCATTTCTTGTTCTTGGGGGAGAAGCTTGGAGGCAATCAAAATCCATTCCTACATGACTTAAGCCAGAGGTCGGCTTAGGTCATGTAGGACCTTCTTTCATCCTTCTGCTGCGGCTCCCTGTCGCCAGATGGCTCCACAATTGATAGGGATTTCAGGTAGGACAGGTAGAGGAAAAAGGATGCCGCGCTAGGAGGAGACTCTATGGTGGGGGACTCCAGAATTAAACAGAGGTGCTTCCAGTTAAGACCTTTGTGGCTCTTTGAGTGTTTAAGGTTGCCGATCCCTGATCTAAGCCAATCTCTTTTTCATCTGGGACAATTTAGGAATCCAATAGAAGGGAACATCTGTAACTCAGGGTGGAACTGTGGAGTTCCTGCTGCCCTCAGAGGTCAAGGGTTTGTTTGTTTGCAGATGTTTCCTGACCCAACTAAGTCATATCATCAGTTCCAGGTAACATCATTATCATCTTACGCAGACAATGTCCCCTAGTTGGGTAAGGAAACATCTGCAAGCAAACCACCAAACTCAGCGAACACCCAAGAGATTCACACATCAGATTTGCTGCATTGCTGCAGGAAGCTAAATTGACTCCAAGAAAATGTTTAAGAAAAATGGGCTGTGAGCAGATCTTGACTCATTCATCCATGGCCATAATTGGTATGGCTGGGCTGGGGAAAAAAGAGAAGTTAAACAGCACATTTACCTCTGCACAATACAGGTAATCCTTGACTTGCAACCTGTTGCTTAGCAGCCATTTAATATTCCAGCGGACCTACCTGGGGTCTTTACAACTCGGGTTCGAAATTCCAATGGTTGGGACCCCATTGTGGTCAGGTGACTGAACTTCAACTGCTTGGCAACCAGGTGCATTTATGGCCATTTGCCGCATCCAATGGTTACATGACCACATTTTTTTTGCCCAACTCCGGCATTGACTTCTGTTTTTGTGTGTGGCAAAATTGACTTATAGCAAATCATAGGTTGACTTAATTGATGCAAAAAAAAGGTCATAAATTGAGTCGGTCACCTGACCAACCTGCTTTACAACCACCACAAGTCTTGAACATGCAGGTTATGTTACAGTCGTAACTCAAGGACTACCCTTATCCCAACCTTGTGCTTGAGTTAATGAGACTGTGAATAAGATTCCTCTTTGGGGGCGATGGGCAGCTACATAAATTTGATTAATAAAGGTAAAGGTTCCCCTTGCACATGCATATTAGTCGTTTCCGACTCTAGGGGGCGGTGCTCATCTCTGTTTCAAAGCCGAAGAGCCAGCACTGTCTGAAAATGTCTCCATGGTTATGTCACCAGCATAACTAAACGCCAAAGGCACATGGAGGATTGCTACCTTCCCACCAAAGGTAGTTTCTATTTTTCTACTTGCATTTTTACATGCTTTCGAACTGCTAGATTGGCAGAAGCTGGGACAAGTAATGGGAGCTCACTCCGTTACGCAGCACTAGGGATTTGAACCGCCAAACTGCCAACCTTTCTGATTAACAAGCTCAGCGTCTTAGCCACTGAGCCACCGTGTCCCTTTGATTAATAAACAAACAAATAAAAAATGGTCCCCAACAACTGAACTCGAGGACCAAAGGAAAAGGTGGCAAGGAGGAACAGCAGCAGAGGGAAAAATGAAAACCTCCAAATTCTGGATGGGAAATGCCAGGAAGAATTAAGTGGAACCGGTTTGACAAGGGGGGAAAAAAAGCCTTCCTGAATCAGAAGTGAAGAAGCTTCTTGGGTGAGAAGCGAATCATTTTCGAGAATTAAAAAAAAGAAAAAAAGAAAGGCCAGTTGTCTTTTGGAAAAGCACTTTTGGAACAACTATGACCTGGAGGATCTGAGAATCTCCACAGACATTCCCATATGACAGGTTTGCCCTTTTCCCAAAGGGGTTTCCAGGTTGGGGTTAAGAAAAACAAAAGAAAATGGCGGCCAAAATGGTGCCATCAAAGCTGTGGCCCATTTTATGTGTCAGGTGTTTGTTTGTTTTTTAATCGCCACCTACGAGTGTCCTTGCCTTTTCCTGTTTCTTCACCAACCAACCCCTCAGCAGGCCTTGCAAAAGCTGGAAATGGATCTCGGTGGACATGCCTGTCACCTAACAGGGAAGCAGCACTTTGATCTATAGATTCTGGTTTAGCATGTTCAAGGAAGGTGGTGACTGCTATTGCCAGCGAGGTTATGATTTCCCGCACAGTTATGCAACTTTGCCCAGGAGGATGGCCGTCGTTCCCTTCAGCCGTTCTCCCGGGAGCTGCTTGCTCAGAAGAAAAACTAAATAGGACATGCTTTCATTGACACCTAAAAGGCAACAGAGGTTAAGCCAGATTTTTTTAAACAGAGTTGGAAGGGACCTTGGAGGTCTTCTAGTCCAACCCCCTGCTCAAGCAGGAAAACCTATACCAGTGATGGCTAACCTTTTTTTAAAGGTGTGCCAAAATTGAGTGTATATGCTCTATTGCATGCACATGCGTGCCCACCCACCTGCGTAAGCACGCACGACACCCTCCCCATGCTGGCATGCATCCCCCCCCCCCGCGTGCAGGGGGGGAGTTTTCACCCTTCCCCAGACCCTAGAGGCTTTCCTGAAGCCTGGGGAGGGTGAAAAGAGCCTACCCCGTCCCTCCGGAAGGCTGAAAATCAGCTGGCTGACACATGCGTGCCGGCAAATATGGCTCTGCGGGCCACCTGTGGCATCACGGTCCTATACCATTTCAGACAAATGTTTATCCAATCCCTTCTTTAAAACTTCCAGTGTTTGAGCATTCACAACTTCTGGAGGCAACGTTGTTCCACTGGTTATTTGTTCTGTCAGGAAATTACTCCTTAGTTCTAGGTGGCTTCTCCCCGCAATTAGTTTGCATCCATTGTTTCTTGTCCTGCCCTCAGGTGCTTTGGAGAATAGCTTGACCCCTTCTTCTCTGTGGCAGCCCCTGAGATATTGGAGCACTGCTATCATGTCTCTCCTAGTCCATCATTAAACCAGACATACCCAGTTCTGGCAACTGTACTTCGTATGGTTTGGTCTCCATTAAATTAGCTCTTATAATTACAGTCCGGTCATGTATTTTAAGGTTGTCCCTTTTTATCATATTAAAAATTACAATTTGAGAAGAGCTTTTGGAGCCCTCTGTGGATGAAGGCTGAGACATTGGAAGGTCAGGGATGAGCCTAGCAATGCAAAGTTGGGCCTTGCTTGTTGAGTGAACCATGATCTTCTGCAATATGGGAAGATCACAACTCACTCAACAAGCAAGGTCCATCTTTGCATTCCCAGGCTCAGCCCTTCCTAACTTCTCAGGCTTGGTCCACAGAGGACTCCCAATGGATGAAAAGTTGAACTATCCACGGCTAGCCATAGCTGTGTTGAGGAACTCTGCTGTAGGAGCTCTCTGTGTTCTCATATCTGACTTCTGAATCGGCTCCTAGTTTCCTTCACCCAAGGCACTTCACTAAATTAGGTCCAATTCTAATAGGAGCATTTGCCCAACGTGCTCTGTTTGATTTATGGACCCAAATGGGCTTTGTGAAACAGGTCCATCTGCTTAGTTCGTGGTTGACAATAAATCTCATTGAATTAGCACCCACTCAATTACAGGAACTGTTACGAGAGTAAGAGTTCTGTGTCCATCTTCTCCATACCTATAACTGTATAAAATGTTTTTGTATTTTTCACTCACCCACAAACATTTTCCCCCGGCACTTGGTTTCCCACAGACAAGAATTAAATCTAAACCCGTGATGGCGAACCGTGTCCAAAGTAGCACATGGAGCCATGTTGCCTGGCACACACGGGGTCGCCTGTTCCTCTTCCGGGCTTCTGGTGCGCATGCAACAATCAGCTGGCCTTTGAGCGTGTGGCAGTGTTAGAAACTGGAAGAGCTGGTCTTCCATTTTCCAGCATGAGGATGAGCACCACCCAACTGGACCATAGGCATATGTGCATGCGCAGCAATAAATGGAAAACTTGCTGGCCAGCGTGCACCGGAAACCGGAAGTTCTTTTTCCAGCGTGTGCATGCCCCCTGGGCAGCTCCTCTTCCGGGACACAGCCCAGGTGAGCATGCGCTAAGCACATTAGCGCAAAGTGCTCCCTTTCTGGCACTTGGTGCCACGCGTGGGCGCTCCCTTTTTGGCACTTGGTCCCAAAAAGGTTCACCATCGCTAAGCTAAACCATGTCAGAATTGTTTCCATTTTGGCTCACAACTCCTGCCAAGAAATATTAATCCAACCTGAAAACTGGTAGTGAAACAATAGTGGCTTTCTGTCCAAAACTCTTTTTCAATCCTACCACACAGCACCAATGAAAACCGAATGTTTCCCACTCTTCGAAAGATATACAGGATATTCAAATGATCTAAAAATAGACTCTGCCAAAACCAACCTTGTGGGATCTCTTGCTTTATAATACCGGCACCCATTTGTTGCTGATGTTGTACATGAAGGATTGTTTTCCTGGAATAGGGAGGGTGTAAGTTCCTGGAAGGAGAAACACAGAATTTTAAGGGATCAGCTTGCAGGATGTGGGCACTCCTTCGCATCATTATGTCTCTCTCGCACCCCTGGCTTTCTGCATTACAGGTAGTCCTTGACTCAGAACTGCAATTGAGCCCCAAATTTCTGTTGTTAAGCAAGACAGTTGTCAAGTTTTTGCCCAGGTTGCGACCTTTCTTGACACAATTGTTAAGTGAATCACTTGTTAAGTGAATAACACGGCTGCTACGTGAATCTGACTTTGCTTGGCAGTGGGTCACAAAAGCTGATCACATGACCCGGGGACCCTGCAGCCATTGAGCCGAGGTGGCACAGTGGTTAGAGAGCGGTACTGCCGGCTACTTCTGCTGCCTGCCGGCTGCCTGCAATTTGGCAGTTAGAATCTCATCAGGCTCAAGGTTGACTCAGCCTTCTATCCTTCCGAGGTGGGTAAAATGAGGACCCAGATTGTTGGGGCTGACTCTGTAAACCGCTTAGAGAGGGTTGAAAAGCATGGTGAAGTGGTATATAAGTCTAAGTGCTATTGCTATTTTCCTTCCTTCCTTCCTTCCTTCCTTCCTTCCTTCCTTCCTTCCTTCTTTCCCTCCCTCCCGCCCTCCCTCCCTCCCTCCCTCCCTCCCAGTGGTTAGAATGCAGTATTTCAGGCTAACTCTGTTCACTGCCAGGAGTTCGATTCTGAGCGGCTCAAGGTTGACTCAGCCTTCCATCCTTCTGAGGACCCAGATTGTTGGGGGGCAATAGGCTGACTCTGTAAACCACTTAGAAAGTGCTGTAAAGCACTGTAAAGTGGCATGTAAGTCTAAGTGCTATTGCTATTGTTAATACATGCCCATTGTCAAGCATCCAAATTTTGATCATGTGACCATGGGGATGAGGACACGGTCGTAAGTGTGAAAAACATGTCCATTTTTTTCAGTACCGTGTAACTTCAAATGATCACTAAAAAATGGTTGCAAGTTGAGGACTACCTATATTAAAATGACCACCTACTTATATTATGAAGCCTTCTCCCCACTCGGCAAATGCAAGGGGAAAAACAAACTTAGGTACTGTAGTTGATCTGATGCCAGCAGCCAACTTCTCAGGTACCAGGAATTGCAGAGGAAGCAGTTCAGGTGTGGGCTGGGTTACTTCTTCTTTTTTTTCTTCCAAGCAACAGGGCTCCAGATCAGATGCATGAAAAACAGACATTCAGCAGGCACAGGCGCCTCTGCATGCCGGGAGGAGCAATGTCTAGCAAATTCCTCCTTTCTCGGCAGTTCCGGGCACAGATGTGCTGCCAGGAAAGGAAATAAGTACTGACGAATCTGTGTGCAACCACAAGTTGGGACTAGACAGAGGCACAAGTGGCAATGCCGAAGCAGCATTTTCCTCCAACTCCTTTGCTGCAGAAGCTCCATAAAAATGGTTCCCAGGCAGGCTGTCTTCACACATCCGGCTAAGCCAGGGCTGTCAAACTCGAGGCCCGCAGGCCGGATCCGGCCCATGGGGTGCTTAGATCTGGCTCGCAGGGCTTCTTTGGTAACAGCGAAGGACCGGCCCGCGGTGCCTCTGGCACTAAAAAACAGAGATTGGGAGGGCTGTACATGACCCTCCTAAGCTCCATTTATAATGCCAGAGGGTTGCAGGAGGTGATTGCAGCCGAAAACGGAGCTTGGGAGCCTGTTTTCGTGGCAACACGAGTGACGTCGACCTGGCCGTGCCCCCCCCCTCCCCCGAGGTCAAACACAACCCTGATGCAACCCTCAATGAAATCGAGTTTGACACCCCTGTGCTAAGCCATTATGCAATTTAACACAATCTAAGCACCCAGTCCAATGCCAACCAAGCAGAGTTATGATCAGATTCGCCGCTTGCACTAACCCAGGGTTTGTGGGGGAAAACGAACACTGGCTGAGCTTCATAACACACATAAAGGATCTTGTTGGTTAGGGATGATATGAGCTGTAGTCCAATTCAGTACAGGCAGTCCTCGGTTTACAACCGTAATTGAGCTTGGGATTACAATTTCAAGTCATGCCGATAACTAAGCGGGTCATCACGCAACCAATCAATTTTAAGACTTTTCTGGAACATTCTACCATATGTGGTGGACGTGCCCCATCACAAGGAAACACTGGTGCAAAATTCGGAAATGGTTGGAAGAAATTACAGAGTGAAAAATAGAACTGAAACCAGAAGCATTCTTATTAGGACTATTAGACCAAAACATGGATAAACACTCTCAATACATAATCATACACATATTCACTGCAGCCAGGATTGCTTTCGCACAAAACTGGAAAAAAAATCAATACATCCGCAGATGAAACAATAATTAGAAAAGTATTCGAATGCGCAGAGATGGACAAAATGACAACAGAAATAAAAGAAAGAGAAAAATCGGATTTCTATAAAGTGTGGAATAAAATTTATAAGTGGCTAGAAAACAGAAGCCAAAACAGAAAATAGATAATTTAAATATATGGTGATATAAATAATCAATATTATTATAAGCATTAGTACTACTGTTGTTATATTATAGGACAAGGTAAAAGCAATAGAAAAGCAATGCAGAATGGAGAACTATAAAGGCTAAGCAGGAAAGCCGATACAGAAGGCTGTATAATTACTTTATATTGTTATGTATGTTTTGTGTTTTGTTTTTTCTTGTGTTTTTCTTTCTGTTTTTAAAGATTAAAACATTCAATAAAAAATATTTTAAGAAAAAAAATCAATTGTAAGACTTTTTTTGTGGCAGTTGTTAAGTGAACATAATGTCCACAGTGGACATTTTTGGTCAGAAATGAGAGGTAAATGCCAGTTTCCAGCAAAACAAAAACACAAAAAACCCTGTCATAAATTGCAGTCAAATAACTGCAGACATTGCAAATGCTGTAGATGAATTTGAGTCTTAAGTATTTTTCTCTTTTTTTGTGTGGTGGGGGGATCCATTGTAACTTTGAATGGTTGCTAAGAGACCGATCATAAGTCAACGGTTACCTGAAGGAAGGGGCCTTGATTGGCAAAGACTGTATTTAGTATGATGTGAAAGGCTATGGGAGAAAAGGAAACTAGGGAGGCCATAGGACAGTGTTTCTCAACCTTGGCAACTTGAAGATGTCCGGACTTCAACTCCCAGAATTCCCCAGCCAGCATTCGCTGGCTGGGGAATTCTGGGAGTTGAAGTCCGGACATCTTCAAGTTGCCAAGGTTGAGAAACACTGCCATAGGAGATGACCAGGCTGAGCTCGAGGGAGGGGTCAAATGTGTCATCAGTCACAAGTCCCTTCATGCCCACAAGAGATCTAAGTCCAGCCCACCTTGAATTCCTTTCTATTCTTATCTCCCGCTAATTTCTCTTACTCTTCGTAGTTCAGATTCTCGTAGAGAGCTTAAGCTTGCAGTAAATCTTTATACTCATTTGAACTGCCTAGATCTCCTGATTTCCCTGGTGCTGGGAGAGGCCACGAGGCCATGGAAAAGACCAAGCTGGGAGTCTTTTCAAGGTTTACAATTAGGGGGTCGTGATCCTACTTGATCAATCCTACAACACAATTGCACATTTCTGTACCATGAAGACCACTGGAGTTCATAAAATCATAACATTGGAAAGAAACACTGAGGCCTTGTGGCAGAGGTGGCATTCAGCCAGTTCTCTCTGGTTTGGGCAAATGAGTAGCGGCTGCTGAGGGAGGCTCCACCCATGCACTGCACATGCGCAGAAGCGGTAATAGCAATAGCAATAGCAGTAGACTTATATACCGCTTCATAGGCCTTTCAGGCCTCTCTAAGCGGTTTACAGAGAGTCAGCATATTGCCCCCAACAATCTGGGTCCTCATTTTACCCACCTCGGAAGGATGGAAGGCTGAGTCAACCCTGAGCCGGTGACATTTGAACCGCTGAACTGCTGATCTAGCAGTAGCCTGCAGTGCTGCATTTAACCACTGCGCCACCTTGGCACCACCTTGGCGGTGCACATGCACAGACCTTTGCGAGCTGGCAGGGTAGGTAAGTGAATCCCACCGCTGCCTTGTGGGGTCTCTTGAAAAATGTGAAGGCAGGGGCATCCATGAGGTGGATCAAGAAGGTTAAGGCAGCAGCACTCTTGATTCCCAGCAGACTTTTGAATTGATCTCTCCCTTCAACACATTTTTGTGAAAATAGACTCAAAACAGAGACAATATTATGCTGGCAGTAAAATTTAAACAATAACCTTCCAGAGTTGAAGCAATTTACATTCGTACCTGCCATAAGATTGATAAACTGTAAAGGAAAACAAGTATTAATAAACATGTTTTAAAATTCCTTCTATTTTTTTTTGTTCCTTTCTTAAAGGAAAGCCATAATTGTTCCTTTTTAGAAAAAAAAAAGAAGTATTTGGCTTCCCATGGGCTTTGAAAAGTTTTTTAAAAATCCATTTAAGCCCTTCTCATATTTTAGGATGTGTCGTTTATCCAGATAATTCCAAATATTCAGCCTAGAAACTCTATTACCAGTGATTAATGACCACTTTTCATAAATCAAAGGCAACATTGCCATTGTCTTCATCTCAGACTCCACATTCATCTGTCAGAAGGACTTAAGAGATTTTTGGTGTCCTTTACTTCCTTTAACGGCTGAAGGAAATATTATGTTACCACTTGGGACTGATTGCTCACAAATCTCAAGCATGCTTTAGCCAATATCAACTCTTTTCCCCAGTGTTTTTTCCCCCAGGTAATGTCTTGTTCATACTGTTTGTGAAGGAATATTCAGAACTGGTTGAAAGGACAAGGAAGTGGGTAGGAGTCTTGAAAAACATCTTATAGTGCCCTTCTGCAAAGGCAGGATGTCCTTGATTTATGACACCAATTGTGAGCAGACTTTCCATTGCTAAACAAGATGGCTGTTAAGTAAGAGACGGCTGATTTTACAACTTTTTTGCCATGACTATATATAATAACAGAATTGGAAGGGATCTTGGAGGTCTTCTAGTCCAACCTCCTGCTTAGGCAGGAAACCCTACACCACTTCAGACAAATTGTTAGCCAATCTCTTCTTTAAAACTTCCAGTGTTGGAGCATTCACAACTTCTGGAGGCAAGCTGTTCCACTGAGTAATTGTTCTGTCAGGAAATTTCTCCTCAGTTCTAAGTTGCTTCTCTCCTTGATTAGTTTCCACCCATTGCTTCTTGTTCTACCCTCAGGTGCCTTGGAGAATAGCTTGACTCCCTCTTCTTTGTGGCAACCCCTGAGATATTGGAGTACTGTCTCCCCTGGTCCTTCTTTTCATTAAACTAGACATACCCAGTTCCTGCAACTGGGTCCTTCATATATTTTAGCCTCCAGTCCCCTAATCATCTTTGTTGCTCTTCTCTGCACTCTTTCTAGAGTCTCCACATCCTTTTTACATCGTGGCGACCAAAACTGGATGCAGTATTCCAAGTGTGGCTTTATAAAGTGGCATTAACACTTCACATGATCTTCACATGAACTAAGCCAACGAATAAAGCCTTTATCATACATTCAAGGTTAAAGGGGAAAGAATAAGGAGAAAAGATTAAAGTGTGAGAAAAAAATGAGGACAGGATAGTAGTAGCAATAGCACTTAGACTTTATAGTGTTTTACTATTTAAGTGATTTACAGAGTCAGCATATTGCCCTCAACAATTTGGGTCCTCATTTTATCGACCTTGGAAGGATGGAAGGCTCAGTCAACTTTGAGTGAGAATCGAACTGCTGGCAGTGAGCAGAGTCAGCCTGCAGTACTGCATTCTAACCACTGCACCACCAGGGCCAAGGAAAGGAAGGGAGAAATAGCAATAGCAATAGCAATAGCAATAGCAGTAGACTTATATACCGCTTCATAGGGCTTTCAGCCCTCTCTAAGCGGTTTACAGAGAGTCAGCATATTGCCCCCAACAGTCTGGGTCCTCATTTTACCCACCTCGGAAGGATGGAAGGCTGAGTCAACCCTGAGCCGGTGAGATTTGAACCGCTGAACTGCTGATCTAGCAGTAGCCTGCAGTGCTGCATTTAACCACTGCGCCACCTTGGCTCAAATAGCAATAGCACTTAGACTTATATACCTTGTCACAGTGCTTTACAGCTCTCTCTAAGTGGTTTACAGAGTCAGCATATTGCCCTCAACAATCTGGGTCCTCATTTTACCCACCTTGGAAGGATGGAAGGCTGAGTCAACTTTGAGCCAGTGAGAATCAAACTGCTAAACTGCTGGCTGCGGGCAGTCAGCAGAAGTAGCCTGCAGTACTGCATTCTAACCACTGTGTCACCATGGCTTAGGATCAGAGGTGGTATTCAGCTGGTTCTCGATGGTTCGGGTGAACCAGTAGCGGTGGCTACGGGAGGCTCCACCCACCCGCCCCAACCTAATGCGTCAGCACTGCACATGCACAGAAGGCGGTGCACATGTGCGCGCACTCACATTTGCAAACCGGTAGGGAAGCTAAGTGAATCCCACCGCTGCTCAGGGTGTCTTCGGTGGGGCAAGCTTTGGCTGATATTTGGCTTTTTAAAAGCCATTACTTGACCTAATTTCTGCGGATAACAGCAGATTAGAAATCTTTCTTTTAAAAAAACTAAATCACCATTGACATTGACAACATCACATTCAGTCAGTTGTCGAAGGCAGTGCTACTTGGAACAGCTTATATCCTGCCACGGTACCTTGAACACCATCAAACAAAACATCTGCTATCCCAGCTCCTTGGGAAGGACTTGATAGGTGGATAAAAATGTCAAACCCAGTCTAAACATCTGGCGGACTGTGCAGCCATCCATAATAAAGATAGTACCGATAATAATAAGCACCTTGGGTGCAATCTGAAAACATCTCGACTGAATACTATTGGCATTGTCGAAAGCACCATCGGTCAATTGCAAAAGACAGCTTTACTTGGAAGAACTTACATCCTACAATGCCTTTAACACCATCAAACAGAACATCTGCGTAGCCCAGGTCCAAAGGAAGGTCTCAGTAAGTGGATAAAAATGCCAAATCCAGTCTAAACAACTGCGACCAACTATAATAAATAGGAAGATAGCCTTGGGGCAGTTCACAATATACAACCCCAGCTATTATAGTCATTTCCGGGTTGGGCAAGGCAAGCATTACAGGACGGAAGAATTCATTCATCTTCTACTTTCTGTAATGAACACACCCTACAAGCCCCACCACAAGGTCATCCATGACCGAATAGTGTGCTGGCAATGCAGGGAACCAAAAGATGTTTTTCCAAAGGTGATTCTTTATACTCATGTACCGAATGACATGGAAGCCACAGCTCCTGCTAATTAACCTTTTCGCATCATTGGGACCCAATGCGTCACCTTGCTTGATGTTTGGCAAGTTTATGGAATTCCATTTTGTGGCAAGACAGATTGCTTTCAAAGAAGTCTCAGCAAAAAATATTTCTTGGAGGAAGACCAACAGCTGGACTGAAACAGGTCAGCCCCATTGTTATTTTCTGCTTGGCTGCTGTTGACTCCCCATAGGGCTGTCTGCAAAATATAGCCAGAAAAAGTCAAGATGGCGAACGTGACAATAAACGATCTCCCCGTTGAGATCCGGATCCTCACCACCCTTCCGGCTTTCCGCAAAGCCACTAAGACCTGGTTGTTCTGGCAGGCCTGGGGCTGATGAAATCCCAGCGCCATTTGAAGCTGTGACTGTTGTTGTATCTTAATTTTGTTTGTCTTTTATTTTCTTATTTGTATCCCCTTCCCCCCTTTGGTTGTTAGCCGCCCTGAGTCTCTCGGGAATAAGGCGGCATACAAATTGAATAAACTACAACTAAACTACAACTACAAACAAAAACAGTTGGAGTTTTGACTCAGTGGTGGGTTGCAGGCGGTATGCCCTGGTATGGGCATACCGGAGCCAGCCCAGAGCACTGGATACCATTCCGGTATGGTGCTCCGGAAGACCCACACACCCGCCCAAGCTCCTTACCTTACTCCTTCTAAGTCTTCTGCACTTCTGTGCATGCACACGGCGCATACAGTACCTGCATGACGCTCCGCTGAGCAGCTGGAGCATCGCAGAGGCGCGCAGAACTGGTAAGACACATGCACGCGCTAAGCACATGTGGATGCCACCGGGCCCATTCCAACCTTACCAGTTGGAACAGGATCCGGAACCCAGCACTGCTTTGACTGAACCATCAGGGCTGCCATCTTGACTTTTTTGACCATGCCCTGAAGATATCCTGACACCCCTATTATATGCCTGTAGTTTCCTTTTGTCAATCTTCCGTTCTGATTTTCTTTTTCGCTCGCTCTTGGCCTCTCCAGCCAACCAGCTGGCCTTTTTTGAGCTTCACTTTCATTCTTCTTCTCAAACGGATGACTGTCTGGCTTGCTATAGGGGCATTTAATAGCAGTTATATTCTCACCTGGTCCAGGTATGCCTTTGTGGAATTTATCACCTGTCCAGCGTTTGGTGTTCGAAACAAATACAGCACTGGAGATGTAGTGCTTAGGAGGTCCTCTATAGTCCACTATGTCATATTGGCCGGGCCCTGGTAAAGGTGGATTTTGGGGGGGTGGGATAGCTGGGGCCGAGAAATTCAAGACGCACTTTCTCCTATCAAAAACAAAACAAAACATAGTCTTAAATCTTCTGTGGTTTCAAGCAAAACCGGGATTAATTCTAATTGGAGTGGTAACCTATGGCAAATCCTCCAACTAGAGAATTAGGGAGTAAAACTCCCATAGTTCCCAGTCTACATGGCTTAATAACAAATCTACCGTATTTTTCAGAGTATAAGACGCACCAAAATTTTGAAGAGACAATTTTTTAAAAAAAAAAGTTTTTCACAAAAATGCGTAGGTTTTTTGTCAAAAGAAGGGGGCAAGCATGGCCTTTAGGAGGGTTATAGAGTGCTCCTGGGGGCTGGGGGGGGGCAAAATTGAGCAAAAAAACCAACCCATTTTTCGCTCATTTTTGCCCTGCGCAACCCCCAGGAGCACTCTGGGAGCCTCCTAAAGGCTATGCACGGCCATTTTAGTGAAGGGAATGGGGTTTTGGGAGGCCAAAAGTGCTGTATTCAGTGTATAAGATGCACCCAGATTTTCACCCTCTTTTTTTGAGGGAAAAAGGTGTGTCTTATACTCCAAAAAATATGGTAAATTGAGATTAGAACAAATTAGAACTAAATTTAGAACAATTCTAGGTTGGCTCTTATTTTGTAGGGACATTTGTATGACATCATCTTGGCTTTCAAAGTTCTTGGTTTTTCAAGACCCTCCAGGGTAACAGGTAGAAAACGGGCCACCGTAAGACCTGGCTGCCACCCCTTCCAACAGTGTTTCTCAGTCTGGGACAACTTTAAGATGCATTCTAAACCTTCTGGCTCGGAGTATTCTGGCAGCTGAATTCCACCTACATTCTTACTCTAGAGCAGGGGTCTCCAACCTTGGCAACTTTAAGCCTAGCAGACCTCTGGGAGTTGAAGTCTGCCAGGCTTAAAGTTGCCAAAGTTGGAGACCCCTGCTCTAGAATACCTTCCATAGAAATTCTGCATGATAATTCTAGAGCACTTTTTAGGGACTTCTTGAAAATAACAGTGAAAAGTTGCTCTTCTCATTAGAAAAAGTAGAGGCATGTATCAGCCGTTACTCTAACGTCACCTTGACATCAATAGCAATAGCAGTAGACATCAATGGGAATTGAAATGGCCTCTGGAATGTTCTAGTGTTTTCTGCCAGCAGAGATGTCCTTTACTCACCAGGTTTGTTCTACCTCTTCCCTGTTTGGTTGGTTTATGGGTCTATTACCCACTGCCTGTTCCCCCTGCATTAAAAAGGCACGAGATGTAGTAAAGATACCTCTAACCGTGCGCAGAGAGTAGCCAATTTGTAAGGATAGGAGGAAGGGTGAGCTCCGGGAAGTATTTGGGCAAGAATGTAGGGGGTAGATCTTAATCTTATCTCCAGCAAAATGTCTCCACTGTTTGCAGGACAGTCACTATAAAATTGTCTTGGTTGAGCAACTGGCTCATAGTTTTATTAGGTCTTGGGTCACAAACGAGCGGGAGGTATGAAAGCACCTTTGGTTCCCTAGAGATTGTTAAAGAGAAGGTCAAAAATCCATCGATGCAAAACTGAGTTTGGATTAGAGATTGAAAAAGGAGTTCTGTAGTCAAGTCTCTTCCAATCCAGAAATGTATTCAGTGAAAAGGTAAAGGTTCCCCTCGCACATATGTGCTAGTTGTTCCTGACTCTAGGGGGCAGTGCTCATCTCCGTTTCAAAGCCAAAGCATCAGCACTGTCTGAAGACATCTCCATGGTCATGTGGCTGGCATGACTAAATGCCAAAGGTTCATGGAACGCTGTTACCTTTCCACCAAAGGTGGTCCCTATTTTTCTACTTGCATTTTTACATGCTTTTGAACTGCTACATTGGCAGAGGGCTGGGACAAGTAACAGGAACTCACTCCATTACGCGGCACTAGAGATTTGAACCGCCGTACTGCCGACCTTTCTGATTGACAAGCTCAGTGTCTTAGCCACTCAACCACCGTGTCCCTTTTACTCAGTTATACATACCATAATATATTTACTGCTCTATGCACCCTGAGCAATATTGGCTGGGGAATTCTGGGAGCTGAAGTCCACAGTTCTTAAAGTGGACCAAGGTTGAGAAGCACTGGTTTAGAGAGATGCCAATTGACTTGTTATTTAAGAAAAGGAATGGATTGATTGGCAAACGTCTTTTCAGGACTCACAGTCCAGAGAACCTCTTTGATGGTCCAATTGGAGTTTCCACCGCCTGCTGATAGGCTGCTGGTCCTGGGCTCAGAGTTTCTGGATCGATTGTACGACCTGTTTTGGATCTAAAGCAGGATACCAGCACTGGAGGAGACACCCTGATCAGGGAGTCTTTAATTCGGTAGTGACCTAAATTTAAAAAAAAAGTATCAAAAACCAACTTTCCAAATGATACAGCCAAGTTTTATTCCCTTTTGAGAGATGCCCGTAATTGTTTAGTTGAGATAGGCAGCCATACAAATCAAATAATGATGATGGGAAAGGAAGCAAAGATAGTACCAAGGATAATAGGCGCCTTGGTTGCAATCCCATAATATCTGGATACCTCTTGCTCACCACTGGCATTGGCAAAATTACCATCAGTCAATTGCAAAAGAAAAAGGTGCTTACATCCTGCAGCAATGCCTTTAACACCATCAAATAACATCTGTTTATGCCAGGCCCTTGGGAAGGACGGATAGATGGATAAAAATGCCAAATCCAGTCTAAACATCTGGCTGATTGTGTGATGCACATAATAATAAATATACAAGTAGTCCTTGACTTATCACCACAATTGAGCCCAACATTTCTTTTGTTAAGTGAGATGTCTGTTAAGTGAGTTTTGCCCAGTGGTGAAAGTCAATTTTTTTTTACTACCGGTTCTGTGGCTTGGTGGGCGTGGTGTGGTTTAGTGGGTATGGTTTGGTGGGCATGGCAGGGGAAGGATACTGCAAAATCTGCATTCCCACCTACTCTAGGGCCACCAGAGATGGTATTTGCCGGTTCTCCAAACTACTCAAAAGTTCCACTACCGGCTCTCCAGAACCTGTCAGAAACTGCTGGATTTAACCCCTGGCCATTTTTGCTCATTTTGGGGGGCACACCCCCCCCCAGGAGCATTCTGCAAGCCCCTAAAGGCGATTCATGCCTTGGGGGGGGGAGAAATGGGACCGTTTTGGCAAAAAACACGCCGTTTTTGGAAGGTTTGCAAAGTGCAAAATCCTTTTTTTTTTATTTGCTTCTTCAAACCTTGGTGCGTCTTATACTCCGATGCATCTTATACTCTGAAAAATACGGTAGTTAGTAACAAGGTTCTTACACTAATCCGTGGCACGACAAAACCGCGCTACGCAAAATAGCGGAGATTAAATCGCGTCACTAAAGTCGCGACGTCATCATCGCGCGTCATCACCGCGGGGACAACAGCGCGGTGACAGAAGGGCGTTCTACATGCTTCGTTCTTTGCCTCCAAAGGTAGCCCTCCTCCTCCAGCTGACAGCGGCAGCGGGCACGGGGCAAAGCGGGCTGCCCAGCAGCAGCAGCCCGCGGGAAGGGTCCAGCACAGCCGCGGGGGGCATCAGGAAGCGGAGGAGGACGTGGCAGCGGCGGCGGCTGAGGCTCTCCCGGGGCCGGCGAAGCGGCCTTGCCCGGCAGAGGCAGGCTGCCCTCTTCTTCCTCAACAACATCTCCTTGGATGGGCGGCCGCCGCCACCGGGCAAGCCCGCTTCGCCGGCCCCGGGAGAGCCTCAGCCGCCGCCGCCGCCGCCCGCCCTGCCTCTTCCTCCGGGGGAGGCGCCGGCGGCGCAGGCCGCCCGTCCAAGGAGATGTTGTTGAGGAAGAAGAGGGCAGCCTGCCTCTGCCGGGCAAGCCCGCTTCGCCGGCCCGGGAGAGCCTCAGCCGCCGCCGCTGCCACGTCCTCCTCCGCTTCCTGATGCCCCCCGCGGCTGTGCTGGACCCTTCCCGCGGGCTGCTGCTGCTGGGCAGCCCGCTTTGCCCCGTGCCCGCTGCCGCTGTCAGCTGGAGGAGGAGGGCTACCTTTGGAGGCAAAGAACGAAGCATGTAGAACGCCCTTCTGTCACCGCGCTGTTGTCGCGGCGGTAGGGTCGTTTTTTTATTAGCGCTTCGGACGCCGCGGATTTGCCTCCGCACTTATGTCGGCGCGGATAAGGGCATCGCGGTTTTGTGGTGGAACCCACTAATCTGCCTTCCCCATTGACTTTGCTTGTTAGAAGATCACAAAAGGTGATCACATGATCCTGGGACACTGCAACTGTCATCAATACATGCCAGTAGCCAAGTGTCTGAATTTTGATCAAGTGACCCTGGGGATGCTGCAACAATCAATGGTCATCAGTCACGTTTTTCAAGACTCTTGTAACTTCAAATGGGTCACTAAATGAGCTGTTATAAGTCGAGGACTACCTGTATTTACTGTTAGCTAATACTTTTTATTAGGACCAATAGAAATTATGCAAAGATACATATCAACTTTTTGAGTTCTTCAGAACTTTTCCTGACCATCGAATTGAGGCTGGAGAAGAAACTGAATTCAAGAGTGAGTTGCATGTTTGAAACATCTGGCCTCTATTCTTGCCCTTCCTTCCATTTCTTGCTGAGGAAAGTCTTCTGATTTTTTTTTTATCATAGATCAAAGAACCATTAGTTGCTATGTTTTGCCCCCAGTGAAAGGTACCTTTGAACAAGTATCCATTACTTGGAATAAGAGCAGTGGTGAAATTCATTTTTTTTTTTTTTACTGCCAGTTCTGTGAGCGTGACTTGGTGGGCATGGCAGGGGAAGGATATTGCAAAATCTCCAGTCCCTTCCCATCTGGGGCCAGCCAGAGGTGATATTTGCAGGTTCTCCGAACTACTCAAAATTTCCACTACCTGTTCTCCAGAACCTGTGAGAACCTGCTGAATTTCACCCCTGAATAAGAGTGAAATCTTCCAATTTCTTGGGCAAAATGTGTTTTTAGGACTACATCTGCCAAACAATTGGATTACAAGGGTGAAAAAAAGGCTGCCATTCTTTCAAAGAATTATTTCAGTTTCTAAATAACAGACTGTCCATAGAAAGCTAAGAATTATACACAGTCAAGTAGAAAAAATGTTAGGAAAATAGAGCAATTTATTTCTTTATTAAATTTATTGTTTTTCCCCAGCCTCTCTTCTTCCCAGGTCATTGCTAAGTGGTAAATCATGTGGTGTAGGTGACCAACTAATAATTTTGATACACATATCATATGCATAGCATTTTTATGCACTTGGCAAGGTTGCACTGCCCTCTTTCCAGCATGCATTTTATTTCTGTCCTTTTGAACATTATACAAAGAAGGCACATTTTTGCTTACATGGAGAAGGCACTGGTTCCTTGCTGCTACATGACATGGTCCGTTTTGTTTTTGATGAGAAGACAGACTTGGCACCAAGTTTATAGTTCTGTTTGCAAAGATCCACTGCAACCTGGAAATGCAAATCTGTGTTTTATAAGGAGCTGATCTTTCAAGTGTCATTAGATTGGTTTTTAATTGGACATTAAATCTGCCTACTTCCAAAACAGTGGTGCTCGTTAATTTCTCCGCCTGAAGTATTGCAAGCGCATCAGCCGAATAATAGCCTGCTAAGATATGTGAATGCTATTATTTTAGAGTAAACTTCAATAACTAGCAAGAAGATCCATCTTTATGGCATGGCCTTTGGTCACTGTGGGGTAAAACACTCTCTTGTACAGTTGTTTTTTTTTTAAATAGTGTACTCCGCAATTTTATTAAAACACAAAATTTTGTATGGAGGAATGAAGTTGTGCAGAATCAGGTACGATGATCCGTGTTTTATTCTTTAAAGCATGTTTCTCAACCTTGGCAGCTTGACAATGTGTGGACTTCAGCTCCCAGAATTCTCTAGCAAGTGGGAATTGCAATCCATACATCTTCAATTTGACAAGGTTGGGAAACACTATTTTAAAAGGATTTGTTTTGGTCTACATCAGGGGTGTCAATTTCATTGAGAGCCATATCAGGGCTGTGTCCGACTGGGTGGGTGGGTGGCAACCGGGTGGGCATGGCCAGCTTGACGCCACTGCCCAAACTGCTGGCATGTTCCTCTTCGCATTTGGTAGACCAGGCCAAAGCCACGCTGCCCTGATCTTTCCTCTTCACACTGTGTAGGCCAGGACGGCCCCGTGGCCTGGGTCCAACCACATTGTTGGCCAGATTTGGCCCACAGGTCTTGAGTTTGACACCCCTGGTCTACATGATCTCCATGGTCTATATCAATGTCAAGGGCAGAAACAATATCTGCTGAACTGCAGCTTTTATAATAAGGTTTTCCCCAGATCACATGCACCTGCTTTTTTAGCCAGTGCAAATAGATAAATTAAGGGCTCATTATCCTATGGTGAATTTTGCACAACCCCGAGGGAAAGGTGTAACTGCTGGATCTACTTTGTAAGGAATTCTTTGTCTGGAAACTAATTACCCTTTCTAATCCATAACAGACTTGGGCAACAAATTAGCCTACAAATAAAAGATCGTGCATTGGGACACGGATGACATAATTGGGACTTCAGAGCCCCAAGAGGTTTCCGCCAACCTGGTGCCCTTCAGAGATTAGAGAGATGTGGATGGTAATCCAATTCACCTGGAGAACATCAGATTGCAGATTCTTCTCAGCAGTCTTCTCTATGTGGCACTGAGCATCCCTGCTAGACTGCAACTCCCATCCCTCCTGGTCTCTTATGATAATCTAAGAGCTTTGGTGCAAGCTAGTAACATCTTCTACACTCAACAAAAAAAGAGACAATCCCACAAAGCCCAGCTGGATCTGGGCCAATTGCAGATTGCCAACAAAATATGACAAAGGCCAATCTGATCCAAAGTGAATCAGCAGCATTGAACTCTCATATCAACCAGGGTCTTTGGAGACAACCAAAGCAGGCTTTTTGTTAGTCCAGTGCTCTTCTGCTTGGTTGGACCTCAGCTCTTCTCTCTGTGCAGCCGGTCTGGGGAAATGGAAGAGGGAGTTAAGACATTTGGAGTACCTGATGATGCTGTTTGATTGTTCTCTACTGAGGGGATCCAAAAGGTGTAGATTCCCAGCCAAAGCACAACCCAGATTTAAACCCACCTTCACGTGTGCATGCTCAGTAAAAAATCTTGGGTCAAGCCATCTTTCTCAGCATAGCCCAGAGGTGCTCCCAGTTCAGCCCGGATCGGGCAAACTGGTAGTAGCGGCAGCGGGAGGCTCCGCACACCCACTCAGACACTTCTGCACATCGCTTCACACGCAGAAGCATCGCATGTGAGCGCGCCCGAACCGGTAGTAAAAAAAATTGGCAACCCACCACTGCCATAGCCTACCCTACAGAATTGTTCTGATAGGAAAAATGAAAGTGTTCTATTTAATGAATAAAGAGTGAATAAAGAATGCAGAGAAGAGCAAGAAAAATGATTAGGGGGCTGGAGGCTAAAACATATAAAGAACATTTGCTGGAATTGGATATGTGTAGTTTAATGAAAAGAAGGACTAGGGGAGACATGATAGCAGTGCTCCAATATCTCAGGGGCTGCCACAAAGAAGAGGGAGTCAAGCTATTCTCCAAAGCACCTGAGGGCAGGCAAAAAGCAATGGGGGGAAACTAATCAAGGAGAGAAGCAACTCAGAAATAAGGAGAAACGTGCTAACGGTGAGAACAATTAACTAGTGGAATTTGCCTTCAGAAGTTGTGAATTCTCCAACACTGGAAGTTTTTAAGAAGAGATTGGACAACCATTTGTATGAAATGATATAGGGTTTCCTGCCTGAGCAGGGGGTTGGACTAGAACAGTGTTTCTCAACCTTGGCAACTTGAAGATGTCCGGACTTCAACTCCCAGAATTCCCCAGCCAGCGAATGCTGGCTGGGGAATTCTGGGAGTTGAAGTCCGGACATCTTCAAGTTGCCAAGGTTGAGAAACACTGGACTAGAAGACCTCCAAGGTCCCTTCCAACTCTAAGAATTATGACTTGAGCTTCTGTAGGAAAATGGCTCTGTAAGCCCAAAACCAAACAAATAAATTGGACAATAGAGAGAAACTCCAAAGAAAATCTTTTGATTCGTTTTTCTTCTGTTGTTCAAGCTTACTTTTTTTTTAACCTCCCAGCCCACCCAGAGCTCCAATCTAATTCTCTCCTTTTATCTTCTCGGGCTGAACCTCTGCTTGAATACATGCTGCAAACATGAGTCCTTCATTTCTTCCCGTTTGGTCTCCTCCCCCACGGCCATAAATTATTGTGCTTGCCTATTTTTTTTTTAAAATAGATCATTTCCTGTTTGGTTTCTCCAAAGGTTATGCATTACAGTTAAGTCTCAGAGTAAATCATGGGTTAGTGATTAACTCAAGGAGGATTTCTTCCTCCCAGGAGAAACCTTCTCTATAATATTCAGTTTCAGTTAATATTTTTATTAGGGTGGGCTGATGATAACCATTGGCATCCTTCTGTCTCAAAGACTGTGGTATCGTGCTCTGGAAAGAGGTCAAAGTGGAGTGTCCTCTCCAAAGCACAAGGCCTGGGTAGATTAATATGGAGGATAGACTGTTACCCAAGCAGCAGATCCCCCTCCACTCTTCTCCATGTCGCTGAAATAGTCCCATGGAACGGCAGAGCGGATACGACTGGTTCCAGCTGCATCGCAGGAGTTACCAGAATGTGGTTGTACACAGTCACGAACTGCTTCCGAGACTCTGGCTCCGGATTTTGCCTCGAGGTTGACTCCTGAAGCCTTTTCCAGTAGTGGATATAGCCACAAGACAGTGGAGGTTTGTAATCAGAGTTTCCCTTCTCCTGGAAGATGGTTCTGCCGCTTTATCTGCCGTTGGGGCGTCGAGCCCTCTTCCGCCTTCAAAACCATTGACCGTCTTCTCCTGTAACCTCAGAAAGGGGCCCTTACGAGGTGCAACCAGCCGGGCCAGCTGGACCAAGGACTGATGATAAGGCAGCGATGAATTGCAGGGAATGGCTTTGGGCCAAAACTGAGAGAGGCACCATAGAGATCAGTTGCCTTTTCTTCAGTATCATTCCACCATTCATTCATCTTTCCATGCTTCTCACCAGGTAGCGGGTGAAAGCCACAAGGTAGACCAGGCTATGAAACTCATGCCAATATAGATCAGATTTGCTTCAGTAGACTATAGGCCAGCTGTAGTAAAAGAACCTTGCAAGTCTGGATATGCTTGCCCTTTACCTTCCTTTATCCTCAGGTGACCTAAGAAGGGACTTGTCTTTTTTCTCAAGTGCTTTTCTTGGCCTGGGCTGAAGCCCCTCTTATCTGACCATTACCTTAGTAGCAAGTCCTCCTCCTCTTGGAATTTAGGCCATTTTACACCCAGCATCATGAACTGTTTGCACAACGGGGTTGCTTATTGTGGGGAAACTGAGTCATAGTGCCCCAGAAGCTAAGGCCACTCCGGAATCATAAGGATGAAGGTGCTGGACCACAGCTACATATGGTAGCCTAACCTGGACAGTACCATTACGGAATGAGTCACATCTTGCCAGCCTTGCCAAGAATCAAGGCCAACACTACCATCAGTGCTAGCATGAGAGTGGGAGCCACCCAAGACACTGTGGTCAAGGGTGCATGTTGACTTTGCGGGACCATTCCATGGTTGACGCATACTCAAAGTGACTCGAGGTGGTGCTCATGAAGTCAACCAACTCAGACGCCGAAATCCGAGCACTCCAAAAGATGTTCACAACCCACGGCCCACCCGACATCCTTGTGTCAGACAATGGGCCACAGTTCACGGCAACTCAGTTCAAATTCTTTTTGGTAAGCCATGGAATCCACTATGCACTAATTGCACCGTTCCACCCCACTGGCAACAGCCAAGCAGAGAGAATGATGCAAACAACAAAAGAGGTGCTGGCACAAATGGGACCAAGGGACTGGCAGGTGTGAATAACAAAATACCTGCTAGTTCATCACATCACATCCACTGCCACAGCTAACCGGAGCCCAGGAGAACTACTAATGGGCCACCAACTAAGAACTAATCTGGATAGATTGCATCCGGACTACTCGGCAGAGGTCCCCACAGACTCAACCAGTAAAGTCCGAACATTTGCCAGAGGCGACCGAGTCTATGCCCACAACTACCCGGGCTGCCACATGTGGATGCCAGCCCAAGTCATAGAAATAACCAGGCCACGCTCTTATCACATGGAGCTAGAAGACAGCAGGGTGTGGCACTGCTACATTGATCAATTACGGAGTCGTCTCAAGGCCTCTGCCCACCAACAACCAGAAGGGACAACAATAGACAGAACCCAAAGGAGCAGGGCGGGGTGAGGCAGGGTGGCACATCCACCCCACGGAATCGGACAACCGATGGGACAAATACCTGTGGAGCTGACTTCCCCTGTATTTGTAGCACCTGCCGCTGAGGCTCCACAATCGCCACAACCGATTCCTGAGGAGGACGACTCTGTCCAGCCATCTGTTTCACACGCCGGTTCTTTGGAAATAAAGGGGAGAACCAAGCAGGTCAGAACGGACCCGCAATTGGCCTTCAGATGACGAGACTCTACTGCCGCCGCAAACAAATCCTGTGGAGGACTCCATTCAGCTGCCTGCTCCACACACTGACTCTTCGAGAATGAGCGGAGGATCGTGCAGGTCAGAACAGACCCGCCACCGACCTGCGTACTTACAGGATTACTGGAGACAGAAGACTCCAGCTAGATAGGGAGGGGTGTTACGTATGCAAATACGAAGTTGAGAGTCTTCACTCTGGTCGGTGATTTACACAGGAAAATACTTTGAACTGATTGGTCAACAGCTGACAGCTCCCTTTAAAAGGAGCGCACCAGCCAGCAGCTTTTGCTACATTGTAGCAGTGGTGGGTTGCAGGCAGTATGCCCCAGTACAGGCGTACCGGTTCCCACCCGGAGCACAGGGTACCGTTCCAGTTGCAACGGGATCAGGAACCCACCACTGCATTGTAGACTATGAGCAGAATAAAGGTTATTGTTCACTTTATGTGGCTTCGTCTCCATTCTTGCCCACATTCTAACAGAATCTCCATCCCCTGCCCTTCCCTTCTCAGGCCAGGCGAGGACTGAGTGGGAGGGAAGTGCGAGGGCTGGGCCAGCCAGTGGTGAGTTCAGCTGACAGGAAGCCATAGCAGGGAGAAGAAAGAGCTGTGGATTGCTGACACCCATTGCTTCAGCCTGCCTGTGCCACAACTCCCCCCACCCCTTGCCACAAAAGCACTATTACCTTGTTCCGGCTGAGGGCTGCACTACTCCTTCACAATGCACCTCCTGCAAAGTTGCAAGTTGCACGTACCTTCCTCTATGGCAGAGATTTTCAGCCCCACCACAAGCTACCTGGCCAGTCCCATATTTCAGAGCTCTAGTCACGGGACTGGCCCATTGGTCATCCCGGAGCAACTCCTCCACCCGGGCTCGTCACAGACCACCAATATTTTCTCGTGGACCACCAGTTGGTGACCTTGGCTCTACATTAAGACTTCACACAAGCTATTCTTGAACTATATTGTACTGTACACACTTCTGTTCCACTGTTGATCAAGATGTTTTTTAGGATCAGCCACACCAAAAACATTAGCCAAACTTTCAAGGTCTGCAAAATTTCTTCCCCAGATGAAATGCTACTAAAAAGCAGGGTCAGAGAAGATGTAATACAGATTACCAAATCATTAGTTTCGTGGTGCATAAAATGTGGAGTAATAATCTAGAAAATAGTTTGGTTGCTCTATTTACCCTTGTAGATGTATTTGATATTTTAAAAAAACAGAGTCACCCATTCCAATTTCAGACCTGCAGCTCTACTTGGTTTTTTTGTTTTGTTTTGGAGAATGCTGTTTCTAATTATTCATTTGTTTCTAAATGTAATTCAATAGAATAATTTCCTATCTCCTGCAGTAGGTGGCATCACTTAATCAATATTGGCTGGCCTCAAGAAACCTTAACATTCGACTGAGTTAACATTGGTTCACACACATCTCTCTTGAGAAAAATCAAGTGTGCCTTGACCAGTGGTGAAATGCATTTTTTTACTACCAGTTCTGTGGACGTTGCATGGTGGGCGTGGTGTGGCTTGGTGGGCATGGCAGGTGAAGGATACTGTAAAATCTCCATTCCTTCCCCACTCTGGGGCCAGTCAGAGGTGGCATTTTCCAGTTCTCCAAACTACTCAAAATTTTCATTACCGGTTCTCTAGAACCTGTCAGAACCTGCTGGATTTCACCCCTGGTCTTGACCTCTCATTGGTATTAATGAATGGGTTTTGATGCAAATGTGCCAATGCAGTGTTTATCAACCTTAGAAACTTTAATATAATGGGTAGGGGAATTCTGACAGAAGGTTGATAAATACTGCTGTAACGAAACCACGCCTTCAATGAGGTAGAAGTGAGCAGCTCGCTTGGTGAGCTTCAATTCAATTTCATCCTCCTCCATCATTTCCCCAACTTGCCTTTTTCCTACCTTGACGTAAGAGATGATTAGGCTGAGCCTGAGAGAGGAATCAAATGCATCATCCACGTCCCTTCACACTCACAAGAGATCTAAGTCCAGCCCACCTTGAATTCTGTTGACTCTTATCTATGGCCAACTCGCTTCGACCATTAGTACTCCAGATTCTTATAGAGAACTTTAGCATACAATAATCCTGGATGGATGGATGGATGGATGGATGGATGGATGGATGGATGGATGGATGGGACGGATGGATGGATGGATGGATGGATGGATGGATGGATAGACGGATGGACGGACGGACGGACAGACAGACAGACAGACCTGAACTTCCTGGACTACTGATTTCCTGTGGTTGACACTTTTGAAGCTCCGATTGGCCTTCTGCTCTCCACCACCCTTCCCTTGGGGCTATATGCCATTTCTTACATTGTATTGGTTGGGGGCTGGCCCGGTCTTTCTGGCAATCTTCCTGGTGGCGAATGGTGGATGAAACATGCTAGAATACCCCAAGCTGAAGTCTTTCTTGGAATGAAAAGTAGGTGAGATGTCATAGGCATTTGAAGCAGGATAGTTGGGGATTCTCTGGTGAGCAATCCGGACATCCTGCAAAGGTTGTAATGAAGTGAAGCTGAATAATTTTTAGGTATACCATTGGGTCAGCTTTACCAACGTCCCTACCCCGAAAAGTTCATTTATGGAATCCTCGATGCACTCTGAGCTTGGCTGTTTGCTTGGAAATATTCCTTACCCATCTGGTGATGTTACCTAGTCAGGTAATGGATGTCTGCGATCAAAGAACCAAATTCAGAGAGCATCATGGACTTTCTTCTATAAGGCTATGCATCTCTGATTTTTCTACATTGCCAGTTAAATCTAAGACAGGGAAAGGAAATCTTTGTGCTGCGTCCTATGTTATCTTACTAAGAATTTCGGGAAATGTGGCGCCAAAAGGTGTTATCTACAGAAAACCTAACGACAAATTTTGTGTTCATTTTCATGGGAGGGCTATGGGAGTATCATATTTCCTTTTGATTTCCTACTCACATTTTTATGCTAAGATTGCCATCTGAACAAGAATTTTCATCCCAATGAGAACTCTCTTAAACTCTTCCCTGGGGTGGTAACATCACTGCAAGTTGATTTATGGCATCATTTTCACATTGCAACTCTTCCTCGGACAGTGCTTGGTGTGTTGACAGCTGGTATTTATTTGCCACTGCAGTGAGAGTTTGGACATATTGTCCCCGCGATGATGCAAATATAAGCTCGCACCACATTAGTCAGGATTAAAATGTACCATGTGATTAAAATCTTCTCAGAATTAAACAAACTGGTATACCGAGTTGGTTAAGAACGTGAACTCCAAGAGATGAGTCTGGCTTAAATGTCAGCTCAGATATATTTACAGCAGGGGTGTCAAACTCGGTTTCATTGAGGGCTGCATGAGGGTTGCGTTTGACCTCGAAGGGCCAGGGTGGGCATGGCCAGGGTGGGTGTGGCCAGCTCAAAGTCATTTGTATCATGGGCACCTGTGGTGGCTCAAGCGCTCTACCCACGAAAACGGGCTCCCGAGCTCTATTTTTGCCTGCAACGGCATCCTGCAATCCTATGCTGATGAAAACAGAGTTCAGAAGGACCCATCTACGTGGTTGCTAGAAACTGAGATGGAGTTGCTGGCACAAAATCAATCTGCCAAGAAATCTCTCAGCTTGCACTTTTCCACTCCAAGATATCAAGTTTCCAGAGTTCATATTCTGACATATTAAAAGCACAATTTGGAAATATGTCCGATGCAGAAGAAAATGGAGCAGAATTCTGCTTTTCCAAAGTATATTTATAGGGCAGTCTTGCAAAGATACATTTGAATATTCCCACTTAGTCGTATAAAAGGGTTTGGTAGCCACCAGCAATTGTGCTCCAGAGTCGTATATGTTTGATCTTCAGAATAGTAACCAAGCCGTAGTTTGTTCAACCATGGTTTAGTGAATAAATCACAATTGGTTTCACAAATCCACTACGATGTAATCTCTAGTTTATAAGTGGCTGACTTCCCCAAACTTGTAAACCACCCTGAATCACTTAGACAGTAAGGTGGGTTTTGTATAAATTTAGTTAATAAATAGTAATAGCACTTAGACATATAAGACTGGTCACAGTGCTTTTACAGCGCTCTCTAAATTGTTTACAGAGAAAGCGTAGTGCCCCCAACAATCTGGCTCCTCATTTTACTGACCTCGGAAGGATGAAGGGCTGAGCCAACCTTGAGCCTGGTGAGATTTGAACTGCCATATTGCAGGCAGTCAGCAGAAACAGCTTGCAGTACAGCACTCTAACCACTGTGCCACTGTGGCATATATACATACTATTGGAAATAAATACTTGCAAAACTGAAGAATTTAGTTCTTCATATTTTAGTTTTAGTTGATGTGCAAATCCAGTTTTGGACAAGCAAGTATACATCTTTTGGGGCTAAGGTTAAGATCAGGGTTAGAAAAAGTTGATTCCACTACATTTTACAGGAATTTCTTTTGTAGGTTACTTTTAAGGATCAAAACCAACCTGAAATATAGCAATCTCTACCAGCGGATAAATGCACTTTTTATCTCTCACAGGGAGTTAATACAATGCTTCTAAACGGTAGGAAAACAAAACAGTGAGCTAGAAAGTATGATAGTGTGACCTCATTTCTGTCTCTTTCTCTACAGAGAAATACAATTTCCATAAACTATTTTCCTTACCAAGGAAGGGAAAAAACAGGTTCCTTTCCGAGACTGGGAGACATTGTCAAGAAGCATAGATTGATGGATGATATTATAAAGTCCGGGCCCTGGATTTTCATTCTGGGGGGGAAAAAAAAACACCAGAAGAATCATTTGGAAAATGTCACAAAGATCTGCCTGCCAATACTCAGGAAATGGGCTTGATCATTGTGTGCTTCAAACAGCTATTAACAGAAGGATCATGGAGGAGTTCTCAGTATGTGGTAATATTTATTTTGTTCCTTAATAATTAGATTTCTTGAAATTGTCTTGCTTGATGTAGAGCAAGGGTTACTTATATGCAAGGGTGGCCTTCCAAAATTTTAGCAAGGGGTTCTGTGCCCGATTGGCGGGGGTGTTTTTGACCTCCCTGGGCTCTGGAGATTTTTTTGAGCCTCCGGGAGGGTGAAAACGGCCTTCCTGAACTTCCAGTAGGCCCGTTTTTTGCCCTCTCCGGGCCTCTGGCCGCACTTTGAACTTACCTGCATCCAAAATGGAGAGTCCTGGGAGGGAGGGGTGGGCAGGGGTGGCCCAGAGTGGGATTTGGGGGTTATCTGAACTACACAACTGAACTTACTGAGATGTGGTGATCTTGTAAGATTTTGGCTATTATAACTTTAAAAAAAACAAAACCTTTTTTACAATCATTTCTTTTTGGGATCCCATCTATGCAATCTGCTTTCAGACGCCATATTGCCAGCAATGACCTGATCTGCAGATTAAAAAATAGACTATTTTTAATGACAGTATAATCGATGACCTTATGTCAACATAGACTTTTTTTTTTTTTCTTCTCTGTGTAAAAAAAAAAAAAAAACCACCCAAGGGCTGGTTTTGCTACTTAAGCACATTGCTGGTAAGCAAAGATTCTTTGTGTTTATGCTAAAATAGGGCAGTTTGCTAAAGTGACAAAAACAATTGACAAGAAAAGAGCCCATTGCTCTACTTGGGAACCATTGTGCCGGAGGTTGTATTCAGCCGATTCGGACAGGTTCGCCTGAACCGGTAGTGCCAAACTGCGGGGGGACCCACTCACCTGCCCCAGCTCCAAAACATCCTATGTAGCCTTGTTTCTGATGCAATAGCAATAGCAATAGCCGTTAGACTTATATACCGCTTCATAGGGCTTTCAGCCCTCTCTAAGCGGTTTACAGAGTCAGCATATTGCCCCCACAGTCTGGGTCCTCATTTCACCCACCTTGGAAGGATGGAAGGCTGAGTCAACCTTGAGCCGGTGAGATTTGAACCGCTGAACTGCAGAACTGCAGTCAGCTGAAGTGGCCTTCAGTACTGCACCCTAACCACTGCACCACCTCGGCTCTGCATGCACACCATGTGCACTAGCAAAGTGCATGTGCGGAAGGCATCTGTGACGCAAGGATGCACATGTGTGCGCTCACAGTTGCAAACCGGTGATAAACCTAAGTGAATGCCACTGCTGCATTGCGCCCTTGGTGCCAAAATAAGGACATGGGCTTCCCCCATGGAGGATTTACCTGACATGAGCTTGACCTCATGGGTGGAGAGACACACAATGGCATGAAGATGTGAACAACCTTTCCGTTTTCATAAGCCACTCAATATCTTGCTGGCTTGTGGTTTCATTTCTGGTCAATTGTCCCTGTGCTCTAAGCAGGTTCTTCTTTTGCTTGTTTCAAAATCAGAATAATCTCGTTTTAATGGAGCATATCTCAAGTTACATGGCAAAGCAGGCCTCAAGCCGAAGATTAGGTTTCTCCAAGCGTCTGTGCAACCTCCTAGAGAGACTCAAGGAACGCAAATCCGTGGCGTGCCTAATCCCACCTAGACATCTGATTTGCCCTGAATTGTTTAAGCGTGTGGGCAGAACGTATTATTTTAAGGAGCCACACCCCTCCTGACTCAATTTCCATCCAGAGCGACATTTCTTTTATTCCTCAAAGAGTGCTGGGTGGGTTTGCTATTTATAGAAAGAAAGAAAGCAAAACGAGACGGTTGTCCTGAATGCCACTTTCGGTCTTCTGCAGATGACTCAGGGAGCTTTCATCCAAAAAATGGCCTGAAAGGTTTTGCAAAAACGTCACACAGTCAAGCAAAACAGTGACACTGGCCAAGGTGGCATCTAGAGGAGGGGTCTCCAACCTTGGCAACAGACTTCAACTCCCAGAATTCCCCAGCCAGCTTTAGGTAAAGGTAAATGTGGAAAGCATCATCCTAAAAATCAGGGGGAGTTTAGCCTCACCATCCTGGCTGCCATCCTGGCTTTTTTGCCACACCCTATGGATGCCCCTGGCAGGCCTGAGACTCTCTCTCTTTTTTTTTCTCCCCCTCCCTCCCTCCCTCCCTCCCTCCCTCTCCCTCTCTCCCATGTGTAAAAATATGACTTTTCTCTAGGTATATGTATCAGAGGTAATATTCAGCTGGTTCGGACCGGTTCAGCCAAACCAGTAGCGGAAATTGCCCACCCGCCCCAGCTCTATATCATCCTATTTAGGCACATTTTTGAGGCCCAGCACATGCGTGGAAGGCACACACATGAGAAAAGCACATGTGCGGAAGGCCAGGCTCATGTGCGGAAGGAACCCGTGCGCCCGCAAACTGGTGGTAATAAAATGTGAAACACACCACTGGTGGGTGGGTGGGTGGGTGGGTGGGTGTGTATATATACACATATAATGTATATCCATATCCCTAGAGAAAAGTTAGAATGCCACCTGCTCTCTCCGTGAAACCTGGGAAGAAGCGAATGTTCTCTAGGGATACTCAAGAGCCTGCCAAAACTTTGTATTCCTTGTGGCTTGGCTGGCTGCCTGCAAGTGTTATGAAGCAGGAAATTCCTGGGAGGAAAAAGGGGCACTTTGTAGAGCTGACTTCAAGTTTTTCAAAGACTGCCTGCTTGTTGGGCTTTGAGAACTCAGCCTCAGGCATGGGTTCTTTGGTTGTCCAGCCAAGATGTCCATCCAGGTGAGATGCTTTTCTTGGCTCTGCCAGGTTGGCTTGGCGAGTGGTGTATTTCTCAGCCAGCTATTGTGAGGGAGGAAAGGACTGGAAAGATGCATGTTTTTGATGGTGGAGGAGAAGGAGGGAGGGAAGGCAGGTGGGGCCTCTGGCAGTGACTGAAGAACTGAAGGTGTGAGAGAAGCATTCTGGCTAACCGTTCTTCCCATCTGCTCCTTTCTCCCGGCCAATCATTTAAATAGGTGTTTATTTCCAAGCTTGGCAGCTTGAAGATGGGTGGACTTCAACGCCCAGAATTTCCCAGCCAGCATGTTTGAAAGCTGGAAAAGTTTGACCCCAGGACACACAAAGCAGTCTTCATGTTCTCTCTGCCATACTGACTTTGTCTATTCCTAGCTCATGCTTTCAAGCAGGTGTGTTTAACCTTGGCAACTTTAAACCTAAAACGTATAGACTTCAACTCCCAGAATTCCCCACAAGTCTCAAAGTAGCCAAAGTATGACCCTTGGAAGTCAAGGAAATTAACAAGTCTTAAAGTTTCCGGAGTTGGAAACCTCTGCTTTGAACAATTTTAATTTGGATCTTTTCATTCTGGAAAGTCATTTGTCTTCCCTGCTTAATCTAAATCCGAGCCATGGTGAATTAATGTTGAGGTGCTTCCCATACACACAGACAATACACAAACACTTTAGGGCAGGGGGTCACCAACCTTTCAGACCTCAGGGACCACTAAATTCCTTATTTTAAATTCCACGGAGCCCTAATATGATCTGCCTAATGACTGGCTGGGTGGGGATGGCTAGGTGGTCATGTGACTGGGTGGGCGTGGCCAACTCGATGTCACTCATGTCGAGGGGAGACTTGCCAGGCTCTACTCACACCCTTCCCGTCCAGGCTCCTCAGGGCCCCAACAGGAAGCAATTGTTGGAGTTAAGCAGCCACCATGAGAAAGAGTTGGCAAAACAACTCAGTTCAAATTGGATGTGACCAAGAAGGAGTCTCAGCAGAAGCACCTCACTGAGGACTACGAGAATAGGCTTTTCAAGAAGAGGGAAGACCTGTGGGAGTGCAAGGCCAGGTACTGGCACCTGGAGGCTCAATGGGCTGAGATGGTCAGCCAGTTCCGTGATGCAGTCCCACTGGAACAAGGTTCTCCGGCTCTTTGCCACCAGCGGCGCTTCCCTCCAGCCTTCACCCCAAACCCTGTACCAGGAGTCTGAAGCAGACCCCAAGTTGGAATTTCTGCTCCCCTCCGACCCGCACATAAAGACCCCGAAGGGGGAGACTGCAGTAATACGAATATTCATTGCACATATCCGGCACAGGGGCCGTAATTTGAGGACTCCTGATTTAGTGCAATATAAAAAATGCAAATAATTTTTCTGTGGACCACCAAAATTTTCTCATGGACCACCACTGCTTTAGGGCATTCGTGGTCACGTGACTTGACCAGACTTGTTCAATCATTGGTAGGTTTTCTGGGAGGTGTTTCAAAGGAGGGGGAAGCAATAGAAATCCTTGCCTATTCATCAGTCATCCAGCATATTTGGGATATTCTTGGCATCACTAATCAGGGCAATACATTTTACTAACCACAAGGACAGCAACCAAAATCAGGCAGCAGATTTATTCTGTCAGCAAGACGTAATCTCTATGCAGGAAGGGCTGAATTATGCTAAAGATGCTCGGTAAGGAAAGGTTATGAATGGAAATGGCTGAGAGAAATCAGGAAGGTAAGATAAAGAATCTCATAAACAAATGGGGAACATGGATTCATGAACAAGCATGGCAGCTTCCTTTAGCATATCTTGTTGTTGTTAGTTGCGAAGTTGTGTTTGACCCATCGCAACCCCATGGACAACATTCCTCCAAGCCTTCCTGTCCTCTACCTTCCCCTGGAGTCCATTTAAGCTCACACCGACTGCTTTGGTGACTCCATCCAGCCACCTCATTCTCACATCTATCTACTACTAAATATATACTACTACAACTCTCATTCTGTTTAACTGTTTGTCGCTTTGTACCCTCAAGATAGCCCAAATGATACATTGTAACACGACAAATTTTGAAGAATGTTATCTCAAATCCACTAACTGAAAAGGAAAAAAAGCAGAGACAACACCCTGCCAACAAAAGTGCGTATAGTCAAGGCTCTGGTTTTCCCAGTTGCAATCTATGGCTGTGAAGGTTGAACCATAAGAAAGGCTGAGCACCAAAGAATGGAGGCCTTTGAACTCTGGTGCTGGAGAAGACTCCTGTGAGTCCCTTGGACCGCAAGGCGATCAAACCGGTCAGTCCTAGAGGAGATCAACCCTGACTGCTATTTAGAAGGCCAGATCCTGAAGAGGAAACTCAAATACTTTGGCTACCTAATGAGAAGGAAGGACTCACTGGGGAAGAGCCTCATGCTGAGAAAGATTGAGGGCAAAAGAAGAAGGAGATGACAGAGAATGAGGTGGCTGGATGGAGTCACCGAAGCAGCAGCTGTGAGCTTAAATGGACTCTGGAGGATGGTAGAGGACAGGAAGGCCTGGAGGAATGTTGTCCATGGGGTCGCGATGGGTCGGACACAACTTTGCAACAAAAACAGCAACAAAAGAATACAGACAGTCCTTGACTTACAACAGTTCATTTAATGACTGTTCAAAGTTACAATGGCAGTGAAAAATGTGACTTGTGACTCTTTTACATAGTTCCAATCTTTGCAGCGTCCTCATGATCATGTAATCAAAATTTAGATGCTCGGCAACTGACTCGTGCTTTTTGACAATTGCAGTGTCCCGGGGTCATGTGATCTCCTGTTGCAACCTTCTAATGAGCAAAGTCAATGGGGGAAGCCAGATTCACTTAGCAACCCAGGTTACTAACTTATCAACTGCAGTGATTCAACTTAACAACTGAGGCATGAAAGTCTGTAAAATGGGGCAAAAAACTCACCTAGCAAATGTCTCATTGAACAACAGAAATTTTGGGTTCCATTATGGTCATAGGTTGAGGACTACCTGTACATAAAAAGCATCAAGAACCCATTCCCCGGGGGAATTGAAATTTTCACAATGTTCAGACCAGTTTTATGTGCAAAGTTGTGACTGTTGCAGCAATCCCTTGTGGGCATGTGATGATGATTTCCAATACTCCCTGTAATGGTATGTAGAAATGACCTCAAGGGCCCAGGGGGAGAGAGATGCTACCTAGGAAACAATGATAAGAGAGGGAGGAGCCCCCAGTGGCTTAAAGGTCAAAGGAAGAAACTTAGAAAGGGCCCACCCTAATGGGTCAGCCAGTTAACGATGACGGGCAGGAAGTTTGTAACTTCAAACTTGCAAGATTCTGTAGTCTAATTATAATAATGTAGATTTAGCTCATCTATTTTACTGTTTCCTGTCGTCCAGTTTCCCTGGGAGAGCTGATAGTCCCTGACAGCTTCCCAAGAGCCAAGTCAATGGGGAAGCCTCAGGAAGTCAAAAGCTGCTCCTGCTCCTTCTGCTGTTTTGCGTGCTTGTGGTCAACAGATCAAGGTAAAGGTAAAGGTTCCCCTTGCATGTATGTGCTAGTCGTTCCCGATTCTAGAGGGCGGTGCTCATCTCTGTTTCAAACTCAAAGAGCTAGCGCTGTCTGAAGAACCTCCGGGGTCATGTGGCTAGCATGACTAAATGCCAAAGGCACACGGAACGCTGTTACCTTCTCACCAAAGATGGTTCCTATTTTTCTACTTGCATTTTTACATGCTTTCGAACTGCTAGGTTGGCAGAAGCTGGGATAAGCAATGGGAGTTCACTCCGTTGAGTGGCGCTAGATATTCTGCCAAACTGCCAACCTTTCTGATCAACAAACTCAGCGTCTTAGCCGCTGAGCCACTGTGTTAGTCTAATACACTATATTAGACAAGGTGTTGTCTAATACCTACTAATACCATTGCCTTTCCCTCTCTTATGAAATCTCAAGGTTTGGAGCTTTTTTAGACTTTTTTTATCCTACCTTCATTACTTTTATAAATAACTCAAGGTGGCAAACATACCTAATACTTTTCCCTTCACCTGTTTTCAACACAACAACAATCCTGTGAGGTGGGTTGGGTTGAGAGCAGAGGACTGTCCCAAAGTCATCCATCTGGCTTTCATGCCTAAAATGGGACTAGAACTCACAGTCTTCAGACTTCTAATTTGGAGACTTAGCAATTAGATCAAACAGACTTAAATTACTGAGCAAATCTTTTTATTCATTTCTTCTTTTTTCCCCTTTGATTTTAACTGGTTTGTAGCCCTTTATGGCAACCTCCTAGAGACCTCGGTAGCTGGCAGTGTATAACTTCAAAACAAAAGATCTTATTTGCATTCCATGTGTTAAGAACAAATACTTTCCTCCAAGTAAGATTATTTCCTTCTGTGCAAAGCAAGGTAATATAAAATAGACATTAAAAAAAGAACAGGGGAAAAGACTCACACCTTTGCTTCTGGAAAGGGAACAAAGATCTTGGCCTATGGCAGGGGTGCCAAACTTGCAGCATCACCGCAGGTCATGTGACGTATCGTGACTTTTTTTTCTCCTTCGCTAAACCGGGCGTGGGCGTGGCCAGCATGTGACGCAGCCGCCCCACAGGCCGCAAGTTTGACAGCTCTGGCCAGGGGTGGTTCGCAAATGTGAGCACGCCACATCCACACATGCACTCAGTCTTCCGTGCATGCGCTTTTGGCTAAAAAGGGCATAAATGGGATGCCGTAGAGCCGGGGCGGATGGATGGAGCCACCCATGATTTCTGTACCATTTGGGCAAACCGATCCGAACTGGTATAATACAACCTGTGGCCCTGTCCTGTGGGATGCTGGTAGTGTGTTCCTCCAGAAGGTGATGAGGTTTTGCACTAAAATTCAGGTTTAAAAAATGTCTTGAATCTTCTCTCGCATCCTTATGAGAAATAATGGCAATGATTTAGGATTAGATTTTTAATCTTTTTACTCGTGGGAGCACCATTGTGGAACACTGCACTTTAAAGCACACGTACTTACACATACCCAATATATGTACCGAGCTTTCAATGCCTCTTAGGTCTCCTCTTTTGTGAGGCTCTACTGTCCTCTACTGGTTTAAAGGGAAAATTATAACGCCAAAATAGAAGAATCTTGCTTTAATAATCTGTCAGTCTCAGCCTTTTTTATCCCCCAAATGATTGTTTCCGGGATTCTTGGTATCACCCATGACCATTCATTTGGAATAAAAACGAATTTGGAGATCTGTTTATAATAGAAGATGTGGGTGCTCCATCACTAGAAGATTTAAGAAGAGATTGGACAGCCATTTGTCTGAAATTGTATAGGGTCTCCTGTTTGAGCAGGGGGTTGGACTAGAAGACCTTCAAGGTCTCTTCCAATTCTGTTATTCTGTTCTGTTAAAGGCCTGTAATATAGCTTACAGGAGCTGATTTTGGGGTCTGTATGTACCATCCGTATTAGTGGTGGTTCCGGATCCCGTCGCAACCGATACGTTGCGACAGGGCCAGGCGTCCACCTTGTGCACTGCACATGCATGCACATGCCACCACCTTGCAACACTCCAGATGTTCAGTGGAGGTCACACAGGCGCTGTACGCTGTGCGCGTGTGCATAAATGGCCCAGTTGGCTTAAAAACAGGTAAGGAACACAGGCGGGCGGGTGGGCCCACCGAAACACCTTTCCGGTACAGTGGCCGCTGCTCCTACCATGCAACCTGGAACCCACTACTATTCTGTATCCAATAGACCATTATTTCCTAACCTTGGCAACTTTAAGACCTGTAGACTTCAACTCACAGTATTCCTATACTGACTGCAGAATTCTGGGTGTTGATGTCCACACTTCTTACAGTTGCCAAGGTTGAAAAACACTGCGACAATACCCAGCATCATTTCTCTCCAGCATTACACAGCAATCAACCATGACTTCACTTAAAGAGAACATAAACGTATCAACAGACAATAAATCACCAAATGTTCACCAACAGGAAGTTCAATGAGCACTGGAAAAGAACAGCACGTTCCCAATTTGCTGCCCATTCCACAATTGTCAACATCAATTTCACACAGGAAGCAGCCAATATCTAGATATGAACCACCACATCATCAACCAAATAAATAATTTCCCGATTGCAAGACACCAGTCACTGACAAAACAACACTGCCCACAGAACCATCAACCAATCAAGTAACCAACCAACCAACTTCTGGTCTAATGAAGTTACCTACTAGAGTAGGGGTGTCCAACCTTAGCAACTTTAAGACCTATGTATTTCAACTCCCAGAATTCCCCAGCCAGCCATGATTGGCTGACTAAAAAATTCTGGGAGTTGACATCCACAAGTCTTAAAGTTGCCAATGTTGGACAGGCATGTACTAGAACCATGATGGCGAACCTATGGCACGAATGCCATAGGTGGCACACAGAGCCATATTTACTGACACACCAGTCGTCAGTTCCAGCATGCTGGCCAGCTGATTTTTGGCCTTCCAGGGGCAGCAGGGGAGGCCATTTTTACCCTCCCCAAGCTCCAGAAAAGCCTCCAGAGGCTAGGGAGGGCGAAAAACAGGCCCAAAGGGCCAACAGGAAGTTTGTTTCCGAACTTCTGGTTGGCCCCTTGGGGCCGTTTTTTGCCCTCCCCAGGCTTCAGGAAAGCCTCCAGAGCCTGGGAGGGATCATGTGTGCATGCGTGGGGGGGGGTCATGCTCACATGCGCAGATGGGTGGGGAGGATTGAATCGATGTGGGTACGCGTGCGCAATTTTGGCATACCATAAGAAAAAGGTTCGCCATCACTGTACTAGAATAATGAAAACTTTACAGTACAAAATTCAGGCACCAAGAACACCAATGATACAACATGGGCAACAACCCTCAGCTACACAGCCATGTAACCAGGTTACATTCCCTAACAAGTCCCTTCATAATCTCCAGACTTAAAGAGATGGGCAAAAGTCAAGAAAATGAAACATCTCTTACCTCAGGGTATTGAAATCTCTTTGCCTGGGAATTGAAGCCCACCTTTTCGGTGTTGGGAATCACTTTGGCGTAGCATTTGAGAGGGATGGAAGAAAAGGGTGCACCTAGGAAAGAAAATTGATGAGCTTCAGGTAAGGATGGAGCAAACCCAGATTCTAAGTTCTGCTCAGCCATGAAACCCATTGGATGAATTATAGCTTTGTGGTTCAAGTTCAGCATTACTAAGGAACTGCAGTGCTTCGGGATACCTGCCTACAGTTAGTCCTTGACTTACAATTATTCATTTAGTGACCGTTCAAAGCCACTATGGCATTAAGAAGACAAACAAAACACAATTACTTTTGTTTCTACTTGGAAACCACTTCTGGACTTTGTGCTTGAGGTGGGTGAAAAATGAAATTTTGATTTTGGGTTTTACCGATTGGATAGATTTGTTGTTATGGAAACGGCTAGTTTATACTATTATGTAAAAGTGGTTTACATAAGAGGTTTTATGTTACTATCTTATTCTACTGCTCCAAAGAGAGTCAGAAGTCATGCCTTTTCTTTCTTTTTCTCTTTTTTTCTACACCCTTTTCCCTCTCCTATTTTTTCTATTATTTGCTTTTCTTTGTGTTTTATTTTATATTACACACTAAATTGAAAGGAAAACAAAGTGATTAAAAAAGGATTGATTTTCCCTATTTTTTTCAATGCCATTTAGCTTTGAACGGTCACTAAACAGATGGTCTTAATCAAGGATTCCCTGCACTAGCATCACATCACTATAATATAAATGTAACGTATACTACTCTGGTTTCTCTTTGGATAGTATAAATCTTTTCTTAGGGCAGATATACCAGTAATCTTGGTGCAATGGATTAAACCAGGGGTGTCAAACTCATAGCGTCATGTTGTTGTCACGTGACGTACCGTGAGAGAAAAGAGAAGAGACATCTTTATTATGGTCAAAGACCAGCAATAGACATTACATTTTTACAATATATTTAAAAATACTGACATTAAAAGTGAATAATAGCATCCCTGTTAAGAAAATGCATGCTCTCAAACTATTCGGGTCACTCCCTGGTTTACGTGGGTAAAAAGCCGATAAGTATGAGAGTAGATATAATGGTCCAGAAATTGTTAGAGATATGTCCAAATAATTGGTACAAGATAACAACTATAATTCTGTAACCATTTTTTTCTTGTGGACATTGCAGCAACACAGAATTTTGCTACTGCATGCGTGGTAGCCGTGTTTGTGTCGTGGAGGAGAAAGCCTCCATAAAAATTGTCTGCCCTCCTGGCAATCTCTAATAAAGGGAGAATATATGCAGACCTATAAACTCTGTATAGCTCACAGTATAATAGAACATGTGAGATATCTTCAACTTATCCTTTACCACATATACATAACTGTTCTGCTATTGGTGTTCTCTTATACCTGCCCTGGAGGAGTGCTGAAGGAAGAAGGTTAAATCTGGCTCGGAAGAAAGCTATTCTTTGTTTTGGGAAGATCAGATCATTTAGATATCTTGCCAATTCCCACACACGCTGTTTGATTCTGTCCCTACTGTGGAGAGGCAACCTATTTAGTTCTTCTCTGAACTCCATGTCCTTCATTCTATTGATTACTACTTGCTTTGCTTGGTCAAAACCTAGCCTTAAGAATACCGGTGAGAGCCCATAAGAGCTCAACTTGTGATCAATTGCCTGTTTCCAGGAAGAGGGGAAGTTGTCAGTGAACACTAGTGGGGACAGGCCCTCTGGAAAGAAATGCATTTTAAGCCAATGAATGATCATCATCTTCCAGACTCTTACCTGAATTTGAGGTATCGTGACTTTTTCCTTCTTTGTTAAACAGGGCCAGCAAAACACGGTCCACAGCCCATGAGTTTGACACCCCTGGATTAAGCTATTTTCAGACTTCTCACTCTCAGGTCTGGCTTCTACCAGGACAGTATTTATATTCCATGTCTTACCTCCTTCTATATTGTCAGGAGTCGGATTCAGAGTAGGAGTTGTAGTTGGGAAGGTCTGAGGCAACGAACTCATGTCAAAGTTAGTCTCTATGACAAACAATGATCGCAAACTTGGTGAGTGGATCCTTCTTCATGCCATCATCATGCTTCTAAAAAACTGAGCACACACATGACGTTATTACAACCAGGTAATGTCAGAAAGGGAGAATTTTATAGCCATTAGAAGCACAGAACCATTTCACTAGCCCAGTTTTTACCAATGGGGGGAGCGTGGGGAGATACCTGCTTGCTATTTGGGAATCGCCAACTTTGTTGGACAAAACTAAGACAATGCATCAATGCCAGCATGCATTTTCAGTCTGGATGATGGCACCATGTAGAAAGGTTCCCTTCCTGCTTCATCCTGTTACAGCAGGGGTGGGATTCAGCCAGTTTGCACCAGTTTGGGAGAACCAGATGTTAATTTTGCATTTGGTTCGCCAACCCGGTAGTTGCAAGGACTGTCTGTCCCCCACCCACCCCGCCCCTCTCCTCCCAGGAGTCTCCACGCAGCCCGTCCATCATGCCAGGTAAGTGCAGGGCCCGTGCGGAGGCTCTGGGAGGGCGAAAAATGAGCCTCCCAGAAGTCATGAAGCGGACTTCCGGGAGGCCCATTTCTGGGAGGCCGATTTTCGGCCTCCAGAACCTCGGGGAGGCCATTTTCGGCCTCCCAGAGGCTTGACAAAAGCCTGGGAAGGGCAAAAACTGGATCTGAGAAGGGCAAAAACTGGTACCTGAGAGACCACCTCCTGCCGATTACCTCCCATAGACCGATTAGATCTCACAGGTTAGGTCTCCTCCAGATTCCATCCGCCAGCCAATGTTGGCTGGCGACTCCCCGGGGAGAGCCTTCTCTGTTGCAGCTCCAGCCCTCTGGAATGACCTCCCCGTGGAGATCCGGACCCTTACTACCCTCCCGGCCTTCCGCAAAGCCACCAAGTCCTGGCTGCTCCAGCAGGCCGGGGAGCTTGTGAAACATCCAGCCCCACGGAAACTGTGAATGTTGCATTTTTTAAAGTGTTGTCTTTGTCTATTTATTCCCCCCTTCCCTTGTCTATTGTGAGCCGCCCGGAGTCCTTCGGGAGTGGGTGGCATACAAGACAAATAAATAAATAAATAGATAGATAGATAGATAGATAGATAGATAGATAGATAGATAGATAGATAGATAGATAGATAGATAGATAGATAGATAGATAGATAGATAGATAGATAAATAAATAAATAAATAATCTACTGGATCTACCGGAAGTCCAAAAATGGGCCTGTTTCCAGCATCCGGAAGGCCTCCAGACCTGGGGAGGATGAAAATGCACACACGCCCACACACGGTGCAGGAGGCCATGTAGGCCACGCCCATCATGGCCACACCCACCCAGCAACTGGGCAGGGAACTGGTTGCAGACATTTTTCAATCCCACCCCTGTATTACAGTGTTTTTCAACCTTGGTAATATTAGCTGTGTGGAGTTAACAGGGCTGGGCCTGTTAGTTCTTGGATGAGAGCCCACTCAGAAGTCTCCCAACTGTTTGCAAGCCCAAAAATATCCTGATGACAACAACCTTTGAAATGATAGCTAAGAAAACTGAATGGTCACACCTGTAAAATTGTTCTTTCCTTGCGCTGGATAAGTATGGACAATCCCTTGTTTCCGTGACCCATTTCTAAAATATGTTATTAATTTATCTTCCTTGGCAGATAAAGGAGGGAGGGCTGCAGCTGAGGGAATACTTTCTAATATAACCTCACTAAGAGGGTGTTACCTGGAATTTTAGATTTCGTTATTGGCTTTTTAATAAAGGAGATATTAGCATTTTAGCATGACATCCCTGCCTTTTTTTGAAGTTCAGGATATCATGTTTTCCTTTTAGCCCCCCCCCCCCCCCCAAAAAAAGCAATTTCTTCTTTGGTATGCAAGAACTTCAGCAACTAAATAAAAGGGAGCATATTCTGGAATTCGTTTAATACATTTGTAAGTATTAAGAAAGATACAAGCTCAACTAGAAAGGGTGGTGGGGTGACATAATCCATAAATTTGCCAATCGTGCAATGTTATCTAAGATCAATGTCCAACTCTCACATCTAATTAATGTCTCAAATTGTTCAATGTATTGCTTTCAGAAACTTCACATATAATGAATAAACAACAGAATTTTTTATTGGCCAAGTGTGATTGGACACACAAGATATTTGTCATTGGTGCATATGCTCTCAGTGTGCATAATGAGAATAAAATACATTCAAGAATAAAAAGATAACAACACTTAGAAGAGAATAATAGTAAAAGTCTTAGTAAATAATTTGACAGTGTTGTCGGAATTAGTTGTTTAGCAGAGTGATGGCATTCGGGGAAAAACTGTCCTTGTGTCTAGTTGTTCTGTTATGCAGTGCTTTATAGCGTCCTTTTGAGGGTGGAAGTTGAAACAATTTATATCCAGGATATGAGAAATCTGTAGATATTTTCACAACCCTATTTTTGACTCATGCAATATACAGGTCCTTAATGGAAGGCAGGTTGGTAGCAATTGTTTTTTCTGCACATCTAATGTATCTAATGTATTTAATTTCTATTATTTTTAATATTTTATATTTTAATGCTTTAGATTTTACAATGATGTAAACCACACAGTGTCATAGGCGAGTGAGATGGACAGTATATAAATATAATAAATAAAGAGATGTATTGTTAATTTCTGAACCCTATAAAAAGATTTGACGCCCTCTCACCTAAATAAAGCTTTTCGCTTGCATGAAAGATTCGTAACTCTTGTTTTCAGGAGGGGCAAAAAACAACAACAACCCACCATATTTGCAAAGTTAATCTCTCCCCCAAATTCAGGGATAAAAATGTTATCAGTTCCACGCCAAACGTGGAGCCTGGGTTTTAAAGGCAAGAATGGGGCAGAGACAAAATCCATCAGGTTTTCTGAGATACTGTGAGTCAATCCTTTCCACGCCACTTTCTTGACCTGGCTTCCCTTGAAGGGATGACACCTTTCCTCCCCTGATTTTGGGATGGGGAATGTGTCTGGTCTGTAATTGCTTTGGAGGGGGAGGGTTGTTTGGGCTACAAGCAACCCTCAGAAGTGTTTTGCAAGCTCTGCACAGAAGGACTTTGGGGGCTGCCTTGGGTGGTGGGACTGTAGGTTGCCCATCCCCGTCTTAAGATTGCAGCCGTGGACAATATCCTCATCATGGCTGCATGGACAGATTTACCTAGAAAAGGTCCCCTCCCTGCTGCCGATTGCTTACCTGGTTCCCAGGGCTGCCTCCAGGCAAGACACTGGAGCATGTATACCACCTGTTGCCCTAGGCAACCGGAGAACAAAGGCAGCTCCTCCAATTCGTTCCACTCCTACTTCCGCTAGCTTTCAATTGGACCAATCACAGAGCAGGACTCTGGAGAAATCTTTTGTTCCAGACTCAGTTGCTCTCTTGGGAAAGCAGCAAAACAGCGATTTTTAAAAGGCACCCATACATTGCAGCTTTCCTATGATATGATATATAATACGATATATATGATATATGATACATGATTGATATATGATATATGGTATACATGATATATAGCAAGGATGGCAAACCTTTTCAGCACCGAGTGCCCAAATTGGAACGTGCATGTCCATGTGGCAGAGTGCCAGAAACCCAAAGAACAGCTGTTTGGGGGCTGTTTTTCTGGCTGTCATTTGGTCTGTTTTCAGGCTGCTAGAGATGTTTTATATTCTCCAGGTGACGGTATAAATTTTTTGAACAGATAAAATCAAGAGTCCCTTGACACGATCTGAAGCTTATCGTTTTGACCGTGGATTTATTTCCAGGCTTGTGAAGCAGACAACGCCTATGTCCCGTGAAGTACCAAAACATCACAGTCTTAAGGAGAAATTGTCCTCGACTTGAACTTAATAGGCACGATGCCCAGTTAGATTGGGAAAAAAATGCAATGGGAAATAAATATTTCTTGGCAGATCGCATCATAATATAACAGATATAGAAAGTTCGGAACTCCACGATTTTATTTCAGAAGCTTTTGATTTGAATCTCAATGTGACCTTCATCTTCGTGGATGTCTTTGGACAAACCCTTCACCTTTTGTTTTAATTATACATGGATAATAATCTCAGTCTCGGTGGGTTGTAAAGATTACTAAAATGTGCATATAAAAGTTTCCTCGCACATATGTGTTAGTCGTTCCCAACTCTAGGGGGTGGTGCTCATCTTCATGTTATGTTGCTGGTATTTATAATTCTTTTTCAATATACATATTTAATTTTCCCCCTCCTTTTTAGTAGAAAAAAAAGTGTTATAACAGAAAAGTATACACATATAGTCATTGTGCTTTTAACCACCACCCGCATCTAATTTTGGTCGAGCTGTAGACTTGGTTACAATTCCCAGCTATTCTCATCATTATCTTTATATAGTTGTACATCCTTACATGCCCCCAATTTGTGATTCTTTTTATCACAATAGTTTCCCACTGTAGGTATATTTCATGTTCCCTCTCCATTTTTCTATACCTTGGATTAGATTACCTTTAATTATCTCTAGATGACAATCTTTGCTATTCAGTGCTCATTACACTTCTCTTAATGTATTATATAAAGTAACAGGGGGTAAACATCTCACTTTATTCATTATCTTAAAGGTTCAATATATGTCCATGTTTCATAGATTTTGACCCATGCTTAGCTGTCCTTCTATTGTCATATTCATTCAATTCGCAACTCAATTTAATTATCATGTCAAATAGATAAATCAACTGTAACAGTAAGACAACTGTCTTGCTTAGCAACGGGAATATTGGCCTCTATTGTGGTCATAAGACAAGACTACCTTTATCTTGTTTGCATCGCTCCCTGCCATATGTTTAAAAGTCGTTTAATTCTTGTATGGAGAAGCAACTCAGAAAGCTCTTCCCATATGGACTGAGATGAAGGATTGAAGGTCACTATACTTCTCAGCCAGGTAATTTAAGATGACAGATTAACAGAGTTTGAAGGGACCTTGTAGGTCATCTAGTCCAACACACACACACACCGCCCAAGCAGGAGACCCTACACCATTTCTGACCAATGGCAATCCAGTCTCTTCTTGAAAGCTTCCAGTGATGGAGCTCCCACCACTTCTGAAGGCAACTTCTGTTCTATGGGTTGGTTGAGATTGGGTAATTTAAGCATGATAAAGTCCAGTTCTTATGTTCCATTCTAGGAAGTGCCCGAACCCCAGCCTTGTTTGTTCACTTTTACAATTCAAAGGGTAGCGATCCAGTGTCTAAGCAATACACTACTTGGTTTGCTGATCGCTATCTTGGTGACTGTAAAAAGCTGAGAGCAGCAAGTGACTGAAGTTGTCTTCTAGTGCCAGAGATTTCTTCCAAGATTGTTATCCCAGGGATGCTGGGGTTTCTTAGCCCGACGTACTCTGCCCAATTGAGTTGCACCACACAGATCTTTGCAAAGCTTTATTTTGCAATTGTTCTTTTGCAAAGAATGCTCAGGGATAGTTTCCAAATCAAGCATGTTGCCTATTTCAATCTTTTGTACAGTTCTTACAGTCCCTTTAAAGGCATGTACAGTCATAAATCATTGGCTCTCAGATCTTTTACTTCCTTTTTGCCCCATCATCGGGCTTCTCACGTTCCATGTTAATGATTTCCTTGCTATTTTTATTTTCATGTATGTTTACTACCTACCACCTTTTGTAACTCTAATCTGCAGTTTGTTGTTGTTTTCCTGAGAAAGCTGTACTCCCCTCCTCACTATTGTGGGAAGTTATCATCCAGCCCTCTCCCAGAAAAAATGAAATATGAAATATCCTAGGAAATATTGAAAAGGCAGAATGTTTCTCTGGATGTGAAAAGAAAGAAACATGTTTTAAAAGACAGAATAGTTGCCTGTAGCTTCCTGCCCACCCCCACTTTGTCAATAGGCCCATTAAGACTAGCCAGGCTAGCCCACTTTACATAATAAACAACAAATGGTTGTTGTGTGTTTTTAAATTGTGTACTGTTATGTTCGGGTTTTTTTTTTTTTTACCCCCTGTCTGTACCCCTTCCCTGACCGAATTGTGAGCCGCCCTGAGTCCCCTTCGGGGAAAAGGGCAGCATATAAATGAAATAAATCCAATCCAAATCCAATAATAAAGACTTCAGCAGCAGCTACAGAAAGGCATGATAATATTGGAACTTTACTCAGCTGAGCACATGGCATCTGAGAGCTCATCCACACTTGGATTCAAAAACACAGCCTAGAGAGTAGCCCCCTGCAGGGCACCATGGGAGTCTGACAACCAATCAGAATACATTTCTTACACAGGAACAGTAAACAGAGAGGTGGGACTAAACAGGGTATAAAAAGCCTAGCAAGCCCCTCCTTCAGCCTTCTCTCTTCTTCTCCACCAACATTGAAGCATGTGATCTCCTTTTCTGTTCAGGGCTCAAGCCATGTGGCCCTGTCCAACAATAAACCATCTTTCCAAGCAGCCTCCATGTCTCCAGTGTCTTCTTCCCCACTTGGAGCTGAACCCAGAAGGACATTTCTTTCAACACTATCTTTCTGATAATCTGGCTCAGGAGTGGTATTCTCTTGCCTTCCCTACCTCCGCCACCTCTGCACATGTGCACATCCTTCCATGAATATGCTTTGGGGTGGTGGTGGCCTAAATGGGATGACGTAGAGACGGAGCAGGTGGAGAGGGCCACTCATGATTTCCACTACCAGTTCCACTACCTCTGATCCAGCTGTATCAAACTTAAGAAACTATCCTGTCTTAAATGTAACTAAATAGGCCATTTTATCAAAAGGACCTCTGATTATCTTCAGAAGTCACACAAGCGCCCCTCTCACCCCCATCCTAGCCGATGTTTTGCTCTCGGCACTCAGAAAAGGGTTCAGACTAAAAGCCATGCAAAGAGTTTTAGAACTGGGAATCAAACAAACACATACTTGACCTGGTTATACAGTTCACCCATGTTCTGATTTATACATTACTAGCTGATTACCCGGTGTTGCCCAGGTATTTATTTATAGGGGGGAAATATCCGAGCCAAAGGTAATTTCTAATGTTGGATTTTCCCCCTTACTAGAGGGAGCCCCCTTGTGGAGTGCTGTGAAGCCGTTACCATGGCAACTCCACTGCACTGCACAGTGGAAGCCATTTTACCGCAGTACAATAGAATCCATTTTAAGGCACAACAGGCTGTATCTTAACAGAACACACACCCCGAGGGGTATTGGGGTATTTTACCCCACACAGTGTTTTTTCCCAGAGAGTCAGTCATCTGTGTACCAAGTTTGGTTGAAATTGCTCAAGGCGTTCCAGAGTTATGCAAACACACACAAACAAATACATACATACATACATACACACATACACATACACACACACAAATACATACATATATACCTATACCTATACCTATAAGATTTACAGTCGTATGCTAACCAAATGAGCTGTTTTCCCTACATGCTAAGCTACAGTAGTGCTAATCAGGTTAACCTTAAGAAGCATTGTGCTGAAGGGAACAGGAGAGGGGGAGCCCGCTGAGCAATGTTTTCAGTCTCTTTGATTAATGTTTCTGGTTCTTTGAAGTGACACAGAAGGTTCTCCTTGTGAAATGTGGATTTTGATAAGAACTACTTCAAAGTGGCTGAAGAAACTGACTGTCCAAAGATTAAGTAACTTGCACACTCATCATGCCTCAGTTGAATATGAATACCACACCTACTTAATAAGAGGGTGACAAGATTATATATATATTATATTATATATATATATATATATATATATATATATATATATATATATATATATATATATATATATATATATATATATATATATATATATATAATGATCTTGTATAAGTATATAAATGCATGCTAAAAAATATTACATATAAGGCTACTGAGCATGTTTGCTAGATCAGAGCAGAGGGAGCAGGTTCTGATCAGTTCCAGTGAACCGGTAGCAAAAATTTTGAGTAGTTCAGAGAACCGGTAAATACCACCTCTGACTGGCTCCGCCCCCATCTATTCTCTGCCTCTCGAGTCCCAGCTGATTGGGAGGAAATGGTGATTTTGCAGTATCCTTCCCCTGGACTAGTGTGGGAATGGAGATTTTACAGTGTTCTTCCCCTGCCATGCCCACCAAGCCATGCCCAACAAGCCATGCTTGTCCTGATTTTATGCTTTTTGTGAAGCCACCTAATAAGAAACATGAAGGGATCAGGAGTTTCTTTTAACTTCCTTCTTAATCTCTGCTCACAAATGGAAAACCTATCTTAAGAAATACAGACATCCCGAAGGTGCTTTTCAAAAGGCACTGGACTTTCTTGGTTGTTGGTTTTTTTCCCTTTCCCTGCTTGAAAACAGTTCTGAAGTTCTGAACTGAAGAAACTTCTTGGATGAGAAGCAAAATATTTTCAAGGGAGGAAAAGAAAAAACCCCAAGAAAGTCCAGTTGTCTTTGGACAACCATGACTTGGATGACTGGGAATCTCCGTAGATGAGAAGGAACAGAATTTAAGAGATCTGAAACCTCTCCTGGAGTGAGTCTTAGCAGATGCCCAAATATGACAGGCCCAGACACTCATTCTCAGATTAGGCCATCTCACTGACAAGCTAAATGTGACGTTTCCAAAAAATGACCTAATTAATTTACGAGCCTCGAGACAAAGTTCAAAAGAAATCTATTCATTTATTAGGATCAACATTTTGGCATGTTCTTCTGCGGAGCTGAAACTGATTCCTGCTTTATGGTGTCTGAACTTTACCCCTGTATCCCCCCCTTCTGTCTGTGTCATAAATCACATCCACCAACAAGGTGCTGTGGCAGGCTATGAACATGTGCATTTCACACACTAGCTTTAGAAATATGAGACCTGACTCTGGCCAAAGGTATGCATGGCATTTTCCCCCTTTTCTCTCTTTTTTATGTCAACTTGATAATAGTCATGGAAACGCTTTACAAGTTGACACTAAAGCCCTATGGCACAATTAGAAAAATGATTGGTTTGCTCCTCATGTTATATGGTTAAGAATTAGGCCTGGGAGACTGAGCGGTTTGACTTTCTTAGAGTCCCCTAGAAATAGAAAATGCATCTTGTAACACAGAGGCTCCCTTCACACAGCCTGCTTAAGTGGGCTAATGGGTTGGACTCAGGGGTAGGATTGAAAACTTTTAGCAACCGGCTCTCTGCCTGGTTGCTGGGTGGGTGTGGCCTACTCGGTTTCCTGCACCATGGAGGGGATGTTTTGTTGAGCCTCCGGGAGGGCAAAAATGGCTTCCCCTAGGCTCCAGAGGCTGGAAACGAGCCCATTTCTGGACTTTTGGGAGGGCCATTTTTTACCCTCCCAGAGCCTCTGCATAGACCCTGCACTTACCTGGCATCCAAATTCCAAAACGGGCCGTGTGGAGACTCCTGGGAGGGGAGGTGTGGGGTGGACGGGGCCACCCAGTCCTTTCAACTACCGGTTTGGTGAACCAGATGTAAAGTTAGCATCCAGTTCACCCGAACCAGTCTGAACCGGCTGAATCCCACCCCTGGTTGGACCTTTTGAAGGTCGTTTTAAGCGCTCCGAAGGCTTCAGGGACATTCAGGAGACTTCCCTGAAGCCTCCGGAGCAGTCAAAGCAACCCTCTGAGCAAACCAGAAGTCCGTTCCCAAACTTCCAGTTTGCCCGTAGGGCCAGTTTTTTGCGCTCCGGGGGCTTCACAGAAGCTCATGAAGCCTCCGGAGGGACTCTGGGGGGCGGGGGAGGTTCTTTTCACCCTCCCCAAGCTCCTATAAAGCCTCTGGAGCCTGGCCTGGGGAGGGCGAAAAATGTCTTTAAAAAAGGGTGAACTCGCGAGCCCTGACAAATGGCTCCACATGCCACCTGTGGCACGTGTGTCATAGGTTCGCTATCACTGATATATATGGTATATGATATATGATATATGATATATGATATATGATATATGAGATATGAGATATGAGATATGAGATATGAGATATGAGATATGAGATATGAGATATGAGATATGAGATATGAGATATGAGATATGAGATATGAGATATATGAGATATGAGATATGAGATATGAGATATGAGATATGATATATGATATATGATATGTATGATATGTATGATATGTATGATATGTATGATATGTATGATATATGATATATGATATATGATATATGATATATGATATATGATATATGATATATGATATATGATATATGATATATGATATATGATATATGATATATGATATATGATATATGATATATGATATATGATATATGATATATGATATATGATATATGATATATGATATATGATATATGATATATGATATATGATATATGATATATGATATATGATATATGATATATGATATATGATATATGATATATGATATATGATATATGATATATGATATATGATATATGATATATCTGTCTGATATGGTATAGGGTTTCCTGCCTAGGCAGGGGGTTGGACTAGAAGACCTCCAAGGGCCCTTCCAACTCTGCTATTGTATTTTTTATTGTATTGTATATAATATATGATATATGATACGCAATATATGATATATGATATATATTTATAAGTCTAAATGCTAATGCTATATATGATACATTATTTAGCATTAGCATTTCAACTTATATACCGCTTCACAGTGCTTTACAGCACTCTCTAAGTGGTTTACAGAGTCAGCCTATTGCCCCAAACAATCTGAGTCCTCATTTTATCCACCTTGGAAGGATGGAAGGCTGAGTCAACCTTGAGTCTGGTGCAGGGGTGGATTGCTGCCGGTGTTACTGAGATTTGAACAAATTGCAGGAGCAGAGGTAGCCTGTAGTACTGCACTTTAACCACTGCGCCATCAAGGTTCATCATATATCATATCATATATCATACCATATTTTGTTTAATTATTGTCACATTCCACACTGCAGCTTCCATGTTCTTCTGTCTGGCCTTTTAAGCGTCCATTCATCTTAATAGGTATTTATGTTGCCTCTGCAAAAAACAGGTACAATCCTATCAATCCCAATAAAACAGTGGTTTCCTATTTTGTTTTTTAATCATGTGAATTTGATCCTAGAGTTTCTCAAGCTGGGTGATCAACTCAAATCTTATGGAACTGGAACAATCCATCAGTGGAACGGCTTGCTTTCAGAAGTTAAGAGTGCTCTATCACTGGAGGTTTTTAAGTAGAGACTGGACAGCCATTTGTCTGAAACAGCATAGGGTCTCCTCCTTGAGCAGGGGGTTGGACTAGAAGACCTCCAAGGTCCTTTCTTGCTCTGTTATAGAACCAAAGACCCTACTGCTAAACCTCACTCAAGTTTGGCCGCCTGCCACTGGACATTTGCCAAGGTGGCAACTAGAGGCCGCCCAATGGAAAGAAAGGCGCTACCTGCGTCTACCCCTCATTCCCCCCCAGCATCTCACCCTCTCCCAGCCGGCTGCACCACTGGCTGCACCGATGACAGAGGAGCTATGCCAGCTTCTACCTGCTTTGCTTTCCTTCTCCTTCTCCAGCGTTGACCCTAACTCAGGGGACAACCTGGAGAATGGGTATTTACAGGTGCTACACTGTACATACAACACCTGAAACACTCTACCTGATTCCATTGTTAGTTCCTCAAACCCCCATATCTTTAACCTTAAACTGTCTTCTGTGGATCTCACATGTTTCCTAAGAGGTCCGTAAATGGGGCATGCATAAGTGCACCAGTGTACCTACTGTCTGCATTGATATGTACTAATTTTATGTGTTCATGGCATGTTATACTTATTTATATCCATTTATTTGTACCAATCTCATGTGATAATGTCCGTGTCTATACTAATAGACAGTTACCTTATACATGTTGACAACTAAACCAAACCAAACTAATCTAATCTAATCTCTAGGCAGGGAGGGAGGAGCCACGTCATGACGACACATCGTACAGACCCGACAGTCCGGGTCTGTCGATGAAACTTTTGTCTTTGGACGGTCCGGTAGGACCTAAACCTTCCTGAAGAGAGGGCGATAGGGAGCCAAAGCCTTGCTGGTCACAGGGACATCGCAAAGTCCCTGTTTGACCCAAGGGTAGCGCCTCCATCTGAAGACAAACAGACAGCCCCTAGGCTGGCATAGTCTGAGACCGCTCCTAAAGGAAGAGACTAAGCGAAAGCGTTCCATCTGGTGAGGTTTTATTTTTCCTTTTTTCAATTTTAGAAGATCCGTGCTAAGAAACTTTAAAAAAAAAAAAAATAATAACATCCAGTCCCCAAAGTAAGAATAAAGCAGCAATTTTGACACTTATTGGACAGTTTATTAGAAGATTTCCTGCTCTTGTTAGTAATGATGTTTTGTGGATTGAAGTAATTGCAACATTTCCTGTTTCCCTGCTTGTAGTCTATGGACTGATTTCTTTCTTTCTACTTTTTTCCTTTTTACTGCCCTAATTTTTTTTGTTGGCTAAATTAAACTTACTTTCTTACTTCAACAAAAAAAAATTTCTTATATTGGTTAAGACCATTGATTGTTGAATCTGCCACCTGGAAGCCAAAGTCTGAACTTTGTTTCTGTTTTGGTTACAATGTATCTTTTGTTCTGCTTCACTTGGTATCACTGACCTTGCAATGGAAGGGTTTGGAAAAAGTTGAAAGCACGAAACCTGTTTTTGTTAGTACTTCTGGTAAATATTTTGGCAAAAGAAGGAAAAAGATAAGCAAGAATAAAAACCCTTCTATTTTAAAAAAACCCTGAAAGACCTGGTGTTCAAGATTCAAAATAAATACAGACACATTTCTTAAAATTTTGACATAGAATGGCAGATTCCTCTTCCTATTTTTTCTCCTTTATATTTCTTTGCATTTTGAAAAATGGACCAATAGTCAGAAGCAGAAAATTTAATAATCCAAAACATCCTGGATGGACTTCAAAATATTGCAGAAGGACTTAAGAGATTTGACAAGAAGTGGGACTGTCTATAAGATAAGCAAGAATAAAAACCCTCCTATTTTAAAAAAACCTGAAAGACCTGGTGTTCAAAATTCAAAATAAAAATAAAGATTCAAAACAGTTAAAGAGGAGGGGGTTGGAGCCCCAGAGATTAAAGAAGAGAATGGAAACATAGAAAATAAAGACAAGATATCAGATGAATCTATTAATGGACTAAATACGAGCAAAAGTGAAAAGAAGGGAAGCTGGAAAAGTGTTTTTGACAACCTGAAGCCTTTCTTTCAACTTCAAGATGCAGGAGCGAAAAAAAGAGTGGAAAAAATGGAACTAAGAAGACATATATATCCAGAAACAAGTTTGATAACCAACGTTAAGTCTACGTTAATAACAATTAAAGAGCGACGAAATTACATGAAAAATCCTTTAAGCTTCAGAGTGCGGCAAGAAATGATAAATTCTGAAAAGATTTGAATAAGAGAGATGACAAAGCTGCTGCCGAGAGAGGAAGATTCATTTTGCTACTGGAAGGACACTGGTTGATAATGCCAAATTGATCATAAAAATTAGTTAACTTTTGATGGTTAGTGATGTTAGTATTTTGTAGACTCTTATAGATTATTATTGAATGTTTTAGTCACTAACATGTAATATATCAGGATATTAACAATGAAAGAATAACCTTAATTAGGATAAATAACCAGACCACAAATTGCAACTGAGACCTGGTGGAATGATAAAACCCATAAATGTGTGCTTTAGACCTTCTTATGAAGCTATAAATAATTTGAATTAGAATAAGAGGTGATGTGACGTAAATAGCAAACAACTGTTTTCTTTTTTTTCTTTCCTTCTCTGTCTTTTTCTAATTATAACAATGAAATGGAATGTTAATGTATATCTTGGAGATTTTCAACTAGAATTCTGAACTCGGAGTAGAATTGGCAAACAACCGGTTTTTTTCCCCCTCCCTGTCTTTCAACTATAAAAACAAATGGGAAGGTTGGCATATACTTTGGTGGTTATTAATTAGAAATGTCAATATTTCTTTCTTTTCTCTTTATATTGTCTTAGATTTTAAATGGTCATATTCTTAATAGATTGTTGTTCAGAGACTGTTGCTTTTTGCGTTTGTGGAGAGAAGAGGAGAGAGAAATGTAAATAACCCTTAGTTAACTATAATAAGAACATCTTGGTATCTTATCTACTATGTGCCAGACTTTCTGAGTGATTCCTGTATCTCTGATGTGCCAGCCTTGCTGGGTGGAGTGTAAGGAAAGGAATAAATATACAAAACTATGTGTTTTCGGAGCTTCCTCTCTAGTAGAGGGGGGGGGGCATCTTTGTTCAGCTGGATAAACACGTAATCTAAAAGGCAATGAATACAAGAGATGATGGGTAGATGATATATATTTTCTTTTTTTCTTTATTGTTGTTTTGACTTGTTTTTTCCTTTTAACCCTCTTTTCTTTAAAGCATAGCAACTAAAGTATAAAGCAGGCAAGAGATGATGGGAAGGATGATTCCTGCTCCGTGTTGTGGTTCTGAATTGTCTCTCCCTATCTCTCCCTCTCTTTTCTCCTTTTTCTCCCCCCCCCTCTTTTTGTAGGCAGATGACATAATCAGATTAGAAGTTAGATAGGAAAGAAAGAAAAAGTTTTTTTTAATGTAGGGTGATATGATTAAAAGCTAGAGTAAGAGATAGAAATAAAGGGAAGATTAAATGCACTGCATTTTTATTTGATAAAATGAAAGAAAATAATGAGAAATAGGTGGAATAATTGAATAATGATAGACCGAAACCTAGTATAGTGTATTGTTATGGGAACTCCACAAGCTGATTGAATGTAATAATAAGGTTTAATGTGATGAGTTTTGCTTGTATTGAGATGCACACATTGACATTTTGATAAAAAATTAAAAACTTGGAGGGAAAAGGCAATCTTTGGTCTTTGCATCTGTTTAATCTGATTAGTTCTGTTTGTATTGGGATGCACGGCGCCCAGGAGCCACGCTGTTCACGCATTGATTTGACATGTTTATTTTAAAAAATTAAACTTGGGAGGGAAAAGGCAATCTTTGCTCTTTGCATCTGTTGACCAAGCCATACCTCCCATCCGGCACACCCCCAGACCAACCTGCCCTTTTGCAGAGGCGAAGATATCCGGGGCGGGGAGTGGCGGCTTCCGGATCCAATCGGGAGGCTTGTTTTGCTTGGGCAGAGCCAGAAACCGCTGCCTCTTTTCTCCCCTTAGGTTGCAAAAGCAGCAGCAGCAGCTGGAAAGCGGAAGCAGGTGAGTGCTAGGGGTTTTTTTTAGACGACCGGAGTGAAGACTTGATGTTCTTCAGTTGGGCAGAGTGGGTGGAGGGGTGGATTATGTGCTGATCTAGCAGCCTCACAGCCAGGAAGTGCATCTATTTAGGTTGCTGCATTTATTTAGGTTGCTGCATTTATTTAGGATTGGACTCAGCCGTTGACCTGCGAACCGGCAGAGGTAGAAAGTAACAGAGTTGGAAGGGACCTTGGAGGTCATCTAGTCCAACCCCCTGCTCATGCAGGAGACCTGTACTAAGGATTCAACCGCCGTGCTGTAAACACAGATTCCCCCCCCCCCCCCCTCGGCTGATGCGGTAGGAAAAGTCCTCGGGATAACGCAGAGGGAAATCCTCGTAGGAAACTTGACCGGCCGGTCCCTGATTCCCTTCGGCTTTGGCTTTGAAGTTTTCCTAAAAGGACGCGACAGCCTTGGCGTGCCAGGTGGGTTGCGAAAGGAGCACCCCGGGGGTGGGATTCAGGTGAGGCAAGCGCGTTTGTAAATGAAGAAAGGTTTGTTGTTGTTTATACCTGCACGGGAACTTCAAAAGGACCTCGAATTAAAGGGATTGCAGGGACGACAAAAGGGAGGGTTGCTTTTTTATATATAAACTACAAAAGGACCAACCAAAAGTTGGAAAGAGAAAAGAGGGGTAGAGGAGGAAAAATAAAAATTGTGGGTGCCCAAGAAGGGAAATCAGATAGTATACCCTTTATTGTCATTGTACATCATGTATACAGCTAAATTGGTTAACAGATTAACAGAGTTGGAAGGGACCTTATAGGTCATCTAGTCCACTGCCACCACTCCTGCAGCAGACCCTACATCATTTCTGACAGATGGCAGTCCAGTCTCTTCTTGAAAGCTTCCAGGGATGAAGCTCCCACAACTTTCGAAGGCAACTTCTGTTCCATTGGTTGATTGTTCTCACTGTCAGAAAGTTCCTCCTTATTTCCAGGCTGAATCTCTCCTGGATCAGTTTCTATCCATTATTCCTTGTTTGTCCTTCAGGTGCTTTGGAGGATAGCTTGAGCCCCTCCTCTCTGTGGCAGCCCCTCAAATATTGGAAGACTGCTATCATGTCTCCCCTGGTCCTTTTCTTCCCTAGACTAGCCATGCCCAGCTCCTGCAAACGTTCTTTGTTCTTCCTATGTTTTAGTCTCCAGTCTCCTAATCATCTTTGTTATTTGGTTTAGTGATTTGTTTTAACCCTGATTCTTAGAATGGAAAAGCTGAGAAGAAGGGAGGTTGGATGGAGTTTCTTAAATTCGATGCATTGTGATTTTGTAAATTCTAAAACTGCAGTTTTCAAACATTTTGGTCTCCCCCCCCCCCCCCCCACACACACACATACTTTACGGTCTAAAAATGATTGAGGAACCTAAAGAGATTATGTGGGTTTTATCTGTTCATGTGTGATATGTTAGAATTTAAACCTGAGAAATGTTAAGATGTTTGTTTATTCACAGACAACCCCTCCCCCAGGAATGGGAACTACAGGGTTGAAAGTTAGGTACCGTAGTGATATAGAATTGGCAGAGGTGGCAAAACTGATAACTTTGACATTAAAGAATTAAAGATTAAAGAAAAGATTTGTGACTGATTTTATTTTTACTTGGAAACCGCTTACAGGACTTTTGAGAGAAAGGGAAAGAAATGAAATGCTATTTTGGAGTGTGATGGTTAGTATTATAGCCATTTGTCTGAAATGGTATAGGGTCTCCAGTTTGAGCAACGGGTTGGACTAGAAGACCTCCAAAGGTCCCTTCTAACTCTGTTATTGTATTAATTATATGGGGTTATAGAAATAATGTAGACAAATAATCTTAGAGTAAAAGTTTGAGGTATATAACTATATATCAAAGAAAGTCAGAAATCATCCTATTTCTATTTTTCTTTCTTTTTGGAACTTTGTCTTTTTCTCTT